>NC_138129.1:97242224-98619308 GCF_964188305.1 Podarcis bocagei
TGCTCCTGCCAACCTAGCAGCTTGAAAGCATGTCAAAGTGCAAGTAGATAAATAGGTACTGCTCTGGCGGGAAGGTAAACGGTGTTTCCGTGCGCTGCTCTGGTTCTCCAGAAGTGGCTTAGTCATGCTGGCCACATGACCCGGAAGCTGTACGCTGGCTCCCTCGGCCAATAAAGCAAGATGAGCACCGCAACCCAAGAGTCGGCCACAACTGGACCTAATGGTCAGGAGTCCCTTTACCTTTACCTTTAGGTCACTATGTGAAATGGGGTCCTGGATTCCAAAGGATTCACCTTTGGTCTCATCTTGCAGGGCTCTTAGGTCCTTATGCTGCCCTCCCCACTCTGGTGTCCTCCAGATGTTCTGGACTGCAGTTCCCATAATCTCTGACCATTGGCCATGCTGGGTGGGGCGGATGGGAGTTGTAGCCCAAAACGTCTGGAAGGCACCAGGTTGGAGAAGGCTGTTCCCGTGTTATGACAGCAGGGAGCAACATGTTGCATTAGCTGGATCTTGGTGTGATCTAGGAAGGCATTTCTCGCAGTCTTCAATCGACACTCGGTTCCCTTCGTTAGGACATGTCTTGAGACAAAGCCATGAGTCCTCAGCAACTTCCTCCTTTTTTTCTGGTTCGTACTTGCCAAATTCCCCTTTGTGGAAGGATTCCAAAGCTTGTTGAAGTCAACGAGCAGCTGTCCTTTGTCAAGGTGCTCCTCCGCTGTCGCCTCGCAGAATAATGTATGATTGGCTTCTGCTGTTTGGTACAATGCACATAATATCCCCGGGCCACGGAGCTCTGCGATGCAAAAGGAGGGGCCTCTGCTCTGTAAAAAGCGCACGCTGCTCTCGCCGTGCCAGAGAATAATAGCCCTTTGCCACGGAAAGCTTGACACATAAAAGTTTATGCCTGCCAGTTGTCAAGGCCACTGAACTCCTTTCGGCTCGGCGGCGTGTGCTACACTTCAGCCAGATACGTGCAGAGCGGTCTGTTAGCAGGGCAAGAGCTTTGAAATGCGAGCGAGCATTGTGTGCCGTGCTGCAAGCCGAGGCCCAATCGTGACCCTTCTTTGGAGTGTGGACTCCGAGCTAATCATGCTGATTAGTAGCAAAACTTTCTCAAAAGCTCGGCTTGACGGGTTGTGATTCCCCATCAACAAGGAAGAAATTGTGGCGTATTGTTCAAACCGAGTCTCCGAAGCAAGAGCACGAAATCCTGAACAACGGAGAGGGAGGGGGTGTAAGAAAGAAGGCAAGAAAAACAACCTCGTTAAACAAGGGAGCCTGCAGGACAGCTGCCCTGGTGATGGGAGGTTTGGATTCATTGTTGTTATGGAAATTACGGGGGGGGGGCACATCTTTAAAGTTGTTAAATGTTATGCCTGAATGCATCCTTTCAACTTGACAGCTCAGGGAAGTTACCTAGCTTTAAAAATATTATATAAAATAAACTCCTTTGCCAGTTTCCTCTATTCCAAAGCTATTTTCCCCTTGAAAAAGGACTCCAGGAAGTTCCCAGAGGTGGCAATTGCTGAGCTGATTGTTGGCCAAGGAAAGCCTAATCCAATCACCAAACTTGCCAAAGGGTCCAGACATGCAAAGGAAGTTCTATTGTACTTTGGGTGGTGGGACTTCAGAGGTGTTTGCCTATGCTAATCTTATACCTGGGTCTTGCCCTGACATGTTTGCTTATGCTAATCTTGTACCAAGGACTTGTCTGGACATGTTTGCCAAGGTTGAACTAGTGTAACCCCTGTCTACCCATCCCCTTTTGTGACATGTCAGTGATGTATCAAGGATGCTGTACGAACTGTATTCTGGGATATGGTAGGAAAGTTTTAAAAGTCATTGTCACTCCACCCTCGGGGTTCAAAATTCCTCTCTAAACCTGCTGTGCAATAAACTTTGGTCTACAGCTATTTGCTCTGGTTGGTGGCTGGACTCCTTCCTTTATTCCACAGGGACCCGCGGGCTCTGCCCAACAAGCTGGGTGACTGAGCAGCCTCACACCTAGATTTTTCCGTAACCATTGTGTAGGGTGCCTTTTGCTTGTTTCCAGGCAGGCTTGCCTCCACACAAGGGCAGGATTCCAAGCTCAATCCACAGTTCAGCAAAACAAAAAGCCATTATAGTGTTACTTCTTTAAGTCATAAGAGATCCAAGTCACTGCGTTGTGTGGGGCAAGATTGGACATCCAAACAAGCCTTCCCCCTCCAGCAAAGCCATTGTCTCCCCCTATCCCTACTACAATGTTCTTACGTGGGTCCCTGCATGTGAGGGACTAGAAATTAGGAAAATAGGAAAAAGGCTCCTCATGTCTTTCCATTCTGCAAACAAACACAAACTCTCGATTTGCGAATGCAATGCCACAGATTGCATGGATGTTGCTGGTGCCACCCTAACTAAAACGAGGACAAGCAGCAGCAGTGTACCTCGTAGCCGGGCCTAAGTGGATCGTGTTTGCATTTTGCTTTGTTTTCAGGTATTCCCAGGATTGGTTGTGGTCAAGGGCAACGTCATGTGAACAGTGCCCAGAAATCTTGGACTCAGACAGCCTCAGACTAACAATAAAGCCCCATGTGGACAAGCCCTCTGTTCCACCACTGCCACTGCTCTCCTGTTAGCTGATCATCCTGCCTGTTTTGAGTGAAAGGAAGCACTCTTCACTCAAAAGAAGAATCACCCAAGAGCAGTATGAACTCAGAAGTGGGCTGGACTCCATCTTGCAGCAGCTGACAGTTGCAGTCTCATTCTCTTGCACTTTGGACAGAAAACCACCATTTTTATTTATTTATTTATTAAAGGTAAAGGGACCCCTGACAGTAAAGTCCAGTCACGAACAATTCTGGGGTTGTGGCTTTACAGGCCGAGGGAGCCGGAATTTGTCCGCTCTGCAGACAGTTTTTCCGGGTCATGTGGCCAGCATGACTAAGCTGCTTCTGGTGCAATGAAACATCGACACCAGAGCAGCACACGGAAACACCATTTACCTTCCTGCCGGAGTGGTACCTATTAATCTACTTGCACTTTGACATGCTTTTGAACTGCTAGGTTGGCAGGAGCTGGGACTGAGCAATGGGAGCTCATCCCGTTGCGAGGATTTGAACCGCCGACTTTTTGATTGGCAAGCCCAAGGCTCAGTGGTTTAGACCACAGCGCCACCAGCACCCCCATTTATTTATTAATGATAATAAAGTTGTCACCCTCTGGAACTCTCTTGGAAGGAGACACACAAAGAAGGGCCTCAGATGATGATTGCACGGTTTGTGTCCGTTCCTATGGGGAGAGGCAGTCCTTAAGGTATTGCAATATCTGTAGTGGAAAAGGCTGAGTCTGTGCAGAAAGCAACGGATGAGGAAAAATGCCAGCCCTTGGTTCCTGGCCTATCCCATCATGCCACTCGACTGCTGGAGCCACTGCATGAGAATGTTTCATCGAAGCTAAGCTGTGCAATGTCTAGAAATTAAGATGTACTTAACTCAAGTCGATGGCACTAGCCCAAGAAACAGATGCTCTAGCAGTAAGCAGTTTCGCCACGAACAGCTCTTGCGGAGGTAAAATACATGGAAAATAAGAATTTATAGCATTTTTGAGCGTCTGAAGCACTCTGCATACATTATTTCAATATTTATTATTATCATTTATTTACAATGCTTTTCTCTCAAGTCCCTCTGCACTCAGCGCAGCTTTTAGTTGAAGATAACAACTGTGTCTTAAATCAAGTCTGTAAAGCAGGCCATTACTATTGACCCCTGTTGACCCCATGGTCTGCAGTGGGGTGGGGATGGTGGCCAAGACAGCAGCTGGCCCACGGCCCATTCATGGGCTTGTGGGTGAAGTGCAATGGGAAGATGTGGCTCACAACTCACAGGATTCCTAATATTTCATTCATGACCTTTGTTGTCTGCCCCAGGGGCGCCGACTTATAAAAAATATTGGGGGGGCCCATACCGGGGTCCTGCCGCTGGTTCGCTCGGGTAGCCGGGAGAACGCAGCTCGAGGTGGCGGTGTTGGGGAGAGACCCTCGCTCAGGGCGCCACTAGACTTGGCGGCCGGCGGCCTATCTGGGGGGTTTTGGAGCGTATTTCGGCGGAGCGATTGGGGAGGAGGGGGCTTGTTGCCGGATTCTTCAGCTGGGCCGGAGATCCGCTGCTGGGGGGTCCCTGGGCCGAGTTGTGAGCACGGCCTGCTGAAGGGAGATCCAGCCGATTGCGCGACAGGGACGGCCGGGGCTCTCCGGCTAGGGCGCGCGGCTGGCTGGCTGGCGAGGGAGCAGGTGGGGAGGAGGCGGGGGTCCTCACTCTCTTAGGAAACGCACCTGCGCGCCCGATTGCCACGAAGTCCGAAGGGTGCGTGTGTGGAATTAAAAAGTAAAAACGAGATACGGGCAGGGCAGGCAAAGAGTTTTCTGCAAGAGGATGGAGGGCAGGTTGAAGAGAAAATCACTCAGGATGAGACAGTCAAATCAGCCATGATAAAATGGGCTCAGGATATTGGGTATAACATCATGTTTGAGGACTGGGAAAGGTTATGGACCACCGGAATGAAATTCACGGCATGTAATGCCTTGAAGGAAAATATTATGAAAATGATTTATAGGTGGTACATGACCCCAGTCAAGCTTGCAAAAATATATCACCTGTCTGATAATAAATGTTGGAAATGTAAGGAGGCTGAAGGGACATTCTTTCACCTCTGGTGGACTTGTCCAAAAGTGAAGGCCTTCTGGGAAATGATCTATAATGAGTTAAAAAAGGTATTTAAGTATACCTTTCCCAAGAAACCAGAGGCCTTCCTCTTGGGCATTGTTGGCCAGAAAGTGTTAAAGAAGGATAGAACTTTCTTTATGTATGCAACTACAGCAGCAAGAATACTTATCACAAAATATTGGAAGACACAAGATTTGCCCACACTGGAAGAGTGGCAGACGCAATTGATGGACTACATGGAACTGGCTGAAATGACTGGCAGAATCCGAGATTTGGGAGAAGAAACAACGGAAGAGGACTGGAAAAAATTTAAGGACTATTTACAAAAACAATATAAGTTGTATGAATGTTAAAAATTTACACGATTCGGAAACTATAGCTTCAGCAATTAGATTTGGGAAACAGGAAATTATATTTTAAGTAAGAAAAGGTCAAAATCTAAGGTAATACTATGTTTAATTTAAGATATAAGTAACTGATGAAAAGTATGTTAAATTTAGAGGTATAGTATTTGAAAAGTACAAAATAAGGTACGAAACAAGGTAATAATTTGCTGATATCTTTATTATAAAGAATGCAGGGTAAGGGAGATGCGAGGAAGTCCAGTTAGTTATATAAAAAATGTGTTGAATGGTTGGTTTTCTTTTCTTCTTTTTCTTTTTTTCTTTTTCTTGTTCTTTTACTTTTTTCTTCAGTGTATGTTTCTAACTTTGTATTTGAAACCTTAATAAAATATTTATAAAAAAAGAAGAAGAGAAAATCCTTTCGCTTTTCTGGGGCTCAGGGAAGTCTCAGAGCCGGAGGTTGGGGAAGGGACCCCCTTTGCTCTGCCCTCTTCTCCCGTCTTAGATTCGCATGGGGGTCCCCGCCCGAGCTTGCCTGGCCACCGGGCCACACAAGGGCCGCGCTCTACGCGGCACACCTTGCTAGCCGCGCAGCTGTCCTCCGCGGCTGCGGAGCGGCCCTGCGCCGGTGCCCAGCCCCTCTGGGCGCCCGCTGCGCTGCCAATGACAAGCGGGCGACGTCGCGGGCGGGGAAGGCGTCGCTTTCTTTCCCGATCCTGCATCCTCCCAGTCTTCCAGCCCTTTTTTGGGTTGGAAGCTCGTCTCGTTCGCCCTTCTCCTTTCTTCACCCTGCGCGCAATTTTCCTCCCTCGTCTCCCTCCCCATTTCTCCTTCCTGACTGACTGACTGACTGACTGACGGGCTTGGGCTCGGGCTCAGGCTCCGGGTCGGGCTCAGGCTCGGGCTCGGGCTCGGGCTCGGGCTCCGGGTGGGGCTCGGGCTCGGGCTCGGGCAGCCACAGCGTCGGCGGTGTTGGCGATCGGCGGCGCGGGGGGATGGCCCTCCCGGGGGAGCCGGCGCTGCTCAATGGGGTTGCCAAGGAGACAGGCCGGCCGCCCTCCTCCCCCGGCCCGGCGCCCCCCGCCGCGCCGGTGCCCGTTATCGAGCTGGTGCGCGCCGGGCGCCCTATAAAAGCCGCGGACGCGCCCACCGCCGCCCGAGATTATTGGGGGGGCTGAGCCCCCCCAAACGAATTTTTGAGGGGGCTCGGGCCCCCTCAAGCCCCATGGAGTCGGCGCCTATGGTCTGCCCTCCTACAAAGAGCCCAGAGGATGGGTGGGGAGTTATCCCCCTTATTTATAGTATTAATATTATTAGTGTTATTATCTTATTGTTAAATTTATGTCCTGCCCTTCCTCCCGAAAGAGCCCAGGTTGGCAAACACATAAGATAAAACAATAAAAGCAGCCCAAAACATCTTAAAACTCATGTGTGGTCATATACACATTGCTGAGAGGTTTAGGATCTTTCCCTGGAGAGTTATGACGTGCAGTGGTTATGCATGTGTGTTAACCCTTATCCTTATGCCCACAAGAAGCTCTCACACGAAGGAATAAAAAAGCTTGGTTTAATATATAGAATAGGAGTGACAGAATATATATAAATGCTGCTTCGGACAGGAAAGTTACATTCTAAAGTAGGTAGCAAATCACAATGCATATACACCTTGATTAAAGGTGCCCTAACTATTCTAAAAGGGACGCGGGTGGTGCTGTGGGTTAAACCACAGAGCCTAGGACTTGCCGATTGGAAGGTCGGCAGTTCGAATCCCCGCGACGCAGTGAGCTCCTGTTGCTCGGTCCCTGCTCCTGCCAACCTAGCAGTTCGAAAGCACGTCAAAGTGCAAGTAGATAAATAGGTACCGCTCCGGCAGGAAGGTAAACGGCGTTTCCGTGCGCTGCTCTGGTTCGCCAGAAGCAGCTTAGTCATGCTGGCCACATGACCTGGAAGCTGTATGCCGGCTCCCTCGGCCAATAAAGCGAGATGAACGCCACAACCCCAGAGTCGGTCACGACTGGACCTAACGGTCAGGGGTCCCTTTACCTTTAACTATTCTAAAAGGCCTACAAAAGCATGAGCAGAAGCTAGAAGTGCAAAGAAGGGGCCGGGGGCGGAAAGTATACCTGTCGTTAAAGCAAATGTGTGTTGAGCCCTGGGGAGGGCTGGGTGAGTGCTGCCCTGACGGAGCTCTGAGCTAACCAGCCTTTGAATCTATAAAGGGGTTTTATACCTTTGGCCAAGGCATACCAGTGGAGAGGGGAGCAGGCTGAGTGATTTCTACAATGTCCATAGTTCCTTCCAGGATAGTGAGAAATGGTTAAAACTGGCCATCCCGTTTGCTTAACAAAGACTTGTGATAGTGAACCATTACCTCAACCTAGCCATCTCTATCTGCCTTCAACTCTCCCTACCATTGTGTGAATGTATCCCACTGGAGAGTTGAATATCCTGTACTTACCAACTAAACTGGCATGTTTTAATCTAAAAGATTAGGTCAGGTGTGCATGAACTCAGGATATGCCCAAATGCAGGCACAGGCAAACTTGGCCCTCCAGATGTTTTGGGATTACAACTCCCATGATCCCTAGCTAACAGGACCAGTGGTGAGGGATGATGGGAATTGTAGTCCCAAAAACATCTGAAGGGCTGAGTTTGCCTATGCCTGCCCAAATGCCTTTCAGCAGGGGGCTGAAATCTGGCTTGATCCAGGGTCACCAAAGGTCATGTCATATTAGTTATGTCAATCTTATATGTATGCCATGATCTACAGATATAAACCATATCGTAAGTTCAGATTCACACACACCTCCTCACACAATGGCAGTATAGTTGAGGACAGGGAAATATTTTTTATTTAAAAGACTTTTTGCAGAGGAAGGTCTTCACTAGACACCAAAAAGACAACAGAAATGGTGCCTGCCTAATATTCGAGGGGGAGGGAATTCCAAAGGCACTAGGGGACTGATTCCTATATTGTGCAGAACAGACTTCCTGATAGGAGGCCTTCTGCAGAGTGCAGCAGTTGATTGGGTATATATTTCACAAGGGATGCTTCTAGACGTGGGTGAGCTAGCAGCACCCAGTTGTTGCTATTCTGCTTCAAACTCTGCTTCCCAAATACTGGAACCCAAACTATATAGTCAAGTGATCAATTCCTCTTTCCCAGCCCCAAATATCAGGGGAGGTGATTTATGTTGGGGCCTTTGGGATGGGGGAAAGAGGAAGATGTGGCTTATCTGATGGGGCTGGACCTCAGTGCTAGCTTCCTTAGTAGTGGGCTTACTGGGAGGGGTGAAGTGGTGGAGAATTCAGTGTATTGTGGGTGCACTAACTTCCCCACAGCCTCCCTCCCTCCTTCTGGTAAGTGGCAGAGACCCTCCTGCCTGGAAGCTAATGGAAAGGATTGAAAGTTCTGCCCCACTCACTGCAATATGAATTGTGACAGCAATTTGGGGTGTGGGTCAGATATAAGAGCAAATTATTTGGAAAGGGAAGAGTTAAAGGGATGGAGATAATTCCTGGAGGGGAGGGAAGGTTGCAGTGAAAGAAATCCAGCATCGCCTGAGCTCTGCGAGTGTGGCTTTCTCCTGCAGAGTGTTTAAGGACCGGGACATTCACAGGGAAACCAAAATGCTTGTTTACAAAGCTATTGTACTACCACCCTTACTATATGCTTGTGAAACATGGACCACTTATAAACGCCATCTCCAGCTCCTCGAAAGATTCCATCAACGGGGTCTCCGAAAAATTTTACACATCACTTGGGAAGACAGGCGAACTAATATCAGTGTACTGGAAGAAGCAAAGATCACTAGTGTTGAAGCAATGATTCTTCAACATCAACTTTGTTGGGCTGGTCATGTTGTGCGGATGCCTGATGATCGTCTTCCAAAGCAACTACTCTATTCCGAACTTAAAAATGGAAAGCGTAATGCTGGTGGTCAACAAAAGAGGTTTAAAGACTGTCTCAAGGCAAATCTAAAAAAAATGTAGTATAAACACTGACAACTGGGAAACACTGGCCTGCGAGTGCTCCAGTTGGAGAACAGCCTTTACCAAAGGTGTCATAGACTTTGAAGACACTTGAACTCAGGACACAAGGGAGGAAGGCACGCTTGGCAAATCCACACCGTGATCAGCTCCCGCCCGGAAACCAATGTCCCCACTGTGGAAGGACGTGTGGATCCAGAATTGGCCTCTACAGTCACTTACGGACTCATTGTTAAAACCATGTTTATGGAAGACAATCTTACTCGGCTATGAGTGATTGCCAAAGAAGAAGAAGAAAGCAGTTAAGGAAATGACTAGAGCGGGGGTAGGCAACCTAAGGCCCATGGGCCACAAGCGGCCCATGGGGGTCGTTTAACTGGCCCACGAGCTGCCTGCTTGGCAAGTCCCCATGTGCTGTGCTAAACTGGCACAGTGCGGCATGGGGACTCACGTCCGCGGTGCCGGAAATTGCATCTGTGCAGACACAGATGCCGGAAATCGCGTCTGCGCAGACACAGATGCCAGAAATCACATCTGTGCAGATGGTGGCACCAGACATTGCATCTGCGCAGGCGCCAGAAATTGCATGCTCGTGCGCTCACGCATATACACAATCCGGCCCATGCAGGCATCTCCGCTGGAGTGAACTGGCCCAGGCGAGGTAAACCTTGCTGACCCCTGGACTAGAGCAACCAATATAGGCTAAAATGGCTGAGAAAGGCATTAAACAGCTTCGTGTTCATCTGTATCTGGAGAGATCTCATAGTTGTTCCATTGCGTTAAAAAAGAGAAATGGCTGGATTTTCATTTTTGCAGCAATTTGATTTTTTTTTTAAAAAAAAATATCCTCATGAATATTCTTCAGCATTTTATTGTGAATTTCTCTCAACTGACACATTTTTTGTCTGCAGCTGTGACTAATGTACACATTTTCTGCAAGCAACTTCTCCTGATTATAATGCAGTTTTGTATGTTATTTTCATGAATATATTCGTGTTTATACACATTTTCCTCTAACACAATTTTTGAAACATCATTTGGTTGAATAACTGCATTGCAAAATCCAGAAAGTGTGAATTTTTGAAGGGGGCTGCATTTTCCGGTTCTCATATTTTTCCAGAAAGTGTAGATTTGATACATTCAGCGTTAAGTGTGAAGTGAATCAAATTCTTCAACCATCCCTAGTCTCTCCCTCCCTCCAAACACTACACACCTGTAGACAGACAATGTGAAAATCTCTTCAGTTGCCTTGAAGCCAAAAAGGCATTTCTGAGAGTGGAGGGGAAGTGCTGTTAGATTTGTTGTGTAAGAGGGAAAAGGAACACACACTAATTGGCATTAATTACATAGCAAAACAAATGAGTGCAAGTTCTAGATGGGAGTACATTGCATTTGGTATTCCCGGAGCGCGAGTCTTGAGCGCATCTCATTAGCTTAATACTCTGATGGAGATAATTCAATATCGAATGGGTAATTGATATGACATTGAAGCATGCAAGGGGATTAGGCTCCCTGCCCATGAAAGGAGTCCAATGGAGCTTCTCATGAAAATGCACAAACATTGTAGCTCTGTGAGACAAGATAGGCAGTTAATTAAAGCTCCTGGGAGTAACACTCTAGTCTACCAAGGACAATGGAGTCCCCCCTAGCGCCTGATTTCGTTTCAGCTTTGTAAGAGAAACAGAACATCGCTTGGAAAATGTTCTTCCAGATGTGGCACCCATGGCCTTCCTGGCCATCGAGCATTCGGAGGGTGGACAAAACAGCTGCACATATCATTCCAATTCACGGCAATCCCATCAAACTCACAACTTCTGGGCAGTGTGTGGCAGGTCAGAAATGTACTCTGGCAGCCCCTCCACTCCCTGGGTGTTTGATAAGCCCCTCTGTTTCTGCAGACTCACGTAAGCAGGATATCTGTTAGAAGGCTGGGAAGGATTAGTATGCTGTTCACAGCCCGGGTGAGCTGTTATGACAAGCCTGTAATGCAAAGGCAGGCCAAGTTCAGCCCTGTCGAAGTTTCCTTCTATACTGCCATTAATAAGTGAAGAGGAGCTGTGCTGTGCTACTTTGCTTTCTGTCTCACTGTAAATGAGCTAAAGCCTTCCAGCCTGTGGGGCAGTTCTTACATATATGCTGAGTCGCCTGGGAATTGTTCGTAGCCAAATAAGTAGGGCAGCAGGCGGATTGTGAGTGTGTGTCTTAGTAGCATTCTTCATCCATTAGTCAGTTGTCCAGAGTAGAGGCACCAAGTTTAATTGGTACATTTATCAACTAATGCTTTCATCGATTAATCAGCGAGGAGCTGGTGGGGCACATGTGTTTAATTGGCGAGGCTATATTGGGTCTTCTACGTTTCTCTAATAAGGAATGAAAAATAAAATATTGGCAACAGCCTCTCCTTCTGACAGTGAGTGTCAGTCTTGTTCAACTTGTTCAATATCTCAAAGGCATCTGGACTGGAGTTCTGATAAAATGCAAAATTTTATTTACATGTATTGATTGGTTAAAAAGGAGATGATCTATCAGTTAAAACATCTGAAATGGTGGACAGCTCTGTTCTAAAGGGACATGTCAGAAGAGTTGTTATAACTACATCGTATACGCAAGATGCGTGGCATGAAAGAGAGCAGAGAAGTTTACCTGTTAATGGGAGCAATGAAAATGGCCTGGCTGTCTTGTCCTTGGCTGTCATTCGAGCTGCGGCCATTCCTCTCCTTCACCTGGAGAGGTCCCTGCCAGATGGCTGAGGGGTCGCCTTCTGTTTCTTGGGCTTGGCAGGAGGAGAACTCTGTGTGATAATGACCCTAAGTGGTGCCGGACTCCAGGCTTCCCAAAGGTGAGAGGCCTGGGCAAGGACCTTGTGGTCTCAACATTAATAACGTTAATTATACTTGGCTTAGCAAAGGTGTCAGGCGATTTAGAGCCAAATAGAATTCATTAAGGCTCCCCCTCCTTCTCCACATTAGCTCTTTGCCAAGGGCTTGGATTGTCATGCCTCTTTGTCATGCCTTGCGTTTTCCTGAAGTCCCTTCTTTTAGCTGGGCTCTCAGCTTCTCATATGGCAGAAGAAGGACCAGATAGGTTGATGGCAAGTGATGATCTGCAGAAGCCCATTGCAAGCCCATGGCAGGAGTAGCTGACGTGCACAGAAAAGGATGCTGTGGAGGAAAGGAGGGATACTTTTGAGTTCATCCTTGGGCCTGTCTCAAGCTGGGACCTCCTGTGGGTCACTTTCATTTCTGACGTAGAGAACCAACCTTGGCTACAATGGGTTCTCCAGACTTGACTCTCTTTCTCAAGGGAATGCAGCTGCCAGAAACAATCCTTCGTGTAGCAACACTTCACATTCACGGAGTGCTATTCCAAGGCTGGATCGAGACACAACAAAAACACGTAAACTTTGTATGAGAAATCGCGTTGGCAAAAAAATGGAACCCCACAGCGCCACATCTGGTGTCACAGTGTTATAATGCATATACAACGCATATAAATGCCTTTTCTTTACCAGTCTAGAAACCCAATAAAAAATGGGGGAGGAATGATGTGGAAGGCTGCTGAGGAGAGATAATGACTCGCTCTGGACCACTCAGTGAATTCATTTTATCTCCAATCCCCCCCCCTTTTATTCTACTTTGCAGCCCAGGCTTTCAAAGTGGCTAAAAAGTAAAAATCCCATATGCATATAAGATGCACTCCAATTTAAAATTGCTATAGTAAACACGGCAACTATACAGTGCTAGCAAATGCTAAAGCAGTGATCCAAGGAGCTGCCTCTCTATTCATTATTCAATATGTATTTCATTTCTGAGATGGCGTTTGGGGTCCTTCTCTGCCATGCTCTGTCCTAACTTCTGTGAGGAACCAGATTGGATCCTGTCCCTATCCTCAAGGTATCTGTCTGTAGACTGACGTTCTAGTGGGCCAGGGCCTTTTCAGTACTGGCCCTGACTTGGTGGAACGCTCTGCCACAAGAGACAAGGACCCTGCAGGACTTGACATCTTTCCACAGGGCCCGCAAGACAGAGCTGTTCCGCCTGGCCTTTGGTTTGGACTCAGTCTGACCCTTAGGTTTCCCTCCCCTTATGGTTTTGATTCATAGGCTACTTTTAAAATGAGGCTGCATTTTAAATTGCATTTTAGCCTGTATTTTAAATCCCCCCATTATGTTTTTATTGTAATTTTACTGGTGATAGCCGCCCTGAGCCCGGCTCTGGCCAGGGAGGGCGGGGTATAAATAAAAATTATTATTATTATTATATGGAACCCCACTCCCCCATACATTTTGGTGTCTTGCTACCAACCCCTGTACTTCTCCTCCCTCCTGGAAGCAATTTCTCCTCCTGCTGCCCCCCCCCCCATATTTCTTCTCTGGGGTTGAATGTTGCCTGAATGTTGCATTGTGAGTTGGACGCCGAGAATCAGAAGCCAGGGACGAAAGCTGGCTTTTTAATGGTTCATTCATTTATTATTCATTGTATTAATACCCCCCTTTCCTCCAAGGAGCTGAAGGTGGCATAGAGCATACTTCTCCTCCTCCTCCCCATTTTATCCTCACGACACCCCTGTGAGGTAGGTTAAGCTGGAAGTGAGCAATTGGCCCAAGGTCATCCAGTGGATTTCAGTGCTGAAGTGGGATTTGAACTCTGCTCTCCCAGGCCCCAGTCCAGCACTCTAACCACTGCATTGTGCTGGTTCTGGTTAAAGAGGCATTTGAAAACCATCGCTGTCCAGACAGGTGTTTATTGTGGGCTTGGTGCTCCTCCTGTGTGCAAGATTCCTCCCCCACCCTCATGAGGTGATTGGCAGCCTGTACCACCCCTTTACCTGGTAAAATCTGTGCATGCTCTAGTTATCTCCCGCTTGGACTACTGCAATGTGCTCTACGCGGGGCTACCCTTGAAGGTGACCCGGAAACTACAACTAGTCCAGAATGCGGCAACTAGATTGGTGACTGGGAGCGGCTGCCAAGTCCACATAACTCCGGTCTTGAAAGACCTACATTGGCTACTGGTATGCTTCCGAGCACAATTCAAAGTGTTGGTGCTGACCTTTAAAGCCCTAAACGGCCTCGGTCCAGTATACCTGAAGGAGCGTCTCCACCCCCATCGTTTTACCCGGTCACTGAGGTCCAGTGCCGAGGGCCTTCTGGCGATTCCCTCTCTGTGAGAAGCCAAGTTACAGGGAACCAGGCAGAGGGCCTTCTCGGTAGTGGCACTCGCCCTGTGGAACGCCCTCCCATCCGATGTCAAAGAGAAAAACAACTCCCAGACTCTGAAGGCAGCCCTGTTTGGAGAAGCTTTTAATGTTTAATAGGTTAGTGCATTTTAATATTCTGTTGGAAGCCGCCCAGAGTGGCTGGGGAAACCTAGCCAGATGGGCGGGGTATAAATAAATTATTATTATTATTATTATTATTATTATTATTATTATTATTATTATAGTTGAAAAAAACAGACAATCCTGTTTCTAGCAATTCATTTGCAATGTCTCGGTGACCCCTTTGCAAATTAAGCCCCTGTCTGGAAGCAGACAGGGAACTCTGTTGGTTAATGATACCAAACAGTTCAAACTGAATCTCCTTGTCTGGTAGTTGTAGTGTCTCAAGTGGCACTCAATGCACCTGGTGACATGCTAGTGCTCATGTGTGCATTTGCATAGAGCCAATGTGCCACAGCCTTCTGGAAGATTTAACTGCTAAAGACTTTGGGGCTGGGATTTGAAACATGAAGCTAGTACACAAGTATGCAAAGAGGGACAGCATAGTATTGTGTCAGACTAGGACCTGGGACACCAGGCTTCGAATTCCTACTCAGTCATGAAGCTCTCTAGGTGACGTTGGGTCAGTCACTGCTTTTTGGCCTATCCTACCTCAGAGGGTTGTTGTGAGGATAAAATGAGGAGGGAGCAAAGTATGTAAGCCACCTTGCGCTCCTTGGAGGAAAGGCGGGATAGAAATGCAATAAACAAATAATATTTTCTTAAAGGCATTTGCAAAAGAAGAATCGGGGGCGGTGATTTTCTAGGAACAGCTTGCAGAAAATAGGGGCCAGCCCTTACGCTGCGAAAGGAGGCCTTGCGCAGGCCTAGAAATGACAGGGGAATGTGGCTGAGGAGAAAACGGGTTGTTGGCGCTTCTGTTTTAAAAGTTTACCCAGTTTAGCCATTTGCCAATGTCTGGTGAGGAACGTGAGTGGCGCTGTGGGTTAAACCACAGAGCCTAGGACTTGCCAATCAGAAGGTCGGCGGTTTGAATCCCTGCGACGGAGAAGCTCCTGTTGCCCGGTCCCTGCTCCTGCCAACCTAGCAGTTCGAAAGCACGTCAAAGTGCAAGTAGATAAATAGGTACCGCTCCGGCGGGAAGGTAAATGGTGTTTCCGTGCCCTGCTCTGGTTCGCCAGAAGTGGCTTAGTCATGCTGGCGACATGACCCAGAAGCTGTACGCCGGCTCCCTCGGCCAATAAAGCGAGATGAGCACGCAAACCCAGAGTCGGCCACGACTGGACCTAATGGTCAGGGGTCTCTTTACCTTTAATGTCTGGTGAGCCCTCCTTCTTTCTGCTTCATGCAGCAACTCCTTTCTTCCCCACACAGCTTTTCCCCCAGCTTCTGAGGGGAAGACTGGCCCCGGCTTTGCGAGATAACAAATCAAACTGTCAGCTGTCTCGGCACTGCAGCCGGAGGAGATAAATATTCCAGCAGTGCAGAGAGCAACCCCTTGTGCCCCAGCAGGAGCTGACCCCATGACAGATGAGCTTGAGAGCAACACTGACACAATGGGGGCAGCAGGATCTTCAGAGGGCAAATGCAAGGTCTCTCTCTCACCTTCACCCATGGCAGTTCTGCTTTAAACCTTCAGCAAGATCTCAGGTGTAAAAGCTTTTCTGGACTGCAAAGGCAACCAGGGTCTGGCATGTTCAACTGCTCTGTCAACCCAAAACTCGCACACCAGGGAGTAAGATGTAATCTTCTTCTTCTTCTTCTTCTTCTTCTTCTTCTTCTTCTTCTTCTTCTTCTTCTTCAATTTTATTAGTATTTTCCACACAACAACACGAAATATATCAAAAAATAATAATACACAACACACTAAAATCAACATTCGAAAACTAAAACAACAACAACAACAACAAACAAATCCATATCTTACAAGTTAATATTATAAACACTAAAACAACAAGAAGACATTGACTTCCACCAATCCCACAGCACCTCCTTTATCTCTCATTGTGTCTTCCTGTTTTCCTGTTTTCTTTATCGTCTCTATCCTAACATCTAGATATAAATCCTTCTTTCATATCCTTTCACTTCACAAGGTTATTCCAAACTCAGCCAGATTTCTGCCCTCGGACTTTGACTTTTGAGGTATTCATTTAGGCACTCCCATTCTTTTTTTACTTCACTTTTTGGTTTTTGTCTTATTGTGTCTGTCAATTTGGCTAATTCTAAGATGTAAGCTGCAATCTAGTCATCTTGCCGCTATACAATTTTTCTGTATGCAAGGGAATCGCACCCCACTCCCTCACCCTCACAGCAAAGGCTTCAGAAATGCAATTCCCCAATCGGCACCTGAAAGTGGCACAGTCCTGGAAAACTACTAGGAATTGTTTCCGCTGAAGTAGGATGTGCCAGAAATGGCTCCTTCGTAATTCCACCCGTGGAACCGTTGTTAGAAGATCTGGGGGGTTGGAGGAAGGAGGATTACTTGTCATGCATTGGCAGTATGTATGATTGACAGAAGAAACCTCCTAGGAGGTGAAGTGGGGAAGATAACTGACAGCACATGGTTTCTATACTCATTTTGCATATACGTGTGTGTGTTTGCGTGTATGAGAATTTGGATGTGGAGGTGAAACTAAATAAAACCCTTGGCACCAAAAAAAAAAAAAGCAAGCAGATTTTAAAAATATATTTTCCCATTTAATGGACCCTTTTAAAAATCTGCAGAACTCTTCTGTTTCTTTTAGCAAAATGACAACTCATAGAGCATTCAATAATGGTAGTAATCATAAACATCTATTGTACTTTAACATGCAGAGTGCTTTTCTTTTTAGAAAATCTTTATTGAGTTACATAACGTACAAAACAGAAAACACTACAAATGAATAGAAACAATAAAGTAAGAAAAGATAAAGAAACAGACATAAACAAATACAAGATATTACATTTACATGACAGATTAAAAAATATAACTTCCAATAATTCTCATTATACTGCTTATATTATCTGTATTCCTTGCACAGATTCATATTATTTTGTGTAATACACACCCACCCACCCACCCACCCACACACCCACACCGGTATATATATATATATATATATTCCAATATTATATTTTATGTATTTCTTGCTTACCAGTATCACTCTATTTCTGCAAGTATTTTATTGTTCATACAGCACAATTTTAAATATTCTTTAAATATTTTCCATTCTCTATATACCTTTTGGTTTGACATGCAGAGTGCTTTTCAATTGACACACCAACCCTTGATAGGGAGGTTGTTGCCTCCAGTTCCAGATAAAGAATTAAGCCTGAAAGTAGTGACATTGGTGCAAACATTTCCAAGAGAATGCTTAGGGTCTAGGAGGCAGCACCCTCTGGGTACAGACTACACCTTAATGTTGTTGGGAATTGTAAACCTCTGAGTGGTAAACTACAGTTCCCAGAACTCTTTGAGGGAAAGAATGTGCTTCGACTGTACAGTGTATTATTAATAATAGGCACATGCGACTTCCGGGTTGGCGCAATCGCCTAATGGCGGACTCCCTCCGAGCTCCGGAGGGAGTCTGCTCGGCAGGGGCTGGGTCCTACCGCGCCGGCGACGCGGGGACCCTTAAAAACCACGGGCACGGAGCCCGTGGACATGGGGACTCGGCTGGTACCCCTAGCGCCCTCCCGACTCGTGAAGGAGCCTTTTTAAAGGCTTCGGATCGGGTGCCGGGGAGTGGCGTGGTGCTTTGAGTCTACCGCTTCCCCTGCCGAGCGCAGCCGCATGCCATTCGACGGAGAGCGCTGGCTTCTTCCATTGGAAATTCGGACTATCAACAACAACCCGTGAGTAATTGGGAAACCGGGTACAAAAGGAGAAAAAAAGAAATTTTTTTCGGATTCGGCACGAGTGGGGGTGATCTAAAAAGGAAGTCAGCCCCCCCCTGATTGTAAACATTCTAAAACAAGGACTGGGTAACCAAGATCGAAAGAGAAGTTTATTGCTGATAAAAATTATTAATTCCACGATGGGAAATTACAAGAATTGTGCTGGAGGAGAAGAGTGGAGGGTGAGAGGGAAAATGCACCCCCCCCCTGGGAACCGGGGCGATTCGTAGAGCCTGGCGAAGAGAGACGGAGACTTTGACAGCTGTCAAAGTAGCTGTCAAAGCTGGAGAATATAAAGAGGACTTTGTTACAAGGAATTTGCTGGCTAATTCTGTTACAATTTGACATAATATGGATATAAACTGTCGGAAAATAAGGAACAACAATTTGACTTTTGGATTAGAGGATACAAAGTTACTGCAATCCCCCTAGAGGGGTTTTGGGACATTACAAGTGGTCGTACGTGGAAAATTACTCTGGGATTTGCACAGGACTTATCTTCTGGGAAAGCTGCAAACTGAAATAGTATTTTGTCTACAGAGGTGTTTACATTAAAAGGAGACAATAGAATTTTCTATTGAAGAAAGGAAGGGACTGGACGTAAGTTTTTGTTCCTGAATAACAAACCTCTGTAGAGATACCAGATCTCGGAATAAGAACGTTTTAGCAGCTGAACAAGACAAGAAACCTGAGAAAGTAAGGAATAAAAAGAACAAAGGACTAACTACGACACGGAAAGAACAATGGGAGGAGCAACAAAGACCAAGGAAATTAAAGGACTCTATTAGACTGGATTTTTGAAGTTAAACATCATTAAAATAAACAAATTAAAAGAAAACCGGCAAGGTGGAATGGGAAAAATGTGGCCATGGACTTGAGACCTCCAGGCTGACAACATATAGACTGATGGACATGGGGAATTCAAACCGGGGAAGGGAGGGGGGAGTTTTGGAATCCAAAGGCTATGTAACCAACTTTTTGAATTTTCTTATATTTTTTATCTTCTATTTCTTTATATAACTTTTGTATATCATGGTATTTTGATTTGACATGTTTAAAAAAAGGGAATTCGTGGAAGGAAATTGGGGCAGATCTTGGGGAAAAATCTTTTTTCTTTTTCTATTAAAGATGAGGGGCAATGGTAAGATTGTATAATTTAAATTGGTTAATGGGTTAAACATATTAGGTTTTAAACTGGGAGTGAGAGCTTGTGGAACCAAATTAATGAAAGGGGAATATAGTCGGGAGGGGGAGGAGGGAGTCCTAGAAAGAAGGTAACGAAAGTAAGGTTTTAAATATATTTCTATCTTTTCTATCTTTTCTTTTCTGTTATATTATTGGAAACTCTAATAAATATGATTTAAAAAAAATAATAATAGGCACACGCATCTCTTTTGTCTCGTCATTTTCTCTAGTCATACAGAACTGGTGGCAAGTATTTTGATAATGCTAGACCCTGGAAAAGCACACACACATAAATGTATCCCAGAAACATCAGTAGGCTGGCTGCACCACTACAGACAACAGCAGTGCCTCTGTCACACTGCCTTCGCCTTCAGCACTTCGAAAAATTCCATCTTCTGGATTCAGATTTCCTGGAAACCAGAAGCTCCGTTCATAGCTGGGATTTGAATTAGGTGCAGCTACTGGTTCACTGTGGCTGTTGCTTCTGCTTCACAACTGTGAAGTGTGAGATTACGTATAAGCTACAGTTTAGGGCCCTACTCTTTTGGGGCCCCGCAAAAAAATCAACTGGGTGTACACTTCCAAAATATAAGATTAAAAACAAATAAAATAAAACCTACATACAGCAACAGTGTTTTGTGTTGTGTAGGCTCCTAGGATGTAAGTCATGGGTAGGCAAACTAAGGCCCAGGGGCTGGATCCGGCCCAATTGCCTTCTCAATCCGGCCCCCGGATGGTCCGGGAATCGGCGTGTTTTTGCATGAGTAGAATGTGTGCTTTTATTTAAAATGCATCTCTGGGTTATTTGTGGGGCATAGGAATTCGTTCATCCCCCCCCCCCCGCCACCCAAAATACAGTCTGACCCCCTGCTGAAAAAGTTTGCTGACCCCTGATGTAAGTCATGGGCCCCACCTGCTAGCCTGCTCCCTAAAATATCACTGGTTTGCTCATTTCTATATATAGGGTGCCTACATTCTGCACGTGCAAATAGCTTTGGATACCTATTAGGTCCATAAATTACCATATAGCATATATGCAACACAAAAAACAGCAACCATTTGTTGTTGACAAAGGACAGCTGGACATATAAAGGGTCCCATTACCTTCACTAGCCTAGGGCCTCATCAAACCTAAATCCAGCCCTGACTGAAGGGAAGATGCAACCAAGCGTGACCTCAGCCATAATTGGTCCAGCTAGTCAAGCGCTTAGCAAAGTGTCCCCCCCCCGAACCTGTGTGAGCTTAGCTAGCTTGCAAACATTTCCAGCTCAGATATTTTTTGCCTAGACTTTTGCACATCTCTTTCCCTTTCCCTCACTCTCTCTTTCAGAGCTGAAAAGACAAAGCAACACTGACCAGCTGCCTGTAGCAGCAGCAGCAGCAGCAACAACTAGCTGATGTAGGAAAGCAGGAATTGGACTAAACAAGGGCTGATCTCCTGCTGAAGAACTGGACTCCCCCTGCCTTGTCCCATAAGAATCCCCTATTAGTGAGGTGCCCATGTGATTTTTCTTGGTCTAAACCACCTGCAGAAGCTGCTATTTTCACATCCTCCAAGCTCTAATGGCTTTTCACATTCCAGAAGTGTTGTTCTTCATATTTCTCCCAACCATCACCTCCCATTAAGGAAACATCTGTCATTCCGGTCTAATAGCAGGCAATTTCCCTAACAAAGGAAAATTGCCCCATTGCTCTATGCCACTGGATGCATATAAAGCTATGGTCCTTTTTGCTCCACAAGGGCTTCTCTGCTCCAGGGACTGGCAAGAATTCTTAATACTCCTGTTGCACTTTTTCCAGAGGGATTGCAAAGTTCATGTCATGCGCTTTATTGCAGTAAAAGGCCTCCTCAAGGTTTCCCCAACCTTTGAGGTGAGGGGGACTCTCCTGGGACTCACTCTAATGCCCCTCCAACACCAGACAAAGACCTTTTTATTCCCCCAAAGTTTTTCATTTTTGCTTTATTTAGATTGTTTCCAAGGTGCTTTCATAGGATTGCTGCTTTTAGCTTAATTTTAATGTGTCATTGAGTGGTATTTATAATGCTTTATTGTAAGCTGCCTGATAATATATTTGAAGTGTGAGGTATAAAATCCAAATAGACAGCAACCTGGTAAAGGTGGCTGTCAGGGACTCAGGAGCAGAGGCACGGGGGAGAGAGGAAATGGAGAGCGAAGGGGAAGAATCGGAGGGGAGCGTAGGGGAGTATGGCAGTGACCCGAGAGATTCCATGAGCTTCTCCAGCGAATCAGAAGATTCCCAGAAGGAGGCGCCTATGGTCAGGGCAAGGGGGGTCCCGGGGGGGACACACCAGAAACAAGGGGCCAGCGGGGACTCCCAAAGCAGCAGCTGGAAATCAGGACCAGCTTCCCCACCAGAGCGTAGTGGGGGGGAAGAGTCCCATGGGGCAGGGCCAACGTCTCCTCCAGCAGGGAGAGAAGATGAGTCAGGGCTGACCACGCCCCCATCGGAGAGTGAGGGAACGGAAGGGAGGTCGGGTCCAGCTAGCCCCCCCCCCCGAAGGGGGAAGCAGTGACAGGAGCAGTGTAACGGTCAGGAGGAAGGTTGCCGGCTGGGCGAGCGCGCCAAGTTCAAATGTACAGGCGCGTGGGACAGCAGAAAACCCGGATTGGGAACCAGGTCCTAAAGCCCGCCGGAAGCAAGGAGAAGACTCAGGGGATTCAGCGTCAGAAGAGTCTAGGAAGGGCGAGACTCCAGCTGACAGGCGGGGCCAGAGGAGGAAAGAGCAAAGGAAGAGGTGGAGCAAGGCTAGAGTCTTAAACTGGTGTACGGGGGGAGGAGATTCAGATGGAGCTTCGGCGGTCTAGAGTTTCAGATGTAGAGCTGCACGCTGCGGCTGTCAAAGTGAAAATGAACTTCAATAAAGACTTTTGTATATAACGACAAACTGGCATTGGTCCTTTGTGAGCTGGGACCTTGGGCAGCTCTGACAGTGGCCAACTTTATTTCACACAGACCCCTCTAAATGCTGCAGAGTGGATGTAGCATCTAAGAGATACTGGCTTGCATGAAGCAGAGCTGAACTAGGAACTGCCTGGCTTTCTGAAGCACACCTTCCACTTTCCTCTCCTCTCGCAGCACCCGATCCACCTGCTCGCTGGCCGCTGGCCAAGGTATCTAGAGGACACACCACTTTGTCACGGGAAGGTGGCTGCTAAGAAGGCATTGCTTAAGGACTTGAATGGCCGGGAGACTTTTAACAAGATCAATACCGCCTCTAGAAAAGATTACATGCTATGCTAGGCAGCAAATAAACCGTTGCTGCTGGATTTGGAAAACATTTATAAAGCCTATTAGGGATAATAAAGCAGACCAGCAAAGAAAGAAAGAAAGAAAGCCCCTATCTACTCCCAGCAGGCTTCGGGCTTCCCTCCCCCCTCCATTGTATTAAGTTATTGAATTAAAAGCCAGATAAATCAAAAGATAGCAAGGTTTTGCTGTGATCATTGGTGGCAGCGGCGGCAATGTGGAAGTGGGGTCACACGCACTGTTCCAACAAGATTGCTTTATCCCTGCTTGGACTCACCAGCCAATTGCCCCCAGCCCCTGCTCCTGCAAGACTAAGCCAAGATCCATGGCGCATTGTCTCTTGTTGACTTTGAAATCCTCCAGGGGCACACAACCCACCGGGAAAGGACCCTGTGAAAACAAACCCCGCTGGAGCAGCATGAGAGCACAGCAGTAATTTTGCAAGACTCCTGTTCATTTCGGCGAAGCTCGCACAGGGGAGCTACCTGTGGATTATGCTCCAAATTAGCCATGGCCAGTAGGAGCTAATGGGATTACGTGGCACTGAGCGCCAGATGACTGGCTCCCTGCTCCCTACCCAGCCAAGTGCAGCTAGATATTTGGGCCTGAACATTGTTAGAAAAAGAAAAGAAAGCCAATAAAGTCCCCATCTTTTGATCTTTTGTCTGTATGCATGCTATATTGTCATAGTCAGTCTGGAAAGCAGTTACAGATAGGTAGCCGTGTTGGTCTGCCATAGTCAAAATAAAAAAATTCCTTCCAGTAGCACCTTAAAGACCAACTAAGTTAGTTCTTGGTATGAGCTTTCGTGTGCATGCACACTTCTTCAGATACACAGTGTATCTGAAGAAGTGTATCTGAAGAAGTGTGCATGCACACGAAAGCTCATACCAAGAACTAACTTAGTTGGTCTTTAAGGTGCTACTGGAAGGAATTTTTTTATTTTGAGTCTGGAAAGCGTAATGCTGGTGGTCAACAAAAGAGGTTCAAAGACTGTCTCAAGGCAAATTTTAAAAAATGTAGTATAAACACTGACAACTGGGAAACACTGGCCTGTGAGCGTTCCAGTTGGAGAACAGCCTTTACCAAAGGTGTCATGGGCTTTGAAGACACTCAAACTCAGGACGCAAGGGAGAAACGTGCTAGGAGGAAGGCACGCTTGGCAAGCCCTCACAGTGATCAACTCCCACCCGGAAACCAATGTCCCCACTGTGGAAGGACGTGTGGATCCAGAATTGGCCTCCACAGTCACTTACGGACTCATTGTTAAAACCGTGTTTATGGAAGACAATCTTACTCGGCTACGATTGAGAATCAAAGAAGAATTTATATACCATATTTAGCAAAAATATGTTGTACTCAAGGTGATTTATAAAAAGAGAGAGTGTTTGATACACTAATAGCACAATAGTCATAATTCAATCCCACTATGATATAGACTGATTAAGTGACCGTATATTCAATAAATATATTTATGCTTCAAGGTGCTGTAAGAGCCTTTGCTGCAACAGCCAGATTATCATGTCAGCCCCTACCCACAATTTGGCTTTTATAGAGGCTCACCAATGGCTTAATAAGTCTCCTCTTTTTCTTCCATGCTGGGGGCAGCAGCCCTGAACAGACCTAAGGATGACCTGATGCAAAAGAGGCCAAGCTTCTGCGTCTTAGCATATTTACTCAGAAGCAAGTCCCATTGTATTTAGTGGTGATGGGTATAAGAAGATTGATAGATTTTGATTAATTTTTTTTAAAAAAACCACGCCAGCATCCAAAAATGGGCCCAGGATACATAAGATATGATATTAAAACATAACACATTAAACCACAATGTAATAAAATTGGGAGGATTAAAATCATTCGTTCAAATGAAAATATTATTTTAAAAGGAAAAAGGAAAAATGTTTTAACCTGGTTCCAGAAAGAACAGAGTGTCCCTGCCAGGTCTACCTCCCTTGGGAGAACATTCCCAAACCAGGGTGCCACCACAGAGAAGACTACCTGTTTGGGACATGCATACTGTACTTCTCCTATAGATGGAGTATGATGATATATTAAGGCATGGGCAGGATTGTACGGGAACAGACACCCCTTCGTATATTTGGGACCCAAAGTGTTTAGGGCTTTTTAGTAAGCACAGATCATTGAACTGGGTTTAATAGTGGAAATGCAGGTACTGTAGTTCCTTCAGAATTAATATAATATCCCCTATCTGAACCAACTGAAGCCAATAAAAGCTGCCCCAGGCCACAAACTTTGAAGAACAATGCTGGATCAAGGAGCAAAGAGCTGCGCACACCCTTCTTACGGACAGTGCCACCCCACCCAGGACAGATAATACAGTAACTTCCCACATTTGGGAACTACCAGCCCTTGGAATCCACAGTACATCTGTCATATCAGGATTCATTGTTTTACTTTTGCAGCTCCCATCCAGCCCATGACTGAGTCTAGATCAGGGGGCAGCAAGATTTTTCAGCCATGGGCCGGTCCACTATCCCTCAGACCTTGTGGGGGGGGGGGGGCTGGACTATATTTTTTTGGGAAAAAATGAATGAATTCCTATGCCCCAGAGGTGCATCTTAAATAAAAGGACACATTCTACTCATGTAAAACCACGCTGATTCCCGGACTGTCCGTGGGCCGGATTGAGAAGGCGATTGGGCTGCATCCGGCCTGCGGGCCTTAGGTTGCCTACTCCTGGTCTAGATAGTAGCCCATTACCTCCACAACCTATCCCTTCAAAGGCTCACAACAGGCCTTGGAGAATTTTAGCTAGTCCAGAAGATGTAATGCCCCCTTCATCACTTAGAAGAGTTCTGGGTACCGGAGGATGCTATGGAGCTTGAGAAACAAGACGAGGAATTTCAATAGAAGATGCAGCTCTACATGAAGTAGTAACTGCCAGAATTCCCCCTACTGCTTAATTATTAAAGCCCAAAAAGTCCTGGTAGAGTTGTAAGCAGTGCTTTTTTCTGGGGGTACGCAGACCCCTAAACATTTTGTGAATCTAAGTTTGGCCTCATTGAGGGGCAGTATTTCAATATGAGTAGGAAGATGAGAATACCACTAAACTTTTCTTAAGAAAACAACAACACTGGTTATAAGTATGTAACATTAGCATTGTTTTTCCGTGCTGTCACCCAGTTTGTATTCATTATACACCTTTAGGCACCAAGTGAAAACGTTCCTTTGGCTGATTAACATCCAATACCCTTTAACAGGGACGCGGGTGGTGCTGTGGGTTAAACCACGGAGCCTAGGACTTGCCGATCAGAAGGTCGACGGTTCGAATCCCCATGACGGGGTGAGCTCCCGTTGCTCGGTCCCTGCTCCTGCCAACCTAGCAGTTCGAAAGCACATCAAAGTGCAACTAGATAAATAGGAACCACTCTGGTGGGAAGGTAAACGGCGTTTCCGTGCGCTGCTCTGGTTTGCCAGAAGCGGCTTAGTCATGCTGGCCACATGACCCGGCCAGTAAAGCGAGATGAGCACCGCAACCCCAGAGTCGTCTGGGACTGGACCTAATGGTCAGGGGTCCCTTAACCTCCCTTAACCTTTACCTACCCTTTAACATGTGTTGTGGGAAGGAAGGGGCTTATTGGTTTGTTTTTGTTTTTATTATGCATTTTGTGTTTTTTCATCTTTATGTGGCGAACTGCCCTGAGACCTTGCTGTACTGAGGAGGAGCGAGGTGGTAGAATCCAGCGAGGGGCAGGGTGGTCGTACTTCTATGTAAGAGAAGTTGTCGGTTGTGTGCAGTCAGTCAGCTTTGGGACTTAAGCCCAGGGAGGGGGCATGGTCCTACTGTTGCTCCAACTGTTCAGTTGGAGCCCAAGCCTGGACAGTTAATGCCAGCTTCATAGCCACCGGAAGTTGTGTGTGTGTGTGTGTGTGTGTGTGTGTGTGTGTGTGTGTGTGTGTTCTCTACACCACAGGAGCTGCTGTAAGGATGAACTTTTGTCACTAAAGAGTTAAACTAGTGGTCGTTCGTCCTCCTTGGCTGGGTGTGCTCAGGACGCTAGTTACCTTCAGCAGAAGGTGAGCAAGGTTGCCATATTTTGAAGAGCAAAAAAGAGGACACATTTTCCAGCTTCTACTTTTAACTATGGATCTCTAGGATGGCTCTACCTATGAAGAAGAGGACATGTCCTGGAAAAAGAGTACATATGGCAAGCTTGTCACGGGCCCTTCTACTTCGCAGGACCGGAAAGCTGCTTGTCTAAAACTTGAGAAACAAAAAGCCTGATGTAAGCTGATATATTAGCCTCTTAAATTTCATAGGTAGATTCAGTTGGCCTGTGATCCTATTTTGCACATTGCCTTTGAGCACTCTTATTCATCCTCTGAGACATTTAAAAATTAGGCTGGACACAATGCAGCAGGATATACTGCGGGAAAATGTCCTGCATTGTCCCCTGGGGGTATGGACTGGGTGACTTAATGTGTTTAATCCCATCTCTAATTTATTACCTAAATTTATAATTCATAGAAGGCTACAGGTAGAGGGATGGCACTTTCCCAACAGTTTCATATTGTTCAAAAATTGGAAAGCAAAAGGACGCAAACCACTTAGAAGTTCTCCTGGGTGAGCGCCATTGAAATGGAGGAGAGCTGCAAGAGAGGATGTTAAATGGCTGCAAAGACTGGGATGCTGTCCTGCACAAACCCCACTGAAGCCAACAGGAGCTATCCAAGAGCAGGGGCGAGTGAAGGCATTGTGACACCCGGGGCAGGGTGTCGCTACGTAGGGTGCATGTGCGGCGTCACCATGTGGCTGTAGCAGCGATGGAGGGATCCCACCTCTGTCCATGCGGCGCTCGAGCGGCGCCGGTGGCAAACCGCTATGTTCAGCGCATGTGTGGCGTCGTTACGTACAGCGCATGTGTGTGATGCTGCATGTGTGCTGTACATGGCGGTTTGCCACCGGCGCCGGGATCATCTGCATGTGGCTGCAGCGGTGCGGTGGCACGCCGAGCTCCCGTGGGGTGCCTTGTCATCTCCCCCAGACATGGCACACGGGGCGACCCACTCCCCGCCCCCGTTGCGACGCCACTGTGCAAGAGCACAGCAATGCTCTTCCATTCATGTCAATAGTGCTTTCATTGGAGTATTTCCCAATGGATTGTGCGGCCACATTGGGCAGACATGAGATCACAGAGATGTCATGTTGGAAGGGACATAGTGAGCCATCTAGTTCAGCCCTCTGCAGTGCAGGAATCTCAGCACATGGCCCCCTATCCAACTTAAAGCAGGCAAGGGTGGCATGCGCTGGTGACACTGTGTGAGAAAATGAATTATATCCGTGGCTGCTCAAAATGGGAATTTTTGTGCAATTTGACATTCTTTTGGTCATGTTGGCAAGAATTGTAGATCTCTAGGCAAGATCTCCTCACCTAGAGTACTGTGTCCAGTTCTGGGCACCACAGTTCAAGAAGGACACTGACAAACTGGAACGTGTCCAGAGGAGGGCAACCAAAATGGTCAAAGGCCTGGAAACGATGCCTTATGAGGAACGGCTAAGGGAGCTGGGCATGTTTAGCCTGGAGAAGAGGAGGTTAAGGGGTGATATGATAGCCATGTTCAAATATATAAAAGGATGTCACATAGAGGAGGGAGAAAGGTTGTTTTCTGCTGCTCCAGAGAAGCGGACACGGAGCAATGGATCCAAACTACAAGAAAGAAGATTCCACCTAAACATTAGGAAGAACTTCCTGACAGTAAGAGCTGTTTGACAGTGGAATTTGCTGCCAAGGAGTGTGGTGGCGTCTCCTTCTTTGGAGGTCTTTAAGCAGAGGCTTGACAACCATATGTCAGGAGTGCTCTGATGGTGTTTCCTGCTTGGCAGGGGGTTGGACTCGATGGCCCTTGTGGTCTCTTCCAACTCTATGATTCTATGATTCTATGATCTCTTTAGGATGGAGAGCCTAAGCCCAGCATCTTGCTTGGAAGCATCCTTAGATCTGAAGGGATGTCCTCCTTGCCTAGGTTTCAATACTCCTGCCCCATCCCATACATTGATTCCTCTACTCTACGGTCTTATGATGCTTCCTTGTTCCATGAAACCTCATTTTCTATTGTGTGTTCTGCTGGTCTTCAGGGCAGGGATTTTGCAGTTGTGGTGCACGCTCAGCTTTAGGTCTTACCTTATTTCAGCATAAGAACAACATCATTAAAAGAGAGAGAGAGGCATTCCTAGCTGGATAATTTGAAAACAGTACCAAAACCAAACACTGCATTTTAAACTGATTTACAGTGGGTTGTGTTGGACTTTCTATCTTGTGTTTCATATCAGCTTTATGTGTTATTTCAGTGGTTTTTATTTTGTAGTTTTTAATGTTCCTTTAATTGGCTTTTGATTCCCCCCGCCCCACTTTGCAATGTAAGTCAATATGATTTTTTTTAAAGAAAAGCAACCAATACATGTATACATAAATAAATGATTCATCCCCCAACCTTATTGTTCAGGGTTAGGTGCAACCAGCTTTGTTGAGACGCTGTTGTGGTTCCAGCTGAGACATTTATCCCTGCACCGGACCACCTGCTCCTTCCCTTCCCATGAGCCAGTTCTTCTTTTGCAGACTTGGCTTGTGGCACCCTCTGTTCCAGCCAGCTCAGCGGCCCCTCAGCCAGCCCTGGGCAGTTCCAGTTCTTCTTTCTCCACACTGTTCCCTCCCTCCCTCTATCTCTCTCTGAAAATCTGCCTGTTTGGAACTTGAACCATTCACAGGCATGTAAACCCTAAATACAGTGGTACCTCTAGTTATGAACTTAATTCGTTCCGGAGGTCCGTTCTTCTTCTTCTTTTTAATATTTTTATTAAACAATTTCAACATAACAAATTATCAGTCCAAGTAATCAATTACATTATTCCCCCTCCCCCCCAGGACTTCCCTCAGCTCCCCTCTCTGATTTCTTTGCACATATTGTTCTCTGCATGTTATAAAATTGTACGTAGCCTTGCCTTATCTATCATGTATTCAACTAATAATTTTGTGGATGTTTATTCAAAACCTGCCAAGGAGTCCAGTTCATTTTGTTGTCTTTTTAGGTAATTTGTAAAAAGTTCCCATTCTTCCTTGAAGTCACAGTTGTCCTTATCACTCAGTTTGTATGTCAATTTAGCCAATTCCGCATAGCTCATCAGTTTTTCTTGCCACTGTTCTTTTGTTGTGATGTCCTCATTCTTCCATCCTTCTGCTAACAAGACTTTTGCTGCTGTTGTAGCATCTGGAAGTCCATTCTTAACCTGAAACTGTTCTTAACTAGAGGCGTGCTATCACTAATGGGGCCTTTTGCTGCCGCTGCGCTGTCGGCGCACAATTTCCGTTCTCATCCTGGGGCAAAGTTCTCAATTTAAGGTAATTCTTCCAGATTAGTGGAGTTTGTAACCTGAAGCATTTGTAACCTGAGGCGTTTGTAACTCAAGGTGCCACTGTACTGCTTGCTGCCACTTGGACCCAATTGTGCTGAAACCTCCTCCCAACATCTGGACCTGTGACGAGGATCGCTATGTTCCAACTTCCATACAGGGTTGCCAGCTTCCCATCTGGCAATTCTTGCTTTTACATGTAAATCTCCCACTGAGTAGAGAGATGCGATAGCTGCTGCTTTCCATGTCCATTCCGTCCCCATGTCCTGTTATCACCACCCTCTTGCAGCAAGAGTGGCCCATTCAGGTGGAAGAAGACTGGAAAAAATTTAAAGACTATTTGCAGAAATACTGTAAAATTAATGAATGTTAAAGGGATGTTGGATTGAAAATAAGCGGTATTGGTAAAAAGATTAACAAGAATATGTAAATACGGATTGATAATGGTTGAAAATACATATTTATAATAGGTTAAGATATTGAGTAAGGATAAATGATAGAGGGTAAGGATTTGCTGAATTAACCATGTGAACTGGAATACAAAAAAGGGAGGTGTGAGGAGGTCAGGAAACAAGTAAATGAAATATAAGACATGAAAATACTGATTTTTCTTTTTTAACTGCTTTTTACTTTTTACTTTTTATGTGTTTCGTTTTTGTATTTTTGTATCTCTTTTTTTTCTTTTTTTATTATGGTTATTCTTTGTTCTTACTTTTTATGTTTAAATTCTGTAACCTTTTACTGTCTGTAAAATTTCAATAAATATCATTTTAAAAAAAAAGAGTGGCCCATTCAGCAAGGGAGAGTAGCCAAAAGGACCAGGGTGGTGGTGGATGGATGTGGGAATCAGATTAAGCATCAGATTTAAATGCAGAGCATTTATTTCCAGGGCCATGACCCGGACTTCCAGCACAGATGTAGGCACTGATCCAGAAGCACAGGAGAAGCACCAGCCTAGCAACACAACTGAGCCTGAGCTCAGGGAATCTTCCAAAATCAGCACCCATAAGGTAGCACTTCCACTGACCATGACCTTTAAGTTGGACCCCACCAACAGAGCAGTATCTTTAGCCCAAAGCTCTCATGTCCCCGTCTGTCTGCACATGAACACAGACAAAATTGCCCAATGAGCATTAATAGCAGCTGATGGACTGCTTGGCTTCAGGCCTGCCCCTTCCAGGGTCTGCATTGTCCCTGTCAGGGCTTTTCACTTAACTTTCCTCCACGCTTTTCAGGCATGGTCCATGCTTTAAAGCTCTGTGTCCAAACTCTCTCTCTCTCTCTTGCTCTGGAGCTTCCCCTGTGAAAGTCCACTCTTTGCCGCTGAATGGGAGCAAGCAGCAGTCCTCGAAAAACCTGAATTGCTGTTTGTTGCTCTTCAGCTTCAAAGAGCAGGTCAAGTGCTGGATTCAGGGCCATGTGGGTAGTTCCCCTGCACAGGGTGCCGAGCCGAGGGAGCGCAAAATTGAGAAGATCCATAACTGAGAAGATCCATTTGGGAGCACCAAATTTTGGCCTTGCACAGGGCAAAATATTATGAATGATTACCAACGTCTGGCCCTGAGCAGGTTTTTGTATAGAAAGCTCTGGTGCAAAAAAACAACAAGGGGGGGGTGGAACGCTCAAAAATGGAGCTTTAAAGCCTTGAAAGTGTAGAACAAAATTAGCACATGGAGCTTTTGTCAGAACAAGGCGTCTCTTTTCCATGGGAACTGTCCAGAGTGCTAAGATTTCTGATCCCCCTTGTTCCAGACTCCAGGCCTGTCGGTCCCCTTGCACTTGCTACCTTTTCCAGACCACTGCCCAACTGGCTTCCTCTAGGCACCAGTATGGGACGACACATTCAGTTTACAGCCTGATTACCCTATAAAAATAGGGCTGAGGTTTATACTTCTGAGAAGTGGCGTGTTTCTCTCACTGTGCAGGACTTTGATAGCTCTCTTGCCCCTGGCATGCTAAGATAACTAGAAGCCTCTGCTTCACTCCATCTGGGCAGAGAAAACTGCTTGCTTTCCTTGGGAACAGAGCTAATTTGTGTTGTGGGTGCAAAGACAGAACAAGGGGAAAACTCTGTGATGTTTCCTGTTCGCTTAGCTTGGCTTTGTATTTAGCATTAAAGTTCCCCTTGCCTTTCCCAATCTTTGCCCGAGGGAAAGGGAAATGAGTTAAAACCATCTTCAGACACGTTTGTATTGATTCTGTCACTTTTTTTGCTGCTTGCTGACAGGTGATGGATGGCTCATAATACAGCCAGCACAGTACATTACGTTTCCCATCCAGGGACTCCTAAATCATTTCAAATTTTCAAATTCCACAATCAATATTTTAGCAGTAGCAGAAGAAAGCAGAGCGGGCCCATTTCTCTGGAGAAATGAGAGCTGTGTGTGTGTGTGTGTGTGTGTGTGTGTGTGCGTGCGTGCTTGTAAGACAAGAGATATGTGAATATGTCTATTCAACAAAGTCCTGAATCTGCAGTGATTGTAATTCTGTGGTTGTGTCCAGAGTGCTAGGTTTCTAATCCACGCTAACATAATGGGTAGTCAAACCTCACCTAGAAACAAGAAACCAACTTCCAGTAGCCTTTCCACCTCCAGGCAAATTTGCTTTATTGTGTTATATGAAGAAATCATCTGTTGGATCCTCTGCATCTCTCTCTCCTTTCATATCTGTATCTAGAAAAATATATAGATATGTCTCCCTATGGCCTTTATTTTTTACCTTGAGGTTATTTGATCCTATATGAACCACCTTTTTTTTTTTTGAGATATTCTTCAAAGGCATGGCTGGTGCCAATTGAGATTAGGGCCTTTTCTGTTGTGGCTCCCTGCTAATGGAACATGCTCTTTAGGAATGTATTTTGACACCAACTTCTCATACGTTAGGAGCCAGACCAAAGCTGTTTTAGTTTCCTGAGCATTTAAGGGATGATTGCTTGTTGCTCTTTTATTGCTGCTGTTTATAATCTGGATTTTATGGTTGGCTTTTTATTTTTATTTTTTGAGGTGGAGGAGCCAGTGTTATTTGATTTTGCTATTTATAATTAGCCATCTTTGATTGTCTAAAAAACGAAAACAAAATGTGTGACAAAGTATTTCTGATAATTGCTTCTGAAGACAATTCACATGATTACTCTGACATGTTGTGTCTTCCAAATGCTAACATATCTCTGACATTTAAGTGCGGAACTCTGTAGACATTTCCTGCAACTTGTTCTGATCGATTCTGGTCCCAGAAATATCTATATTTCTTAGGAAAGGAAGCAGGTGGGATGAAAGCCCAGTTAGTGAGTGAAACAAAGAAGATTCCTGATATGATTTTTCTGTGTATTTAACACACAACACCCCTCTGTTCCGGATATTGCAACTCTCTATCTATCAATTATATGCCCCAATGAGCACTTGAGAGCAAGTGTCACACTGTGGTTGATCACATGAGTTGTGAGCCAGGAAGTTCATGATTCAAATCTTGCATCAGCTTTAGTGTTCACAATGCTGCCTTAGGCAATCCCCTTCTGTCCTGGCTCTTGACGTGCAATATGAGGTTAGTAATTACTAACCTCATATTGGGCTATGGCTTGGTCTTCAGTGAGCAGGTATCTGAAAAACATCAAATATGCTAAGCTGCTGCACTGGCAAAATTCCACCTGTGGGTCCCTGAAAACAGGGTGGAGTTGAGGTCAGGTGTGAGTGGCAGAGGTAGGGGGGTGGGAGAGCAGCTTCTTCTTCTTACACTTCTTTGAAATCTCTCAGTCTCACTCACCTCACGGTAGACTCGTAATCTGGTGAACCGGGTTCGCGTCTCCGCTCCTCCACATGCAGCTGCTGGGTGACCTTGGGCCAGTCACACTTCTCTGAAGTCTCTCAGCCCCACTCACCTCACAGAGTGTTTGTTGTGGGGGAGGAAGGGAAAGGAGATTGTTAGCCACTTTGAGACTCCTTTGGGTAGTGATAAAGTGGGATATCAAGTCCAAACTCCTCCTCCTCCTCCTCCTCCTCCTCCTCCTCTTCTTCTTCTAGACTTCACCCCATGGATATGCCCCCAAACCTTCCAATGGGAGGGAACAAGGTAGGAAGAAGATGGCATTTGCCCTCCCAAACATGGAAAGGTTTGGGTGTTGTAGAGTGTCCACTGGTTGACCTGGGGTGTAGCTCTGGGCTTGGCATTCACAACCCCAGGGTTGCTCAGACCATTAGTCAAGACAGTACATTTTGGGGTTTCCTATTACTATAATTATATTCCAAGGATTGATTCAATCTTCAAATTTTCTGGTTAATTTTAAATGATTTTATCCTTTTTATTTCTATCATGACTTCATGGTGCAAGGCATGGAAACTACAGTGTTAAGTGGTATGAATACATACATTTCCAGAGAAGTACCGTATTTTTCGCTCCATAAAACACACTTTTTCTTCCTAAAAAGTAAGGGGAAATGTCTGTGCATCTTATGGAGAGAATGGGTGGTCCCTGGAGCTGAATTGTCCAGGAGCAAAAAGCAGATCATGCTTTTTTTTTTTTAAAGAGGGAAGTGGGTGTTGAAACAAAGTCGCTGATTGTTTGCCGATCGGGGAGAGAGATAAGGGATGCTAGAGATAAAGGAGGCTGCCTGGGAGGGGGGAGATAAAGACAGAAAACTTGCAAAGGGTGGAAACAGGAAGATTAAAGCAATAAGGAGAGAAAGGAGGAGCAAAAAACTGCTCCAGCTAAGGAAAAGACACTAAGGCAAACAAGAGGGAAGGGAGTGTTGAAAGGAAGCAGCTGACCGGCAAGCGATAAGGGATGTGATAAAGGAGGCTGCTTGGGAGGGGGGAGGTAAAAGTCCATAGATCCTCAGGATTTTTGCATTGGGTCACCCCAAATTCACCATCAGATCACATAGCATGTCCATGGCCAGAGCCTCCACAAAAAAACACACATCCACTGTTGTGTGGGGCCGTTACAAAGCACGGATCCACATGGATTCTCAGGATTTCTGCATTGGGCTACCTCAAACTCACTGTCAAATCTCATGTCTGTGGCCACAGCATGAACCACAAAAATCATACATCCTCTGTTTCGTTCAGAATATTTCCCCCCCTTGTTTTCCTCCTCTAAAAACTAGGTGAGTCTTATGGTCAGGTGCGTCTTATGGAGCGAAGAATATGGTATATACCTGTGCAGGTTATTGTTTTCCCAAAGGGTAAAGTCTCCAATGTAGTCATTGCGAATGAAATGAAAACACCATAGGGCTTAGCTAGATTTAAGACAAAATTTGTTCTTATTTTGTTCTTGTTAGTATTAACATATTTAGAACTTCTTTTATACTTAGACCTGCAACTTAACCACAATAATGCTTGAAGTTTAATCAAACAGAAATATTTTTCAACTTGGATACTTATTTTAGCAATTTAAACCAGTTTACCATCTCGTGATAGTATCTTATTTATTCTTTCTTTCTTTTTTCTTATTCCATAGATGCTATTTCTTTTTTTTTGCCAGTTTCCTGTTGGATGTCTTCAATTTGAAATATAACATTTACAGTGCAGTCCAGTCCAGTGTGAGAGAATTTTAAGTAGGAGTGGAGGGGATTGAATTAATTGTTGGGTGGTGTGAGAGTGAATGTCAGGCACAGATGGTCAGTTGGAAAATGACAGAGTGTGGCTGGCAGAGGATCAGAAAAGGAGAGGGTTGGGAGAGAAGGAGCAGAAAGAGGTATAAAAGTATATTATATTAGTTTATTACAAGCCCACTCTTGTAGCCCTATTGTTAAGGGTGAATCACCTGAATTGCATCCACTATTGTAATGACAGGGGACACGGGTGGCATTGTGGTCTAAACCACAGAGCCTAGGACTTGCCGATCAGAAGGTCGGCGGTTCGAATCCCCACAATGGGGTGAGTTCCTGTTGCTTGGTCCCGGCTCCTGCCAACCTAGCAGTTCGAAAGCATGTCAAGGTGCAAGCAGATAAACAGGTACCGCTCTGGCGGGAAGGTAGACAGTGTTTCCGTGCACTGCTCTGGTTTGCCAGAAGCGGCTTAGTCATGCTGGCCACATGCCCCAGAAAAACTGTCTGCGGAAGTGGACAAACGCCAGCTCCCTCGACCAGTAAAACGAGATGAGTGCCGCTTCCCCAGAGTCATTTGTGACTGGACTAAACTGTCAGGGGTCCTTTACCTTTATTGTAATGATAAATTAGAGGTTCATTAGGTTCTATGGCTTACAGGTTGAAAATGACAATACAGGATAATAAATTTGATAAAGAACATGTTGAATTGGGGATAGAAATGATAAGAAATGGCTCATTTTGAAAAGTTAAATGCTTGAATGAGAGATTCTGGTGCGTTGATAAGCATTCTGCGTTGTTTTTTCTTCTGTAGAGTTTGCTGGGGTGTTTTGTTGGAAAGATCTCTTTCTGTTTTTGGGCATGTTTTGCTAACTGGGTTGTTGTCTTAGGTCCAGGGAATTGTCTAGGATAGGTAGTTGCTGGTAGCTTCAATTGCACAGGCTGCTTGTGTCTGTTCTAGTGAACAGACAAATTTGGGACTTAGATGCAGCACTCTGCCGAAAGCCAGCCAGCTCCAAGCTAGTGGTGAAGTTGGAACCAACCATTGGCTCAGATATAATTATCGCCTGAATGATGTGTCTTTTAAAAGTGTGGCCCTTAACAGCTGCAGTTTCCTAGAATTTTGGAGCTTGAGTGAAGATAGAAAACACATGTTAAAACAAAAGCATTGTTGCTACTCATATATAACAAAAAATGGAATGACTTTTGATGCCAGTTTTGTGTCCCTTTTAAGGTTGTGTCCATGGTAGGTGCCCCAGTGCCCTGCTCTAGTTTAGAGGTAGTAGTCAGTGTGTTGCCCCCAGATGTTGCTGGACCTCAAATTCCATCTTCTCCTACCATTGGCCATGTTGGCTGGGACTGATGGGACTTTTTAGCCCAATAACGTATGGAGAGCACCATACTGGCGATCCCTGCTCTAGGTAGACCAGTGAAACAGAGAGGACAGCAGGCTGAAGTTAAAATGCTGTACCTCAAACAAGACCTCCGTCTACTCCCAGGAAGCCACAAACCAACTCTTTTCCTTTCCACCATAGAATTGTATCTTTTGCAGCATTACCAAAATAAAGTAGAAAATCGATGCCAGTCAATTTCCTTCACAATAGCTAAGCTAAAGGGAAACTTCTCTTTATCAGGTTGTCCCTCAGGAGATATGAAGGAAGGAGGGTGAGGGGATGAGCAGGACCTGGAGGCAATTTCTCCATTTTTATCAGATGCCTTCAAATCTCCCAGTCCCTAGCCACCTACGATGTTTGCCTCAGGCCAAAAATAACTTGCCGGAGCCAGCATGCCATAGCAACATTTCTAATTCAAAAGTTAATAACCTTTGAAATTGGATTTTAATCAACTCGTCTTTAGTTCTCAGCACTAGATCCCCGTTTGGGGAATCCAATAAACTCGACCGTATTTCTCTCTTGTCTTCTGTCTGCCTCTTTTGTAATGATATGGGGAAAGGAATAATGTATCTTCCTTTTTGGTTCCACTCTCCTATCTTTTTTATTTAGGACTTCTTCCATCCCAGATTTTTAAATCTCAGTTGACAAACACAAATTATCCCAAGTCTAAGAAGCCCTGTTTTATGTGCATTGCTGAATATTTGTGGAGAAGGTGTTAAGGAAAGTACTTTTATAGTTACCTTGAAAATAAGTCTGCCAAAAGTTACTAGCCTGCATGTTTTACTAGCTTTCTGAATGAACATGCTGTGATATTTATTTGTGGCCTATAAGAAAACAGAACCAATTTGCTAACATGTCCTTGCCTGGTCGCTTGGAGAAAAATCTTACTTGCCACAGGGGATCAGGCAGTGTGCGTTTGCAAGCCCCTACCTCATTTTACACCAGGCATTCTGCAAAACCACTCAGAGAGCTTTTGAACATCAAGAGTAAGTTACCACGTGGGAGGCCAAGTAGAAGCATGCCAGCTTATCTGAGAATTCAGTGGATCCAATCATATTATGGACTTAGTAATGGTGCGGCCAGTATAATGCGCTCAAACCTATATAGTATACACAGGCTATAGTCCCCCTTGATAATGCAAGCTACCCCTAGTCTTCCTCATTGCCATAATAGTTGTTGGAAGACAAGCCGGCATTCTCATCAATAAAGGGTTGCTGATAAGCTTCTAAAAAAGGCCAGGATTCCTCAGAATTTGCTCTGAAAATGTGTGATCTGAACATGACTTGTGCAGGAGGTGTTGGCTTTGGTTTCTCTTACATGTCATAGACTTCTTCTTCTTCTTCTCCTCCTCCTTCTTCTTCTTCTTCTTCTCCTCCTCCTCCTCCTCCTCCTCCTCCTCCTCCTTCTCCTCCTCCTCCTCCTCCTCCTCCTCCTCTTCCTCCTCCTCCTCCTCCTCCTCTTCCTCCTCCTCCTCCTCCTCCTCCTCCTCCTCCTCCTCCTCCTCCTTCTTCTCCTTCTCCTCCTCCTCCTCCTCCTCCTCCTCCTCCTCCTCCTCCTCCTCCTCCTTCTCCTCCTCCTCCTCCTCCTCCTCCTTCTTCTTCTCCTCCTCCTCCTCCTCCTCCTCCTCCTCCTCCTCCTCCTCTTCCTCCTCTTCCTCCTCCTCCTCCTCCTCCTCCTCCTCCTCCTCCTCCTTCTCCTCCTCCTCCTCCTCCTCCTTCTTCTTCTCCTCCTCCTCCTCCTCCTCCTCCTCCTCCTTCTCCTCCTCCTCCTCCTCCTCCTCCTCCTTCTCCTCCTCCTCCTCCTCCTCCTCCTCCTCCTCCTCCTCCTCCTTCTCCTCCTCCTCCTCCTCCTCCTCCTCCTCCTCCTCCTTCTCCTCCTCCTCCTCCTCCTCCTCCTCCTCCTCCTCCTCCTCCTTCTCCTCCTCCTTCTCCTTCTTCTTCTCCTCCTCCTCCTCCTCCTCCTCCTCCTTCTTCTTCCCCCCCAATTCTCCTTGGCTTTCTTTTGCATTCTGTCTGGAAAGAGAAAACAAAATTACAACCCCATCCAGAATATCAGGCACAGAGTGTATTTTACAGTTCATGGTTATGACAAGCTGGTCGATGCTGAAGTACAAGCCTGTCAACATTAACTGCTGCTCTTGTCTCCTGGAAAGCAGGTGAAATAACTTCTGGGCAGAAGGGTGCAGAGTACTAATGTATTAATGCTTCACTAGGACTGCTCTGCTGATGTATTACCAGAAGTGCACATGGGGAATGATCTTCTGTTGGTGTAGGACTTGGCACATGCCCAGATTACACAAAAATATTAATTAGACATATAGGTTAAAGTAAAGGCAATATGCACATCATCTGATTTATTGCCTTGTGGAAGACACAGATATTCCTGTAGCTTATGGTAGTGAGCTTATCTGCAGTTTATAGTATTCATGGGAATGCTATGGCCCACCCTTTATCTGGGTTTTTAAAATTTATTTTGCTCAGCTTTTTTCTTAGGACCATTGCATAGCAAGAATATTATTGGCCTGAACAGAATTTTATTATTTGGGTTAGTTGCCAAAATTGGAGGACAGAAAGTCATGCGGGGGAAATCCACACAAACCTGGTGGGCTTGGGTGTTTACAATCTTTGATTTGATATTGTTGTGTGCGCCCCAGTCTCTGAGCTGCAAGAGACCCAGGGGTTCCACCGCTTACTCAGGGGTCATTTTCCTTAGAACGAAGGTCATGGAAGACTGTTACGTCATTCTGATATATGGCTTTATTTCATAGAATCATAGAGTTGGAAGAGACCACAAGGGCCATCGAGTCCAACCCCCTGCCAAGCAGGAAACACCATCAGAGCACTCCTGACATATGGTTGTCAAGCCTCTGCTTAAAGACCTCCATAGAATCATAGAGTTATTTACACATGAAGACAACCTGAACATAGGATGGAAGAGCTCACAGCATTTATTTATTTAATTCATAAAAGTTTATACACTTTCAAAATCCAGAAGCATTAATGCGTCAGCAGATCTTGCTTCCCCATTAGGGTTCTAGGGAGGGTTTTCAGAATTTTGGATTATCCTGGCCTTTGGCACCTGAGATGTGTGTTTTCAGGATCCACCCTTTTCTTACGACTGTAGTATATTTTAACTCTCATTAATTCTGAATTTTAAACAGTTGTAACTTACTCTGGGACTGGCTGGTAATGGGTAGCTAATAAGTATATTTCACAATAATTCAGCACACAGAACAAGTCAAGCTTTTTGTCTTTTAAGAGCACAGCTCCAGAGCAGCCTAGAACAAATGTTAGCTTTTGGGCTGTTGTTCTTCTGCCTGCACCCAGGTGATGGGGGCGGGGGGTCTTTCTTCATCCAGAAAGAGCATCACTTGCCAGTTGTCTCTATGGCAAAACTTCTGTACTTGACCAGCTATTTAGACAGGAAAATGGATGCCTTAAAGACCCGGCCATTCCCCTTACCTTAACAAAGAGACTGGCCTGAGCAGTCCAGCTACAAACTCCCATCTCACAGATACCCAACCACAGGCTTGGAGGCGACCCGCAGGAAACCCCTGCCCCCAATCCCATTAGAAATATATTAGGAAAGATGTAATTGTCTCCTAAATATGTTAGCATATTTCACTGCTCCAAATGAATCTCACCAGTTCTGTGGCAGAAAATGGCAGGTTGTAATTCACGCACACATGGAACCTAGAGGTAAGATGCGTTTGCTTCCCACGTAGAACGTCAGATTCTAGAGAGCAAGGGAGTGGGTTTAAACTCCATCAATGGGAATTCTAGTAAACATGTGCTGCGTACAAACAACATTAAAAAACACACAGCCGAGACAAAGTTTTACCAGGGATGGATATCAGAAAACAGGGGATATAGTATCCTCCCTCTTCCACACAAGAGATGGGCACATGTCAGGCCTGGTTTTCCTTTGTTTTTATTTTTATTTTTCACTAGATCCCTGAGAACCACCAACTGCAGCCAATTGTACAGAGCTTAGCAAGGCAGACATTCACAGAATTAAAGAAAGGGTAAAAGATACTTCCGAGCACATGCTCAGCCCGAGAATCTGTTTTCATGATCAGAACTGGCTGCTCATCCCTTTCACACCAAAACAAAAACCACTCTTTTTAAATAATTTTTAATTAGATTTTCCACAATGATAACACAAAGCACAAAGCAAAATGATACACGAAAACAGAAAAAGAAAAAGAAAAAAGAAAAAAAGGGCACAATAAACATATAAACAATAACAACAAACTTAATTCTTCACAAATCCAACCTTTTAAACATCTTGGTTGACTTCCTCAAATCCCTCCCTTCTGAGTTTCCTTGTAATTAAAAGTAACAGCTTTCCAATATCATTATTAAACTAAAACAATTTCCAATTATAGTCCATTTTTTCTTAACATTTTCTTAACACTCTAAATCCCATTTATTTAATTATAATTTAGTTTAATCCTAGGCCTATTTGTTTCTTTCAAGTAATTTCTAATTTTTTTATATTTCAATATTTATTAAAATAGTCCTTAAATTTCCTCCAGTCCTCTTGCAACTCCTCTTCTTTCTGGTCATGGATTCTTCCAGTCAGATCAGTTAGCTCCGAAAAGTCATCATCTTCATCTGCCAATCTTCCACTGTTGGTAGTTCTTGTGTTTTCCAATTTTTAGCAAGTAATATTTGGGCGGCCGTTGTGGCATACAAAAATAATTTAACATCTTTCTTGGGCAATTCCAAACCTATTATTCCAAGAAGAAAGGCCTCTGGTTTCTTAATAAATGTATATTTCAACATTTTTTTCAGTTCATTATATATCTTCTCCCAGAAGTCTTTCACCTTGGGACAAGTCCACCACATATGGAAAAAAGTACCTTCTTTTTCTTTACATTTCCAACAAAGGTTATCACAATTGTGATAAATCTTTGCTAGTTTTACAGGGGTCAAGTACCATCTATACATCATCTTCATAATATTTTCCTTTAACATCGTACATGCCGTGAACTTAACCCCTTTCTTCCATAGCCTCTCCCAATCCTCCATCATTATATTATGTCCCACATCTCTTGCCTAATCAGTCATAACCGATTTAACTTGTATGCCACTCCAACAACAAATTATACATTTTAGACATATTCTTATCCTTAGTATGAAACAAAAAACACTCTTAGTCCCTCCTGAGATTTTTTTATTTTTCACTTCAGGGAAGAACAGCAGGCAGGTGGAGGGAGTGTTTTCAGTGCTGCAATTGTTTAACAGCGAAAAGTCAGGCAAACTTGCCCATTTGCTGCAAGTCACACACCTTTTGCAACCCTGCTCTGCTTCCATTGTTCTGCCACTAATTGCCCTTTGTACTACCCACAGCCCTCTGAGCACTGGAAGCCACAGAAACACTTACAGCTTTAACTTACAACTACTAAATGCCAAATCCCAGTCATAATGATGTGAAAAATGCTAAATTCATCGTTAGGCATCCACTAAAATCCTCTAAATTTTGTGATGCACAAGGCATTAGTCACACATTTAAAGCAGTGTCCAAAAAAGAAACACAGGGTAGTTTATGAAATATTATTTTTTGCTGGCAAGAGGACAAGAAATAATTGGACATTAAATCAAGAAAATGGGAAGGATGGAACAGCAAATCAAGGCAAATGGGGGAAAATTAGGTCTTAGTGTAGAGAAATGTATCTACATTGATCCTTGACAGTTCCAGCGTAGATAAACTAGCTATATATCTTCGCTTTTACCCCTTTTAGCAGTGTGCAGGTCTGGAATGATTGGGTATTTACCGGGGTCCTCGAGACTGGCAAAGGACCTATTGCCCCAAGAGGGTTACCATTCCTACCTGATTGTATAAAGCATTCAAGAAGGTCAGAGGCAGCGCAAGAAAATCCTCTGTTTTTGCATGCCAAATCTTCCACGCTAAGCACTCCCCCCTTGCCTAAGCCTAAGAATCACTGAAATCCCAATTGACACGACAGGAGCATGTGACAGGGTAGAGAAGGGTTCCTTCTGTCAAGAGACTTTCAGGTCACCATAGTCTATTTTCATGCTACCCAGAACCAAAATCTACCAACAACATTGAGAAAGGCATACAGAACTGATACAGAACCACCCCCTGTCCTGAAATAGACATCCCAGTCTCTTTTAGATGTCTCGATCCCTGATCCAAAGGCAGTGCTGTAGCTATAGGGGTAGGAGGTGGGGGTGGGCTAGCCAGGTATTTTGCCCCGGGGGGCATGTGGGAGGGGTGTGAAACGGGGTCTTTGACCTGTGTGAAATAAAGCCTAGTTTCACTGCTGCCAAAGGTAATATTAGGCCTATTTTCTTTTTTAAAAATCAGTTTTTATTGGTTTTCATACATATTATTCAACTTAACCAAACACTCGTTTTATAATAATAATAATAATATAATAATAATTTGTTATTTATACCCCGCCCATCTGGCTGGGCCTTCCCAGCCACTCTGGGCGGCCTCCATAAAAACCAAAAATACAGTAAAATATCACACGTTAAAAACTTCCCTGAACAGGGCTGCCTTAAGATGTCTTCTGAATGTCAGGTAGTTGTTTATCGCTTTGACATCTGCTGGAAGGGCGTTCCACAGGGCGGGCGCCACTACCGAGAAGGCCCTCTGCCTGGTTCCCTGTAGCTTTGCTTCTCGCAATGAGGGAACCGCCAGAAGGCCCTCGGCGCTGGACCTCAGCGTCCAGGCAGAATGATGGGGGTGGAGACGCTCCTTCAGGTATACTGGACCGAGGCCGTTTAGGGCTTTAAAGGTCAGCACCAACACTTTGAATTGTGCTCGGAAACGTACTGGGAGCCAATGTAGGTCTTTCAAGACCGGTGTTATATGGTCTCGGCGGCCGCCCCCAGTCACCAGTCTAGCTGCCGCATTCTGGATTAGTTGTAGTTTCCGAGTCACCTTCAAAGGTAGCCCCACGTAGAGTGCAGTAGTCCAAGTGGGAGATAACCAGAGCATGCACCACTCTCGCGAGACAGTCCGCAGGCAGATAGGGTCTCAGCCTACGTACCAGATGGAGCTGGTAAACAGCTGCCCTGGACACAGATAAATTCCCCTCCCTCCATTTATAAATTCCCCTCCCTCCATTTGCATTTCTGGTTTGTTAAACTGCTTGTTTAGTGATGTATGGAAGTGAGAGCTGGACCATAAAGAAGGCTGATCGCCGAATAATTGATGCTTTTGAATTATGGTGCTGGAGGAGACTCTTGAGAGTCCCATGGGCAGCAAGAAGATCAAACCTATCCATTCTGAAGGCAATCAGCCCTGAGTGCTCACTGGAAGGACAGATCCTGAAGCTGAGGCTCCAATACTTTGGCCACCTCCTGAGAAGAGAAGACTACCTGGAAAAGACCCTGATGTTGGGAAAGATGGAGGGCACAAGGAGAAGGGGACGACAGAGGACTAGATGGTTGGACAGTGTTCTCGAAGCTACCAGCATGAGTTTGACCAAACTGCGGGAGGCAGTGGAAGACAGAAGTGCCTGGCGTTCTCTGGTCCAGGGGGTCACGAAGAGTCAGACACGACTAAATGACTAAACAACAACAAACTGCTTGTTGCATTCTGCTGCTTATATATAGTAGTATATTATCACATTGTTATCTTTCTTGTTCTCTCTAATTACATTACAGTGGTACCCCGCAAGACGAATGCCTCGCAAGACGGAAAACTCGCTAGACGAAAGGGTTTTCCGTTTTTGAGCTGCTTCGCAAGACGAATTTCCCTATGGGCTTGCTTCGCAAGACGAAAACGTCTTGCAAGTTTGTTTCCTTTTTCTTAACACCGTTAATACAGTTGCGACTTGACTTCGAGGAGCAACTCATAGAACGCAGTGTACATAGTAGCCTTTTTTGAGGTTTTTAAAGACTTTGGTGATTTTTGAAGCTTTTCCAAAACTTCTTTTGCAGCCATTTGGTAAGTTAAGCTTTTAAAACTTTTTTTGGGGGGGTTTGATTTTGGGTTGGGGTGTTTGGAATTCAATGACTTGGTGTTGGGAAGGGGTTTGCAAGAATCTGGAAGCTTGTGTGGTTTTTTTCCTGCATTTTTATGATTTTCTGCGACCATTGGGCCACTCTGCTGTTTTTTTAAAAAAATTCTGGATTTGAATATCTGTGTGCTGGGTGGCTGGGGGAACAGTTGGGGAGGGGTTTGCAAGAATCTGGAAGCTTGTGGGTTTTTTCTGCATTTTTATGATTTTCTGTGACCATTGGGCCACTCTGCTGTTTTTTTAAAAAAAATCTGGGTTTGAATTTTGAAATGCTCTTTACAGTATGTGTGACTTTAAAGAGCACTTAATAAACTCTTGTTGTACCAAATTTGGCTTTGTTTGGACTTTTTTTGACCATAGGAACGCATTAATTGATTTTCAATGCATTCCTATGGGAAACCGTGCTTCGCAATATAAAAAATTCGCTAGACGAAAAAATTCGCAGAACGAATTAATTTCGTCTTGCGAGGCACCACTGTATGTATGTTTATTTAAACCCGGCCAAAGAGTCCATACTTTTACATTGTTTCTGTAAATATGTTACAAAAGGTTCCCATTCTTTTCCAAAGTCACTATTATCTTTTTCATGCAGTTTATCTGTCAATTTTGCTAATTCTGCATATTCCATCAGCTTTTCCTGCCGTTGTTCTTTGGATGGTATTTCTCCCGTCTTCCAGTTTTGTGCTATTAAAATTCTTGCTACTGTTGTTGCGTACACAGTGTCCTCAATTCTTTCTTCACATCTTGTCCTAAAATACCCAACAGAAAAGCTCCTGGTTCTTTAGGCCTATTTTCAGAGTCACCAGGCACAATCTACCAGGAAGTTCTCCTGCAAAGTGAAATGAATGGGAGCTATGTGAGAGTTGATTGTAGAGACCTGGCCTCAGTTTATTTTAGCTTTTCGGTGAGAAAGAAAAATGTTTTCATTCTACTGGACATTCAGGTCAGTTTGATTCCCCCAGATGTTTCATTATGTTTCAATGGCTCAGCTTTAACCTGTCACATTCTGGTTTGATTCTTGATCCCTCAGAGTCTCCACTACCACGGATAGCTCCCAGTGAGCCACTTGCTCCAATAAAGGTCCAGAGCAGATGGAGCCTTTTAAAGCTCCTGCCAGGTTACCTCTTCCAGGTTCCCTCCCCCTCCTCCTCATTGCTTCTAACTTTAAATTTTTAAAAGGACAACCCTCTGGCCCAAAGATGAGGCCTTCTCCTCCATTCCATAGCTTCCTACCTGCTGCATTCTCTGCACCATCGGACTGGTGAGGTCCTGTGGGAGGCATTTAGTTCCTCTGGAGAAGGTGTCCATGAAGGTCCAGCCTCTGGGACCACAGGCATAGGAGATTCTTCTGGAGGCTCATGTCCATCAGGACTCAGTGGTCTCCTGATCTCCAGAGGCAGACTCAGAGCCCTGCACCTCAACTGGCTCCTTAGCTGGAGACTCTGCAGCCCCCAATTTCTCATCTTCATCACTGCTGAGCTTGGGGGTCATAACATAACTTGTCTGCTGGCTGCTTTTGCAGTAGTTGCTCTGATTTTAAAATGGTCTGGTTTTTTTTGTTTCTGTTTTACTATTTATTGTAGCTATATAAGTTGCCTTGGGAATGAACAATTTTATAAATGAATAAAGAAAGTTAAGCATTGAGGGTGTAAGGGCAAAGTGTGCCTCCAGTATTAATTCAGGAAAAAGTGTGCCTCAGCTATTAGAAGTCTGGGAAATGCTGCCCTGCAGTTTAGACAGCAAAATCTTCTCAGCAGCTCCATCATTCAATCTCCCACTAGGTTTAGACCTCATCAAACTGCCAGCATTTGGGTGAAGAGCCACTCACACCCTCAGGGGTTTGAATTCCAAATGGATCTCAGGGAAAAAAAGCATCTTGAAAAGTGTTTGGAAGGTGCTTTCCCCCCCATTTTAACCTTTAGTTTGTCTCCACGTTGCTGTCAAACCTTCTGCTTGAATTCCATTCCTCAACTGTTATTGTGGCAGTAACTGAAAAGGCGAGTCGCAGAGGGTTAAGGAACAGCTGCAAGAAGATAATTAATGCTCTCTAACATTTTCGTGCAGCCTTTAGCACCTTGCCGTGACACAGCCTGCAACATCTGTGCTTCTCAGCAGCTAAGCCGTAAAAAAAAATATTTAAAAAAATGCCCCCCCAATTGCTCTTCACCAAGCAATTGTCACCCATCCAGGCACAATCAAGGCAACAACATTTAAAATAGCTTGGAAAAAAGGATAAGGACTTTGAAGACGCAGATGCCGGGTCCTCCAGAGTTGCAAAGTGGTGCTTGTTGAATCCTTTCCCACTTATATAACTGATTCTGAATGCCATGCAAGGCCCACAGAGGATCTTTTGCGATGCTTTGGCAGGGGAAAGAAGTTCCAGGCAGATCTCACATTCAGCTCCTGCTGAAACAGGCTTGGTTCTGATTCAGATCTTGGCTGCTCTACTCTCTCCCTGTAAAACAGAGTCACTGAGGCAGCCAGCATCCCTCTGAACAGCTGGGCTGTGTGATCCTGCACATTTTTACTTGGACGGCAGCCCCACTGAGTTCAGTGAGGGAATAAGCCCTTAATTTGCTTGAAGCTCTGCTTTGAATGGTCAAGAAAATAAGTGGCGTGAAAACCACAGTGGAGGAGGCAAACTTACACTGTTTTACCTTCAGGTAAGTGAATGAATAAATCAAGTGAGCAACTTGCCTCTCAATGAAGGCCATTAATTTATTCCCCAATGCTTCTGGTGATATGATATATGCCTAACCTTGTAATAGCCTCCTCACTTTCTGCGGTATATTGAAACCTACTGAGGTGGTATCCAATTAAAGCCCACAGCATATGCAGAAACTGCCTTTTGGACTGCTGGACTCACCATTGATCTCATCCTCTCAATCTGCCAGAGCCTGTCTTTGCACGCAGCGGAAGTCCCTAACTCACTGAGGGTTTGAGATCCATCAGCTCTCCTCACCTGGTTTGGGGAAACAATTGTGTAAATCCAGATTGCCCCCCCCCCCCGGCAACATATTGGCTCCTATCTTTGTTAAGCATTTTTAAGCTTCCCCCGCCCTTCTCCTCCTTCTATACTCAGCACTTTGCCCTATGTTATTTGACTACTTGACCTAAGAACTTTCTGCTTTCTCCTTTTTCTGGAAGGTGGTTTTGGGGCCATTGGTATCATTGTTATCTGACTGATTATCTTAAAAATAGTAACAAGGGAAAAGCAACATATATTTTGAGAAGGTGGTTCAAAATTCTGGGCTACTTTAAAATAGCATTTCGTTTCCACGAGAAATTACATTTTAGTGTTGGCTCTAACAGCAGAATGGCTCTCCACCTTCCTGCTTTCTCTTTCACTGTGTCTTTTCCTCGCCCCTTTAACATGGTCACAAGGAGGCGATCGAAGGCTTTCTTTGTGCAATTCCTCATCCCCTCTCCTCTGCTGGCATGGCCACAAGGAGGAGATTACAAACTTTTCCTTCTGTTTTCTTTTTTTTTTAATTCTTTTTTATTCATTTTACAATACAAAATATAAAAAACACATAACACAATTTTTCACAAATACATTTTTTTTGGAGTTCCCTCAGCTCTTCTGCAAATCCTCCGTTTTAATCCTTCTTCCACATTTCTTAATCTGATATTGCCTTTTATTAAAAACCTCCTCCCTCTTATTCCCTTTTTTACAGTATTTCTGGTATTATTTTCACAGAGCCTCTTGCAAACCTACAAATGTTAATTGTTCATCGCAAATACTTTTCAAATAGTCTACAAATTTACTCCAGTCTTCAGTGAATCTGTGGTCTCATAGGCCTCAGATACTTCCTGTTAGTTTATCAAGTTCTGCGTATCCCATTAACTTCATTCTCCATTCTTCCTTCGACGGTAATTCTTCTTGTTTCCATTTTTGGGCTAGCAGTATTCTTGCCAACTTTTCCTTCTGTTTTCAATTAGCTGCTGTGGTTGTGTCCAAATAAAGAAGTGTAGTTAGTGTTAATTATGTTTTTTAGGGAAACAGTGTTAAGTATATTTAAAATAAAAAAATTCCTTCCAGTAGCACCTTAAAGACCAACTAAGTTAGTTCTTGGTATGAGCTTGGTATGTGTATCTGAAGAAGTGTGCATGCACACGAAAGCTCATACCAAGAACTAACTTAGTTGGTCTTTAAGGTGCTACTGGAAGGAATTTTTTTATTTTGACTATGGCAGACCAACACGGCTACCTATCTACTACTGGAAGTATATTTAAGGAAATGACAAACTAAAGTTGACTTGTTTTCCCTAAACCAGGGGTGTCAAACTCAAATTCATCGGGGGCCGCACCAGCAGTTTGGTCACCCTCAAAGGGCCGGTTGTATCGGCCTAAAATATTTGAGCAGGCTGAGACCCCTGAAGTTGATGGGCTTTTACCGTATTTTTCGCTCTATTGGACGCACCGGACCACAGGACGCACCTAGTTTTTACAGGGGAAAATCAAGGAAAAAAATATTATCCCTCCCCCCCAGCCCCAAAGAGCAACGGACAGGCTGCGTGCAGCCTGTCTGCTTCTCCCAGAGCTTCTCGGGGCTGCGGGGGAAGCCCGGGTTCCCCCACCAGCCCCAAAGAGCAAAGAAGCCAAGACAGCGCACAGGATCCATAGCCGCGCAACCTCTCCAGCCAGGAGCTAAACCTCTCCAGCGCGGCTAAAGAAGACAAGGCAGTGAGTGCGATCCATCCCACTCACTGCCCTGGCTTTCTCTTTAGCCTTGCGCAGCATCTTTAGTCTTGTGCAACGGGATGGATTGCGCCCGCTGTCCACCGGGGCTGGACTAGATGACTCCTGGGGTTCCCTTCCAACCCTGCAATTCTATGACCTCGGAAGGTGTTTGGGGTCTCCACCACTGGAGGCTTTTAAGCAGCGGTTGGGGGACCATCTGTCTGGCGTTCTTTAGCTGTGATTCCTACATTGTGAGGGGGCTGGGCTAGATGACCCTCGGGTGGCCCTCCCAACTCTATACAGTCCTACAGTTCTGCAGCAGGAGATCCACAGCCACTTAGAATCATAGAATCATAGAGTTGGAATAGACCACAAGTGTCATCAAGTCCAGCCCCCTGCCAAGTAGGAAACACTATCAGAGCACTTCATACAATGCCCACACCATCCGAGCACTTCACACAATGCCCACCATCAGACCACTTCACACAATGCCCACTCCCAATTTTCATCTGAGAGACATGTGGCTTCAGTGTCTAGGCAGGTACCCCCCTACCTGCCACACTTCCCCCACCCCACTTAAGCTAAGGGAATTCCTGCCCAGAGAAGCTCCCAGGTGAGGCAAGGGTTAAGATCTACCTCTGGTAGATCTCTTGTGGCTGGAGAGGCACGCAAGGCTAAAGAGGAAGCCAGGGCAGTGGGATGGATCGCGCTTGCTGCCCTGGCTTCCTCATTAGCCTTGCGAAGCCTCCTCCCCCCCCCCAGAGGCGCGCAAGTCTAAAGAGGAAGCCAGAGCAGCGAACGGGATGGATCGCGTTCCCTGCCCTGGCTCCCTCTTTAGCCTTGCGAAGCCTCCTCCCCCCCCCCCCGGAGAGGCGCGCAAGTCTAAAGAGGAAGCCAGAGCAGCGAACGGGATGGATCGCGTTCCCTGCCCTGGCTCCCTCTTTAGCCTTGCGAAGCCTCCTCCCCCCCCCCTGGAGAGGCGCGCAAGTCTAAAGAGGAAGCCAGAGCAGCGAACGGGATGGATTGCGTTCCCTGCCCTGGCTCCCTCTTTAGCCTTGCGAAGCCTCCTCCCCCCTCCCCCCCCCCGCTGGAGAGGCGCGCAAGTCTAAAGAGGAAGCCAGGGCAGCGAACGGGATGGATCGCGTTCCCTGCCCTGGCTTCCTCTTTAGCCTTGCGAAGCCTCCTCCTCCCCCCCCAGGCACGCAAGGCTAAAGAGGAAGCCAAGGCAGCGAACGGGATGGATCGCGCTCGCTGCCCTGGCTTCCTCTTTAGCCTTGTGAAGCCTCCCCCCCCCCCGGAGAGGCGCACAAGTCTAAAGAGGAAGCCAGAGCAGCGAACGGGATGGATCGCGCTCGCTGCCCTGGCTTCCTCTTTAGCCTTGCGAAGCCTCCCCCCCCCCTGCCAGAGACGCGGCAGCCCGTGGGACGAGGCGGGCGGCCTGCGGGGTCGCGCCGGTGGGGGACCTCCGGAGGCGGCCTCTCTGCTCACCACCTCCTTCGTGCTGAAAGGCGACGCGGCGCACAACCAGGCGATGGTGCACTGGACGGGCGAGAATGGCGGCTACGCGGGCCACATGAGGAGGTCTGGCGGGCCGGATTCGGCCCGCGGGCCTTGTGTTTGACACCCGTGCCCTAAACCATAGTTAATGTTAACCACAATTTGTCCTGGTTTGGACACAACAAGAAGCCGTGGTTAACTGAAAATGGAAGCAAAAGTGTCTAATCTCTGTCAGTATATGGAAACATCACAGCTGCAGACACCCAGATTGTTGACATCACATGATGCGCCTATCTGTGGGAAAGAAGAATTTCCCAGGACGTTCACAGGCTGGATAAGTCTTTGTGAAGAGTGTAATTTGAAACCTTCTGTGTGCGCATGTTCAGGAAGTTTGTCAGATGTGCTAGAAGAACTGAACTGAAAGGATGTGTTATTCTCTAGTGCTGTAATGTCAAAAATAAACATCATGTAAATAGATTTCTGACTTATTTTCTTTCCCCTGCGGAAGCAGGAGGAGGAGGGGTTGTGCATTTTACCCACGCTTGGGAAAATGTCGCCTATCAAAATCTCCCCGATCTGTCCGGGAAGTCAGCCAGAGGAGGTTACCGGTAAGCAAGCTCCGAGGACAGTGAGAGGGGCCAGCCTCTGTGGAGGGGGCTTGCAAACCGACAATCTCCTCCTTGTGGCTGTGGCAAAGGTGGAGATGGGTATACTGGAGCCAAAGGCTTGCTGCTGCTTGTGCACATAATACTATATTTATGAATGCAGCCATTGACTTCATGGAACTTTTAGAACTGTGTGTCCTAGTGCAAGTCTGCAATGTATTTTCAGACTACCTTTTACAACTAAGGCTGCACCTGTGGCACTCAGTTTCCCTTCACATTTAAGTTTATACCATGCTGTGATGACATAGGACATTTAAGCTCAGTCTTGAGAGGGGGCACTGGAACCACCCATCACTCATGAATGACATAAAGCAACATCTAATTTAGTAGCTAGCAGCTTTTTACACTGCATTGTTTTGTTTAACAAGCTCAAGATTTGCAATTAGCTTGGTATTTATCTCGGAAGGGACAAAATAGATCTATGGTAGCAAATACCCTTGCTCTCTGTCTGGTAGAATTAGCAAACTTCTCAACCAGAATTCAAAACTCTAGCTCAGTCTTCCCCATCCTTCAGATGCTCTGGATGACAACCTGCAGCAGCCCTGGCCCAGAAAGACATGTGTTTGCCTTATAACAAAAATTCCCAGTGTTGTGTACACTGATGACACTCATCTTCATCATTGCAATAATGACTGACAGCTGGTATAATGGACTAGCCAAGATCCTGCTCTCAAATCTCACCTCTGCCACAAACTTATTAGGTGGCTATCTGGCAACCTCAGCCAACCATCTGCAGAGTGAGTGTAACAATACTAACCTAATTTACAGAAATATTGTGGGATTCCACAAACTGTGTTTGTTAAGTGCTTTGGAGAATATTAAGCACCATTTAAAGGCTGAACATCATTATCCAAAGATGTTATTATCGTGCATGGAAACAGGCAAGCTATTTTTCAAGTATATGCCAGTGTGCTTAAGAAAAGAGTGAGCACACATACATTTTGCTGCTACAAGAGGGGAATAGAATTACACAGATTTGCTGCTGTAAGGGGAACACAATCCCTTGAAAAAGGCTGAGAATGTAAAAAGGGTAATTAGCCAATATCCAGCTGTTTTGCATCTGTTATGCCATTGAGTGAAGTGATACACTGGCTCAAATCCTCTCTGAAGGGTCACATGGCAGATATTAAGCTATAGAGATGATTCCCTCCCCTCTTCCTGAAGTGCAGCTTTGCATCGTTGAATTTCTTTCCCCAAGGCCACGGTGCCCACTGGCCTGTTCTTCAAGTAGAAAAATCTTTAATTAGGAAGATTCATTGATCCAGAGAAGGGCCAGAAGATGCTGAACATCTTCTCCAAAGGGATATTTTCCCATTGTCCTTTTAAATTAGAATTGCTTTGGTATGGGGTAGATGGAAGAGCTCTTTTCTACTCTAAGGACCCTGTGATATATGTATATTTTTTCCACTTGGCTTGGTAACTAATGGAGAAAAACTCAGATCCTTGGTACAATCTTGCTAAATTGCCTTGATGGTAAGGCTCAAGCTAGACATCAGGCTACAGATGTGCCGGGCCTGGGATTTTTATTTCCACGACTTCTGTGCATGTGGGGCTCTTGTGCCTGCCCCCCAAGCAGTATGTACAAGTTACTGCTGGCATCCATCTGTCTCAGGAGACAATGGAGGAGTGTGCCTTTTGGGGTGAAGTCAAACTCTTGGAAGGTTGCAGCGCCTGCTGTGGCTGTGGAGACCAATGCGGGAGAGACTTTGTTTTGTTGCAGTTGGGGCAGATGAAGGTGTCCAGTTGTGCTGCTGCAGATGCACCATGGCGTTTCTTCTCTCTGCGCTCCTCTCAGTGGTCATTCCTCCTCTGGTCACTGCTGTAGATACACAGCCTGATTGTCTGTCTCCATGCACTGCAGTCATCTGCAATGGATTCCCACCAAATGGGGCTGATGCTGCCAGCCTTCATTTCACATTTGCAGACATCTTTATAATGCCAAGTTGGTTTGCCAACTGGCCTGGTGCTTGGAGACAACTCCCCATAGAGCACCTCCTTGGGGATCCTGCTGTCTTCCATTCTGTGGATGTGACCAAGCCAGCGTAAACATCATGGAGACAGGAGTGTAACATGCTTGGGTATGTGGGCTTGGGAGAGCACATCTTTGTCTGAGACTCTGTGATGCTCAAAATCTTCCTGATGTAGCACATGTGGAAGGCATTGAGGCATCGTTCCTGGCAGGTGTAAATTCCCCACATCTCCCTACTGTAAAGCAGCTTGCTCAACACTCAAGCCTGGTAGTCTCTCATCTTGGTATTGCTTGTTAGCAACACCCCTTTGGAGAGGTGAGCCATTGCCATAGCTGCCTTGCCAATGCGTCTGTCCAGCTTAGTATTGATGGAGACAATGCTGGTTATGGTGGAACCCAGGTAGACAAAATCTCAAGTGTGTGATCACCAATGCTCATGCATGGAGTGCTGGCAATATCTTGCCCTGGAATGTTGGTCTTCGTCAGGCTGATGGTAAGGCCAAAGAAGGGGGAGGAGCAAGAAAGAGTGGTGACAGAGAAGGGGCTGCCCCACCCACATTTGGCTGCCCTTCTCTGTCACTCTGAGCACACCGGAGGCATCTTTAGGAGTCTTCTGTTGTCTGCACATCTAACTGTAAGCTAAAGAGGTGAAGACAGCATAGAGACCTAACCAGAAGAGTCTATGTGTGACAGCTTTTATTTTTATATTGGGCTTGGTTACCCAGAGCTTGGTTTTAGAAACTCTGGGGCTGAGAAGCTCCTTTATCCCCAAATCTCAGTAGCATAATATGTTTGCCGTCTGGTCTTTAGACCTGTAAAAATCCCCATGAGATTCCGCCCCACCCCCCGCTTTTGTGACCAGTAGTTGATGTCCAGGATGTGGCTTTAAACGCATTTAACTAAAAGTGCCCTTTCTCCTCCTCTTCCTCTCTGTAATCTTCACCTGATCTATTCTAGCTGCCAGAAGAAAACAAATGAATAGCACCATTTGGAGCTCATTTATTACTCTGGCATCCACTTCATAACAAATGAGCTCCATTCCTTTCTGTTTTTCACTTGTTACAAAACAAATGTGCACCCTTTACATTGTATGCAAGGAAGATTTGGGATAATTGTGTGTGCTAGTGGAGCGGCAACATTCATGTCAGATCCAGCACAGTTCCTAGGCATCCTTACGTGATGCTGCTCAATGCGGTTGAGATTACACACCCACATGAGAAACTGAAATCCCACTTTCAGTTATTGAATTCAAGTCCCGCCTAGCAAAACCTAAACCTCCTGAAATTCCAGTTTCAAATATGAGATTTATAAGTTCAAACCATTTCCAGATCTAATGCAATGCAACTAATAAAACTTCAGCAGGTGGCATTCAGCAAGAGAGTTCCGTGGTGCCCCTGTTAATGGAATGCTCTCCCCAGAGAGACTCACCTGGTGCCCACATTGATATTGTTTCAGCACTAGGCAAAGACTTTGCTCTTCTCTTGGGCATTGCTGCTGTTGTGCAATAGTGGTGAGGGAAACATTCGCTGACTAATTTTAATGGTGATCATGCTTAGGTGAGTTCGATTATTTATGTAATTACTTGTAGTAATTTAGCTACAGTAATTATTGTTTTTAATAGGTAAATCGTTGTATTTAGATTGTATTGTCTGTTTTTATTGCTGAGTAACCTTGAACTCAGATGGTGAATACGTTGAATGAATAAATAACAACCAAAATGTCAAGGGTACAGTGGTACCTTGGGTTACATACGCTTCAGGTTACAGACGCTTCAGGTTACAGACTCCGCTAACCCAGATATAGTACCTCAGGTTAAGAACTTTGTTTCAGGATGAGAACAGAAATTGTGTCGCGGTGGGAGGCCCCATTAGCTAAAGTGGTACCTCAGGTTAAGAACAGTTTCAGGTTAAGAATGGACCTCCAGAACGAATTAAGTTCTTAATCCGAGGTACCACTGTACATGGATTCTGCAATGGAAACTGCTAATAACTTGTTGACATGGGTGGCCAATGCAGATTACAACTCCCACCATCCCTGACCGTTAGCCCTGCTGACTGTGGCTGATCAGATTCAGGAGTTCATGGGACCTGGAAGGCTCTACACTGGCTACCCCCAAGGATGGGGAACTATGCACATTAAATGATGGGTTAAGAGGCAAGCACAACATAAAATGCTGAATGTGATGGGACGATGAGCTGCTTGTGCGTAAAATCCAAGTCCCTCAGAGTTTGATCAAGTTTGCAAACCTCTGTCTGTAACGGAGCCCCTTAAACATGGCTCCCTCAGTCGCTGGCAGATTCCGACAGTGGTTGCTTTCGGAATCGCTTCCAACATAAAAGCTCCTTAACGGAAACACGTCTTCTGGACTCTCTGCATGACAGTTTCCGGCGAGGAGTGGGTGTCCCTACGGGAGGTCCTGAAACCTCCCCACTGCCCTCGCTGGAAGTGTCTCGGAGCCATCCCTCCTGCTCACTTTCCCTCAGCTCAGCTCCTCTCCCCCTACTGGTTCCCTCTTCAGCTGCTGAGTCTCTCCCAACCTGTGTGAGCCCTTCCACCTCCTGTCCTTCCGATGGCAGTTCCCTGACATCCACCTCCCCTCCAGGGCCCCCTTCACCCCCTCCCGCCCCCTCCTCTATGGGCGGTGAGGAGGCAAAACCCCGGAAGGAACTTCCTTCATCTTCCGATGTCTCGAACACTTCTCTCCACCTGTTGCGGTTCCGGGTCTCGAAGTACTCCTCCTCCTCAGAGTCCATCTCCCCTTCCCCTTCCGAATCCGTAAATCCTTCCAACTCCTCCTCTTCATCGGTGGTGCCAAAGTATTCCCTCCGGAACCTCTCCACAGGCTGAGGTTTCCTTGGGAACCTTTGATGGAACGTTTCTATCAATACCTCGTCATTGATATCTTCTGCCATTACCCAAGTGTTTTCTGACTCCGGTTCTCCTTCCCACGCTACCAAATACTCCACCTGATCCCCCTTCCACCTGGCGTCGAGGATTTCTGCCACATGGCTGCTGCATTCCCTTTCTTCTATGACCAGTCCCCGAGTGGACATCCCTTCCCGTCCCCCCTCATACGGTGACAGTAACGACCTGTGAAATACTGGATGCAGTTTCATGTGGTTGGGTAACCGAAGCCTGAAAGCCACTGGGTTGACTTGTTGAATGACCTCAAATGGACCCAACCTCCTGGGTCTTAATTTCTTGCAACCTCCTTTGAACGGCAACCCTTGGGTTGACAGCCACACCCGATCTCCCACCCTTATGGTTTCACCTTCCCTTCGGTTCTTGTCTGCCTGCCTCTTGTATTCTTCCTTCGCCCTTTCTAAGTTGAGTTGGAGCTGACGATGGATTGCTTCCATTTCTTCTACAAAATGCTCGGCTGCCGGGACGCTCCATCTCTCCACTCCTCCCCCTGGGAATGCCCTGGGATGACACCCATAATTAGCCAAGAAGGGGCTCATCCCTGTGGACACATTCTCTGCATTGTTGTAGGCAAATTCTGCCAGCGCCAACTTCTCTACCCAGTCATTCTCTCTGTCATTGACATAACACCTCAGGTATTGCTGGAGGACACCGTTTGCTCTTTCCGCCTGCCCGTTGGTTTCAGGGTGCCGGGCAGTCGAAAAGTTGACCTCCACCTGCAGTAAGCTCATGAGCTTCCTCCAGAACCTGGAAGTAAATTGTTTTCCCCTGTCTGAGACCACCCTCAATGGCACCCCGTGCAACCTAAAAATGTGTTCTACAAATAACTTCGCTGTCTCTTCTGCTGTGACTGCATGCGAGCAGGCTACAAAATGGCACATCTTTGTTAGTAGGTCTACCACCACCATGATGGCTGTTTTCCCCTTGGACTTTGGCAGATCAGTCATAAAATCTATCGACACTGCCTCCCAAGGTCGTTCTGGGGTTGGTAAGGGTTCTAATAGCCCTGCCGGCGCCCGCCTCTCCCCTTTGGCTCGCTGGCATTGCTCACACCCTCTTACATATTCCCGTACATCTTCCCTCACCTTAGGCCACCAAAATTCCCTGGTGACCAACCACATGGTTTTGTGTTGTCCAAAATGCCCCGCCGTGGGGCTGTCGTGCAACTGCTTGAGTACCCTCCCCCTTAAGTCTCCTTCGGGGATATACAGTGCCCCTTTGTAATACAACTCTCCATTTCTTTCCTCGAAACCCCCTGGTTCCTCTCCCTCACCCCTAAGACCTCTGAGCTTATTCTGGGCATATTCATCATTCTCTGTTTCCTCTACCAGTTCTCTTTGCCCCACCAATGCCGCCCCACACACCCAGCGGTCCTCTGGGATGACATGTCTCTCTTCTGGTGCCCCCTCCCCTTCCAAATATTCAGGTTTACGTGAGAGAGCGTCCGCCCTAACATTTTCTGGACCTGGCACATAACAAATTTCAAAGTGGAATTTGGAGAACTCCTGGGCCCATCTCACTTGCCGTTGGTTGAGCACTCGTGCCGTTCTCCAATACTCTAAGTTCTTGTGGTCTGTGCACACTTGCACCTTATGTTGTGCCCCAATTAATAAATGCCTCCATCTCCTGAACGCTTCATGAATAGCTAGTAGTTCTCGGTCATACACCGTGTAGTTCCTCTCAGATTTGTTCAGCTTTCGCGAAAAAAAGGCACACGGTCTCCACTCCAACTTCTCCTTCCCCCCAGGCTGCAGAAACACCGCCCCCACAGCCCGGTCTGATGCGTCCGTCTCCACTCGCATCGGTTTTTGTAAATCCACATGCAAGAGCTGTTCTTCCGAAGCAAACGCCCTTTTCAGTTCCTCAAAAGCTCGCTCCGCCTCCGCCGTCCAAACGAATTTCCTCTTACTGCTGAGACAGTCCGTAATGGGAGCCGTCAAGTGGGCAAAATTTCTGATGAACTTCCGATAGAAATTTCCAAATCCAAGGAATCTTTGCACATCCTTCCTTGTTTTCGGTGTTTTCCATTCCAGTACCGCTTGGACCTTGCCAGGCTCCATAGCCAATCCCTTGTCCGACAAGCGGTACCCCAGGAATTCCACCTCCTTGGCATGAAACTGACACTTCTCTAGTTTCACCCACAGCTGATTGGCTTGCAGTCTGCCCAACACTTCCCTGACGTCTTTTACATGCTGCTCCTCAGTCTCTGAATATACTAACACGTCATCTAAGAAGGCCACACAATTCTTGTAAAGCAAAGGCCCCAGGACGTGGTTCATAAACGATTGAAAGCACGCGGAGCCTGCTTGTAGGCCGAAGGGCATAACTAAATATTCAAATGCCCCCAAAGGGGTGAACATGTTGGTTTTCCATTCATCCCCCTTCCTTATTCGTATCAGGTTGTACGCCCCCCTCAGGTCCAGTTTAGTAAAAATCTTTCCCTGCCTGACCCTTGTCAAAATGTCATCAATTCTGGGCATCGGGAAAGTCACTGGTTCTGACACTGCATTCAAGGCCCTGAAGTCCACTACAAGCCTGGGTTTGTCCGTGTTTTTTTTGTCCACAAAAAACACTGGGCTGCCCCCCACCGCCCTGGACTCTCTGATGAACCCTCTCTTCAGGTTCTTGTCAATGAACTCCCTTAGCTCCTGCATCTCTCTGTCTGACATGGCATACAGCTTGCCTACAGGGAGCTGTGCCCCAGGTAGTAAATTGATTTGACAGTCAAAGGGTCTGTGTGGGGGTAGTTTGTCTGCTTCCCTCTCGCTGAAAACGTTGCTCAGGTCGGCGTACTGTTGGGGAACCTTCCCCTTCTCCGTTACTTCTGTCCCTGCTAGAGTGGCTCTGGCCCCTCCTTGAGCCTCCCGCTCTTTGCAGTGTTCTAGACAATGCGCTGACCCAAAGGAGACCACTCTCTGATGCCAGCCCACTAGCGGATCATGTAACGCTAGCCAGCTCATCCCCCAAATAATGGGAGCTCCTCCCAAGGTAGCCACATTAAACACTATTAGCTCAGTGTGTCTTGCTACCCTCATTATCATTGGGACGGTCTGCTGGCTGACTTCTCCTCCCAGCAGCACCCTTCCATCGATCGTGGTCACCTGCAAAGGGTTACTTAAAGGGATAGTCTGTATCTGGTGCTCAGCAGCAAACTCCTTACTCATGAAATTGCAGGAGCTGCCTGAGTCCAACAGCGCCTTTATCTTTAGTGGGTGTCCGTTAGGCAGCTCTAGGAAACCTCTATCACTAGGGCGGGTTTAGGAGGTTCCGGCGTGGGCACTTTCACTGCTTTTTGGCCTGGCTGCTGTGCCCCGACGGTGGCAGCCAGGCGTTGGCTTTTACTTGCTCCGGTACCTTTTCCTCCCTCTCCCCAACAGCTCCCGCCATTCCTTGCCATTCCTTTCTTTGGGGGCAGACTCTGGCAAAATGACCTGGCTGTTGGCAGAGATAACATTTCTTGGCGCCCTTCCCCTCCTTCTTCCGCTCTTCACTGGGCTTTGAAATTGTGTGTGCGCGCGCTGTTCCAATTTCCATCGGCTCTCCCGGCGGGAACGGTGGCTCTGGAATCTCTGGAATGCGAAGCTCCCTCCAACGTTCCCCCTTCCCTTCCCGCCTCTCCAAGGCTCTCGCCTCTTGGCGCGCTCCTATGGTCAGCGCTGATTTGGTCAGCTGGTCCATAGACTCCGCCCTGGGCGCCCGGGAAAGTTCATCCTTTACCGCCGAAGCAAGCCCTTCTTCAAAGAGCATTTGAATGGGTTCCACCGATAAATCCCACCCCAATTTATGGATCAACATGGTAAACTCAGTCCAGTACTCACGAACAGATCGGCTCCCCTGTTTGCACGCCATTAACTGTCTGCGTACCACTCCCTGCTCAATATCGCTGGAATACATCAAATCCATGGCACGAAAAAACTTCCTTGTGTCCTTCAGGATGTCATTGTTTGTTGCCATCAGGGGCCTCACCCAGTCTTTCGCCCCCATTTCGAGATGCCCAATCACAAAAGCCACCCGCGATTCCTCGTCGGGAAAGTCATCAAACTGCAGGTTAAGGGCATATTGCATCTCTGTCCTAAAGGCATGATAGTCCTTGGGCTCCCCCCAAAACTTCTGCACCAATCCTGGCAACTTTCTGGCGAGCGGGGCGGTTTTCCCCTTCTCTGCATCTTGAGCCCTCCTCTCCTCGAGCCTTGCCGTCTGCAGCGCTAGCTGGATCTCCAACGCCCGGTACCTTTCTTCCAGGCTTGGACCCACTCCAGCTCCTGCTTCTCCGGTTCCGGCTGGGTTGCTCATGATGCCTTCTCCTGCACAAACTGCTCACAGAGACTGTCGGAATGCTGTGATGGGACGATGAGCTGCTTGTGCGTAAAATCCAAGTCCCTCAGAGTTTGATCAAGTTTGCAAACCTCTGTCTGTAACGGAGCCCCTTAAACATGGCTCCCTCAGTCGCTGGCAGATTCCGACAGTGGTTGCTTTCGGAATCGCATCCAACATAAAAGCTCCTTAACGGAAACACGTCTTCTGGACTCTCTGCGTGACAGTTTCCGGCGAGGAGTGGGTGTCCCTACGGGAGGTCCTGAAACCTCCCCACTGCCCTCGCTGGAAGTGTCTCGGAGCCATCCCTCCTGCTCACTTTCCCTCAGCTCAGCTCCTCTCCCCCTACTGGTTCCCTCTTCAGCTGCTGAGTCTCTCCCAACCTGTGTGAGCCCTTCCACCTCCCTTCCTTCCGATGGCAGTTCCCTGACACTGAACAACATATAGCTGAAGTTAGGCATTTCTAAGGGCTGGTGCAAATGTTCCCTGTGATACCCACTTAAGCACTGCTTCAACTAGGAAACTGAGATGCCAGGTGGCACATGAATATTTGACTGTTGAACCCCCCCCCCTGCAACCATACCCATGTGTGACTTCATACATTACAATGTATCTTGGACAATATTTCTCAAGTTGATTGATTACACTGGACTGGGAATTGAGTATATTGATCCCTGACCAGGGGCTGGTTCAGGGGTCAGCAAACTTTTTCAGCAGGAGGCTGGTCCACTGTCCCTCAGACCTTGTGGGGGGCCAGACTATATTTTGGAAAAATATATATGAACGAATTCCTGTGCCCCACAAATAACCCAGAGATGCATTTTAAATAAAATGACACATTCTACTCATGTAAAAACACGCTGATTCCCGGACCATCCGTGGGCCGGATTTAGAAGGCAATTGGGCCGGATCCAGCCCCTGGGCCTTAGTTTGCCTATCCATGGGCTAGTTCCATCCCAAAGACCTTGATCTCTGTCCACTTCAGAGCTGAGTTCTCCTGCTGTACATTTTTCAGTTACAAGAGCATGTGCTCTCTGTTTTGAGTAAGTGTTTTAGCTGGTAAACAGCTCCTCTGCAAGCTGAAGCAGCAGCAGTTGATGCTATCCTCACCAGGACTTTAATGTCCTCCCCACCTTTGTAGAACATGACCACAGATTGCACCACCCACGTGTGGAAACAGTTAATGCTCAGTTGATTAAGGAGTGGGTGGTAAAACCTGGATGAAGCTTGTTATCCACACTGGTGGTAGCTGTACTCTTGATTTAACTGCCTGCCCTAGCAACACAAGATGAAAAGCTAGCTTGATTGGCCACTCAGCTCTTATCTATGTCACTATCTTCCCTAGGTGCTTGCCTTGCTGGATAGCTTGGTGAATGCTAATGTCAATAGAGACATTTTCTGATCAGCTTTAGAAGGAGGGCTTCTTGGTAGACTGGTTTGATTTAAATCAATTGAATTTGAATCAATCACTCATTTCAATCAACTTTCTAATTTCGAAATTCCTGTATTTCCTGACCATGCATGTATAGTAACTGGTTGCCTTAACAATTAAAATACATTGGGTTGCAACTAAATCGAGCCTTTTGACAAATGAGGAGCATAATCCTAAAGTCTTGGTGATGCATCCTGCATGCCTTTTGGAATGCAGAATTACCTATGTCTGCTAAAAGACAAAAGACCGTCTAAATTTCTGGGTACATGCAAGGATACTAAGCAAGATCACTTACTTGAAGACCCAAGCAATCCTACATGAATTCATTTGGGAATTAATTTTTAATTGGGCAGAGGAGGAACCCAGAAAATGCTTCAGGCCAGGGCAAACTATTTGTCTACCTAGTCCAGTACAGTGGTACCTCGGGTTAAGAACTTAATTCGTTCTGGAGGTCCGTTCTTAACCTGAAACTGTTCTTAACCTGAGGTACCACTTTAGCTAATGGGGCCTCCCACTGCCGCGTGATTTCTGTTCTCATCCTGAAGCAAAGTTCTTAACCCAAGGTACTATTTCTGGGTTAGCGGAGTCTGTAACCTGAAGCGTATGTAACCCGAAGTACCACTGTACTGTCTTAGAGAAGTGGCAGCAGTGCTATATGGTGTCAAGCAGAGAGAGGACCCCTCGCCCACTACCTGTTACCAAGAAGTTAGTCTTGAGACATACTCAAAGTTCTAGTTGAACCTATTTGCTCATTTTGGCTTTGCTCTGGGGAGTGGGTATCGTTCTACTGCAAAGAATCAAGGGATGTGATGGTAGTTCAAGCCAAGAATCAGGGGGTGTCCTATTGGCTCCCAGAAAATATCCTCCTCATGGTAGTTGCTGGGCAGAGGAATTTCCTTGCTCTTGCCAGTATGCATAATGGACTTTGTAAGTGCGAGTTTAATTAGTCCCTGGAACTTCCACCATATCCAATATGTGCAGGTGTCCTTACTTAGCATTAATTAACTATGGACAGTAATGGAGGCAGCCTCCAGCAGGCACCTTCCCCTGGTAATTGGATTAAGTCTCAATGTACATTTCCTGGGAAATAGCTCCACTTTTCCCTCTGAGGGAAATCTCAATCACATAGCAGCAAGTTCTGACTGAGCAGAGGCCCCCTGTGACCTTGCCACTCTCTGGTGGCAAAAGCGTATTGGGATATACTGACAGCTGTGGCTGTTGACTCTAAATGTCCCTTGCAGCCAGCCATGACCTTCATAAGTCTGTGGCTTTCAGGAAGGCCTTTTCCTGAACTAGATGCCTCTTCATTCCCACCTTTGTCAGCCATCTGCCCAAATTTCTGCACCAGCTCAGTCTTTCCCTACCAGGGCTATACCACTGTTGTTGTTGTTTAGTCATTTAGTCATGTCCGACTCTTAGTGACCCCATGGACCAGAGAACGCCAGGCACTCCTGTCTTCCGCTGCCTCCCGCAGTTTGGTCAAATTCATGCTGGTAGCTTCGAGAACACTGTCCCACCATCTCATCCTCTGCCGTCCCCTTCTCCTTGTGCCCTCAATCTTTCCCAACATCAGGGTCCTTTCCAGGGAATCTTCTCTTCTCATGAGGTGGCCAAAGTCTTGGAGCCTCAGCTTCAGGATCTGTCCTTCCAGTGAGCACTCAGGGCTGATTTCCTTCAGAATGGAGAGGTTTGATCTTCTTGCAGTCCATGGGACTCTCAAGAGTCTCCTCCAGCACCAGAATTCAAAAGCATCAATTCTTCGGCCATCAGCCTTCTTTATGGTCCAGCTCTCACTTCTATACATCACTACTGGGAAAGCCATAGCTTTAACTATACGGACCTTTGTTGGCAAGGTGATGTCTCTGCTTTTTAAGATGCTGTCTAGGTTTGTCATTGCTTTTCTCCCAAGAAGCAGGCGTCTTTTAATTTCGTGAATGCTGTCACCATCTGCAGTGATCATGGAGCCCAAGAAAGTAAAATCTCTCACTGCCTCCATTTCTTCTTCTTCTATTTGCTAGGAGGTGATGTCCTCAGTGGCCATGATCTTCATTTTTTTGATGTTGAGGGCTATACCACACTCTTCTCCAAAATAGTCTTTTGTCCAGGAGATGACTCCTCTGTGTTCAGCTTTTTTGGAATCTCCCAGGAGGCTGTTCCGTGTTGCTCTTTCCCATCCCTGTTTTGACCCTGTGGATGCTTGCAGGAACCAGCCTCCTTCAGCTTGACCTTGCCTCTTCTTCCTACCTGTTTTTCAGCGATGTTATTGTTTTTCTTTCAAATTAGTCAGGACTGCGGCAGCGAGCATGTCACCACTTCTGCCTGCCGCCCCTTCTTTGGTACAGCTAGTTATTATTAGCAGCTTTTCCTGCCTCTCCATCTTCTTTCCTTAATATTCGTTTAGTTCAAATTCCAGCAATTTTTGTTTCAGCCTCCACTGCCTGCTGCCTGGTTTCCTAGAGGCTGTGCCTCTGCCTCATATAGAGGCATTATCTCCCACGCCTATCTCTGCCTCTGCAAAGGGACCGGTTTCATTTTATGGTCCACATAACATGGCTTCAGATAACGTGTGCATAATTTCTAAAAATGAGCCACTGTGCTATTTTATATTTCTGTACCAGTGCTTCAAGTTGCAAAGCTGTCTAGGGTGAATAAATATTCTAATTGTAGTAAATTGTGTGGTTCCTGCTAACCCCACTAGGCAGCCAAGGCAATACAGTATCGGCATCTTAAAGTAATTGGGTCCATTGCAATAAAATCTGTGTTGCACAATTGCCTCCTGTAAAGATCCCTGAAGTGGTACTTACATGAACAAGTGCATAAGACATGGGTTGAGGTGCATCGAGTCTGTAAAACACCTGCTGCCTGGTCCTTTTAACTAGGGATGCCAAAGATTGAATCTGTGTGCTACCAATGAGTGATGGTGCCTGCCCTCAATATTCCTGGTCTTGGGCCATAAGGAGGGGTGGAAGGATCTGTCAGTTTCAGTTCTCCCAGTTTCTCATTTTCCCAATCCTAAATTAAGTTCTCCGCATTTCTACAGCCATTTGATTTAGAGAGAGAGAGAGAGAGAGAGAGAGAAGCAAATTCTTCAGCATGTTAGTGGAAATTTATCATCTGAAGCACATTTTTGACTGATGTCTACTAGGAAAATTTCATGGCAAGAATGCTTGCTATTTTGCATATTATTTTCACTAATATATTCATTTTGATACACATCTACCCCAATATTTCCATTTTTACAAAACAATGGGGAAATGCATCACAATATATGAATAAGTGCAAATTATAAAGGACGGCTGTGTTTTGCTTCTCATATTGCTTAGGAAGTGTGGCTTTGATAGATTAAGCTTTAAATGTAAACTGAATCAGATTTCTGTCGCACCCCTAGCTGGAACAAGCATACAGAGCTTTCCAGGTGCAGGGAATGCTAGTTACCAGACACAAGAGTAGTTTTCTCCATGAGACAGGGAGAAAGTAAATTTCTGTGCTATTTGGTAGGTAAAGTAATAAATATTCAGAATTTGAGAACATGACCCCATTCAGAGCTCCAGTCATCTGAAGGCTTAATGAAGAAATACAAGATGTTTCATATGAGCTCAGTGGCTGATCCTGGTGAGATATGGGATGGCAACTCCTGGATTTGGGAGCCTCTGGTGACTTGCTAGTCTCCAGATCCAGTAGGAAGCCGACAGTAATAAATTTGATACGTGACTTGTGCCATTTAAAATGCTTAACTTCAGAAGTCATATAATTTTTCCATGTGGTTCATTTGTCTACACAGAAAACCAGATTTTAACTCTGTGTATGATGATTCAGTTCCAAGAGCTATATATCCAGAGCCTAGGTGTGCTTACTCACAAGTAAGTGCCACTGAGTTTAATGGGGCTCCCTTCCTTGTAAATATTAATAGGATTTCAGCCTAAATGTAGGCTTCTGCATGTTTATTCATATTAAATTTAGACTTCCTTTCAAACCAGGTTTTTTAAAGGGTGCTTAATGAATATATATATACATACATATAAAATATTTCACTTCATTTCATTTATTAGATTCTATGCTGCTTTTCACTCACACAAGTCACAAAGTGGCTTACAAACAAGAAATTACAACATAATAGAACGTCATAATTACAACATGCATCATATAGAATAAATAACAAATAATCTTTTTTTTAATAAAATTTTTATTGGTTTTCCACAGTTTTTATAGACACAAACAAAACACACTACAAACAAACAAATACACAAACATGTATAATTTCATATCCCTTTTTCTTAAACCTTACTTCGCCGACTTCCCCATACCTCCCCTTTCTACATCCCAATTTCCAAACTTATTTCAGCAAATTCTAGCTTTAGGTTTTATCAAATTTTTCCCTTATTCTTTCCTTATACTTAATCTTTTACAGCTGTAAACCCCTTTTCCTAGAACCTCGACATTTTAGCTTTCATTAATTTTACAATGCTTCTTTAGATAGATTTTAAATTTCTTCCAATCTTCTTCCGCCGTCTCTTTCCCCTGGTCACGGATTCTGCTCGTCATTTCAGCCAGTCCCATATAGTCTATCACCTTCATCTGCCATTCTTCCAGAGTGGGTAGATCTTGAGTCTTCCAATGCTTTGCGATGAGTATTCTTGCTGCTGTGGTGGCATACATAAAAGAAATTCTATAAATAACAAATAATCAGTGAAACAACAATCTTCATTTTAATGCACACATTCCCTTAATAAATGCATTTTTGTAAACGTTTGTTTGGAGAACTGCATTGCAAAATCCAGATAATGCAAATAATGCAAATTTCAAAGGAGACCTGTTTCAATTTGCATATTACTTTGGGAAGTGCAAATCTGATAGATACAACTTTAAATGCATACGGAACCATATTTCACTTCCCTCCCCAATCTCAGGATGTGGGGATTACTTTGCAGAGTTAATATTTTTTAAAAACAATACATATGAATGTTCAGAGCTATTTTTATAGAAAAAGAGCTCACCATGAACTTCTCCCTTGTTCTCTAGAATGACAATGGCGACCACTTGAGAGGTGCTGGAGCTAAGCTCCAGTGAGCTGTGGCTGAAAAAAAAGGCCCTGTTTGTGGTGCAGGACATAAAAATATCAATTTGTGCAAGATCTGGAATTCTGTGTGTACACAGATATTTTTTTTAAAAAAACTTGTGTATATTCCCAGAACAGGGAAGGGGACAGAAAACACAGCAAAGAAACAGTCTATCAAGATTTAACTAATAAGTGGAGTCTGAAGATGGTAAACTTCACCCAATTGTGCACACAGAAAAAAATGGATCTTAGTGACTTGTTTGTAACATAACCGCCCCCCCCTCCGGAAGAACCCAAAGACAGCTTCACATGTGCATGATATTATGTAGGATTGAAGGAGATTTCCCCCCTTATATCCAGGTTTCCTTGACTCAGCTGAGCTTGCATCCACAGCTACCTCCTGCAAGTAAAGTGACTCGCTTTTATTGCAAAAATAGATCTTTGAGAGCCTTTCCTATTATTTCATACTGCTTCCCTGACAAAAAGTGACAGCATTTGTGTCTGCCAATTATCTGTAGATATATAGCTGTTGCAAAGGCGGGGATTTCTGAATTATTTTGCATATTATCTCAAATCCTAGCTTTACTTTGTTTTGTTCCCTTTTAAAGGCACAAAGACCTGACTCAATTGTGCATGGCTCTCAGCTGAAAGGCATTGTTCATCCCTTGTTCCAACTGGGGCTCGTTTGAATTCCCTGTCTGCTGATTGGCTTGTTACTGCACATCCTTCCTTATTTTGTGAAATTAGGTTGATTGTGAAACACCTTGAAGAACCTTTCGATAATCCAGGGAAGAGTCTGATGTCTAAGATTCCTGAAAAATTGTCTGAAATTCTGACTGAGTCTGAAGCGCAGTTGCAATCTAAGTATAGGGTGCGTAGCTTCCAGTTATGGAGGGTTCTTCATCAGACACCGGGGAATGCAGCTGATTCTCTGCTGTGCCAAGATAAAAACTGGTTATGTATTTCCAGACACCATGAAATTGCATACCTTTATAAAGGTGAGCATACTTCATTGAACATCTCTTGTTTACAAATAGCTGTAATGGTAATTCTGCTTTCACCAACATCGTCAGGAACGACTCTTCCATTAATGATGTGTTTACTAACTGCCTACAATTCTAGAGCATTTTGAAGTGCTCCATTATAGAGTCTTTGTTTTGCTGAATTGTACTTGCTGCCTAAGGTTTTTCAGTGTTAAATAGGCTGGCAGATTTCAGTCTACATTAGTTTATTTCGGGCTGGGAAAGGCATAGTATTCATACGCTTCAGGTAACAGACTCCGCTAACCCAGAAATATTATCTCGGGTTAAGAACTTTGCTTCAGGATGAGAACAGAAATTGTGCAGCAGTGGCGCAGTGGCAGCAGGAGGCCCCATTAGCTAAAGTGGTGCTTCAGGTTAAGTTTCAGGTTAAGAACAGACCTCCAGAACAAATTAAGTTCTTAACCCAAGGTACTGCTGTATATCGCACCGCTCGATTCATATTTGTGCATGCAATTATGAAACAGGAAAAAAGGCAATTCTCTGCCCAGAGGAGCTTCCAATCTAAACTTCAAGGAGGAGATGAACAGAGATAGGAAGGTAGGGGATAAAAGAGGCAAATACAAAGGTGTGTCTGAATGTGTGGAAAGGTTGTTAGGTGGCAAGGATTTATGGCCATGACTATTAACACTGTGCAAATCTGACATTACTGGCTTCCATGGGGGGGGGGGGGACACTCACACAACTCCATTGAGGTTGGCTGCTAGCAAAGCAAAATCAGTCTCACTGGGCATACTGTATCTTGCATTTCCTTTGTCTATCCTTATGTACAGCCTGTTGTATCTTTCCCTTCAGCAGCAGCCAGAGGTATCCACACATTGATTCTGTCTAATCTGCCTGTCCCTCCTAGAAGCTGTCATTTAAATTTCTCTAGTGCATGCCGTCATTCATGACTTGCCCAGGTCCAGTTCGCTCAGAAACTGGGAGGCACAGAGGTATGATCTTGCAACCATGGTGGGATGCTTAAAAGGAGGAAAGGAGGAGCTCTTTCTTCGGGGCTGTCTTAAGCATATGCGGCACTGGGGTGCAAAGATCTGCCCAGCACCCCCCACCCCCAGGTTGCCCAGTCCTGGGCATGCAGGAGGGCAGAACCGGCCAGCTGCCTCAGTGTCTTGCTGACTCAGCCGCCCCCGAATTTGCGGCACAGAGTCGCCTGCAGCAGAAGAGCCCGTCGCGGTGCTCCAATGGGCAGGCTGTTCCCTGGACTCAACTCTTTTTTTTTTTTATAAAATTTTTATTAGGGTTTTCACATTTTTTTAGACAAACACAAAAACATAAACAACTACAAACCGACACTACACACAAATAACAAGTATAATTTTAAATCCTTAATTTCTTAACCACTTTCCCAAGACTTCCCCCACCTCCCCTTCTTGCATCCCAATTCCAATAATTAACTCAGCAAGTTCTTATCCCCAAATTATCCCTTATTAAAATTTTACTTAATTCGTCTTAATTAACCCATTTTAAACTTCTAGACCTCATTTTAAACCTCAATACTCAACATTTACCCCTTTTTCTAAGGTCGACCCAAGTTCCCTTTCACGAGTTTCCCAATTTTTATAATAATTACAAAACCACATAACAAATAAAAACATATAATTATACCCCTTTAGATTCCAAAACTTCCCCCCCCCCTTCCCCGGTTTCGCTCCCCAGAAATTATCCTTCAGTCTATCAATTATCAGCCTGGATCTCTCACGTCCGAGGCCCTTAAGTCTCTCTCAATCCCTCTCAGCCGGTTTTGTTGACAGTCCTTTATGTTGGGCATCAAGTCTCAGAGCAGCTTTGACCCAATAGGATCTATGTTTTTTCCAACCATCCCTGGACTCAACTCTTGGGCCCCGGACTCTCAGCCTGGCGCCTCTGAGAGCCCGGCGCCTGGGTGCCTCACACCCCTCGCACCTATGGGTAAAATGGCCCTGTCTTTATTCTCTCTCTCTCTCTCTCTCCTTCTGATACCTGGGTGGTAAGGAACACATGACCTGACTGGAACTGAGTCAAGTGCAGCCAAAAGCCATTGCACTAATCCATCTGTTGAATTTTGAAAGGAAAAAAAAGCATTAACTTTCAGAACCATTTAACTCAAGCAATTATAGACCGACCCATAGGAACAGAACTTTTGAGAAATATTTTCTATGTTTTAAATTTGCCACTGGTGTTGAAACCACTAAGTTTAAATGTTCTGTTGTACACCACACTACTGAAAAACATTTTAAAAAATCTGATGCACCTCCAAATGTCTAGATGAAGCACCTACTGTTAATGGCAGCCAGGAGAGCTATTAGTTATAAATGGAAGCAAAAAAACACCAAATCTCCTTTTAAGGGACTGAGATAGGGCATATACATTAATGTTGCTAAATATCAGTGTTAGGACAGGAATGCAGAGAACAATATAAATCTTATTCAAAGTGTTCATATGGTTTTGGAGTAAGGTGCAACCATAAAAAATATTGGGAAATCATTGAAAGATAATAGTGTAACCTGGTGTGTTTAAATGGGATTACTGCTATCTGCCATTCTGTGTTATAAGCTGTGGTAGTATGATGTTTGATTGTCAGGTGTGGACAGTGGGCAGCAGTCTGAAGCGAGCCAGGATCTGGGAGCAAGGAGCTGTGGGGCAAGCCAGTAAGCAGCACCCAAGAGCAAGTCAGGAGCAGAGGCCAAGCCGGGGGTAGGACTGAGCAGCAAAGCAGAAATTGGAGTGATAAGAACAACTCTGCAGTTAAGGGTGGAGCCACATGGAGACATTGGTCCTTGCCCCAGGTCCTGAGGGTCCTTTACTGAGAAGCTGCCGCCTGCAGTTCAGTGGCTTTGCACACAAGGACAGCTCCCATCCATTTGCAGCAGCTTCTGGCAATGCTTGAACTCGAATTTGCTGACCAAGGCAACTGAAAAGATACTTCTGCTATATGCGTCTCCCTCTGTTAACAACCCACCGCTCCTCTTTCTGGTTTCCCCTAGATCCACAGCAGAGGAGTCACTGGTGGTGTTATGGTTCTCAGACAAGACTTGCTCAGAGACTCTTCCCTCGTACGTGGAGGAATTTGGTCTGTAGCATTTGGTGTCATGATTTCCTCAGGGATTCTTAGAATAATGATTTCTGTAAATAAAGGCTGGAGTCAAGATCTGTCTTGTAATAGGATTGTGTTTGCCTAAAGGCTGGACCCATGATCCCTTGACTCTGCTGTGTAATAGGATTTTTGTCTGTCTAACAAATGCTGCAAGAAGTAGGATGAAAATGCAATTTGGTCAGAGAGCTTGCTCCATAGTAATGGGGCCACAGATTTGGAAAGGTGTGTTTCTTACTAGTCAGTGTTGATATATGCATCCTAATCCCCCCCAACCCAACCGGCTTACCAGAGAATCATAGAATATAGTTGGAAGGAACCATGAGGATAATCTAGTCCAACCCCTGGAAATGGGGGAATCTTTCATCCAATGTGGGGCTCAAACCCACATTTGCAGAATCTGAGCAATTACTGGCCAGTTTCCTTCCTGGGCAAGGTTCTTGAATGGGTGGTCACAGACCAGATCCGGGTGCTCTGGGATGCAACTGATTTCCCCCCCCCCTCTCCAAACAGCTCTTGTTTATTCACAGAGCTCCAGTACAACAAAACTGTAACAACTTTCTGTAACTATCCAATCACTGAACGTCACTTTCGATCCCTTATTTACATATGTGGACCTGAACTATCTACAGTATTCCCCTGCTGGCCCAAGGTGAGAACTTCAGTACATAACACCTAGGGATTCCCTCCTGCACGAAAATCCACACAGCAGGGCAGTGTCAGGAATCCAGGAAGCAAATTTCCCGTCTACTCTCCTGTCCTTTTTTTTAATAGAATATTTATTGAGATTATGCAAAAAATTACACACAGAGAAAAAACAAACACAAACACAAGCTAGCAAGACAGTTAACAATAAAGCAACCTAAAAAGAAAGAAAAAAAAGAAAATGATACAAAATACAAAAAACAGATAACTAAAAAGAAGAGGGAAAAAATATTTTAAAAAAGAATAAATCCATTTTTCAGCATCTTTGAGCTCATTTGCTTATTTCCTTGACCTCCTCACACCTCCCCTTTTGTATTCCCGTTTTCCAAGTCTTTTCAGTAGATCCTTACCCTCTTTCATTTATCTTTGCTCTATAACTTAACCTATTATAACTATATATTTTCATCCGTGTAACTATCTATATTTATCTATTCTTATTAACCTTATTACCAAAACCACTTCTTTTCAGTCCAACATCATTTTAACATTCATTAATTTTACAGTATTTCTGCAGGTAGTCTTTAAATTTCTTCCAATCTTCCTCCACCATTTCTTCTCCCTGGTCTCGGATTTTGCCAGTCATTTCTGCCAATTCCATATAGTCCATCACCTTCATCTGCCATTCTTCCAGAGTGGGTAAATCTTGTGTCTTCCAATACTTTGCAATAAGTATTCTTGCTGCTGTTTAGACCCAAATTTCACACAGAAACTGTTTTGGCTGCCCTGAATGATGATCTCCAATGGAAGAGACTTCTCAGTGGCATCAACCATGGTATCCTTCTGGAGCAGCTTTCTGAGTTAGGGGTGGGGGGCACCACTTTGTAGTGGTTCTGGTCCTACTTAGATGGTTGTATCCAGAGGGTGATGCTTGGAGAGTGCTCTTTGGTCTCTTGGAGACTTCAGTGTAGGGGTCCTCAAGGTTTGATTTTATCCCCCATGTTTGGGGTCATCCAGAGTTTTGGAGCATTGGTATGTTTAGCCTGGAAAAGAGAAGCGATATGATAGTCATCTTCCAATATCTAAAGGGCTGTCACATGGAAGATGGAGCAAACCTGAGAGCCAGTGTGGTGTAGTGGTTAAGAGCGGTGGACTCGTAATCTGGTGAACCAAGTTCGCTTCTCCGCTCTTCCACATGCAGCTGCTGGGTGACCTTGGACTAGTCACACTTCTCTGAAGTCTCTCAGCCCCACTCACCTCACAGAGTGTTTGTTGTGGGGGAGGAAGGGGAAGGAGAATGTTAGCCGCTTTGAGACTCCTTCAGGTAGTGATAAAACAGGATACCAAATCCAAACTCCTCTTCTTCTCCTCCTGCTCCGGAGAGTAGGGCTTGAACCAATGGGGTCAAGTTACAAGAATGGGGATTCTGGGGGGAAACTTTCTGATGGTAAGACTGACAGTACAACAGACTCACTCAGAAGGTGGTGAACTCTCCTTCCTTGGAAATTTTTAAGCAGAGCTTAAAATCCACCTGTCATGGATGCTATAGTTTAGATTCCTGCGTTTCAGGGGGTTGGACTAGATGACCCCCGGGGTCCTTTCCAACTCTATGATTCTTTCATTCTATGAGGTACTTTCATTACAGGTACAAGGGCAATTACTGGAACTAAAAAAAATTTATGGTACGGGGCTTCAGACACATATTGAAAAGATGCGTCTGAGAATTACAACGTGTAACCTTCTTAAATACAAATAGTTTGAACAGAGCTCTTAAGTCATTGCAAGAACCTAGCAATCCCTTCTGGGCAATGACTTGTACTACACAGGGGGATGCCTGCAGCACTCTTCTGTAGTTTGTGTGTTGGGCTTGGGCAGAAGGCAGGGGGAACTCTTGTTCGAAACTTGGCTCAGCCGTGGCCTTAGGCTATCTCTCAGCTTCAGACTCTCATCTAGAATAATACTAGGGTCTGCGTCTCAATTTATTCCTTTAAAAATGCATATCTTGCTTTGTCACATACATTTCAAAGAGCCTGGCAGGATTCATATTCAGAGGCAAAGAATGGTCTGAATTCAGCTGATGAACTGCTGCCACTGCTGCTGCTGCTGAGCAGGTTTGGGGCTTTGTGAACTGGTGGAATAGGCGGCTGGAAGCCATATGTATCTGATAAATATCAGAAGACAAACAAAAATTGCACAATAAAAGCATTACCTAATTTGCTGCCTGAGGTGGAACAGAAAAGTGCTGTCCTGCTCTCTCTGCCAAAGGTGAGATCTTGTGAGATCTCACCAGAAGACGCCACTGTTTCTCCTCACTTCTCGGGTGGCAGCAGTGGTGGGCAGGGCACTTGTGGGGGATTCTGCCACCTGAGGGGGCTGACTCAATTCGCCCTGCCTATGAGACCTGGACAAGCAGCAAGAAATCAAAGGTATATCAGTAAGGCATGACAAAGCAGATTACTAGACAGTGCCCTGAAGCCTGCAGTTCAAATCTTCCATTAAATTCACATGATGGTGTAGATCAGTGTTTCCCAACCGGTGTTCCGCGGCACACTAGTGTGCCGCGAGACGTTGCCTGGTGTGCCGTGGGAGGGAGGCGGGCGAGTCGGGCGGCGAGAGGCGGGGCGGCGGCGGCGAGGAGAGGCCGCCCAGCGTGGGGCTCTCGCCGTCTGCCTGCCTGGCTGCCTGCGTGGCGCTGACGTCACGGGGCTGTAACATGCCCCACATAGGCACACGCGGGGCGGCGAGCGAGCGAGCTCCCACATCCCATCGCCGCTCGCTTCGGCCGGCCTACTGGACTGTCGCAGGCGGAAGGCCTGCGCATGCGCGAGGTTTTCACGCCTTCGGGATTCCCTTCACGCCTTCCTCCTCCCCGGGCCTTGAGAGCGCGGGAAGCGGCAGCGCGAGACCGGCGTTGAGCCTGGCAGGTATTGCGCTTGCCAAGGCAGTCATTTGGGAAATGAAAACTTGCAAAGCAAGCAACCAGTTCAATCTGAAGTACGTGTATGCTTAATATCCTGTATCTGAAACCTGTTCTGCCCCTCCCCCACACTTGGTGCCATTTTCATCTACACATGCAGCAGAGTAAGTTGACCCAGAATAGTACCAATTCAGATGGCAGATGGGAGAATGACAGTGCTGAATGCTTTCCCATGTAGAACAGTCCCTGCAAATAAAAACCTAGCATATTTGGAAGAGGGATGCTAGCCTAACCATTACCTTCTATGCTGTTACTATTTTTTTATTTTTTTTTACATAAGTAAAAAGTGACCTTTCCCCATCTGGCATGGTGGTGTGCCTCGAGATTTTTTTCATGAAACAAGTGTGCCTTTGCCCAAAAAAGGTTGGGAAACACTGGTGTAGATCAAATCACCATCTCTGGGCATAGTCCACCACTCAGAATTGTTGTGGGAATAAAATAGGGTGGCCCCACTATCTTGAGTTCCTTGGGAGAAAGAGCAGACTAAAAATGCAACAGATAAATAAATAAAGCCAGGGTTGTTTTACCTATTCATTTCTACAATTTGTACACTGTTTAATTGTGGTGTACAAGCAATCCAAGACAATGGGACTAAAAACGAGTTAGGACTGTAAAATCAGAGTTCGATATAAAAGCCTGCTGCAATTAAAAAAAAAAAGTATTCCGTAAGTGCCAGAAATTCAAAAAGGAGTGGGTCTGTCTGGCCTCCAATGGAAGGGAGTTCTACAAAACTGAGCCTTAAATATTGAACACATCCTTGGGGATACAAGTCATGCCTCCAAGCCATGGGGACCACTAACAGTGACTCGTCCAAAGACCACAGTGACTGTACTGTGGGATCAGGTGATCCAAGAGGTATCCTGGACCAAAGCTATAGATTGATACAAGAGCCTTGAACCTGGCCCAGGGGTGTAAGGGCAGCCAGTGCAAGCTTTGGAACACCAGAGTTGCATACTGGGAATAGTCTGTCCCCAGCAGCAGCTTGGCTACAATGCTTTGCACCAGCTGGAGCTTCCAGCCAGGACCAAAGGTAGCCCTCCATAAGGTGTACTGCAATAACTGAGTCTGCTAGCCCATCAAGAACAAGCAACTGGCCAATCTCCTGGGCATGGGTACCACCAACCCACAGGGTCTCCATCTCTCCTGGGTTCAAGCTCATCTCCCAACTCCCATTCTGCTTCCTCCTCAGTCTGAGTCTGCCAATCCATACATGTCCTAATGAACTCATGGCACTGCCTTAGCTTTCCGCTTGACATGCTAGTTTTCTATATGAGGGATCTGTTTATTTTTATTTATTTATTGTAATTAGGCACAGCCAGTTATTGAGGCTGCAGCTGCTGTAGCTCAGGTTTAGGTTTCTTACTTCACTGAGAATTAGGCTTAGGATACCACAGGATCTCAAAAGATTCCTGGAGACAGCAGGATGTTAATCAAGCAAAGTCCAAAGCCCAAGCCAGCCCTTTTATCCCAGAGCAAGAGAGAACTGAGGCAAGTGATATTCAAATTGCAATTAGGAGTACATTAGGTGATTGTTGCTCTCCCCTTTTTGCCTTCCAACAGGACACAGAACTCTTCTGGTTATCTCAGGTTATTAGCATCATTGAGCCCTTCACCAAAGCCCTGACACTTTTTTTGGGGAGGTCTTTTGTCAAAGCCAATTACTGCTGGACAGATGTGATGGGCTCTCCATTATTAGGTTTTTATTGTTCTTACCTAGCATTGATTAGTAATTTGCAGCTCCAGGCTCCTTTCCTCTGCCTTTGAGCTGAGTGTTTGTGAATGTGTCAAGGCCATTTTCCAGCCAAGGGCAGTGGATCTTTCACTTGGTGCATGCTTTATTTCCTTGGTGATGGCACTGGGGAAGGGTTGGAATATTTAAGCCAAAAACCTCAACCAGGTGATGGAAAAGCTAGGACCCTCCTTTAAGGTGATATAGTCCAATTTCATACTGAGACTATAGAGATGCACTGCAGCCTTGCCTTACCTTGGGAATCAACAGCCAATGTCCTGATGGCCAAATTTAGCCCCCATAAATTTACCCAGGGGTCTTTTAGAAAGCATCTCAGCTGCTTTCACCCAAGCTAAAACAAGAGGCATGGTGCTCTTCAGATCCCACCTCCCAATATTAAATAGCAAAAAAGTTTTCTTGCTTTTTTATGCATCTCAGTTGCTGACTCCTGCGCCATGTGAGCCAACACAGGACAAATGAGAAGAAGTAGCTGCCAAGTTGTCTATTGCTCTTCATGCTGAAAAGCCAGGCCAGGGGACCAGCTGCCCTCCAGATGTTGCTGAATGACAACTTCCGTGGTCCTTGATCATTGGCCATGCTTGCTGGAGCAGATGGGAACTGGAGTGCAACATCTTGAGGGCTGGCCTCCATCCCTGCCAAAGAGCAGGGGGTGAAATAGCCCTTTGTGTCTTAGCTTGAGTTGGCAGAGCCAGTGTTGCTGGCCCTTGCTCAGTTCAAAATATGGTCCCTGTAAAATGAGTTGCTGGGCAGAACCTTATATAAATCGAATATGGATCATTGTCAAACCCAACCCATCCCAGTGGGCATGTGCCAAAAAGCTGAAATTAGATTGGAGGTTATTATTTCTTTGTATCTGTGGTCCCATTTAATGGCAGCCAAGTTGTTAAAATGGCACGAGTCATACATATATCTGCCTCCTACAATTGGACTGTGTGTGGTGTGTCACGTAAGACATGGAGGGAACAACATGACCGTCAGTTTTCCTCTGTGAGTTTACTAGAACTGTACACCAAGACAAAATGCACCAAAACGTAACCATCTAAGCAAGTTTAACACAGTGTCACCTGTGCAATTAGAATATGATATCTATTTCTTATGGTGGGAGTGGATAACACACGGATGATCCATGATTGCATTGCCTAATATTTCTATGTTTTCTTTAAAGCAGATGTCCCACCTTCCATTAAATTGGGGACAGGTTTAAAACCCTCACCTGCACAATTTTCCTGGTCTTAATCATCTTCACGACGCTGATGTTTGCCCTACCACTTGGGGGAAAAGGTTATATGACCAACCCACAACACCATGGTCCAGTCCGGTTTGGGACCCCCCATGGCTGCTTTTAAGAAAAGACAGGAAGACTGGGCAATCTGGTCACAGATCTCTTCACTCTTACCTAATTTGATCCATAGCCTGTTTCCGGTCAAAAGGATCAAAATAACCGAACTTCATAGGCTGCCCGGTATTGGATAATAGAGTGCCAGAAGGGAAGGGGTTAATGTTAAGGAAAAGTTTTGGTAGATTTTTTTGGACTCCTGTGTAGATGAATGAAAGGAAGGGAAATCTCTATTGGTTGAAAGAAATGCTGGAGTAATGCCAAAGCAGAAGATAAGAATGGGAACACTGAAGGTATCTTCTAGGGAGTGGGGAAATCAGTTACAATTATAAACCCTTTGCAGCAAGAATAAGTCTCTGGGGAGAATGATTGCAACCTTCTTACTAACAAGAAACACAATTTGAGTAGGTGGGGGGGGGGGAATAGCCCAATGAACTGCTGAATTGTCAGCATGATGATAAAGACATCCCATGAAGGCAACTAGACATTTGAAAGCATCCAGCCCTTAATTGAGGAACTGACCTTTGATGAAGTCGTCCAAAGTGTGGAACTGATGAAAAAGAAACAAAGCTCCAGGGATGGACTACATCTTGGTGGAGCTGACAAGAAAATGGCATATGAAAGAGAGTTCCATATGAAAAATAGATAAGGTAATAAGGAAAAAATGAACTGAACACCAAGTCCCAAGCATTGGTTGGGTTGCATCTGTTCATCCAGCCTGGTTCCGATAATGGAGGGCCAAAAACGTTCAAGCAGCAGAGCACAGGGAGGTTGAGGCGGGGTGTGTGTGTGGAGGTGTGCATTTCACTCTGCTGCCATCCGGTAATAAATTAAACCCCACTGCCCACTTTCTAGCCAAACTCACAAGCGCATTTTGGCAACCATCCCAACATCTGGATTGACCCTTACTTAGAGGCGTGCAGGCCAATATTTGGCTGATTTCAGATCAATTTGCAAGTGTCAGCCTTCCTTTCATCATCACCATCTGTTGTTTGTTTGTTTTAAAATTTATTACTCGCCCTCCACGAACATGTCCCAGGGCAGATTAAAATTCAGAACCAAAAACATTTAATACGATTTACAGTCACAGAAATAGGCTGGGTCCTTTGGTATAGAAGGCCAGGGTATAGGGACATCTGCAGCTCCTAGGTTTCTGCACTTTTCTTGTCTTCCCACTCTCTCTCCCACTTTGTCCTACCTCTCAAGCTTCTCCCAGTAGCCACCTCCACTTTCCAGCACTTCCCTCTTTTAGTCCCTACTTTTGTTGCCCACCTTACTGGGCTTGCTGTCAGAGTTCTATCCCAGCTTTCCACCTGTAATATCAGAGATATCACCTGGCACAGTATGGTAACCTTTTTTTAAAAAAAACTGTGTCATATGGTCTTGGTTTGCTGTTCATTCTTGCCACTTCTGAAGTTTGCAATTCCTCCTCCTCCAATTGCTTAGTATTAAAGATCTTCAGGATGGTTGCAATTAATAGCAGAAGAGTCTGCCCCATTGCGTATAATTTTGTGCACAAATGGCAAGACTTAAAAAAGGCTAGTTTTTCAGAGGAAGGCCCTGTAATGAACTACATGTGAGTGTAGATTACCTTGAGACATTTTTATTTTAAATGAACAAAGAATGCCAAGTCAGCACAAGTTATTCTTCTGACCCATCCAGGGATTCTATCATCCCACAGGTGCAATGGCTCATGTGAGAAGGCTAGCTGGTGCTGATCTAGGCCAGGGCATGTTCAGGACTCAAGACAATACTGCAGGCAGGCCCAGCAATTATTGACATTCATTCAGGACCATGGCTATCACTCTTGCAGATGATATAAGGCAAGTTATCGCAGCACCAGCCTTGTGCGACTTCCAGAATTTTAAAGCCTGGTCATGATAGTTCTGCTGGAGGCTCCATCCCCTCAAGAGCTCCATCTGTCTATTTTAAAGGCCCCCCATATTGTCCTGATTTCACTGACACCTTCTAGGAGATGAAGGTCTGAGAAGTGGTGATTTGGTTGGGGAAGGGCCTTCCTTCTTCTAGTAATACATTCCAGCTGATTTTTCTTCCAAACTGGCCAGTTTAAGCACATCTCCCCCAAAGTGTGTAGTATGGAGTATGGTCCTCAGAGATGCATTGCCTGAAGGGTTGTTGTGCTTAGATGCTCATGCACAGCATATATGTAGAGTTTCCCTAACATAACCAGGAAGTCTCCTAACACACCCTTTCGATGTAAGCCAAGTATGGTGGGCAGCTGAGAATTGCCCCACTCATTCAGCCCCTCTAGCCCCACATTCTGTTTCTGGTGGTAGCCACTCAGATGCTCCCAGAATCTCACAAGGAGAAGGTGAGAAGGTGGCAACCATCTTGTTTCTTCTCCCAAGCCTATGGTACCATGCTGCCACTGCACATGGAGGTTTCACATAGCTTTCTTGGCCAATGCCATTGATAAATTGAAATACTTTATTGTCACTTGTACAACTTGTATATAGTGAGATTACACGAGCACCCCCCACTCAGCTTTCTTAATCTTAATTCCCCTTGTTTACTGATGCACACCCACCAAACCCAAAAGTCAGTTGCCCTGTTGTTATCTTTTCATTCAGCAGCCTAACAGCCCATGGATAGAAGCTGTTCTTTACCCTGTTCGTGCGACTAATCATGCTTCTATATCTTCTGCCCGAGGGCAAGAGATCAAGAAAGTGCCGGTCAGGGTGTGAAACATCCCTGAGAATTTTCCTCACTCTCCTGAGGCAACGTTCTTCCGCTATTTCATCCAGCGGATTCACGGGACAGCCCATAATATCTTGTGCTGTATTCACCACCCTCTGTAGGCATTTCCTATCAGTTGATGTCAAACCAGCATACCAGTATGAAAGGACACTTTCTATTGTTGACCGGTAGAAGGAGATCATCAAATGTTGATTGACATTATTCTTCCGCAATACTCTGAGGAGATGGAGTCTCTGTTGGGCTTTCTTAACCACCTGGGTTGTATTTATTTTCCAAGTAAGGTCTTCACTGAGATAAACTCCTAGGAATTTAAAGGAAGAGACTCTCTCCACACAGCCCTCCCCGATGTACAGTGGGGCTAGTTCTCCTCTCTTCCTCTGAAAGTCCAACACCATCTCCTTTGTCTTGCTGATCATAGAATCATAGAGTTGGAAGAGACCACAAGGGCCATCGAGTCCAACCCCCTGCCAAGCAGGAAACACCATCAGAGCACTCCTGACATATGGTTGTCAAGCCTCTGCTTAAAGACCTCCAAAGTAGGAGACTCCACCACACTCCTTGGCAGCAAATTCCACTGTCGAACAGCTCTTATTGATATTAAGGTGCAAGCCTACCTTCTGTGAATTTGCCTGACAATGGATTCCTAAATCTGCCTACCACACACACTCTTGGTGGCCGGGAGGGTTAGGATACTGCACAGTCCCTTCTTTGCTGGCTCCTTTTGGCAGAAGGTATTTGTGTGTTCCACCACAGTAGAGGCTTCATCCAGTTGGGTAAGAAGCTATAACCAGCAGCTCTCCTGCCAGCGGTAACCAGCAGAGACCCCCCAAATGGGGCTTTTACTGGTGGCTTTCGATCCAGGTATGCTACCCAGCCTAGTGAAAATCTGAATCTCTCCCCCCTCCCCTGGTCTGGGCTGAGCCAACACATAGGGCAGTTAACATGCTCCTTTACTCTGCAATCCTGTTGGTAAACTGTGTACGTGCAGCCACTCGCACAGAGTCAATTAAGGTTTGGCAGACAGCCAGAAGGCAATCTGAAGGAGTAAGTCTGCCTGGAGATAACAGAGACATGGAGACCGCTCCCTGATTGGTCAAGCTCTCTCAAGGAAGTGATAATTAATGGCCTACTAACTGTTAGTTCGGAGTTCTTGTTCAATAATTCTGTGTGTCAGTGTAGGAGTTATGAGTCGTGTCAGAGAGAGCTAGCTAAAGAATCGTGTTCTGTTCCTGTAAATAGTCCACTGTATATAATAAACACCCAACTACAAGTTCCTGGTTCCTGCTTCGTCTATCCTGTCTGCAGCCAAGTTGCCAATTGCTTCCGTGGATTCTGCGTGTACTCTGCTAGGTCCGGGTAAGGTCCTGCAACTAGTCAGAAAGTTGCGAAACACCAAATAGGTTTTGCCAATAAATTCTGCTACCCAGTTAGAGTTAGGATTGCCTGGTAAATTGTGCTTGTAAAGCTAGGGGCCGCTACCGTCCCACTCCATTTTTTTATAGTTAAGTACTGTGAAGGTTGAAGTTTGGATCCCTCTGTTGCTAGTAAAACATGTGTTTGCCTCCCTTCATCTCTTTTCCCTACTTAAGGGTCCAACTTTGGGTTTTTGCAGTGACAGTGATTCACAGCCAGCTTCAAAGGCCTGCCCTGGGATGGTTTCGAGGAGAAGTTGCAAAAACAACCACACCACATTAATTTCGCTTTTTACAATTAAGATTTTGAAAATATACCCAGGACTTGCCCAAGAGATCTTGCTGCCCGAGGCAGAGGATCAAATGGCACCCTACCCCTCCAAGTCAAATCCGGTTGAATTATTTTGGCACCTGAGGCAGAAAACCCCACAAGTGCCTGATCCCCTCCCTGGCAGTAAAAATACAGTAAATAAATGATGGTGATCATTTATAATTTATCATTTTCATTAACCATTTGCTGCCTTTACATGACCCCTCAAATCAGCTACCTGAAGTGGCTGCCTCAGTCTCTTTAATTATAAGGCCAGCCCTGAATGTATTATTTACACAGATACTTTAGGTGATTATAGATGTTAGACATGAGAGAATAGAACAACATTTTGTGGATAAATACACCAAGATAGAATACACCCTGACAGAAATAAAAGCAGCTTATTTTAAGTACAGTTTTGTTACTTCAAAATAACTACCAATATAGGTACTCCAGAAAAACAATCACTTGTGGCCCGAAGCCCCTCACCCCCTCCATCACCTGGAGAGGCCTGCATTGGTGATGGCCCCTCCTATATGTATCAGTGCCCAGTGCATGGGCCAATATTTAGAATCATCTGCTACTTGGCTGTGTGTTCTGTTCTGTTTTGAATACAAATCTCTGTGCCTGGGGAAGAGCTCCTCTCGTTGAATTTTATCTGGTTCAGTCTGCTACCAACCTTTTTCAGGAGAAGCAATGACCTGTGCTCTTGCCAGCCACCTCCAGTGCTGCCTTGAAGCATTTCTTCGCTGGCTGGATTGTGTCTGTTCTCTGTCAGGCCTGACATGCTTGACATGACATGCTGCAGGCAGATTGGGGCGACACAGAGAAGGCTGCAGCAATAGATTCAGGACTCTGGTGGGAAAGCAAGAGGACAGCAAGCTGTTCCAGGGAGGTCTCCGCTCTCCCTGGGGCGAGTGACACTCAGGAAGATAAAAGCCACTTCCCACAGTCCCACTAACAGCCTGAGGAAGGGCCCAGTTCCCTCAGAGGAAAGTGGTCAGAGGCTAAAATCAGATGGCAGGTGGCGCAGTGCCCAGTGGACAAGGCCAAAACATACACACCTATTTCTCTCTCTCTCTCTCTCTCACACACACACGATATGATAATCTTTATTGTCATTGTTCCATACTGTAGTGGTTGGGAGTTACTCGTGTGTAAACTTTCCCACTTTGAAGCTTGGTTGCATAGTTTAAACCGTTTTGACTGCACAGCCTATCTCAGCGTGGCTGCCTCAGTCGCTAGCAGAATCTGTCTGTGGGCGTTTCTTAAACCTTTGCCAGCATAAAAGCTGTTTGACACCCAATCGTCTCCGCCTCTCATTGCGCGGAAGTCTTCTGTGCAGGGAGGGCGTGGGTAGTGGAGGACCAGTGCTCTCCTCACTGACTTCCAAGGAAGAATCCCGGAGCCCTTCCACCTCCTCTGCCATTTGCTCTCCTGGATCCTTGGTGTTACGCTGATTTCCTTCCCCCTCTATCAAGCTGCGTCTCCTCCTAGTGCTGGTACCTTCCCCTGCAGAATCGGAGAGCCTCTCCTTCTCCCGTTGCTCTGATGTCAGTTCCCTGACACATACAGAACAATGAAATTGAAAAATCTACGTCAGACATTCAGAAACCAACAAGCCTGCTATCCCAACTCTCCCAGCCTGGTTAGCCCCTAAAAACTCTGATACCCCATAACTGAATACAATATACTCACACAGAGACTACCTTACACTGCATTTAAAACCAAAATCACATTTGGAGAGAAACTGTTTCTCATATACGGTATACAGGACCAGATTGGGAACTATCCCTGTTGTACAGTGACCATGAAACAGAACCAAGGATAGGACAGTACAAATGAAGGCGCAGGCCTCTGCAGATGGTCAAGTCTGATGGCTTGGTGATTTGGGCTGGCAAGGAAGGGAGCAACGCACCTGTAATGTTCATACCAATGATATCGCCGAGCAGACAGCACAGTGTCCTCTCAGATGTGGGAATGTTTGCTATTCAGTCCCATGGTGGAGGGAAGTAGAGCTCGCCACTTGGAGACATTGTTGTTCTCCAGGTGTTATTGACTCCAGCTCCCATCATCCCCAGCTAACATGGCCAGTGGTTGTGGATGATGGGAATTGTAGTCCAGAACAACCAGTGGGAGCCTGTGGTTAGCAGCCTGTGGTTTAGAATAGCCTCACGTCTCCCAAAAGTATGCACTGTAAATATCCCTTGTTTCATATCAGTCTTTTACCAACTAGGCCATACTGCTTGGGGAATATTAGGACATGGGAGAGGCTTGGCATCTCGCTCATGTCATTGCTGGTATGTAGAGCATCTCTTATTTGCCATAGGTTAGAACAGAAAAGGTAAGGAATCAGACCTTTACAATGCCGTTGGAACAGGCTTCACCAACTGGGTGCCCTCCCAGTGAGAGTGATATATGAGTACGCTATCAGCCGGGGTTGATGGAAGTTGTAGTCCAAAAACATCAGGATAGCACCAGGTTCAGGAATCATGCTTTAGAATATTTTGGAAGTTAAGAATTGCTCTTCTGTGTCTGCACTTTTCCTTTTCTCCCCCCTCTCTTTTTGATTCATTTTTGGCTCGTTAATCTGGTGAACTGACAGCTGTTTTTAGCTGATTATCCTGTTTTAATTCTGAGTTTGTTTCCCACTATATCCTTAGTCTTTGCGAGCTGCTTGGAGTTGCTTTGGAAACCTGAAAGATTTTGATTAATAAATAAATATACTTTATCATCAATAAGATAAGGTATACAAGTCTGGGATGTGGCAAGGTTCCACAAATGGAGCAATCTGTCCTAAGACCATGAGTCTTTCTATCGCATATACAGTACCTAGGGCCGAAAACGAAGTTTCTGTAGCTCTGTGAACATTTTTGCCATACCAATTTAGCATCATGCCTGTAGGTGGCGGTATTACTGTTCTGAAGGCTAGAGTGAGACCCACTGTAAGGCAATGTCATTTAGTTTACTCTCTGAAGTCATTCAGATTAACATTCAGCACTCAGACAGGCGGATAGCATCTTGCAGGTTCTCCGGGTTCTGCTTTAAGCAAGTCAGATTACAGCTGTGGTGTAAGGGACCGCATTAGAGAAGAAAGCCAACCCTCCTGTCTTAGGGTCATAGTCTAAGGATGAGCCAAACATGGGTGTAACCATGAGGGGGGGCAGCTGCTCCCCTAAATCAAGTAAAACAATAGAAATACTTAACAAACTGTACAACTCACACACCCTCCTTAAAATCCTCTGCTAAAACTTCCCTTTCGATTCTCTTGCCCTGGGGAGTCTGCAGCCACAAGGAGGAGCAAGGGGCAAGTCAGCAAAACTATTGGAGGCAGCATCCCTCGGAAAGCTGGCTGCTGGGTGAGGAGGAGAGGGCTGAGGTCCCGATTGCAGGCTTCCCCTAAACATCTGGTTGGCTGTGGTGACCAGGTTGGCCTGGTTAATCTTCAGGACTCTTTTGTGCCTGTTCCCTCCAGCTCCCAGAACAATTCTGCAAGGTAAATTGTAGGGACGCAGGTGGCGCTGTGGGTTAAACCACAGAGCCTAGGACTTGCCGATCAGAAGGTCAGCAGTTCGAATCCCTGTGACGGGGTGAGCTTCCGCTGCTCGGTCCCTGCTCCTGCCAACCTAGCAGTTCGAAAGCGCATCAAAAGTGCAAGTAGATCAATAGGTACCACTCCGGCAGGAAGGTAAACGGCATTTCCGTGCGCTGCTCTGGTTCACCAGAAGCGGCTTAGTCATGCTGGCCACATGACCCAGAAGCTGTCTGTGGACAAACGCTGGCTCCCTCGGCCAATAAAGCGAGATGAGCGCCGCAACCCCAGAGTCAGTCACGACTGGATCTAATGGTCAGGGTTCCCTTTACCCTTTACCTTTAAGTTGTATTAGTAACTGGGTGCTGTTTCCATTGCCTTCTGGCAAAGTATTGGGGGGGGTGTCTTCCTCCCCCTCCCTCTCCCCCCTTTTGTTGGTTCCCTGAAATTTTTTTTAGAGGAATGTGTGGCTTTCCGACACTCAGAAAAACATGAAGCTATTTTTTGTTTTTTAACTCAGTCCTTAAATTGCATTTAGTTCCACTTACCTACCTCAAACTACATGGTTATATCTATATAGTGAAATATAGCGATTAGCAACAGGGAGCAAAGGAATCAGAGTTCAAGCTATGCTCCCCATAAAATACCAGTTGCTGACCCTGGGAAATGTAGAAAAACAAGAATAAGGAGGGCAGGGGTGTGCCACATAATCTCTGTCGGAATGGTGAAGAGGCTCCTTTTAGGCTTTTGCTATACAGAAAGCTTTTTCATGTAGGAAATAAGATGCAAAGTGTTTGTAGATTGTCACCCATGATGATCTGTGCTCAGGTTATTCCTCACAGGGAAGCGCCCTCCGTATTTGAGAAGGAAAGGGACTGTCTGTAGCGGTTGCAATACAGAACTTTGTTTAAAAGGAGATGGTGGAGGAAAAGGAACCTACCCCATATCAAATAACGTAGCAAAATCAAACAGCAAATATGTCTTTGACTCCCTTTCCCTGTAATTCCTGGCTCTCATTTTTTCCCTTCCTGAGTGGACTCCTTCAATCAAGAACTAGACCCAAATTTCCCAAGCTACATTTGCTGCTCTGATCCTCAAAGACAGAGCGAGAGGGCCCCATTTGCAGTCACCCGCCTGCCTGTCAGATTGCCCTGCTTTGACACAGAAATGACATATAAAATCTAAAAATTGGTTTGTTTCTGATTGAAGAGATTTCAATGCACTCCCATCACTCTGAATTTGCTTCACCCAGTTGATAGACAGCTACATATTTGGCTGTGATGAATCTGCTAGCCCAGAACACATTTTGTGCAGAGCAGTGAGAAGTGGACTAAGCAGCTGGTTGTGTGGTGGACTGGTTCAGGAGTGGGTGGGTTGTGTGACACAGGCTTGAATGTTCCCCATGAAACTATCTCCTGTTAACAGACGAGCACCCCTGGCCTGAGGTCACTAGAGGGTTGCTCAGAAGGGAATTTTGCTCCTGGGTGGAAAAATCTCTCCCTGCTGTCTTAAAATAATAATGAAAACACAACACTAAATACAGATAAAATAAAACTCAATGTCAAATCAGTATAGAATCACAGGGCTATGTTACCAGTTGCCTGCAACTAGTTTAGGATCTGCATGTGAGGCACTCAGCAGTCCTCTTTGTAGCATACTACATTTTGTTGCAAATGCATTTGGAAAAAGCAAATTACAAAGTGCCCTGGTTGAAAATAAGCAGCTTCCAATTTTGCACCCTCCTCTCCTAAGCTGTGGATGGAATGGCTGAAGACAACCCTGGGTGACCATTAAAATTTAGGAAAATGGTTGCAAGCTACTCTGAGCTTTCGGGAAAGCGCAGAATATAAATCAAATAAATGACCCCAAACGGGCCATCAGAGTGGCCTAAATGATACTCCATTGGAGCTCAGTCACCTGTCACTGACAGTGACCAATGAACACAGCTGTGACAACATTTAAAAATAATGGTCTGGTACTATTTTCATTATGGTTTGCTTTCAGCAGCCTTGCTCAGAGAGGGACATTCTCCTTCACGGATACCAACACCTTTTGTGCAATGAAGCTGTTTCAAAGGCCTTTATGGCAAAAGTGCAGCCTTCCTTTCTACGGACAGAAGCGGCTTGCACCATTGATCCCTTTCCTAATGTTGATCTTTACAGTTTGTGCTCACACCTTAAGAGAAACGGGGATCTCGGTTTGTGTCTGAAAAGGACACACCAACAGAGTTATTCCCCTGGAGAGAAGATGGGAATGGCGGGGGCAGGGGAATCTTCCAATGGGTTTATAAACATCTGTGAGATGAATCAGGCAGATGTATTATAGCTCCCTGAGGCTTCATGAATCTAGCCTCCACTCTCATCTTCGAGGACAGGTTCTGTTCTGTGAGCCAAAAGAGGCACGTAAAAATCCCTGCAAGGTATGGCTGCCTGCTGGGTAAGCAAACATGGAGGCTGGCTCTCTTCTTCCCAATCTGCAGTCATTGGTGTTTCACCTAAACCACTGTCTGCTCTAATCCTTGAATAAGCATGCTTCATGCCCTCTCACATCCCCTCTGGTTTGCAGCTAATCTGGGAATAGGTCCATTTAATAAACTGTTTTGGATGGCTGTGCTTCTGTTTCGATGGCTGTTGTCAGAAACAGCAGCTGGGTTTAGGAAGGTTCTGCAGTGGGGCCTGAAATATTTATAGAGTAATGGTAAATGCCAAGAGCATGGAAATGCTGTTTGCACTAGATTTTTTTTTGGTCCAGTTCTGGAGGTCTGGCAAAAGAAGAGCCCATTTCAGATCAGACCCCATTCCATCTGGCACCTTCTGCCCATTTTAAAATGGGTCTGGATTGAGGCAGGGTCTCCCTATGGGCCTGTAGACTTTTGTCACACAGGCTGGTCATCACTGATCACAAGGTGTATCTGGCCATTCAAAAATAATATCAAATGCGCATTGTTATTGACAGCTCTCCTACACAATGGGTTAATCATTACATTATGCATGCTACATGTGGCGTAGGTCATGATGAAACCGCCACATGGGTTACAGTGTGTATGTTCATTGTATTTTCTTGCAATGCTCCCTGTTTTGGAATACACATCCATCAGTTCATTGGCATTGCATCCTGAGATTTCATTATGGGTATCGCATAACGAGGGTGTTGAAACGTTTGTTTCCATTCCTTATAAGGTGCCCTGGTTTTTCCCATTTGCTTTGCAAAATAAAATTCACTCTTCTAAATTCCTTGTAGCTCACAGATGAAATGCCCGAAGCAATCATCAGTATTCAAAAGGTATGTGGTTTTATTTATTTAGAACATATACTGTGTTTTTTGTGCTTTCTTGGTTGAAGGGCAATCAAGTTTAATCAAGTCTCCTGCTTGCACACTTGTGACTGAGGCAGTCATGAATCCTCAGGCCCAGGGAAAGGCATGTTCCACATTAAGGTGGTGTTTTTTTTGTATTTTGTTTTAAAAAAAAACATTGTGGAAGGATGTATTCTTTTTTAAAAATTAAAAATCTAGACATCTTTATTGAAAGTTTAAAAGTACACAATTATATGTGCACTAACATGGTGAGATGTAAATAAAAGACAGAGAAAGAAAAAGAGAAACAGCACACGTGTAAAAGTGAAAGTAAAGGGGAGAGGGGAAAACCCCCCAAACTGTATACTTTACAAAGTTGTTATTGTACTTCACCAGATCTTAACCTATTGCAGTATTTGTAAAAACGAATTCCAAATATCATAGAATCATAGAATCATAGAGTTGGAAGAGACCACAAGGGCCATCGAGTCCAACCCCCTGCCAAGCAGGAAACACCATCAGAGCACTCCTGACATATGGTTGTCAAGCCTCTGCTTAAAGACCTCCAAAGTAGGAGACTCCACCACACTCCTTGGCAGCAAATTCCACTGTCAAACAGCTCTTACTGTCAGGAAGTTCTTCCTAATGTTTAGGTGGAATCTTCTTTCTTGTAGTTTGGATCCATTGCTCCGTGTCCGCTTCTCTGGAGCAGCAGAAAACAACCTTTCTCCCTCCTCTATGTGACATCCTTTTATATATTTGAACATGGCTATCATATCACCCCTTAACCTCCTCTTCTCCAGGCTAAACATGCCCAGCTCCCTTAGCCGTTCCTCATAAGGCATCGTTTCCAGGCCTTTGACCATTTGGGTTGCCCTCCTCTGGACACGTTCCAGTTTGTCAGTGTCCTTCTTGAACTGTGGTGCCCAGAACTGGACACAGTACTCCAGGTGAGGTCTGACCAGAGCATCATTGAATTTGTCCATGGCAAATCTGTGTTGTGAGTCTGTATAAGTTTTCAATCCAATCATAGAAGGGAGCCGCATTTTTATTTTTCCAGTTCATTAGTAGCAGTCTTTTTGCCATAGTAAGGGTGCGGAAAGTCCATGTGTATTGTCCTTTTGTAAGGTTCCATGTGCTGGGCATATAATTCAAAAGGATATTTTGCTCTGTAAATGTAAGGTTGTTCCATACAGTTCTGTTGATAGTTTCACTTACCTTCTGCCAAAAATCTTTCAATATAGGACAATGAAAAGACATATGTTTTAGAGAAGCATTATCCCTATTGCCTCTCCAACAGTTAGATACCTTAGTTAGCCCTTTTTAAAAACAAACATAATGGGGTCCGGTATATTTAATTTTTTTATTTTGTATGAGTCTCCATTTAAGGTCCAGAGATGCCTTTGTTATAGCACTTAAAACAGTTTCCCACTGTGTGGCCAAAACTGAGATTCTTTATTCCATTCCTACCTCAATACCTGTATATTTACTTTGCTAGTAACAAAGATTTATATATGTTGATGGCCGGTTTCTTTGTTGCACAAGAATGAACCAACTGCTTCTATATTTCTGGGGTCTCTGAGGCTGTAAAAGCTGCTGGTCCATAGATGGTGGTTAGCAAGTGTTTTATCTGGAAATATTACCATTGAACATTTGTACGTAATCTGTATTTGTCTCTTAAAATGGAATATGTATAAATTTCATCCTCTTTGTTTATCAGCTGGTCAGACGTTAATATACCCAAATTCATCCACCTCTTCCATACAACAATTTCTTTCCCAATTTTTGAGGATATCTAATAGTACGTTTTCCATATATTGTTTGTGGAGCTTATCAAAAGCTTTTTTCTGCATCTAGAGACAGTATAGCTAAATCTTCAATGTTCCAGTTAAAATTGATCAAATCCACTACCAGCCTGATGTTGTTTGCAGTTTGTGTCATCTTTATAAATCCTGTTTGGTCATTTTTAGTAATAGTCGGTATTAATCTTTGCAATCATTTTTCCAAAATATCTGTTAAGATTTTTGTATCAATGTTTATCAAAGAAATTGGGCGATAGTTGGCACATTGCGTTAGGTTCTTGCCGGGCTTTGGAATAACAGATTAGGATGAATTATTTCATTGAAATAATGTCATTGAAACCTCCTATTATAAGTTTATCATATGTACTTTGACTCAGATGACTAAAACATTGATAAAACATATCTGAGGAATCTACATTTGGCCCATATATTTTAATTATCATTATTACCATTTCGGCAATTTTCACACACAAAATTAAATAGTGTCCATTTTCATCACTAATAGCTTGTTCTATATCCATCCTCAATCTTTTTTTGTATCAAGATAGTGAGACCTCTAGCATTAGAAATATAATTTGTAGTATATACCTTTCCTACCCAATCCTTCATTAATACTTTTTTGTCTTGTTCCAACAAATGTGTCTCTTGTAAATAAGCAATATCAGTATTTAAAGATTTTAAATATTGCAGAATTACTCACTGTTTTTTGGAATCTCTTAGCTCTTTTACATTTAAACTAACTAACTTCATATTGTATTATTAATTTCCTTTTGGCCCCTCTTATCTTGGTCATAAATCCAATATTCATTGTTACGTTTCTTGTATATGTGTGTGTGTATCTATCATATCTCTCTCTCTCTCTCTCTCTCTCTCTCTCTCTCTCTATCTATCTATCTATCTATCATCTATCTATCATCTATCTATCTATCATCTATCTATCTATCTATCTATCATCTATCTATCTATCTATCTATCTATCTATCTATCTATCTATCATCTATCTATCTATCTATCTATCTATCTATCATCTATCTATCTATCTATCATATCTATCTATCATCTATCTATCTATCTATCTATCTATCTATCTATCATCTATCTATCTATCTATCTATCATCTATCTATCTATCTATCTATCTATCTATCTATCTATCTATCTATCTAATCTATCATATCTATCATCTATCTATCTATCTATCTATCTATCTATCATCTATCTATCTATCTATCTATCTATCTATCTATCATCTATCTATCTATCTATCTCTCTATCTATCTATCTATCTATCTATCATATCTATCTATCTATCTATCTATCTATCTATCTATCTATCTATCTATCTATCATCTATCTATCTATCTATCTATCTATCATCTATCTATCTATCATCTATCTATAACACCTGCCATTCATACACCTCAAATACCTTACACATCTCTCTCTGTATAATTTGGCTTTGTATACATAATAATAGCCATAACCAAACAATTTCATTATTATTGTTGTTGAAAAGAGGGGCGGGGGGGGGGAATAAGGAATAAAAAAGTGAACACACACACAAAAAAAACAGAACAAAAATAAGAAGAGGCAGAGAAAAATCTCCTACCACATTAATGTTACATAATGAAAATAATAAAACAGATTATCCAACTTAACCAGTTTTTAAAATGTAAGAAAAAATAAAAACAGAAAAAATAAACCAAATGGAAAAATAAAAATAAAAATCATGATATCTGGAATGGGCTGAGCTCGCAATTTCCTCCTCCTCCTCTCCTATCAGCTTGACTCTGACTTGTTAGTATTTTTATTCAAAAAGCGGTGGTGACTTTTGCTGCTTCACTAGTCAACAAACAGGTGATATAAAACATTCTCTTGTTTACACTCCAATCTATTGGCGGAAGGCCCAGACTGGCAGAACAATATCTTCAACAGTGCATCCTCTTATTAGTTAGTTAAGGGGTTCATTCAAAGCTTCAGTTCCAGGATTTTCACTATTTTCACTATAGTACAAATAAATTATTATTATTATTATTATTATTATTATTATTATTATTATTATTATTATTATTATTATTTTAGTGTGGAATGCCTCTGCAAAATCTGACTGGTTGAATTTGTGAGTTTGACCTGAAGACTGAATACAAAACTTTGCTGGGAACTGAATGTAGTATTTCACATTTCACATTCTTTGCCCTAGCAAGGGCTTTTGCATTAACAAATTTAGAGCGCACTTGAATCACATCCTTGGAAAAGTCCGGAAAGAGAAATATTTTTCTGTTCCCACTTCACCGGGGCTTCCATTGAATTTTTGGAGAGATTTGCATAAGAGCTCATCTCTATCATGAACATGCACAAACTTGACAATTACTACATTTGAGGGAGCCCCCGTCTTTCACCTTTTCACTGGCATGTTGAAAACGTCTTCTATGTCAATCTGATGTTGAGCAGGAAGAGACAACACCTCTCTGAATACCTGTTTCAAGCAATCTGCCAGCTCTATTTGGCTTGGCGGGTTTTCAAGGCTGATAATTTTCAGGATCTTTCATCTTTGCTGAGATTCTAAATCGTTAAGGCAATGATCAAGAGTGCTGTGAGAGTCCCATGAAAGGTTTGTGGCAGGCACCCCCAACCTGTGGCCCTCCAGGTGTTTTGGCCTACAACTCCCATGATCCCTAACTAACAGGACCAGAGGCCAGGGATGATGGGAATTGTAATCCAAAACATCTGGAGGGCCAAAGGTTGGGGACGCCTGGTTTGTGGCATAGTTATTCTCAGTTCCCCCAGACCTTTGCTCTCTGGAAGCCCTGCTGCTGTTGGCTTTCAGGAGCTCATTTGAACAGCGGCTCTCTGTTCTCTAGACTGCAAATGCCTGGAACAAGTTAGAATGTCTAGGCAAGAGTTGATGCTTTCTTCCAATGTTGTTGCTTTCTGCGAGGCTAATGTGAGCCCCTTTCTAAGGCTAATGTTGATTTAGTACTCTAATATTTGCAGTAGGCTGAATGCACACATTTGAATAAATTCAGAAGAGAGACAAACTCAATTTTAGAAGCATGAGAAATGCTCAATTAATGGGTTCCCTTTTCTCGCAGGCATCTATTGCTCTGGCCTGAAATCAGGGAGAGGAAGAGGTTCCATCCCCAAGCATTTGCTAGGCATCTGCCAGATGTTTTCTCTCTCTCTGGGTGAATGACTGGCATATGTGTGAAATCAATAGTGGGCTGGGCTGTGTGATGGAATCCAATGCAAGTATGAGGAGACTGGAACCTGCCATAGGAGCCACCTGCTGCCATGGGGCCTAAAATATGTGAGGGGGCCACGCCCCCCCAGCTGATGGACATTGCCATTCAAATGGTGTACGTGTGCTGTGCCTTTCCTGTCCCCTCCCCATATTTTATTCAAGTTGGCACTCCAGCCTGCTGCATAGTGTTCCCTACACATTAGCATAATGGACAAAGGGCCAGTATAGGCCTGGTGGTAGCAGGAGCCCTGCAGTGGATCTGTCTCCCTCGACAAAACTAAAACTGAGAATACCGGGCACAATGATTTCTCCACTGTATACAAGTCTGCTGCCACGGGAGCCTTGCTGATTAAAGATGCTCTAAAAAAATGAAAGCAATGTGTTGATGAGACAAATGACAGCAAACAAATTAAAGCTTTCACTCTATTGTTTATTCTGTGTTAATGTGGCGTGCGTGTTCCGCGCTTCTTCCAAAACTCAGCTACATTTCCTCCATATGACTCAAGGCAAGAAGAGCCAAGGTAATGAGTGAACAATTCTGAAATCTATCCACTGAGATTTCCAGCTGACAATGAATGTCAACAGAGCTGCCCACACAAACAGATAAAAAGAACCCACAGATGTAAGGCTTGTATTATTACCTGCAGAAAATAACCTCATTGCTACCTAGGAGCTGACTCCCTATGCATTTACAGAGATAATTCGATTTGGCCATTACTGCGCTGAAGGTGCTGGAGTTAATTGCTCAGGCTGCATAGGCAAATCAAGCCTTTAGCATATGTTATCCGGTAGAAGCTTACACTGTCTGCACCATTTTGCTCAGAGTTCCTCTGCTCACCATTTTGTTTCCAAGAGACACTCAACTTGGGATGCTTGAAGAGTTTAATTTCTATGGATTCTGATGTGAACTGACCTGATCCACACCTCCCAGGCTAATGCGAGGATCAGAATGTAATTATCCTTTGAATTTCACACTTCTCTGAACTTTGCTGTGCGGTTTTCTGCTGGAAAAAAAGATACTGAAGTGCATTAAAATTGCATATTTTAGGATAAAATATTCAATATTAAATGTATATAGCATATTTCTCCAAGAAGCGGATGGTGATGTGCATTGTTCCTTCTTCCCATTTTATCCTCACAGTGACCCTGTGAGATATGTTACATAGAATCATAGAATCATAGAGTTGGAAGAGACCACAAGGGCCATCGAGTCCAACCCCCTGCCAAGCAGGAAACACCATCAGAGCACTCCTGACATATGGTTGTCAAGCCTCTGCTTAAAGACCTCCAAAGTAGGAGACTCCACCACACTCCTTGGCAGCAAATTCCACTGTCAAACAGTTCTTACTGTCAGGAAGTTCTTCCTAATGTTTAGGTGGAATCTTCTTTCTTGTAGTTTGGATCCATTGCTCCGTGTCCGCTTCTCTGGAGCAGCAGAAAACAACCTTTCTCCCTCCTCTATGTGACATCCTTTTATATATCTGAACATGGCTATCATATCACCCCTTAACCTCCTCTTCTCCAGGCTAAACATGCCCAGCTCCCTTAGCTGTTCCTCATAAGGCATCGTTTCCAGGCCTTTGACCATTTTGGTTGCCCTCCTCTGGACACGTTCCAGTTTGTCAGTGTCCTTCTTGAACTGTGGTGCCCAGAACTGGACACAGTACTCCAGGTGAGGTCTGACCAGAGCAGAATACAGTGGCACTATTACTTCCCTTGATCTAGATGTTATACTCCTATTGATGCAGCCCAGAATTGCATTGGCTTTTTTAGCTGCCGCGTCACACTGTTGGCTCATGTCAAGTTTGTGGTCAACCAAGACTCCTAGATCCTTTTCACATGTACTGCTCTCAAGCCAGGTGTCACCCATCTTGTATTTGTGCCTCTCATTTATTTATTTTTGCCCAAGTGCAATACTTTACATTTCTCCCTGTTAAAGTTCATCTTGTTTGTTTTGGCCCAGTTCTCTAATCTGTCAAGGTTGTTTTGAAGTGTGATCCTGTCCTCTGGGCTGTTAGCCACCCCTCCCAGTTTGGTGTCATCTGCAAATTTGATCAGGATGCCCTTGAGTCCATCATCCAAGTCGTTGATAAAGATGTTGAATAAGACCGGGCCCAAGACAGAACCCTGTGGCACCCCACTAGTCACTCTTCTCCAGGATGAAGAGGAACCATTGATGAGCACCCTTTGGGTTCGGTCAGTCAGCCAGTTACAAATCCACTGAGTGGTAGCGTAGTCAAGACCGCATTTTACCAGCTTCTTTACAAGAATATCATGGGGCACCTTGTCGAATGCCTTGCTGAAATCTATGGAGAGACCGTGACTCATCCAAGGTCACTGTGAGTTTCATGACTGCGTGAGGATCTGAACTCTAGGTCCTAGTCTAACCACTACACCACACTATGTTTAGAAATACATAGAGATAAAATATGTGGTTGAATACTTGTTTTGTGATCTCCTCTAAGCTTAGCACATGTAAGGAAGAGTAGAAATTATAATTGTTGTAGGTTATGTGGACAACAAGGTGTGTGTGTGTGTTTGGGATTGTCCAAAAACAGCTGCATAATGAAATTTGACATTTAAAGAAAACAGTTCTGCAATACGCCAGATGATTTCACACTAAGTGATACTAAATGTATGGGAGGGGGCAGGGAGGAATTAGTACATAAAATGCTATTATCCTACATGTTACCGGGTGCTTGACTAGGAACGTCAAAAACCTGGAAGCTGGCGGTCAACTTTGAGCAATGGCTCCATAAAGCCATTGATGTTCAATATAAAATTGATGTTCAATATAAAATTGGTCAAAGGAAAGGCAGAATCCTTTGACTTTTATTTGCCACTGGGAGCCCACTCAGTGAATACATTAAGGGACATATACAAGGTCTTAGTCTTTCATCTGCTTTTCTGAGACTCTGGACTGCTTCTGTCCTCTGCCATGTGGACTCCAATCTCTTCTACTTCAGATGTCCTCGAAAGCTTTTCAACTGCTTGCACTTGTGCGATTGGGGGAACTTTTAATTTTGATTATGTATTTTGTGTTTTATATTGTGATTTTATCTCGTGAACAGCCTTGAGACCTGTAGGCATAGGGCGGCCTACGAATTTAATAATAAATAAATAAATAACTCACCTGCTTCTATATTTCTGTTGTTTTCTCAGGAAAATCAATAACATACTTTTAAAAAAACAACAACACTTGTTTTGTGATAAAATACATTTTAATTGCATATTTAAATATGAACATTCAAGCTCAGACTAAGCCAAAATGTATTTTCTCTCTCCCTCTCCCTCTCCGTCCCCACATGGGACTTTCAAGGCAGCTAACAAACTAACAATGAATAAAGTTTACACACACACACATACACGTAATTTTTATTAAAAAGTTTTTTTTAATTAAAAAAAAATGTATTCTACAAATTCCAAAGTCCAATTGCCATTTATCTACCTGCCGCACTTCAGATGCAAGGACAATGAAACAAAAACTAATAGAAGGTGCTCTCTTGCATTTAAAACAACATCACGGTAAACAAAAGGAGCAACTTAGTTATTAATCATGCCCAAAGCATGCAGTGCCCATAGCACTGTGCGCCCCGTTGTGAGGAGGGAGGGGCTTACCGAACCTACGGAGGTCAAGAATTCCATAGCCCAGACACCATGACCGAGAAGTGATGGGATAGGTCCCTAATTCCACATCTCCTGGGCTCTTATGACGGTGGTGGGAAGAAACATTGGGCTGCCTAATGCCCTCAGAACCTGCCACAGTTCTACTAAAATAGCCTTAGTTTAAGAGAGGCTTGGTCTTGTGTTATTCACAGCAGCAAATTCAAGCATGCTCTTTTACATCACCCTACAAGGGACGTGGGTGGCGCTGTGGGTTAAACCGCAGAGCCTAGAGCTTGCTGATCAGAAGGTCGGCAATTCGAATCCCCGCAACAGGGTGAGCTCCCGTTGCTCAGTCCCTGCTCCTGCCAACCTAGTAGTTGGAAAGCACATCAAAGTGCAAATAGATAAATAGGTACCACTCTGGCGGGAAGGTATATGGCATTTCCATGCGCTGCTCTGGTTTTGCCAGAAGCAGCTTAGTCATGCTGGCCACATGACCTTGAAGCTGTCTGCAGACAAACGCCAGCTCCTTCGGCCTATAGAGCGAGATGAGCGCGCAACCCCAGAGTCGTCCGCAACTAGACCTAATGGTCAGGGGCGCCTTTACCTTTACAAGGGATACAATCTGTGGTTATCCTCACCTTCATTTCTTTAACTTTATCAACTTATGGTGTTGTAGTTGGAGCACAGGAATGAAGAGAAAAGAGTAAGATTATCTCCTTATGTATGACCTTATCTCCATTGAGATCTCTGGCAGGGGTCCATTCTGCTTTCTGCCCCACGGCCCCCTGAAGTGCAGCAGGTAAGGTATATGAGACAGGGCTTTCCCTTCCAGCATTGTTTAGAGGATGGTACAATTGTCATCTAGTTTGACATGCTATTTAGGGGCAAGTGATGAAATTATGGACCTCTCGAGACAGACATTTACCAGCAACAACTATTTCCAATGCCACTGTTGAATGTAAGGGAGTTCTGCCTCCTGGGATGCAGAACTGCTAACATTTTGTAAAGGAGGCAATTTTTAAAATATCTAGGACTTTAAATTCTTAACCAGTACTGTGATTTTTGTCCATGGAGTTTTCTTGGCAGGGATACTGGAGTGGGTTGCCGGTTCCTGCTCCAGGTGGATCACATTTGGTCAAAACTCTCCACTATGACCTGTCTGTCTTGAGTGGCCCTGCTCAGCATAGCTCATAGCTTCTCTGAGTTATTCAAGCCCCTTTGCCACGACAAGGCAGTGATCCATGAAGGAGCCCTGAGTGCTCACTGGAAGGACAGATCCTGAAGCTGAGGCTCCAAGACTTTGGCCACCTCATGAGAAGAGAAGACTCCCTGGAAAAGACCCTGATGTTGGGAAAGATGGAGGGCACAAGGAGAAGAGGAAGACAGAGGACGAGATGGTGGGACAGTGTTCTTGAAGCTACCAGCATGAGTTTGACCAAACTGCGGGAGACAGTGGAAGGCAGAAGTGCCTGGCGTGCTCTGGTCCATGGGGTCACGAAGAGTCGGACACCACTAAACCACTAAACAAACAACAACAACAACAACAACAACAACAACAACAACAACAACAACAACTGTGATTTGGGCTTTGAAACAAATGGGGAACTGATGAAGATGACAAAATATCAGAGTACCATTATTTGAAAAACATACTCCAGTCAGAATTCTGCACCAGCTGATGTTGTTGTAGCTGACATCCAATTTGAATATGTTCTCAAAATGCATAAAGGTGGTCAGATTTGCCTTCTCCAGGAAAGGGGGCAATTGGGGCACCAGCTGCCACTTCAATATCCAGGAGCAAAGCTGGACCCAGGAGCACCACCAAGCCACGGGCCTCTTTCCCCAAGAACACAGTGCAGCCACGTCCCCAACAGTCTCTCCATCTCACCCTGGCCACATCAGCTTTTCAGCTGACCAAAAATCTTCCACCTTGTCTGGATTAATCTTCAGCTTGTTAGCCCACATCCAGCCCATTACTGATCCTAGCCATTAATTCAGAGCCTCCCATTAACTTTGCTACACCCTGTGAACTGGAACTGAAGCAGGCCATATGGTGTACTGAATCTCTTACGGAATCATTCTTCATTCGATTACATCAGTTCTGGGAGGGGGGCGGTGGGAAAGAAGGGAGAATTGCAGCAGGATTTGCAGGGAGGAGGCGAGAAGGAAGGGCAGAATGCAGCTGCCTGGCTCTTAAGTGGGCTGGCAGCTATGCCTAATAAAGGATTTTGAATTTGAATTTGAAAGTGGGCTGGCAAAGTGAGAGCCTATAATACCAATCCTGAAAGCACTTCCCTGGCATCCTATGAGCTACTGGACCCAATTCAAGTTGCTGGTGTTAGTATCTAAAGTACTTGCAGGAGCACTTTCTTCAAAATGTGCCTTAAGATGTGTACCTCAACTGAATGTTCTACCTCAACTGTCAGAGGCAGCGTGCCTCTGAACAGGGACGTCTTTACCATTGGGTGTAGTGGCGCGGCGAGCCAGGGTGCCAAGGAGTGGAGGGCGCCAGGGAGGGGAGAGCGGGGAACTAAGCGAGGTGGAGCTGGGACTTGGTGCCTGCGCACCTCCAGTGTCCGTCGGAGGCGGGAAGGCTCTGGATGCTTTCCCGCAGTCCAGAGCTCTCTCCGCTGGCTCTGCAACACACCACCTCCTTGGCTGCGTGGTGTGTGCTTGCATCCCAAGCTCTGCTCATAATAAACGTGACTCTACCACCGCTTCCCCTGTCCACTCTACCTCAAAAGGTACCTGCACTCGAGGCTACACGCTGCAACTGCTGCCCCCAGTGCCTCTCGCTTCTTCCCCTGCTTCTCCACCGCCTTGCACGGATCCTGCCTCCTCCCGCTGCCCCACCACCCCTGCACTCCTTCACACGAACCACGTTTCCTTCCCCTGCCCAATCCCCTCCCAGTCACGCTCTCTCCTCCCCCCTTCCTCCCCAAGCAAGGACTGCGAGACTGTGGCTGAGTGAGTGCGCTTCTCTGCTGCGCGGCGAAGCGGACCCCCCCCGCTTCCTCCCCCATTGTGCCTGGCTGCCCAGCCCCACACCATGATCCCGCCGTGGGAGCTGATGCCTGGCCATGCACGAGCATCATGGGGCAGCAGTGCGAGGGCGGGAGCAGCCTTTCCTAAAAAAAGGTCAACAACTTTGGGGTCCACCCCTTAAAAAGGTCAACCACTCTGCGAAATGTGGGGGGGGGTACCAGAGGGATCTTTGCACCACGGCACCAGATATGCTTAAGACGACCCTGCCTCTGAATACCAGGTTCTAGGAGTTGCAGGCAGGGAGAGGTCTCTTGTACAGTGGTACCTCTGGTTACATACGCTTCAGGTTACAGACTCCGCTAACCCAGAAATAGTGCTTCAGGTTAAGAACTTTGCTTCAGGATGAGAACAGAAATCAGCTCCGGCGGTGCGGCAGCAGCAGGAGGCCCCATTAGCTAAAGTGGTGCTTCAGGTTAAGAGCAGTTTCAGGTTAAGAACAGACCTCCAGAATGAATTAAGTACGTAACCCGAGGTACCACTGTATTCAGGTCCTGCCATGGAGCTCTACTCATGCTGCCACACCAGTAGGCATTGCCCATTGGGCAGCCACATGATGCAAGGCCTTCTCCACGGTGGCCTCCCAGTTAAGGAATTCTCTTCCCCCATGTTGGCATCAGTCCAGAGACAGCTAAAGACATATCTGTTTGTCCATGCCTTTGGGGAATGGGGATAGGGGCTGTCAGGCTGCTTTGCCCCCCATTGCTGTGTTGTCAAACTGTTTTTTAAAATAGTATTTTATACGGTTGTTTTAATTGGGTTGCATTTTTCTTTTCTTTTTTGCTTATGTGCACTCTAGGCTCCTGTGGGAGGTAAGGCAGGGTGGGGGGGAGGGATGTAATAAAGAAAGAAACCGTTCCCTCGCTTTCATTTGTTTGATCCTGTGCTCACGTCCGCAGTGGAGAGAGGGTGAAATATCTGTAGTGGCACCTAATGCATTGGTGGCTCATTACCGAGCCCTTCTCATCTAATGGAGGCTGAAATTTCCCATTAATTAAAAATATAAATAAGTGTGTGGGTTGGGATGTGAACTGGTGGCCGACTGCCCAGGGGGGAGAAGGGAAAGGTGGCTGGGAGCGGGGCGGGGGGGGGGGAGAGATTCTATTCAAGGAAGGCAGTTTCATGCTTCATTACCATCCTTGCTGCAATCTGCAAGCACAGCCTTTCAGATCTGACACACTGCAACGTGTACACACACACACACACACACACACACACACACACACACACACACACACTGAGAGAGCTACCCCTTTGGTTCTGCGAAGAAAACAATGCCTGCAGTAAACACCAGCTTCCATCTGTCTTAAAGAACCAAACTCACTATTTCTGGGCTTCGGAAGAGAACTAGTGGCAGGGGCGCTTAGCCGGCTTCAATGCTGTCAGCTCAGGTAATTTCCTCCGTCATCGCTTGGGTTTCTTGTTCTCAGTCTCTGGGACATAGTTAGCTGGTGCAGTGCCAGGAATACAGGTACTGTCAGCTTCTGCTACAGTAGTGACCCGCCTCACAGGGCTGTTGTGTGAACAAATGGAACTAAAGGCTGTAAAGCACTTAAGACAAGAAGAATAATGGATAATGAAATATATATTTCATGTTCACGAAAGTGGAAGGTTCATTCATGTTGGTGCTAGCAGCACCTGTGAATCTTTCCGTGGAAATGATAGCATGGAGAAATGGGCCAACAGAGCAGACTTTAGAAGTCAAATAAAATAATGGCAGAGGAAAGGATAATCACAACATTGCAGCTTTTGTGCTGTACGCTATTTTTGCTGCGAACAAAGGTAATCCAAATGGATTAAAAAACCCCCGCTGCTCTCTTTCAAACAAACTTCTGCTTTTTGCTGAGTGGTTTTCTCAAGTTCTGCATGGAAATGGATCACCTCTCCACGCCACAAAGCAAGCATCTTCAACACAGTGTCTTCAGCGCAGGGACTCTCCATCTGTTGCAACCTCCTATCTCCATCTACCTGCACTCACACATGCACATATAACCCAAGCATTTATAGTTGACCCAAACTTGTTCCTCGTCAACTACATCCAACCCAGCCCTGCAATGGGTTCCCATGGTAGCCTTTTAATACATATTGAACCTGACTTACTGTAGAAGAAGAAGAAGAAGAAGAAGAAGAAGAAGAAGAAGAAGAAGAGGAGGAGGAGGAGGAGGAGGAGTTTGGATTTGATAACCCGCTTTATCACTACCCGAAGGAGTCTCAAAGCGGCTAACATTCTCCTTTCCCTTCCTCCCCCACAACAAACACTCTGGGAGGTGAGTGGGGCTGAGAGACTTCAGAGAAGTGTGACTAGCCCAAGGTCACCCAGCAGCTGCATGTGGAGGAGCGGAGACGCGAACCCGGTTCACCAGATTACGAGTCCACCGCTCTTAACCACTACACCGTACTGGTCCCCCAATTTCTCCAGATCTCATTAAGAGCAGGTGTTGAAGTATAGCTCTTGCTTGAATGTGAAGCACAGAATTGTATCCTAAATGACCATGCCATTCATCGTGCTATCCCAATGTATCACATGCCCATAGGTTCCCCATATTTTATCCCACCTTGAAAATAGGTGCAGGGGTCAAGCTGGTTTTCAAACGTCAAGTGAAGAAGTGGCCACCAGGACCATATAACTACGGTCCTGAGAGATCTGCATTGGCTCCCAGTACGTTTCTGAGCACAATTCAAAGTGTTGGTGCTGACCTTTAAAGCACTAAACGGCCTTGGTCTACTATACCTGAAGGAGCATCTCCACCCCCATCATTCAGCCTGGACACTGAGGTCCAGGGTGCGGGCCTTCTGGCAATTCCCTCATTGAGAGAAGTGAGGTTACAGGGAACCAGGCAGAGGGCCTTCTCAGTAGTGGCGCCCACCCTGTGGAACACCCTCCCATCAGATGTCAAGGAAATAAGCAGCTATCCTATTTTTAAAAGACATCTGAAGGCAGCTCTGTTGAGGGAAGTTTTTAATATTTAATGCTGTATTGTTTTTAACACTGGATTGGGAGCCGCCCAGAGTGGCTGGGGAAACTCAGCCAGATGGACAGGGTATAAATAATTATTATTGTTACTATTAAGAATGCAGTAGAAGGGGTTAATGGTCTGTCCAGCTAGACGGTGTTATCAGCTTGATTCGCTCATAGAATAGCTTAATGTAAACAAGAGAATTCTCGAAATCAGATGAAGTACCTAACACAACCCTTCTCCATTTCAGGGGCTTTGAAATCAAACTGGTCCACGGCTTCTGTCTTCTGTGGCTTGAGATGTGGAACCAAGCTCATTCCAGCCTCACCCCTTTGCAAACTTCCCTCCCTTCTCTAGGCCTCAACTTGTATTCGCTGCTGCTATGCTCTTCCTGGTAGCTTCCCAAACACTGGAAGATATGAAGGTTTTAGCTTGGGTCACCCACCTAGACATTTACCTGTCCTAACAATCAATTCTACCCCCACTCTCTTGGAGTGTATAGCAGGGTTGCATACCTTCCAACATTTCTCCGATGAAAATAGGGGTGTCCTATTCCATAAGAATAATAATTTTACTATTTATACCCCACCCATCTGACTGGGTTGCCCCAGGAACTTTGGGTGGCTTCCAACATATATAAGAACATAATAAAACATTAAACATTAAAAAACTTCCCTATACAGGGCTGCCTTCTAAAGCTTGTAGAGTTACTTATCTCCTTGGTCTGGGGGTTGCATAACTCCGTACCCTCCAACAGTTCTCCGATGAAAATAGGGATGTCCTGAGGAAAAGCAAGACATTCGGGAATCAAATCAGAAACTAGGATGGCTTCTGTAATTCTGGGACTGTCCCTAGAAAATAGGGACTGGGGTTGCCAGACCCCCAGGGCTGACTCAAAGTCCTCTGGGATATCGCCGTGGCTTGCCTCCTATGACACCAGCAGCACTTGCCTCCAGGTCTCAGGCTTGGGCCCCAAAATATCAGGGTGTGAGATGCTCCTGACTTGACAATTCCATTTTGTAGCAAGCTTCTGGATGAGTCCAGGGTTTCTTTATTGTATGCTATGGTATGGATAATACTACTTATTTTATCTTATTTTTTAAGATGTGAGTTTCTGTTTTTTGTTTTTGCTTTGTTTATCTTCCTCCTGACATTCAATGAAAAGTATGCACACCCATGGAGATCAACCTGTCAGTATTCAAAAAATAAAGAAGAGGCGCTTACGGCTTCCTTGCCTTAAAGGTAAAGGTAAAGGGACCCCTGACCATTAGGTCCAGTTGTGGCCGACTCTGGGGTTGCAGTGCTCAACTCGCTTTATTGGCCGAGGGAGCTGGCATACAGCTTCCGGGTCATGTGGCCAGCATGACTAAACCGCTTTTGGTGAACCAGAGCAGCGCACGGAAACGCCGTTTACCTTCCTACCTTCCTACTTGCACTTTGACGTGCTTTCAAACTGCTAGGTTGGCAGGAGCAGGGACCGAGCAATGGGAGCTCACCCCGTCATGGGGATTCGAACCGCCGACCTTCTGATCGGCAAGTCCTAGGCTCTGTGGTTTAACCCACAGTGCCACCACATCCCCTGCGCCACCCGCGCCCCGAGGCTCCTCCTCCCCACACTTGTGCCTCATAGTCCTTGTGCCTATGGGGTAGCTGATCTGGGAAAGAATCCCTTTTCAGGCTCCCTACGTCTTAGTGGGATGGCTGCCGCTGGAAGTGGAGGCCTGCTAAAATACCCCTGTGCTGGAGGAGGGGAGCACCTACAGTGCTTAAGATCCACCTAACCCACAGAACGGGAGATTTTCAAGTAGATTGCTTGCATGACTTGCTTTTAGCAGCTTTTAACTATCTCAAAGTCAGATGATATAAAACCGCACCCGGCAGGAGAGAGCGAGCTCCACAGATCACTGTCAGGTGGCGCTTCGGAAGCACGGATGAGAGAGCCGGGGTGGGATTGACATGGCAGGCAATGAATGTTTAAACATTGAAATGAAGGCACATAGGCAGAGTCCTATGAGGATACAGGGCAGGATCTGTCCAAGGCGTACCAGTGTCCATGGATCTGGGGATGAGGCAGCAAAGACCACAAGAAGCTCGATTTAAAAGGACACTGAAATAGCCTTTTCAGAGGTCAAATATTATAATGTAAGGTCAGAACTAATAATATAGGTCAAGGCTCATCAACATACACAGAGTTTTGGAGGAACTGAATGCAGTTGGCCCAGCAGCCGTGAGGGAGGCAAAATTTAACAAAGTGGAGCACATTAACAATTTGCAGAAGGTTTCTTTTCTTTTCTTTCTTTAAAAAAGAAACATTATCAGAATCTGAGGTATTACTATAGAACCAGGACTGGGTTTGTTTGTTTGTTGGAACTCTGTAGTTATATCATGTTTTACACACCAGGCCTCCGATCTTGTTGACGTGTTGCCTTCCTGCTACTCTGCAATATGGTTACTCTGCATGCGTCATGGGGCAGGGACTCCTTGCAGTTCTGCATCTTTGGACTAAATGAAATGAGCAAGATTTGCACATTTGCAAACTGTCAGGACCGTGACAAATGTGGCATGTGCAAAATTCACCTTTTGCAGTTGTTGCCCTCAAATATGAAAAGAAGTGATATCCATCAGAATTGAGAATCACGAAACCTGCTTTGTGTATATTTATTTCATCGTGAAGCGTGGAGAGCTAAAGAGAAACCGAGATTGTGTGACAGTTCACATGTAAAGGGAGCTTGCATTCTGTGAGCTAAACAAACCCTTGAGCTGTTGTCCAAAATTTCCTTTCTCCCCAATTGTTGTCTTGCTTTGTGATGCAATGCTGGCCTTGGGTATAAACTTTGTGTCCCCCTGTGTCCGAATGTCTTAATAATCAATGTCTCTTGAGCTATGAGCATACCAAATCTCACTTCCACTTACCTAGGGGTTCGGACAGGGCACTGGGCTTCTAGACTCCTACTAGTCCCACTCGCTAATGCACAGGAACATCCTTATATTCACCTGTGAAATGTCATTGTGTGTGTGTATATATCTGCATGTGTTTGATGGGGCTGTGAGAAAGGGTGGACCGGGCCTCCTTTGCAGTGTGAATTGCCTAACAGCTCTGGAGACTTTTAGCAAGTGGTAGTGACAGGGGCTCCAGCTCCAGGGGGGCAAGCCTTTTTGGCATCCCTATATTTTGTAGGGTGGGCCCCTCAATGTCCAGAAAGTGTGGAGGTGAAGTGCAGAACCGAGTGCGCCGTAGCTCCAGTGGCCAACTCCTCCTCCTGCCAGTGGTGGCACCAAGAGGAGGTGAAGGAGGAGCCGCTGGCCATTGAGCTGTGTGGCAATCGTGTTTTGCCCCGCCCCCAGCTCCTCCCAATGTCCTGACATCACGCACGTGGCGTTGCCTCCCCCAATCGCCATCACAAGCTGGTGCCTCTGGGTGGTGATGACCTCATCATGCACTGGGAACATACTGGACTGGTCTTCAGAGTTTAAAGGTAAAGGTAAAGAGACCCCGACCATTAGGTCCAGTTGCGGACGACTCTGGGGTTGCGGCGCTCATCTCGCTTTATGTGGCCAGCATGACTAAGCCGCTTCTGGTGAACCAGAGCAGCACACAGAAACGCCATTTACCTTCCCGCTGGAGCGGTACCTATTTATCTACTTGCTCTTTGATGTGCTTTTGAACTGCTAGGTGGGCAGGAGCTGGGAGTGAGCAACGGGAGCTCACCCCATTGCGGGAATTCGAACTGCCAACCTTTTGATCGGCAAGCCCTAGGCTCTGTGGTTTAACCCACAGCGCCACCCATGCCCCTCCTTCAGAATTTAGACCAGGATAAAACCCCAAATGACCCTGCAGACTCTCTAAATTTGGGTTTGAAAGCTGGCTTCAGTGGAGTCTTCTTCTATTTGATGGGATGCACCTTATCACCCTGTTGGCTGATTCCTGCTTCAGCCGTTGCATGAGTGAAATCCCAGCTGAAGTCAGCTGCTGATTTAGTTCCTGCCCTGAAATTTCATTACAGTGCAAGCTGTGCCTCCGTGAAGTCAGAGCTGCCGTTCCCAGTTTGTTTATGGGCTTTAGTTTTTTATTTTTATTTTTATTTTTATTGCAGACTTTAAAACTACCAGGCAACTCAAGTCATCTTGAAGGGGGAAGGGTAGGTTGGACTGGTGATAAGGACTCCTGCCTGGAACCTGAGCCAACTGTTGCTATGGGTCTATCCCTTATTTATCGATGTGGGGTTTTGTACATTGCATTAATATTTACCCCTAGGATAGGCTTTGCCTGCCACTGCTATAAAAACAAAGTGCAAATTAGGCTTCCACTAACAGCAATAAAACTAGCAGCTCTCCTTAAACCAATGAAGAAAAAGATGGCGTTACTGATTTTGCAGCAATCCAGCAGATTCGATTTCAGATAAAGATATTGTTCTATTGGTGTAGACAATGGTCTCCAAGTTACTTTCTTTCTGATATTATCTGATGTAGTTTGCACCTTGGCATTTGCAGCTGGAAGTGCAAACTCTTGTACAGTGGTACCTTAGGTTAAGTACTTAATTCGTTCCAAAGGTCTGTTCTTAACCTGAAACTGTTCTTAACCTGAAGCACCACTTTAGCTAATGGGGCCTCCCGCTGCTGCCGCGCCACCACCACGTGATTTCTGTTCTCACCCTGAAGCAAAGTTCTTAAGCTGAAGCACTATTTCTGGGTTAGTGGAGTCTGTAACCTGAAGCGTATGTAACCTGAGGTACCATTTTATAGCTGACATGTATATTTATTGTTGTTTATCAAACTTATTAGTTGCTTGTGATCCCCCCCAAGGGACTTACAGCTATCATTTATCTATTATCTATCTATCCTGAACACATTCACCAAAAAAGATCACACATAGTCCATAAAAAACACACAAAGCAACCTGCAATATCAGAAACCTTTGATAGCACACTGACAGTAGATAACATCACCACAGTCCACCAGAAGACTGGGGAAAATACTTTTTTAAATACCTGACACTGAAAAGACCTCACTAGGGAGGGTGGTCCACGGTGAAAAGGTTCCTCTCCCTTATCTTCCTCAAAGAAGGGATTCAGAGAAGAGACTCAGCTGAAGGGTTCAGGGTACAATCGTAATGTAGGAGAGGTTTCATAAGTTATTAGGGTTCTGAGCCATAAGGAATCAGCCTTTTGAACAGAGCTCAGAAGCACCTCAGCAGCTGATGTAACAGAACTGGTGTTATATGAGCTGTTTACCTCAAATTATCAAGAGTTTGGGGCTCACATTCTGCCATAGCTCAGTGGTAGAGCATCTGCTTTGAATGCAGAAGGCATCACCAGGTAGGGCTGCGAATGTCCCCTGTCTGAAACCCTGAATAGGTGCTGCCAGTCAGTGTTGACTCCACACAAGGTCACTTCCTGTGTCTTGTATGGAGCCAGGGAAGTTTTTAGTATGTGCTGCGGTGCTTTTACTATTTTTGCTGGGAGTCACCCAGAGTGCCTGGGGCAGCCCAGTCAGATGGACGGCCAACAACAACAACAACAACAACAATTCTTGCATAGCTGAAGCTTCCAAACAGTTTTCAAGGGTAGTTCCATATAAAGGACATTGCAGTAGTTTTGTGCTGGTCCCGGGGGGGGGGGGAGTACTAATACCGTAGCCTAAGTTCAGTCCAGAGTCACTAGCAGGGTAGACGAACACTAGATGAGACGCGAAGTCCGAGACAGGGAGCCAGGCAGGGGAACAGGAACGCTGGTAGAGCAGCAGCGGGCAGCCGGGCGAGGAACAGGAACACCGGAGAGTAGTAGCAGGAAGCCGGGCGTGGAACAGGCACACTGGGAGTGCAGATCTAGGTCTGGGTAAAGCAGGTACTCCACAACGACGTTGCTCCCGCAACCTGGGACCGGGCTGCCGGGGGCGGTTCCGGCCCCCAGGAGCCCCGCCTCTCCTGGCCTTAAGGCGAGCACTCCTCCTGGGAGAGACCAGTTCCCTTCGCCTCTCTGCCCTAAGCCTCTGCAGTTCAGGAGAGGCCGAAGGGTTACTGGGCCCCGGGGGAGGCTCACCTGTAGCCACTGAGTCCTCCAGCACTTCTGGGGCCAGAATGGTCTCACCTGGTGCCTGCCCCTGAGGATCTGGCACAGGTGCAGGCTCCTCAGCATCTAGGCCTTGCCCCAGTTCAGCCGGCCCTGGAGGCGGGGACTCCTGTGCCGGCTGGGATTCCTCCGGTTCACTCTCAGACTCGGAATCCCAGGCCATCACAAGTTTAATCTTGAGGTTGCCAGAGCAGATTACTGCAACCAAGTTACCCCTGTCCAGATATGGGTAGAATCTGCACACATATAAAAAAACGCTGTGAAAATGCTTTTTTAAAAAGCGTTTTGAAAAATACATTGAATTTGCCATAGCTCACTTTCACCATCTTGTGTCTCATTTGTGTATTGCACTTTACAACACACTTAAAGCATTTTATTTGCAGCTGTATAGCTGGGTCCAGAGTCATAGTTTAAGGTCACTAGTCTAAGCAGATGAAAAGCACTGCATGCCACCAAGGCCACCTGTGCCTCACATGACAGCAGTGGATCCAGGAGAACCCCAAATTACACAGCTGCCCCTTCAGAGGGGGTGTGAGTTAAGATTAAGATGGGGCTGTGCATGTCTACTAGGAGCAAAAGGGCAGCACCTGCATTTAGAGCCACAGTCAGCTTGCAGTTCCTGAATGCCAGGGCACTTCAAACACTCTGTACCATTTCAGTGGAGCAGAAAAGTGGAAAACTCTGCAGAAATAAAGAGACTGGTTCCGTAAAGCACTAGTACTAAAGTGTCAGAAAGCGGAGTCCCAAAGAGCCCTTATCCGTTTGGGACCTGAAGCTTTGGCCTTATCAGACCTTATGCAAAACATGTGTAAGGTTTAAGGCAGGGCAGGGTCACCGGGCCTGAGCAAGGCCACCACACTCCCACCTTGATGTGTGTTCAGATTCACATCGTAATAGACAGGTTTAGCATATTCACACACACATCCAGTATCCACGTAGCTTGTATTTAAGGTAGTTTTTGAAGTATTTTTAAGGCCATAAATTGGATCACATACCAAGCACATCGACACCTCATACAGCTTGTGTTTTTTATGTCCCCTTCTGGACACCTAAAGATCATTTTGAATTAATGTTTTCAGGTCCTCACCCTGAGCATAGCTCGGTTATTTTCAGCTCTCATTTCTTCTTTACTAGCCATCCATTCTACAGTTTGCAAGGATGAGGGAAACCCTTTGTGTTTGCTTAGGTTTCATTCATTTTCCTGGACTCCGCAAAATGGCCAATGGGAGAAAATAAGGCATGCTTATGTTGGCTGCCATATGGAATCTCCTAAATAATGGCTGCTAAAGGCAAATGTGTCATTTGCCCAGTGGGTGGGCTGGCCTAGAGGCCAGAGGCTGAATTCCATGTTAAGAATTTGCGTAGATGCCAGATTGCTGCATAGTCTTATGTGCTACATTAATGAATGCCAGCCGGTGTTGTATTAATTGTCTTTGCTGACAAGAATACGCAACAGCAGGGCATGGTGATTTTCATCCATAATGTGAAGGGGTTTTCATATGTGCCTTGCTTACTTGTGCATTTACAATTCCTTAACTGGTTTTTGTTTTGTTTTTGCAACCTAAGAATAAAGTACGCGAATGACCTAAAGTCGTTTATCCCACCTGAACTGCTGTCACCTGCTTTCTCCTCCCTCACAGCTAGAAAAAGGCATGAATCATCAGTTTTCACCCACTTCTGTTGTTTGGTTGTTGTTGTTGTTTTCCTAGCCAGAATGAAGAAGCACGAAAGCAAATAGGAATAAATACCTCCAGCTATAAAAGTGGAATAAATCAATAGCGTTCTTCTGAAGCCAGAAATGCTTAATAGGCAAAGATCACTGCCAGACTGTAAAAAATGTGTTTAGAGTGCAGCTGGGGCAAGTTTAACCCTAACAAATAAACAGCAGAACTGCATCCCTCACTTTCAAATTAAATAACTAATCGTGTGGTGGAGAGAGGATGTGATATATAGAGGCTTAGACCAGTTCTTGCCATGTTTACTTCAAAAAGAAGTCCCACTGACTGAAATGAGACCAGTTTGCAAGCAGGTGGGCATAGGATTACAACCAAAGTACACACACACACACACACACACACACACACACACTATTGGTAACAATTTCAGTCAGCAGCATAAAACTCAGTTGCATGTTGAGTCCCACAATGCCACCCCCCAAAAAAATTCACACTTCACACATCATTTTTTTGTTTAAGGTTTTTGGCATAATTTTGGCCACAACTTTATTCAAAATACAAAAAATGTGAGTGGTTGCTTAGGCATTGGTTATGACTATCTGTCCATGCCCAGGGACAGAGCTGACTTCCGGATTCCAGCGGAAGCCAGCGTGGGAAACAAGTATTGGGTGAGAGAATGAAGCTGGGCAACAGTCCCTCACTTCTCACCCTCATGTTCCGGTGGGGCTTGCACGGCCCAAGTCCAATGCCAGGGACAAGGACAAAAAGAATGGCAAGCCCCTGGATTCCTTTAATGGAATTCCCTTTCCGCACCACCATTGGAGGGGTAGGCACTTACCCCTCCAAGAACCAATTTAACCAATGCCTAACCGCCAACCTTACAAGTTGTGACGATTTGCTACGCAGTAGGCAAAAACCAAATGGCACCAGCCAATCAGCCAAATGGCAAAATTCCTACCAGGCCCCCGCTCCAAGGCAGACGACCCCATGACAGGCATAGCAAGGTCAAGCGAGCAAGAAAAAACCACCCTATAAAAGGGAGGGAGGGCGGGTGATCCAGTGCAAAACGGCCAAGAGGACGTCCAACGTCTGGCCCCTGTATTTAAAGACTCTGACCCCTCCTCCAAATTGGCAACAATCAAAACTCCCCAGCAACCCAAATTTAACCACTTAAAGGCTTGGGTTCCCTACCAAATTTGCCTAGTCACTGCAGGGTGGCTTGTTCCCCCAACCGCAACACGTGCTCTCTGTTAGGGAGAACACGCTTTGCAGTGTTTCCGCCCTCTCTGATCTGGAGACAACACACACAATCTGGAATTCCATAATCTGGTGGTCATAACGAACTGGGCATGGATCCCTCTTCCGCTAACCTTTGCATTGATTTCCTCTTCCTAGGAAACTCTTAGAGACCTATAGCTCTGTGAGGGAGAGAGAATAGGACTGTCCTTAACCTATGGCCCCTGAAGGATAGAGCAGCATGACAGGACCTCTTCAGAGTCCCAAGTCCACTCAGGTTTGCAGAAGTGACTCAGTGAGTCTTTTACTCCTTTATTTGAGGAGGCCTGAGTCTCTTCTTGTCCTATTGATTCCTGTGAGGCTTAATGGTGCGGTTTTAATTACCATGTAAAGTTTTACGTTTATGCACTCAGGGTCCTTCCAGTGCCCAGGACTGTGCAGTCGCTGCCCTCTGTTTTAGAAACCCCCACTTCAAATCTGCCTTATCTTGGCTTTTTCTTCTGCCTCCAAGGTTGATGGGTAGGCAAACTAAGGCCTGGGGGCCAGATCCAGCCCAATCGCCTTCTAAATCCGGCCTGTGGATGGTCTGGGAATCTGGTTTTTACATGAGTCGAATGTGTCCTTTTATTTAAAATGCCCCTCTGGGTTATTTGTGGGGCATAGGAATTCGTTCTTCTTTTTTCAAAATATAGTCCAGCCCCCCACAAGGTCTGAGGGACAGTGGACTGGCCCCCTGTTGAAAAAGTTTGCTGACCCCTGTTATCCCCCAGTTGCCTTCATTTGGTGCTGCTGTTTTTGCTGCTCTCTGCCGGCCTCCCCTCCCCCATCCCATCCCACCCCTGATATGCAGTTTGGGGCAGGGGCTGTGTCTGCAGGCTGCGTCAGATCTAGTGAAGGCTGAGAGTCAGGTCTGTTCCTGGCTACCTCTTCACAAGGGATCTGAAAAAAATATTTCAGGACTCTCCACCCAAACTGTCATTCCAAGTTCCTTTGGAGAAAATGAATGTAAGCAAGCAAGGGCTAGACAGCCAGGTGCAACTGTAGACCACACACCTGAGTTGTGCAACAATTCTGATTTATTTTTGAGGAAGAATGGCTCAAATGAAAGCACGGGTATAAAAATGCCTGTGACTGTGAACACACATTTCATTCTAGAATTGAAGGAGACTGACTCCTTTTTTCCTCTCTTTCTATAGAGTCTACACAGAATCTAGAACCATTGCATATATTTTGACTCTAAAAAAGCACTTCTTGAGAATCTGGTTTCATTCTTGGTGGGGGGAGGGAGGGGGGAATAATTGCAGATTGGTTTTACATTACCTTGCAGTGTGTCCATTAGGGAACAGATGTAGGCAGTCCCAGGAATGGGGGTTGTGTCCACATGATGTTGTGGGTGGGCATATGCCAAGACCATGACCCTCCTCCTTCAGTAACCTGGGAGGAAAAGGGGTGGATAAGCTGGTCAAGGGAAGGGTTTTCAATGTGTATCCAGTAACCACAACCACCTTTACGGACAGCAAGATCAAGACTCAATCTAGATTGCAAATGGCATCTTGAGGATGAGCACGAACAATTCCAGTGTGAGAAAAACAACAGCACATTTTTGAACTGCAAAAAGGCTAGTCTATATGCATCCTGGTTTAGTGACAGTACAAACCTGTTCCTGATTTCCAGCGTAGCTCTGCAACCTGGACAGTGATTGCACAAGGATTCCTTTCTTCAGCTGATGGTGAACAAAACCGAATTGCCTGCAATCTAGGCCCTAGATCTCGCAGTGCTGCAGTGGAAGGCAATCCACAAGGCCACTTTGCCTGCCCGTTGTAATATTTTAGGAGTGTTGGAGTACAACAGACCTTGCTGCAGTGCAAACCATTACGATTTTCAACAGCCTTTGTCAACTGTAAGAGCTGCCTATTCTCCGTTTGTCTTCAGATGCACCTTGAGAAACATTTCAATTAAGAGAGCACCAAACACGTATTCTTTTCACTTAAGAAAGAAGGGCAAAAAGAAAGGAACCAGCCTTGTATGATTGAATTAAAGCAAATATATTGGCTACACTTTAATGTTACATTCTGATCTCATGCCTACCTAGCCATAATTCAAGACAGAACCATGCACGATACGCTCTAATAGGAATTTTGCAAATTAGGTTGTTGTTTTCCATGAAATAAGAGGATTTGCTACACTGTGGAGGCTGATACATTTCACACTTCCTCTGTTCCCCTTTAAGGAGGAACATACTTCTTCCAGAGCCAGTGTGTTAGTGGAGCACATCTCCTCACAGGAACTGACAGAACCCCTATTAGCTTCATGTTATCCCAAGATGTGTATTTTCCAGCTATCTTATGGGGGGGGGAGGATGGAGGGGGCGTGGGTTGGGTTTGGCACAGGATTCACTTTATTCGACATTCAACCGAAACCCCCACTTCTTCAGAATGAGTCTTTCATGCTTTCCACCTTAAACTTCATGAAATGTGCTCTCTTGGCTAAATAATGTGTTTGAAACAGACAAAGCCATGTTGTTGTTGTTTAGTCATGTCTGACTCTTCGTGACCCCATGGACCAGAGCACGCCAGGCACTCCTGTCTTCCACTGCCTCCTGCAGTTTGGTGAAACTCATGCTGGTAGCTTCGAGAACACTGTCCCACCATCTCGTCCTCTGTCGTCCCCTTCTCCTTGTGCCCTCCATCTTTCCCAACATCAGGGTCTTTTTCAGGGAGTCTTATCTTCTCATGAGGTGGCCAGAGTATTGGAGCCTCAGCTTCAGGATCTGTCCTTCCAGTGAACACTCAGGGCTGATTTCCTTCAGAATGGAGAGGTTTGATCTTCTTGCAGTCCATGGGACCCTCAAGAGTCTCATCCATCACCACAATTCAAAAGCATCAATTCTTTGGCGATCAGCCTTCTTTATGGTCCAGCTCTCACTTCCATACATCACTACTGGGAAAACCATAGCTTTAACTATATGGACCTTTGTTGCCAAGGTGATGTCTCTGCTTTTTAGGATGCTGTCTAGACAGCATCCTAAAAAAAGCCATGTTATTCCTAGTCTTTGTTCATGACACTGACTTTGGTTTTATAAACAACTTTGATAGCCAGATGCTTGAACCTACCGTTACATTAAAACAACAACAGGTAGTTTTAAGAAATGCTGTTGTTTCTCCTCAGAGGCTCATGAAGTGCTAGGGATAAAACATAAATTTGTTTTGGCTGACAACTGAATGTGAACCTACCTTATTTGCACTTTGTAAAACTATAAATGAGCCAAATTGCGGCTATCCTATGAAATATTCACACGTCTCTGAATTTTATGAGGCAGTTTTCCATCCAAATGATGTGTACATAAATGTATATATTAGGGAAATATGTGACTATTAGGCAAGGATACCTACAGGATTTCCTGGGCCCAGTACAGTCACACCTTGTGTTGTGTTCCGCTCTTGTTATGGACTTTCAGCTTACAAACGTGGCAAACCCGGAAGTGTTTACTTCTGGGTTCGCCGCCTGTGCATGCGCAGAAGTGATCTGCATGCGCAGAAGCGCACTTCGTGCACATGCTCAGAAGAGGCACTCTAGTTGTGGATTTTTCGGGGTGCAAATGGCACCCCGAAGCGGATTAAGTCCGCAACTAGAGGTACCACTGTACACTGTAGGTGAATTGGGGCCCCTGTAAACTATGAGCAAGAACTGCTGCTTATGCAGAAACCCAGCTTCATGGGGCTGTTGAAAAAATAGAGAGGAGGATAAGAAACATACCATTGAGCTCTGGAAAGGAAAAACATAGTGTAAATATATAGGATAGTAGTCAGCTGTGCTTTACTCAGAGTAGACCTTTTGAAATCAATGAAGCTAACTTACAGTGTGATCCTGCACATGGCTACTCTGCAGCAAGCATATAATATTTTATTGGGGGGGGCATTACAATATAAAAAAGCTTTTTCTCAGTAGGATGCAAGTCTCATTTATTTGAAGGGAGTTACTTCTGAGTAAAACATACAAAAAGCAGGCAACTGTGTTTTATACTGTGATGGCAGCACACTTGGGGAGTGAATGAAATAAGGTGGGCACCGAGGAAAGTGCTTAAACAAACATACTCCATTACACAGACAGATTATTCTCTTCTGTCCAGGGCCAAGCTAGCAGCAAGAACCATGAGCCTCTCCTGCTCTGGGAAGCCCCCTCCTCAAGTCCCAGGTGGTCAGCCTTCTTTCCCCACAGCACTTAGCAGCAATGGGGATTAAGCATCCATAAAAACAGTAAGCTCTCTGTATGTGCCTCTGATAAGCCTTAGAACATTGCTTTCTAACGATCCTTAAAGGGTAAAGGGACCCCTGACCATTAGGTTCAGTCGCAGATGACTCTTGGGTTGCGGCGCTCATCTCGCTTTATTGGCCGAGGGAGCCAGCCTCAGCTTCCGGGTCATGTGGCCAGCATGACTAAGCCGCTTCTGGCGAACCAGAGTAGCACACGGAAACGCCGTTTACCTTCCCGCCAGAGTGGTACCTATTCATCTACTTGCACTTGATGTGCTTTCGAACTGCTAGGTGGGCAGGAGCTGGGACCGAACAATGGGTGCTCACCTCGTCGTGGGGATTCGAACCGCCTACCTTCCGATCGGCAAGCCCTAGGCTCTGTGGTTTAACCCACAGCGGTCCTATCCTTATATATATCCAATTGACTTGCTTTTTAAAACAATGAAAGGCAAGAATCTGGGCCTTCTGCTGCCCAGGACATGTGTAACCCCTGCCCCTCCATTGGTGGCTCTGATATTAGGGGGAAGTATGCGTATTAAGGGAATATCGGGGGGGGGGGGAGGGGAGTATATTACTATGCATTATGTTAGAGGGAATTGCATGTGTGTGTGTGTGTGTGTGTGGCAAAATTGCATACAAAAATGTGTATGTTAGGAGAACTGTGTATTAAAATGGTGATAAATTTTCATAAGGACTGTATTTATTTTTTAAAAATAGGAAAGTGATATGGAAATGTGGGGGGATGAAATTAAGGGCTTGGCCACACTTCCACTTGTCCTGTGCCTGGAAAGCATGGGTCCAGGAAGTCTCCCATTTGTGGCACAGGTCCAAGCTGTTTTGCCTTTGCCTTGCTGCTTTCCCCTGGGAAACCTGCTCTTTAGTGCTAAATCGGAACAAATGGCAATCCACGGAGAACCCAAGCGCCGTTCATTCCACTTCAGCGCTAAAATGCGAGTTTTCCTGGGAGAATGTGTATGTGTGTGTTGGGAAATAGAAGCGTACATGAATGCTAAGATTAGAAAAAAAACGAGAAACTGCAAGAAACCAGCATGACAAATTCACCCTTGGAAAGTGTTTTCTTAACCATGTTAATGAAAGTCTTGCAATGTGCTTGTTAAGTGCAGTAAGAGCTCTCTTTCCTTTTATCACCAGCTTGTTTAAGGCACGGAGAAGATTTGTATTGTAAAAAAAACCTCTCTCTCTCTCTCTCTCTCTCTCTCTCTCTCTCTCTCTCTCTGCATTTGTATATGAGATACTTGAGTGAAAGGAAGGATAAAAATATGAGCTTAGACAAAACAGTTTTGCAGTAACATTGTGATGTGCTGAAAGATCATCAAAAGATGCAGCAATACTAGTGTGTAGTACGTGCTTTGTACTTTGCTGTGGGTCACATAAATATACCTCCACCATTTGTTTTCTGACCCTTTTGTCGAAGGCCAAGGGTTTGGCATTCTAAAAGTGCTGTTATGTGATCAATTAGACACTTTCAATTATTCACTGTCACAACTAAAAACAGAGGTAAGTACCTAGCTCTAAGAATCAGTGTCCTTGGGACAAGCATTCAGTGGGGCTATTTATAATGTTTTATTTATTGTTAGGCTGGAAATCTGCTGTACATAAGGCCCTTAAAAATGTAGTCAGCAGGAGATCAACACTGAAACTAATCAGAAAGAAATCTTTGGTGTTTTGTGTGAATGACACTCAATGCAAAACAGCTGTTTGGGAGAGACACAAACAAAAACCTTCAGCGGGAGATATTTTAGGTTTTATTCAACAGTTGTTTTGAATTGTTGAAAGTCATTGCGATTGGAACAAAGTTATTGACAAGCTGACTTTGCAAAGCACCTTAACCTTACGATGTCAATATCTGAGTAATATGGGCTGCTTTTGTGCAGTGATATTAAATATCTCACACACTGGGCCCAGAAGATGATGGATCACCATCTGCGATGAAGTGCTGGGATGGATCCCTCAAATGAGTACCAACTGGAAGTCAATGCAGATGTTTCAGAATTGTCCTACTATGAGCACCAACCAAGGAAGAGTGGCTAACTAAATTAATGGATTATGCCAAAATGGCGAGGTTGACAGGTGTAATGAGAAACCAGGAAAATATATGTTAAAGATTGGGGAAAATTTATGGACTATTTGGAAAATTCATGTATGGAAATAAGTAGGGTTAATGTAAAACAAGCAATTAAATATATTATTAAGAGAAACTAAAGAGTAACTTAAAGATGGAGTAATGTGGAAAATGCAGTATAAAAATTAAAATGAAAAAGAAACCAGAAAAGTGGGGGAGGGAAGTCAAATATATGTGTACAGTCATATCTTGGGTTGAAGTAGCTTCGGGATTAATATTTTCGGGTTGCGCTCCACAGCGACCTGGAAGTAACGGAGCTTGTTACTTCCGGGTTTTGCACCTCGCGCATGCACAGATGCTCAAAATGACATCATGCGCGGAAGCAGTGAAACGCGACCCGCGCATGCGCAGACATGCAGTCGCGTCTTGCGTTTAGTTCAGGATGCGAACGGGGCTCCGGAATGGACCCCGTTCATATCCAGAGGTACCACTGTACTGGAAATGTATGTGATTTGTGTTTTTGTAATCTGTATGTAAATTTTTGAAAAACCGTGGCTATGTTCTCCATGGAGCAGGTGGTGCTGTGGTTTAAACCACTGAGCCTCTGGGGCTTGCCTATCAGAAGGTGGGCAGTTTGAGTCCATGCAATGGGGTGAGCTCCCGTTGCTCTGTTCCAGCTCCTGCCAACCTAGCAGTTCAAAAGCACACCCGTGCAAGTAGATAAATAGGTACCGCTGTGGTGGGAAGGTAAACAGCATTTCCGTGCGCTCTGGTTTCCATCAAGGTGTTCCGTTGTGCCAGAAGCAGTTTAGTCCTGCTGGCCACATGACCCAGAAAGCTGTCTGCGGACAAAGGATGGACTGAACCACTCTAAGCAGCTTGTCTATGCCCTCAGGCAACAAGAACTGGAAGTCATTCAAGCACCAGCAATTCTACCAGTCCCTGAGAACGTCCTATATTTGCAATGCCTGTAACCTAGATGTTGTCCAAGACAGAGGAAATTTGAACAATTTTTCTCCACGAAATGCCTTGATCAGAGGTCACCGTGTGCTTTTGAAGGTTCTGTGTTATTAGCTTGAGAGAGGGAGAGACACCTGATCATTCCTAAGAGCTCTGCTGGATGGCTTTGTACAGACATGTTGGCGGCAGAGAAGTACTTCTCCTGTCATCATCTCCACACACTTGACTCTAAATGGAGCTCCCACCGGCGATCAGTTATGTTTGCTCTGAGCCTTCCTCCATTTGAGCCCTATTTACAGTGAGGGCAATGCTTCTTACATAAATAACACAGATGGAGTCCAGTGAAAAAATAAACCCTGATAACACTTTACTGAGGTAACTGCACAAAAACAGCGTATAATCTAAGGAGAAAGAAACAAAGAGGTTTTGTCTTTCTTAGCTCAGGCCTTTTACACAGCAGGTTAGATATCCAACTAAAACAAACAGAGGAAAATCTCCTTAGAATTGCACGGGCAATCAGAGCATGTGCTACCACAGTGAACATCATGCCACTCTGTCTGGCTGATAAGCAACATCTCCACCCCCCTCTTGGTTAGCTGACTTGCTGATAGCAGAATTAAATTAGCCCATTAAGTTACACACAGAATGGTCTCTGCTGTTTCACTTCCTATAGACCAGCCCCTTCAGCTTCGCCCTGAGCCCATCACAGGCTTTGGTTGTACACATGCTGGACATGACAGCATCAGCCTGGTATCCCCTGTTGAGACAGGCTTTGCATGTTGCAGCTGCCAAGGGCTGGGTGGGGAAAGAGGGGGTTGCTTTCAGCCGTCGTCTGCCTTTTGGATTAACGGGAGCAAGCCTCTGTTCACTAATTGAAACAGTCAAAATGTCAAATGAAGCATTGCAATAACAGAGCAGAGAGGCCCCATCTTCAGTGGTGTGTATTATTTTATTTCAAGATGTACGGAAGGACCTAAGCTGTTATTTGCAAAACTGTATAAAGAAGGGAGTCCTGGGGGGGGGGGGGAAGAGAGGGACACTTTTAATCCCTTCTGACTCTGGCATTACTGTGCTTCAGCAAATATTTTGCAAAGGATTTTCTGGATGAACTTCAAATATGAAAGCAGCTCACTCCAGTAGCTCAAAGAGCTTTGCAAATTAAAAAAAAGGAAGAGAGCAAGAGGGAATGAAGATTGTTTTAGCTGACATTGAAACTGCAATTCTTTTCTTACCAGCTTGTCCTACAACTTAATATATATATTTGGGTCAGGTGCAGTGCTTTTTTCTGTGGGGCGGACGCATACCCCTAAACATTTTTTTTAAGAAAAAAAGCACTGTCTAGATGTATTAGGTATTTGCAATCATGGGCAAGTGCATAAACATAAACCAAGAGCAAAGAGATGTTGAGAAAAGGAAGTGGTCAAAGCTGTGGTCAGAATTTGGTGGCATCTCTCAAGATCGCAACACAGTTTAACCATTGCCGCTCTTTGTTCATACAGTGGCATCTATTGGTTTCCGTTCCAGAAAGCAGAATAATCCATTTTACTCTGCCAAAAATCCAGAATGGATTGTGGAATGGATCTTGCAATCTGTTCCAAGCATGTCTAGACCTCTCTATTTGTGCTCAGGGGGTCTCTGGTATGGTGAGGGCTTAGTGATATTGTGCCCATCTGCCTGTTAGGTAAAGGTAAAGGGACCCCTGACTGTCAGGTCCAGCCGCGGATGACTCTGGGGTTGGGGTGCTCATCTTGCTTTACTGGCCAATGGAGCCGGTGTTTGTCCGCAGACAGCTTCCGGGTCATGTGGCCAGCATGACTAAGCCACTTCTGGCGAACCAGAGCAGCACACGGAAATGCTGTTTACCTTCCAGCTGGAGCGGTACCTATTTATCTACTTGCACTTTGATGTCCTTTCGAACTGCTAGGTGGGCAGGAGCTGGGGATTTGAATCGCTGACCTTCTGATCGGCAAGTCCTAGGCTCTGTGGTCTAACCCATAGTTAAATTTGCTGAAATGGGAATGTTTGAATGTATATTGCTGTGTGTTTAAAGAAAGCACTTTGAGTTTGGGTTGGTTCGATAGCTAATGGTAGTATGTTCTCCAGTAGCTCTCATGCGGTTGGTCAACTTTGGTCACATGTGAAGTACCAAGTCAGAGACCCCATTTTGTGTGCATGAGTTCGCTGTGATGACACAGTGTGGGAAGATGGCTGTGAGTGAGCAAGCCATTATGAACACAGCCGAGAGAGATGGCTGCATGAAGAAGCTTCTCTTGACACTGCTGAGAAAAACCGTCTCAATGCTCTCTCTCCGAGAATAGGAGAATGAGAGCAGTGCAGCAGTTAATGAGGTCTCTGAAGTTAAACAGAGAGAAGGACTGAAACAGAAAGGGGATTTTTCAAGCAGCTGCCTAGCCTGTATGGCAAAGCACAGGGTGGGTGCAAAGCTGGAAGTTTTGATTGAAAGCAGGAAGCTGTATTATTTCCTAAAAGAAGCTGAGCCTATGCTTGGATAAGCATATGTCTTGTGAATGTGTCTATATGATTCTTTTCACCATCTGTTCTGCAAGCAAAGCTTTTGAATATTTTAAGGGATGTCTGGACTGCTCTGGGCCTCATGCGCATGCACAGTGACGTGGAAGCGACGTCACCACCACCTAAGGATGCCAAAAGCTTTAGTGACGCTAAGTCTGGATGGTTCTGGAAGCTGCCAGAATGAAGCAAGTCCTTCTTGGAAATGTGCCCACGCCGACCAGAGCTTCTGGTCCATATTTCCACGGGAGGAGAACTTCACCCCCGTCTCTAATTTCTTGCTCCACTCTTTCAAAGTGTGCTCATGGCAGCAATTTAGTGTGACCTAAACTGCACGGGAACAGCATTTTTATTCTCTCTGCGGACAGAGGAACCACACAGGTAGAAGACACAGCTTCTAGCTGTAGGAGCAGTGCTGCAGGGAGAGCTCAGACTGGGACAGGAAGGTGCTGTGCCATTCATGGTTCCTCTGCCTAGAGATTGCAGGACATAGCATCAAAAGGAGCCACAGGAAAGTGGCTGTGCATCACTGTGATAATGTATGGATTGGGCCTCGTGGGTTTCAGCAGTACTGGTGACAGAACCCAGGAATGGCCATTGTTCAAACGATCCTTTCCAACCTGGCTGATCCTTCTATCAGCACAAGTTTGTCTCCAAGATTAAACCACACCTGCCCAACGGCACACAATCATATTTAATGGTGCATATTTAATGTATGGAATTCACTGTCACAAGATGTGGCTTAGAGGCTAGATGGCCAATGAGCTAGAATGGTTTTATCAAAGGATTAGACAAATTAATGGAGAACAGACTATAAGGAGCAGGGGTGCTATGTCCTACTGCTGCCGCCTGCTCTGCTGCCTCCCCATGCCCTGCTGCATCTACCCCTGGCAGAGAAGTGGCACTGCAATCCTGGGCAAGATTCCAAATGGATGTGATCTTCCTCAAAATTGACGCTGCTGGCAAAAGTGGTAGTCTGGGAAGCTTCTTCTGTGCGAAGTAGCCGCAGGGATGCCTTAAGCATATGTGGCGCCAGGGTGCAAAGATCCGCCTGGTACCCCCCCAAGTTGCCCAGTCCCAGGTGTGCAGGAGGGCAGAGCCGGCCGGCCGCCTCAGCGTCTCGCTGGCTTGGTCACCCCTGAACTCATGGCGCAGAACCACCCACAGCAGAAGAGCCCGTTGCTGCGCTCCGACCGACGGACGGGCTCTTCCCCGGACTCAAATCTTGGGCCCCGGACTCTCAGCCTGGCACCCCTGAGAGCCTGGCGCCTGGGTGCCCCACATCCCCTAGCGCCTATGGGTTAGACGGCCCTGAGCAGCAGCCTCATCCTGCTTAATGGCCACGCCAGCTCTGATAAGGAGAGAGGGTCATTAGCTATGGCATAGCATAAGCCTATATTTTAATAGTGCATACATCTGCCACAACAGGCAAGGCACTGGGTAAGAGGAGCTCTAGTCCACTGGGAGGGAAGGAGAATATCTAAGGGTGCTATGTGCTATGACTTCAGCCTCAGCTGAGAGGGCTGATTTTGGCTGCCGCAAATCCATGTTGTTTACAGGACACACAGGTGTGGCTTATGATGTGGTGGTCCTATGAGTCGAGTAATATCCTAAACCTTTCCCCAGCACACGTGGGGTGGGGGTGGGGGACACCAGCCAGCGGATTTGCTGACCAGTAACTGGATTCCTGCCAGTTACCAATAAAAAATGGTTGGCATTTTAACCTACACCAGTCATTGCTTCCAAGCAACATGACTTTTTGAACGTGGTGTACAATTAACAATAACTTTTAAGCAGTGGATCCCCCCCCCACAAAAAACGAGGTGTCAGAACTCACCATGAGCCCCTCCCTGGTTCTCTTATAAAGGCAATGGCACTCACCTGAGAGGTGCCAAAACTGAGTTCTGGCTGAAAAAGGCCCCTGCATTTAATGCCATTGGCATCACCTTCCCCCACCTTCACACCCAAGGTTTGTGTTTTGGCTATATATCTTTCTTACAGCTCATTTCTAAACACTTTATGGTTTCTTATCATCCTTTGATATGTAGCATCTTAAACTGAATGGAGTATTCATCAGTGCTGAATGGCCAGCGTTATTTCTGACTATTAGCCATTTCTTCAGCAAATCCATAAGCTTTGCGGCCAAACAATATATTTCTTAGAAACCAGAAGGTTATAAATTATTATTACTGAATATATCTGTAATGTTGAAGCTATAGGGGAAGAGAATTCCCCAGGGTTCAAGAATTTTATATGGCACATTTCAAGTATTCCACATCTATCATGCCCATCATTTTTTGCAACCTCCTGGTAAGACAGACCAGGATAGTTAGTCATGTGGAGGCAGTGGGGTGAAGCTGAGAGACAGTGTCTTGCCGAAGGTCACTTGGAGTCCGATCATAATCCCACACCTTGCAGGGGGTTGAGGGTGGTGTGTTCTTTCATCTGCACCAGCACCTGCCAATAGATAGGAATGTACCTAGTAGAGGGAGGGATTCCACCGCAGCAGAGTCTTTGAGCTGTAGGGCAGCAGGGCACAGAAATCCCCGAAACAGAGAGTTTTGGAGTGTGGGCAGGGAGCCAGTGTGGAGTAGTGGTTAAGAGCGGTGGACTCGTAATTTGGTGAATCGGGTTTGCTTCCCCGCTCCTCCACATGCAGCTGCTGGGTGACCTTGGGCTAGTCACACTTCTCTGTGTCTCTCAGCCTCACTCACCTCACAGAGTGTTTGTTGTGGGGGAGGAAGGGAAAGGAGAATATTAGCCGTTTTGAGACTCCTTAGGGTAGTGATAAAGTGGGATATCAAATCCTAACACCTCCTCCTCCTCCTCCTCCTCCTCCTCCTCCTCCTCCTCCTCCTCCTCCTCCTCTTCTTCTTCTTCTTCTTCTTCTTCTTCTTCTTCTTCTTGTGTCTGGAAATACGCCAGTACTCTTTAGCCAAAATAAAGACAGCAGCGTCATGTAAAGATCAGCTTTATTGCTTACTGCAGTAAGAACAATGGTGGTCCTAGAGGATAATTCCAAAAGCTGCACAGGGGATGAAATAATTCAAGGCATCTATTAAAGGAATGGGTTTCCCAAACCCAAAACTGACTGTGCAGGCAGTTTGAAACTGCACCAAAATCCCTATTTTTCCCTAGCTAAAATCCATTAACTTGAGCTCTGAGTCAATGTATAAACAAAAACCTGGCTGTGCTCAGAGCCCTCTCCTTTATCAGTTTGTGACGGCAGGAATGACCCTGATTGCACCAGCAGAACAGAGAAGACACATCTGTGCCTTATCTTATGTGCTGACCACAAAAGACGCACAGACCTAAGTCCGGAACAACGCCAAAAACGTGTTCTTGGAGATGACGACCTCTTCCTCCAAGATAAGAGTAGGAACAGGAAGATCCTTTTATGGTCAGAAGTACAGGAAGGAATTCCCTTTTATGGTTAAGAATACCAGAGCAAGAACATATGTGATGTCAACCTGCGTACATAGGCTGACGTGGTTGGATTCCTAGGGAAGGAGGGAGAGGGTGCCTGGAGGATATATATACTGCATGAAACTTGTCATTTCTTTGGACTTGCTGTGGACCTGATCATGCAAGTGCCTTCTGCTATCCGGAGAGCAGAATAAACTCTTTCTTTGAATCAACCTCGGTGTCATTTGACTTCCTTCCTCCTGTCCCGGAGCAACGCAGACCCAATCGGTGAACTCCAATAAGGCTACACTATATAGCATTCCAAATACATGAAGCCCTTGTGCCCATATCATTTCTGCAATATTATTGATTACAGCAATGCGTGAAAATCTCATGTCTCTTTACCTGGCCTTCCAATTAGACACCCCATATTTGGAGTTGTTTTCTACCTAAGAAACTCCCGTTATCTTATCAAGGTGTCTTCCTAAATCATCTTCCAGATGGCTCTGGCCAGCCTAATTGATTCTATACCAGCCTCTCCTTTACACTGGGATGCATACTTGGACTCTGTTAATGGGGTGGGGTGGGGGGCTACTACTGTGTGCATTACATGCTCTGTGTGCATTGCATGCTCTCCTCACTTGCCGATAATGGTGCAGCTTTGGTTAACTGAACAGCAAAAGAATACAGGAATACAGAGAAAAGCATACAATACAGTTAGTGTCAGGGAACTGACATCGGAGCTAGAGGCGGAGGGAAGGCTCTCAAATGATGCTGGAGAAGGGCCCAGCAGGGAGAGAGGCAGCTCCGCAGATGGGGAAGCAAATCAGTGCAACACCAGGGATATAGAGGGGCTGATGGGGGAATCGGCGAGAGGGCTCCAGGAGTCTTCACCGGACACCAGCGGGGAGAGCACGGGTCCTCCGCTACCCACGCCCACCCTGCGCAGAAGACTTCCGTGCAGAAAGAGTAGGAGGAGACTGGGTGTCAAACAACTTTTATGTTGGAAAAGATTTAAGAAACACCCACTGACGGATTCTGCTAGCGACTGAGGCAGCCACGAAGTGAAGGGCTGTCCAGACTGAAAGGTTTAGCAAGGCAACAAAGCCTGGAGAGGCGGCAACTTACGCACGAGCAACCCATACACATTACAGTTAGGCACAATTCTTTTTTTTAAAAAAGATTTTTTATTAACAATTTCAACATAACAAAATATCAAAACATATCATATTCATTATTTCCCCCCTTCACCCCTCCCCATCAAACCCTCCCCCTCCCTCCGCGAGACTTCCCTCAGCTCCTCTCTCTGATTTCTCAGCACATATTATTCTCTGCATACTGTAAAATTCTATAAATCCTTATATTATCTGTCCACTATATTAACAATCAATAAATTTGTGTATGTTTATTCAAAACCTGCCAAGGAGTCCAGTTCATTTTGTTGTCTTTTTAAGTAGTTTGTAAAGAGTTCCTATTCTTCTCTGAAGCCACAATTGTCCTTATCTCGCAATTTGTATGTCAGTTTAGCCAGTTCTGCATAATTCATCAATTTCTCTTGTCACTTTTTTTGGTCGGGGTTTCCTCATTCTTCCATCCTTGTTGTATCAAGACTCTTGCCGCTGTTGTGGAATACATGAATAAGTTCTTTATTTTCCTTGGCAGGTCTTGTCCTACAATCCCTAACAAAAATGCTTCTGGTTTCTTTACAAATGTTATTTTAAACATTTTCTTCAATTCATTATATATCATTTCCCAATTTTTAAAAAAATTTCTCTACATATCAGTTAGGCACAATTCTAAACTGGGCAGAGGGGCCACAATGGCTCCTTCGGATTTGCTGAATCGAAAGCCCTTTGTCTAAAACAGAACGGAGCTACATCAGCAAAAAGAGTTGAATGGGGTGTGTGTGTGTGTGTGTGTGTGTGTGTGTGTGTGTGCATCAAATCATAGAATCATAGAATTTTGAATTAATGTTTTCAGGTCCTCACCCTGAGCATAGCTCGGTTATTTTCAGCTCTCATTTCATAGAATCATAGAATTTTGAATTAATGTTTTCAGGTCCTCACCCTGAGCATAGCTCGGTTATTTTCAGCTCTCATTTCATAGAATCATAGAATCATAGAATCATAGAATCATAGAATCATAGAGTTGGAAGAGACCACAAGGGCCATCGAGTCCAACCCCCTGCCAAGCAGGAAACACCATCAGAGCACTCCTGACATATGGTTGCCAAGCCTCTGCTTAAAGACCTCCAAAGTAGGAGACTCCACCACACTCCTTGGCAGCAAATTCCACTGTCAAACAGCTCTTACTGCCAGGAAGTTCTTCCTCATGTTTAGGTGGAATCTTCTTTCTTGTAGTTTGGATCCATTGCTCCGTGTCCGCTTCTCTGGAGCAGCAGAAAACAACCTTTCTCCCTCCTCTATGTGACATCCTTTTATATATTTGAACATGGCTATCATATCACCCCTTAACCTCCTCTTCTCCAGGCTAAACATGCCCAGCTCCCTTAGCCGTTCCTCATAAGGCATCGTTTCCAGGCCTTTGACCATTTTGGTTGCCCTCCTCTGGACACGTTCCAGTTTGTCAGTGTCCTTCTTGAATCAGACCTCTCTGCCCATGTGAGTCGGCAGGACTTCAGAAATAGTGGTGGATCCACTATTCTGCACACCCCTGGCCCCTCATTAGGCTGGCTTTGTTAGCTAGTTTGAGGCTGAGGTTAGATTCAAACCAGGGACTTTCGGGTTTACAAACTTGGCAGCTGCACACTTAGTCATCATTGTGCATTAGTTCTCAGTTTATGAATGGCCCTCCATGGTTCCTCTTTTGGAGCCTCATTTATTAGGTATGTTTCACTTTGTTCAGGCTACCTCACCTTCCCCCACACCAGGGGATTCACATTCTGGGGCAATGACAACCAAACTTGGGGAAAGGAAATTGGGAAGTGTGGAATTGCGCTTAGCAAAATCAACTAAGGATGAGTCTGCAGATGCTGGAGGGGATCGTTTTTGCTGTTAGCTGCCTTTCCCCTACCCATTTGTGCTGGTCCCAAGGGTTAACCATGCGGCAAGGTCTGAGTCCAGTCCGAGGTCGAGAGTGCGGTATGGAGGCTGTCCGTCAAAGCTGAAGCTGGGTCCAAGGCAGGGAGTCAGGTGAGGTCAGGAACTCTGGCAGAAGAGCTGGTCAGGGTGCCGGCAGGAACAGGTTACCAACGATGTTGCTCCCGCAACCTGGGACTGGGGCTGGCTGGCTTTTATCTGCCCCGAGGCATAGGGCGGCCCTGGTCCACAGGTGACTCACCTCTCCTGGCCTGGAGACGAGCACTCCCCCTTTGGGAACTTAGTTCCCTCCGCCTCTCTGCCCTGAGCCTCTGCAGCTCGGGAGAGGCTGGAGGGTTACCGGACCCAGAGGCAACCTCAGCTTCCCCTGAGGGGGCTGAGAGTGGAGCACCTGCAGGCAATGGCTCCTCAATCACCTCCGGAGCCAGAGCGGATCCAGCTGGTGTCTGCTCCTGAGGATCCGGCACAGGCGAGGGCCCTTCAGGTTCAGGCCCCTGCCCCGGCTCAGCCGGCCCTGGAGGCGGGGACTCCTGTGCAGGCTGGGATTCCTCAGGTTCAGCCTCCGAGTCTGAATCCCAGGCCATCACACCACTGCTTTTTGTTCCTTTTTATGCCTCCTTCAGTGGCTTATTTTCTCTTTTTTTTTAATAATTTTTTTTTATTGATTTTACAAAATTTTTATAAACAATACAAACAAATAAAAAGACAAACAAACATGTATAATTTCATAGCCTTTTTTTCATAAACCTCACTTCTCGGACTCCCCCAAACCTCCCCTTTCTACATCCCAATTTCCATAATTATTTCAGCAAATCCTAAACTTAATTTTATCAAATATGTTCCTTCTTATTCTTTTCTTTAACTTAATCTTTTGTCGCTGTAATCTCCTTTTCTTTCTCAAAACCTCAACATTTTAGCATTCATCAATTTTATAATAATTCTTAAGATAGATTTTAAATTTCTTCCAATCTTCTTCCGTCGTCTCTTTCCCCTGCTCACGGATTCTGCCAGTCATTTCGGCCAATGTCATATAGTCCATCACCTTCATCTGCCATTCTTCCAGGGTGGGTAGATCTTGTGTCTTCCAATACTTTGCGATGAGTATTCTTGCTGCTGTCGTAGCATACATAAAAAAAATTCTATCTTTCTTTGGCACCAATTGGCCGACAATGCCCAAGAGAAAGGCCTCTGGTTTCTTAGGGAAGGTACATTTAAGTACCTTTTTCATTTCATTATATATCATCTCCCAGAAAGCCTTAATCTTCGGGCACGTCCATCAAAGGTGATAGAAATCAGTGGCTTATTTTCTCCATGAGTTGGGAGCGGCACCAACTAGGTGATAAGCAGAGACCCGACAAGCACAGACAAACAGGATGGAGAGAAAGGGGCCAATTCATCCGTGAGGCAGATGGAGGCAGCTGAGATATTGCTGGAACCTGGAAGCCGCAGAAAGGTTTTGGAGCAGGGGTCAGCAAGGCTTACCGGGCATGGACCAGATCACTCCTGCAGAGATCCTCCGTGGGCCGGACCAGCGCAGCGTGACGCCAGAAATTGCATCTGCACATGTCCCCGGAACTGGAAATTGCTTCTGCGCATGCCCAGATGCCAAAAATTGCACCTGCGCAGAAGGAATTTTCGGTGTCTGGACATGCACAGACGTGATTTCCGGTGATGCAGACATGCGCAGAAGCAATTTCTGGAGCTGCGGAAGAGAGTCCCTGTGCCGCGCTGGTTTAGCGCAGTGCGCAGGGACTCACTGAGCAGGCAGCTCGGTTCGGGGACAGCTCATGGGCCAGTTAAATGACCCTCATGGGCCGCTTCTGGCCCATGGGCCTTAGGTTGCCGACCTCTGCTTTGGAGGGTTGGCAGAGGTGGGTGGGTGGGTGGAGCATGCTCAAGGTGGCCCCTTACCATTTCACATCTCTGGCTTTCTCTGCCTGTCTCCAGAGGAGCACCCAACATTCTCAGCAGGTTAAGAGCCAGACTTATATGCATCTGCTTTTCATGTGAAAAGGCTGCAACTTGGGTGAAGGGGCCACCTGTGGTGTGGAAGTGGTGCATTTTGTCACACACACACACACACACACACACACACACACACACACTATTTTCAGTGGAGCAACTTTGCACCTTCTGCTGTCAGTCATCAAGTGTTAAGGAATTAACTATTAGCTGAAGATGTGAATTGACTGTATTGGGAGGCAATATAAAAGTTTTGGGTTGTATCCATAGTTAGGCCTACTCAGAATAGACCAGTGGAAATGGCAAGCACAGGTGGATTATTTTTAATAGGTTTAACGTGGGTAAAACGTATCTGCATGCAACCCTCTGTCTGCCTATTTGCATATGCAAAGTGACAATATTGCAGGAATCAAGTGGTGGAGATACTGTACATGCCTGATGGGGCAGCCCTTAGATACTAGCTCCCCCACTGCCCAATTTCCAAAGGCAAATAGGAACTCTGCTTCACATACAATTAGCAGTTTTTCTTCCGCTGCCCTTCAGGATTCTCCAGGCAGCTGAGCAGGGCTTCCTTTGATATCCTTTGCAACTTGGCTCTGTCTGGGCTCCACAGACATTAATAAGCAGCTAGAACTAGAGATGCCAATTTATTTTTAGAGCCTTCTTCTGTGGTTATTTTTCCAATGATCTGTTATAATTTCATGCTTAAATAACACTAAATAACGTCCTGTGTTTGCACAGTGTAATTGGAAGAGATGAGAAACCCTGGCAAACCATCATCATTTTTACTGATATTCTCAACCAGAGAAAGGCTTGACAGTTAACCCTTTCAGAGCACTTCCAAACAGAGCATCCCACTTTGGACAAACAACCCAAAACAAATATCCAAAGATGACTGGACTTTGCGAAGTTTTTTTTTTTTTAAAAAAAAAATCTCAAGCATTTAAAACATTTATTGCTGTTTATATAGAGCCATTTATGTGCATAGGATTTAACTGAGAAGCAACATGCCAGCGGGGAGGGGGTTAAAATGATAAAAGTGTTCCCTGCCCCTTAGAGCTTACAGAGTAAAAATGCAGACAACAGGGAAGGCAATGAAATATATTCCTAACTGGGTGTGAAATTGCAAGTGCCAGAGAAGGCGTGTTGTGTTTCCATTTCCGAAGCCTACAGCCAGAGTTGTGTCTGTGTCATTTATGGTTACCAGAGTCAGTAGTGGGGGTTGTGAGGCAAAAGACCCTGAGCCCAAGCACACCTGCCTATTGTATAAAGGTGCAAAGCCCTTCTTTCACACCCTATGAAACATAAATGCACAGAGTTTTAAAAAAACTGGGCAATGGCACATCGCACGCCTGTGACTCCCGGGCCTTCCCCATCTCCTTCCCCCTTCCCCCTTTGTTCTGACAGATTGGGGGAGGCTCGGGAGTCACGGGTGGGCGGCCGTTGCCCAGGAGGGGCGCAAGGCATGCGGTTTCTCTGCCAGGCAAGGTGCAAAGCCCTTCTTTCGCACCTTGTGAAACATAAATGTGCAGAGTTTTTAAAAAACTGGGCAACAGCCGCCTGCCCGCAACTCCCGTGCCTCCCCCGACCAGTCAAAACAAAGGGGGAAGGGTGCAGGGGATCTGTACCGCCGGACGTCCCCAGTCCCCCTTTGGCAGCGGCAGTCAGCAGCCCGGAGGCAGCCTGGTAGCGCAGTTGGCTCTGGCTGGCTTCAGGAGCTGCTTGCTGCCGTGGCGCCCGCCATTTTTCCTCGCCGGAAGGAAAAATGGCGGGTGCCACGGCAGCGGGCAGCAAGCAGCTCATGGAGCCAGACAGAGCCAACTGCACTACCAGGCTGGCTCCGGGCTGCTGAGGCTGCCGCTGCCACGTTTCCCAGGGACAGATTTGCAAATCCGGGGACTGTCCCCGGGAACTGGGGACATCTGGTAACCCTAGTGTAATTCTTTTTAAAAGCCAAAGTAATCTCACCAATATGGAGAGTAGGGTGCAGATGGATTCAGTTCCACACCAAACAGCTTATCAGTGGGATTCCAGATTATTATTATTTTAATGACCTATACTTGACTAGTCCTACTATCTCTGCATTATTATTATATTGATTTATATTCTGCCTCCCCCCGACTCCACACAGATAGAATACAGAGGGCTAAAACATATATAAATTAATAGTTAAAGTGGTACAACTATAATAGAGTTAAAACAACATAAAAACAGATCTATTAAAGACACAGATAGTAAAAACAGCACAGCACTTTTTTTAAAAAAAAAGTCAGCTCCCCAAAGCCTGTTGGAACGAGAGGGTCTTCAGATGCCGACAGAAGGGAAACAAGGAGGGAGCCAGTCTAGCTTCTCTTGGAAGAGCGTTCCAAAGCCTGGGGGCAGCCACCAAGAAGGCCCTCTCCCTCATCGCCATCAAGTGGGCCGTGAGGGTGATGGGACTGAGAGAAGGGCCTCCCTAGAAGATCTCAGAGCCCAGACAAGTTTTTACGGGAGAATGCAGTCCTTCAGATAGCCTGGTCCTAAGCCTTCACTTAGACTAGAGCCAGAGATGTGGAAGGGCGTTTGTGGAAGTGTAGGAAGAGCACAATTCAAAGTGCTGATGCTGACCTTTAAAGCCCTAAACGGCCTCGGTCCAGTATACCTGAAGGAGCGTCTCCACCCCCATTGTTCTGCCTGGACACTGAGGTCCAGCGCCGAGGGCCTTCTGGCGGTTCCCTCACAGAGAGAAGTGAGGTTACAGGAAACCAGGCAGAGGGCCTTCTCAGTAGTGGCACCCACCCTGTGGAACGCCCTCCCACCAGATGTCAAAGAGAAAAACAACTACCAGACTTTTAGATGACATTGAAGGCAGCCCTGTTGAGGGAAGCTTTTAATGTTTAATAGGTTATTGTATTTTAGTGTTCTGTTGGAAGCTGCCCAGAGTGGCTGGGGAAACCCAGCCAGATGGGTGGGGTATAAATAATATATTATTATTATTATTATTATTATTATTATTATTATTATTATTATTATTAGAGAGATGATGGTAACCAGGGGGAAAAGTGAGCAAATAGTTACATGCACAGTGGTACCTCGGGTTACAGATGCTTCAGGTTACAGACTCTGCTAACCCAGAAATAGTACCTCGGGTTAAGAACTTGGCTTCAGGATGAGAACAGAAATCGTGCTCTGGCGGCGCGGCGGCAGCAGGAGGCCCCATTAGCTAAAGTGGTACCTCAGGTTAAGAATAGTTTCAGGTTAAGAATGGACCTCCGGAATGAATTAAGTTCTTAACCAGAGGTACCACTGTACTGGGCTTCAGCTATGGGGTCAAGACTAAGGATGTCAGCTTCAGAGAAAACCAAGGGAGTTTGAAAAGAAGTATTCACAGCTTCCCATGAATTGGGACAGGGAGTTCCAGGCATATGACAATTTAGGTATCTCCTCTCTGCTAATGCTTACAGCAATGTACAATAATTACAAATACAAAACTCCACCACTCACTGTTAACAGATTATTCCTAGTACAATTGGCCTTAATATTCACCAGTCCCTCTTCTTGATTTTAATACCACAGAGGACGCAGCGACAAAACATTTAGAGTCCAAGCAAACAATTAAGGAAGCAATAAACCTTTTATCCAGGAGCAGGGAAGTACAATATTATTTCAAAAGCAAGAATGACTGAACAGTGTAAACTTACTGTCCTTGCATTTATTCTGGCAATTATTTGTAATTTGACATTGCTACACAAATTATTAAGAGGAAGCCATACCTAATGAGAAGTATGTGGCTCTGATGTTGGCCTCTATTAAGGGGCAATCACCTGGGTTTGCTCTGGTGACCTCAGGTTTGACTGAAGTGTGTTGAGGGATGCTTTTTTCGGCTGCCATCACTAATTCTTCTCCATCTGTCACTGCTTGAGACAGTGTCCTAAGCAGCTGTTGCCTTTGACTACTATTAGGAAGTAAACTATTATGAAATTTCAGTTTCAGCTGTTGAGGTGCTGTATCTGTAAACTGCAGCCACTTCAGGATACACACAATGGGGTGTTTAGAGAGCAAGGTAGTTGCACCCTTGGCTCTGACTTGGGGCCATTTCTAACATACTACTCCAGTTTGCTCACAGGTAATCATTTTAAATTTTTTTTAAGATTTAAAAGCAATTCTATATGGATGACCTATGTGCTCAACTTCCCTGGAGCTGAATCAACCATCTACCCAACAAAACCTGTTCATTGAGACATCATGGAAATGGTGAAGCCCTCAAGTAACATTCCTGCATTTTAGGTGCTCAGACTCCAGGTCCCACCCCAATATAGTTGCATACCTGGACAATAAGTTAGGTATTAAGCAAATACCTAATAAAATTAATTTAAAAATAATTAAAATTAAAATTAATTAAATCACAGCCACTCTCAAATAAATGACCTAATTGAGAGACTATTTGGCTTCATCATTACTTCAACTGAAGTGCTTTTTACAAGCACATATTACAATGTACAAGTATTATTTTATAAGTTAAAAATTAAGGTCTGGGGATTTTGTGTACGCAGTGCGGGGAGGATGGTTCGTGATTTTAGTGGTGCTGGCCAATAGGCGCTCTCCACTGCCAGCCAAGTAGTGGAAACCTTTGTAAATAGTTGAACTTTTAGGCCTCACCCAGGACCAGAAAAATGTATTTTTCCTTGAGGAGATGCAAAATCACCTTCACCGCTGTAAGACATTGCATCTGTATTCATCCTTGACTGCAGTCTCCGCCTCTCCCATGACATATCGGTTGTTTCCTTTCTGTCCTTCTCTCTTCCCAGCTTCCGTTTTCCTTTCTCCTGCCTCGTGTGCCTTGGCTCCCAGCCACACCTGCCCACTCTTCCCAGATGTTTGGGCTCCTGCTGCATCCACACGCCCCCCGCCCCTATTCCCCAATGTACAAACATGCCCTGGCTCTGTTTGTGCCAACATTTGCATTTCTGCTGACTGCAAGGGTTGGTTTAATTTCATGGGTGTCACTTCCTTCCAGAAATCTGTCTCTGAACAGCGGCCCGACGAATCCCCGATAAAACGTATTTTCCTACGGTAATGATTTTATGGGCCCATAAGTCATGAATTTATTATGATCTCAGCCCCTGCTGCTGATTGCTGTAAAATGCAAAGTAATTAACAGCGAGCGACAGCTACTATTCCCACCTGGTAGCCCGTTCTTTCCTACACTGATGGCTTTGATTAAAGTAATGACTAAAGTGTGAAGCCAGGCTGTAAAATATTAGCATGATTAATGCCATGTCCTAAATAAGAAACAAAACTAATGGGCAAAGGTTTGAAAAACCATATATATATATATATCACACCCTGGCTCTCTGGCCATTGTTCCATCTCATTTATGTGTTCCTCTTTGTTAAATAATGTATGGTTTTGAGGAAGGGTCAAAGGGCGGGGCTGCCAAAGCGTCTTGTAGCCTTAAGTGCTTGTGTTAATTTCTCTTCTCTTTTTCTTTGGACGTAGGAAGGGAAACAAGATTTCTGAGTTTGGCAGGGATTCTGGTGTAGCTTAGAAAGACCAGAGATATAGAAGGCAAATAACACTTCTATGTCTACAAGAAAGTTTCTGACATCTGCCTCCTCATCCCACCAGCCTTGGGTGTATGCAGAGCTATGCTGAATATTCTAAACTTTCCCTTTTTAGGTAAAAACTAGCAATTTTGGCAGACTGGTTTCCCCCCTGCAAAACACCTGTGCACATATATTTGCCCTTTTTTGTCCTGCTCATTACTATTGCGGCTTATCATTCCTTCTTTCACATGTCTGACCCCACCCAGTCACGGTGTCACAAGGCCTCATAGCCAAATTTAGTCAGCTTAGTGATGCTTTTATCAGAGAACAAGTGAAGGCAATGGAAATGTGAAGATTTCTGCAAGAAGGGAAAACAAATTTCCGACAGATATGAGTAGTTTCTGCTGAGTGCCAGCTGTATCCCCGCCCCTCCTTTTATGCAGTGGTAAAAGTGAGTTGCATATTTTGCTGGAACGTCCCGTAACGTTTTATCAGTGCTATAAACTGATTGATGAAAGTTGGTTGAAATGTCATTTTGGAAGTCGACAGCGTTTTGCTTGTACTGCATGTATGTCATTTCCTGCCTTGTCCTTTTTCCTGTTCTTCCTTTCTCTGCTACTACTGATATCTCCTTGTGTTCCATCCACTCACTTCTTTCCCCCCCCATAAGATATTTATTAAAATTTTCAGAAAGTAAAAACAGACAAAAAAGAAAAAATACAAGGAAAAAAGATACAAAAAAGAAAAAAAAACAGATAAAAATAGTTTTAAAAAAATATTAATCCAGTCATCATATATTTTCATTAACTTATTTCCCGGACCTCCTCAGACCTCCCTCCTCTGTATTCCAATTCATTATTATTCCAGCAAATCCTTCCCCTCTTTCAAATCCTATCCCTAATTCATAAAATTCTATCATCCCATTACCTTAATCTATTTCATCTATCTTATACATATATATAAGAGGGGGAAAAAAACCTTAAAATTTGAAGCTTAAATCTTAATTTTCACCTACTTCTCCTGACCATAACCTTTTTACCTATTTCTTTAAACATTTTTATAAGAGCCAAATAAATTCCTTTCAACATTCTCCAACATTCATCAATTTTGTAAAACGGTCCTAATGGCAAAAATAAAAGTAAACAGTCCAATATTCATCCAGCGTCTCTTCCTCCTGGTTCCGGGTTTTGTCAGTCCTTTTTATCTTATTAATCTAGCACATTAACCTGGCCACCTTATATCCGAGGCCCTCATGTCTCTTCCATGTCCCTTCCGCTGAATCCATCCACTCACTTCTGTCTCATCATTTTAACAGGACCACTTCCCAGTGCCTATGTGACCTTAACATATGAGAGTGCTGGAGGTGAAATAGTTAAACAGGTTACCCAATCAGGACCCAGGGGGGTGGAGTCAGAGGGACTATAAAACCAGCTCTGGGAGGGTTTGGGGAGTTCGTTGGGAGTTGGGTGGAGTGGGAGTGAATTGGGATAGAGTTTGGGGGTAGGTTGAGTTAATGTAGCAAAATAAGCTGAGTCAGGAACAGTTGAGGGCTAGGAAGACAAGTAAATATCTGAGAGGTGGTTTAGTGAGTGAGAGCAGGTAGCGGATGTTATAGGTCTGGATAGGCACCCTATGATTGTAATGGACCGATACCGTTTATGAAACCACATGTTTGTTAAACTGCAATAAATAAACAAAAGTTTATGTTCCAATTTAACCCTGACTGGACTCAGTATTGTACCAGGGTCTGGGTGGTGGCAGCGAGAAATAAAGTGGTGGGACAGGGATCAATAGACGGTGAAACGTCCGGGGACCCTGTGTGACTGCCACACGCATTACTCTCGTAATGCGTGGCAACCTGGAAATCGCCTTTCCTCTCTGCCTCTTTGGGATATTCAAAGGAGGGTGGGATCTGCCTGCCACTAGAGGTTTGATTTGATATTTATATCCCGCTTTTCCAACCAAAAATGTTGAGCTCAAAGCGGCTCTCGATAATCACAGTATCATTAACAAAACAACAAACATCGCAATCACTGTACTAACAAACACAATAGCATGTAAATAAAAGCACTGGATCTGATACAGGAGTTCGGACAAGTACCGGGTTTTAAATTAAATAAAAGCAAAATCAAGGTGTTGGGAAAAAAATTAGATAATGAGGAGAGGAAAATCCTCTAGGAAAAAACGGGCCTTGTATTTGTTTAAAAAGTAAAATATCTGGGTGTGAACTTATCTGGGAAAAATTTGAATCTTTATAAAGACAATTATGAAAAATTATGGAATGAAATTAAGAGAGAGTTGCAGATTTGGTCTAATTTAAAACTGTCTATAATAGGCCGAATATCGGTGATAAAGATGAATGTATTGCCAAAAATGTTGTTTTTATTCCAAGCATTACCTATCATTGACAATGTAAGATGTTTTAAGGAATGGCAGAAGACGCTATCTAAATTTATCTTGCAAGGGAAAAACCCCAGAATTAAATATAAATTATTAACAGATTCAAAAGAAAGAGGGGGATTCTCCCTGCCAGACTTAAAGATTTACTTTGAAGCTGTGGCCTTCTGCTGGATTAAGGATTGGATGCAACTTGAGAATGCGGATGTGTTAGACTTGGAGGGTTTTGACAATGTATTTGGTTGGCATGCATATCTATGGTATGATATCGGCACATAAAGGGTTTAAGAATCATGTAATTAGAAAAAGCTCTTTATAATGTCTGGATAAGATATAAAGATCTTCTAGAAAGAAAAACACCCAGGTGGCTATCACTGATGGAGGCCAAGGCCCAGAAAAAATTGAATATGGAGACCAAATGGTTGAGATATAATGATTTACTGCTGGAAAATAAGGATGGATTAAAACTGAGACCATTTGATCAAATTAAAGATAAACTGGGGGGATGGCTACAATATTATCAGATTAATGAATTGTATAAACTTGATAAGAAAAATGGTTTTGCAACTGAAAAATCCAAATTGGAAACGGAATTGATAGATACAAATGTTAAAAATCTCTCTAAAATGTATAATTTATTGTTGGAATGGCATACAAAGGATGAACAAGTTAAATCTGTTATGATTGATTGGGCAAAAGATGTGGGTTACAATATAATGATGGAAGATTGGGAGAGGTTATGGAAGAAAGGGGTTAAGTTCACGGCATGTACTGTATTAAAAGAAAATATTATGAAAATGATGTATAGATGGTACCTAACCCTGGTGAAACTAGCAAAAATCTACCACACTAATGATAATTTATGTTGGAAATGTAAAGAGAAAGAAGGCACTTTTTTCATATGTGGTGGACGTGTCCCAAGGTGAAAGACTTCTGGGAAAAGATTTGTAATGAATTTTAAAAAATGTTGAAAAAATACATTTATTAAGAAACCAGAAGCCTTTCTACTTGGAATAACAGGACCTGAATTGCCCAAGAAGGATGTTAGACTGTTTTTGCATGCCATTACAGCAGCAAGACTTTTATTAGCCAAAAATTGGAAATTGCAAGAAATACCGACAATAGAAGAATGGCGATGAAGGTGATAGGCCTTTTCGGAGCTGGCTGACCTGACTGGAAGAATCCGCAACCAGAAAGAAGAGGAAACACAAGAAGACTGGAAGAAATTTAAAGAATATTTAGTGAGATACTGTAATATAAGATAATTAGGAAATCCCTAGAAGTAACAGATTAAGCTAAGGGATAGAAAAAGATTAATAATAAAGATTATCATGGATGAAAATTGGAAGGAAGGTTAAGAAGTTTGTAATGAAAGAAGATACTGATGTTATAAATATGAAATTGGGAACTGCTAAATATGTAATAGGATGAAATCCAGATTGGATGGTGTCGAGGAAGTCTTTTAGCAATGTAAATACACCAGGGAATAAGAAGAAGAAAAAATTCTTTTATTTTGTGTGTTTTTATTGTTGTTAAGTTTTTATGTTGTGTCAAACGTAATGTTTTTCTTTTGTGTTTTTGTCTTTGTGTTATAAGAGAAAACTAATATTTTTTTTTTGGGGGGGGAGTAAATAAAAGCAAACCACAACCAATTCAGCAAATGATTAAATTAATTCAACAAAGTAATTCAAAATATCAGGAACTGCTGCTGAGCACCAAACTCATAGCAGATGACATCCTCTCTCTGGGAAAGGGCTTCTCCTCTGCTCAGGGCAGCAGGCAGGCCACTTCCAGGCAGTAAGATCTGTCCTGGTTTTTAATCTTGACTTCTTTTTCACCCTGCATGGATCCACAGGTGCGGCTTCAGGTGGGAGCTCTGGTGAAGGCTGGAGGAGAGTGCTTGGAACGGTTACCTGCCCGTCATCTAGTCTACCATCAAGTAGCGATAGCCCTTCTGTTGCCAACCACTGGCAGAGGAAGAGGGGTCTGAGGGGAGCGGACCACCCTGGCAGCAGGATCCCAGTGGGGTGCCATCATGGCTGCCCTCCCACCCGCGCTGGCCGCCACGCCCCCGGGACGTGTGCCAGCCCCGCCCCTGCCTGCTCTCTGCCCCCTAAGTGCCGGAGCATGAAGCTCCGCCACTGCTGCCAACCCCCCTCCCTCCACGGCACAGTTGTGCTCAGGAGTAACTACTTAGGGTTATGGATTCTTCTTACTCAATCCCACCTCAATATCAACCTCTTATGCAAATCCCTTCCAAGATCATCACAGCACACTACTCTTCCTGCTGCAAGAAAATCCTGGCTCTTTCCCCCCTGTTGCTTAAGCAGCCTTTGCCCGACTTCCGCTATGTTTTTGGAACGGTGGTCCTTCTGTGCATCGGTTTATGACATCAGCTAAATAATGGGGTGGTAGTCAAAACAAGTGTGTGTGTGTGTTACATTCCTAAGCTAGGGGCCTTCCGTCCCAATGTTTTCTTCCAAGTTTGCCTGCAGCCAGCCCCTTCCCTGTCTTGTAATGTGCCACTAAAAAGGTAAAGTACTCCTGACAGTTTACTCACAGACAATTCTGGGGTTGCGGCGCTCATCTCGCTTTACAGGCCGAGGCAGCCTGCATTTGTCCGCAGACAGTTTTTCTGGGTCATGTGGCCAGCATGACTAAGCCGCTTCTGGCGAACCAGAGCAGTGCACGGAAACGCCATTTACCTTCCCGCCAGAGCGGTACCTATTTATCTACTTGCACTTGATGTGCTTTCGAACTGCTAGGTTGGCAGGAGCTGGGACCGAGCAACAGGAGCTCACCCCATCGCGGGGATTCAAACCGCCAACCTTCTGATTGGCAAGCCCAAGAGACTCAGTGGTTTAGACCACAGCGCCACCCGCATCCCAATGTACCACTACCCTTGGGCAAAACTAGGCTTGTAAGGGTGCTATCAGACAGCTAGGCAAGGAAGCTTTCAGAAGGCTAGTTGCTTTTTATGTCTCCCAATGACTGACACATGTGTGTTTATTGCAAGCTAGCACATATTTTTATACATGAATACATCAGATGAAAATTAAATAAGATATGTACACAACCAACTTTGGTTAACCAAACAGTTTTTAGCCATGGATATAAAGAAATAATACAAGCCTGGGGATCACTGATTACTTAGATAAGTGGACCCTGCAACAAAATGCTGCAGCGTGGAGGATTGCAGCCACACAATTCCATTCCTGCTCCCTCAGTTTCCCATTCAGCACCCCAGTCCGTTATCTGGCCACTAAGCACACAGTCCTTCTTGGTCTGTTTGGGGGCCTTGGATCCCCACCACAAGTATTTGTACTTCTGCAATGCTTGGGGTTATTCCAGTCGCTCTTGTGGGTCAGTGGTGCCATTTTGGCTCCACAAGCAACTGACACTCAAAGCCTGGACATCAGAAATAGAGGGAATGAATAAGCTCCAGTCAAGACTTTATGGATCCATGATTAATGTTGCTCCCTTTTGGATTGGTTTAATTACCTCTCTTCATTGCTATTTCATTTTATTTCTATTTTAAGTATACTTGCCCTACTAGCATGTCTTGCGGGGCAGCAATATTACATGTTCACTTATTCTTTTGATATGTATTGTTAATTATCTAATTGCTTTGTCGTAAGCTCTGAAGCATTAGAATTTTGTATTTTTTCCCCCAAAGATGCAGGCATGTAGCATTTGTGATTTGCAAAGCTGAATTCAGACCCTCCCACTGGTGGCTTCCCTCCTCCCCAGTGGCGTAGCGTGGGGGGTGCAGGGGGGGCCGGCCGCACCGGGCGCAACATCTGGGGGTTAGGGTTAGGGGGCGCAAAGCCACGGGTTAGGGGGCGCAAATCCACGGGTTAGGGGGCACAAATTACTTGCCTTGCCCCGGGTGCTGACAACCCACGCTACGCCACTGCTCCTCCCTGTTCACCCCTGACCATGATGGCTGGGGCTCATTTCAAGAGCGTCTGAAGGGGTTGGCTACGCTGGTAGAACATGCCTATCAATTTTCTATTAGCGGACTTTACGTTACAGAAAGAAACAGCCATAGCTTTGGCTGCTGCTTGTAAAGTGAATAGCAAATGGACTGAATAGCTAAAATCACTCTTGAGTCAATAGCAAATTATCTGAAGACTGTACGTTACTCAAATTAACTCTGGAGCCTGTATGCACACAATAAAATTGAAGGATGGCACTTCCATTGGCTGGCCTGTTCCTTCACTTTGCCCCTGCTGATCAGGGCTATTATTTCCAATTTCAAGTGAAAGAGGAAGAGGTTTCAGCAAAGAGGGCAGGATTCTCATCAGTGTTTATGGTTCTACTCCTGGGATATAGTCGATTAAAATGAAAGAAGCAGTATATTTTAAGGGCCTAAGTAAGTAGAACCCCAGTTTTGCAGGGTTATAAAAAGTTCAGAGGGACGCAGGTTATGCTGTGGTATAAACCACTGAGCCTAGGGCTTGCCGATCGGAAGGTCGACAGTTTGAATCCCCACGATGGGGTGAGCTCCCGTTGTTCGGTCCTAGCTCCTGCCAACCTAGCAGTTTGAAAGCAAGCCAGTGCAAGTAGATAAATAGGTACCGCTCCAGCTAGAAGGTAAACGGTGTTTCCATGCGCTGCTCTGGTTTTGCCAGAAGCAGTTTAGTCATGCTGGCCACATGACCTGGAAAAACTGTCTGCAGACAAACGTCGGCTCCCTCAGCCTGTAAAGCGAGATGAGCGCCGCAACCCCAGAGTCTTTCGCGACTGGACTTAACTGTCAGGGGTCCTTTACCTTTACCTTTAAAATGTTCAGGGAGAAGAAGAGACTTCAGACTTCAGTCCCTGCTTCAGACTTTGCCTCCAACTCAAAGACAGTGGTGATGGCAACATAAGAAGTGGAGCTTATTGCACTAGTCCTCATTTGCTGTGAGGACAGTCAATTGTAACGCTTTGACAGGGCTTAGACCTCATAAGGGAAGCCCGGGTTCCCAAGAGCACGTTTCCCTCATCTTGGGAAAGTTTTAAAGCACAATTTCCTTCTGCCTCTTGATCTTCCCCTCTAAATGCCCTCTAAGATTCCCGGTAAAACTGGCAAGCAAAATCAAGATTATCTGTACAAACCCGACTTTCTTTCTAAGCAAAGGGATGTGTGCCTCTGACATGCATGCTGAGTAGTCTTAGTAATTAATTGTCTGTCTCAATAGTCACAGTTTGTACAGTTTGTGCAACAGGTCAGGAGTGGAGGTGTGCTCGTGTGGAGTAATCACATGGAGTCTGAATCCCCATCGGGGTGAATCTCCTCACCCCGACCAGCCTCCTTGAATTATGTTCTTTCTGCTAATTATCAAGATGTCTCTACTGGGCTAAACTGTTCTAGTCTTGCCAAAAGTTAACCTGCCAAGCCAGATGCAGCAAAAAGCTTTTAGAAGTTCTACCTATTCATTCATTCATTCATTTATTTACGGCTATTAGCCCATAAAATATGTACAAACATAAAAAAGCACAAAGGCTTAAAAACCGAAATATCTGGCAACAGAAGGTGAACACTGCGATGCAAGGGTGGGTCATTGGGCAGAGCCAAATAATAGGATGTGGCCCGGAGAGCTCCAAGGGGCGGATCGCAGAAAAAGGAAAACTGAAGACGAGATCCGACATGCACTCTCATCATAACTGTCCGATTAGGTTTTGATGTTGTTGTTGTTTTTTAGTGGTTTTTGTGTGTGAGATAACCGCATTCAGGAATCTCGCCACCTGCAGAGTTACAGAAGGATCTGTATCCTGCAAAAGTAGTGCGGCGTGTGACTCAACAGGCCTGCCAACCAAGCGCAATAAAACAGGACCCAGGAATTTAGTCCTGGCTATGCTATGTAGGGGACAGTTGAACATTATATGTGGAAGAGATTCAACAGTTTTCCCATCACACACGCATAGCGGAGACACCAAACCCTTGGAAAATCTGTGGCTCAGCAGGTTCGATGGAAGGACATTGAACCTTGCACGAATAAATGCAAGTCGGTGAGGTACTGATGAAAGAGATGACATGTATGATGGAAGGTCAAGTGGTGGGGTTATTCCGTGATACCTGGGGGAGCAGACACCCCCACCTCTGGCAAGGTTGTGTTGATTTTCAATGTCTGCTAATCTTTGCTCAATGAGGCTTTTAGCTGAGCGTAAGTTCATCTTTAAGGAGTCCGCTGGGGAGATTCCGATGCTCAGAAGTTTGGCATGGATTTTTCCTACCCACGGATTAACAAATTCGTCCCGCCAGAGGCACTGAAAAAGGTAATGGTCGGGAAGCCTATGCCAGCTGGACAGCCAATAGCCAAAGACTCGCTTCCAGATGACAGTCTCCAATGTTGCAATCCTTAACTCCAGACGTATGGCTGCGTTGCTCACACACATGGGGAGTTTCAGGAGGCGACGGAGAAACTGATTCTGCAATGTCTCCAGCGATGTTAAATTGGACCCAGGGGCCCAGAGCGGGGCAGCATAGCAGAGGGTGGAAACCACTTTTGCGTGGTATACCTTCAATGCAGAGGGGATGTGGGAGGCTCCGTCAGCCGCAAAAAATTGGAGTAGAGCATAAAGTATTGTTTTCCCTTTGTTTAGTAAATACTGTATCTGTGGCTTCCAGCTTAGGTTGTAGTGAAAAAAGACTCCCAGGTATTTAAATTTGAAAACCTGTTCTAATTGGACTCCATCTAACTTCCAGCTGTAAGTTTTCCGAGACCTGGTAAAGACCAGGACTTTAGATTTCCCATGATTAATTGTCAGATGGTTGAGTTTGCAATAAGCCGCAAAAATCTTTAGAGCTCTGCATAAACCGACTCTAGAGTAGGAAAGAATCGCTGCATCATCGGCGTATAGGAGCAAAGGGCAGCGGAAATCGGCTAGGCGGGGGGCATGAATGTTGGCTTGAGACTCATTCAGAAAGAGCTTCATATCGCTAATAAACAGGTTGAAGAGGAGTGGGGCCAAAATGCAGCCTTGGCGCACACCTCTATTTATTGGGACCTCGTTGGATAGGTTTCCCGCAGGTGTGAGTCTCACTCTAGCCGACGACCCGTGGTGTAATTGGGTTATAAGCCATAACAGTCTTCTATCTATGCCCCATCTCTCTAGTTTCTTCCATAGACAGTTTCTTGGGATACTGTCGAAGGCGGCCTTTAGGTCTATGAAAGCGACACATAGGCGCCCCCGCCTCGGGGCAGAATATTTTCTGGCAAGATGATACATAATTACCATATGGTCAGAGGTCGAGTAATTGTTCCTAAAGCCCGCTTGCTCATGGCCAATCAGATTTGAGTCGTTTGCCCAATGAGACAGCTTAGACAGCAAAAATTTTGCATAGATTTTCCCGATGATAGACAAAAGGCTGATGTTCCGATAGTTCTCCGGGTCAGCAGGGGGACCCTTTTTATGGACTGGCACGATCACGGCCTCCTTCCATGACCTAGGGATAAGCCCCGTAGAATTAATTGCGTCAAAGACTTTGGCCAGAATTTCAGCCCACCACCTCGGTTGCGCAACAATAGCCTCAGCAGGGACTAGATCTGGCCCGGGGGCTTTGCCCGTTTTCAGATCTAATATCAAGTCCATTATCAGGTCTGGGTCGGTAGAGGGCCACAAAGGTAGATGGTCGGCTCGGAATTCCGTGGATGAGTTGGATTCCTCTGCCAAGGAGAAATATTTACTCAAGAATTTTTCCCATGTGGGCGCAGGGATAATCGTCAGTGGGTACTTCCTTCCTCTTATGTTTATCAGAGCCCAAAATTCCTGTGGTCTGCGGGATCTAGAGGCCGCTATCAAGGCTCGCCAACGCTTTTGATGCCACTCACGTTTGGCCAGCTTTAAAGTCTGTTTGTATGCTCTTTTGGCTTGTAAATAGGAGGATGGTAGAGCCTGGGCATTAGAGTTTTTGTATTCATTATAGATGGAGCGAAGAAGGGATCTTGCTTGTTTGCAAGAGGTGTTAAACCAAGGGGCCCCAGCACTGCAATGCGCCACTTTCGCCTTTTGAGGAGGTGATGTAAAAAAAGTGGTAAGGTTTGTTGTAAGAAGGTTAAAAAGTTTCAAAACCGAATTGGAATCTTGTAAATCAGTAGTTATTTGAGGTAGATAGGCAGTGATTTCCCTATGGAAAAAATCCTGGTATTTTTGGGCCACAGCCTCCGACCATTTGATCCCTCTTATTTGGACCGATGATGAGGTTTCCAGAAGGACTGAGTGTTTATAGTCCTTCTGGTGCCGGAACAATGACAAAGTGGTCACTACTGGGAGGTGATCACTGAAATGTTGATTTTCAACTTGGAAGGAAAGTACATTAACGGCCAAATTTGCGGAGATCAAGAAGTAATCGATAACACTGTTAGATGTTGGTCCCAGGTGAGTGAACTCCCCCGGTATATCGGGGGGGAAGGTGCCGTTCAAGAATACTAGATTCAAGCGAATGGCCATTTGGTAAAGGGTCACTCCTGCTTTGTTTACTCTGTTGTCCTTTGAAGTTCTAATTCTGGTATGTTCCAAGTCAAAGTTGTCCAAACATGGGGGAGTCCACCATTTGGACTTAGTTAGTAGGTCCCAATTAGTGGCAATACGAGCATTAAAATCTCCCCCAATTAAGGAATACGAGTTAGGGCATTTGGTATGACATGACAATAGGTGATTTTCAAATGATTCCCATCTCCAATCAAGATCAGGTGCTGAGCCTTCGGGGGGGAGATAAACATTAGTAATTAGTAATGAGGACTTCCCTTCTGTGATCAGTCCAGATAGAGCAAAAGGCGGGGAAGCCCGTACCAGAGTGAATTTGGCGCGAAGTTGGAGTGAGATCCCAATCAAAAGACCCCCTTTGGGGCGACCTCCTTTCAAGGAAGGGGAGGCCGGAAGTGTTAGAAGATCGAAGCCATCTATGATAATCTCTTCCTCATCCCACGTTTCTTGGAATAGAATGATATTAAATGAGTTTATGTACTTCCTGAATTCGGGGTCTGATTTTTTGGTTCTCCAACCAGCGATGTTCCAGCTAAGTATTGATAATGTCAGGTCCTTGTGCTGTCCCGGTAATTGTCACTTTGAGTTGTTTAATGGGTTCTTGGAGGTAGAACGAGGACCTATAAGAAAATCGGTAATTTTAGTTTGTGTGGGTAAGGTCTTCTTCTGTGTTGATTGAGTCCATGATTTGGTAACATTAACAGGCAGGAAGGGTTTTGCCGGGGAGGAAGAATTAGGCAAAGTTGGTGAGGTTGGATGCTGTTCATTGAGGTGAGTAGTAGCAAGTCTTTGATGGGCTATACTAGTAGATCCGTCGGAGTTGTCAGTCTTAACCAGGGTAGCGCTAAGAGGTGTTCCAGCCATCACTTGTAGTTGCTGCGCAGATGGGGAAGAATTATCACGCAGATGTATAGAAGGACGTGAACGTGGGGATGGTGCATGCGTAGTCATTTCCTGGTGATCTTCAGGCAGGGATGATTCTAGCTCAGGCATTGAGGCAAAGGAATCATCAACCTCCATATTTTGATTGGACATAAGGTCTGAAACGGGAGTATTGAGTTTATCAACTTCCTCCACGGTAGAATGGTGCTGTTGGTCAGCAGGTGACTGCTGATTCAGATCAGTAGGGGGTAACAAAGTAACAGGTTGAGAGATTATTCTACCTAATAAATACAGCATCTGTGATATTTAAAAGGTTCCAGATAGTGATGGGTGAACTCTCCACAGCTCAGTTTAGACTCCAGCTCTGTATTTATGGGCTCAATTGATGAATGTTGGGGAAAAAGCTTGAGTTTTCTGAATGTTCTCTCCTGGCTCACAATGCTGGCTTGTGTGCGCTGATGTGCCATATCACTCCCTCCTTACGATAAACCATTGAGAATTGGCCCACACAGAACTGAGTTAAAACCATCTTTTAAAGCTTTGTTTTCGTTTTTGTTGCTGTCAAAAAGCACCCCCATGTTTTTGTGAGCTTTCAACTACTTCTCCAAATTGCACCTCCGCCTCCACTCCTGTTCTTGCCCAAGTCCTGCACACCAACCGCAGTTTAGCTGGATTATATAAGACAAGACTTCAAGGCTGATGTTTAATTCCCCAAATAAGTGTAGTCCCTGAAGTGGCCCATAGGGAAGCTCATGTGCCATGGAAGCAATATAACTCTGCAGTCCCTGAGCTTTTGCCAAAACTCAGAGAAGACTATAGTGGCAGAGCACCTGCCTCGCCAACAGAAGATCCCAGGTTTGATTCTCCCCCTACTTCAAAATAGGGCTAGGAGAGAAACATTTGTCTGAAACCCTGGATAGCTGCTGCTTGTTCCCAATGCCTCCCCCAGCCCTGCTACACTGCAATTAACAACAGGGAAATAGGCCTCTTCTACTTGCACAAATGGGAGCTTTTTTCTATTGCCAGGTGTAAGGTAAAGGTAAAGGGACCCCTGACCATTAGGTCCAGTCGTGACTGACCCTGGGGTTGCAGCGCTCATCTCGCTTTATTGGCCGAGGGAGCCGGCGTACAGCTTCCAGGTTATGTGGCCAGCATGAGTAAGCCGCTTCTGGCGAACCAGAAAGCAGTGCATGGAAACGCCGTTTACCTTCCTGCCGGAGCGGTACCTATTTATCTACTTGCACTTTGACGTGCTTTCGAACTGCTAGGTTGGCAGGAGCTGGGACCGAGCAACGGGAGCTCACCCCGTCGTGGAGATTCGAACCGCTGACCTTCTGATCGGCAAGTCCTAGGCTCTGTGGTTTAGACCACAGCGCCACCCGCGTCCCCTTTGCCAGGTGTAGCATGGGTCTATTTTAATCGGCACCATACCTGGGGAGGAAACATCCCAATGAAATTTGGGCTGCTGCCCTGATCTTACTATTAAACAAACAAAACAAAGTGCTGATGTGATTTGCCATCGATGCATTTAGCATCGTGTTCAAGCAGACCATGGGGGTAAGGCATTTCGCACTTATGTACATGCAGCCTGGTCAGCCTGAAAGCAGGATGGTCTTGTGTAATGTTTCACTTCTGTTCCTATTAGAAGAAAACTTAAGGATATATATGTCTATACAATTATATCTCAGTCTTGTGGTGTAAATGCAACACTAAAGGTGTCTTACAACAACAGAAAGCACAATCTCAAAAAAACAAAACAAAAATACAGCCTTTCCCCATAGGCCAGACAAAAGGCAGTTTTGGCCTTTGGTGACATAATTACTTTTCGATGGTAATTGATCTTCAAGAGTTTTCCAACTAGAGCTGGGCCGAGCTTTATGGAAGCCTGAAAGTTCATTCCACATATGGGGAGGGCCAAGCAAAAAGGAAGGGAGCAAAGCTTCCACCTCTCTCTCACTTTTTGGGGTTGGGACACACACTTTTCAGTTTCTTCAACACTAGTGGCCAACAGTTTTAGAATTCCCAAAATGTCCCATTCTAAAGTGCGTTGTGGTAGGGGGCGGGGAGAGAATCCTTGGAACACAGCATTCTGGGAAACTGACCCCCCCCATGGATCATTGAAAAGATTTGGTAAGCTTTGTCTACACCCCAGAAATGGACCCACCCCAAAATTACCCAGCCTCCCCTCAAAGGGAGCTGTGAAATGAGGAGGCGATTTCAGCTAGCCAAAGAAGGACAAAAACCCTATAGCATCCTAATGCCAAATACCTGATGGATACCCAAAATATTCCAATAATCACAAATGCATTTCACTGAGAATGTGTTATATACAAAGAACTATGTTGCACAATCTGAATTCAAATAATGCAGCATTTCAGCCCTCTAATACATTATCTGGCAGCCATGAAAAGCGCTTATCAAATGAACGTCTCATATCCAAGACATTTGACAAATTCCAATTCATACCTTTTTAGCACTGCAATGAGCTTCATTCGGCTTTGACTAAGTTGCTCCATTCATCTTTTCCAGTTGGTTAAGGCATGATTTGTGATTTCAAACCTGTTAATTTCTTACTCAGTACTAATCTCTGGCAGTATTGCAGCACTCAGGCTGCCATCTGTGTTGTGGGATATAAAATGCCCCCCCCAGTACCTTCCTTTTATCACTCCTACTAGCAAAGCAGTAGGAGTGAACCAAATTTCACTAATGTCCTGGCAGCAGTGGTGGAGGAAGGGGTGTGTGGTGAGTGCGGGCCGCCCTGGGTGTCATCACTGAGGGGGGTGACAAAAATATGAGTTTTAAAAATTGGGCTCATGAAACTTTTTAGTTCAGTCAAGAAACGTTAACAAAATGTCGCTGGCACTGGGCTCCACGCTGTGGGGGCTGGCACTTACCATGGGGCCTGCAGTGTGCCTGAGCTATGCATCTCTACTAGGAGTGACATGGTGGTTTGGGTGCCTGCAGGCTCAGCGCTGCTTGAAACGGCAGTGTGGGGCTTGCATCTGCCCACTGCCTCTCCCTCAGCCGCCCTACAGCTGAGGGGCAGGCAGCGGAGAGGCTCCACACAGCTCACCCCGCCCCCATGGGAGGCTCACCCTGCCCCTGGCTGTAGGACGCGCATGCCGCACCAGGCACCCAAGCGGCTAGCTATGCAACTGCCTGCCAGCTTGCCAGAAGGTAGAGTGTGTGGTCAAATTGCCTACAGTAGAGTAGTTAGCCTTTTGGCTTGGGGCCCACATATGCTCTTAGCCAAGCCTCCAAGGGCCACATGCCAACGGTGGGCATGACCAAAGCAAAAATGGGCATAGCCAATGTTTGTGCTTGCATGAGAACACATACACATGAAGCGACAGGTCATGAGACACACTGACCAAATGGCTGTGGGCATTCCTCCCATTGCAGCTGTTATCACATCACTTTTCTTCCACACAAACTGACCTTTTGTTTCTCTCACTAAAGCTGCGCTCTTGGTCAACATTCAGTTGCTGAAAAACCCCAAGCTGTAAATGGGAGAAGCTGCTCATGTCCTCTATCCATGCCTAAGTAGGGCCATGTCAACTAGCCCTGTTCTCTGCATGACATGGACTGGCTAGCTCTGCCACTGGTATCCGCATAGATAGTGCAAACTTCTGCAGGGAAGGAACCCCCCCCCCCACACGCCCAAGAAGTGTGCATGGGCCTCAGAATTCATCTTGTATCTGGATCTTGCATTTTAAAAAATCAAAATCAAATGTTTCCGAGTTGCTCTGTGCTCTCTCCATTGGATATGTGTTCTGGGGTGTGAGCTGATCTGTATAAAATGAAGCTCCGTGGTTCCCTTTCCTTGTAACAGAGACAATTGCTACACGTGAGATTCCAGGGGTTCCAGACTTTGTGTTTCCTTTGGGGAATAAGGTGCCACAGAGACTTGTGTCTTTATGATATATGGTTTTATTTACACACATATACAGCCTGCCCTGAGATGGAGGGATTGCAGACCATTCACATCTCTTGAGGGTCTGGCTTCAAAGGATAGTAAAAAGAAAAAAGAGCCACTCTCCATCTGTCATCCCCAGCTCACGTGCAATTCTGCCTTTCCTTCTGCTTCTTGCTAACCTGCTCTAAGGAACTCCCCCCAGCCTACGCCATTCAAAGTTGAAACCCTCAACCTGGCCTTTGCCTCTGCTCCCCTTTGGCTGACACAGCCTTGCTCTCTGAGGGTTCCCTGGACAGACCATCACAGGCCTTTGTCCCTTGCTAATGGACCATTCATAGAGTTGGAAGAGACCACAAGGGCCATCAAGCTAGCTCTGCTGAGATGGCTTGGCTTGGTAGCATAACTAAATCTGGGGGTTTCCGTGTTTGGTAAAGTTTGATCAAACCTTGATTAATTCTTTTACTAAATCCTAATGCCCCTCCCCACAAGCTCATCCTATCATAAAAATGGCTGTAATTTTTTTCCTTTTGGACGAAACATAAAGGCACAGGGGCCCTTCCAAGCTGGACTGAGCCCACCAAATTGCAGAGAAATGGGTCTAGGGGCTTTTTGTGAGGGAAGTAAACAATTTTGTTCAGGGTCTCTCCCTGCTCGGAAGGAGGAGAGACAACTCTGTTGCAACAGAAAAATAAATAGCTGTCTTGCTTTCCACTGGATCCTGCCTCCATCCAATCTTCTCCGACCGATCGTGGACTTTGGGGACTCAGAGCCCCATGGGGAGTGGGCAGCAAAAGCCAAACCCCAATTTTTACATCACCTCCATAATTGGAATGGAGGGGGGGGAGCACTTTTGTCTCTTGCTCTTTGTTATCAAACCGTTAAGAGGTGCCTGAGTGATATGTATTCTTTATGGTTCAATTTTTTTAAACTTTGCAGCTTCACTCTGGCCTTTTCCTTCCAGCGGTGGTTTGTGGCCAATCAGCCTAGACACTGCTGAGCCAGATGCAGCAATAGTCTGACCAAAGGCAGTTCCCCATGTCCCCATTTTTCTCTGCATCCCCTGTTTGTTGAAAGGAAGGGGTCAGGAAGTGGGACAAGAAGGCTGCTTTGCTCAAATTCTTCCAGGGCTGCTCCCAATACCAGAATCCTGGCTCTGAGCACAGTTCATTCTAGTGCACGGGTAGGCAAACTAAGGCCTGGGGGCCAGATCTGGCCCAATCGCCTTCTAGATCCAGCCTGCAGACAGTCCAGAAATTAGTGTGTTTTTACATGAGTAGAATGTGTCCTTTTATTTAAATTGCACCTCTGGGTTATTTGTGGGGCATAGGAATTCATTCATTTCCCCCCCTCAAAATATAGTCCGGCACCCCACAAGGTCTGAGGGACAGTGGACCGGCCCCCTGCTGAAAAAGTTTGCTGCCCCCTGTTCTAGAGCTGCTAATCCACCCCTGTTTTGCACAGTCCTCTACCGTGTTCCCATGCTCAATGCTACCAGCTTCAGGTGAATCTCCCACCACACTCTCTGCCCACTACGGATTTAGCAGTGTCCAACAATCTTTGTGCCTGGAGTGTTTACGAAGAAATATCTATATTTCTTTATGGAGTGAATCATGTTGTTGAAATTGAGCCACAATAGTGCTGATGCTCTGAAATTGCCCAAAGATCAATAAAGAAGGATGTGGATGGAGTCTAAAAAATCTTGCTGCTGTTTTCAAGGAGGATATAAACAAATTCTGCTCCCTTTCTTTTATTCCATCTCTTGCAGCAATTGTAATGCTTAGAGTGTACTGAGAGGAATGCTGTTTTCTTACCCTGGTGCTTCTGGACTGGAGAGGGGTGTGTGCACTTGAGAACTTTCTCCCGCTCCCCATACACACATACCAGGAGCACTTAAAATCTTAACATGATTGTGTTGGGTATGGGAGATTTATACCTGCTGTGAGTCGGATGATGTGTTGGAGTAAATCATGGCTGACATCTGTAGCATCTTCTTGCTCCCCTCTCAAATAAAATAAAACTGGGGAACTGTGTATGAGAGAAGTAATTGCATTTTACACCTTCATTCCACTCAGCTAATCATGTGTGAGCTAAAGGCATTGTGTGCCCCAGGAAGCATTCTCCCTTGGTACGGTTTTATTTGCTTTGCTTAGAGTTTTCCCCAGCTGTTCGCATCTATGACCCTTCTTAAGTACGGGGAAAACAGCAGAAAGAGAGGAGAAACTCCCAAACAATAAAGCTGAGGATCAGACTTAAAAACAAGCAAGAAGCAAAACAAACAAACAAACAAACAAACAAACAAACAAACAAACAAACAAACAGCTTCTAGTCCCAAGCCATGATTAGTTTTTCTCCAACTCCTCCTCCATGAACAAAAATAAAATAAAATCCTGCAGTACTTTATTTAAAGAAAGATAGATGCCTCAGGTCTAGAATGGCTAACAAGGGTTGCCAGCCATTTGGATCAGTGTACAGTGGACTTTAGCGGGTGGTGCTGTGGTCTAAACCACTGAGCCTCTTGGGCTTGCCGATCGGATGGTCGGCGGTTCGAATCCCCGTGATGGGGTGAGCTCCCATTGCTCGGTCCCTGCTCCTGCCCACCTAGCAGTTCGAGAGCACGTCAAAGTGCAAGTAGATAAATAGGTACCGTTCCGGTGGGAAGGTAAACTGCATTTCTGTGCGCTGCTCTGGTCTTGCCAGAAGCAGCTTAGTCATGCTGGCCACATGACCCAGAAAAACTGTCTGCGGACAAACGTCGGCTCCCTCGGCCAGCAAAGCAAGATGAGCGCGCAACCCCAGAGTCGTTCATGACTGGACTTAATTGTCAGGCGTCCTTTACCTTTACACATTTGGTATTTGGAGAAAAAGCTGGGTGGGTGTCAGTCCCAAAATAGCTGCTGTGGGAATGTGACATAACACAAAATGGCTGCCACAGCCAAAAGAACATAAGAAGAGACAGGACCACAGAACAGAGCAGGCAAGCCCTCCCCTTAATGGAAAAAGTCTAATCCTGGCCAGGGTGGATAATCACTGAAATGTGTCCATGCTTAACAGATGTAATGACAACACTTGGTCCTCAATATCTGGTACTGGTTGGCTTGTGGTTACTCAAACTCCACTTTTTTCTCCCAGCAGATATACAGTGGTAACTTGGGTTACAGACGCTTCAGGTTACAGACTCTGCTAACCCATAAATAGTACCTCGGGTTAAGAACTTGGCTTCAGGATGAGAACAGATATCGCGCACTGGTGGCACAGCAGCAGCAGGAGGCCCCATTAGCTAAAGTGGTGCTTCAGGTTAAGAACAGTTTCAGGTTAAGAACGGACCTCCAGAACGAATTAAGTCCTTAACCAGAGGTACCACTGTACTAGGGCTCAGATTCTGGGGCTGAGCCTCTGCCATATGCCCTGTCCTCATCTGTTTCAATAGCATATATCCAAAATAGGACATGATCTGGTGCTTATATGATGCAGAAACTACAGTGCATTTCATGCATTTCTTCACAAGCAAATGGTATCTTACAGGCCCTGTGCCATTTCCCCACTGAGTAAGGCATCTGAAAAGGGGACCTACTTGTATTGCATTTGCATGTGCAGGCATCTCGTACTCTTGGAAGGCCTAAGTGCATACAGCTGTTCTCATCATTTTCCAATGTTCGCTGCCACCAGAGTAAAGTCCTGCCTCCTCCAACGTGTGTAGAAAGGGCTCTTAGCATTGAGTGTAATGTGTAGCTCTGCCTATCTCTCCCATTTACTGCAGGAACATTGTAAAAAAACCAAACAAACACCCCCCTCCCATTCTAATTATGTCTGGATAAAGAATTTGTCTCCATGTGCATTAGATTACCTGCAAGCAGATGCTCCCTGTGACAGAGACCAGTCCCATCTCTGACCATGCAGCCTTTGGCTAATTGGTAATTTGCTTGCACTCCAGGGAGGCAGGCACCCTAGTTAAGTATCTGATGCTTATTTCTGCTGCACTTAGTGTGAAGCCACTGCCAGAAGCGGCAAATCTACCTCACTAGATAATGCCTCTTTGTAATTGAGCAAGAAATGCTGTTCATCCCTGTAGGACGGTGGCTGCCTCCTTTAGTTACCGAGCTTCATTTTTCCATCGTTTACTTATTTATGTAAATGTTTCCCTTGCCCCCATTGTGATGGCTGGCGGCAAATACAACCCCCTTTAAAGCTATAGAGCTGAGCAACGAAGTCTACGTGCGCATTTACTTATTTATTTAATTATAAATAGCTTGTAGCCCACTCTTCCTCGTGAAGCGATCCCAAGATGGGGTACAATAAAAACAATTTCAATCCACAGCATCAACAGTATGATAATATGATAAGAGCAGATGGAATGTGATAAAATAAGAGAAGTTCTGAGCATGTGTGTCTCTGAAACTGCTACAGGATTAGACATAAAGGTTTTACACGTTCCTTGCATTCCCCCCGGGCCTGGTCAACCAGGAGACTTCATGCTGCCTGCAGGGGTTGATGTTGCACGAGCTTTCTGCACCTGAAAAAAGCTGGGCAGTTCCCTAAGCTGGTTCCAAGCTTCAGAGTCTGAGGTTTGTGGCTTGTTCCCTAGAGTCCTTGACAGTGTCTCTTCTTGAACACGTAGGGTGAGATTCACCTAACAAGTCCCGTCAACAGAAGCCCACACAAGGACTTCCACTTGTACCTGTGGTTTACCTGCTTCCTTCCCCCATGTGCCCCAAGCCCCCTGAAATTGGGTTGGGGGGAGAACCCACAGAACAGTGCACAGTGAGAGGAGAATGGGTATCGTTCCACCTGCCAAGAAGAAAGAAGAAGAGGAGTTTGGATTTGATATCCTGCCTTATCACTGCCTGAAGGAGTCTCAAATGCTTGCACCTGTGGAACAATCAACATAGCACAACCCTGAATTTCTCCCACAGCTTAAGGTGCCTTTATCATATGGGTGCTCTCCTAACTTAAAGACAACCTTAAACTACAGGCATGATCTGAGGGACGGGTTCCTGCTGCAAAGCTGCCTGCTGAGTTTGGCAGCAACGGCAGCTTCTGAACATTCATCAAAAGGGCCCTGTGGATTTCTACAGGAGTCTAGCCCAGTGGCGTAGCGTGGGGGGTGCAGGGGGGCCCGGCCGCACCGGGCGCAACATCTGGGGGTTAGGGTTAGGGTTAGGGGGCACAAATCCACGGGTAAGGGGGCGCAAATCCACGGGTTAGGGGGCGCAAATTACTTGCCTTGCCCCGGGTGCTGACAACCCACGCTACGCCACTGGTCTAGCCTCAAGACTACAGAGGGATACATTTGCCAGGCCTGAGTCAGAAATGAAAGGTTTTTCTGAGACCTTTTTCTGCTAATGATATGAAAAGGACTCCTCTTTGCTCACTCAGATTGTCTTCCAAAAGTTTCATGTCAAATATTTTCAGAGCAGTTGAATATTCTATCAGGTGGTTGATACCAGCATCTGGCAGCTGATATTTGATTTCAATAGTTGATATTTGATGGCGTTTGATAGCTGACGTGCAATTGTGTTTGGAACTGGGCAGCATTTGATAGAAGGGTGATGTACAATGGCATTTATTAATTGACAAGTTCTAACAATTGACACCTCCTGAGATTTCACATTTGATGCCTGTCCAAAACAAAACAAAATAAAAAACTGATCTTCCACCCATTTTAAAGAAGTAGTTACACAACTCCTGTGCACGGAATTTTGCCCTTAGACCAGGCCTCCCCAACCTGGTGCCCTCCAGATGTTTTGGACTATAAAGCCACTTCCGCCTACAAAAGGAGGTTGCGGGCTTCACACCCCCACCACACGCCCGGCGGCTGGCTCTCAGCCTCTGCACAATTGAGGGAATCCCTAGCCACGTCATCCCCTGGGCAGCCAATCAGCTGGCTCTGGGGGCGGGGCTGGCCCTATTTAAAGGAGGCGCGGCCGGGAATCTCCCTCTTTTGCCGCCTCCAGCTGTTCTGGTTTCCCACCCTCCTGCCCTTTAGGGTTTTTGTCTTTGACCTTGCTATGGAGCTCAGTTGGTCGCCGTTAAGGGGCCTGGTAGGATTTTTTTCCACTTGGCAAATTGGCACCAGCCACTTGGTTTTTCACCTACCTCGTAGCAAATTGCCACAACTTCCTTGGTATTGGCGGTTAGGCATTGGTATTGTTATGTAGATGGAAGAGGGGAGGAAGCGTCATCACCTGCCCCACATATTGAAGGGTAGTCTGATAAAGGATTCCGGGGGACATGGCCCTGTCCGAAGCCTGGGGAGGTGAGGGCCTAAGGCACGCCCCCTAGCAGTGACCCTGGGGGAGTTCCTAGTTGCTGTGCATCAGCAGGACTCCCCCCTACTGGTGGTTAACTCTTCCCGGACTTCAAGTGGACGGGCTGAAGTCGGATATAGTCAGTTAGGACCAATGCCTAAGCTAATACCGCTCATCACTTGTAACCAATAAAGTTGTGGCCATATTTAGCCCATTAACCTTAAATAATTGGGTCATGTGTCTTTATTTCCACTGGGGGGGGAAACTCACCACGCAACTCCCATCATCCCTGAGCACTGGCTGGGACTATTGGTGTGCTGTAGTTTACAACATGTGGCGTGTGCCAGGTGGCGGAAGACTACCTTACCTATTTATTAATGTATTCATAGCAATGTTTCTAAAATATAAACTCATAAAAGAACTTTCTGACACTAAGAGCTGTTCCACAGTGGAATGCACTGCCTTAGGTGGAGTCCTTCCTTCACTGGAGGTTTTTAAGCAGAGGTTGGGTGGTCATCTGTCATGGGTGCTTTAGTTGAGATTCCAGCATTGCAGGGGGTTGGAATAGATGACCCTTGGGGTCCCTTCCAACACTACAAGTCTATGATTCTATGGTCACCCATAGCTTCCAAGATTCATGGAAAGGGGAGTAAACATGGCTGTTTAAAGTGCTATGAAGCTGCTTTAAATGTATAGGGCCGATGGGGCCAAGATGACAATTTCTTATTTTCCCTTGACAGGATGATCTCCTCCACACAACCCTTGTGCCGTTTCACACTTTCAACCCTGGGAGGATAGAATTGATGTTATGCACTGTTTTTCCTGAGAACATCTCCTTGGAATCCTGCTTCACAGAGGAAGGGGATGTGGTGATAGGACTTCTTCACTCAGTGCATAATTATAATTATAACATTCATTATCACAGAACATGGTGATAGCCACTAATTTAAAAGGCCTGTTTAGAAAGGGGATTAGGCAAATCCATCGGAGGATAAGTCTCTCAGTGGCCAGAAGGCATTAAAGCTAAATTGAATTGTTTGGCTTTAAATCTCCAATTACCAAATGTTTGGGGGAAACTGCAGGAGATGGTTGTCACCTTCATGCTCTCCAAGGCAAACCTTTCAAGAGACTGGGGGTGGGTGGGTTACCTGAATTCTTTGAGGGGGGGCTGCTTGTCTCCAGCTAGGGATGGGCACTTATGCCTGTAAAAAGCAATCTCAAAACTTTTTATTTTATTTTTTAAAAAGATCAAACAGACCATTTTTCTCCTCTGCACAGGAGATCTTGCAATACCAATTTCCAGAATGAACTTTTAACCTGGATTTTCTCATTTGGCTCTGCTTCCCTTGCCTTTTTTATTCTTAACAAAGTAAAAAACAACCCCTTCCAGCAGCACCTTAGAGACCAACTAAGTTTGTTCTTGGTATGAGCTTTCGTGTGCATGCACACTTCTTCAGATACACTGAAACAGAAGTCACCAGACCCTTATATATAGTGAGAGGGTGGGGAGGGCTATTACTCAGAAGGGTGGTGGGAATGGGTGATTGGCTGATAGGTGTGGTAAACCTGTTGAGGACTGTTAATGACTGCAATTGGTCTTACAGGAAAAAGCAAGTGGTGAGATGGCTAAAAATAGCTTTATCATGTATAATGAGATAAGAATCCAATGTCTCTATTCAGACCAGGTCTCTCCATAGTTTTAAGTTTGGTAATAAGTTGCAATTCAGCAACTTCTCTTTCCAGTCTATTTCTGAATTTCTTTTGTAATATGACAGTTACTTTGAGATCTTGTATAGAAGGTCCTTTTTATTCTTGTTTAACTGAATGTCTGTTGGATTTTCTGTGTGGCTCCCTCTCTTTTATGCTGATTATCTCCACATCTGCCATGGGAGAGGAAGCAGGAAACAAACAATCGTGGTGCTGGGTGCTTGAGGACTCATATCTGCTCTGAAGCAAGTCCCACTCAGTTTGGTGAGGCTCACTCCCAGGAAAATAGGGTTGGGATTCCAGCTTGTAGAGGAAACAGCTCACCTTGGTGGTGGTGTTGGCAGTGGCAGCAGTGCACCGGGGGCAAGAGAATGTGTGCCTGCCAGCATTTTAGGACTCTCACTGCAATCCTAACCCTGGCTCCTCAGAAGTAAGTCCCACTGTGTTTAATGTGGCTTACTCTCTAGTTAGAATAAAAAATTCCTTCCAGTAGCACCTTAAAGACCAACTAAGTTAGTTCTTGGTATGAGCTTTCGTGTGCATGCACACTTTTTCAGATACACTGAAACAGAAGTTGCCAGACCCTTCTATATAGTGAGAAGGTGGGGAGGGGTATTACTCAGAAGGGTGGTGGGAATGGGAGATTGGCAGATAGCTGAGATGAGCCTGTTGATGACTCTTAACGACTGTAATAGGTCTTACAGGAAAAGGCAAGGGGTGAGAAGGTGAGAAATGGCTTAGTCATGTATAATGAGATAAGAATCCAATGTCTTTGTTCAGACCAGGTCTCTCCATGGTTTTAAGTTTGGTAATGAGTTGCAATTCAGCAGCTTCTCTTTCCAGTCTATTTCAGACCAACACGGCTACCTATCTGTCTCTAGTTAGAGGCTGCAATCTAAGCAGAAAAATGACACCAATAGAGCAGGATCCTGGAATGTGGGGACACAGCATCCTCCATCCTCAATATCCAGCAGACTCTGTGAAACACACTATTGTGTGCAAGAATCTTTGCACACTGTGCAGGAGTGTCACTGAGCAGAGGAACCCCAGAAAACATCATGAATGTGGTATGTGGGTGGGGGATACATAAGCTTTAAGCTTTGAGAAACTCTGAGGCATACAGACGTACAAAACACTGAGCAAACAAGCAAACACAAAACCCAGTGGTGATAGTCTGAGGATCCTCAATGGACTCTCACTGAGTATAGAGGAACAATACATATAAATAACATAGAACTGGGGTGCATTAGCCTGCTTGATCCTCTTGCAGCTTATAGCAGAGACTTGTGGCTTCCTAGCTTGCACCAGTACTAGCCCTGAGACCACCTCCATGGTCAGGGAACATGGGAGTTGTAGTCCAAGATCATCAGGCTGGCTGGAATCCTTGGCAGGAGCTTCCTTGTTAGGGAGCGAGGATCCACAGCAACATGTGCTTGCGGGTCCCACTTATCACAGCTAGCACTGTTGTGGTTGTCTTGGGGCTAAAACAGCAGTGCCTTGACTACTGGGTAGGAATTGTTGCTCTCCACTTAAGATTTGGAGGAGGGACATGGCCTGGCGGTAGAGCACTTAGTTTGCATGCATAATGTCCTGTATTCAACCCCTGGCATCTCCAAGTAGGATGGAGAAGAAGACCCCTGTGCATAGCTGTCAACTTACAGATTTGAAAATAAGGGACCAGCAGCCTCCAAAATAAGGGATCAGCAGCCAAAATAAGGAATTTTAGTCAACCAGCAGCCAAACGAAGCCTCAAGTGGTGGTTCCCATAGTGCAGCAACCCGGCAAAGGGGATGCAGCAAGGAAAACCACCGTCACCTCTCCGCTGGGAAGCGCTGAGCAAAGGCGAGTCCCCAGGCAACGCGGCCGATTTGATCAGCACAAGGCATGCAATCTCCACCCCCCAGTCGTTCTTAGACTCCTTATTGGGTGAGCAACGCAGCCAAGCAACACAGTTGGAGCCTCCCTCCTCCCTGGCCGGCAGGGAGGGAGGGAGAGGAGCTGCTTCCTTTGAAACCCGGGAAATTTAAGGGACACCATCAATAAGGGATAGCAGTGGGACATGGCGCTGGGATAAGGGACTGTCCTGCCAAATAAGGGACGCTTGACTGCTATGCCCCTGTGTGAAACCCTGGAGAGCTGCTGCCAGCCAGTGAAGACAACATGGAGCAAGATGAACCAATGGTCTGCATGCTGATCAGGCATTTTTGTCCACTGTCAGAATATGTGAGGTACTGCTGCTTAGGGGTCAGTATGTAGTTGCTGCTGCTGTTCCTCTTTCTCATGAGAATATGAGGAGATAAAAGTAAAGAGGAAACCATCTCGAGCCCTTTGTTTCACCTGCAGGTGGAAGTCTACTCCTGGGATTCCAGAAGAGGCAGATACGTGCACAGAATCTAAGGTTGCCATACATCCGGGAAAACCCAGACATATCCTCTTTTGGTGGGCCAACATGTCCATCTGGGCGGATTTTTACATTTTAAAGGAAATATCTGTGTTTTGGGGTGGGGGGATCACACCTTCCCCCTCATTAGGAGGAGAACATGGGACTCAGCCCTATGTGAACTGTAAGAAGGACAAACTCAGAGGCTGTAGAAGCAGCCCTGACACGCTGTGAGGACAAGACAAAAGCAGGAATCTACAAACAAAGTTTACTATGCCCAGTTGGACATTAGCAGCAGGTCAGCACTGTAGCTAGGAAGGCAGCAAATCCACATCTTTCCTGCTGACTTTTTTCTTCCTTGTCAGGAAGTCCACCATCTATTAGGTTATTGATTAAGTCTAGCTGAGATAGATTGGCTGAACATTTCCAATGAACGCCTGCCTGCCTGTGTAAGCCGACCTTCAGCTATGAAGCCGTTTTTAAAAACCCCACAAAAAAAACAACAACCAGCAGCAGTGCCAAACATGGCTGTACTTTGGTCCAAGTAGTCAGCTAAACTGGAGAAAGGAAGTGCACCAGGAAATCAAGGAGGCTCAAATATCATCATGGCTTAATCCTGGCTATCTTTGAGAAGAAGAATAAGAATTGTTATTTGCATTAGCCACTAGTCATAGCAATAAAATAAAATAAAATAATAAAATAATATAAAATGTACTGAAGATAGAGGTAAAAACTTAACTATACAAAATACGTTTTGGAGGTTTACATCAATAATCAAGTAATAGATCTTATTCTAATTGCCCCTGCTAAAAACCTTGCAGGTTTTGCTGTCACCTGATCATCTTGATTTGCTAGAAGAAAGAACCAGCAGGAATGGTTGAGCGACCTGGCACAGACAATAATAGAGGGGTAATAACCTCACTCCTCAAATCTTTATAAAGATTGCAAGCCAGAAGCACACGAGCCACTGACTCAATACTGCCATCTCCACATAGACATAACCGTTTTTCCAGCAAATTTTTTGAAATCAACCTTCAAGTACAGTCGAAGGCAGTATATTCAATCATGCGAAAGTGAAAGCGCATCTGTATTTTGGAATTGTTAAATTTTGCAAATAGAGTGCCAAAGTGTCAAAATGACTAGGTGGAAAATAATCATACCATGGACAAAATTTCCTTATTGTGGCCAAATTGTTCTGTCGCTCGATATCATATAGGCACTGTCTAATTAAATTATTTGCCTTACTGAAGCCCAGTGTTAATAACTGTTGTGATGATAAACCAGAAAAGTAAAGCTTTTGGTTGGCACTTTTAAGTCCAAGCGCTCTCATGACAATCTTGTGCTACTAAGGGTAGTAGACTGGTCGGGTTTAAATTAAGGCGATAATAAACCTGTACTTGAACTCTACAACTTCAGGCTGATGGTGAAGGTTCAGCTAACTGAATACCCATCAGTGGAAATAGATAGATCCATGCACATAGGAAACTGCTGGCAAGTCATGGAGAAAGGTAGACTAGAACCCTTCTCCCTCTTGTTTTCTGTGTGAGGGGAATTTGTTTTCTCTGGAGAAGTCAGTCATTTGAGCTCCAGCCCAGTTAGCAAGCAGAGAGTTGTTTTGGGGGAAATTGGAGACAGCCCTGTCCTCGTGGGATCTACACACTTTGTGAGACTCTGTTAGGAGAGTAAAGAGAATGTGTGAGTGGTGCATCTATATACCTAAGCTAAAGGTGTCGCTGCCGAGGAAGAAGGGCATTATTTGCATGCAGTTATTTTCCATGCAGGGTGGCGCTGTGGTCTAAACCACAGAGCCTAGGACTTGCCGATCAGAAGGTCGGCGGTTTGAATCCCCACGACGGGGTGAGGTCCCGTTGCTCGGTCCCAGCTCCTGCCAACCAACCTAGCAGTTCGAAAGCACATCAAAGTGCAAGTAGATAAATAGGTACCACTCCGGTGGGAAGGTAAACGGTGTTTCCGTGCGCTGCTCTGGTTCACCACAAGTGGCTTAGTCATGCTGGCCACATGACCCGGAAGCTGTATGTCGGCTCCCTCGGCCAGTAAAGCAAGATGAGCGCCGCAACCCCAGAGTCGTCTGCAACTGGACCTAACGGTCAGGGGTCCCTTTACCTTTACCTTTATTTTCCATGCAAAAAATCCATAGTTCACTTTACAGTGCCTCCAGGTAGGGCTGGGAATTTTGTTCAATGGCATTTATTCCAGTGACAAGTTAATCCAACAACTAATACAATTCAACACAAACTCATAGTGATTCAAAATATCAGAAATGTCTGCCAAGCAACAGTCCTATGCCAGATGGCATGCTCTCTGACGCTTGTTACTTTTTCCATGCCTATTTCTTGCTGTTCACAGTCTTAGTTGGCTGGTGCCTGGGTAACATTTTTTTTTTTAAAAAAATCCCTTTTTATTTCTAGTGGCAGTGCTGCCATCCTATCACTCAGATGTGATTATGTAATGACATTACAGAAGGCAAAAAAATGGAAGTTATTTCAGAGTGAGGGTCTTTCTTCCTGTATAGGCACTGCTTCGTCTCTGTACAGTGGTACCTCGGGTTATGAACTTAATTTATTCTGGAGGTCCGTTCTGAACCAGAAACTGTTCTTAACCTGAGGTGCGCTTTCGCTAATGGTGCCTCCTTCTGCCGCCGCAACACTGGCGTGTGATTTCCATTCTGATTCTGGGGTAAAGTTCGCAACCCGAGGTAACTACTTTCGGGTTAGCGGAGTTTGTAACCCGAAGCATTTGTAACCCGAAGTGTTTGTAACCCGAGGTACCACCAGTGGCAGAGCTTCATGCTCCGGCACCGGGGGGCAGAGAGCAGGCAGGGCGGGGCTGGTGTGCGTCCTGGGGGCGTGGCATGCTGCCCGCAAGGTTGTGGCACGCTGCCCTCAGGGGCGTGGCGCATCTCCTGGACGCGTGGTGCCCAGTGCGGGTGGGGGGCAGCCGCAATGGTACCCCACCGGGATTGCGCTGCCAGGGGCGGTGTGCTCCCCCCGCACTCCTCTTCCTCTGCCAGTAGATACCACTGTATTAGCTTTGTTTGCTCACAGTGACGTTTTCACACGTCACTGCAATTAGGAATAAGGGTTTAAGAGCTGGGGAAACGGTGTTGAATCTGTTGTGGACTAGGGTTTCAAAGATGCTCCTGGAAGAGAATCCATGGTCCAGGGAGTGCAACAAGGTGGGTTTTCTCCCTGCATGGGTGTGTGTGGACCTTATTTCTGAATGTGCACCTTCTCTCTGTACTGGTCCTCATGAAAAACCAAAAAGCCTCTGTAAAAAAGAGCTGAACGCTCTTTGTGTGCTTTTTGCAAAGAGAAAAATCACACAAGCAATCCTACCATCTGGGCAAAGCTGGGTGCTGGATTTCTTCCTCTTTCCCTTCACAGGCATGGTATAAAACCTTCCTGATTCTTAAAACTATTGCTCTGAATGATGTCTTCCTTTCTTGTGGCAATCATACTGGACAGGACTAAGAGCTGTGAACACTCCTGTCTTTTATTTCCCTGGCATTCATCCCCTTAGCAACATATCAGCATTCTTTAGGAGCAGGTTGCATTAACCTTGTCACTGGCCTGTGAGTGCAGGAGCTATAGTGAGAAATGGATCCACCATGTCAGGTCACCATGACTAGTTTCTATACAGCAGCGGGTGGTAGGAGGGAGAGAGAAAGAGAGGAAAAAAATACCCTTGATAGGCTGCCCAACACTTCATAGGATGACAGCCAAGCTATGCTGCTGCTGCTCTCTTGATAAGCTGGCTGATGGCCAGCTAGATATGCAGTTGTCACTGTCAAGGTGCCAACCTGGTCCAGCGATCAGCTGTGAAAGCTGTATGTGCACACAACAGCATTCAGAAACCTGAGCAACCATAGGCAAAGTAGACTAGAGTTCTTTCACACCTGCTGCTCAAAACACTGTTTTGCCTCCTTCCTATACCTAAAGCATTGCTAAACTTCTGGAGTCCAAGGCAGCTGATCAGTCACCCTCCTTCTGCTGGTCAAGTGATTAGTGTGGATCATGGGTAGGCAAACTAAGGCCCGGGGGCCGGATCCGGCCCAATCGCCTTCTAAATCCGGCCCGCAGACAGTAACTCCAGACAATGGTTGGTGAAGGTTGGTATAGATCTTTACAATATTCTGCAGTGATGCCTCAGTTTTCTAACGTTATGGGACACATACGAGACACACGCAGAGCATTAGCTGGTATAGGTTTGTTCACTCTTATTTAATTAGCCTTTGGTGCTTGACAGACACCTTGAAGAAATTCTTGGCGAACAGGTGAGGTCCCTGCAGATTGGAGGTGGGCAAATGGTGTACCCATCTTCCAAAAGGGGAAGGTTCTTAAGCCTTATCAGAGGAAAACTGGCCACTCTCCAGGCACTCGGCTTAAGCTCCTTGTTGACCTCCCCATGTGCGTCTCCCGGCAGGATCAGGCTAGGTCACTATCGGCGATCCTCCTCAAGCGTGAGAAGAACACACCACTCTTCCCTCCTCCCTGCCTCCCCCAGGGAGGGGAAAGAGACAGACAGAAATGTATTTACATGTCTTTATTTCTGTCCTTGCAGCAGTACAGAGAAACGCGTCTGCACTCTTCAGACTCCAACAGTAGAGAGATTAAACTCCACCCCTGTACTTCCAGTACAGGTCAGATGACACTCTGAGCTAACATCCGGTGCTCAGTACAGTGAATAGACTGCCCCTTTGTTCCCATGGTACAGTCCCAAACATCAACATCCTGTTTTGTTTTCCAGCCACCTGCAGCTCGCTCCCGCATTGCTGCTTTTCCGTAACAAAAAAGAAGACCCAGGTAACCAGCTTGATGTAAACAGCTGCTAAAACACATACTGTATATATTCGAGTATAAGTTGACTTTTCCAGCACATTTTTTATGCTGAAAAAGCCCCCCTTGGCTTATACTCGAGTGAGGGTCCTTTCGGGCTGCTCCTTCCTCCTCCTCCTCTGCCACCACCAGGTTTGTGGTCTGGTGAACTGGGTTATACACGAGTCAATAAGTTTTCCCAGTTTTTTGTGGTAAAATTAGGTGCCTCAGCTTATATTTGGGTCGGCTTATACTCAAGTATATACAGTAATTAAAGGGTCTGTCTTTGAGCATTTAGAAAAGGATGCTGTGATTACTAAGACCCAGCATAGGTTTCTCAAAAACAAGTCATGCCAGACAAACCTCATTTCTTTTCTTTTTTTTTTGATGGAGTTACAAGCTTGGTGGATCAAGGGAATGCCATGGATATATAGAGTATGTTGATTTCAGTAAGGCTTTTGACAAAGTCCCCCTGTGAAGAAACTAGACAAGGTAACTGTTAGGTGGATTTGTAGCTGGTTGTTTAACTGAACCCAAAGGCTGCTCACTAATGGTTCTAATCATCCTAGTTCATCATCCTGGAAAAAAGTGACAAATGGGGTGTTGTCTCGGGGTTCTTTCCTGGGTCTTTATAAATAACTTGGATGAAAGAATTAAGGGGAAGTTCATCAAATTTGCAGATGACACCAAACTGGGCGAGATAGCTAATAATGCAGAAGACAGAATCAGGATCTAACATGACCTTAAGGGACTAGGCCCAAACTAACAAAATGAATTTCAATGGGCACAAATGTCAGTTTTTACACTTAAGCAGGAAGAACCAGCTGCATAAATATAATATGGGGAACACCTGACTTACCTGTAGTACATGTGAAAAGCATCTGGGGGTCTTAGTAGACCATAAGCTTAACATGAGTCAATAGTGTGAGAAGCAAAAAACAAACAAAGAAAGAAAAGGTAATGCTATTCTAGACTCCCTCAACAGAAGTAGAGTCCAGATCAAGAGAAGTAATAGTACTGCTCTATTCTGCCTTGCTCAGAACACACTTGGCAGAATGTGTCCAGTTCTGGGCACCACAATTTCAGAAGGAAATTGAGAAGCTGGAATGTGAGCAAAGGAGAGCAACCAAGATTATCAAGGGTCTGGAACCCAAGCCTTAAGAAAAACCTTACCCCTAACCCTAACCCTAACCCTAATCCTAATTCTACCCCTAACTATACCCCTACCCCTACCCCAAACCCAACCCTAACCCTACCCCCTACCCCAAACCCAACCCTAACCCTAACCCCTAAAACTAACCCTAACCCTAACCCCTACCCCAAACCCAACCCTAACCCTAACCCCTAAAACTAACCCTAACCCAAACCCGACCCCTAACCCTAATTCTACCTCTAACTATACCCCTACTCCTAAAACTAACCCAAACCCTAACTCAAACCCAACCCTAACCCTAACCCCTAAAACTAACCCAAACCCTAACTCAAACCCAACCCTAACCCTAACACCTAAAACTAACCCAAACCCTAACCCTAACCCTAACCCTAACTCGAACCCCAACCCTAACCCTAACCCAAACCCAAACCCAAACCCTAACCCTAACCCTAACCCTAACCCAAACTCGAACCCCAACCCTAACCATAACCATAACCCTATCCTCAACCCTACCCCAACCCTAACTGTAACCTCAACCTCAACCTCAACCTCAACCCAAACCCTAAACCATACCCTAACCATAATCCTATCCTCAACCCTAATACTAACCCTAACCCTATCCTCAAACCTAACCTAACCTAACTTAACCTAACCTAACCCGAACCCTAACTCGAACCCTAACTCGAACCCTAACCTGAACCCGAACCCGAACCTGAACCTTAACCCAACCCCAATCCTATCCCAAACCCAAACCCAACCCTAACCCGAACCCGAACCCGTACCCGTACCTCAACCCTAACCCAAACCCTAACCCAAACCCAAACCCAAACCCAAACCCAAACCCAAACCCAAACCCAAACCCAAACCCAAACCGTAACCCTACCCCTACCCCTACTCCATCCCCTAACCCTAACATTAAACCTAACCCTAACCCTAACCCTAAACCCTATCCTAACCCTAACCCTATCCCTAACCCCAATCCTATCCCAAACCCAAACCCAAACCCAACCCTAACCCGAACCCGAACCCGAACCCGTACCCGTACCTCAACCCGAACCCGTACCTCAACCCTAAATATAACCCTATCCTCAACCCTAACCCTAACCCTATCCTCAACCCTAACCGTAACCGTAGCCCTAATCCTAAAACCTACTCCTTCCCCTAACCTCAACCCTAACTGTAACCTCAACCCAAACCCTGAACCTTACCCTAACCTCAACCCTAACCCTAACCCTAACCCTAACCCAAACCCTAACCCTAACCCTAACCCTAACCCTAACCCTAACCCTAACCCTAACCCAAACCCTAACCCTAACCCTAACCCTAACCCTAACCCTAACCCTAACCCTAACCCTAACCCTAAACCTAACCTCAACCCTAACCCTAACCCTAACCTTAACCCAACCCTAAACATAACCCTAACCCTAACCATAATCCTATCCTCAACCCTAACCTTAACCCTAACCCTAACCCTAACCCCAATCCTAACCCTAACCCCAAACCTAACCCTAACCCTAACTTTTTTTGTTTCTGCTTCCCTCACTGAGCAGCAGCTGCATGTCACAAGACAATGTTTTCATTCCACAGTCCAGATACTGTTGGATTCCCACGTGAAAGGGAGACTGGATGTGATGTTCACTGGTTTCCTTTGTTCTGTCGTTTCTTTGTTGTGAGTTGCTCTCTGCTCTCACAGAGGCAAGATGTACATTTGTGTGTTCTCGGTATAGCTTAGCAATAAAGTAGCAATGTAGCCATACCTGATTCATCCTTTCGTTTGCGGACTATGAGATTACACTCTGCTGGGCTCAGGACAAGATGAGCCATATCAGCTCAAGGGCCGAAGCTGAATTAAACTAACAACCCTACCTCTACCCCTACCCTACCCCTACCCCTACCCCTACCCCTAACCTCAACCCTAACCCTAACCCTAAACCTGGAGGAGGAGGATTGATGGATCTCTGCAGTGGTAAGACTGAGAAGTGAGCTGAATTAAACTAACAACCCTACCCCTACCCCTAACCTCAACCCTAACCCTAACCCTAACCCTAACCCTAAACCTGGAGGAGGAGGATTGATGGATCTCTGCAGTGGCAAGACTGAGAAGTGAGACGCTCCATCTGGGGCCACGCCAGCTGGCTTTTCACCCCTGTTTCCAACAGATGGGGCAAGCTTGTTTTCTCTGGCTCTGGATGGTAGGACCAGTACCAATGGCTTCAAGTTACAAGAAAGGAGATTCCGACTAAACACCAGGAGGAATTTTCTGACACTGAGAGTTGTTGGACTGTGGAATGGACTCCTTTGGAGGGTGGTGGACTCTCCTTCCTTGGTGATTTTTAAGCAGGGGGTGGATGACCATTTGTCATGGGCGCTTTAGTTGAGATTCCTACATTGCAAGGGGTTGGACCAGACGACTCTCAGGGTTCCTCCCAACTAAATAATACTATGATTCTATGAAAGTCCACCAAATAATGATCTATGGAAAGCCCAACATTTTTTGAGCTGCTCTTCTATAAGATATAAAGGTTGTGGGAAGTGAAAGCCTGAAGCCTTTTAAATTAGAAATTATTAGAATTATGAATGTGAGAAATTTTGAAATCTGAGGTGTAGGAATAATGGAGGAGACGGGAAGTTGGATGCAGGTGAGCTGTGCAGGAGCAAGTTGGCAAGCCTGCTTCAAGCAGGCTGCCAACTAGCTGTGCAGAAGCTCCTTTTATTAACAGAAGTCAACAATTGGAAACAGTAGTGAAACCACTCTGAACACGACGCATCTCCATCTAAGCACATTTCCAGCATCAGCAAATACACGTGTTAGCAGGTGTTTCCCCAAAATGTTCCCTGATACTTGATTACATCTGCGTCCCCTCGTCATGCTCCAGCCAAGCGTTAGGTCTAGTAACCAAATCTGTGAGAGGACAACCGGTCAGGCGAAAAACCCTGTTTGGTAGCCAAGAAGCCACATGTTCATGGAGCGGGGGTGAAGGCTCCTTGGCACACTGTGGCATGCCGGGTGCGAGGTGTGCCTCAGCACCAGCGGAGCCTTACCTCCATAGCTCCAAAAGGTCAGGGGGAAACCCTGTCTTCTGGCCAAGAGGCTAGAGTTCAGGGAGAGTGGGGGTGCAAGGCTCTTTGGCACACTGTTGCATGCTGGGTGCGAGGTGTGCCTTAGCACAGGTGGAGTGTCACTGCCACACTGAGGGAGTCCTCACTTGGTATCAAATGCACAAACTTCTGGATGCCCAGCCGGATAGTTCAGCAGCTAAATGAAGGCAGGTGTTTGCATCAGAAGCTGAAGAAGTGGGCTTCTGAGCACCCCTAATTTGTTACTTACAACCAATACCAAGATGAGAGTCTACCAGGCTTGAGTGATGAGCAAGCTGCTTTACAGTAGAGAGAGGTGGGCAGCTTACACCTGCCAGGAGCGATGCCTCAACGCCTTCCACATGCGCTGCATCAGGAAGATTTTGGGCATCGCATGGCAGGGCAGAATCTCAAACAGAGATGTGCTCTCCCTTGAACACATTTCCAGCATCTTCACATTTCTGTCTCAGTGACGTCCACGCTGGCTTGGAAACGTTCACAGAATGGAAGACTGCCGAATCCCCAATGATGTACTGTACAGGGAGCTGGCTTCAGGCACCAGGCCCATTGGCAGACCAACGCTGTGTTACAAAGATGTCTGCAAACTCTCCAATGGTTTGACTCAAAGGCACACTTTCCCATTGTCTCCCAAGACAGACAGATGCCAACAATAACCACAAGAAATTTATTTATTTCCAATATTTATAGACTGCTTTTCACCATAGAGGGTTACAAAGTGATTTTACAGCAATCAATAGTGGAATTCATCAATCAAACTTTACAGTGTTGAAAGCAACAGCAAACCACATGTAAAAGCAGCAGCAGCAGCAACAACAACAACAACAACATTTTTTTTTGGTCCTGTGAGCCTCCCAACCAACAATCAGACTGACTTCTAAAGCTCAAAGACAATATTGATCTACACTACAAACTTATATCTGTGTAACTTCTATACCAGTTTAACTGTCCTGGTCTCCATAAAAGAATCATGGGAGGTTTTTTGGCGATGCTTCTGAGAATCATTTGTTAGAGAGCCCTCCCTGCACAGTATTACTGTTCCCAATGCTTCCTGGGGTTAAGAAAATACTATTAAACCATTTTAAGACAACAGCAGCAGCAGCAGTAGCAGTGACAACAACAATTATTTATACCCCGCCCATCTGGCTGGGTTTCCCCAGCCAATCTGGGAGGCTCCCAACAGAATATTAAAAATAGAATCAAACATTAAAAACTTTCCTAAACAGGGCTGCCTTCAGATGTTTTCTAAAAGTCAGGTAGTTGTTAATTTCCTTGACATCTGATAGGAGGGTGTTCCACAGGGCGGGTACCACTACTGAGAAGGCCCTATGCCTGGAACCAGTGGAAGACACTCGAAGGAGAACCTCAGTGTCTGGGCTGAACAATGGGGGCGGTATAGATATAATCTTAGACCTTCTGACCTGAAACACCAGTCACTGTTCTTTGCTTCTCTATTTGTTGCATGGGAAATTGGCAGAATCTCTGCAGGGAAATGTATGTCAAAGCTTTCCTTCTCAACTCACAAAGGGATTCTAGACCCTCTGCCTACAGGCTTTTCATCAGAAGAATTATTTATTCCACAAGCAGCCTGCAGGCTTATAAACACAAGCTGCCGTCTTCAGTTGAAAGAACAACTCCTTATTGATTTCCTCGGGGTCTGAAGGCAGATCTTTTCCTCTCCATCCCTCTCTGTGGGACTAGCACAGAAGCAGAAGCAAAGCAAGGAGACAGAATCCGAAGTAGAGGAGGTACCAATTGCTTGGATGAAGGAACCATAGAAACCATGAGCAGGAGAGCATGTGATTCCACTCAGCAGAATGGGCCTGGCTTTCAACTATCTTGCCTGCTGGGGATGGAGGGGGTACACCTGGCTTGACAGCAGTACAGTGGTACCTCAGGTTAAGTACTTAAATCGTTCTGGAGGTCCGTTCTTAACCAGAAACTGTTTTTAACCTGAAGCACCACTTTAGCTAATGGGGCCTCCCGCTGCCTCTTTAAAGGTATGGTGTATTCACACTGACTTCCACAGGGATTATTTCCAAGTGTTTCATTTTTGGTTTGGTTTTAGTTTGGTCTCTGGAATCAGTTTAAAGTTACATTCTACATCCCCTCTTCTTACCACCGTTCATTCATACACATGGGCAGAAGCTGTAAAATGGAAAACAAGTGCAAACTCTCACAGTGACCACATTTCACAGACTCATAAAATTGTTTCGTAGTCTTTTTGAAAAGGCAAATCAGTGGCAGAAAGCTAAAGAAAGGATAGAATCCCTTCCAATGTTTCAACCCCCCCCACCCCTCAAAATCAAGCTGTGCTTGCTTAGAAAATTTCAGCTGATCATGAAAAGGAAAACTGAGCCAGGCCCTCAGCTGCCGCTAATGTTTAATCTATGCAGCCCTGAGCAGGGTATGTGCCAGCATGGAATTCTGGGTTGCAATGCTGATTCTAGATGCCAAATCAGTGGGCAAATGCCTTTGTCAAAAAGCCAAATTAGAAAGATGTTTGGAAGTCTGTCTCAAAGTCAGGAAGGATGATATGTGTTCAGGTTCTCTCTTCTCTGATATGCAGCAAGCAAGCAAGCAAGCAAGCAAAAGAAAGAAAGAAAGAAAGAAAGAAAGAAAGAGATGACCTCAAACATAAGTTATAAATTGGGTCAATTCATTCCTTCCAAAATCCAGGGTCTTAATTATACTTGAGCTGGTGTCCCTGGGCAGGCAGGGATTTTGCTTCCAACACAACAGAAAACTGTAAGTGATTCTGCTATCTAGACCAAGATAGAATTGCCGTAACCATCTTACAGCTATATCATTAACATCACCATGACCATTTCTATTTGCTCAGGTGCGATGTGCAGATGTATACACACACAATACGGTTGGGAGAATCCAGAGGTTGTTGTTGTTGTTGTTAATTAATTAATTAATTTCTATACCGTTTTATATTTTTAAGAAAAATCTCAAAGCGGTTTACAGAATATTAAAACATCAATGAAACATCAATAAAACAATCTGAAGAAGGTCAGAGTATACAGTCAAAGCAACATAATTAACAGAAAAATATTATCTTAAAGATTTCAAAATAAAACATTACAAAGGCGGTCAACTACAGAATACATATTCAACACAAACAAAGTTAACAAAAAAACCCCCTGTAAACATTTCAAGAAATAAAAAATAATAAAAAATTGCTAAGTGAAGTCAAATATAAAATGCACATTTAAAGCAGCATAATTAGCAAGAGAATAAAATATTATCATAAGCATGACATGGCTGTTTGGCAGGCAAAAGAACCCAATAGTTAGGGTTTGTTGTCAGGCATAACTAAAGGAGGGAGAGTTCCTGCAAAACAGCCCAATGCAGGCTGTGTGTGCTCAGGGGCCACAGAATGCAACTTTTGTGGCAGGTCTCACTTGTGCCTGCAAAAACCAGCTCCTAGCATCCCATGATTCCACCCTTCTAGCCAGTGCTGCCCCTATTAAAAATAGCATCCTGGGTGAGGAGTGCCTTAGCTGCATCTTCCCCACCTGCCACTGTGCCCAGCTTTGCAGGGCCACCCAGAGGTTTGACAGCCGGAGCCTGGTGCAGATGTGATGTCAGGGGCCCCTACAAGGACTCATGCATGTGTGTGCAAAGCTGGGGGCCACAGGTGAGAAATATTGCATGCACAGACCAGAAATTCTCACCTGCAACTCCACCCTGCCCTGGGATGAAGTGGAAGATAGAAGCACTTCATTTTGTTTCCTTACATGGGGATAAGGGATTAAGGAGCAGGTTGTACTTCTCTTGCGCATCTTCTCCAAATTGCAACCCTTTTCTGGTGGGGCTTCTTCCCAGGGCTCAGCACTGCAGGTCTTCAAGCAACATACACAAGCAACATCTTTCCCCCTTCTTTGGTAGAGGATGGCTTGCTACTCATCACTCATATGAAAGAGATCTTCACCATTAAAAATGAATGACATATCTCGACCAGACCCAAGAATAACCATCAGCTCTGAAATCAAGGAGGCATCTTAATGAAACAAGCCAGAGTGCTGTGAAATTCTGGGTGAGAGAAAGTGTCAGATACTACTTTATTTACTTACCAGATCTATATCCTGTTTTTCTGCCAATGCAATATTCCTTTCCCTTAGTGAATTACTTATAAGGGAACCATTTTATGCAGGGTGCAAGCTGCATTTCTCCCCCAGTCAAGAGACAGAATTAATTTGGGGTGAGACAAGTCACTGCGTGAGCATATTATAGTTATGTGCCCATTTAACAAGTTTCCAGGGAGCAGGAGCACAAAGGATCTACAGGCTCCCTACTTCCTCTCTGCTTTCCAAGTGTAAAAGGAAGAGAGAGGTACAGTAAAAAGGTTGAGCAATGCATTGCAAACTGAACATAAAGGGAGCATGGAATCTACTGTGGTTCCAGTCTTTTCAAACATGAGGACCCCGTTTAACTGCAGATAATTTTTTCTTCTTATTTTTTATTATTTATTAATAAATCCGAAGGTCTCAGTGTGGTTCACAAGATAAAAATACAGGATAAAAGCACAAAATAGATAGTGAAATAAAAAACAAAACAAAAACTGCCCCTCCCACAACACATTTAAAAGGCTGTGGAATATTAATCAGCCAAAGCTAGATAGTAGCCGGGTTTCTGCAACATGCAGTGAGAATTCGTGAATGTTATACAAGAGTATTATATTTGTTAGAAGCGGATTTTGCTGAGTGATTTTATTGTACTGAGCCTTTCAGAATTTTTTCTATATGACAATAAAGGTTTGAGATTGAGAGTGAATCAGCCAAAGGCCTGTATGAAGAGGAATGTTCTTACCTAGTGCCTAAAGATGTATAATGAAGGCACCAGACAAACATTCCAGAAACAGGGAGCTACGGCAGAAAAGCCCTGTTCTTGCCAAAAATTAATAAAAAATTCCCAATTGTGTATATATTGTGTATACATTTGTTATGCTTCTGTGAACCCTTGTTATCTCTTATATAGGCATTATGCCACGATGACATGCTCACAGCACTTTGATTCCCATTCAGCAATTTTTGGAATTTTAGACTTTCTCCAATATTTTGCATAATGGTGCCCGGTGGCAACTATTATATACAGTATTAGCTCTCTTAAATGTGCAGGTACCTTATTCATATAAGTCAGTAAACATAAAACTGGTTCTAATTCTGTTTGTGCCCCAGACCCTTTCACTGATGCTGATGAGTTTGTGGCAGAAGCAAGATGCAAATCAAGGACTTCAGACTTGCAGCTCAGTCTCTCAGCCACTCTGCTCACCTGAGGCCATGCCACCTTGCACTCCCCAGAGACATTCCACCCTTTCTCCTGCAAAACCAAGAGAGTAAGAAGGCTGGAAACCAAGTGGGTGCACAGAGAGAGAGAAATTGCCACCTCCTGCTAAACGTAGCTATGTGTTCCTTCAAAGTGGGGTAAACTCTGTTGAGAGATCAATGAAAGGTTCCAGCCCTCCTGAATGCCTACTTTGTTGTGATCCAATGATATCACCATGATTTATAAATCATTGTTGTGCCCAAGGTTAGTTTTGTGCTTTGGTTAACCAACACTTGTCCTGGTTATTGTGACTGAGTTAATAGAGACCCCACACACCTGGAATGAAGGGGAAGAACACCTCTGCCTGCCCAGTGTACAGACAGAGTTGTGCTTCAATCCCCATTTTTAGAACAATGGACAGCTCCCATCTGCTGGGAAGGTGCATCAATTCCTGTTGATTCAGCACTGGTTCCCTTTAAAGCACAAACAGCCCTGCAGGAGTAGCATGTAGTGATTTCCTCAGAAACACTTCCAGTGAGCCTTGGAAGACCCCGGTGTCCTTTCTGATGTTCTGGGCCATTAAGGGATTTGTTTCCCAGCATATAAAAGGTGCTTAATTCATTTCCTATCCTCTGCTGACATTCCTTTAAGGTGAACGTGACCCATTTGCACAAATCCTCTGATGCCTCTAATTGACTTGAAAATATCTTGTATCTCCTTGGAAATGTCACCTAGGCCTTTAGAAGTGCAATTCCAGGCAATCAGGATCAATAGATGTTGCTTTGGCTAAGCGTATTAGCAAATGGTTGGCATTCTATGGCATTTGACTTTTTTACTTCAAGCTTCTTAGCCAATAGTGAAGATTCTGGAATGAGAACGATGGTTGCAGCAGTACCAAGGGATCTGGCTTGATAGTGAAGGCAGCTTTAGGTGTCTCTCTACTTTTCTCAGCTTTATGTGAGGTGGTGGACAGTTCCCATGCATTCAGACAAGGGCTGAACTGAAACTGCAGACAGGCCAGGTTAGATATAATAACCCCAGGCTAGCAAACAGTGGTGTATTGGCCCAAGATTCAGCTATGTGCTTGCATGTCCCTCCCTTCCTGGCCTCAATGCTTTTATTGGGGCTTATTTAGACTAAAGTTTCCTGTGATGTCCAAAGTGGGAAATAGCAGGTTAAATAAGCCAGAATTGAAGCATAAATGGCAGGATAGAAGTACACCTCAACCTGGTTTAGTTTTCACTAAATTTTCAGCACTGCCTCCTCCTTACTGTGATAATATTTGAGCACTCTTGCCAGCCTCCAACTGCTTGTTCACTCACTTCAATTGCCCTTTAAAAGTGAATCTACCTAATTTGCGCTTTCCCAAACACTATGTGGACTGAAACAAGTCATCCTTAAAAATTCACACTTCTCCAGGTTTCGCAATCCAGTTCTCTGGTCAAGTTATGTTTACAAAAACGCATATACTAAGGTAAAGTGTACATACAACTGCATATATAGTAGTGGCAAGAACATAGGGAAATGCAATATATTGGGGGGGGCAGCTTTGCAAAAATGTGTATATCGGAAGAAATTTGCACTCAATTGCTAACGAATTTCCATGAGGTCTTTTTAATATTATAAAGATCACGAATAGATGTGGAAATGTGGAGAATTGTACTTAATATTGAAAAATGTGAAATGGACAGATTTGCCCATTCCTATTTGTGTGGGAGTGAGGAAGAAGAAGCAGCCAGAAAAGAATGGAGTCAAAGCAGGAAGTGCTGCCAGGAGAGCATGGTGTCAAGCAAGAATGTCTGAATATTCATCTTTTCATTCCATCTAAGTGCCTCTTTGAGGGACGCAGGTGGCGCTGTGAGTTAAACCACAGAGCCTAGGACTTGCCGATCAGAAGGTTGGCGGTTCAAATCCCCGCAATGGGGTGAGCTCCCGTTCCTCGGTCCCTGCTCCTGCCAACCTAGCAGTTCGAAAGCACATCACAAGTAGATAAATAGGTACTGCTCCGGCGGGAAGGTAAATGGTGTTTCCGTGCGCTGCTCTGGTTCGCCAGAAGCAGCTTAGTCATGCTGGCCACATGACCCGGAAGTTGTACACCAACTCCCTCGGCCAATAAAGCGAGATGAGCACTGCAACCCCAGAGTCAGTCACGACTGGACCTAATGGTCAGGGGTCCCTTTACCTTTACAAGTGCCTCTTTGGAAAAATTTGCATGGAAAAAATTCCCTAGTTTTTTACCCTGAAGACCTGAAAAATGGAGAATATCCTGCACCTTCCTAATTTCAAACCATTGGGACAGAGCAATTTTAAAATGAAACAAAACTTCTGAATAGAGGCTGTCGATTGAAAACTTGGAATATGCGAATGGCACTCTGTTTTAATTGTGCAATTAATTGACACAGTGTGTTCCATACATCCAAGCGCAGTTCTATGACAAGCTGTTCACGGGACACAATATACTGTAATGATGATAATACTAATCTTTTTAATTCAGTGCTTTGGTGGCTGTGCCCCACCACTTCCCTCACCTCCTTCCCTTCCTCTAAGCTCTGAAGAGGACTACAGCAGCAGGATCCTCACCCCTCCCCATTATAAGCAATATGCTCCAGGCTGCATATTGCAGGCAAAGGGTCCTCCATTTGAAAAGCAGATGGGTTAGCTGAGAGTTCAAAATATATTCTCTCCAGATACTTAGAAAAAACTGAAAAATATATTGTGGCTTTATACTTGTTCTGTGTTTTTTCCAAGTATCTGCGCAGAATATCTTCTGAATTTCTCTGCAAACCCACCTGCTTTTCTAACCCCATAAAAGTCAAGCTAAAGGTGAATGAGGGGGTGATCTTGGGGGATAAGAGTCCTTGAGCAGGAAAGATATGCTGATAGTAATCATGCAATTCTTTCACTTAGAACAAGAGTCAGTGTGGTTAGATTCCAGACCACAACAGGAGATACCCAGATACAAAATTCAGCCATAAAGGTCATTAGCTGTTTTGGGGTCAGCTACTATTTCTTAGCACACAGGGATGTTGTGAGGATAAAATGAGGTGAAGAGGAGAGAACCATATATACTGCTTTGAGCTCGTTGGAAGAAAGACATAACATAATGTAATTTTCAGATTATTAATGTTGGCCAAGATACATTATTGGTCGCTGGAAGTTGAACTAAAATACTATGGCATTGTTTTATTATGCATTATATTATGTATGCCACTGTGTATTCTGAATGTCATGTGACCAATAAGTGATTTAGATAAACGATTAAGCAAACAATGTACAGTTTCTGAAGGCAAAGACTTTCCAACTCACTTAGCCAGGGGCAACTCCAGAAAAAGTAGTTTGGGAAGTAGCAAAGACCATTATTACGGGAAGCAAGGATTTAATCTTAGGCAGGAAGAACCAGCTGCACAAATAGAAGATGGGGACATCTGGCTTGCCAGTAGTACATGTGAAAAGGATCTAGGGGTCTTAGACTACAAGCTTAACACGAGTCAACAGTGTGGTGATGCAGCAGCAGCAGCAACAACAAAAAAAGCTAATGCTAAACTAGCCTGCCTCAACAGTAGTGTCCAGATCAAGGGGAGTAATAGTACCATTCTATTCTGTCTGCCTTGATCAGACCACACATGGAATAATGTATCCAGTTCTGTATGTCACAGGATGTTAAGAAGGATGTTGGCAAGCTGGAATGTTAGCAAAGGAGGGCAACTAAGATTATCAGGGTCTGGAAACCAAGCCTTATAAGGAACAACTGAAGGAGTTGGGGACCACTGGCCCTGTTAGCTAGGGATGATGGGAGTTGTAGTCCCAAAGCATCTGGAGGGCCAAGTTTGGCCATGCCTGCTTTAGAGTCCCCTCTCTGAAGAGCCAGTGTGGTGTAGTGGTTCAGAGCGGTGGACTCGTAATCTGGTGAACCAGGTTCGATTCCCCGCTCCTCCACATGCAGCTGTTGGTGACCTTGGGCTAGTCACACTTCTCTGAAGTCTCTCAGCCCCACTCACCTCACAGAGTGTTTGTTGTGGGGGAGGAAGGGAAAGAAGAATGTTAGCTGCTTCGAGACTCCTTAGGGTAGTGATAAAGCGGGATATCAAATCCAAACTCTTCTTGTCAGGTGAGGGAATCCACCAGCTTGCTGTGCTCCTTCCTTTAGGACTGTTGACTTGGGTAAGGAGGCTGGCAGCAACCAAAGACTTGAGTCAAACTTGTCCTCTGATATATTTGTTTGATTAAATTTCTATCTTGTACCTCCTCCCAAGTGAGCCCAGGGTAGCAAACTACCAAACAATAAAACAATACAATTAAATTTGCAGCAATCATAAGCATAGAGTTTTTATCAATTTCTCTAACTGAAACACCAAGAATGGCTCCCATTGCCAGTTTCAGATTCAGATTCAAAGTGCACAAGAAGGTTCTGCCCATGTTTCTACCTTCACAGCCTTTTTATCCCAGGAGCCATTGCAAGGAAGAGCAAACAGCCCCAAATGGCTCCTTCTTCCCACAATTCATTCCAGCCCCCGGAGCTTATCAAGCAAAAGACAAACTCTATTAATTTCCGGCAACTAATTCCTCCAGATGTCTATGGGTCTTGGGCACTCAGCACACAGATCCGTAAAACATGTTTGTATGCTTTTCTATAATTCATCACCATGCCTATAAATCTTTGAGTTTCCCCCGTAAACAAAGCAAGAGGCAAAATGTAGCACAGAACAATCTGTACGATACTTTTGGCTGTGTTGTTTTTAGGGAAATATAGATTTTCAGGGAGATGATAGGAGGATAATGTATGATGGAGTCGGCATCAGCTAAATGGGGAAAGTGCTTTCTGCTGACAATAGATTAAGAGGGGGAAATGGACCATCGTCAGGGCACTTTACATAGACAGAGAAACTTGAAAATATGTACTGGAGTATAGTCAGGGCTGTGTGTACAGATATTATAATTCTGTGCAATGGGGGGGAAAGTGAATTCTGCAACCTATATAAATTATGCAAATTGAGCAAATGTGCATAATTTGCCTTATTTTACATAATTCATTCTCCAATTTGCACTGTTCCAGTTTTGTTACACTTGAGAGGCAAGAAGCTTTGCAAGCCAAGTATCATTTGTAGCCGCCGGAAATTGTATTCAGTCTTCCTTGCCCCTACCTCACGCCTTCTGAGATTTCCAGCAGATAATTGTCCACACACTTTTCAACCATATCTTCATGACCATAAGAGCTAGGAAGTTGTACTTTTTAAAAAGTGAAAATTGGGATTCCACAAGTCATTCAACAATACTTCTAACATTTTAAGCTTCATCATCCCTCCCCCTCTTTCTGCAGTTCCTTAAAGTTATTTTCATCTTTCCCTGTATATCCTAATTTATCTTGTCTTACTCTTTTTATTCCTTTGTTATTATATGTGTTTTTAAAACTGCAAGTTTTTACAGTAGTCCTTCAAATGTCTAAATCTATTTGCAATTTGTAAATATTCAATAAATCATTTCTATTTCTTTTCCTTAATAAAAGGTTTGTTGTCTTGATTTCTAATTATTCCAGTAAGTTTTGCTATTTCTGCATATTCCATTATTTTAACCATTCTTTTCTTGTCAGAACTTCCTATTCTTTCAATTTTTGGGCAAATATCATTCTTGCGGTGGTAGTTGTATACATCAATAAATTTCTGTATTGCTTAGGTAGCTCTGATTCCATTATCCACAAAAGAAAAGCTTCTGATTTATTTTTTTTACAAATGTTACCTTGATCATCTTTTTCAATTCATTATATATCATTTCCCAGTAAGCTTTAACCTTATTGCAAGACCATCACATATAGAAAAAGGTACCTTCTTTCTTACCTTACATTTCCAATACTTTCTCGATTTTAATTTGTACATTTTTGCCAATGTACTATATCTTAAGTACAATCTATATAACATTTTCATATAGTTTTCTCTTAAACCATTGCATGCTGTAAATTTTATATCCATATTCCACAATTGTTCCCATGCCTCCATTGCTATATTATGACCAATATCTATTGCCCAATGTATCATTGAAGATCTCACTTGTCTGTCTTTTGTCTCCCATTCCAATAACATCTCACACATTTTAGACATCACTTTAACTTTACAATCTAACAGGTCTTTCTCTAGTTGAGATATTTGTCCTCCAAACCCCCATTTCATATCCTTTTTAAATACTTCGTTCAACTGATGATATTGCATCCGTGTTGTTAACATTCCTGACAAATCCTTAAACTCTTTTAACTTTAATTCTCCACCTTCCTCTCTTAACAAATTTCTATAGGTTACCCAGTTTTCCATCATGTTTTTCTTCTTCACCACTTTGGTGAAAGCCAAAGTGGTGTTTTTGTCTCCAATAAATTTTTATATTTATCCCATACCCTGTACAATATTTCCCCTAATTATGTGGTTTGTATATCCTTTATGAACTTTCACCTTTTCATACCACAAATGCGCATGCCAGCCAAATATATTATCATGACCTTCCAAGTCTGAAATATACGAGTTTTTCAATAACAATCGCTCCTTCAACCAGCAAAATCGGGAAGCTATGTTCTGTGTTCGGTACAACATCCTTCACCTTGGTGGAACTGTGCAGTCCTGAGCAGAGTGAACAACACTAACCCAACAAGAGGCCCTGTGAACATGAGAAACTGCCTCAAACTGAGCCAGACCACTGATCCATCTTGCCCAGTACTCTGTGCACAGGTTGGTTGGTTGGCATCCAGTCTTGGTTGGGAGGTTGGTTGGTTGGGAGACAGTCTTGAAGAGTCTGTCTTCGAAGGTGAAGTCAAACTACTGGAGACCTATATGGGAGAGACATGTTTTGTTGCAGCTAGGGTATAGGATTGTGCTGATGCAAGTGTACCATGGCGTTTATTCATTCTGCACCCCTTCCAGCAGTCATAAGGAGCTAACTCCTAGGGGCCGAGAAATCTTTGGTGATCTTCGGCCTCCCAATAAAATATTTGAGGAGCCTGCCCCCCTCCCAAATTCATAGGCATTGCCATTCAAATGCTGTATGTGCACCACATCATGTGATCAATTATTTGGGTCAGGGCTTCCCTGGGCTTCCCAGTATTGTGATCAATTATTTGGGTCAGGGCTTCCCTGGACTTCCCAGTATTTTATGCAAATTGGCACTCCTTTCAGCAGTCATCCCACCTCTGGTCACTGCTGTGGATACACTCTGTACATAGGCTTTCTAAGATCTACAGGCAGAGAGTTCCCCCCAGCTTGTAGTTGCGGAAGATGGCTTTTCAGGTATGAGTTTCCATACCTGAACCTCAGAATAATATGTGTGAATTATGCTACACTGCTAAGAGTTTTCATTTCCCTGCTCTGTATTCATGGGCACCAGAAACCTGATCGTGAAAAGTTCACAGGATTCTGCTGGGTAACATTCCGTATTTCAAAGCTGTGTGCTTTCGTGGTGATGCTTGTTCCCCGATAAGCTGAGACCAGGCTTGGAGTAAATGTCAGATGACTGTAAGGAGAGCCCAGCTGGATCTGACCTAAGTCTTATCTACTTCAGCAGCTTATTTTGCACTGTGGTCAACCTGATTCAGCCTTTCCTCATTTCCCTTTACCATGCACCTTTCTTCCCTGAGTATCATAGCTGTCAACTTTCAGCTGTCAACTTACAGGGACCAGCAGCCTTGAAAATAAGGGACCTGGAGCCTCACCTGTTCCAGGCACTCCAGCCTTCCTGTCCTCCTGCAGTCTGGTCAAACTCATGCTGGTAGCTTCGAGAACACTGTCCCACCAACTTTGTAACCAGAGGTTCAACTGAATAGAATCTGAATCACATGCACCACAAGGCCTAGGCAGCCTCAACTTAAGATGGCTCCCCGGCCTGGCTTTGCACTGCAAAGTTTGCACGTGCAACAAAATGCCGTCCAGCATTCAAAAAACCCCTCAGCTTGCATTAACTAGCCACACACACACAGCCTCCCCCCCTCACCACGAGATCGCCAGTCACCCACCATTTTAGTCAACCAGCTGCTTTCTTTCCCCCCATAAGTCAACCGAAGGAGCCTCCAAAACAAATTCAAAAGCCCCCCCATGAGATCGCCTTTCCTTTCCCCCCACCATGTGTCCCCGCTCCAGACAGACCTTTTTGCCAGCAAGGGTGAGTGGGACATCGATGACGTATCTATCCGATTCCGATCCAAGCACTCAGCACAGGTATGTTCAACTTCTGAGCCCCTCTGAGGCAAAGTCAGAAAGCCCAGCCAGCAGCCAAATGAAGCCTCAAGGAAATCCACCATCCCCTTTCTGCTGGGAAGCTCTGAGCAAAGGCGAGTCCCCAGGGAACACAGCCGATTTGATCAGCACAAGGCATGCAAGCTCCCAGTCATTCTTAGACTTCTTATTGGGTGAGCAACACAGCCAAGCAACACAGTTGGAGCGTCCCTCCTCCCTGGCCGGCAGGGAGAGAAGCTGCTTCCTTTGAAATTTAAGGGACATCATTTAAGGGACATTTAAGGGACATCCATCAATAAGGGAAAGCAGCGGGACATGGCACAGGAATAAGGGACTGTCCCTCCAAATAAGGGACGCTTGACAGCTATGCTGAGTATAGTCCTACCCACTTCCCGAACTTCCACCTTTCCTCCATGCAGAATTTTCACCAAGGAGTCCCTCTTTCTTCCGCTGCATTCCTTTTGGAAGTGAGGGGCTTTTAAATGCACTCGTAAGCAGTGCCTGCCCTGCATTTTTTATGATGAGCTGGAAATTAATTCCATATCCAGCCGCATCGGGCTATACATTTCCTGCACGCCGTGTTTCCAAAAAGGTCTATAACTCTCTCTTGACTGCCGAGTTGCTGAGTTATGGGCTTCACTACCTCAACCTTTGTGACTGGCCCTTGAATAGAAGGCTCCTCTTGGGCTGAGAGAGAGAGAGAGAGAGAGAGCACATGCATGTGCGCGCACTTCATTTCTCTTGCTGAAAGCTCCTTTGCATTTTGCTGATTGCACCCAGAATGACCTTGAGATATTAAAATGGGAAACCACTATTTGCATATTAATACCTATAACTCAGGACTGTTTCAGACAATATGTTTTATGGATATAGATCAAATCCACCATGTTACGATAGGTTTTCTTGGGAAGGTTCGGATGAATTCCAATTCCATGTCAATTTACCTTCTCTCCCCTCCCCTGAAGCTCAGGCCATATCCTGATCACGGGAACAGTTTATAAACTGGAAAAAGCATTTAAACTCCCATCGTTTTTGTGATGTGCAAACTGCCCTCAGCTTGATCTGGAAGCAGCTCAGTATTTATTTATGAGCTTTCTTGATGAGTTTTCAGATAAAGCCCATCTGTTTTCCAGACGTTCCCTCCCAGTTCACAACGTTAGCCTACTGACTCCTGGGAAATGCCGTGTGGCTTCATCTGTCAACAGTGCCAGCCATAGTGGGGAAGAACTATTTGGAAATTCTACTTCCTCTCTCCACCCTGGGCTAGCAAACCGTCCAGCAAGCAAGAGACAAAAAGGTCTTTGGGCCGGTGGTTGGTGCATTTCTTGACTGTATCACCAAATGTCAGTAAGGGTTGCACATGGACCTGCAAAGCAGCTAAAGAAGGGCTGTCCGATCTACTGAACACTGTGCAGAATCTCACTTAATGCTTTGATCTGGGGTGCCTTTCTTTAGCATAAGAGGTGGCAGCTCCCTGCTCCCTGGAAAGTAAAATGGAGAACTCTTACAGAGTCTCTTGTTAAGTTGTGGGTGAACATATCAGACGACACAGTGATTCTTCAAACAGCTCTTGTTTATTCAGAGGCCAGAACAGAACTGAACTGAAGGGTTCAGTCAGTCTGCTTATATAGAGCTCCAGTACAACGTAACTGTAACAATTTTCTAAAACTATCCAATCACTGAACGTCACTTTCGATCCTTCATTTGCATAACTATCTACAGTATCCCCCTGCTGGTCCAGGGTGAGAACTTCAGTACATAACATCTCTCTTGGCTTCCATGAATGTGATACACTTTAATGGGGAGAAAGTGGGGAATTAAGTGCATTCCCGGTTTTCCTGAATTTAGTGCCACTCAGCTTTGTTGGGTGTCGTCAATTTCTAACCCTCATCTGTGTTTATTCAGGCTAAGTGTCTTGCTTTTAATAATGTGTAGTAACCATCACCTTAGAAGTCTAGGCCAGGGAGTCACCATATTTTCCCGTGTATAACACCCTCCCCCCCATGTATAAGATGACCTCTATTTTTGGGGACTCAAATTTGAGAAAATGGGGGGAAATGGCCCAGAGTTGTTGAGCCTTTTTTTGGGGGGGGGGTGCCGAAAATCACTGACCTGACTGGCAAACGCTGACAATCGCTCACGTTGCTGAAGACAGCAAGTGTGTCCCCACTCGCCAACAGCAGCCGGTAATCACATGCCCAATTGCCGCAGTGTCAGCCAATCTGCAGCAGCACTTGCCGCAGCAACCACACACCCACCCAATAACCACAGCAGCAGCCAAGCCGAAGCAGCCCTTCACCGCTGACAACCAATCACTTGTCTCCCCTATGCAATATCCATGTATAAGACGACCCCTGTTTTTTAACATTAAAAAGGTAAGGGTAAAGGTACCCCTGACCATTAGGTCCAGTCACGGACGACTCTGGGGTTGCGGCACTCATCTGGCTTTATTGGCTGAGGGAGCTTCCGAGTCATGTGGCCAGCATGACTAAGCCGCTTCTGGTGAACCAGAGCAGTGCACGGAAATGACGTTTACCTTCCCGCCAGAGCGGTACCTATTTATCTACTTGCACTTTGACGTGCTTTTGAACTGCTAGGTTGGCAGGAGCAGGGACCGAGCAACGGGAGCTCACCCTGTCACAGGGATTCAAACCGCCAACCTTCCGATCAGCAAGCCCTAGGCTCTGTGGTTTAGACCACAGCACCACCTGCGTCCCTTTTTAAAGATTATTTTATAGTAAAAAAACCTCGTCTTATACACAGAAAAGTATGGTAGTTTTGTTTGACAGCATTTCATAGAATCATAGAATCATAGAGTTGGAAGAGACCACAAGGGCCATCGAGTCCAACCCCCTGCCAAGCAGGAAACACCATCAGAGCACTCCTGACATATGGTTGTCAAGCCTCTGCTTAAAGACCTCCAAGGAAGGAGACTCCACCACACTCCTTGGCAGCAAATTCCACTGTCGAACAGCTCTTACTGTCAGGAAGTTCTTCCTAATGTTTAGGTGGAATCTTCTTTCTTGTAGCTTGGATCCATTGCTCCGTGTCCGCTTCTCTGGAGCAGCAGAAAACAACCTTTCTCCCTCCTCTATGTGACATCCTTTTATTTGAATCCACTGAAGTAATTGAGGAAGGAGTTCATGCCAGGTCAGCTGTCTGGCCCCTCCCTCCTTGCCAGGGGCAGATGGGAAGGTGCTACCCCTGCCCCCTACCCAAGCCTCGCTTACCAGGGTTATGTAGTAGGATTCTGCTGTCTGAGGCAGCCACTTCACTTTGCCTGCTCCTTGCTCCTACCACAGAAGCTATAAATTGGGCTCAGGCCTGGGCTGCTCTTCTTCGAATTGTCCCAATTTTTATCTGTAGGGAAGTCTGGAAGATGCTCAGTCAATTCTGGGTACCAAAGGAGCACTGGACCTCGCCTTTGAGGCAGACCCTGGGCGAGGTCCTGGTGTTTGCAGTAACCCAAGAGTATGTACCATACTCTCCAAAATTTCTCCAAAGAAAACAGGGACATCCCTTTCCATAATGATAATTTTACTATTTATACCCCACACCTTACTGGGTTGCCTCAGCCACTCTGGGCACATTGCAACAAATATAAAATCATAATAAAACATTAAACATTTTTTTTCAAAAAGCTTCCCTACACAGGATTGCCTTCAGATAATTCCATACCCTCCAGCATTTCTCCAATGAAAATAGGAAAAGCGGGACATTCTGGGATCAAATCAGAAACCGGGACGGCTTCTCTAAATCAGGGATGTCCCTGGGAAACAGGGACACTTGGAAGGTCTGCTGGATCATTCATGGCAGAGCAGACATCTATTGAAGGAACCTGCTGTGTGCCTCCTCTCTCTGTGTTGCACTCAAATGGGAGGATGAAAGGCCTTGTGGCATAATGTGAACGTGGTTTAATGGGGAGGGGGGGGAAAATCCTGACACCCCCTACGGTCTGACAAGATAATAATCCACTTCCCTTCAGCCCTCTGATTCAGTGTGTCTCTGTTGATAGCAAAGACCAAGTTCAAAAGAATAATCCCCTCTTCTGTAAACCTCGTCTTGCTGGTGCCAGTGCAAATTCATAGAAAGAGGATCAGATGTGATTATTTATTTATTTTTTCAAAAGGGCTCTTTAATTCTGTGTTGAACATCCTTCCAAGTTTAGGGAAGAAGATTTAAGACATACATGTGGGATTAACTCACTGTTCATTTTTATGCGACAGACTTCCTTATTATTCTACATGACATGGGAGACTGGCTTGCTTAGTCATTTTATTCAACAGGCTTTTGCAGAAGTATTTGTTTCTTTTTTAAAAATGCATATCATAAATATATTCTTCCTAAAAGAAAAGCATCACCCTTGATCTTCAGCCAGCCCAAGCAAGCATTGCTGAAATATTTGCAGCCTAAAGCAGGTAGACAGATTTGAACCAGTTGAGAATACTGCCGATTTCTGCTGATTAAAATGAGAAGATTAGTCAGCCCTGCCATGGGGACTTTGGATTACCATCAGACGAGTGAATAAAAGCAAGGGGACAAGTTATTAAATATAAAATAATCCAAGGATGAACATTAACTACAACAAGGCTGCTGTGAGTTATACATGAAGGAGCAGCAGTCGTTGAAGCAGGTCTATGACTGGAGATTTGACTACAGAAGCAGAAGTTTCAAAAAGATGTTATTGTCCCTAACCTGGGACTGCATCTGCAGAAAATCCAAGTTGCTTGGGTAACAGTACGAGTGAGAATAAACTTGTGGTAGATCTTGAAAGGGTCACGGTGTGAAGAGGGGAACTTATTCTGCCAACCTTAACTGTTGCATAGGAGAAGGGACTCTCTGAGGAAGATGCAAAATAGGCAATCAACTTTTGAGCTTCACATAAGGAATATCCCTGAGCAGTAACAAATGCACAGGGCACCACATTGTCTTGAATTACACTATTCTCCTACAAATTAGCGTGTTTGACGCAGCCCAACAAACTACCCAAAACATACTCGCCTTGCAAATGTTTACTTTTGTCTCGAATGCTTTTGGATACACTTGGATGCCCAGATTGCTGCTCCTTTTCTTGGTACCACAGCTGCTTCCTCCTACGCCCTTTTGGTTCTTGGTCTTGCTAGTCCTCATCGCCATTCAATCCAACTGACGTTTTTGCAACAATGAGAGAGAGATAAAACTGTATTCGCATTAGCCAATGGCCGTAGCAACAGTAAAACATTACAGTATACGCAGAAAAGGAAATTTGATATAAAAGCACAATCTAAAGTCCTGAATCAGCAGGCCCTTATTCTGATTGCCCCTGCTATGAATCGAGCAACCTTTGCTGTTATCTGCTCATTTTGATCTGATAGAAGAAAGGACATTGTGGCAGTGGTTGAGCGCCCTGGGATGGTTAGTACGAGTGGGGTGATGATCTCGTTCCTCAGGTCTTTGTAGAGAGTACAGGACAGGAGGACGTGTGCCACTGTTTCGGTGCTACCATCTCCACAGGGGCAAAGACATTTTTCATGTGGGATCTTTTGGAATTGACCTTCAAGTACCACAGGTGGCAAAACATCCAGTCTTGCAAGTGTAAAAGCATGTCTGTATTTTAGGATAATACGTTTGTGCAGATATGGGGCCAGAGAATCACAATGGAGAGGTGGAAACTGAACATACCAAGGGCAGAATTTCCTTATAGTGGCCAGGTTGTTCTGGTGCTCAATATCTTTTAGACATTGACCAATTAGACTGTTTGCTTTAGTGGGGCCCATAGGGAGTAGGTGTTGTGGGGATAGGCCACAAGAGTGAGGTTTTTGATAGACAGTTTTAAGCCTGGCACTTTTATGGGAGTCTTGAAATACTAGGGATAGTAAACCAGGGAGATTTGAGTTTAGGTGGAGCCAGAAGTTAAGAGTTCTTTGCCAAGTCCGTACTTCTGCTGAAGGGAGACTTGCCTCCAGTCTAAATGATGCGTTTGGGATGCATGGCAGTACAGAAAAAAATCTGCAATAGAAACTTTGATTGAACAGCTTCCAAAGTGCTAATGTGGTTACCAGTCCAAATCTGAGCCCCGTATAGTAGCTGTGCTGGGGGTTTAGCTTGGAAGACTTCTAGGGCTGATGGTATATGGTTTTTTGCAACAATAAAAAAGACTTCCTCCAAAATATTTCAGGTGCTCCATGTAAATGTGGCCATTTGCATTGAACACCCAAGGCATATGAGGAAGCCTCTTCTTTTTTTGTCACAAAAATAGCACTGTTTTTGAAGTAATAATAATTCAAGCAACATAGGGTAGGAGAATCTATAACTTTTTTTTCTGGCTTAGGAAGTTTCCCTTCATCTTAGTTAGACAGATTCTTGGTTTGCAGCCCAAGGAGGACAGACGGGTGGTAATTTTATTCTTTATTGACAAACCATGAACTTACAGTAGTTCCTGAGATGGACACAAAATGCTTCTGGTGGTTAGGCAGTTGGTGCCCCTCTCTGAACTTGTGCTCCAAGGTGGGCTGTTGGAGCAACCATGTCATCACACAAACTCAAGTACCATAGTTTGACGGTGCAAACAGAAGCATCCTGCAACTCCTACACTGAAATTCTTGCTGCGCTTGCCTCTTCAACCCCCTCCTAGTTCTGGGAGACAGTGCTGGAGGGGACGCTGCTATCCCACCTCCCTTCAGGCACTGTTTCCCCCTGAAATATACTCAGTCGAGTAGTAATTCCATGCTCTTTATTTCAACTCATAGGAACAGTGATTGAATTCCTCCCCAAACCTCAGGCTTTATATACATTATTTACACAATGAGTACCATCTCAGTGGTTGATTATGTTTCCCTCCTGGGGTCTGATTGGGCTGCTGCTGCCGGCCAATCAGTTGTTGCATCCTAGTATCCTACTAGTCTAATAGGCTGATAAACTTCCTCAGGTTGTTGCATTCTAGGATCCTACCTGCCTATTCTTCTAGGATCCAAGCTTAGTACATAACACCCCCTCTGCTCCTGGCACATCTTGCCTTGTGGGAAGCATGAAAGCCCATAAATCGCTACTCCTGGATCAGCCTCTGGCACCACTAATGTTTCCACCCACTCCCTTGGAGCCTTCCCAATCCCTGACATTCACTCATTCATTCATTAAATTTCCATCTCACCCTTCCTTTCAAAGGAGCCCAGGATGGCAAACAATAAAACACCAAAGAAATAGTGTGTGTGTGTGTGTGTGTGTGTGTGTGTGTATGTACGTATGTATATAATAATTGCTAATAAATTCAAGGTTGCTAGGCAACTACTCTATTCCGAACTTAAAAATGGAAAACGTAATGCTGGTGGTCAACAAGAGATTTAAATACTGTCTCAAGGCAAATCTAAAAAAATGTAGTATAAACACCGACAACTGGGAAACACTGGCCTGTGAGCGCTCCAGTTGGAGAACAGCCTTTACCAAAGGTGTATGGACTTTGAAGACACTCGAATTCAGGACGAAAGGGCGAAATGTGCTAAGAGGAAGGCACACTTGGGAAATCCACACCGTGATCAACTCCCGCCTGGAAACCTATGTCCCCACTGTGGAAGGATGTGTGGATCCAGAATTGGCCTCCACAGTTACTTACGGACTCATTAAAATCGTGTTTATGGAAGACAATCTTACTCGGCTACGAGTGATCGCAGAAGAAGAAGAATTTAATAAGTGCTAATAAGTTCAAGGTTGCTAGGCACAGTATCTTTTAGCCATAGGGTACCAGGGTAAACAGGAATATTCTTGAATTCCTCCTGAATGTTAATAATGAGGAAGACAGACACACCTTACTTGGGGCATTCCATAATGATTGTTTCAGAAGGACACTATGGCAGCGGTGCCAACTTGAATAATATATTGGGGGAGGGGAGGTAAACTCCACCCTGCATAATCAGATTACATGATGCAGTGCATAAACACAATGTCAATGGCAATGCCCATTAACTTTGGGGGGAACTGGCCCCCTCAAATATTTTATGGGGGGCTGAAGACTCCTTGGCACCTAGGAGTTGGCTTCTGTGCACCCTGGTCAACAATGTCAAAAGTCGCTATGAGATGAAGGATAACTAACAGGGTCCCACTCTCTCTGTCCTTCACCTGATAGAGATGACCAACCATGGCAACTAAGGTGCTGAAACTGGGCCTGAAACCAGGCTGGAATGACTCTAAGGAACCTGCTTCTTCAAGGCACACCTGCACTTTGCTGGCTACCATTCTCTCAGCCACCTTGCCCAGGAAGGGAATGTTAAGAGACTGGGCAGTCTATTTCTAAAATGTCTGCATCCATGGCTTTCTTCTCCCAAGACTCAGGAACAGGGGTGGACCATCCCATTTTACTACCTGATGTGAAACAGGAAGGTCTGTCCATCCCCCCCCCCCCACACCGCAAGGCTGATACTTGAGTCTGCCTCATGGTGGGCTGGTTCTGTTCAGAACCACTGCTAGGCTTGCCTGGTGGTCCCTGGAGCCCTTTGGAGGTTATTTATTTATTTATTTACTTATTTATTTACTTATTTATTTACTTATTTATTTACTTATTTATTTACTTATTTATTTATTTATTTACTTACTTACTTACTTATTTATTTACTTATTTATTTACTTATTTATTTACTTATTTATTTACTTATTTTGCTCTTTGCGAGTAGAGATTGGTGCTTAGGCAGGACCAAGATTACTCGCTTTTTCCCTCCCTCCCCATCCCCTTCCTCTCTAGACCTTAGCTATTCCGGCTGCTCAGAGAACACTCCACATAATAAATTCATAACATTTCAAATTCATTTGTCACTCTGGCATTTGTTCTTTACGAGTAACAAATTAAATGACACAGACCCATTTGTTTTCGTTTTTCATTCATTATGGAACAAACGCACGGCCCCAATGCCCGGACGCCGTGCAAGTGGACATCCGTTTGTACGGAATGGAATCTGGTAAAACATGGATGTGATGTGAATATATTTCCAAAATACTGCATATTGGTTTTTCCCCAGGTATAGGCAACATCTCAAAGTGCTGTTTGTTTGTAATATCACAATAAGTAGAACAAGCATTGCCATCAGGACAAAAGTTAAACTTGGTGGTCAGTCTAAGGAATGGAATCCAACGGTAGTGGCTGCTAGTAATGATATATTTAGACCTATTATGGCTTTCTTGAACAGGGATACTTTCCTGTTCAGGCACTCAGAACTAGGGATAGAAGGATCTGTCAATTTTGGTTCTCTGTTTCTCATTTTTCTAATCCGAAATTCTGCTCCCCACATTTCTGCAGCAATTTGTGTGCAGTTTTAAGTGCTGTACACATCCATGCTGGCAATTTCCCCCAGCATGGTGCATATTGGTATGCTATTTTCACTATTTATCCTTTTTATTTACATTCCCTCCAAATCTATGCATTTTTGTAACACCTGTGTGATTACATATTCAGATGAGTGTGAATTTTGTGTTGTTGTTTTTTTAAAAAAATTATTAGGTTTTCACAAATTATAAAAACACACACAAAGATGAGTGTGAATTTTGAAGGATGCTTGTGTTTTAGAATCATAGAATCATAGAATCATAGAATCATAGAGTTGGAAGAGACCACAAGGGCCATCGAGTCCAACCCCCTGCCAAGCAGGAAACACCATCAGAGCACTCCTGACATATGGTTGTCAAGCCTCTGCTTAAAGACCTCCAAAGTAGGAGACTCCACCACACTCCTTGGCAGCAAATTCCACTGTCAAACAGCTCTTACTGTCAGGAAGTTCTTCCTAATGTTTAGGTGGAATCTTCTTTCTTGTAGTTTGGATCCATTGCTCCGTGTCCGCTTCTCTGGAGCAGCAGAAAACAACCTTTCTCCCTCCTCTATGTGACATCAAATATATAAATTTGAACATGGCTATCATATCACCCCTTAACCTCCTCTTCTCTAGGCTAAACATGCCCAGCTCCCTTAGCCGTTCCTCATAAGGCATCGTTTCCAGGCCTTTGACCATTTTGCTTGCCCTCCTCTGGACACGTTCCAGTTTGTCAGTGTCCTTCTTGAACTGTGGTGCCCAGAACTGGACACAGTACTCCAGGTGAGGTCTGACCAGAGCAGAATACAGTGGCACTATTACTTCCCTTGATCTAGATGCTATACTCCTATTAATGCAGCCCAGAATTGCATTGGCTTTTTTAGCTGCCGCGTCACACTGTTGGCTCATGTCAAGTTTGTGGTCAACCAAGACTCCTAGATCCTTTTCACATGTACTGCTCTCAAGCCAGGTGTCACCCATCTTGTATTTGTGCCTCTCATTTTTTTTTTAGTTCTCCTACGGGTTTGTGCCTCTCATTTTTTTTTTTAGTTCTCCTATGGGTTTGGGAAGCACACACTGGAGACATTCAGCTTTTAAATTATGAACTGAATTGAATATCTGCCCCATCCCTACCCAGGATATATAGACAATATTTGAAGTTGCTGGCCAGCAGCTGAAGAAGGAGCCAGATTCAGCCCATGTTTCCCATTGCTCCTGCCAAAGGACTGCCAGGTCCAGCTTTATCTTCCAGAGGATGATTCTCATATGTCCTGTTATCAATTTGTATCAATATATCAATTGTATTAATATAGTAGTCCTCACTTATACTGATGGGTTGTTGTTGCTGTCCAGGTGAGTCACAGCAAGGCCAGTCTAAGATCTCTTCCTAATAAAACGAGAGCCTTACCTGTCTCACAACACGAGCAAGATCCATTCTGCTTGTGGCCTCCTCTGCAGCGTGATGTCACACTTGACGTGTCATGCATATGATGTCACACGTGCGCAATGGCCCCCTAAAGTTGGGTCGAACCTGGCACCTAGGTTGCCCAGGAAAGCAGGCCACAGATATCTCATCATTACAAACAGTCTTCGCTGCTGCTCAGCTTGACATGGGTCAGTGGGAAACTCTATACGATTTGCTCTTGTGACTTCTGCACTTGGGTGTGCCTCAGCCCCTTGCACGTCCCAGCAGAAATAGGATATAAATCTATTATGCAAAGAAGCCTACAGGTGCAGAGAAAATGAGTCCTAGTAAAATATGCAGGATGAGAGATTAAGTTCCAGGGCTTTGAAAGAGCCCCCGCTGCTAAATCGTAGTGAGGCTCAGCGCAAATGAAGCACCGATCTTGCACAAATACCTTGCGTAAGCCCTCTTCTCTCCAAAAGCAATTAAAAATGGAATATCTCAGCTACTTGTGATATTCATTTTGAGATGCGTTTTGCATTACATTTGCCTGACATAAAGATGAGGTGACAGATGTTGCAGCATGAAGAGAAATGGTTCTGAGGGGCACCATTCATAACATGGGCATTTGAGCATCATTGCTTCCCTTTTTATTATTATTAAAATCCCCCACAGACACACGTAGCAAAACTCATGCCTCCTCCAAAACTGGAATGATTTAGAGGAGAATCCGGAATACAGGATCAAGCTCACACCAAAGAATTATCAGATGATTGACTGGCCCAGCAATCATCTCCTCCTCCTCCTTTTCCTCAGTTTTTATTTTGTAAGGCTGAACTGGATCTTGGTGAGTTATTATTTTCTTGTCAAACTGTGCATATTTGACAAGGCAGGATTATTATTATTTTTGTTATTGTTGAACACGTATATAAATTATGCCAATTCAAAACAGTTTCCCTATTTTTCATCTGAATCCTGGACACAAACACAACTTCTTACAGGCTGTGAGCCATGTGATGTTAACAGCTTTGACCTGTTTGCTCCTTGTTCCACCCATGTACACATGGTTTGTTGTGGGGCTTGCAGAGAGAAGCTACTGCTTTTTGTGCCAATGGAGCTTACATAGGAGATTGTCCCAGTGGATTATGTTCCATATCAATCTTCAAGCTTAGTTGGCCAGATCATCAAACATTTGATAATCAAAGCAACCTTCCAGTCTCAAGGGGAAAATTAATGGTAAGTCCAGTGTAAGCGAATCCTCAGTATAATCTAAGTGGGTTAATTTTAGTCACAAGCCCAAACCACCAGCGGTTTGTTCATGGGCTGCAAACCTGGACCCCACTCTAAAGGGAGAAACTCTGCACATGCACAAAGCTTGCCCCTTGAACTGGAGCTCTTTCCAGCTTTGCTTGGTGCCCTCCAAATGTTTGGAACTTACAGCTCCCATCTGTTTGGCTCAAATGGGAGTTGAAGTCCACAGCAACTTTCAGGTGCCATTTGGGCAAAGGCTGGCTTGGGCAGATGGACAGCTCTCCCTCTTTCCACCCACTGTGCTGCAACTTGCTTCTTCTGTACTTACAAAGTTTGCAGACAGGCAAGGAAGCAGCACATTTAAAGGCACGTTTGGGGGGGTCGTCCCCCCCCGGTGACATTTCGTATCCCATACTCTGCTTTTGTTCTAAAGCATTGGCTTTAGTGATAATTTGGTTCGGTCCTAAGTTAAAACTGTGCTTCTGCCTTCTCCTGCGTCTTTCCCAGTGGCCCCTCCAGGACGGGCCCCCCCCCTCCTCCTCACAAATCCATAGCCAAATAAGTTACCCTGTGAAATCACATCTTCCCAATACTTATTGGGATCTTGGGGCCAGGGCCTTGGTGGCCGTAGCAAGCAGAGCTAATCACTAAAAGGAAATGATTGATAAGACATGCCTAAGCAAAAGGTTGGAAGTCTCCCACAATTTTATCAGCTAATTTTTTTATATATAAAGTGGTTAAGATTACAACAGCAGACCGCAGCAGTTGGCATCTCTGCCCCCTGCAATCGTAAATCCCTTAAGATTTACGCCTGGCCTAAATAAAGCCTTCCAAAATGGATAGCAGAGAAATTGCAGGAGGGAAAACTAATCCCTTCCTGCTCTCTAGTTATTATGAAGGTATTGGGGCATTCAGCTTCCTGTAGAAAGCGGTTTAATCAGCGACAAAGAAAATAGGTTGAAACAGCTACACAGCAAGGAAATCAATTTGAGCACCACTGCTGGACTGAACGATATTGGCACCATATCCTTGGCCCGTTTCCTCAGGCCTGGCTTCGAATGCATCCCCTCTGCTAGCTTTTGCGCAAACCAACAGAGGTAGTTGTACAGATGAGGACTGGGGGTCAAATACTTATTTACGCATTACCGAAAAAGAACAAAAAATTGCCAGCATTTGCCCCTTTGGATCTTGAAAGTGACATTTCCAAATGAAAATTCAAATCTGAATTTTTAAATATCCCAGTTCATAATGTGTGTGCTTTAGACTTCTTTGCATCTGATTTTGCCAGCAGTCACATTGGACAAACAATATTGAATGGGAGAAAATGGGAATTGTTGGGTATTTCAATAGGAGTGAAAGAAGCATGTGTGTTCAAAGATTGGCATATCTGCATTACAACAAAGAAAATATAATTAAAGTCTAAGAAGCTGTTAATTTCAAACACTATTGTGGCATATGAAAAGAAATATTACCACAATTGCATATCAGCTACCATTCATCAGCAAATACTAATTACCAGTATATATGAGCTGTCAAATGCAAACCTCGATTGCATGTCAGCTGTCAAATGTTGGTAAATTTTAATTTATTATCAGATATTGTCAAATATAAAAAGCATGTCAGTTGCATCCAGAATCATATACTGGAGTCAAATATCATTGTGCATGTAAGATACACATCAAAGGGGGATACTATCATCTTCAGAAGACACCCCATGATAGAATAACCAACAGTGAAATTATCAGAGGAGATTTGAGGGGAGCAAATTCATTTATGATCTATGTTCAAGCATTTGGTATTTTTATTGTTTTGTTATTTAAATATTGCTGCCTGAGCAATTTAAGCACACACCCCAAAGAGTGTATAATCTAAATAGAAATACAGAGAACATAGACTTGCTTCCATCTGCTTTTGACTTCAGCTCCCTTTGTCCCTACTGTATTCATTATTGGGTTGAGCCAATATGAAGGGTGATTTTTTGGGGGTGAAAACTTCATTTAAAAAAAAAAGTGCTCTTCCCTCTTTTGGCAATTTCTCCTGGGATCATTGCACAATGGCTGAAAAACAATTATTTAATTTTTATTATTTCAAACATTTGCTTTTTAGATATTCAGGGTAGCTGAAAGCGATTCCCATTTGGATACGATCTCCCACGAGGCCAGCACAGGAAGCCCTTTTTCTAACGGACTTCTAATTTTCCCTTAGTAACATCAGCACATCACAGGGGCAGAGGAAGGAAAATAAGTGGCTTTGAACACTTATAAATAGCCTGGGGGGAAAGAGCATGAGATTGTAATTTAAGGCAAAATGGAACCTGGTGAAAACTCGGCTTAGCACTCATTCGTTTTTCCTTTTGCCCCAGAAGACAATAGGCAAGGCTGCAATTGTACGATGTACTGGGAGTGACAGGCACATCAAGGAAAGGAGTGAGCCGGAGCCTGGTTTGTGCTGCCTGACATCTTACCACCAACACCACTATGATGGCAATGCAGAAGTTGCAGACTGCGAGAGCTGCGGCTCATGCACTGGGCAACCTCCTCTAAGAGCAGGAGTTTCTGCTGCCTCTTTATGAAGAGCTGACTGCATGATCCTTCGTGCTGCACACCCAGCGGCAAGAGAATAATGGAAGGAGACAAGACCAGTGGCAGGCAGTCTCTGTATGAGCAGGGGTTGGGGGCTCAGAGGACTCTTGAATTATTTCATTACTTTTGCCATTGCTGCTGCTGCTGCTGCTCTCTCCCAGACTTGCAAATGACTGCCTTAGGCTATTGTGTACATTGCAACCATCTTGCGTGGTCTAAACACATTTGCTTCAGCTGTGAAGGGCATGCCGCCATCTTCTGGACTGTATAAAGCTATGGAGGGGCCTGGCTCCGGGTGCAAAGACCAACATTTAGGAATAACTGTATACCACAGTAGTGGCCCCAGTTTGCTGGGGACTTTCTTTATAGCATACCTAAGCCCTACTGTGAATGAAATAAGCTTTATAGAAAATCCAGTCCTGCTGCCCACTTTCTTGTGTGATCTATTGTTACTTCTTTTTTGTACCCGACACTGGATTTCAGTGCTGGGCATGTGGGCAGCGGACACTGAGGGGAGCTTAATTTATTTCCAGTCGCGGACATCAGCTGGCTACACTTCCAATTATTCCTCCATAGCTGTTATTAAAATCTACCTCTGACAGTGCAGCCTTATTAGCCGGAGATTTACAAAGCACAGAAGCCAATATTGATGTTTCACTTCTGACGTCACCTGGCAGGAGGCTTCCCTCTCCTTCCTCTTTTGATTGCCCTGCATTTATTGCCATGTCCTTTTTCCTGGTTGGGAAGGAGGCTGCAGAACACATTTTGGGACTGCATTTTGAGGTATTCTGGATCTTCTCCAGCTGGGGATCCACACACCCCATGGGCCATGTTTGACAGCTGGGAGGGGCACACACCTTCAGTCACCTGAGACACCAGAGACAGAGACATCAGGTGGTATTTTGCACAGTGCAGGGAAGTCCCAAATATCAGCCCGTGGTCGTCTGTATGGGGCTCTATGCAAGTCCAGGGCTTCCATGCCTAGTGCTATGCAAACCCTGATGATCAGATCATCACCGCGGTGAGACTTTTATATGCACAAAGATGGAATTATTCATCATTACCTAAAACGAAGGAATGGTTGTTAAAACTATTGAACTTAGCTTAAATGGCAAAGCTGGTGGGTTTAATCAGAGAAAAACAATTGTCAAAATTTACTGAAGGTTGGAAAATGCTGATAGACTTTTTGCATGGAAAAGAAAATGAAGTTATGGTATCTGGGTTTGAGGACTGAAGAAAATATTGGTTTATAGAAAGTGGAATTGTTGGGCGTTGTCTAGGAGTGTGTGTTTTTAATAATTTTCTATAAAAAGCTGACAAACAAAGAATCAGGAGTTCTTTTTTTCTTTCTTCTTCTTTCCTTTTGGTTCATAAAAAGATATTTGATATTAACCTTTGCATATTTTCTTTCAAATTTAAATAACATTTATTGCAACAAACAAACAAACCCCAGTGACCAGCTGATCCTTGTCAGTGCTTGTGTCAAACCCTCTGAAATTTCTCCAGTGAAAATTGGGACGTCCCATTCCATAGTAATCATTTTACTAGCTACACCCCACCCATTTGACTGGGTTGCAGTAGCGACTTTGGGCTGCTTCCAATATATATAAAAACAAAATAAAACATTAAACACTTTAAAAAAACTTATCTGCCTTCAGGTGGCTGAGGGGGTCAGATAACTCCATACCCTCCAACATTTCTCCAATGACAACAGACATCCTAAGGAAAAACAGGACATTCTGGGATCTAATTAGAAACTGGGATGGAGTCTCTAAATCTGGGACTGTCCCTGGAAAATAGGGACACTTGGAGGGTCTACTTTAAGTTCAGCATTTGCCAACTGCTGCTCACCACTCTGTCCACAGGGCTCTGCAAAGCACCTCCTTTGGCCCAGTGACACCTCTACCTGCCCAACATATATGGCATCATATATGATGCCAGTTGGGGGGCGGGGCTTGGATAAAAATGGGCTGGCAGGCCAAAGAGGGAAGACAAGGTACAGGGGAGTCTTGTGAGGAACGGTTGAGGAAGTTGGGTATGTTTAAATTCCTGGGAGTTTACCTTAGCGAGGACCTCACTTGGAAAATCAACATAACTCAGGTGGCCAGAAAGGCCCAACAGAGACTCCATTTCCTCAGGGTCTTGTGAAAGAATAATGTTAAACAACAATTGATGACCTCCTTCTACCGGTCCACAGTAGAAAGTGTCCTCTCGTTGTATCACAGTGTGGTATGTTGGCTTGACAGCCACGGACAGAAAGTCTTTACAGAGGGTGGTGAACACAGCACACGGTATCATGGGCTGTCCCCTGAGCCCGCTAGATGACATCGCAAGGGATCGTTGCCTTAGGAGAGTGAGAAAAATTCTCAGGGATGACTCATACCGCGGCCATGACCTCTTTAATCTTCTACCCTCAGCCAGGAGATATAGAAATATAATCAGCCGTACCAACAGGCTAAAAAATAGCTTCTCTCCGTGGGCTGTTAGGCTGCTGAACAGAAAATAGCATAGCGAAATTGACTTGCGAGGTGGTGTGTTGTTCGATAAGAGATTGAGTGTTTGGGAGGGAGGCTTGTTTAATTTCATTGTACACAGGTTGTACAATGACAATAAGGGTATTATTATTATTATTATTATTATTATTATTATTATTATTATTATTATTATGCCGGGATAAGAGGAGACTGAGAGGAGATATCATAGCTATCCTCAAATATCTAAAGGGCAGCCCTAAGGATGATGGGGAAATCTTGTTTTCTCTGGAAGGGAGGACCAGTACCAATGGCCTCAAGTTTCAAGAAAGGAGTTTCCGGCTAAACATCAGGAAGAACTTTCTGACAGTGAGAGCTGTTTGACAGTGGAACAGTTTCCCTCTGGAGGTTGTGGACTCTCCTTCCTTGGAGGTTTTTAATCAGAGGTTGGATGGACAGCTGTCATGGATGCTTGAGCTGAGATTTCTGCATTGCCAGGGCTTGGGCTAGATGAATTCTAGTCAATTCTACGATTCTATGAAGATCAGGACTAGATTTCATTAGGACTTATTTCTAAATAAAACAGCATAAGGCATAGCTGTCAACTTTTCCCTTTTCTTGCGAGGAATCCTATTCGGAATAAGGGAATTTCCCTTTAAAAAAAGGGAAACATTGACAGCTATGGCATAAGGTCAAACTGTAAGATAACAGTAGGCAAGTTGTATGGAAAGCCAGAGGACTTCTTTCCCCATTGACATGATTAAAAGGACTAGGCTGCAAAATGGCCTGAAAGGGAGAAAATGAAAACAACAACAGGAAAGGCAAGGGGAGGCCAGGGAGCAACTTCTAAGTTGGTGACTTCCAAATGGGACAGGAAGATGGATCAGAAAACTAGTAGGTGAAATCAGCATGCCTTGAGTGTCCAAGAATAGCTATGGTCCACGTGGGAGATATATGACCTTGGCCTGAAGGAACAAATAAATACCTGTGGAGACTGCTTTCCAGTTGTAAGTTATGTTTCTTGTCACGGTGTCCATTATGTTTGTTTTGGCTTAATGAGGACTTATTAATTGACTCTTGAGACAGGAATTGAGCAGGCTGGCTTGGGGAGTTTCTTCTGCTTCTTCCACTCCTGTGATCCTCTGATGGCTCATAGATGATGCCTCATTAACACACCAGCCACTTATGTTTAGAGCCATGGGAGAAGCTGGACAAGCATAGCAAGGGGTGGGCTGAAATTAACGGCTTTGCACATCCATGTCGTACACGTCTTCTCCCAAAGAATCCTGAGAACTGTAGTATATTAAGGGTGCTGAGAGTGGTGGTGGTGGGGTTACTACGGTTCCCAGGATTCTTTGGGGGGAAACTGTGTGCTTTAAATTCTCTTTAAACGTACAGGGCAGCTGCAGCTGTGGTGGGTATGACCATGGAATTGATTTATAGTGTAGAATAAAGTGTCATTCAGGGGGGAGGCAGTGGTCCCCTCCAGTGTGGGGACCAGTGTGGGGAGCCAGTGTGGTTTAGTGGTTAAGAGCAGTGGACTCGTAATCTGGGGAACCAGGTTGGCGTCTCCACTCCTCCACATGCAGCTGCTGGGTGACCTTGGGCCAGTCACACTTCTCTGAAGTCTCTCAGCCCCACTCACCTCACAGTGTTTGTTGTGGGGGAGGAAGGGGAAGGAGAATGTTAGCCGCTTTGAGACTCCTTAGGGTAGTGATAAAGTGGGATATCAAATCCAAACTCTTCTCCACCCCACACTTGTTTCACATCACATAAGAATGCTGTTTGGGAGCCTCTGCTGTATTTCGAAATTACCCACAGTGTTAAATGCAGGTGTTTAAAAATGTAAACAGCATCAGGTGTGTGTGTGTGAGAGAGAGGGGGGGTTATTTTTATAATTAATACAATTATTTTGAAGGATTTTTAAAAGCATTTTATTATTTTTGCTGTCAGTGTTTTAGAAGTGTTGTCATGTTGTTTTTGTTGCACCCCACCTCCATCAGCTTAATGAAGGGCAGGTTATACATCTTTCAAAGAAATGAACCAATCAGTCAGTCCTGGGATTACAGCAGGCAGAGAGGGAGAGATGAACCCTTCCCTCCCCTGTTGCAATCCGTGGGGCTGGGGTACAAAATTGAATAAAATATGGGGTGGGGTGGAGCCCATACATACTCAGTGTTATTATTGCTAATGATTGCCTGGGTTTCCCCCCCTCATCCCTGGATTTTTGCATCTTCTAGTAAATGTGTTTTGCCTTCTAAGAAGTATCTGTAAAGGTCATTTTTATATGTGATTTCTACCATTGTTGCTTTTATAAACAGATTTTTTAAAAATGCTTTGCGTTTTTACAGTGCAGTCCTAAAGCAGGTTGAGAAGCAAACCAAAGGAATTTCTCAAACCTAATGCAACCCTGTCAGGTTTGGGGCAGCTGGATGGAATAAGGAAAGAGGAGTGCTCATCAACATTTGTTTCTTCGTTTTCACAGCCAGCAAGGTATGTGCAAAACAGACAGATCTCTGCCCCGATGAGTTTAAAATCTGAACTTCAACAACTCCCCCTACTGCTTTTTCAAAGTGAATTATCTTGTACTCTTTCAGGTTTGTGGTACTGTGTTTCATCTGGGGGAAATTCAGAGTAAGCTATCATTTAAAGGGATTGCATTATTTCTTATTTTATAGTCCAACTTGTCCCAATAGATCAAATATTTTACAATGTTTTCATGGCACATGTGACAATAGCAATGGCTTTGCAACATCCGGCAATGAAGCCTTAATGCTGGCAGAAACACTGACACTAATGTTTAGGATCAGGGCATCAGTTGGCAGCTAATGGAGTGGTGCTGAGCTAAATTCTACTGCAATAAAGCTGTAATGTGGGGAATTAATGGTGTTATCACCCAGAACTAATAACCTGTGCCATCACTGAGGTTTATAAGGAAACTTGTGAAATGCCCATCACCTATGATGGGAAGGATATTTGTGCCTGGCAGGGGCAAAGGTGTTGCAGGAATTCTGTTGTCATGGCAAGCTTTGGCTCCATTGCGCTGTGTTCCAAATACAGCATTTTACTTTCTCCATAGGAATGAGTGGCAGCCGTTCGTTCCAGCTGTTAAGAATGAAACCTACTGTTATCTGCGTAGCCTCATCCTGCCTTCTGTTTCTTAGCCACGCTAGAGAGTGACAGCCCAAAATGTTGAGGACTAGATCTATGAAACATTCATTCATATCAATGATCTTGTTTTGGCAGACTTCTCCTTTTAAGGAGAAATAGCACAGGAGACTTGTAATATTTGTTTAATTACAAGCACAGAAGATCAGCATGGGGGAGCAGTCAAGGACTCAGCATTGCTGATCTTTAAGCAGTATCAGCTCCCCTGTGATGATCATTTGCTTGAATACTTCCAACTAGCTGCCTAAATTCACTATTCTGTTCCCATGCAGCTGCTGGCAATGTTCTGTTATCCTACACTATGTCTTTTTGGTAAGTCCCACAGTGTGTAATGGGGTCTACATGAAGTTAGCCTGCATTATTGCTGTTGTTGTTGTTGTTTAGTTGTTTAGTCGTGTCCAACTCTTCGTGACCCCATGGACCAGAGCACACCAGGCTCTCCTGTCTTTCACTGCCTCCAGCAGTTTGGTCAAACTCATGTTGGTAGCTTTGAGAACACTGTCCAACCATCTCGTCCTCTGTCGTCCCCTTCTCCTTGTGCCCTCCATCTTTCCCAACAGCAGGGTCTTTTCCAGGGAGTCTTCTCTTCTCATGAGGTGGCCAAAGTATTGGAGCCTCAGCTTCAGGATCTGCCCTTCCAGTGAGCACTCAGGGCTGATTTCCTTCAGAATGGAGAGGTTTGGTCTTCTAGCAGTCCATGGGACTCTCAAGAGTCTCCTCCTTCATGGATCACTGCCTTGTCATGGTGAAGGGGCTTGAATAATTCAGAGAAGCTATGAGCTATGCCGTGCAGGGCCACCCAAGATGGACAGGTCATAGTGGAGAGTTTTGACTAAACGTGATCCACCTGGAGCAGGAACCCGCAAGCCACTCCAGTATCCCTGCCAAGAAAACTCCATGGACAAAAGCAGCCTGCATAGGAACACAAATTAATCCAAACACAGATGATTAATCAATCAAAATGCTTTAATAGGTGACAGCCCATGGATATCTTTCTCAAACTCACTGCCACCTGACAATATATCATGAGCCAAAGAAGGATCCCACCTGTTTCAACCACAGCTAAGCAAAGCCGTATTGAAACTACTTTCTGCCAAAGAATGTAAGCAATGTTTTGAAAATGTAAGGAGATTGGGAAATACGTGAACACAATTCACGCACAGGAAAGGAATTTAATTTCACCACACTATTGTTTGCAGTGATAAACTCGCCCCAGTCCTTTGTGCTATTGGTTGCTGCCTCTCCCGTCTCCGCTGTTTCTCAAGCAAAAGGTGTGTTTCTGACGCAAAGAAGCAAATATCAGATGTACCTCTGTCTGACGTTCAGCACAAGGAACACAAGGTTTAAATGGATTCCCTCTCTGGTATCTGCGGGAAAATAAACTGACTTAAAATACTGTAACCAGTGGGATCTTAACCCTATTATAATGACTCAGAGAAGCACAATATCTATTTTATTTGACGACCAACAAAGGACTATAGGTTAAAGTGGTAGGCTGGGTCCAATAACTTGCAAACCCCTGATATATTGTGGCAGTGTTGCAGCAATGTACCCTTGCATACATCCAGCTGAAGTACATGGGAAATCAATTGCACAACCACAACACTAAATGATAGAACACCAGATACCGGGGACAAGCAGAATGTCATCACTTTCACACCTTGCAGTTGACCTTGTACAGGAGGGGTGAAGATGTATTTGGAACTTTTGTAGCCCAAAGTTCCCAGGGCAGAGAACACATACAAATTAAAGCCAAACAACACTTTTAAAAAGGTAGTATGCTGACAGTATAATGCATGAAACAAAACGCTCCACCAAATCTCAAAACAATAAAACCATCAAGCAGCAGCAGCAGCAGCAAAAATATGTACATAGCTTGTTCTTCTGAGAATGTGGGTTACCTTCCTTTTCCTGGGACCCCGGCTGGAATTCGCCCTACCTACTCCTGTTTGTTGGTCTCCAATTCCCATCAGCTCCAGCCATGGCAAATAGGGGAAATGGTGTGACTTGTAGTCCAACAACACCTAGAGTGACATAGGGTTCCTTCCTCCTGTCCTGAAGGCATCAGACAGTTGCCTTGTACAAACAGACTGCTATGTTGGAGGGGCTCCAGGCACTATCTGCACAATGCATTTAAATCAGTTTCATACCACTTTAAACAGTCATGGCTTCCCTCAAGAATCCTGGGAACTATAATTTGTTTACAGGTGCTGAGAGTTGTTATTTGTTGTTTAGTTGTGTCCGACTCTTCGTGACCCCATGGACCAGAGCACACCAGGCACTTCTGTCTTCCACTGCCCCCCGCAGTTTGGTCAAACTCATGCTGGTAGCTTCGAAAACCCTGTCCGACCATCTCGTCCTCTGTCATCCCCTTCTCCTTGTGCCCTCAAACTTTCCCAACATCAGGGTCATCTCTTCTCATGAGGTGGCCAAAGTATTGGAGCCTCAGCTTCAGGATCTGTCCTTCCAGGGAGCACTCAGGGCTGATTTCCTTAAGAATGGATAGGTTTGATCTTCTTGCAGTCCATGGGACTCTCAAGAGTCTCCTCCAGCACCATAATTCAAAAGCATCAATTCTTCGGCAACCAGCCTTCTTTATGGTCCAGCTCTCACTTCCATACATCACTACTGGGAAAACCAGAGCTTTAACTATGCGGACCTTTGTTGGCAAGGTGATGTCTCTGCTTTTTAAGATGCTGTCTAGGTTTGTCATCACTTTTCTCCCAAGAAGCAGGTGTCATTTAATTTCTGGACAGCTGTCACCATCTGCAGTGATCACAGAGCCCAAGAAAGTAAAATCTCTCACTGCCTCCATTTCTTCCCCTTCTATTTGCCAGGAGGTGATAGGACCAGTGGCCATGAAATGTGAAATGAGTGCAATTGTGCATTAGTTGGAGCATTCTTTGGCACTGCCCTTCTTTGGGATTGGGATGTAGACTGATCTTCACCAATCCTCTGGCCACTGCTGAGTTTTCCAAGCTTGCTGGAGTTGTTAGGAGACCCACTAATTCCCACGCAGAGCTATCATTCTCAGAGTGGCTTAACCTTCAATTCCTCTTCCCAGGGAACTCTAGGAAGTATTCACTATTGAGAATAGCCCAATGAGAATGATGCTATGCCATGAATTAGTGTAGTTCCCAAGGGCATTCTTGGTAAAAGAAAGGGAGAGATGCTCCCACCCCATGAAGATCACCAAGCCTTTGGGTGCTTTTTCCACCCTGTCCCTGAAAAAAAACAAAAACCCTCCACAAAAATCCCAAACTGGATTCTATACTTTGGCCCAGGACTGCTTTATATTCAGTGCAAAAGCCTGTTGTGTATTGGCTGCTGAATCAGGGGGTAAGTAAAATTACCACTAGACTTTTCTTTACCACACACACACACACCCTTAAGAATGTCAAATAGGATGCTGAACAATGGAAAGCTGTTGCAGAATAGCTGCAATGCAGACATTTACTGTCCGGAGAGGCAATTATGGGAGGATGAGTGGGAGTCGGTGCGCTGGCATTTTGTGCTTATGTACATGTGGATCAAGATGCATCTGTCTCCTCCAACAGATATTTAAATTCTAGAGACTCAAGAGAAAGGATGGAGACTATGGCTGAGCTAAAGTCAGAAGAGCACCTGTGAAAACTTTCATCAGCGGCAGAAAAAGTCCCTTTCTTTTGGGGTGATTTCTTGGAGAGGGAGACTGTGAACAAGAGCAAAAGTGTTCAACCCACGGAGAGCGACTACAGAAAGCATTGCTTTCACTGCTTTGTAACAGTGTCAGGTAGCTAAATCTGATTTGTTGTGTGGCATTGTGGCATCTCCCTGGCTCCACCTTTTTAATTTGGATTGTCACAGAAACATGTGACCAGCACAGTTTGAAGAACTCTGGTGCCCATGAGTTACACATAGATCTTTGAAAATGCATCCCCAACATTTCCTTTTTTAAAAAAATACAATAAGGGAAATACCGGTAAATTAGGGCAGTGATTTACCAGGGACAGGTAGCAGAAAATGAGAACCCTCCTATTAAATAGGGACAGTATGATATTTCACAGATCTGGCAATACAGATCACATTGTCTTCTCTCTGTCTCTCTCTCTCTTTCCCTCAGACCCAGAACAGTTTGCCTTCTGTTATTAGAATAGATTACTTGGTACCATCTACTGGAAAAAATGCTGCTAAGTTGTTCAAACTGGATAAAGAACTATGTCCTGTCAGCAAGCAAATAAATCATGGGGAATTTCCCATTGTTGGGTAAGATGGTTGCTTTATTACTGCAGCCGCAGCCATGGCAGAACTTGTCCTCGGTTTGGCCCAAGCAAAACACATGATCAGCCAAAGCATAGACATGTGTGTGCCTCAGTGCCAGGGGACAGCAAACAAAATAATTACCCAACCGTCCTGCAGAAGGCAAATGAAGCAGGACTTTGCTCCAACTGGTGCCACAAGAAGGATATTAAAATTAATGCTGGTAAACAAGAATAAAATTAATGGTGTAACTAGAGAGGGCTTCACAGCTGTCACTGTACTGCATGGAGAATTTTGGAGCGTTTCTGTGGTAGGGGAAAAGAATTCAATTCGCTGCTATCATGGAAATAAAGGAAGGCTATAGGTTTGCCACCAGGACCCTAATCCAGGATTTAAGGCTTGGGTCTGTCAGAAGTATGGCCAGGGTAGGGGGATGGTGACAGGGGCAACGTGGACAGGGAGTGCAAAATGGGCACCGTGTACGGAATATTAAAAAAAATTAAATCAAGCATATTCTTTTCAGTGTCTACTTATTTTCAGCAGGTTTTCAAGACAACAGATAAAAAGCCAGGTGCTGGCATTCCCAGAGGATTAGTGAGGGCAGCAGGCCCAAGATGAATGGTACCATCACAGCATTTCATTGGCCTTGAACCCACAGCCTAACACATTCAACCATTGTCTGCTGCTGGAGTGGATGGAGGAAGAGGAGGAGAAACGCTTGCACTGTGAGGAATCCTCTGACCTACGGTACCTTCAGGAAGCTCAGCTGGTGTCTGTGTTATGCCAATGGAGTGGAGAGAAACAGGGGATGGAATGAAGAGGCCTTCTCCTAATCCTCTTCGCTTCCTGAACAGAAGTGGTACAGCGCTATGCCAAATCTGGGGATGGCATAGTTAGCTCCCTCCCATTGCAGTCAGTGAGAGAGCAAATTAAAAACTTCCTGCCCCCCACCCGCAGCAACAGAGTGGGGGGCAGGAGGCAGTGGTTGCTTCGCCACCGCTGGATGTTCCTCACATGCATAATGAAAATATGACCAGTTAGTTCATGTTCGTATGCTTATATGCTATCTTTCCCCCCCCCATCATTTTCCCACATGCATGGGAGACCCAAATGGTCTCCCACTCACCCAAAGAGAATGGCAAAACTGTTTGCTTCTGATCCATATCACCTTCAAAGGTTCCATTTCTGCATTAATATGAGGTTTGTTTGTTTTTAGATCCTGCCAAAATACATATTTAAATATTATTTCAATATGTATTTCGATCTCTCTCTCTCTCTCTCTCTCTCTCTCTCTCTCTCTCTCTCTCCACCCACCCACCCACCCACCCACCCACCCACCCACCCACCCTTTATTTATCAACCTGCTGAGAATTCCATTGTAACAAAATCTGTGTGATAGCTAAGCTCCAATCTGCACATTACTTCACATTCAGGATATTCCATCTGCAAATGTGCGAGTGTCAGATTCCTCAAGCGTGCCTCCTCAGGCACAGAGCACACCTAGGTCTGCTTAGTTTCCGCAAGATGACTCCATAACATGCTCAGACTAGGGACGGGGAAGAAATTCATTGGCTTAACACTTTAATATGAACATATCTAATTCACATTTACCAAACCGATGTGCAACCTGTGCAACACCCATCATTCAAAGATCCCAATTCTCAGAATTTTGCTGAATTCTCATCTTAACTAAACCAAACGAAACCTTAGCATTGCACTGCAAGTACTTTAAAAAAGAATTGTAACATGGCATGGCATGTTGTAGGTGGGCTCAGTGGCGTAGCGTGGGTTGTCAGCACCCGGGGCAAGGCAAGTAATTTGCGCCCCCTAACCCGTGGATTTGCACCCCTAACCCGTGGATTTGCGCCCCCTAACCCTAACCCCCAGATGTTGCGCCCGGTGCGGCCGGGCCCCCCTGCACCCCCCACGCTACGCCACTGGGTGGGCTGAATAAAGATGTTTCGCTCCTTTCAGCATTTCCCCGGAGATATGTTTGAAACTGTTCTGTGACCTTTATGATATTTAGTATCAGCAGCCCAGTTTCACTGCAGTTCAACTGGAGGCCATTCCTTTCATAAAGGCTCAGCTTGTCCTAAAATGTTATTGAAAAGGGAAGGGGGCGTTTGGCACTATTTAATGTTTAGAGTCGTTTCTGTGACTTTTTCCAATCTCACCCTTTTCCCCTCCCCTCCTTGCCCCTGAGGTCACCTGGGATATTCACCAACCATATTATTTTTTGCCATTTCAACAGGTATTGCACAATACTTTCAAATATATCCTTGAAACCAAAAGAATGTGCTTTCTACAAACCTCCACTGAATGAACTGTCCATATGTTTCTGCTCTCCACTTCCTGTTACTTAAACAGTTCCTGATCCTCAAGAGGCGCCTACCTCTTATTCCATAACTGTTCAGTTTACTTAGGACTTTTCGTGAGGTATTTTGTTGGAAGCTTTTCGAAAGTCCAAGTACACTATGTCAACAGGATCGTGTCTATCTATGAGCTTGTTGACACTCTCAAAGAACTCTTAATAGGTTAATGAGACAGGATTTACCCTTTCAGAGGCCTTGCTGACTCTACTTCAGCAAGGCTTGTTCTTCTATATGCTTGGTTATTTTTTATTTGAGCATATTCTTCACTAGTTTTCCCAGAGCAGACATTAAGCTAACTAGGCTGTAATTTCCAGGATCCCCTGGTTCTCTTTTACAAAACTGTTGTGACATTGGCTATTTTCCAGTCCCCAGGTGTGATCCTAAAGGCAAATTACTTATTTTTGTTAGGGTTTCTGCACTATTAAGGATGTTATCTTTTTCATCTGGCCACTCTAGTAAGCAGAGCAAGTGTTCAGCTCTCACTCAATTCAAATGATGGTCCCCTAAATAAAAAAGGTGCCCAACTAGGCTCTGTTTACTGACCAAGTGCCTGCTTCCCCCACTGTAGCCCAGCCTTAGTCTTTTCTTCATTTTACTGGCTTCTTGGGAGGAGGAGGGTTAATATTCAGTCCCCACACTGAAAAATAACCTTTTAAGTTTGACCTCTTAAAATATTTTTCATACTAGGATTGAGCCTGCTGAGGTGAATCCTCCAGCTGTATAATATGATTGTACTAAGGCAGCTATAAAGTTCCCAGCAAAAGTCATTTTTAGATTTCTGAAACTGTTACCAAAATACTACTATACTTCTCCATTTGTCTGAAATTTCAGCATTTCCAGACACTGAGGACCAGTTCATACATTCAGTTTACACCCAATGACTTGCAGCAGAATGTGTGAAGTGACTCTATTGAAGAGGTCAGAGTTTGAGGCCATATCAGCTTCTCTCTGTGGTGTCTGATCTGTGATGGCTCATTCATAGTGGGCATGCAAATCCCCATTGATCCTGCTGTCATCAAATGAGCATGTGTGGGTAAACCACTTCCACGTAGACCACATAGACGAACAACTCTGGCCAAATTCACACAACCAGAAATAGGTCTTGAACATGCATCAAGTCTGAGGCCTGATGCAGAGTGGGAGAAACCCTCAGTTTCTCATTTCACACACTACATATACACATTTGGTTGGTAAAAGTTAAAGGTAAAGGACCCCTGGACAGTCAAAGGCGACTATGGGGTTGCGGCGCTCCTCTTGCTTTCAGGCCAAGGGAGCCAGCGTTCGTCCACAGACAGCTTTCCGGGTCATGTGGCCAGTACCAGAGTGCACGGAAACGCCGTTTACCTTCCCGCTGGAGTGGTACCTATTTATCTACTTGCACTGGCGTGCTTTCAAACTGCTAGGTTGGCAGGAGCTGGGACCGAGCAACGGGGGCTCACCCCATCATGGGGATTTGAACCGCCGACCTTCTGATCGGCAAGCCCAAGAGGATCAGGGGTATAGACCACAGCGCCACCTGCATCCCACATTTGGCTGGAGAAGTGCCTTGCAAAACCCAGAGGCAAGGACTTCAGTGGGTAGCTTCATTTTGGTTTAAATCCCTACGTAGCCATGAAGCTTACTGAGTGATCCTGGGCTAGTTGCTGTCTCTCAGCCTGACCTACCTTATTGGGGGGGGGGTGAGGGAAAACTAGGGGAACAGGAGAACCGTGTACATCAGCTTGAAGTTCCTTGGAGGTGGGGAATAATTGTAAAAAAAAAATAAAACAATAAAAAAATTGGATAAAGGGCAGTATAGAAATTTAATAAATAATAGTAGTAGTAGTAATAATAATAACCACTCTCCCATCAACTGGAGGGCGCCCTTTGCATGCCCACGTGTGGCACCCCCAATCCCTGAGACACCGGCAGGAGTTCCTGGTCCGCCTCCCCGCTTCACAGCCCTTTGAGGTTCCCATCTAACCTCAGTTCAAGTGTACCTGTGGTGGGAGGAGGCGGAGCCAGCAGAGTGGACCGTGAGTGAGCAGTCTTCACTCTGGTCCTCTCTTCGCGTAGTAAAAGGGGCGGAGCCTACCTGAGAGCACATAGTAATAATAATAGTTGTAATAATAAGGGACTTCCAGGTTAGCGCCATCGGGGAATGGTGGAGTTCCTCCGACTGGAGGAACTGGCTCCGTGGAAACTGGGTCTTCCCGCTGCGGCGAAGGTGGGTACCCGCTAGAAATCCCAGGCGGAGGAAGCCTGGGAACGTGGGGTTTGGCAGGGCACCAGGAGCGCCCCCCACGCACCGGGAACCCCATTTTGGGGCTCCGGAGTGAAGTGGGGTGAGCGGCACGGTGCTGCGAACTGATTGCTACTTTCACAGAGTGAAGCCGCACAGCCATTGCCGGAGAGCACTGACTTTTTCCTGTGGACAATTGGATTTAAAACAAGTACCCGTGAGTAGAAACGGAAAATTGGATTAAGAAATATCTTAATTTGGCACCGAAGCGGGAAGGTTCAAAACAGGAAGTCCGCCTTCCGCTTTTTGTACATAGACTGAAGCAAAAACCTTGTAAGCTAAAGCCTGGAAAGTCGTTTAAAAAGTTTAAATTTCCTTCATTTATAATTACTGAAACCCCCTTGGAAGCAGAAGAAAAAAGGGGGGGGGCTTTGTTTAACGCCTGCAGGAGAGGGAGTGAAGAAAGATAAGTTTCCACCGTCTCTAACCTGGGAACGGGGTGTCAGAGACAGAAATTCTCGGAGAGGTTCATTGACTGTGAATGGAATACTTTTACAGATAGCTAAAGAAGAGAAATAAATTGATTCCAATGTTGCCTTCTGCATTCTAAAGAAACAAAATATCTGAAAAATGAAAGTAATTTTCCTTTGTTGGACTTGCCTTTAAAAAAATGGTTACAAATAGAAATTGTCTCCTCTAGAGGGAGCTTGTTAAATTGTTGCTGCGTCTACTTGAGGACTCTACAGCTGTCAGATTAAGATTGTGGGACCAGTCCTATTTGACCTTGACTAAATATGAGCTGGGAGGAAGTTTTGGTGCTTGCTTTATGCAAGACAAGTGCCTTGCTGGAACAGATGCATGAGAAGATGGATTTGATGAATGAGAAAATGGATTTGATGACTGTTGTGGTTAATAACTGTGGACAAACAGGGAATATTGATACAGAAACTATTCAGGGACCAACTCAGGAACCTGTACTGATTGGGCAAGTGCAGAAGATAATGGAGGAGGTTGCGGTTGCACCTCAAATAATACAAATGGAGAGACCCGAGGCTCTACAGGAGCATAAGCTGCTGTCTTTGAAGATTGAAGTTGGAGTCGGCCAGGGGGAGTCTGGAGCTGAGGAGGTTCTTAACTTTGGAGAGACCTTGAAGTATATTTTTAAATATTTTTTGGACTACATTGATGATTGTGGGGAGTGGGACTCTGGGGAATGGGCTGGTTGGGTGAAGGGAGACGAAGATAATTTTGGGTTGGAATCCCCCAGAGACCTACTCCCCAACGAGAAAGGAAAGAAACTAAGAAAGAGACCAACAAAAGACAAGGAAAAGGGCAAGTATAAACAAGAAGAAGAAGATCTGCAGAAGGGACATGGAAGAGACTTAAGGGCCTCAGACATTAGATTACCAGGTTGATGGACTAGATGGAATGGACAGTAAGGACTGACACGACCCGAGACCAGGAAGAAGAGACGTTGGATGAAGATTGGAAGAAAATTTATAAAGAATTTTTTTCCCCCCTAGGGAATCAGCCTAAAATTAATGAACATTAGGGAAAATGTTGGAATGAAACTATATGACTCTAGTAGAAAAGATATCAGGAGTTATGTATAATCGAGTATTAAGCGTTAAGCTCTAAAGTATTTTTTGGTAAGATAAGGTTAAATAACTTAAGGTAATTTGAATAACAGAATATGGGGAAAGGATGGAAAGGATTTGTTGAGTTAATCAATAGGTTAAATTGTTAAGATAAATTATTTAGTAAAAATTGAGAAAGATGGAAAGAATTTGCTGAAATAATCAATCAAACTAGAATACAAAAAGGGAGGTGTGAGGAGGTCAATGAAACAAGCAAATGGAAGTTAAAGATATGTAATATGGGATTTGTGTCTTTTTTTCCTTCTTTTTTTATCTTTTTGCTGTATTGTTGCATTGGTTTTTATGTCTTGTTTTTTCCCCTTGTTTTTTTCCCTATGTATGTGTCAGGGAACTGACATCAGAGCAACAGGAGAAGGAGAGGCTCTCTGATTCTGCAGGGGAAGGTACCAGCACTAGGAGGAGACGCAGCTTGATAGAGGGGAAAGGAAATCAGCATAACACCAAGGATCCAGGAGAGCAAATGGCAGAAGAGGTGGAAGGGCTCCAGGATTCTTCCTTGGAAGTCAGTGAGGAGAGCACTGGTCCTCCACTACCCACGCCCTCCCTGCGCAGGAGACTTCTGCGCAATGAGAGGCGGAGACGATTGGGTGTTAAACAGCTTTTATGCTGGCAAAGGTTTAAGAAACGCCCACAGACAGATTCTGCTAGCGACTGAAGCAGCCACGCTGAGATGGGCTGTGCAGTCAAAACGGTTTAAACTATGCAACCAAGCTTCCAAACGGGAAGGTTTACGCACGAGTAACTCCCAACCATTACAGTATGGTAGTGTTGTTTTTAATTTTTTTTCTTTCTTTTCTGTAATTTTGAAATTATTAATAAATTTTTTTTTAAAAAAATAATAATAATAGTTGTAATAATAATAATAATAAGGATGGGTGGATGAGACAAAGTGATAGAGAACTGAGTCCTGCCTAACAGTGGCCTAGTCCTGATTGGTAGGCAGCCTGGACAAACCAGTGACCCCCTCGAGTCGCAGCCCTACCAGATTTGGCGTTTTACAGCTCATCTGACAGGCTCCACCTTCTTCACGCACAAATGTCACCACTCCTAAAAATATCCTGGCAGGGGAGGCGGAGTGCAAAGGCACCGCAGATGGCTCAGAGTTCCGCACGCAGCCAAGTGTGAGATTCAAGATCGGGGCTGTCAGTTCTTTGCCTAAAGCCACGCATGAAACCTCATTAAGAATCACATGGCCCCCTCTCCCCCTCTCCCCCTCCTCGTGCATATCTCCTCCTTCCTCCCTAGCCTGCCTGCACTCAAGCGCCCTTATTAAACATGCACTTGTACGTAAGGAGCACTGACTTCCCCTTAATTGAGGCATAATAATTAGAGCATTAACACATTAGGAGGGTGAGACCGCATGTTTAGCTTTTGTGATTAATTATCTGAGGACTGTAATAAGTTGTAAAGACATTAATTACTCTGGCATGTTTATTGCAATAGACTGCAGAGCAGACACTTTGCAGCAGCATGCAAAAAATAATAATAATGGAAGTGTGTGCTTGTGCACGAGAAAGAATGGGTGACACCCTGTGATGAAATGCTTTTATTTCAGATGGCAGCCAGAAAGTGCATGATGGGATGTGAACACCCTTGCCTGCTTCCCTTTCATCTTTTAGCAGTATCCCCAGAGGTTTGTGGTTGTAGCATAAACTACAGTCAAATACATACTGACCCCCTGCAAGCTTGAGAGCCACATTACACATATGTGATGAAGGTCATGGAGGGATGGAAAGGTTGTTAACAGCTGCTTCATGGCTGTGTTCCATGTGGGCTGTTGGAGATCCGAACAACCACGCCCTTTGTCTTCAGTCAGTTGCTGTGCATAGCCATGTGCTTTTGTATTCTGAGAGTGTACGTTTCACATATTCACCATCTGCATGCCATGCAAATCTAGCCTGCAAGTACTGGTACTTCCAAGTGTTCAAACTGACCCTGGTTCCTCATATTAAGGAGTAAAGCTGTTCTGGGCTGCACCAATTCAGACTGCCAGTAAGGGCTTACATGGTGGGGTCAGGGATGGTGCACCCCATTTCACTGCTTGATGGAAGCGCTGCTGACAACGGTGTTGATTTTTATTTTTTAATTTTTTAAAAAAATATTTTATTTAATTCAACATTAATACATCCATATTACAAATATACAGACAAACATACGTTTCATACAATCCTTAAAAATATTCATACATACCCACACTCAATCCCACACATACTTCCTATTCCCACCACCATCCCTCACCCTTGTGTTAGACTTCCAATCTGCTCAATTGCAACTTCTTTCCACTTCTATTACTTTCTTTCACACACTTTTAAACCAACTTTCTACTTCTTTTTCTGTCACACATTGTTATCCATCTTATTTAGTATTTCAGTATTTATAACGGAACTTATTTATTCTAATAGGACTTCTGATTTTTCAATGATTTTGCAAATATCCTTTAAACACCTTCCAGTCCTTGTCTATCTTCTGTTTTGAGATCTTTCCAATTTCTCCCATTGTTTTGGATACAATGTAGTACTCCAATAATTTGACAAACCACTCTGTTTTTGTCGGTATTATACCACTTTTCCAATTTTTCGCAATCAATAGCCTTGTGGCTACTGGGCAATGGTGTTGATTTTAGGTGAGATCACACCGAAACCACATGAGTTCTCAAACACTCCTCAGGATTGTGCATGATTTCCGCGAGATCTCATTGGAAATTGGTGCAATCTTGTCCCAAATTGGTTCTGGCGGCAGAGGTGGTGTGGCCCACAGAGGTGCCACAATCCACCCAACAGCTGTGGATTGGAACCCTGGTTGGAACACTCCATTGGTGTCTATGCGGAGAGGCGGTACTTCTGCCCAATCCTGAGTGTATTTATTTATTTCACTGCACATAGACATAACTCATATCTAGCCAGTCAACAAGAGAATTAATGTGAACTCGGATACCACTCTTGTCGAGAGAGAGGCTGCCAGAATCAGACTCTCAGCACTTTTCCAGAGGAAAATCTCCCTGTTCCAGCTGGCAGCTCAGCATCATGCTGCTTGTTCTGATCTCATGGTGCAAAGGGCTGAAGCCCCATGATCCACTATGCCAGGGTCCCATCCCTCCCCAGCACTGACCGTTGCTGCAAGAAAAACCCTGTGGTCAAGGGCAAGCAGCATAATGCAGTTGAGCCCTTTGTCCCATCATGATGAGAAATAGAGGCGAAACTGGCTCCAACCCCCCCCCCCAAATCTATCAGGCTATGGCGTGTATGACCCGTGTGTGCGTGTGTGGCAATGCGTCACCACTCTTGCTGCAAGATCAAACACAGGAGAAGCTTGCTATCCTTTGCGCCCACTGCAGCTCAAAGGTGTATAGCCTTTCCGCCTTGGCCTCATTCTGGACGCTTTGAACACTTGGCTCAGGTGTAATAATTTCTAATGTGGCTTTGTGTCAAAGTGAATTTTTTTGGTGTGGAGGGGCATGCTGATTCAGCTCCTTTCCGAGGGCTCATGGGATTCTAGCTGTGCCTCTGATGAGCAGGGGAGATGGGAAAAGCTTGGTGCTTTCCATACAATTCTAAGCCTCTGGCAGGTAGCGTCCAAGAGGTGCTCAACCTTTTGACTAGGAAGGAGTCCAAGAAGGAACTTGGTGTTGGGTCCTCTTGTAGATTTTACAAGTATGCAAGGCACCTTATGAAAGGCAGATGAGCAGTTGAGCTGCATCAGCTGAAAGAAACCTTGCCGAAGTTGGTACATCTGGCTTGCCTTTTCCCAGTCCAGGTCGTTTGGCATCCACACTGAGATGATCACTTTATGCGCCTGAATATAGGCAGTCGCATCAGGGTCAAACCCCATTTGGTTTTCCAGGGACCAAAAACAATAACTCATACCATTTACTATCAGGGCAACATTTTCCACAAGCCGTGTGTGTTCCTGTGATTCCAGCATTCCACAGTATTCGCCATGTCTTACCTTCCCTTTGTCCCTGACTCCTTAAAAAAATCCTTATGCCTTGTAGGAAGCAATGTAGGGATGGTTTTGTTTTGCAGCTTTTTGAGAGTACTTGCAGATTGCTGACTTGCTCAGCACACACTCAATTAGCTGAACTCATTACTGTCTCACGTTTAACAGGCTTACATTGAATTAGACCTGTTTGCTGGATAGGGAGCTATACTAGCACTGCAATATTCATACTGTTTTTAATTGCTGCATTAACCTTTCATTCACTCCCCTGGCATAATTTCAGATGAAATGCTTCTGTTCGGTGTAATGCAGCAGGCAACAAAGCAGATTGAATGGAATGAGCAGGCTTAATTTCTAAAACGAGCAGGGCGATGTGTCAAGGTCGCTCTCCGCAAATCTCTATGCAGGCTTCCCATTCTCTTCTGTATACTCCTTCAACTTGCCCCATCCTATGTCTTCATACTTGTTTTCAGTTAGATCCCTCTCACTGACTTTTATCCTCCTCTTCTCCCACACCAGCTGCCCGTGTCTCTCCCCATCTTTTGCCAACGAAACCAGTATCAGGCCAGTAACTACAAGGGAGAGGCTGGTGTCATGAGCTGTTTGCAAATGGCCTCTTGAAATTCTCTGTCCTTCTTGTGGGCACAGAAATGGGGGTGGGGGTGGAATTTATTGAAGGCAATGCTCACCACCAGCAATGGCAGTAGCACAGCTTCTTTCTTATCCCCTAAAGAGGTGTGTGTTTGTGCGTGCACACGTGCGCGACACTGCAAATGGTAGAATGAGCAACAGTGCTGACAACCTGCATTTTGCAGCCTCCACAATGACCAGACCTAGTGTCATTCTGCAGCATAGTGAGGTGAGGAAAATGGCATCTGCCACAAAAAAATGTTCAGTTAATGTTCTTCAAAGTGGCATACTTTTTCTTGGGGAGCAAGGAGAGAAAAAGAAAAAACTCAGACATTTTTGCAGGATAAAATGTCATTTGAGAAATTTTGTCTGCTGAACTTTACACCTGACCAGTGAAGGGGCTTCCAGAGGGTTTCCATCAATGGATGTGGATGCACCCATAAAGAAAAAGTAACAAAAACACCCCTTGCTGGATTAGAAAGCTTTGGGTTCAAGGATAGCAATTCAAATATTCAAATATATAAAAGGATGTCACATAGAGGAGGGAGAAAGGTTGTTTTCTGCTGCTCCAGAGAAGCGGACACAGAGCAATGGATCCAAACTACAAGAAAGAAGATTCCACCTAAACATTAGGAAGAACTTCCTGACAGTAAGAGCTGTTCGACAGTGGAATTTGCTGCCAAGGAGTGTGGTGGAGTCTCCTTCTTTGGAGGTCTTTAAGCAGAGGCTTGACAACCATATGTCAGGAGTGCTCTGATGGTGTTTCCTGCTTGGCAGGGGGTTGGACTCGATGGCCCTTGTGGTCTCTTCCAACTCTATGATTCTATTATTCTATAATTCATGGCTAATGCCTGGAGTTTCAGGTGAAAGCAGCTGAAATGAGAAGTGGCAAGGGCAGTAAGTTTTTCATCTTTCAACAGAGCACTATTGTTGTATTTTGATAACAGGAGTGTTTCACAGTACACTGCTTAAACTATTTTTTAAAGCTTCTAGCACTGGGTTAACTAGGTGGCAGAAAATTCATAATGATGGATACAGAGGGAAATAGCATTGCTCAGAACCATGAGGGGTAGTTTCATATCAGGGAGAAAGCACTCCATTGCTGGAGGCGGAGGTTGTCTCCAAGTTCATTCATTCCATTTATTGCTCTCCCATAGTAACTGTATCTACAACGGAAGCATATTTAAGCCCAAAACACTTCTCTCTAGCCAACAGCTTGTTAGACTTGTAGAAGTCAGTCGACCCATAACCTGTTAGACTTGGGTCCACCATTTGTTCTTGATACTACACCACACTTTGACCAGTGTGATCTGCAGAGTACGCACAGCTCCTGCAGAGTCTTCCAGCAAAACGTTAGAGTTTTCTTGCTTTCCAGTAGTCACCCTTTTCCTAGAGTTCCCAGTTCAGAAAACTCATTTCCTACTCAGTTCAATACAAAGTATAAAGTCTTTATTGTCTTGTGGCACAAGTCAAGCATAAACACACTAGCTACATTAACTTTAAGATATACTGGTACATCACAAACTGATCTACTATAATATAGTTCTTCTGGCCTTAGAAGTAACCCTTATGAAGATACAAGAAGACAGAGAGATGCCCCAACCCTTTACAATGCTAGCTCACTATACTATAGTCAACCATACAGCATGTAAACTTCAGCTTCTCCACTGATACTTTGTTGTTGTTGTTGTTTAGTCATTTAGTCGTGTCCGACTCTTCGTGACCCCATGGACCAGAGCACGCCAGGCACTCCTGTCTTCCACTGCCTCCCGCAGTTTGGTCAAACTCATGCTGGTAGATTCGAGAACACTGTCCAACCACCTCGTCCTCTGTTGTCCCCTTCTCCTTGTGCCCTCCATCTTTCCCAACATCAGGGAAAGTGTCTTTTAATTTCGTGGTTGCTGTCACCATCTGCAGTGATCATGGAGCCCAAGAAAGTAATATCTCTCACTGCCATATAAAACCATGGCCAAAAAGAAGTTAGCAGTTGACCCGTCTTTGCTTTGAATATGTAGGACTTTGACTCCTACACCATTGGCATGAGTACCTAACCAGGTAGCCATGTTGTCTAGAGCTGAATGCCTAGCATGATGTCACTTTGCTGTTTGTTGTTTAGTCGTTTAGTCGTGTCCGACTTTTCGTGACCCCATGGAACAGAGCACGCCAGCCAATCCTGTCTACCACTGCCTCCCGCAGTTTGGTCAAACTCATGTTTGTAGCTTCAACAACACTATCCAACCATCTCATCCTCTGTCGTCCCCTTCTTCTTGTGCCCTCCATCTTTCCCAACATCAGGGTCTTTTCCAGGGAGTCTTCTCTTCTCGTGAGGTGGCCAAAGTATTGGAGCCTCAGCTTCAGGATCTGTCCTTCCAGTGAGCACTTAGGGCTGATTTCCTTCAGAATGGAGAGGTTTGATCTTCTTGCAGTCCATGGGACTCTCAAGAGTCTCCTCCAGCACCATAATTCAAAAGCATCAATTCTTCAGTGATCAGCGTTCTTTATGGTCCAGCTCTCACTTCCATACATCACTACTGGGAAAACCATAGCTTTAACTATACGGACCTTTGTCGGCAAGGTGATGTCTCTGCTTTTTAAGATGCTGTCTAGGTTTGTCATTGCTTTCCTCCCAAGAAGCAGGCATCTTTTAATTTCGTGACTGCTGTCACCCCACTGATACTTGGTCCTAAACAAAACCCCAAGATGGATTTCTCCAGTTGAAGCAAATGCGGTAAAAAAGAAAAACATGAAAGAAGAATGGATAACATATAATGCTTTATTGTTAGAAGAGGACGGCCAAATTAAATTTAGAAAATATGAGGAGATAAAAGACCAGCTTTCTGGTTGGTTGGAATACCATCAAATATATGAAATATTTAAACAAGATAAAAAGATTGGATTTGATAATCAGCCCTCTAAACTCGAAACAGAATTAATAAATAATAAAATCAGGGTAATTTTGATAATATATTGACTCCTCCTGGAATGGGAAGTTAAGGAGGAGGAGGTTAAGGCAACAATGATTAGATGAGCACAGGACATTGGAAGTCCAATAATCATGGCCGAATGGGAAGAGCTTTGGAGAACAAATATGAAATTTACAGCATGTTATAACATCAAAGAAAATATGTTAAAGATGCAGCACAGATGGTATCTCACCCCCTCAAGACTATCGAAGATGTATAAAAATTTAGCGAATACTTGTTAGAGGTGTGGTGGGACTAATGGCGACATGTATCATATGTGGTGGACATGTAGGAAGATCAAAGTGTTCTGGGGCTTAATTTATGAGGAGTTGAAAAAAATGTTTGGAATAAATGTTTTAAAAGTCCAGAGGCATTTCTGTTAAGCATCGTTGGCAGGGACATCCCGAAGGCCTTTAGGGAGGTATTCTTATATGCAGCGGCCCCAGCTTGGACTTTGGTGGCAAAGGGGTGGAAGGAACAAGAAGCCCCAACAATACTGGACTGGCATTACAAGCTACTGCAATTTGCTGAAATGGCGCAGTTAACAAATACCCTGAGAGGCAATTCAAAACAAAAATTTATGGAAAAGTGGGATAGATATAAACCATATGTTCAAAAATACAGTAAAGGTTTGCTATCTATGCTAGCATTTGATTGACATTGGAGTGAGACTGAGTTGAGAAATAAGACTAAGAGCACATATTGATATAGGAATGCATTAGATAATATGTAAAGAAATATACAATAATAAGAGTACATTCATTTGTAAAAAAGGAATATACAACGGGATAGACAAAAAGTCTGGTGTGTTGGTATGTATATGATTTTTTTTGGGGGGGTTGTTTTTGTTTCTTCTCTTTATTCTTTCTTTTATTTGTTTCATTTTCTTTCTAGGTATATAAAATTTGTATATAATTTATGTATACATGTTGGAAGTTATATTATAGTAAGTCCTGTATTGTAATATGACAGCGTTTACTGATGTAATATAAGAATGTTAACAAATAAATAAAATGCAAATTTAAAAACACACACAAAAACCCTCTTCTCAGTGAATACCTCACACTCCTGAATGCAGCCTTGGCTTTATACCCCCCCCCCCCAACCAAAGTAATTTCCACCCTAAAGTTCTCTTTCTGTGGATTTGGATGTTGCCTATTCTTTGGAAGTTCTCTTAGTATTCAAATCTTTGCAGAATGTTTTCTGTTTATTTGGTTTTTGTATGCAGTAGTTGATATGCAATGATATTCAGTATTCGCCAGCGCTGGACAAATACTATTTCTACTATTGTAACCTTATAGCGATGTTTCTCCTACTTTCCAGCATAAGCAAAAGTGGTACATTCTCACCTGTTCAAATGCCTCTTGGTGTCTTTTCACGTGCCTTAAGATACCAAGTAATCATGATCAAACGTTGCAGAAGAGCATAAGGTGTGTGTGTTTTAAAACTCTTTAAGAGCTATTTTTTGGGGGGTCCTCTGCTAACTGGTTCCCCCCTTCCCTGAAGGTCAGCTAATTTGGCTCCAAGCTGCCAAAGGAGACACCAGACTGTTTAAGTAGCAGGCTGCAAAGTCACCGGCATGACTCTTCCACTTCTGGAGTGCCAGGCACAGTATGCGAGCATTAATTAGAGCTAATTGCGTATAATTAGAAAGCTCCTTCCACCCCTCCTGTTTTCTTAATTTCTTTCCTTGAGGCAGGGCCATCAAAAGTAGCGTTTCCATGGGCCTCTCCCAAAGATCATGAAGTCTTTGCATGATGCACAGATGTGGTTTCTGACATTATTAGTTATATTAGTCGGGATGGCTCAGAAGGAAATAATGAAATAAAAAGAGGTGCCTGCAGGCTAGATGACCTCCACAAAGAGCAAAAAATGCAAATGACTATGGGAAGCAGGTACGTTAATCACTGTGAAAAGCAGTGCTGTGGATGCACTGTATCCTGATTTCAGTAAGGCTTTTGACAAAGTCCTCCGTGATATTCTTACGGTGAAGCTAGTAAAATGTGGGCTGGACAACGGTTAGGTGGTTGGCTGACCAAACCCAAAGAGTACTCATTAAAGGTTCCTCGTCATCCTGGGGCAAAGTGACAAGTGGGGGGCTGCAGGGTTCTGTCCTGGACCCCTTGATGTTCAACTTCTTTATAAATGACTTGAATGAAGAAATTGAGAGGATGCTCATCAAATTTGCAGATGACACCAAACTGGGAGCGGTAGCTAATGCTACAGAAGCCAGAATCAAAATTCAAAATGACCTTAACAGATTGGAGAACTGGGCACATGCTAACAAAATGAATTTCAATAGTGACAAATGTAAGGTTCTGCACTTAGGCAGGAATAACCAGCTGTAGAAATATAAAATGGGGGGCACTGGGATTGCTAGTAGTACATGGGGAAAGGATTTAGGGGTCTTAGTAGACCACAAGCTTAACCAGGGTTAACAGTGTGATGCAGCAGCAGCAGGAAAAGAAAAAGGAAAGAGCTATTCTAGGCTGTGTCAACAGAAGTATAGTGTCCAGATCAAGGGAAGTAATAGCGTGCAGAGGACAACGACGGTTATGATCAAGGATGTGGAAACAGTTGAGGGAGCTGGGTATGTTTCGCCTGGATAAGAGGAGACGGAGAGGAGATATGAAAGCAACCTTCAAATATCTAAAGGGCTGTCACATGGACGATGGAGCAAACTTGTTTTCTCTTGCTCCAAAGGGTAAGACCAAAGGCTTCAAGTTACAATAAAGCTGATTCCAACTAAACATCAGGAAGAACTTTCTGCCGGTAAGAGCTGTTCAGCAATGGAACGAACTCCCTCTGAAGGTGATGGACTCTCCTTCCTTGGAGGTTTTTAAGCAGAGGTTGGATGGCCATCTGCCATGGATGCTTTAGCTGAGATTCCTGCATTACAGTACAGTGGTACCTCGCAAGACGAATGCCTCGCAAGACGAAAAACACGCAAGACGAAAGAGTTTTCCATTTTTTGAGTCGTTCCGCAAGACGAATTTCCCTATGGGCTTGCTTCGCAAGACGAAACGTCTTGCGAGTTTGTTTCCTTTTTCTTAAAGCCGCTAAGCCATTAATAGCTGCTAAGCCGCTAAGCCGTTAATAGCCGCTAAGCCGCTAAGCCGCTAATAGCTGCTAAGCCGCTAATAGCCGTGCTTCGCAAGACGAAAAAACCGCAAGATGAAGAGACTCGCGGAACGGATTAATTTCGTCTTGCGAGGCACCACTGTACAGTTGGACTAGATAATCCTTGGGTCCCTTCTAACTCTACAATTCAAGGATTCTATGATTCATTCAGTTGGTGCCAATTTAGGGGCAATGATGCAGCATTCCTCGCAAAAGGAGCCTGTCACAGCACCCATCCAGGCAACCCACACTGAGTGTTTAACAACACCCTAGGCCACTGAAAGTGGATTTCACCACCTGTTCCATCACCAACATTTTGTTTCTTTTTGAACATATATTTCAAAGGAGAAAAGGCAGGAAGAAGAAAGGAGCTCCACTCTTTTAACTGTGTTTAAGGCATAACTGTGTATTGTTGGGATGGGGCTGTGTCTCCTCCCTGAAACAACCTGTAGTTCTTTATAAAAATAATAATAAATTTTATTTATACCCCGCCCTCCCCAGCCAAGACCGGGCTCAGGGCGGCTAACACCAGGTATAAAAACAATTGATTAAAATACAACTTAAAAACAAGATTGAAATACAACATTAAAATGCAGCCTCATTTCAGTAGAAACTCAAATCAAAAACTTTTTGGGGATGAAAACGTCAAATCTTCACCAAGGCCAACTATCCAGGCTGGTCCTACGTGGACCAGAAAAAAGCCAGGGAAGTCCCCAAATAGGAGTTCCATCACAGAAGGAGAAAGGAAAAAGGAAAAAGGAAAGAGGGGAAGGGGATCAAATTGATTCCAAGCCAAAGGCCAGGTGGAACAACTCTGTCTTACAGGCCCTGCGGAAAGAAATCAGATCCTGCAGGGCCCTGGTCTCATGAGGCAGAGCGTTCCACCAAGCCAGAGCCAGTGTTGAAAAGGCCCTGGCTCTGGTTGAGGCTAATCTGACTTCCTTAGGGCCCGGGACCACTAGGGTGTTGCTATTTATGCACCTTGAGGCTCTCCGTGGGGCATACCGGAAGAGGCAGTCCCGTAGGTATCAGGGTCCTAGGCTATGAAGGGCTTTAAAGGTCAAAAGCAGCACCTTAAATCTGACCCTGTACTCCACCGGGAGCCAGTGCAGCTGGAAAAGCACTGGGTGAATATGCTCCCATGGCAGGAGCCCCGTGAGGAGCCTTGCTGCAGCATTGTGCACCTGCTAGAGTTTCTGGGACAGCTTCAAGGGCAGCCCCGTGTAGAGCTATTATGGAACCCACAATGCACAAGCTCCATCTCATGTGTAGGTGCCCCTGAGCAACTGAGTGTACCGATACTGAGAAAGCCCTACACAAGCAGGAGCTCACTCAATGGGGCAACACACAGCTGTTGGAGGAAAGAGGCATGAGCACAGTCCAAGTAACACATGAGTAACACATGAACAGGACTGATAAGAAAGATCAAATGCACAGCCAGGATCACATGGCATACCATCTGCAGGAGGCTGGACTGTTCACCCCCTGGCACCTGTTTGTGTAGATAACTAAGCACTGGTCAGGCTAAAAGAGAGGGACGGCCAAAGTATTTAAATATGCATCTGAAATATTTTAATTGTGCAACTAAATGCTGTGAAGTGTGAATGTGACATCATGCAGCTTGGCCTACGTTTTGGTGCGCCAGGATTGGCTGACTTGAAGAATAACGGCCATCACAGTACTTGGTGTTTCGCTTGCACTTTTAGAGCGTGCATGACATTCCACACACACTTTTGTTGCAATGACTTGCACGAGCCCTTGCAAGGTAGGCCAGTATTGCATAGTGGGGACTAAGAGACAGTGGGGGACCTAAGAGATGAGATCAGAAGTGGGATAATTTTTCTGGTTTGTAATTTGGTACCTTCACCACTGCAGCAGCCACCCCCAACCTAGTGCCCTCCAGATGTTTTTGGATGGCAGCTCCCAGTCATGCTGGCAGATGCTGCTAGGGGTCCAAAACATTCTGGAGGGCACCAGGTTGAGGAGAGCTCCACTTCAGCAAACCTGCAGTTTTTCCTCTGCGATGTGCAAAAAAGGCATGCAAATCTGTGAATCTGAAGCTGTGTTTCCATGTCTAGATTTAACACACCAGCCATTAGGTAAGGGGTAAAGGGACCCCTGACCATTAGGTCCAGTCGCGGATGACTCTGGGGTTGCAGCGCTCATCTCGCTTTCAGGCCGAGGGAGCCGGCGTTTGTCCGCAGACAGCTTCCGGGTCATGTGGCCAGCATGACTAAGCCGCTTCTGGTGAACCAGAGCAGCGCACAGAAACGCCATTTACCTTCCCACCAGAGTGGTACCTATTTATCTACTTGCATTTTGATTTGCTTTCGAACTGCTAGGTTGGCAGGAGCAGGGACTGAACAATGGGAGCTCACCCCGTCGCGGGGATTCGAACCGCCCACCTTCCTATCGGCAAGCCCTAGGCTCTGTGGTTTAACCCACAGCGCCACCCGCGTCCCATTACTCCCCTCTAATATTTGCTTCAGGAGTTCACAGAGCACCTTGGAGCACAGAGGCATGACAAAGTCAATTGTCTAAAATGGAAATGTTTTAGGTATTTTCCTCCTCCTCCTCCCTGGCACCCCCTTCCCACCCAGGGGCTCCAGCGCCTTTTACTGTCTCCATCTTCCGCCTCCCACAACTTCCCTCTCTTAATGATAATGAACTGCAAAGCACCTGCGCTCCATCTTGATGAGAAGCCAGCTCTCATACACCCAACAGCAGGAGGTCGGCTACCACCTGTGCTCATTCAGAGCCATTTGTTCCCTCTAATTGGCTGCAGACCTGGCGAGCAGGAGGCAGTGCCTTCAGCATTAGAAGCGGAGGCTGGGAGATACACGGTGACCTCGGGATGAAGGGAGGGTTGAATCATGGGAGAAGAACCTTTGGTTCCCAGGCTGCACAGGGAACACACATGGAGGTGAAATGGATTTCCAGGACACCAACACAGCAAACATCTGGAGGTTTCTTTTCAGAACCATTAACTGTCAAGCTCTGGGGAGCGAAGCATCTATCATCCTAATCTTGGAGTGCTATTTAGGTTTTAGCCAAGAATTTCAAGGAGTTTAGACTTCAATCACAGATAGGCTGGGATTGCAAAGTACAGTTTTCACTCTGGAGAAGTATTTTCATTAGCTGGAGGAACTTGACATAGATGAAGTACACCACACACCCAGATGGGCTGCGCTGGCCTGGACCTTGCCTGTGACGGATGCGAACAGAAGCGTGAAGCTGCTAACAAAGGAAACCATGTCAGCTGCTAAAAAGCTTAAGCACTTGGCATGGCCAGATGCAGGAAACAGCTGTGAAACAAAGCAATAGCACTTTGCAGCCCAGCCCAGTTGTTAAAGAATCCACTCACCTCCTCATTTTTTCTTTGTTTTGCGCTTCTGGTCATTGACCGTATTAAATATATTTGATTTGCTTTGTTTTGCCTGCTTAAACAAGAACAGTTTAGAACGGATATCAAGACAACAAGAGAAACAAAATGTATGGAGCAAGGACCCTTTTGGACTAGATTGCTGTTCTTGTGAGTGTACTCTGTAACATGCCATTGATGCAATAATGGTGTGTTAGCGGTAGATTTGTTTATGAGCTGGTCATGCATCTTTCTGTTTTATTATTTGTTCTGCAATGCTTCTCCATTATTGCCAGCTGGTGGGGCACTCTTGGCCAACTGCACAAGAGAAGCAGGGCTAGATAGATAGATAGATAGATAGATAGATAGATAGATAGAATGCAACATTTGTAGTATGAAAAGTTACAGGGTTTTAGCAGGAGACTATGGCCCATGCACTGCAGCTGAAGCAACATAACCGCCCTGAAACTTTTGTAGGTGCAAATAGTGCTGAAAGTATGATCACATATAACCACCCCAATAGCATCATGAGCACAAATCATCAGCAATGCACATTATAAAGGACACCTGCTGCTTACTCATGAGACCCATGAGGTCAATGCACTGGTTGGAAGGCCAATAGATAAAAAGCTTGCCGACTTTTAACCTGACCGGTCCAGTTTCTCATGCATCAGCAGAGCTTTCTGTTCTTGCCAGAGGCACTAGATTATGAGTCCGATGGGGGCAGTGACATGGCAGTGATGATGGACTCAAGGGCATCCTGATCAAATTTGCAGATGACACCAAACTGGGAGGGGTGGCTAACACCCCAGAGGACAGGATCACACTTCAAAACGACCTTGACAGATTAGAGAACTGGGCCAAAACAAACAAGATGAACTTCAACAGGGAGAAATGTAAAGTATTGCACTTGGGCAAAAAAAATGAGAGGCACAAATACAAGATGGGTGACACCTGGCTTGAGAGCAGTACATGTGAAAAGGATCTAGGAGTCTTGGTTGACCACAAACTTGACATGAGCCAACAGTGTGACGTGGCAGCTAAAAAAGCCAATGCAATTCTGGGCTGCATCAATAGGAGTATAGCATCTAGATCAAGGGAAGTAATAGTGCCACTGTATTCTGCTCTGGTCAGACCTCACCTAGAGTACTGTGTCCAGTTCTGGGCACCACAATTCAGGAAGGACACTGACAAACTGGAACGTGTCCAGAGGAGGGCAACCAAAATGGTCAAAGGCCTGGAAACGATGCCTTATGAGGAACGGCTAAGGGAGCTGGGCATGTTTAGCCTGGAGAAGAGGAGGTTAAGGGGTGATATGATAGCCATGTTCAAATAGATAAAAGGATGTCACATAGAGGAGGGAGAAAGGTTGTTTTCTGCTGCTCCAGAGAAGCGGACACGGAGCAATGGATCCAAACTACAAGAAAGAAGATTCCACCTAAACATTAGGAAGAACTTCCTGACAGTAAGAGCTGTTTGACAGTGGAATTTGCTGCCAAGGAGTGTGGTGGAGTCTCCTACTTTGGAGGTCTTTAAGCAGAGGCTTGGCAACCATATGTCAGGAGTGCTCTGATGGTGTTTCCTGCTTGGCAGGGGGTTGGACTCCATGGCCCTTGTGGTCTCTTCCAACTCTAGGATTCTATGATTCTAGGAGGAGGAGGAGGAAGAGCTGGCCACTGTGTTCAGCTCTGTGCTTTGCCTCCATGTATTTTTGGACATGGTGGGGGGGAGAGCTGGGGCCACCCCAAAAATATTTGGGGGACGCAAAAGGGCTCACACCCCTAGTTCTTGCACAGCTGGAAACTTTCTGACTATACACCATCTAGGGTAAAGACTTTTCTGGCTCCCCAATGGTGGCAAAGAGACTGGTACTGATGAATTGGAAGAACAGAGATACAATTCTACTTTATCAATGGCTTGACAACATGACAATGTTGGCAACATATGAATGGACAGCTTATAGACACAGACTTTCTTTGGATAAATACAATGATATCTGGAATGAGTTTACTCAGAATATATTATGTTATTGATAACTATGTGTGTATTAGGAGAATAAGATTAATCACATCTGTATACTAATGAATGGAAATGGGACTGAATATTTTTTCTCTTTTTCATTCTCACTCCCTTTCTTCTTTCTTTTTTTTACACCATCTTTTCATAAATGAAATTCTTCTAATAATTTTTTTTAAAGAAAAACTCTTCTGGCTCCTCCTCACCCCCACCATGACTCTTTGCGAAACCTTGACCACCTGTGTATTTATAGCTCAGTCAGAAGATCCATTAGCATCTTCCCTTTTCCTCCAGGCCTTGTTTGCATAGCATCAGCACATTTCTGCTTGCCAGGAGAGCTGTGAAGGGGAGCCAGGGAGCAGCACACATTCCTAAAGACTCTCTGGACATTTTCTCTGCCATTCTTCCTTTTATTTGATCCCTCTACTGCTGTTACACCCTCATTCACATTCCAGGCTTTTTCTTTTTGCTACATTCCATTCTTCTCACTTCACATTTTGCTTTACCTTTCCTGTCACTTAGACATAATAATTTATAGCACAGACAACTTTCACTCTGAAGGGTCAGGATTGTTAGCCTTCAGTGATTCCATGCATATAGATATGGTGCACTATCTGGAAAGTGGTTAAAAAGTTGGATTCCCCAGAATATCTCTCTCTCATTCTCTCTCATTCTCTCTCTCTCTCTCTCTCTCTCTCTCTCTCTCTCTCTCTCTCTCTCTCATCTATCTTCCTTCCTTCCTTCCTTCCTTCCTTCCTTCCTTCCTTCCTTCCTTCCTTCCACCCACCCACAGAAGCACACAGTCTTACTGGCATGGCCCTGGCATCATGCTGAAAGTCAGAGGCAGAAAAGATGGCCAAGTTTCAGGCTGCTTCACTACCAGTCAAGGTTCCTGATGCTTGTAGTCTATAGTCTGGAACCCTCAGAAGCTGAGGCCAGTGGTCTGGAGTCTGCAAAGCTTGAGACGGGACTCTTGTAGATGTCACCCACCCACACCCAAACAAGGGGAAATAAGTGCTTCCTACAAGGAGACAACATAAAGGTGAAGAAATGCTTCTCTTCAGATCAGAAGTTTGGCTCCTATACATTCACAGTCTTAGGCCAAGGAGGTGGATTTGGGGAGACTGGAGGAAGAGATTCCTGGGGCCTCAGTGCTTTGTCAGTCTGTGTTGGAGCAAGTTACTCACTTGGAGTTGCCCTTGATGATATAACCACTATGCTGCTACCCATGAGCTTGAATTCATGGGTAAATTATATGGATGTGTCAGAAGACTTATGGGTTGTGTGTGTGTGTGTATCTATCCCAGTTAGCAACTCACACCTGTCTGTTACTTCCTCCTCCATAGAAAAGTGTTGTTGATGCTGCCTGGGGAAGACAGAAGAAGATTGCAGGGGAAAGGTAGGCACACCCATTTAGGGTTTGTTTTGTTTTGTTTTGTTTGAAGTGATCCTGATGGAACACAGGCCTGGCCCTATCAGAACTAGGTTGAATGAGGCATATGCCCTAGGCAGCAGGTGTTGCGAGGTACTGTCATAGTCCTGGCTGTCCCCTAGAGGTTCCTGCCCACCCAACATTCTGCAACATGTAGCAAATAGACACCCAGTGGGGTGGCGAGTGGGCAGCTTTTAGGTACTGAGGGCAGCGCATGTGTCAGAAATTACTTTTCTGAGCAACTTCCACTCAGCCCCAGTTAAGTAAGATACAACTGCTAATCAGTTTGTCATCTATATGTAGAATGAGCTTGGGGTGCCAGTTTTTCCTTCACCTCAAGTAGCTAAAGCTTCCCCAACCAAGTCTGGCTTCCAGGGTACCTGATACTGAGTACTCAAGCATTGATGTTTCAGCATTCAAGGCATCAGAAGGGAATAAGGGCCTTGCAGAGGGGAGGTCACCCACACCAATTCCCTCCTTTCATACCTTAATAGAATAAAATTAATTTAATTAGTCTGTAAGGTAAAGGTACCCCTGACTGTTAGGTCCAGTCGCGGATGACTCTGGGGTTGCGTGCTCATCTCGCTTTACTGACCGAGGGAGCCAGCGTTTGCCTGCAGACAGCTTCCGGGTCATGTGGCCAGCATGACTAAGCCACTTGCGGCGAATCAGAGCAGCGCACGGAAACACGTTTACCTTCCGCCGGAGCAGTACCTATTTATCTACTTGCACTTTGATGTGCTTTCGAACTGCTAGGTGGGCAGGAGCTGGGACTGAACAACGGGAGCTCACCCAGTTGCGGGGATTCAAACCGCTGACCTTCTGATCAGCAAGCCCTAGGCTCTGTGGTTTAGACCTCAGCAGCACCAGCATGACTATATAAAAAAGAACAATGCACAATACAGTTACACTCCACATAAAAGTAAAATATGTTTAAAGCCCTATGTAAATATAGGCATGTGCATATATTGGAAGTTGCCATATATTTTCAAACTACCTGTAAATGTCTGTTTATATAGGAATCTTGGAGTGACGGTACAGTGGTGCCTCGCAAGACGAAATTAATTCGTTCCGCAAGTTTTTTCTTCTTGTGAGTTTTTCGTCTTGCGAAGCACGGTTTCCCATATGAATGCATTGAAAATCAATCAATGCGTTCCTATGGAGACCATCCGGGGACAGAGGGGAAGCGCCGCTCTGTCCCCTCTTTTGAAGCAAGGGGCTGCGGGGAGAAGATCGCTTCTCCCCGCCGCCCCTTGCTTCAAAAGAGGTCCGGGGAAAGCGGGAAGCGCAGCGCGGAGAAGATTGCTTCTCCCCGCCGCCCCTTGCTTCAAAAGAGGTCCGGGGACAGCGGGGAAGACGCGCTGCGCTTCCCGCTGTCCCCAGAGCTTGCGGGGCAAGCTTCGTTTTGCGAAGCAAGCCCATAGGGAAATTCGTCTTGCGAGGCAACTCGAAAACGAAAAAACCTTTCGTTTTGCGAGTTTTTCGTCTCGCGAGGCGTTCGTCTTGCGGGGCACCACTGTATTTCTTTTTTTCGTTCAGATAAACTACATGTTCTGATTCCCCTGTCTGTCTTCAATCCCACCACCCCACACACTGTCCAGGCTCCAGACTTATGTTGACACAGAAACATGGGCCTAGTCCCATTGCTGGTGTGAAAGCTGGGGGTTTGGGTGGGTGGGTTGGGTTGGGTCTTTGGTAGGGGAAGGCTTGAGAGGAATAGAGACGAGTGAGGGAAGGGTGAAATCCCCTCCTTCTCCCTGCCATTTCTCTCATCCTAGGAGAAAAGTTTGCTGGGCTTTGAAAGCACACAGGGAAGACAGAGCTTCTCACCCCACTGTTCAGAAGCCCAACACATACGGCAGCTCTTTGCCGCACAATCCCTTCATATTTTCAGGCTTTGGTGGTAGATTTCAACTTCTATTTCACATGTGAGTATTAATCTCAAAGAAAGAAACAGGTAAACTTTGAATCAACTCTGAGGGGCTGAGTTCTGCGAATCGTTTCATTAAGATTCTACTTAGCACTCGCTGCGAGTTGAAGACAAGCATCCCCAGAGACAAAGGCAACATGCAGAACAAAGCATGCTTTAAACCATCACGTTTTAAGAGATGGGGTTTTGTTGTTTTGTTTTTCTTTACAGGCAGTCCTATAAGGAAATGGATAAAACTCAACTGGACAATTCTCCCCTCCTCAGCATGTGATTGAAATCTCTGCATGAAACAAGCTGTCAGCAGTAGTGAATGGAGCACATCGCTCTCTCCTCTCTTGACTCCTTCGCAGTCAGATTGCCAACCCACATTTCTTATTAAGATGCTGATAGCTAGGAAAGTTTCTCCAGAAACTACGACTTCCCCCTGTGTTCTGTTCAGCACCAAGGCCAGAGGGTGAGTGAAGGATAGTGGATCAGCCAGTGTCTTTGCTGTGAGGAATACATTCTGCAGACAGGAAGCATTCTGCACGCAAAGCAAAGGGACACTGGGTTCAGGTCTAAGAACGGGGACCAGGTAGCCTTAAGTCAGGGATGAGGAATGTGTGCCCTTCCAGATGTTGTTGGATTCCAGGTGTTGTTGGGCTCCAGATGTTGTTGGACTCCAATTCCCATCAGCCTCAGACAGCATGGCCAATGGTAAGGGCTGATGAGAGTTGTAGTTTGTCAACACCTGAAGGGCCACGGGTTCCCCATCCCTGGCTTAAGCCTTGCTCTAGCACTGATCAAGGAGAGCCTTCTGAAATATTGCTGCAGCATAGTTTCCCTAGGCGGAATCACACCATAGGTTTAAAGCACATCACTTCCCCCAAAGAATCTTGGGAACTGTAGTTTTGTCCTCACAGAGTTACCATTTCCAACCCCATTAACATACTGCAGTTCCCAGGATTCTTGCAGGGAAGTCATGTGTCTCCTTGCAGCCCCTTTGCCCTCTTTGTCTTGACAAGTTCTGGCTCTTTTCATTCAGAAGGGCTATACAACTCTTGTGAACAATGTGGATTGATATAGGATATCATTCCCAAGGGACATTCAATAATCAATTTTAAGAACGCAAAGAGCCTGGTGGATCAGACCAATGGCCCATCTCCTCCAGCATCCTGTTCTCGCAGTGGCCACCCAGATGTCTATGGAAACTTGAAAGCAGTTCTGTGCATCCTTGGTTGGCAACTTGGTTGACACTCCTCTGAAGTCTCTCAGCCCCACTCACCTCACAGAGTGTTTGTGGTGGGGGAGGAGGGGAAAGGAGAATGTTAGCCACTTTGAGACTCCTTCGGGTAGTGATAAAGTGGGATATCAAATCCAAACTCAGTGGGGCTGAGAGACTTCAAAGAAGTGTGAGTGGCCCAAGGTCACCCAGCAGCTGCATGTGGAGGAGCGGAGACGCGAACCCGGTTCCCCAGATTACGAGACTACCGCTCTTAACCACTACTCTGCACTGGCTCTCAAGGGCTGTTTTGAAGTTCACAACAATGGATACAACCTCTTTTCTCATCTGCAAGGCTTTGAAAAAGTGGGCCAAACTTGGAAGGGTACCAGCTGGCAGTTACATTGGCTTTGCAGGATTGAGATGTTGCACTGGGATGAGATCAGTTCATAATACTTCATATGTGGCAACCGCAGCTTGGGTCAAATTAGTGAGAGGGGTGCAACCCCATGGAAACGTGTAAAAGCTAAACACACTCTTGTGCAGGAGATTTCCCTGCTGGACTGTTCTTCATGTCTGAACCTAGGGCACACTTTGCATCATATGCTGTTGAACGTTTTATCATATTTGCATTGTTGCAACTGATCATAAGCTAAGAATATCTTTAATGCTGCTATGCGGTGTACTACTCTACTTTGGAAACTGAGGAGATAAACCTGACTTGGGTGGGGTTCCAGCTTCCATCAGCCCCAGCCAGCATGGTCAATGACTAGGGATGGTGAGAAATGTAGTCCTGCAGAATCTGGAGAACCTGGTTCCTCACTCCTCTCCCTAGAGCTAGGGTGTTGTATATTGAAAGAGAGGTTTGGAAGAGATTCCTACTCTCCAGTAGCAGAGTTAACACAATGGTGATTGCTCCAAGCACATTAAAACTTGGTTAGATTTACACCTGCCCTTATCCACATTTAAACAAACATTTCCCCTCATGGGGACACTTAGACTAGAATAAATAAACTGGCTGACTGACCGAACCCAAAGGGTGGTCATCAATGGTCCCTCTTCATCCTGGAGAAGAGTGACTAGTGGGGTGCCACAGGGTTCTGTCTTGGGCCCGGTCTTATTCAACATCTTTATCAACGACTTGGATGATGGACTCAAGGGCATCCTGATCAAATTTGCAGATGACACCAAACTGGGAGGGGTGGCTAACACCCCAGAGGACAGGATCACACTTCAAAACGACCTTGACAGATTAGAGAACTGGGCCAAAACAAACAAGATGAACTTTAACAGGGAGAAATGTAAAGTATTGCACTTGGGCAAAAAAAAAAGAGAGGCACAAATACAAGATGGGTGACACCTGGCTTGAGAGCAGTACATGTGAAAAGGATCTAGGAGTCTTGGTTGACCACAAACTTGACATGAGCCAACAGTGTGACGCGGCAGCTAAAAAAACCAATGCAATTCTGGGCTGCATCAATAGGAGTATAGCATCTAGATCAAGGGAAGTAATAGTGCCACTGTATTCTGCTCTGGTCAGACCTCACCTGGAGTACTGTGTCCAGTTCTGGGCATCACAGTTCAAGAAGGACACTGACAAACTGGAACGTGTCCAGAGGAGGGCAACCAAAATGGTCAAAGGTCTGGAAATGATGCCTTATGAGGAACGGCTAAGGGAGCTGGGCATGTTTAGCCTGGAGAAGAGGAGGTTAAGGGGTGATATGATAGCCATGTTCAAATATATAAAAGGATGTCATATAGAGGAGGGAGAAAGGTTGTTTTCTGCTGCTCCAGAGAAGCGGACACGGAGCAGTGGATCCAAACTACAAGAAAGAAGATTCCACCTAAACATTAGGAAGAACTTCCTGACAGTAAGAACTGTTTGACAGTGGAATTTGCTGCCAAGGAGTGTGGTGGAGTCTCCTCCTTTGGAGGTCTTTAAGCAGAGGCTTGACAACCATATGTCAGGAGTGCTCTGGTGGTGTTTCCTGCTTTGCAGGGGGTTGGACACGATGGCCCTTGTGGTCTCTTCCAACTCTATGATTCTAGGATTCTATGAAATCACAGGCACTTAGCTTTGCAAATAAATGAATATTTTGCTCATCAAATTTCCAGAAGTTAACAGCAACAGCATCTGCTGGCAGTAAAATAAAGACAAAAAAAAGTTTCCAAATTACTTACAAAAAGGATTATGCAATCTTTGAGTTAGAAAATATGCAGGTCACCAATCTCCCTTTTGGAGAGATTCAGTTCACTTGTTCCAGGAAGCATGAAGAGAAAAAGACTGAGAAGCGGTTGGGAGCAGGGGCCACTCTGCTATCTTCAGCTCAGGGCTTAGGTTAACCCTTTCATGCATGCAAGTGTGAGTCAGTAACTGCACAACACTGAATTGCTAGCTGAAGGTTCTTGTTTAATTGATAGCTGGTGGGTCCTCCAAACCATTGAAATGTGTGCTTTGCCACCTCCCTAGGTTTGAAGGAACAGGTTTTGCAGTTTGATCCTACTCAGGGGAAGCAAAAGAGCCCTGTATTTTACAGTTAGCTGGCTATCGTGAAGCAACCTGCTTTGGGGAAACTGATGCTGCTGTCTCAACCCTTATAATGCTGCTATTGGTGCTTGACTACTCCCGCTTGGACTACTGCAATGCGCTCTACGTGGGGCTACCTTTGAAGGTGACCCGGAAACTGCAATTAATCCAGAATGCGGCAGCTAGACTGGTGACTGGGGGCGGCCGCCGGGACCACATAACACCGGTCCTGAGAGATCTGCATGGGCTCCCAGTATGTTTCCGAGCATAATTCAAAGTGTCGGTGCTGACATTTAAAGCCCTAAATGGCCTCGGTCCAGTATAGCTAAAGGAGCATCTCCACCCCCATCATTCAGCCTGGACACTGAGGTCCAGCGCTGAGGGCCTTCTGGCGGTTCCCTCACTGCGAGTAGTGAGGTTACAGGGAATCAGGCAGAGGGCCTTCTCGGTAGTGGCACCTGCCCTGTGGAACACCCTCCCATCAGATGTCAAAGAGATAAACAACTACCAGACTTTTAGAAGACATCTGAAGGCAGCCCTGTTTAGGGAAGTTTTTAATATTTAATGCTGTATTGTTTTTAACACTCGATTGGGAGCTGCCCAGAGTGGCTGGGGAAACTCAGCCAGATGGGCGGGGTATAAATAATATATTATTATTATTATTATTATTATTATTATTATTATTATTATTATGGCTGCTACCATACTACTCACCCTATATTTGTACTGTAAGATTTTACAAAAAGTACTTTTTAGGCCTCACTTGCTCTAAAATGCTGCACTGAAATTTGCTACCCGTTGGGAAAGTGGGGAGCAGGAAAAACAGCAGCTTGCTCAGGAATCCCAGGTGGCAAAGGTTAGCCCGGCCATCTCTGGCTAATATTGACACTTTAGAAGCTCCAATTGCTTTGTATCAATGGAATTCCTCACTGTACTGTGTTATTGGCAGAAATAAGGAAGACAGAAGGGACATCTGAGCTAGTGTGCATCCACTTATCTTTGCTTCATTTTATCAAAATCAACCTAAATATGGGCACTGACTGCCTGTGTACATCCTCTGATATTTTATCTTCAGCTGTTCCCTTGATGCATGGAACAGGCAGCTGTTTCCTGCATCTGGAATCTATTAGAAGGCCCTCTAGCTCAGTATGTTCTTCTCTGCCACATGGCACGTGTAATTTGGTGTCTTCTTGGGCTACTTGCCCTTCAATAACCTTTACAAGCCTGTACTAGGCACTGCACTGAATTATATGAACTGGGTGACAATTTAGGGGTTCCCCCAAATTTACCCCCATTAGTCAGGGGATGTGGGAGGAATATGGTTTCTACTGTTTGCTGTTTGATAAGTGAATTATAACTCCATCTCATCCCAAGTGCCTGACTAGAATTAAAACAAATATACAATGGGTGGTACACAACTAAGATTTATTCAGGGTAGACCCATTGAAATTAATGGACATGAGTAACTTGGGAGAAACTCTGTTGAATGCCACTCAAAATGTCTACAATTTAGGATAAAATGGCTGCAATCCCCTTAAAACTAAAGATATTCAAGTAGCCAAAAAATTGTGCAGAGTAGTACACCCTGTTCATTTCTCATGCACACCTCTTGATTTGTTTTATGTACCTGTTACGCATATTGTTCAAATGTTCCATTTCCATTTCCAGAGGCTAAGTTTCTTTAATAGAGGTTGCTCCAAATTTTCTCTCAGAATTGTCTCTTTTACTGATTGCCCAGTCCCCATTTATCCTTTGATTGACTGACAATTTCACCTGATGGACGCCCATTGCTACAGATTACTGGTTTTCTCACAGTCCTGTGTGTGTGTGTGTGTGTGTGTGTGTGTGTGTGTGTATATATATATATATATATATATATATATATATATATATATATATGCAGGTTTTGGTGTTTTCGGGTATCTTCCCATGTAAGAGTTGGGGTGTCTAGGCGACGTTTCGACGAGGTCTCACTCGTCATCTTCAGGCTGGTGCTTTCGGCTTCTTGTTACTAGAACAGAGCAGGATCTCAGTGTTTGAGTTCCTATAAATACTGTTGAGGGGGTGTGGTGTATAGCCTCCATCGTTCTGGGCAGAGAGGAAGTTCCCAGGTTATTGTGCCTTTTCTTCTTTTGTTCATTAATTACTTGAGGGATATCTTGAGTGATTTCTTGAGTGATATTCTGAGTACCACTTAGGAGGGTCATTAGGTGTGGATTAGTTGCTAAAGCTTTCGTGTCTTGACCTCTTGAGCTTGTGAAGAGTTTTTCTGAGTTTTTCTGAGAAGAGTTTTTCTGAGAAGATGGCTGTACTGCACTTAGTTGTGCTCTGGCTTGGCTTCGTGTATAGGGGCGAGCTGTGGTTTTGTGCCCTGTGCCAGCCAGATCTGTGTAGGGATTGCAGGGGGGTGCAGCATCCGGAGGTGCCACTATGGTTTGGCTACTGGATGGTATCTGTAATTTATCTGTGGAGAGGGTCTGGGTTTGGGTCTGGTGTGGTTGATTGGAGATGGCGTTCTGTGTGCCTCTGGTTCTGGTGTCGGTTTTTGTGGGGAGGGCTAATTTCCAGATGTCTGGCAGGCGGGACGTGTCGTCACGCTTGTTCATGTTGTGAGGGTGTTTCTCTATCTCGATGGCTTCCATGATTATTCTCTTGTGGTGATGTTCCATGTTAAAGAGCAATTTGGAATCTGCAAAATTAATTTCGTGTCCTGTTTCTTTCATGTGTTGGTAAAGAGAGGAAGTTTTTTCTTCTTTTTTGACGGCATTCTTGTGTTCTGCGATACGTGCATTTATTCGTCTGTTTGTTTGTCCAATGTACGTGGCTGGGCAGACTTTGCAGGGTATTTCATAGACCCCTTGGTTTTCTAACTGGATTTTATCTTTTGGGTTTCTGAGGATATTGGCTATTTTTTGGTTGGTGCAAAAGGCTGTTTTGATATTGTGTTTATGGAGGATTTTGCTAATTTTATCTGTGGTGCCCTTGATATAAGGAAGGAGGGCCATGCCATTGTTTTCTTCTGTGTCTTGGTTTTTGGGGGGTGTTTCTTTTTGGATTAGCTTCGTAACCCTGTTTTGCTGGTATCCGTTGGCGATTAACACATTTGAGAGATTCTGTAACTCAGTTGTCAAGTGGTCTTCGTCAGCCAGGCGTTTGGTTCTGGAGATGAGAGTCTTGGCTACGGAGTTTATTTGTGCAGGGTGGTGGTGTGATTGTGCATGTAAGTAGCGGTTGGTGTGTGTTTTTTTCCGGTAGATAGTGTGTCCTAGGGAGCCATCAGGTTTTTTGTAGATTAGGACGTCAAGGAAGGGAAGTTGGTTGTTGGCTTCTATTTCCATAGTGAATTGTATTTTGGGGTGTAGGCTGTTGAGATGTGTGAGGAAGCTATCTAGTTTTTCCTTCCCGTGTGGCCAAATTACAAAGGTGTCGTCAACATATCTGAGCCAAAGTTTGGGTTTGTGTTCTGACTTGTCTAAAGCATTGGTTTCAAAGTGTTCCATGTACAGATTTGCGATGACCGGTGAGAGGGGTGATCCCATAGGTGCTCCTTCTATCTGTTTGTATCTTTGTCCATTGTGGATGAAGTACGTGTTGGTTAGGCAGTGGTTGGTCAGGTCCAGGATGTATTCGGGGGGATTGTATTTGTTTTGAATGGCTGTCAAGGCTTCATTAATGGGCACTTGTGTGAAGAGAGATACAACATCGAAGCTCACAAGTAGGTCATCGGGATGTAGGTTTTGCTTCTTTATTGTTTCTATGAACTGGAAGGAGTTTGTAACGTGTGAAGCGATAGATTCTGCATAGGGCTGAAGTTGCTTAGCGAGAAATTTAGCGAGATTTTGTAGAGGTGAGCCTATGGAGCTGACTATTGGTCTGAGTGGTGTTCCTTCTTTGTGTATCTTGGGGAGACCGTAGAGTTTGGGGCATCTGGATGATTTTTCTCTGGGGATGATTCTTAGCTGGATTTCTTCACTGATAGGAGAGGCTTTTATTTTGGATTTGGTGGTTTTTTCCGGATAGGTGGTGGGATCTGTTTTTATAGGTTGGTAGGTAGGGTCTTGGAGTAGATTTGATAGTTTTGCTTGGTAGTCCGATGTGTTCATCACAACAGTGGCATTACCTTTGTCTGCTGGGAGAATGATTATGTTGTTGTCTTTCTTCAGGTTGGTGAGTGCTTTCTGTTCTTCTTTGTGTAAATTGCTTCTGGGTGGTTTGCTGGAGCAGAGGATGTTGGTGACTTCGAGTCTGATTTTATTGGCTTCATCTGGGTTGATTTTGGTTAGGCTAGCTTCGACTCTGCATATGATGTTTTCCGTGGGGATGCGTCTCGGGGCGACTGCAAAGTTGAAGCCTTTGGAGAGTACTTTGGTTTCAGTTGAGGTGAGGATCCTGTCTGATATGTTATGTACTGTTTGTTTCATGGGTTGTTGTGGAGGGTGGCTGGGCTTCTGGCGTTTCTCTAGTTTGTGGAGTTTGTTGGTGTGTGTGTCTGTCTTATGTGAGGACTCTGTTTCAGCTCTCCAAACGGCTAGTTGTTTGCATTTGTCCCAGAGTGCAGGGTGGATTTTGTTACACAGATCCTACACAGATCTGGCTGGCACAGGGCACAAAACCACAGCTCGCCCCTATACACGAAGCCAAGCCAGAGCACAACTAAGTGCAGTACAGCCATCTTCTCAGAAAAACTCTTCTCAGAAAAACTCAGAAAAACTCTTCACAAGCTCAAGAGGTCAAGACACGAAAGCTTTAGCAACCAATCCACACCTAATGACCCTCCTAAGTGGTACTCAGAATATCACTCAAGAAATCACTCAAGATATCCCTCAAGTAATTAATGAACAAAAGAAGAAAAGGCACAATAACCTGGGAACTTCCTCTCTGCCCAGAACGATGGAGGCTATACACCACACCCCCTCAACAGTATTTATAGGAACTCAAACACTGAGATCCTGCTCTGTTCTAGTAACAAGAAGCCGAAAGCACCAGCCTGAAGATGACGAGTGAGACCTCGTCGAAACGTCGCCTAGACACCCCAACTCTTACACGGGAAGATACCCGAAAACACCAAAACCTGCATTCCTGTACCCGTGAAAATCTACGAAAGCAAATATATATATATATATATATATATATATAATATTTATTAAAAGTTTAAGAATTAATGAAAAAAGTAAAAAAGAGAGAAGATAGACAATACAAATCAATACATTACAATACATATAAAAAAGCAAAAGACACAATACATCAAAACAAAAACAAAAGCAAAACAAAAACAAAAGCAAAAACAGTTAAAAACACATCCAACATTTCCATATCTTTGTCTTTCATTAACTTGTTTCATCGACCTCCTCACACCTCCCTTTTTGTGTTCTAGTTATTAATTATTTCAGCAAATCCTTTCCATCTTTCACTGTTTTCTGTCATTTAATTATCTTAATTTATTTTAACCTTATCTTACCATTAAAACCCTAAAACTTATTTATACTTAACTCCTTATAACATTTCTACTAAAGCCATATATTTCATTCCAACATTTTTCTAACACTCATTAATTTTGCAACATTTCTCTAAATAATTTTTTTTAAAAAAACTTTTTTTCCAATCTTCTTCCACCGTCTCTTCACCCTGGTCCCGGATTCTGTCAGTCCTTTCTATCAATACCATATGGTCCATCAACCTGGTGACCTTCTGTCCGAGGCTCTTAACTCTCTTCCATGTCCCTTCTGCAGATCTTTACTTTATCTTCTGCTGATCTTGTTCTTAATTTCCTTCCTTTGTCACTGAGGAGTAGATCTCTGGGAAACTCCAACCTAACAATGTCTTTATTCCTTCTCGACGGGTCAGCCCATTCTCCATAGTCAGAACTAAAGTCCGATAGATATTTCAGAGCGCCACTCTCCCCCTGACCCAAATCCAGATCCCAAAGGCCAGAGCATCCCTGCATTGGAGGATCTATCCAACTTTCCTTCTCCAATCCAAGCAGAGCTCCTTCCCACCAAATCTGACTTTCTCTGGATTCGATCATAAAGGGCAACAGCTTATGATCATCAAATTGCCTCTGTGAGGCCGGGGCTCTCTCCACTTGAATTACTTGAGGTTCAACAACAACTTTCTCCTTCGTCTTCTCCACAGCTTGCCATGTCGAAACAGATTCCTGGGTCAATTCCTGAGTAATTTCTGTATAGATATTCCTTTTTGTCCCAACTCAGTCATTTTTTGTCCCAAATTGTCAATTTTTTTAATCCACACATCCGTCTTCTCATGAAGCTGTTCCAATAAAGCACTTGTCTTGCAAAATGCAATCAGTAAGGCTTCTTCTGTCAACATTCTTGTCCAAGGTCAGACTCTGATTCTCACGCTCTTTAATCTCTGCAGCTGGAAAATTCCCCAGCTCCACTCCTGCAACAGTTTCAAAAGCTCTCTCTAGGGGAAACAATTTCTATTTTTATCCATCAAACGCAGATCCAGCGACAGAATTAGTTTCGATTTTCAGTTACTTTTTTTACTCCTTTTTAAGTGCAAAATGAAACAATGGAAACAATATATTTCTCTTATTTAACTATCTGTCAACATACGTTTTGTTCACAGTCAATGAACTTTCCCAAAACGTCAATCTTACTGGCAGCCCGTTCCCAGGTTCGAAACGGTGGTGATTTATCTTTCTTCACTCTCTCTCCTGCAGGCTTAAACGATCTAGAATTTCCCCCCCTCTTCTCCTGCTTCCAAGGGGGGTTTAGTAGTTTTAACCGATGGAGATTTAGTCCTTTACAAAAGACTTTCCAGGCTTTAGCTTGCGACGTCTTTGCTTCAATCTATTTACAAAAGAGGAAGGCGGACTTCCTGTTTGAGACCTTCCCGTTTCAATGCCAAATTAAGAAGTTTAGAGATCCAATTTTCCGTTCTACTCACGGGTAGTTGTTTAGAGTCCAATTGTCCACAGGAAAAAGTCAGTGCTCTCCGGCAACAGCAATGAGGCTTCACTCCGTGAAAGAAGCAGTCGATTTGAAGCACCGCACCGCTCACCCCACGTCGCTCCGGATCCCCGAAACCGAGTTTTCCCACGAGTAGGGGAGGCGCAAAAGGTGCCAGCCGAATCCCACGTCCACAGGCTTCTCCCGCCTGTGGTTTTTAATGGGTCTCTGCCTTGCCGTGGCAGCCAGACCCTGATTTCCACGGAGCGGATTCCTCCCGATCAGAGGAAATCCGCCATTGCCGGAGGCGCTAACCCGGAAGTCCTCCTCACAGTCCTGTGTATAAGCCCTCATCTTCTCTTTTGCTGATTTATTGTGCAGGTTTGATGCATCAACCTGTGCATTCTGAGATGATGTCAGGCTTCAGAACAGAATAATTCCCCACCTCCCCCACCAAAGATATCAAATAAGAATAAATTCAGGATTAGAAGAAATAAGACTATGGTAAATAGATGAAAGCTACACTGCTAAGCAGAGAGTACAACAGGGATTCCTAATTATATCTTGCTTCTAACCTAACATACTCAATATCAAATTATAAGTTACACAAAATAAAATTAAGTATAAGCAAATTCAAAATATTTCAGAAGAGCACAGTTTGAGCAGCATAATTTGGTATAACACCCCCCCACCCCAGAGAAAAGCAGACATTTCCACCTTCAAACATTCACCAACTTTCAATACACTTTGGCCTTTGTTTTCCTTCATTGCTGATTCTTTGTGCTTCCTGTAGTAATTGTATGGATGCAGTGCCACCTAATCAAAGACCACACAGTGATTGGGATGATGTCACAACCCTGGATATCTGTAAATAATACGGTTCAGTACAACCAGGTTGAGTTATATACTGGACCAAGTTAAGTGACTCATTGAACAGTTTTACAAGAAGTACCAACATGTAGTCGAAAGTGCAGTTGTTTTTCATCGCTGCTGAAAATGGTTGCTTTTGCTATTTTTATCTATGTGACTGCTTTGGGAAACAATATTTAGAGTTACTTTGTCATACAGATTTGGGGTTCAAAATATGGGATCAGATCAAGAATCAGAGACCAAATACTCAAGGATTGCAAAAGCTCCAGAGTTCAGCAACAATGTTATACAACTGCATTTTAATATTTATATCTCTCCTTGCCTCCAAGAAGCTTAGGGTAGTATACATGTTTCCCCTCTTCCATCTTAGCTGCACAGTTAGGCTGAGACATGGTGACTGGCCCAAGTTGGGAATGGTTGTGATTTCCCAGGAAATGTCCTAGTTTATAAATCAATATTTGCACCACCTTATAGTCCAGGTGGTTATAAGGAATCAGTTGCTGTACTATGACTCCCACAATCCATTGCTGGCTGAGGCTGATGGAGTCCAAGAACTTCTGGAGGACTATAGGTTTCCAAAGAACAGTGTTCCTGGAAACCACAGGTAAGCTTGCCAACTCTTGAATCGACACCTGCTGGTGTCTCTTTTAAAGGCCACCTTGATCCATGAACTTTTGTAAGCAACAAGTGGGAATGTTTAGCTGTAAACCATGAAGGGTTTTGCCTTCCGATTTCTGCATATCAGACTTCTGTGCAGGGAACAGCAGCAGCAGCAGGCCAGACCAGTTTCCTGCCCAACTGACAGCAAGCCACAAGGTAATCATTTTTAGAAGCTTTGATTGTAACAGACAAGAGATTGCATATGATTGCAGACATTCTGTAAGCCATCCTGTTAAGCAAGGCTGGCTTTAGAGACAATGCATTTAACACCACATATAATATCAATACATAGCAAAGGGATGAAAATCCAAATCTACACTCTGGTACTTTGTAGCTGTTATGTACTGAGCTGAATCTTAGAACAATAGGATCCAGAATGCAGCAGTCTGATTGGTCTGCAGGAGCCACCCAATCCAGGTGGAAATGAATCAGCGACCTGATTGGCTTGCAGGAGTAGCCAATCAGGCTCATGGATGAAGTGAATCATCAACCTGGTTGGCCTACAGGAGCAGCCCGGAATTAGCCAATCACGCAGGGCCCATTGTGTAAATAATGTATATATAGCTAGACGTTTTGGGGGAAGTTTCATTCATTGCTACTATGAGCTGAATAAAGAGCATGAAATTTGAACTCGACTCCGAGTATATTTCAGTAGCCTAACCCAGAGTTTGTATGCACCAAAATTTATAATTCCGAATGCTCAGTTTGGTCAAAAGGATTGCTAAGAAACTACAGAGCCAGTTTGGTGTAGTGGTTAAGAGCGGTAGTCTTGTAATCTGGTGAACCAGGTTCGGGTCTCCACTCCTCCACATGCAGCTGCTGGGTGACCTTGGGCCAGTCACACTTCTCTGAAGTCTCTCAGCCCCACTCACCTCACAGAGTGTTTGTTGTGGGGAAGGGAGGGAAAGGAGAATGTTAGCTGCTTTGAGACTCCTTCAAGTAATGATAAAGCGGGATATCAAATCCAAACTCCTCCTCCTTCTCCTCCTCCTCCTCCTCCTCCTCCTCCTCTTCTTCTTCTTCTACAGTAAATCAGGTTCAATATGTATTAAAAGGCTACCATGGGAACCCATTGCAGGGCTGGGTTGGAAGTAGTTGACGGGGAACAAGTTTGGGTCAACTATAAATGCTTGGGTTATATGTGCATGTGTGAGTGCAGGTAGATGGAGATAGGAGGTTGCAACAGATGGAGAGTCCCTGCGCTGAAGATACTGTGTTGAAGATGCCTGCTTTGTGGGGTGGAGAGGTGATCCATTTCCATGCAGAACTTGAGAAAACCACTCAGCAAAAAGCAGAAGTTTGTTTGAAAGAGAGCAGCGGGTTTTTTTGGAATCCATTTGGATTACTTTTGTTCGCAGCAAAAATAGCGTACAGCACAAAAGCTGCAATGTTGTGATTATTCTTTCCTCTGCCATTATTTTATTTGACTTTTAAAGTCTGCTCTGTTGGCCCATTTCTCCATGCTATCATTTCCACGGAAAGATTCACAGGTGCTGCTAGCACCAACATGAATGAACCTTCCACTTTCGTGAACATGAAATATATATTTCATTATCCAAGAGTTAACTACTCTTCTGTTCTCCCACATTCGAGCCTGTATGACTGCTTGGAAGCCACTGCCATTTCCAGGTAATGTTTGACTCTGTCTTCCTTTAACTGGTTACACACAGTCTCTCTCTTTCTCTTTCTCCCTCCCTCTCTCTCTCTCCCCCCTCCCTCCTTTCCTACTCACCTTATGAAAAATGGGCTTGCTATCTGCAGCTGTCAAGAGTCTGCAGAGCAAGGAGTACGCCTCAGTGAATATACAAATGTGCTATTGGACTGAAGCCTCCCCTCCCCAACCCCGAATGGCTGGTGCTGAATACAAATTGCTCCGTGGGAAGGGAGAGTTCTCCTCCTAATGTTTGCTGCTTCTGCCGCTGATCTCCCATTGATTTAGGGAGGCATTAAGAAGAGGCCATTTGGGAGAATACCTGGTTGCCCAGAGACAGCCTGATTGTGAATGTACTATCATGTAATACATGATATATATATATATATATATCTGCTTACTTGTTCAACCAAGAAAGTCAAAGGACGAATTAAAAATGAACCAACCCAGAAGTACATAAAAACACACAAATGACTCGCTAAAGAAACCCTTTAAAGATTTACCATGCATGCTTATAAAACTCCAGACCTGGCTTTAGCAGCAGCAAGAACAAACATAACTGAAATATATGTTCCATTCATAGTGTAAAAAAGCTTAATTCTCATTGGCCAACCTTGAATCTAATACAGCAAATCCTGCAATAAGTTTTTCTAGAGTTGGTCAAAAATCTGACACCTGAAAAAATACAATATGTAGAAGTGGGCAATACCCTCTTGATCAGGCACCCCCAAACTCGGCCCTCCAGCTGTTTTGGGACTACAACTCCCATCATCCCTAGCTAACAGGACCAGTGGTCAAGGGTGATGGGAATTGTAGTCCCAAAACAGCTGGAGGGCCAAGTTTGGGGATGCCTGCTCTTGATGAATGTTCTAATCCTGCTGATAATATTTGTTTAAATAACATTAGAATTCCTGTGGATGTTTTGCCTAACTTCAGAGTTCACCATCATTGAAACTCTATGGCAGCCCTCCCTAGCACGGGGCCTTCCAGATGTTTTGGCCTTCATCTCTCATCGTGCACTGTCTTGCTGGCTGGGGCTCATGGGAGTTGTACTCCAAAACATCTGGAGAGACCAGGTTGGAGAAGGTTGTATGGAACTCCCTTCCTCCACAGGAAGCCCTTGCATCCTTCCTCGTCATTCCTTGGAGGACTCCCTCAAATGCACTTCAAATTTTGCTATAGCTGGAACTCGCTGGCCACCAAAGGCATATGAAACTTTCCCTTTGCTTATACCCCTTCATGTTGAAGATAGGAGGTGGAGTGCACCATAATGTGTTTGTTGTTGTTTAGTCGTTTAGTTGTGTCCGACTCTTCGTGACCCCATGGACCAGAGCATGCCAGGCACTCCTGTCTTCCACTGCCTTCCGCAGTCTGGTCAAACTCATGTTAGTCGCTTCGAGAACAGTGTCCAACCATCTCGTCCTCTGTCGTCCCCTTCTCCTTGTGCCCTCCATCTTTCCCAACATCAGGGTCTTTTCCAGGGAGTCTTCTCTTCTCATGAGGTGGCCAAAGTATTGGAGCCTCAGCTTCAGGATCTGTCCTTCCAGTGAGCACTCAGGGCTGATTTCCTTCAGAATGGAGAGGTTTGATCTTCTTGCAGTCCATGGGACTCTCAAGAGTCTCCTCCAGCACCAGAATTCAAAAGCATCAATTCTTCGGTGATCAGCCTTCTTCATGGTCCAGCTCTCACTTCCATACATCACTACTGGGAAAACCATAGCTTTTACTATACGGACCTTTGTCGACAAGGTGATGTCTCTGCTTTTTAAGATGCTGTCTAGGTTTGTCATTGCTCTTCTCCCAAGAAGCAGGTGTCTTTTAATTTCGTGGTTGCTGTCACAATCTGCAGTGATCATAGAGCCCAAGAAAGTAAAATCTCTCACTGCCATATAAAACCATGGCCAAAAAGAAGTTAGTAGTAGATCAGTCTTTGCTTTGAATATGTAGGACTTTGGCTCCTACACCATTGGCATGAGTACCTAGCCAGGTGTCCATGTTGTCTAGAGCTGAATGCCTAGCATGATGTCACTTTGCTAGCCTGTATCATTTTGGCCTACAGACCAGGGTATTGAATATTTGAATGTCCCCTCATGTACAAGAAAACTGGGTCTCTTTAATAGGATGCCTGGTGAAAACTAATGATGTTGTAAAAACCACAGCAACCCCTATCCTCACCCACATGCCCTGGGTTGCTGTGTGCAAGAGAAACCTGGCAGACAAACAGCGACCTAGCGGAGAAGCAGTCCCATCCGCCATGTCCAACCTCTGTTACACATGCCAGGTCAATATCTCCATATCTTATCGCAAAGTATTGGAAAACACAAGATTTACCCACCCGGGAAGAATGGCAGATGAAGTTGATATGGAAATGGCGGAAATGACTGGCAGAATCCGAGACCAGGGAGAAGAATCGGTGGAAGAAGACTGGAAAAAGTTTAAAGACTATTTACAGAAACACTGTAAAATTAATGAATGTTAGAAAAAAGTTGGAATGAAGTTATATGGCTTTAGTAGAAATGTTGTAAGGAATTAAGTATAAATAGATTAATAGAGTATTAAAGGGAAAAATAAGGTTAGAATGTGTTAAGATAATTAGCGGACTTCCGGGTTGGCGCCATCGCCTAATGGCGGACTCCCTCCGAGCTCCGGAGGGAGTCTGCTCGGCAGGGGCTGGGTCCTACCGCGCCGGCGACGCGGGGACCCTTAAAAACCACGGGCACGGAGCCCGTGGACATGGGGACTCGGCTGGTACCGTTAGCGCCCTCCCGACTCGTGAAGGAGCCTTTTTAAAGGCTACGGATCGGGTGCCGGGGAGCGGCGTGGTGCTGTGAGTCTATCGCTTCCCCTGCCGAGCGCAGCCGCATGCCATTCGTCGGAGAGCGCTGGCTTCTTCCATTGAAAATTCGGCTATTTAACAACAACCCGTGAGTAATTGGGTAACCGGGTATAAAAGGAGAAAAAAAGGAATTTTTTTTCGGATTCGGCACGAGCGGGGGGGGGGTCTAAAAAGGAAGTCAGTCCCCTCCCTGATTGTAAACATGCTAAAACAAGGACTGAGAAACCAAGATCGATTCAGAAGCTTATTGCTGACAAAAAATATCAATTACACGATGGGATATTACAAGAATTGTGCTGGAGGAGAAAAGTCGAGGGTGAGAGGGAAAAGGCAACCCCCCTCTGGGAACCGGGGCGATTCGGAGAACCTGGCGGAGAGAGATGGAGAATTTGACAGCGGTCAAAGTAGCTGTCAAATCTTGAGAACATAAAGAGGACTTTGTTATAAGTATTTTGCTGGTAAATTTTGTTACAATTGGACATAAATATGGACACAAAATGTCGGGGGAAAAAAGAAACAACAACTTGACTTTTGGATTAGAGGATACAAAGTTACTGCAACCCCCCTAGAGGGGCTTTGGGACATTACAAGTGGCGTATGTGGAAAATTACTCTGGGATGGGTACAGGACTTATCTCCTGGGAAAGCAGCTAAACTGAAATATTGTTTTGTCTACAGAGGTGACAACACAATAGAATTTTTCTATTGAAGCAAGGTAGGAACTGGACGTAAGTTTTTGTTCCTGAATAACAAACCTCTGTAGAGATACTAGATTTCGGAATAAGAATGGTTTTGCAGCTGAACAAGATAGAAACCTGAGAAAGTAAGAAATAAAAGAGCAAAGGACCAACTACGCCACGGAAAGAACAATGGGAGGAGCAACTATGACCAAAGGAAATTAAAGGCCTCTATTAGACTGGATTTTTGAAGTTAAACAGCATCAAAACAAGCAAATTTAAAGAAAACCGGCAAGATGGATTGAGGAAAATTTGGCTGTGGACTTGAGACCTCCAGGCCGACAACATACAGACTGATGGACATGGGGAATCTAAACCGGGGAAGGGAGGGGGAATTCTAGAATCCAAAGGCTATGTAACCAACTTTTTGAATCTTCTTCTATCTTTTATCTTTTATCTTTCTATATAACTTTGGTATTTTGATTTAACATGTTTTGAAAAAAAGGGGGAATTCGTGGAAGGAAACGGGGTAGATCTTGGGGGAAATTTTTTTTTTCTATTTTGTTAAAGATGAGGAGTGATGTTAAGATTGTAATTCAAATTGGTTAATAGGCACAACATATTAGGTTTAAATTGGGAATGAGAACTTGTGGAACCAACTTAGGGAAAGGGGAATACAGTCGGGAGGGGAAGGAGGGAGTCCCAGAAAGAAGGTTATGAAAATAAGGGGTTAAAATTGGTTTTTCTGTTTCTTTCTTTTCTTTATCTTTTCTATTTTTTCTATTCTGTCACTATTGGAAATTTTAATAAATAAGATTAAAAAAAAAAGAATGTGTTAAGATAATTATAGGATAGAAAACAGAGGAAGATGGAAAGGAATTGCTGAAACAATTAACAGAAGTGGAATACAAAAAGGGAGGTGTGAGGAGGTCGTGGAAACAAGTGAATGAAAGATAAGATAATGAAATTGTTTGATGTGTTTTAAATGGGTTTTGTTTTTGTTTTGTTAGTTTTATGTGTTAGTGTTTTGTAGTGTTTTTGTATTGTATTGTATTGTATTGTCCTCTTTTTATGTTTTTTCTTTTGTAGTGTTGTGTTTAAACTGTTGGAAAACTAATAATTTTTTTTAAAAAAAAACAATATCTCCATCTGTAATCAAGTCATGAATGGCAGTGGTCTTGTGGATCATTGATCTGGCATTGCACAGCAGCACCTTAAGGTCATGTGGGTCTCCCTTGTTGATTCCAGTATCCTTCTGGTCAAGACCAGACCCGGAGGCAGGGATAGTCTCCAGACAATGACTAAACCTGCCTCCTCAGTAATGACATGGTCTGGTCTTAGCGTAACTCCTCCTGCCCATGATCACTGAGATTGGGTATCTCAGTGCACCCCCCCACCCCACCCGTGGAATATGCCCCAGCCATTCTCTTGGCTGGGGCCCACTCCCAGGGCAGCCAATTCCCTCTCTCCTTAAAACAACTTACAGTGGTACCTCGGGTTACATACGCTTCAGGTTACATACGCTTCAGGTTACATATGCTTCAGGTTACAGATTCCGCTAACCCAGAAATATTACCTCGGGTTAAGAACTTTGCTTCAGGATGAGAACAGAAATTGTGCGGCGGCAGCGGGAGGCTCCATTAGCTAAAGTGGTGCTTCAGGTTAAGAACAGTTTCAGGTTAAGAACAGACCTCCAGAACGAATTAAGTTCTTAACCCGAGGTACCACTGTATATGATTTAACTAACATAAAAAACTAAATTAAAACTACAAATGCAAATGAATATGCAAGCATATCACAATTTAAAAGCAATTTAAGACAACTCCCACCCCAAGTAAAACAACACCCACTCCCATTAAACACTAAATTAGAACAACTCAAAGCAGTTTTAAAACAGTTTAAAAATGTTTCAGATAGTTGGGGCCACAATAGCATACTCCAACCCCAAGGTCCAGTCAGCTGTACTCCATCAGTCAGTCTGGACCCCACCCTCCTGGCTCGGATGGAAGTGGCCAGCCTGCCAGACAGGGGGCAGCTCCAGCAAGACTCACAGCCAATGGTCTCGGGCTACAGCTCCCATCATCCCTGGCCATGGGCCATTTATATTGGGGCTGATTGGAGACGCAATTCAGCAGCAACTGGAGGGCCAAAGGTTCCCCTACACCTGCTCTTCCCCATCTGAGAGCAGCAGGGCAGGCCATGTGGCCACCACATCTTCCTCCTGAGGCAGCCTACTGGCTGAGCCAGCCCTGGCTGTCACCAGTTTTTGATGGGCCAGTTTCCTGGGCTAGATTTGAAATGGAACCTGCTCAGAGAAGTTAATTAATTTGGGTTTGAATCTAATAATAATAATAGCAACAATCATAGTAGTAGTAATTGTTGTTGTTGTTGTTTATACCCCGCCCATCTGGCTGGGTTGCCCCAGCCACTCTGGGCAGCTTCCAACACACATAAAAATAACAATAAAACATCAAACATTAATAGCAACAATCTGATCCAATACAAAAAATCACAATAACTTTAAAAACAAACAACATATATAAAATAAAGCAAAATTCAACAATCCATTAGAATCCAATAGTAAACAGTAAAACTAAACAGCATCAAATAATAATTAAACAGTTTACACGTATCAATTGCAATAAAGAATTATGAATTTATAATCAATAAAAAATACAAGCAAATGACAATGCATAAAATACCACAAAACCATGTAAAAGGATCAAATTGAGAAACAAGGACACACAACTTATAAAAATATTTTTGTTTTTATATTTTTAAAAAACCTACCCCTCAGTTCCTTTCTTCCCAGCTGCTTTTGCTCTTCTCAAAATCATGGTCTGGGAAAGGCTCCCCGGGGGGCTGGAGGGGGGGGCAGAGCAGGTGGGAAAGCAATTGCCTGCAGAAAGTCTCTCTCCCCTCAGGCCAACAGCAACTCGTTGAAACTCAGGCCCAGTTTGAAGTGGGCCTCACCGCCTCACGTCAGGTCTTTGCTATGCCAGGCAGTGGTGGCAGGGACCGTTGGTGAATCAGGCACCTTCTAAAATGAAGGCTGTCCCCTTCCATTTCCCTTTTCAAAACTGCCACCTGCAATGTTGACATTCACCACCATCACTCGTAGCAGGGCTCCCCCCGCCCAGCTCAGTTCCGGCACCTCTCAGGTGGGCACCCTTCTAAGAGAATGGGGGAGGTGTTTGTGGTGAGTTCCAGTACCTATTTTTCTAGAAAAATAGCCCTGGCTAGTAGCCACAGCCAAAGATTTGCCTCCCCTGACAGAATCCACTTGGCCTTGGCTGAGGAACTCCTGCATGCTCAGCTCTGAGGAACAGCGGAGCCTAAGGGTCGGCTAGGGAAGCATTTCTGCTGACGGCTCCTTGCTAATGATCCCTCGCTTCCCCCCCTGAGCAGCGGCGCTGACACTAAAAGCAGCCATAACAAATGTTCCTGAAAGGGATATGTGTGTAATTGCAAGCTTTGTGCCATAGATTTCCATTCTATCTGATTGATTTGAGCAGACCCGCATGCTACGCTGCCCTGTATATTCATCCGTCTCCCTCTCTCGTCGCTTTTTCCAAATGCCAAGATGCCTTTCAGAGGTCTTTCTTGTGGCTTGGTCCTGTTCTCTACTTGAGTAACTCCATGGAGTGCAGTTTCTTTTTTTCGTGGGGGTGGAGGAGGTTGAGTGGGTGTAAACAAGGACAGGACGTATCCACCTGGATAAAACGGTCAGTGATGTTTTAAATGTTCATCAGATTGCCTGTTCCAGTTTGTTGGCAGAAGGGCCAATAGCAGGGAAATGTATGTCAGAACACGTCTCCTGTGTGTGCGTCCATCTGGCTTCATTTGTCTCCATGTTGGTTAGAAGGAGCGATGGGCAAACTCCCTTCAGTTCGAATCAGAAATGGGTCACCAATTACATGCATTTTTAGAGATCTCTCAGAGGGAGAAAATCTGATCTCCCCCCCCCCCCAGTTCTGAATTGACTCACAACATTGTGAGCTGCAAAATCAGTCTATTATTTTGTCCACGTTCTAGGCACTAACTTCAACTCCAGCAAAGCAAAGCACATTTTAAAGATTCCAGCGACTAATGGGTAAGCCCCATAGCACTCTGAAGCTGTGCAGCCCAATAACTTAGGCTTAGGGGACCCAGGCAGAAGGGTAGGGTATAAATAGCATCAGCATCAGCATCCTACCTCTGTTGTTATTGTTTAGTCGTTTAGTCGTGTCCAACTCTTCATGACCCCATGGACCAGAGCATGCCAGGCACTCCTGTCTTCCACTGCCTCCTTTGGTCAAACTCATGTTAGTAGCTTTGAGAACACTGTCCCACCATCTCGTCCTCTGTCGTCCCCTTCTCCTTGTGCCCTCAATCTTTCCCAACATCAGGGTCTTTTTCAGGGAGCCTTCTCTTCTCATGAGGTGGCCAAAGTATTGGAGCCTCAGCTTCAGGATCTGTCCTTCCAGTGACCACTCAGGGCTGATTTCCTTCAGAATGGAGAGGTTTGATCTCCTTGCAGTCCATGGTACTCTCAAGAGTCTCCTCCAGCACCATAATTCAAAAGCATCAATTCTTTGGCGACCAGCCTTCTTTATGGTCCAGCTCTCACTTCCATACATCACTACTGGGAAAACCATAGCTTTAACTATATGGACCTTTGTCAGCAAGGTGATGTCTCTGCTTTTTAAGATGCTGTCTAGGTTTGTCATCACTTTTCTCCCAAGAAGCAGGCGTCTTTTAATTTAGCTCTGTAAAGCTTCCTAACTCAAGGAATCACTAGCACAGGGGTGGCTAACTTTGCTCCAAGGGCCACATTCACCCTGGAGCAACCTTCTGGAGGCCACATGCCTCTGGTGGGGATGGCTACCTAACACCCTCAAACACACCTTCTCACATGCACTAGTAGATCACTACTTCACACCTAGTGCACATGTGCACAGTTCCCCCTCTTCAGCTGATCACCTGAGACTGGGGAGCTGCTGCTGTTAATTATAGATTGTGTGTGTGTGTGTGTGTGTGTGTGTGTGTGTGTGTGTGTGTACCACAATGGATCTGTAAAATCAGTACGTAATTAAAATATGGAACAGCAATTCCATTGGGGCAATGATACATCCCAATTTAAAATATACAGTAAGACAATTAAAGAGCATAACAATAGAACAGTTGACAAACAGGTGAAACAATGTCACCAGAAGTTCAGAGGAACGCTTGACTGAGCAGGTTCAGGTGGGATGCCAGCACTGATGAGGCCTCTTGTATTTCAGCAGGGAAATGTCCCTTTCCGCTCATCAAAGGGGCCAATTTTGCATCCCCACCAGAGTGCTGGGCTCTACCCACCCCAGTGTTGTGTCTTTCCCCCACTTTTTGGTGCCACCATCAAAATCGGTGAGATGGAGAGAATTTGGCATACGCAAAGCTGTCTGTTTTACCCAACAGAGCAAATAGCAGAAGAGAACCAGGAAAACAGCACCATAGTCTTCTCCCCCAGCTCTGCAGTCCTGGTCCAAATCCTGACACACACACACCCAAGGCTGCATTTGCCAGATGTAACACTGCAAGAGATGGAATCCACTCTTTCATCTATTTATACTGAGTGCGAAAGGTCTCAGATTGCAGCAAGTTACATTGGGACAAAGAAGCAAGGACCAATCTCTGTTTGAAAATATAAAACTACCATTTTAAAAAATCTGTCTCTATCGCTAATTGGAACATATGGCTGAGGCAGGAAGCAGAGGTAAAGAAAAATATAATAAATCATTATATTAGCAACGCTGGAGATTCCTTTTAGATTTTGAAGTAGGCACAGAGTCAGTAGTAGCCAAATTGGGCAGCATTATCAAGTGGGTTTCCGTCCACTTCTGGATTATAGATGAGAGATTACATGCTTTTCATTGGATTACTGTCAGAAAAGCAACTGAAACATTTTTGTCATGCAATTGTTTACATAGGCCTGATTCAGACAAACATTTGCAGCATTTGATGACTCAAAGGTGGACATGTGCAGAGATGTCACTGAAGGTCATGTTGTGTGATTTTGTGTGTGTGTGTGTGTGTCAGGTGGATGGAAGTTCCCTCTGTGGTGTTTGATCTGCAATGGACAAACCTTGACCCGTACCAGCTCATGTGATTTGCCTAATTTCTTTGCAAACAGTAAGGCATTTACCGTGGATGCCATCAATCTTCTTCTGTATGAGTTCACAGTCTGAAATGTATTATGCAGTTCTGAATATGCAAAATTTAATAGGAACCTTTATGAAAACTGGCTCCTTGCAGTCCCTTCTCCCCTCCCCTCCCCTAAATGATGAAAATACAAATACGCTTCCAAAATAGATTATGCCATGCAAGGCTGACATGCTTTTAGGGCATATATTCTTTTAACTGCTGCATGGTTGTCAGAAATTCAGTAGGTACAGTTTTTGCAGGCAGGAAGATGCCATTGCAGAGAAAAGCTAACCTGTTGAATAACACTGTTAAAGGAACAGAATCTTTGCCCATGAAGCAAGTCCCTCATCCAGTACAGTGCATATTTATGTGAGGGCTGAACTGATTTGCAAATCAGTGCAAAAGTATATGTTGGCTCAAAATGCAGACTTTCAAAAACATTTCTCTGTTATTGTTCTGTTCAAGTATGAACTATTGTAGGACTCGGTCCACAAGGCAAGGGTTGACAGAGATGTCCTGATAACACTTCTCATAACTGGTAGCACATATTTACATAAGCTACAGTCTATATGGGTGAATTCTGAGTATACAAGATCCTATGCAGAAACCGCAAGATAGACAATCACACCAGTGAAAGGAAGCAGGAGTGAAAGGGGGAGGGGGTGATGACAGATTCTTCTTGACATTTCAGTTGCTATCAATTGGAGTTGATGGGTGCTAATGACAGAATCCTGCCATTGCTGGCCTTTACTTTTTAGCAATAAAACCATTCCCAAAGGAAATGTGTGGGGAGCTGTGTTATGTGAGATTACTTCCACTTTTCTACATACTGGCACGGCATGCTGATAAAATCATAGAATTGTAGATTTGGAAGGGACCCTGAGGATCATCAAGTCTAACCTTCTGCAGTACAGGAATATGCAGCTGTTTGCGTCTCCGCTGCTCCACATGCAGCCGCTGGGTGACCTTGGGCCAGTCACACTTCTCTGAAGTCTCTCCAGCCTCCCTCACCTCACAGAGTGTTTGTTGTAGGGGAGGAAGGGAAAGGAGAATGTTAGCCGCTTTGAGACTCCTTCAGGTAGTGATAAAGCGGGATATCAAATCTAAACTCCTCCTCTTCCTCCTCCTCCTCTTCTTCTTCCATACAAATTTGCTATCCAAATATACAGCTTTCAGAGTGCAGATCTATATCATTTGTTCTACAATACATGGGTATCATTACCAGCCAGTGACTGTGCTCCCCATTCCATCTGTGTCAACAATATAGCACAGATTTGCATCATTGTTACACGTTACATGTGCCCCCTTTGGCCACAATGGAATTTACTTCCAAGTAAACATGCATAGGTTTGCACAGCTGACTGCACATTCTCTTCCACTTATAGAAGTCACTTTTTCACGGTTCAGATGATATTCCCAACCATGATGCTTGTTCAGAGAACTTGCATGCCACAGAGAATATTTGCATTTTGCATAGGTGAGGATAAGCATATAGACCTTCATGGCAACCATATATTAGCATCACCTTTGGCACTGTGGTCTAAACCACAGAGCCTAGGGCTTGCCAATCAGAATGTCAGCAGTTCAAATCCCAGCAATGGAGTGAGTTCCCGTTGTTTGGTCCCAGCTCCTGCCCACCTAGCAGTTTGAAAGCACGTCAAAGTGCAAGTAGATAAATAGGTACCGCTCTGGAGGGAAGGTAAACGGCGTTTCCGTGCGCTGCTCTGGTTCGCCAGAAGCGGCTTAGTTATGCTGGCCACATGAGCCAGAAGCTGTACGCTGGCCAGTAAAGCAAGATGAGTGCCGCAACCCCAGAGTCGTCTGCAACTGGACCTAAAGGTCAGGGGTCCCTTTACCTTTACCTTTACCAAGGAGAGAGAGAGAGAGAGAGAGAGAGAGAGAGAGAGAGAGAGAGAGAGAAAGGCATACACCTTTGGAGGAGATGCAAATACATACACAACAGCAACAACAACAACAACAACAACAACAACAAAAACAACAACAGAAAAAGGAAGGAAGGGGCATTTGCCTGTTTTCCAGTTCAGCACTGTGAATAATGAGGTTAAAGGCTGGAGGGAGAGTTCCCAGAGGGATGAGCTGTATACATTTATGGACACAGCATACAGCCTGGATGGGCCTGTATCTGAAACGATCTCCCTCTAATTTTCTACCTCACTGGCAATCCAGCACAGTGCCATCAATCAAAGTCAAAGAGAGGGACTCAGAAAACCACCTCCTCCCTTCATGCTGAGTTGGGGAGGGGAGGGGAGGGGAGGGACAAGACCTTGCTTACAACCAGAGGCCTGAGCTGGAATGGCCTGTGCTTCTCAGGCTTATGCTCAGCAAGCAATCTCTAATGCCCATCAAACCTGCACCAACAGCACCACGGACACCTGTATACTTATTTGCCCTGATGGCTTAAAGCTGAATGAAGGTGTGAGATGGGGGAGGATGCAGAAGCGGGGTTCTGCTGCAGAAGGGGCAATTGCTCAAATCCGGCCAGATCCTTAATTTAAAGGTGTTTGTTGGTGCACCCAGACTTGAAGTTGCCTATGGGAGCCCTCTAGGCAACTGTTATCCCAGAGGAGGCTGGAAGGTTTTCATCTGGGGTGGGGAACCTGTTCCTCTCCAGGAGTTATTAGACTTCAACTCTTCCTGTCCCTGACTATTGGCCTTGCTGGCTGCTGGGAACTGGAGTTCAATGGCATTTGGACATCATCTGCATCCCGGTTCTTCCCTTTTTTTTAATCAATATTTTATTAAGTTTTAACAATAAAAAAGTTCAGAAAAATACAAAGACAGAGAAAACACAAAGTTACAAAATACAAAAATACACACTTTAAACACGAAAAAAGAAAAAAAGAGAAAAACACATATAGAAAAACAAAAAAAACAAAAATTCCCTCTTTCTTAATTTCATCTTTAGTTAACTTATTTTCCTGACTTCCTCACGTCTCCCATTCTTGTATCCCTTTTAATAATTAATTCAGCAAATTCGTGTCCTATTTAGTTTATCTATTGTTAATCCAATCTTACATTTTACCTTGTTGCTAGAGCCCCTGCAATTCATTTCAATGTCATCAGCATTCAAAAATTTCACAGTACTTCTGCAAATAGGTTTTAAATTTCCTCCAATCTTCTTCCACCAACTCTTCTCCCTGGTCTCGGATTCTGCCAGTCATTTCCGCCAAGCATCCCCGTTCTTCCATGGCTTCTGCCTCCTTGTCAGTAGAACCCTGTGCAGTTACTTGGTGGGCTCAGGACTTCTTGCAGGGCCCAATGCCACCTTAGCTCTTGAAGGTGAAGGGGCCCAGGTACAGTGAGGTGTCCATAGGACTCCTTACGGCAACAGCAGATATTTCTGGATTCCTACTTAGAATCATAGAATTCTAGAGTTGGAAGGGACACTGAGAGTCATCTAGTCTAATCCACTGCAATGTAGGAATCTCATCTAAAGCATCCATGACAGATGGCCATCCAATCTCTGCTTAAAAACCTCCAAGGAAGGAGAGTCCACAACGTCCTGAGGGAGTCTGTTCCACTGTCAAACAGCTCTTACTGTCAGAAAGTTCTTTGTGATGTTTAGTCGGAATCTCCTTTCTCATAACTTGAATCCACTGGTTTGGTTCTGAGCCTCCAGAGCCAAAGAAAATTAGTATGCTCCAGCTTTCATGTGACAGCCCTGTAGATATCTGAAGATGGCTATCATATCTTCTCTTAGTTTCCTCTTTTCCAGGTTAAACATATCCAACTCCCTTGACTGTTCCTCGTAAGGCTTGGGTTTCAGATCCTTGATTATCTTGGTCGCCCTCGTCTGCACACATTCCAGCTTGTCACTATCCATCTTAAATTGTGGCACCTGGAACTGGACACAGTATCCCAGGTGTGGTCTGCCCAAGGCAGAATAGAGTGGTACTATCATTTCCCTTGATCTGCAGCCTAGAATAGCGTTAGCTTTTTTTGCTGCTGCATCACACTGTTGACTCATGTTAAGCTTGTGGTCCACCAAGACCCCTAGATCCTTTTCACACGTACTGCTAGTAAGCCAGGTGCTCCCCATCTTATTCTGGTGCATTTGGTTATTCCTGCCTAAATGCAGAACCTCACAATTGCCCCTATTGAAATTCATTTTGTTAGTTCGGGCCCAGTTCTCCAATCTGTTACCAGTCCCTAATCTGTTTTCTGTGGCATTAGCTACTCCTCCCAGTTTGGTGTCCTCTGCAGATTTGATGAGCATCACCTCAATTCCTTCTTCCAAGTCATTTATAAAGAATTTGCACAAGGTCTCAGGGTCTCACATCTCTTCCTCATATATGGCCCCTTTGGGGTCATGGTCAGGCTGAACTCTGGCATCATGGAAGAAAGGTTTCCTATCCCCTCCAATTAGGTGGTTGTTCCCATTTTATGGATCAGGGAACTGAGGAAGAACTTAAAAATTGCCTGAAGCCACTTTGGATTAGCTTAATAAACTCACATTTCATGTTGAGGCAAATTATGCATGTTTCTTGCGCAGGTAATAAGCTTCATGGCTTTTTCTACCCAGCCTGTTGAGATGGCAACTAATTCCCATATCTAAATTAAGACAGACCTTACACTGACTCTCTGTCCATCTATAAAGCATTTTCTCTCTCTCTCTGTATCAAGAACCATTGTAGAACATATAATAGCTGTTGTATTTACATTCATGTTCACTGCACTCTCAGTAATGAAATATAATTCACTGGTTACTTCCAGAGATTCTTTTGGTTCAATAAGAGAAGCAGATCATAGAAAGGGAATATTGAGAAAATGTAGCAGGACTATACAAGATGGGAACAATGAAGGGGGAAATGATAATTACCTGAGAAAACAGAAGGGGCGGGGATATTTGGTAGATAGTAAAATGGTGCGTCAACATCAACATGGATAAAGAGAAAATTCCCCTCCGCCCTTGTAATATTTCTCACCTGGAAGAACTCCACAAACACCCACTAGAGCAGGGATGGCAGATTTTATGAGAGCCAAGTCAAGGCTTCTTGTGGTGCTTGCCTGGGCATGACTAACAACTGCTAATGAACAGGTTGGAAGGTGAAACTAACCTAAAGGAAATGCCTTTGCCCCTCAGGGACCATGTTAAAATTACTAAACTGTACAGTTAGAGTAAAGGTAAAGGGACCCCTGACGATTAGGTCCAGTCGCGGACGACTCTGGGGTTGCGGTGCTCATCTCGCTTTATTGGCCGAGGGAGCTGGCGTACAGCTTCCGGGTCATGTGGCCAGCATGACTAAGCCACTTCTGGCGAACCAGAGCAGCACACGGAAACACCGTTTACCTTCCTACCTGAGCAGTACCTATTTATCTACTTGCACTTTGATGTGCTTTCGAACTGCTAGGTTGGCAGGAGTTGGGACCGAGCAACATGAGCTCACCCCGTCACGGGGATTCGAACCACCAACCTTCTGATCAAGTCCTAGGCTCTGTGGTTTAACCCACAGCGCCACCTACATCCCTTGTACAGTTAGAGACCGCCCCCCAAATTCCCACGACAGATAGATATTCCTCATGATGCAATAGCTTTCCCTTTTTCAAAACCAAAGCTACATATGGAAACCTATCTCCAGAGTTGGCTAAGTTGTTCTTGGCCCCCATTCCTTCAGGGCTCCTGTTTCTCAGCTGCTCCTGATGTCTGGGGCTCCAAGGGAACCTACTTCTTATTTCTTATTTCTTTATTCATTCATTTATTTTATTAAATTTCTATATCCCCCTTCTTCCAAGGATCACAGGGCGATTTACAGTATAAAACTCAGAAATGCACAACACAGTAACAAACAAAAATGATCCCTCCCCACACCCAGTTTAAAAGGCCTGGCTATAGGGGAATGTTTTTGCCTGGTGCCTAAAGATTAGAGCAGGAAGCCAGAGGCGAAGCTTTGTTATTCCGCTAAGCTTACCCTTGATTGCCACAGGGTTAGGTGGTCCTGCGCTTCGTAGCAAATTATATCATAATGAAACTAAAAGGGTAACTAAATATTCAAAAGTATTTTTCCATGGTCAGAGGATCAAGTGACTTTTTTTTGCCTAGTTGACTGACCAACATGCCAGCCTAACTCAAATTATGCCAACTTACTTGATAGTTTGCCCCACTGAACTGAGTGCAACTTACTTTTGCACAGACATGTATAGGATTATGCTATTGATCTGATTCACCAATACTCTTATGCTTTTATGTCATGCAGAACACCTGGTGAACAAGAAAATTTGAGAGAGAAATTATCATTCCATGTTTCAAATTTTGATTTCCTCGCAGAAATGTGAAATATAAACTAGGGTTTCAGAATTTGATTCATGATTTTTGTCATGAATCAGGCTTGAGGTAAATTTCACAGTTTGGGAGGCTGACTGGTGAAATTTCAGGAATAAGTTGTGAGTTTCTAGTTTTTAAAAAGTAGCTTTGCTAACTCAAATATATTAATGTTCTTTTAAGTACCAGCCATTCCCTGAAGGTATACACTGGGGTAATATTTGAGCTCTTCTTCTTGGTAAAGGGTAGAAATATGCTAGCAATTTGAGGGCGATTTGCTAAGTCCCTGATTGTCAAAACTGGCTAGATTTCAAATGTATGCAAATTTTCATTTAATCTGCGACGTTCTCCCAATTACATTGTTCTTACAACCCACTATCCTGAGTCTTATTTAATATCGACTCTCCTCCATCCTTCTGCTTTGTAGACAAGTTTTTATAGAGGCTGTTGAAACAGATTATTTTTTTTTATTAGCAGCCTGAGAGTGGAAGGTAATAAAGATTAATTTTTAAAATAATCCATTGAGTCACCCTTAATTTCCTGTGACTTCAGTATCTGCAAACCAAGTTCAGAATTCTTTTGTTCATACAAGAGTCATTTTGAGGTGGGTGGGTGGGAGAATATGATATCACTATTGAAGAGTCTGTTACACAAGGCATGCGACATTCCTGATTAACCAATATGCTTTTTAAGTATGCAGTTCAAGCTTCAATGGATTCATTGCGGCATTAATGCAAGATTGCAGCATTAAAATCGATTATAGCTTGCAGCCTAAGGAGGCACCTGGTAAAAATGAAGCATACAGATCTTCACATCAGCAATCAGACTTTACAAAAGGTACATGAAAATTTCACTCCATCATTTCAGAGTATATTGAGAGTGATGTCTGTGCAGTGTTGCATAATGCTACGTACCGTAGTTGCCTGCTAACCAAATAACAACAACAACCTGGTGAAGGTGAAGTCCGTTCCCCACATCCAGCACAGAAGTGAGCGTTATCACCTGCTAATTTCTGCACATCAAGTTGGTATAGTTGAGTTGTGAGCAAAGTTTGAGCTGGGCAGCATCTGGTTCTGTGGATCACTTCATGTTTCTGGGAGGGGGAATTGACTTTTGGGATGCCTTAGTTGGGTTATGTGCTGTGAATACACCACTTTTACTTCTCTGCGCTTGGATGCACTTGGAAGTTTGCATCTAATTTTGCACTAAGATGCACTGAAGTGATTTCCATTTTGCTCTTCACAGTTCACATTTCCCCCTTTGCTTCTTCAACTTCCTCCTAGCTAAAGAAATCCATTGCAATGGGGACAGAATAGCCCAGGTTAGGGCACAGATAGTTGGACAATTTCTCTTTTTTAATTGTTTTTATTTTTATTGGAAATTTTATTTACAACATAACATAAACCCCCCACCCCCCCAATACAGAAATCCACCCTCATTAAACACGAACATAACAAACAATGAGCATAACATACAACAATACAAACAACCAAATAAAAGACTTCCTTTATCCTGTATCTGGCCTCCTTATTTACTTCTTATAAGCTGTTTCCTTTATGAATAATTATTAAGATTTTTCTAAATATAACTTAAATATCCACAAAGTCTCCTGCAGACATTAATCAAAACAAGTCCAGGTATGAATTTTAGGGCACTGCTTTGTGAAGTATTCTCTGCATTTTCCCCATGCTTTTTGAAATTCTTGTCTATTGTGATCTCTAATTGCCTTTTGCTCTAGCCAGTTCAATATACGCTAACAGTTTGTCTTACCATTCCTTTTTTGTTGGCACAATTTCTTTTTCCAAGTTTTTAGCAATTAGGATCCTAGCCTCTCCTGTGGCATAGAGGAATATTTTCTGATCTTCTCTTGCTATACCTGCGTCCGTTATCCCTAGTAGAAAAGCTTCTGTATTTTTTATAAAGTTATACTTAAACTTTTTTTAAGCTCATCATATACTATGTTCCAGAAGCTTTTGATTTTTTCACAGGTCCACCAAGCATGTAGAAGTCTCCCTTCTGTTTAGATAGTTGGACAATTTCATGGCATTTCCCCACCTGCTCCTTTCTGCAGTCTAGAATATTTTGGTTGTCATATTGGCAGCCGATCAGGTCCAAGTGCTGCTGAATATTTTGACTAGGAGGGTGATGCTTTGAATACAGCAACCTGGTGAGGGTCTTGTTTTTTTGGTTGTTTTTTTGACAGAGGTAGCGTTTGAACCAGCTTTGCAGCTCACTCGCTTAACCAGCCCTACAGAATGGGCTATGAATTTTAAAGCACATGTTTCTCTAGCTGTATATAGATTGCATTTCTCTTGTTGTATTCAGCACAGTTCCAGAACTGAGAGCTCGCCTGCTCACCAGAGTTTTTCGAGTCATAAACTCAGCAGCACTGGCAGAGATTAAATATTACAGAAGGAACATGATCAAAATCTCCAAGATGGCATAAACTAGGGAACCTTTTTATTTAAAAAAAAAAATAGTTCAGACAGGTATTAAAACCAGCTTCTGTGGCCTGAGTGCCTGATGAGGTATTGGGGGGATAACACCAAAGAAAAGAACAGAGCAGCACAGTACAGACTACGGTTATAAAAACGAGATTGTTAAAATTTACAGCATCAGCAGGAGCTCAGAACTAGAAAGGAGCTATAAGAACTGACATGTGCGCACACTCACTCCTCTCTCCCTCCCTCTCTCAGTCTTTCCAAAAGAAGTTCTAGCACAAACAGAATATCTGACAAAAAATTTGGTAGCTTTTTATAGGGTTGCCAATCTCAGAAGCAACTTGACTTCCAAAGTAATAGGATTTGTAAGATAATTTGGTTGTTTTTATGATATGGTCTTTTTTCTTTTTAGTTTCTTACCTTTAGGGTTATGCAGTTGAGCTTGGAAAGGCAAAGGCAAAGGTTCCCATTGTTCATGTGAAGGAATGTCTGTGCCCTGCATCATACTCATCAATAAGCCATTCTGTCCCCTACAGTGGTACCTCGGGTTAAGAACTTAATTCGTTCCGGAGGTCCGTTCTTAACCTGAAACTGTTCTTAACCTGAAGCACCACTTTAGCTAATGGGGCCTCCTGCTGCTGCCGCGCCACCGGAGCACGATTTCTGTTCTCACCCTGAAGCAAAGTTCTTAACCCGAGGTATATTTCTGGGCTAGCGGAGTCTGTAACCTGAAGTGTATGTAACCTGAAGCATCTGCAACTCGAGGTACAACTGTGTGCCCCCCCCAATCTTTAGATATGAAAATGCAAAATAGTCATTGCCGCTCTTTATGAAAGCAAATTATTTCCACGGGGCAGAAAACAATTTGATTGTGAGAAATTTTTTGTCGTTGGCAACAATCTGTCTCAAGAGACAATGACATGCTCCCCAAGGTGTGAAGTCAAACTGTGTTGTTTTTGCTCTGGGGTACAAGCCTAGGAGGTATGTATGGAGGTGCTGGGCTGCCCAGATGACAAGACTCACCTCTGAGCCTCACTGATGTGATGCAAAGGAAAGCAGAGCAAGACATTTCGCACCAGCTGAGCTCCAGGAGTTGCCAAAAGGAGGCACAGAAGACACCATCCAGGTGATATACAGGTGGTACATCACCCGGAGTAAACTATCAGAAAGGTATAGAACCAACTCAAATTTATGCTAGAGGGGCAGAGAGTTAGAGGGAACGTTCTACCACATGTGGTGGGGTTGCAAGAAAATAAAAAAAAACTTTTGGGACCTCATATATAATGAATTTTTAAAAAATTGTTCAAGATAACGTTTAACAAAAAACCGGAAGCCTTCCTCTTAGGTATAATGGCACCAGATATCCCTAGAAAGAAAAGAAGAAAGGGTGAAAGGGAGACAAAATTCCATCAAAAGAGGAGTGGCAAGTAAAACTGTTAGAACATATGGAATTAGCATATATGATGGGAAAAAATAGAGATTGATCAACCCAAAAGTTTAAAGGAGTGGAAGATGTATAGAAAATATCTAAAAGAACAGTGTCCCCATATAAAAACTTTAGAATGCTTCAAATATCTATCAAATTGAAATAAGAAAAAAAGAATACAAACAAAATTTAGTACAGATCAAATTTATTGGAATATCAGAGGCAAGGAATTGATGAAACAAGGACCCATATCAAGGAAGTTGGAAGTTGAAATATTTTTGTGTATCTTTGCTTGTTTGTAAAAGACATAATGTATATTTTTTCTTTTGTATAATTTTGCTATGTCTTTGTTAGTTTTATTTTTGTTTTCTTCTTTGCTTTTCTCTTCAAAATGTTCTTTGTGTGTATGCATTGATTTTAAGCCAATAAAGATTAATATTAAAAAATACAAGACACCATCTGTAATGGGAATTGGGGGTTGCTCGTGCGTAAGTTGCCGCCACTCTCGGTGAGGTTGCCTGGATAAACCTTTCCCTGGCTGGACAGTCCTGATTCCGCGTCTGTCTCAGTCACTGGCAGAATCTGTCAGTGGGCGTTTCCTGAACTTCTTCCAACATAAAAGTTCCTTGACGGATAGTCTCCGCCTAGCCTCCCTGCGCGGAAGTCTTCTGCGCAGGGTGGGTGTGGGCAGTGGAGGACCAATGCTCTCCCCGCTGGTCTCTGGCGAAGAGTCCTGGAGCCATCCCTCCGAAGCCCGCCTCTGCCCGCCTTTCTCCCTGGTGTAACGCTGATTTCCTTCCCCGGTCACTGAGTCCCCCCTTTTCCTGCTGGGACCTTCTCCGGCATCGCTTGGGAGCCCTTCCACCACTCCTGACTGCGATGGCAGTTCCCTGACACCATCCAACCGTCTTAGAGTCTCCAGTCCGGATTTTTGTAGGGTTCTATTCCTGAGCCTTTTCTCCTCCCAAAGATATCCCACAAGGCAGCAGAGGTTTGTGATCAGAGTTTTCCTTCTTCTATGTGGGCTATGCTATGAGCCCCATCGGCCCCTCATTTCTGTCTACGGCACGTGCAGAAACTGCCTTCTTGACTGTTGGACCCACTATTGGTCTCATCTGCTCAATCTGCTGGAGCCTGTATTCGCATGCAAGGTAAGTCCCTAACTAACCAAGGGTTTGAGACCCTTTGGTTCCCCTCACCTGGTTTAGCCAGCCAGTCAAAGCTGTTTCCCAGGGTGTGGCCGCTGTCGCATGCTGACAACTTATAGGAGTCACAGGTGGGAGCTGAGTGTAGGGTGGGGACCGAAGGTAGGCAAAGTACCCCAGAAGGAGCAAGATATGTCTTCTGCTAGATGATACTCCTCCTCCCCTACCACCCCATACACCCCAAATGTGAATATTCACCACTTTTTAAAAAATCTGTTTAGTGTTGCTGTTTGTTTTAAGTACGGCAGCATCAGTGATGTCCTTCTACCTGGTTACTGCTTCTATCTCATCCCTAAAATGTTTACATAGATGGTCCCAGACAATTAGGAACTGGGGTGATGACATTATCTCCCATTTTATTTGAATATACGATGCTGTTGCTCAGGGAAATCAGTTGGGAGAGACATCAGTGCTTCCTGGATTGGCAACATGACCGGTATCAGCCAATGAGGGATCATAGAAAGACTGCGATGATGCCCTATACCACATATTCAATCAGAATTTGGTCAAAATCAAGGGCATGTTGGTACATGAACAGATAAACGCCCCCCCCCCCATTATTCAGTGCCCAAAAGAAAGAAATGGAGGGCATTTTGAGCCACAGAAATTGTTTCCCAGTGGGCCAGCCCTGGAAATTATTAATGGATATGGCAAGTACTATGATTTTGATGATGCAGCTTAGCTAACTGCCTTGTAATCCATTTAGACAGTGTCTGTGTCAGGATTTATTCCCTGTCATGCCCACTCTGTGAACTGATCTTGCTCTCTACGCCAATAATGGGCTATAACTCTCTCTCTCTCTCTCTCTCTCTCTCTCTGTGTGTGTGTGTGTCTCCCTCTGCCCTCTTTCTTTCACCAATTGTGTGTGTAAGAATGGGCACATATATGCATAAGTGTGTGAATGAGAGTGGAAGGGGAGGAAGTGTGATTTCCATTTTTTAAACACATCTCTTCCCAACTCTCTCTCTCTCTCTCTCTCTCTCTGTGTGTGTGTGTGTGTGTGTGAGAGAGAGAGAGAGAGAGAGAGAGAGCTTGCACATGTGTGACAGTGGAATGAGTAGGTTATTATGGTGGTCTGGGCAACATAAGTTATACCCATTTTTCCCCTAGTGGTATGGGGAACAGCTGGTTGGTCCATAATTTGCTAGGTCTCCAGGTGGCAAGAAAAGATTGCCAGCATTCTGGCAAGGCTGATCCTAGCTCACAACTAGGGCCCTGTGACTTGACCTCCTCCTGTATCTACATCCCTAAAACTTCTTTTCTTTAACCAGTGCCCTAAATCCCTCCACAGAGCTCCACAATTAATTAATAAGCATCATGATCACTTGCAGGCAGAGCTTCATTTGGAAGGGCATGCAATTGCTAATGGGGAGTTAGTAATCCATGAAGTTCCCACATGTAATGAGAACTGAAGGCCAATTTCCACATGTAAAACACTGCTCTTGATTCTCAACACCCTGTAAGAAGAGGGAGGGAGGGAGCTGTTTGAAGCCTTCAAGCTGCCAGCTTTATGTGATCAGGAGTAGACACACAAGTTTGCAACTTGTTGTTAAGAGCACAGCTTTTTATACGATGAATATATTTTTATGGCCCTTTTATACGATGGGGGAGGGGGGGAGGACTGCTTCCATAAATTATTTACCTAAGTTGTAAAAGGCCAACGAAATTGCTCTGCTTCCATGTTCACAGCATCTAAATCCCAGAGTTTATTGGGGCCTGGACAGCCCTCATATTCCACTGGTCTTTTAAAACTTTGTTTGGCTGTTCCTCCTTCATAAAGACCACAGTGGGCTGCTTTCTTGCCTGGCACTAAGCTATATTGATTCCTTGAGTCCGCTGCCAGCTTACACCTTCTAGCCCTGAAACTGGCTTCCTCCTGCGCACCCCACCCCCACAGCTGTTTTCTTTCGCTCTTTTTTCTCTTTCCTTGCACAAATCTCTTTTTAGATCTGCTCTTAATCCTTTCTTCTTCTTTTCCCTCGTTCTGAAAGGTTTTCGATGGAGACCCATATGTTTCCATCTGGTGTGAAGCCAAACAGGAAGGTATAGTAATCATCCACAAAGTAAGTGGCAATTAAAGCTCAGGAATCTGTTTGCAATTTTCTGGCTATAGTTATGTGCTGGTGGAGAAGCAGTCCTGGCTAATCATAAAGGCAGCTGATTTGACCGAGTCAGACAAGAGGTATCACACAAATACCTCCCGATACGCCATGCCCTGCTTCTGCCTTTCTTGTTTTCATTCCTGCTTTGCCCACATAAAGACGCGAATAAAGGGAAGATTTGGTGAACAGCTCAAGATTCTAAAGGGTGAAGGAACATCATGAGAATAAGACAATATCTGCACTTGTTCTTACGCTCTAATAGCTCCATTTGTCAGAGAAAGGCTTAATTTTGCAGTACAGTGGTACCTCGGGTTAAGTACTTAATTCGTTCTGGAGGTCCGTTCTTAACCTGAAACTATTCTTAACCTGAAGCACCACTTTAGCTAATGGGGCCTCCTGCTGCCGCCGCACCGCTAGAGCACGATTTCTGTTCTCATCCTGAAGCAAAGTTAATATTTCTGGGTTAGCGGAGTCTGTAACCTGAAGCATATGTAACCTGAGGTACCACTGTACATGTTTTCTACATGGGCAGACCCTCCAAGTGTCCCTATTTTCCAGGGACAGTCCTGCATTTACAACAGCTGTCCCAGTTTCTGATTCGAACCCAGAATGTCCCACTTTTCCGTGGGATGTCTTTATTTTCATTGGAGAAATGTTGGAGGGTATGGAGTTATGCAACCCCTTAGCCAGGGGAATAAGTAACTATACAACCTTTAGAAGACATATGAAGGCAGCCCTGTATAGGCATGTTGTTAAATGTTTAATGGTTGGCATATAAATAAAAATATTATTTATTATTGTTGTTGTTGAATAGGACAAATGTTGCAGGGTATGTATGAGTGCTATTTATTGTTTCTCCTTTTTTGTGTCTTATCTTACTCTGTGCACTTGCAATTTTGTACCTTTTATTTTTCAATAATGAGTATAAAGTAATAAAAAGGTTAGTTTTGTATTTTGAATATTATCAGTCCCATTGGTTTTTGTTTCAGGCACGGAGGCTAGGTTAGGGGTGGGTGGGTTTGAGTGTTTTTAAACTCCCTCAGACAAATTCTATGCACATGTTCCTGGGAGTAAGCTCTACTGAACATAATGGGGATTTTCTCCCCCACCCGCGTAAAAACCCTCACTATTACTTTAAACTGCACTCTGTCACAGTGCAAAGATCTGGGGCTTTTGCTATGATTGGAATCATAGCATTTTAGGGCTGGAACAGACTCTAGAAATCATATTAAGCCCAACCCACTTCTCAATGTGCACTTGAAAACACTGAACAAGTACACTTAAAAAATATTAAGAGGATGTGCCTGTGATCACAGGGGTGATAGTTATCACCTGAGGACTGTTCAACAAGCGAGACAGGTTGCTTGGCAGGGGGCATGTTCTTGTTTGCCTCAGGCCGTGAAATGTCTTGGGCTGGCCCTGCAAGAACTAGTTTTGCCTATTGCAGATCAGACATTTAAATTCAGGAAAGGCTGTCGCCTATAGTTTCCCCATATCTTGTCATCATTGAAGAGCACAGAGGCAAACACCATCCATTCTTTTAAATCAGCGCAGGATAGGCTACTGCAAAGTTTTAAAAGAAAAATAGGAGGCGGAGAAGCAGCGTTTTACTGAAGGCCATGCGAGGTGGCCTTTTTCTGTCCCACATTTGATGTGAGCTTGAAGGTGAAGGGAGAATGGGGCACAGCAGCAGCCGTGCATTTTAAAGAGAGATAAGCCCACCAATGTGAATATTTCCCCAATTACTGGGCAAATAAATGAAAAACCAACTTGTTAAAGAGGCGCTACCCTGCCATCATCAAAGCAGCAGCTCCAGCGATGCTCTCTTTTCCCTTTTAAACCGCATGCTTAATCAGAGCTGGGTAAAGTCGAGAGCAGACGAATAGGAAGCAAAGGGAGAGGAATCTAGGTCAGAAAGACTAATCTCCCCGCGCATCTGGGTGACCTAGAGTCCAGTGCTCTTTCCTGAGCCAAGGCATGAAGCCAGCAGAACTTGTACTGACTTACGGCATTGCAGTAACGCCAAAGGGACCATCTCTGCTGATGTCATTCGGACAGGGTTTTTTTGTTTCAATGTGGGTTCTTACATCTGATTTGCGTGCTACTGAAGCAGTTGGGAGTTGCTCTCAATTGGCCGGATCCTGGTCTACCCCAGTAATACTTCTTAAGAACCGTGGGAAGGAGGGAAATGACATGGAAACTGTCGGAAATCAAGCCTTTATCAGGAGAAACTGGCAACTCTCCCAGGCACCCGGCTTGGTCTCCTGTTGACCTCCCTGTCTGCTTTCCTGGCAAGATCCAGGCAGAGGTCGCGATAGGCGATCCTTCTCAGCGTGAGAAGAACACACCACTCTTTCCTGCCCCCCCCCCCCAGGCAGGGGAAAGAGATAGACAGAAACGTATTTACATGCCTTTATTTCTGTCTTTGCAGTGTTACAGAAAACATGACTGCTCTCTTCAAACTCCAACAGCCGAGAGACAAACACCTCCTGTACTTCCTGTACAGCTCATATTACACTCTGAGCTAATTCCGGTGCCCTCTGCACTGTGAATTGACTGTCCCTCTGTTTCCCACGGAACAGTCCCAACATTCCCATTATGTTTTGCTTTCAAGCTAGCAGTAGCTTGCGGCTGCATTGCTTCAATATCGTAACACTGGCATCCCAGCTAGGAATGAATGGAAATCTCAGCCTGTTTGCAGGCAGCAAATGGAGGGAGCCAAGTTAAGTGATTTTGGTTATTGGCTGCTGAGAGTTTCAGCAGTGATGGCTTTGGCTTCACGTTCATTTCCTTTTTACTTTTTGGGTGGGCTCACTGCTCACTGCTCCTTGGGGAATCTGCCTCCTAAACAGGCACCCAACCCAGCAGAGGCCTGCCGCCTTTTTCAGCTTGAGGGCCACACACTCCCTTCTGGGGGCCACATGGGTAGGGCCAGAGGCAAAAGTGGGTGAGGCAATGGATGTACCGTATTTTTCGCTCTATAGGACGTACTTTGTTTTAGAGGGGGAGAACAAGGAGAAAAAAAATCTCCCCCTCTCTGCGCAGCACCCCTTCAGCGAAGCGGCAGGAGAAACGGAGTCCCTTCCATTTCTCCTCCCGCTTAGCTGAAGGGGCACTGCGCCTTAGCTGAAGGGGCACCTACCCTTCAGCGAAAGGAACCTGAAGCCTCCGGAGCGCAGCGCATGACCCCTCTCGCTCTCCAGATAGCCTTGGGTTCCTTTCACTTGTGGGGCTTGCAGTGGGGAAAGCTGAGCTTCCCTCACCGCCAGCCCTGGGAAAGCCACCGCCAGCCCCAAAGAGCAGGTTGGGGAGCAGTGGAAAGGCTGAGCGCAGCCTTCCCGCTGCTCCCAGAGGTTGTTGGGGCTGGCGAGGGAAGCCTGGGTTCCCCACCCCCCAGCCCCAGGGACCACACATTCGCTCCATAAGACGCACAGACATTTCCCCCTAGATTTTAAGAGGGAAAAAAGTTTGTCTTATGGAGCGAAAAATATGGTAATTTGTTTGTACAGTAAGTTAGTGTCCTGCAACCACCCAAGCAAGAGGTATTTGTGGGTTTAAGGACACATTCCAGCCAGGCAAAGCCACTCGGGTGAGATGCAGGGCCAGTGATGGGTGCAGCCCGGGGAGAGTTCTGAGGGCCGGATAGAAAGCCCTGGGGGACTCCTTTTGTCCCTGGGCATGTGGTTCCCCTCCCCTGTGACATACCAATGTTCCGAGGGCAATCTGGAGTGGTAGAAATAGCACCAACTGCAGGCCTTCAGAATTACAATACATCCTGGCATCACAGAGCATTAGCAAGGGCAGAGAATCACAGCCATTGGAAGATGGCTTGCTGGAGGAGTTTGGCTATTATTATTATTATTATTATTATTATTATTATTATTATTATTATTCAGCATAAACATACAAAATAAAAGCACAAAATACGTAATAGAAACAAGAACAAAACAAACCCATAACTCCCCTCCCACAAACACATTTAAAAGGACATCACATGTTAATCAGCCCAAGGCCTGGTTGAAGAAGAACATTTTTGCCTGGTGCCTAAAGGTGTAGAATGAAGATGCAAGGCAAGCCTCCCTCAGGTCACCTGACACCCAGGTCAGACCACACACCCCCTTCCTACGCCCCTGAGTGAAGGTCAGCTGCACTTAAAGGGTCCCTGCTTGGCCCATCCACCTGTGAAAAAAAGACAGTCACGGAACCAAGAAATTACACAAAAGAATTTCCGTGAAAATCCCTGAAACGAGAGGTAATTGACTATAGAATTGAATAACAAAAATCAAAAAAGAATTTGGCAAAATTAACCTAGAATTAAACAAAGACTTAACGAGATGCCAGCTACAAAACTCATTTCACTGAACTAATCAGTTTCCTCAGAAGGAAATAAAGAATTTTAAACCTTAAATGATTTTAAGTGATATCAAACAAACCCAAGAGGAGGGCTGAAATGCTTCTTTGAGTTTACAAAAAAGGTATAAAAACCTCAATGACAAGTTTTAAACATAGCCCTATTTAAGAGAACATTATAAACCTTAAATGGTTTTCAACGATTTCCAGCAAACTCAAGAGCAGGGCTGAAATGCTTCCCTGAGTTTACAAAAAAGGTTTTAAGAAAAACTTACAAAGGAATACGAGATAAGCTGTTTAAACTCAAAAACAGGGCTGAAGTGCTCCTGACTACTGATGTTAAAGACCTGGCCCATGCTTTGCTTCCAGAACACCAGCCTTGACTGTCAAGGTGGTGAGGGAACTCTTTGGAATGAAGAACTTCACAAGTCATCACCACCCCTTCTCACAGTTTCTGTCACAAAATGCCACTCCCAGGAGAGACATGTGGCTCAGGCGCGCTGCAGGCCATGCGGTGAGTGCTGCCTGGCATTTTGTCACACCCCTCAGTGGCGACACCCGGGGCGGACCGCCCCCACTGCCCACCTTCCTCTGACCCAGCCTTCCAGACCTCTTGTGGAGGAGGCACCCGAAGAAGGACCTCAGGTGATGATTGCAGGGTCTGCAATGGTTCATCTGGGAAGAGGTGGACCTCGAGGTCTTGTGGTCCTGAGTTGGTTTTAGGGTGTATAGGTCAAAACCAGCTCTTTGGATTGGGCACAGAAGCTAATTGGTGGTGCAGCCTCCATAGAGTGGAGAATTTCAGGAGGACATCTTTTTTATCAGCTCTGGGTAGATCACATATTTTAATGATCCTTTAAAATGTCCCTGAACACAGAAAAAAATAGCATTTTAGAGAGAAGGCTAGCAAATAACCTTTCTCACTCTCTCGATATTTTTCTGTGTTCAGGGATTCAAATAGCTCCCCAGCAGAAATGTACTGGCCTAACAAATGTTAAAACAATTAATGAACCTGACAAATGTAATGTTGGGAGTTCAGGTTTCATAATAGGTGCCGGTGTGTAGATAATTTTTAAGGTGAATCTATCACTTAGACTGACTGAAGCAAAGCACTAATGACAATTTTTACAAAAGAAAACGCTTTTGTCAGGAACGCTTTACAAAAATTTCAACTTTTATTTCGTGCTGCATTGTCTGAAATGAGGCAATTTGTCACTTTATTCTAGTGATCATGTCACTTAAGAGGCAAAGGGCAGTCATGCATAGCACCCAGCTAGAACCTTTTTCTTAAATACCTTTGATACATGTCCATTTCAAAAGCATTTGAAGTGCTATAATGCTTAACAAACCTTTCTCCCCCAACATTGAACTTCTGCTGAAGCAGGTCAGCCCCTGTTATTCCACTTGGGTGGGGTATTATTATTATTATTATTATTATTATTATTATTATTATTATTATTATTATTATTTCCATTTTGAACTGGTCCACATTCTAGAGGAGTGTTCTCAGCTGCTACCTGAAAGACTCCAGAAACCCAGCGTTCATCCCATCCCTCCCAAACTCAGCTTCAGTTCTGCAGCCTTTCTCTATACCATAGTTTTTTGATGTAGAATCACACATAAGTATCCCTTAAGTGTTAAACCTCCCAAATTTATGAAGAAGAGCTGCAGGAGTGGAAAGCCCAAAATTAGCTTCTTATAATTGTACTATTATCGTATTATAAACTTTGGACACATCATTAAGGAATGGAGGGAATTAAAGGAAGAAAAAGTACAGGCTCCCAATGGGTCCCTGCGGGATCCTTGAGGCAATTAGCCTTAAGCTTCAAAACATATTTCCAGTTTTATGGCCTGTTTTCAGAGCTTAAAATAAATTTCCACCCAATAAACCCAAGTATCACCCCAAACAGAACTACAACAATGTATTAATTAATAGCAAGAGACCAGTCAGTGGTAAAACTTTATTAAAGTCAATGCATTTATCATCCTCTTCATTATTTGTTTAGATTCATGATCTCCTTCCCATCCCCCAAAGCTGGTGTGTGGCTTCTAAAAACAAACATTATAAAAACATTTTAAAGCCATAGCCCAGACATAGGCAAACTCGGCCCTCCAGATGTTTTGGGACTACAACTCCCATCATCCCTAGCTAACAGGACCAGTGGTCAGGGATGATGGGAGTTGTAGTCCCAAAACATCTGGAGGGCCAAGTTTGCCTCTGCCTGCCATAGCCTTTTGACATTGCCTGTTCATTGCTCCATCATGGCCAGGCCTCATGGAGTCTAAAAACATCTGCAGGGGCACCCAATCCCTAATCCAGGTCTATATTGTCTACTATATTGTCATCCCAAACTCTGCAACAGTGCATGTCATAAACAGGATGATAGTGTGCCATGAGGATTAAATATGTTCGATTTAAGACTTCTTTGAGCCCGAAGTGCCCAACCTCTGTACGATGCTGGGCTTCCGTATGATAAAAATCAGAGGCGCAGGGTTGATATGTGGAGCTTGTAAAGTTGGTAAGAGCTGCCTTTCCCAAGAATCAGTAACTTCGTATTCTGCATATTTCTTTTAAATCTTGTGTTGCTTTTGGTTTTAAGTTGTGCCATTTTGCAGCGTCCTTTCTAGTTAAGTATAATGTGTGATTTTCATACGTACATTTATACATGGGGGAGCAGCGGCACGTGGCGCACAAGTGTGACATTACATGTGCGACACACGACATCACGCATGTCTCTCGCCACTGTGGGGTCTGGCATCTCCTGACTAGTGAAGCCTTGGGCAATGTCACACCGGACCCCTGAAAATATCGAGAGGGCTGAAGACATCTCTGCTTCCTAGAGGTGGCAGGCCTGGATGCAATGATTTGGCATTGCAGTATATCGTTCTGATGAACCTCTGCTGGAGCACAGGAAATGGGTAATTCTGCTGCATCTTTGCATTGGATGGGAATGTGCAAACATCTCTAGGCAGAGGCACAGCAAAATAACCTGCCCTAAGGTGTTGCACAGGTGGCGCTGTGGTCTAAACCACTGAGCCTAGGGCTTGCCAATCAGAAGGTCGTGGTTCGAATCCCTGTGACGGAGTGAGCTCCCATTGCTTGGTCACTGCTCCTGCCAACCTAGCAGTTCGAGAGCACGTCAAAGTGCAAGTAGATAAATAGGTACCGCTCTGGCGGGAAGGTAAACAGCTGCTCTGGTTCGCCAGAAGCGGCTTAGTCATGCTGGCCACATGACCCGGAAGCTGTCTGCGGACAAACGGCAACTTCCTCGGCCAGTAAAGCGAGACGAGCACCACAATCCCAGAGTCGTCCGCGACTGGACGTAACTGTCAGGGGTCCTTTACCTTTACTGTGGTGAGGCACCCAGTGTCTCACATACTAAAGTACAGTGGTGCCCCGCAAGACGAATGCCTCGCAAGACGAAAAACTTGCTAGACGAAAGGGTTTTTCGGTTTTGCGTTGCTTCGCTAGACGAATTTCCCTATGGGCTTGCTTCGCAAGACGAAAACGTCTTGTGCTTTTTTTAAAAAGCCGCTTGAAGAGGCGCAGTTGCGACGGACCGTGCTTCGCAAGACGAAAAACATCGCAAGACGAAAAGACTCGCGGAACGAATTATTTTCGTCTTGCGAGGCACCACTGTACAGGGAATGAGCTTCTCTGAAAGTGTGTAGCTCTTGGTCTCATGTGATCTAAAAGTAAATCTTCTCAGAATGAAAAGAGTGGAATAGCAATGTTAATTTTAATCCAATTTTAATTCAGAAAAGAACTATGTTGAGGTATCAGACGTTTGAGCATCAGTGGTTTTCTCAAATGGATTGTGGTTTGGTAGTTCAGCTTTTTGGTATAGGGGGTTGCTGAATGTGTGTGGGGCGGCTTCCAAGAGGGTGCCCATTTCGCCCCCCCCCCCGATGCCACTGCACATACCAGTCACCCCCCTGGCCAAAATGTCATCAGCAACACCAACCACGCATTAGCTAGTGTTGGCATCTAATGGTGGGGTCTGGCCAGGCATTTTCTATTTTTCATGTGTTCACTATTTTTCAAGTGTACAAGTGTATTTTTCAAGTGTACAGGCATTTTTTACATGTTCACTATTCACATATAAGGCAAGACTAAAATGAGTTTCCAGGTAGATATTTTCCCCAGGCTTGCTGCCAGCTCTGACTTGATGTTGTAGACAGACCAGCTTTGTCTCATCTGCTGCTGCTTTTCTCTCTCCTTACACTCAGCTGCCTAGAGCCCGTGCTGAGTGTTAGAGTCCTGTTCATCTCAAGCTCCCCAAATCCTTTTCACCTGAATTCCCCCCCCCCCCGCCCTACCATGGGAGTTATTTACTTAGTTTTCTTTATTTAACAAAATGTCTATACCACTTGATTGTTTAAAAAAGTACATTTGTAAAAAGTGGTTTACAAAAATATAAAATAAAGCATTAAAATTCTCAACAGAGAAACAGTTAATAACAGGTATTTGAAATTACTCCAGAAAAGATTAAGATCAACAGTAGCTAAAAAGAGATTTTTTAAAAAATGTAACTTCCACATGACTAGATAGTTCTAAATTACTTGGTCTTGTTTCCAAAGTGGAACCCATTGCATAAGTTCTTCTCTGTGACAATTTTTCTTTTCAAATTTTGTTGCTGGGGCTGGGCATGAATTGTTTGTTGTAGCTTTCAGGGCAGTCATGTTTTCCCACAGCGCATGCACCACACACATACACACACAATTAATGTGAATGTGCACTTTGATATAGCACAACAGCCAGCAAACTCGATGCGATCTGGATCTTGATATTTAGCTGCATATCATAGCACTGAGCCATTTTTGATGCTGTGCTGTACTGTTCAAATAAGCATATTAGTAAAACAGCACTGAATAATAATAATAATATTGATACAACCATATCAAAATGCCTATGTGCATAGGTAACACCAGAGGGGTGTGTGTGTGTGTGTGTGTGTGTGTGCGCGCAAATGAACTGAATTGCAGCAAACTGTGCAAGCCTCAATTCTGGAGCTATGTTTAGAAATCCCCCCCCCCCCAAGATAAGCCAGAATTCAGGAATGTAGGGCACAGCAAAACCACGGCTCAAGAAAGGAACAGAAGGGGGAGGGGGCCTCCAATTAACCTCTTACCTCAAGTACTTTATAAAGCCCTCTAGTTTGTTAAAAGAACCATTCTGGGTTAGAAAAATACCTATTTTAAACACCTATTTTATATAATCTAAAAGTGACAGGTGCCCCTGCCCCCGTTTTGCCGGAAGTCCAGACCCTTTTCCCAGAAGACCCACCTTTTAATATAACACAAATTGGATAACCATTTCATTTCATTTTTAAAAAAGTTTGTTTTAGGGTGGCCTGTGTCTGTTCTATGTGCCGTACGTGTATGTGGCCATCTCTCTGTCCCTGATCTGACAGAGCTGGTTTCAAGCCACCCTTATCTAAGGCATGGGTTGCTAATCTGAAATGTTTGGGTTGTACCCCTGGATGTGCCTGTACGTGTTCACCCCCTCGATGTATGAAGAGCCCTGGGGCAGAGGTCTAGGCAAACATTCAGAATTCCCCGGTGGGTTAGATATTTTCAGGCCCCGCTGCCCCACATCCTAGTCATCTCCAAAAAGAGTTCCCATACTTATGGGGTCAATGAGATGCTCTCCTCTGTCTGTTTTGTATGGGTCTTGTCCTCTACCCTCTTTGCTTATTTCCGCTGGAGGCGGGAGGAGAAGGCGGGAAATGGGGCGATGGAGGAAGAGACACATTATGTCTCGCCAACTTTCACTCTCCCTCTGCACTCCTGGACTTCTCTGTCAGATAGCTATTCTTGCCTGCCAGCCAGCCAATCAGAGGCATTTTGAAGCTTCTAGGGCTACCATGAGAAAAGCAATGACAAACCTAGACAGCATCTTAAAAAGCAGAGACATCACCTTGCCAACAAAGGTCCGTATAGTTAAAGCTGTGGTTTTCCCAGTAGTGATGTATGGAAGTGAGAGCTGGACCATAAAGAAGGCTGATCGCCGAAGAATGGATGCTTTTGAATTATGGTGCTGGAGGAGACTCTTGAGAGTCCCATGGACTGCGAGAAGATCAAACCTCTCCATTCTGAAGGAAATCAGCCCTGAGTGCTCACTGGAAGGACAGATCGTGAAGCTGAGGCTCCAAGACTTTGGCCACCTCACGAGAAGAGAAGACTCCCTGGAAAAGACCCTGATGTTGGGAAAGATGGAGGGCACAAGGAGAAGGGGACGACAGAGGATGAGATGGTTGGATAGTGTTCTCGAAGCTACCAGCATGAGTTTGACCAAACTGCGTGAGGCAGTGGAAGACAGAAGTGCCTGGCGTGCTCTGGTCCAGGGGGTCACGAAGAGTTGGACACGACTAAACGACTAGACGACAACAACAAGGGCTACCATGACCATAATCTCCCCTTCACCATTCACTTTCAGCCAGCCAGCTGATTCCTTCGCCACCGGTCAGTTTTGTTTCTGACTGACTTAATGATCCATGGCTATTGTGCATGTTGTTGTCGTTTTTACAGGGTGCCCTGCTTAGCAGTGTGGCTTTTCTAAAGACCCCCCCCCCAATTCTACACACTATGGGCTTTCCCCAAGCCTGTGCATGCACAATGAGGTTTTGGCATAGTATTTGCAAGTGTTCCCAACAACTAAATGCCGTACTGCAGAGTGCTCCTGTTCATGGTGCCAGCCAGTCATACCTTTTTCCAGAGTACCCCATTCCATCACTGCAACCCCATTTTGAACACCCTCCCCAAACAGCCGCCCAGTATTCTATGCTTAGTCCTCATTGGGCTGGGCTGAACTTCTGGAGCCCCAAGCCTGCTGTTATCTCCCACCTGTGTGTGTGAGGGGGTCTCAGAAGTGTGTGCAGGAGCCAGGCCCTGTGACCAGTAGGGCTTCGCAGGACTGGGGCCTTCCTAAGTTTGTTCTGGAGAGGCAAGGTGTGACCGCACAGGTGAGGCTGCTTGGTAACTCACTGCACCTGGTGGCAAGAGCTAGGAAGGGATATAAGGTTAGCATTTCCCTTTGGCTCTTTGCCATAGCAACTCGTTTCCTGCCTTGGGCTTCTTGCTTCTCGGACCTTAGCTTCTTGGCTCCTTGCTTTTTGACCCTCAGACCCTCGACTTCGTGACTTCTTGTTTCTCAACCCTTGGACCCTCAACTTCGTGACTTCTTGTTTCTTGACCCTTGGACCCTTAACTTCATGACTCCCTGCTCCCTGACCCTTGGACCCCTGTCTTTTGGACCCTCATTCCTGCTCCCACCCCGCCATCTTGCCCCCAGTCCCGACGTCCTCAGCTGGGACTTCGATCGCCTGTAGACCAGACCCTGACGGGGGGCTGGGGCACCATTCTACTTCATAGGGAATTAGATTAAGGAAACTGAGTTCCCATTTAGTATATAGGGTGATGGCGATGATAAATTGCTGTAGTCCTAATTTTTACACCCCTGATCCTCTTGGCATGAATGTTTACCAAGCAGGCTGCAACTTTGAGAGACAGCCTTCTGCTTTGCTAACTTCATACCGATGGCTGGCCACATTAATTTTTGTCAAACCAAAGAGATCGGTCAGTTGAATCCAAATGGGTTTCTCCAATTTATTGATAGAGCTTCACAGAGAGAGCAATTTTCTGAGCTTATTTTCTACTCCATTGAATGCCGTGTTACTGCAAATGAATGCATTCCCCAGTTGGCGAGATGGAGAATACAGCTGTAAATGCTTTATGCTTCATTTGGATAAAGAGTTGGAGATATGAGATTACACAATATAAAGAGGATCTAAGGGCCGTACTTCATTAAAAAAAAAGCTGTACCCCTGTTAATAAAATTCAATGCGGCTGATAAAAAAAGTCTTAAGAGATTGAAAAGCAAAGTTGTGTAATCTGAACCTGTGAAATCTCCCAGCTAGAGTTAAAGTCTTATGGTACCCTGTGTATAATTGGTCCTCATTGCTTTCTACACTTCCAAGGACCTAGTGAGCATCATTCATGCATGTTTAAACTCAAGGCCAGGCTAGACTTCTGTAATGTGGGGCTGCTCTTGATAAGCATATAGAAACTTTAATTGGTGCAGAATGCTACAATTGCTGAAAACATATTACACATGTGCTCCAGGATCATAGAATCATAGAATCATAGAATCATAGAATCATAGAATCATAGAATCATAGAGTTGGAAGAGACCACAAGGGCCATCGAGTCCAACCCCCTGCCAAGCAGGAAACACCATCAGAGCACTCCTGACATATGGTTGTCAAGCCTCTGCTTAAAGACCTCCAAAGCAGGAGACTCCACCACACTCCTTGGCAGCAAATTCCACTGTCAAACAGCTCTTACTGTCAGGAAGTTCTTCCTAATGTTTAGGTGGAATCTTCTTTCTTGTAGCTTGGATCCATTGCTCTGTGTCCGCTTCTCTGGAGCAGCAGAAAACAACCTTTCTCCCTCCTCTATGTGACATCCTTTTATATATTTGAACATGGCTATCATATCACCCCTTAACCTCCTCTTCTCTAGGCTAAACATGCCCAGCTCCCTTAGCCGTTCCTCATAAGGCATCATTTCCAGGCCTTTGACCATTTTGGTTGCCCTCCTCTGGACACGTTCCAGTTTGTCAGTGTCCTTCTTGAATTGTGGTGCCCAGAACTGGACACAGTACTCCAGGTGAGGTCTGACCAGAGCAGAATACAGTGGCACTATTACTTCCCTTGATCTAGATGCTATACTCCTATTGATGCAGCCCAGAATTGCATTGGCTTTTTTAGCTGCCGCGTCACACTGTTGGCTCATGTCAAGTTTGTGGTCAACCAAGATTCCTAGATCCTTTTCACATGTACTGCTCTCAAGCCAGGTGTCACCCATCTTGTATTTGTGCCTCTCAATTTTTTTGCGATCTGTACTGATTTCCCATTACTTCCCAGGCACAAGTTGAAGGTGGTGGTTTTCATCTAAAAATATATGAGTGGCTTTAAAAGGTAAAGGTAAAGGGCCCCTGACAGTTTAGTCGCAGACGACTCTGGGGTTGCAGCGCTCATCTCGCTTTACAGGCTGAGGGAGCTGGCGTTTGTCCGCAGAGAGTTTTTCCGGGTCATGTGGCCAGCATGACTAAGCCGCTTCTGGCAAAACCAGAGCAGCACATGGAAACGTCGTTTACCTTCCCACCGGAGTGGTACCTATTTGTCTACTTGCACTTTGACGTGCTTTCGAACTGCTAGGTTGGCAGGAGCTGGGACCGAGGAACGGGAGCTCACCCCGTTGCGGGGATTTGAACTGCCGACCTTCTAATCGGCAAGTCCTAGGCTCTGTGGTTTAACCCACAGCGCCACCCGCGTCCCTATGAGTGGCTTAGGCCCTATCTATATAACTCAGCACAGACTTATTTCATATCACCTAGTGTGAACACATGTTTCAATGGATTCAGTTCACACATCCTATTGCCATTCATAAACAAGATAAGAAGCACACATGAAAACCATGTGAAGCAAGCCCAAGTGTTTACTCATCAAGTGATGAGAGGCCAAGTGATGTGCACGCATGCGAGAACCATGTCTCAGAGTGCAGTCTTTAGCAAGCTGCAGTCTTTCAACCTCAATGACCTATCCCACAAGGGTTTTGTGAGGGCAAATGATTGCAAATATGTAAGTGCTATATAAATGGCAGGAAGGATCAGACTGGAATAGGTAGAAACTATTTTATTTTTTCATCTGTTCTACCAAGATACTCAAGGCAGCATATAAAAATAAAACCACATAGATTGCGTGCTGCAGCAGGGTTAAGTCCTCCTCCTAACTAGTGCTGCAGTTTTGTCTAGTCAGTCTGAAGGGATGGGGCAGAACATATGGGTAAAGCCATTGGGTTCAGTTGACTCAGGCAGAGCAGCACTCGTGCATTTTATGGTGTTTCTTCTGGAATGACTGATTTACACAGGACCAGGAAGTGAGGGATCTCGTTTACTGTCAAGTAACCATTAATTTAAATTTCACCTAATTTTAAAAGTGAAACTGGCATTGATTGGAAAAAACTTTATCACCCAATTCCAGTTAATGCAGTGGTGCATTTATTTAAAGAAACATTAATGGAGATTTTTGTGATAAATGGTGATGAGCCCAGATGAAGATGCATCGTTAGATGTGGGGAGCAGCACAAAGTCCATAACAGCACCAAGTCCTTTCAGAACGAGTGAATCAGGTCTACATGTTAGTGTAGCAAACAGCATGGCTGGACGGATCCTACTTTGTAACACACACACAATCCAGTCAAAGTGAAACACTGATCTCAGGAAGAACTTCTGAAACACTTAAACTTTCTCACCCACTGTGTGCACTCCAAATGTGATCTCTATTGGAGGATTAAAAATAGGAGGATCTGAATTTTGCAATAGAAATCTCCAGCCAAGTAATGTGTGCAGAAATGCATATACTATGATTACATGTGCATATATTAGTGTGGGTATATCAGAGAAAAATAACATACAAAATGGCATTGTATATTGTTTTAATAATATCAACAAGTGAAGTATACATGATTAAAATTTTATAGATAGATAGATACCTTCAACTGGGAAGTTCTCCTGCCTCTTTTGAGCAAGAGTCCCCAGAACTGCTAAATGGGTTGTGTCAATTCTTGCTACAGAATTGCAGATCCAAAACATTTTGGGTCGTCTAATGCACTGCAGTAGCACGATTCTTGTGACCCAAATTATACCTGAATCAAATAGTCTGAAAAATCTCAGTGATTGAAGCAATCTCACAATTCCCCTGGATAAAGTCTTCCATTGCCCAATTGTAGCAGCTAGGAAGCATTGCCTGGTATCCAGCACAAGCTCTCCTTTGCTGCAACATAAATCCACAGCTGTGTGTTCTTCCTTCAATTGCCTTAGTGACCAGCTGTGAAGATTCCTCTTTTCTGAATTCTCTCCAGTTTATTTTTAAAATCCACAGGCCCAGTCCTTCAGTCTCAGTGCAAGTACTCCAACAGAGACCAAACCAATGCCAAATAGAAGACTATTATTACCTCCTGTGTTGCATCTGGTAATCCAGCTCAAAATGGTATTTGAAGTGTTTGCAAATGATACAGTGCTCACTCTTTTTTCAGTGGGAGTGACTTACAGCCTAGTCTAGTGCATTTATGTTCCAGTGTGTTTGGTTTGGGCCAATCCCGGGTTAAATGTGCATACATTTGAGGCCTTAGATGACTTCTGTAAATTATCTCATCAATATATTTAATTTTTCATTTTGTCTCTGGCACAATCTAGGTTGGATTCTGGATTTTAAGTGGTCCACCCGCTGTGGGTCCAGCTTGGACCAGACTCCACAATCAAAACCATGTTGTCATTGCTGTGCAATAAGACCTAAATGCCAGTGAAGACTCTGGATTAGTTTTCTAGATTCTAGGGGATGCATCTGCTTACGCCACATTATTCTTAGAATGGACGGGGTAGGATAAAAGTATAGGAGTGTGTGTGTTTTGTGCGTGTCCCACAAATGCAGTCTCTGGTTTCCCACAACACCCCATCAGATGCTTTGACAACAACCATTCCATGTTTCTCCCCCAGCAACTGGTAGTCAGAGGTTTCACTTAACTCTAAAAGAAGAGCCCCATTGAATCAGATCAACTCTCCATTCACCCAGACCAGCAATCCTGCTGACCAGCCAGATGTTTCTAGAAAGTACATAAACAAGGTAAAGGTAAAGGGACCCCTGGCCATTAGATCCAGTTGTGACCGACTCTGGGGTTGCAGCGCTCATCTCGCTTTACTGGCTGAGGGAGCCAGCGTACAGCTTCCGGGTCATGTGGTCAGCATGACTAAGCTGCTTCTGGCAAACCAGAGCAATGCATGGAAATGCCGTTTACCCTCCTGCCTGCCGGAGCGGTACCTATTTATCTACTTGCACTTTGACATGCTTTCGAACTGCTAGGTGGGCAGGAGCAGGGACCGAGCAATGGGAGCTCACCCTGTTGCGGGAATTCGAACCGCCGACCTTCTGATCAGCAAGTCCTAGGCTCTGTGGTTTAACCCACAGTGCCATCCGCATCCCTACATAAACAAGACATGAAGGTAATTGTCTTCCCAGATCCTGGTATTGAGAGGTGTACTTCAACTCAACAGGAAGGTTCCATTGGGCTATCATGGCTTATACCTTTTGACAGACTTATCAGCCACAAATCTGTCTAATTCCTACTTGAAGCCATGTAAGCATGTCCTTACTGTGTTTTGCAGGGAATTCCATAATGTGTGGTGATGAAGGCCTTGGGTCGTCATCCCCCCCACCCCCGAATCTGAAGCAGCATGGAATCTTGGAACAAATGTCTCAAATCAAAAGTAGCAAAACTCGCTGCGCAGCATAATACTGCATGCAGGAAAAGTGACACATCGTCTATAAATTGTCCAACTTGCAGAATTTGTTCCAACTTCAAAATTTATAATAGGCGTGCTCTGGAACTGGAATCAGTGGAGATGGAGAATATGCCAATTTTTATCCCTGATTTCCATACATTTGGCGCGGCTTCAGCAAACCTTTGTGTATCTCATGGCAAAAATGGAATCATTCTCAAGAAAGAAGAGTAAGAGACCATCTCTGTTGCTACCCATGGAATAAACGCCGGCAGATTCAAACAACGTGATAAAGGGGCATGTATTGGATTAGATACCTCTGTGGAAATGGAAAACAGTAACAAATAACAGAAAAAATGTAGGAACATCATGTTTTTTGGTTCCAAGTGGCACAGATCAGAACACTGGCAGTGAAGCTCGCATCCCAGCCAGGTACAAACAGGCCCTCGACTGTCCTTGAAGATTTTTGTTTGATGCTCTCTCCAGAAACAAAATGCACTTGCTTCCAACCTTGTTGAGATCTGGGCTTGGAGTTAAAGTGGAATGAGAAACAGCTCTGAAGAGCTCCATTCTAGAGCAGAGTTGGTATCCTATGTGGGTCAGGCAAGCTATATGATGTCAGGGAACTGCCATCAGAGGCAAGAGGAGAGGTAAGACGCTCCAATGATGCAGGGGAGGGAACTAGCAAGGAGAGAGAGAGAGCTTCCGCTGGGGAAGGAAATCCAGGGGACACCAGGGAGAAAGGGGAGGCTGAGAGTACTGCGGAGGGGAGGCTCCGAGACTCTTCCAGTGAAATCAGCGGAGAGAGCACAGGACCTCCGCTTGGCACGCCCACGCTGCGCAGAAGGCTTCCGCGCAGAGAATCTAGGAGGAGACTTGGCGTCAAAGAATTTCTATGTTGGAGGAAGTTTAGGAGACGCCCACTAACGGATTCTGCCAGTGACTAAGACAGTCACGTTGTAAGGGCTGTCAAACCAGGGAAAGGTTTAGCTATACGACCAGCTTGGAGCAGTTTGCAGTTTACGCACAAGCAACCCCAATTCCCATTACATATGAACTACCTGCATGACTGGCAGGACTGAATAAGACCTGGACCCCTGACTGTTGCCCAGGTGGCCAGGAGAGAGAATCACTGTAGGATATAAGAATGACTTTTAGAAGGCATCTGAAGGTGGCCCTGTACAGAAAGTTTTCTAATGTTTGAGGTTTTTTGTTTTTAAATATTTTGTTGGAAGCTGCCCAGAGAGACTGGGGCAACTCAATCAGCATATACACTATTATTCTTATTCTTATTCTTCTGGGTGGCCCTGCCCCCGTGGTCACTGACTTTTGATACACTTATTCAGGAACGTGCCAGACAACATTATAAAAATTAACAGACCCCTGTTAGCTTTGTTGCCTGTGGTTAAATATGCTCAAAATCCTCTTCTGAATCAAGATTGACTTGTCTTTTTGCTAGCAACTCCTAGGATAGAAATAAGACCATGAATAGAATATAAAGCCATGAATGGCGCTCCAATCCAGGGCTGGTTTTCCTTTGCTCTTCACTGAGGTGTGACCTTCCACCTGCAACCCCTAGTTTAGGGAGCTGCCAGGGTTTAAGGCAGAGTTTTTTCCAGGCCTACCTGGAGAAGGAAGGCATTGAACCTGGGACATCTGCATGTCCTTCCATTCAGAGCTACGTCTACCAAGGAGGTGACTGCCCTATGCAGTAGTTTTTTAATATCGTCACAGAGCAGCCAATTGTCAGTTAAATTGGAATAATCCAACTGATCATTATTTCTCTCCCCGTCCTCCATAGCTCAACATCTTACATGCATTTGAGACATTCCCTGGCTGCTCCAAGGCTTGGTCCCTGATTCAGGTCATGCTTGTAATTTTCCGGGTGCCTTCGGCAAAATTGAATACTTGGCAACCCTACCTGCCGATGCCAAACGACACACCAGTTTATACAAGATGTGGAATAATTTGCTAAGCAGGAGTTCTGCCAAGGCATATCCAGGGGACCATAAATTAAATGTGAGCCAACAATGTGATGCTATTTCAAAAGGGCAAGTGCTATTTTGAGACAGATCAGCCGAAGGTTTGTGTTTTCCACCATCCAATACAGACAATAGTTTATTTCTCAACTAAGGTTGTAGGCGAGGGGGGAAGCACCCTTAAGATTTGTCCTTGATCCTTTAAAAACACATCCTACCACCTTTGAAATTCCTCAGGTGGTTCTTCCAACCAAGAACCTCCACCTTGGCCTCAAAACTCTGTAACACTTGTTCACAGCAATTTGGGCCATGGCAATTTGGGCCATTTGCTTGCTCACAGGTTCAGCCCATGGCATCTCAAGTGAAAGGTGCTCAAAAATATCTCAGCTGTGAGTCCCTGGGGAGCTGGTGCTCAGCACAGGAGACAGTGCTGAGCTTGATCTGTGAATATCTGATGCAGTATAAAGGAACCTTGGTCATACGGAGAGCTTGGATCAGGCTGCAAGTCGCTTCCTAGCCATCCCCAAGATCCCTTCACTGCCCATTTTCATCAGCAAATGTGTGTTTCTACACCACACACACACACACTGCCTGTAGTTGATGCTATCTGCCAGAGATATATTAATCCTCACATTTGTGTAGGATAACTCAACCAGCGGCTACCTGTCCTGATATTTGAACAGAGCTCCGTGTAGAGAGGCAGTATACCTCTGAATGCCAGATGGAGCAGACAGACAACAAAGGGAAAGGTCCTTTGCACTCTGCTTTAGAGCTTCCCAAACTTTCACTGCTGGAAACGGAACGTTAGTCCAGATGGTCGCTTGCTGTGATCCAGCAAGGAAATTCTTCCGTCGTTAATTACAGAGCCGGGATTTAATCAGAAAGGCCCCACTTGCCTTGTACTTTGAGAAACAGGTTGGAGTGGGTAGGGGGAGAAAATACTAAACATTTTCAGCAAAATGTCTCGGATGAGGAAATGTTTCCCTGTCTTTTTAGTATATCTTGATATTGGCAGGTTATGCTTCTATTTATAACTTTTCAGCTTTCCAACAGCATAAATTCAAGCTGTTCAAATAAAAAAGCATATAAAATTCTGAAATCTGCCTGGAGTGTAATTTTGCAAAAAAAACCCTTCATTATTAAACATGGGCACAGTCTAACGCACAGTTAAGGATGCTTACATTCCTTTGAAGTCAATGGGATACTCCAGTTTATTTTTAATCTGGCAAAATAAAAATAAATAAAAAGTTTGCAGTCCAGATTTATGGGTCATGCAGGTGAGATATAATCTTGAGTCGGAATGTGAACCTGATGTAAAGTATGATTTCTTTTAAAGGCCACAACGGTGCACTGGTCAGCTTCAGAAACATGCCTAAAATATTGTTCTGATTTTGGGAAGGTGGACATTTTGACCATGGTTCCCCCCCCCCTCCCGAGAGGGTGAAATTGGTATTGATCCAACAATACCAAAGGAAAAGCCCAGCACAATTCCCCCAGCTTAAGGTGGGGTTTTGTTTGGGAGTAAACTTGAGAGAATGGGCAAGGAAGATGGAGCAGTGGGGGAGAAGCAGGGTATGAACATCTTTTCACATCAGGATCATCTCAAAAGGCACAAGACCCAATTCAACATCACACCAAACACTGCAGCTCAATCCAGCTCTGCATTGTCTTTTTTAAAAATATATATATATTTATTAACCTTTCAAAATTTATACAAAAAAAGACAAAAAACAAAAATACAAAAATTAAAAACACATATAATTCCATTCACTTATTTTCTTTTAACTTATTTCTCGGACCTCCTCACACCTCCCCTTTTTGTATTCCAATTCAAATTATTCATTCAGCAAATCCTCACCCTCAATTTTCACTTAATTTTACACCTTTCTTTCTTCTTTTCCCCCCAATCATCTTAATCATTACAGCTGGTAACCGCTTAGATTCATAGATTCATAGAATCATAGAATCATAGAGTTGGAAGAGACCACAAGAGCCATCGAGTCCAACCCCCTGCCAAGCAGGAAACACCATCAGAGCACTCCTGACATATGGTTGTCAAGCCTCTGCTTAAAGACCTCCAAAGTAGGAGACTCCACCACACTCCTTGGCAGAAAATTCCACTGTCGAACAGCTCTTACTGTCAGGAAGTTCTTCCTAATGTTTAGGTGGAATCTTCTTTCTTGTAGTTTGGATCCATTGCTCCGTGTCCGCTTCTCTGGAGCAGCAGAAAACAACCTTTCTATCTCCTCTATGTGACATCCTTTTATATATTTGAACATGGCTATCATATCACCCCTTAACCTCCTCTTCTCCAGGCTAAACATGCCCAGCTCCCTTAGCCGTTCCTCATAAGGCATCGTTTCCAGGCCTTTGACCATTTTGGTTGCCCTCCTCTGGACACGTTCCAGTTTGTCAGTGTCCTTCTTGAATTGTGGTGCCCAGAACTGGACACAGTACTCCAGGTGTGGTCTGACCAGAGCAGAATACAGTGGCACTATTACTTCCCTTGATCTAGATGCTATACTCCTATTGATGCAGCCCAGAATTGCATTGGCTTTTTTAGCTGCCGCGTCACACTGTTGGCTCATGTCAAGTTTGTGGTCAACCAAGACTCCTAGATCCTTTTCACATGTACTGCTCTCAAGCCAGGTGTCACCCATCTTGTATTTGTGCCTCTCATTTTTTTTGCCCAAGTGTAATACTTTACATTTCTCCCTGTTAAAATTCATCTTGTTTGTTTTTGCCCAGTTCTCTAATCTGTCAAGATCGTTTTGAAGTGTGATCCTGTCCTCTGGGGTGTTAGCCACCCCTCCCAGTTTGGTGTCATCTGCAAATTTGATCAGGATGCCCTTGAGTCCATCATCCAAGTCGTTGATAAAGATGTTGAATAAGACCGGGCCCAAGACAGAACCCTGTGGCACCCCACTAGTCACTCTTCTCCAGGATGAAGAGGAACCATTGATGAGCACCCTTTGGGTTCGGTCATTCAGCCAGTTACAAATCCACTGAGTGGTAGCATAGTCAAGACCGCATTTTACCAGCTTCTTTACAAGAATATCATGGGGCAGCTTGTCAAATGCCTTGCTGAAATCAAGGTAGGCTACATCCACTGAGTTCCCTTCATCTACCAGGCTTGTAATTCTGTCAAAAAACGAGATCAGGTTAGTCTGACATGACTTATTTTTCAGAAATCCATGCTGACTATTGGTGATCACAGCATTCCTTTCTAGGTGCTCACAGACTGTTTGCTTAATGATCTGCTCCAGAATCTTCCCTGCTATTGATGTCAGACTGACTGGGCGGTAATTATTTGGGTCCTCTCTTTTCCCCTTTTTGAAAATAGGGACAACATTTGCCCTCCTCCAGTCTGCCGGGACTTCGCCTGTTCTCCAGGAATTCTCAAAGATGACTGCCAGTGGTTCTGAGATCACATCTGCCAGTTCTTTTAATACTCTTGGATGCAGTTCATCTGGCCCTGGAGACTTGAATACATCTAAACTAGCCAAATATTCTTGTACTATCTCCTTAGTTATTCTGGGCTGTGTTTCCTTTGCTGAATCATTTGCTCCAAATTCTTCAGGTCGGGCATTGTTTTCTTTATCGGAGAAGACTGAGGCAAAGAGGGCATTGAGGAGTTCAGCCCTTTCTGTGTCCCCTGTTTGTATTTCACCATCTTCTCCTCTGAGTGACCCCACTGTTTCTTTGTTCTTCCTTTTGCTACGAACATACCCATAAAAGCCTTTTTTGTTGCTTTTAACCTCTCTAGCAAGCCTGAGTTCATTCTGTGCTTTAGCTTTTCTGACTTTGTGTCTACACGTGCTGGCTATTTGTTTGAATTCCTCTTTGGTGGTTTCCCCCCTTTTCCATTTTTTGTACACATCCTTTTTTAATCTTAATTCAGTTAAAAGTTCTTTAGATAGCCACCCTGGCTTCTTTAGGCACCTTCCATGTTTCCGTCTCAATGGTATTGCCTGACGTTGTGCTTTTACTATCTCCCTCTTAACAAACTCCCAGCCATCATGAACTCCCTTTCCTTTTAGTATTGCTGTCCATGGGATCTCACCCAGCACTTCCCTAAGTTTTATGAAGTCGGCTTTCTTAAAGTCAAGAAATTGAGTCCTAGTATGCTTGGCTGCTCCTTTCCGCTGTTTAGTAAACTTCAGAAGAGCATGATCACTCGCGCCTAATGATCCTTCCACTTCTACCCCACTAACCAGGTCATCAACATTGGTTAGGACCAGATCTAAAACGGCTGTTCCTCTTGTTGCTTCTCCCACTTTCTGGACAATGAAGTTGTCTGCAAGGCCAGTGAGGAATCTGTTTGACCTTATGCTCTTGGCTGAGTTTGACGTCCAACAAATATCCGGGTAATTGAAGTCCCCCATTACTACTATCTCCCTTCCTTTTGCATGCTTGGCCATCTGTTCCAGGAAGGCATCATCTATGTCCTCCGTTTGGCTTGGGGATCTATAGTAAACTCCCACAATGAGGTCTCTGTTATTCTTCTCTCCCTTAATTTTGACCCAAATGCTCTCACTTTGGCTTTGAGGTTCTAAATCTTGGATCTCTTCACAGGTATACACATCCCTGACATATAACGCCACTCCTCCTCCTTTCTTGTCTGGTCTGTTTCTCTGAAATAGATTGTATCCCCCCATTATTACATTCCAATCGTGGGACTTATCCCACCAGGTTTCAGTGATGCCTATTATGTCATATTTAGTTTGCTGTACCAAGAGCTCAAGCTCATCTTGTTTATTTCCCATGCTTTGTGCATTAGTGTACAGACATTGAAGTCCATTAATCATTCCCCCGTGTCTCTTATTTAAGGATTTTTTCCTCCCACCACTAGGTCCGCGTGCTGTTTGCTCCATTTGGTCTATGACATTTGGATGATCATCTTCATTAATTGATAGACTCCTACCTTCAGGAGCACTGTCTCCCTCCCCCACATTAGTCAGTTTAAAGCCCTCCTGATGAGGTTTCTGAGATTTTTGGCAAAAACATTTCTCCCAACCGTTGTGAGGTGCAGCCCATCACTTGCCAGAAGTCCATCTTCAAGAAACTGCAGTCCGTGATCTAAGAATCCAAACCGTTCCTGATTCAGTTCAACATCAATCTAACATTCACTAATTTTATAATATTTCCCAAGAAAGTCCTTGAATTTCTTCCAATCTTCTTCCGCCGTCTTTCTTCCCTGGTTTCGGATTCTGCCAGTCATTTCTGCCAGTCCCATGTAGTCTATCACCTTCATCTGCCATTCTTCCAAGGTTGGTAGGTCTTGTGTCTTCCAGTACTTTGCGATAAGTATTCTTGCTGCCGTTGTTGCGTACATAAAAAATATTCTGTCCTTCTTTGGCACCAATTGGCCGACCATGCCCAGCTCTGCATTGTCTGCCCTGAGCAATAGCAGCAGTCCACAGTCTTGGGACAAGATTTCCCCAGTTCGGCTACCTAAGATCCTTTAAGTGGAATTTGCTGCCAAGGAGTGTGGTGGAGTCTCCTACTTTGGAGGTCTTTAAGCAGAGGCTTGACAACCATATGTCAGGAGTGCTCTGATGGTGTTTCCTGCTTGGCAGGGGGTTGGACTCGATGGCCCTTGTGGTCTCTTCCAACTCTATGATTCTATGATTCTATGATTCTAAGTGTGGTTGTTGAGGACTGAACCTGAGACAGTCTGCTAAGCTTGGGCCATATCTCTAGCTATATATCCCAGAATATTGGCTGGAAGGGATGAAAGCGGATGAAGGCATTCACCCTCTTTTGCTTTTCTCCATCACTGATAGATCTTCCATGATGACAGCTGTGGCAGCAGGAGAAGTGCTTCTTCTGACAGCTGACAGCTGCCAATTTTGCCCCAGAATGCCACCAAGTAATGATGGAACATCCCTCAGAGGAGCATTGGGGGAGGGGACTGCCAAGAGGGGCTCCTCTGGTGGTGGCCAGTTGTCCTCACGCGCCCCAAATTGACAACACACACCTGAAAAACTGCCAGCACACTGTTTTGTTACCCACAAATGGATAGTGAATTTTTTTGGGGTGGGGTGGGGCAACTTGGCTCTGCACTCCCATCTGCTTTCAAAGCATCACCCTCTTTGTCTGCAAAGGCAGTCAAGAAGAAGAAGAAGAAGAAGAAGAAGAAGAAGAAGAAGAAGAAGAAGAAGAAGAAGAAGCAGCAGCAGCAGCAGCAGCAGCGTTTGGATTTGATATCCCACTTTATCACTACCCAAAGGAGTCTCAAAGCAGCTAACATTCTCCTTTCCCCTTCCCTTGTGAGACGACTGAGGCTGAGAGACTTCAGAGAAGTGTGACTAGCCCAAGGTCACCCAGCAGCTGCAGGTGGAGGAGTGGGGAAGTGAACCTGGTTCACCAGATTACGAGTCTACTGCTCTTAACTACTACACCACACTGAAATCAGTGGTGGAAGAAAACGCACCAGTCCCAGCTTGTATGCCAAATCTATAAGCACACAATATCAAAAGCAACACGATGGCCAGAAACCATAACAATGTGGACAACTTATGGAATAATTCAAAACATCAGAACTAACAAACTGAAGTCTCTGAAAGTCCTTAAATGAATCACGGTGCCAGACTTTACCTGGCGGAGAGCAAGCTGTGAAGCTTTGTATCATCAGCAAATGTCCAATTCTGATGTCCAACTCTGAACTCTGCTGAAGAGTGTTTCCGGATAACAACTACTGTTTCGTTGAATTCTTCACCAGCCAATTTGTTCAACACTTGTAAGTAGAAAGATATGCAATTTCTTCATTAACCCATCTTTTTCCCCGAATAGATATACAGTGGTACCTCAGGTTACATACACTTCAGGTTACAGATGCTTCAGGTTACAGACTCCGCTAACCCAGAAATAGTACCTCGGGTTAAGAACGTTGCTTCAGGATGAGAACAGAAATCGTGCTCCAGTGGCGCGGCAGCAGCAGGAGGCCCCATTAGCTAAAGTGGTTTTTCAGATTAAGAACAGTTTCAGATTAAGAACAGACCTCCAGAACGAATTAAGTACTTAACCCGAGGTACCACTCTATAAGCACTTCAGGTTCTCAGAGCACTGAATAATATGACCACATGACACACGATGATGGATCAGGACTTGTCTCCTGCCTTCCAAAGAACAGATTTAAGTCAACAGCGTATGAAATAACCTCCAGCAATCCCAGTCCTGGACAACAGAGGGCAGCAACACACATCACTCACCACTTCTGTATAGCACCTATGGACACTCTTGGGTGCCATGCATGGAAATGGTGCCAATTGGGCAGGTGCTTCAAACACACTCTGCGCCACTTGGTGCCTTGAAAAATGCCACGCTGTCCTCAACCACCCCTGGAGCACGAAACAGCAACATTTTCCAACTGGTCTTTGTTTCGTATTTAGCAGTAGCTCAAAAGTAGAAAACCCAAAAGCCATCTGACTACGATGACCTTTATTAGGCACAGTCAAAATGCCACCAAGTTTTAAATTAATCAAGGTACTGTGTGCCTAATCAATCAGACAAAAACGCAGAGATTTAAAAGAGAAGAGTTTAGGGAGGAAGAATATATTTCCATTAACTGGAAGAGACATGTGAAACAGGTATGTTCTGAAGCCCTTCTTAATGTGTGAGAGCGACTGGGTCATAGGAGTGTCGTGGGGCATGGCGTTCCACAGATAAGGCGCTGCCAAATTAAACAGATGGAAGCACAGGGCAACAGATGTGATCTTTGGCATGTGTGGCTATAGGAAAAAAGTGATTAAAGACAGGCAGGAGCAGCAGTGCCAAATATAGACAAATAATTTTTAAATGAATACAACAAGGGATGAGAAGCTAATGCAATAAAAAATAAAAAGAAATGTACGGATACAGATTTCTTTTAAAAAGGCAGATTCTTTGCTAGGAATTTTCAGAAAAAGAGTTGAGAATAAAGCTGTCACTTGTGTAATACCTTCACAGAACTATAGTGCAACTATACTTGGAATAATGGGTTGCATCCTACTCAGAGTAGACCCATTGAAATTAATGACTGTAAGTTGGTTCAATAGGTCTACTGCTCCATGTAGGACTAGCACTTGATACCACCCCATGTGTACGGTTCCTGCACCTCAAAAGAGGTTCTGCCCGGACACTGAGGTCCAGCGCCGAGGGCCTTCTGGTGGTTCCCTCGCTGCGAGAAGCCAAGTTACAGGGAACCAGGCAGAGGGCCTTCTCGGTAGTGGCACCCGCCCTGTGGAACGCCCTCCCACCAGATGTCAAGGAAAACAACAACTACCAGACTTTTAGAAGACATCTGAAGGCAGCCCTGTTTAGGGAAGCTTTTAATGTTTAATAGGTTATTGTATTTTGGTGTTCTGTTGGAAACCGCCAGAGTGGCTGGGGAAACCCAGCCAGATAGGTGGGGTATAAATAAATGATTATTATTATTATTATTATTATTATTATTATTATTATTATTATTATTAAAGGGCAATGAAAATGGCCCAAGAGCTGGAGCAGAGGTTTGAGACTCCTAAATTTAGAGGGGGGACATGAAAGAGCAGGTGTGGGGAACCTTTGACTCTCCAGATGTTGCTGAACTGCAACTCCCATCATCCCTTCCATTGCTCATGCCTGCCAGGGGTGATGGGAGTTGTAGCTTTGCAACATGTGGAGAGTCAAAGGTTTCCCACACCTGTGACAGACAGAAGAACAGCAGCAACAGAAAGCATATCTGTTTTATTAGCAGGGACACCATCTAGGGGGGGGCAAGGGGCTGAGGCCCCCCCAAAAAAAATTTCAAGGAGGGGGCTGGGCCCCCCTCAATATTCTGCACTGGCAATTTTCACCAGGGACACAGAGCAGCAAAGCGTCTTGACGATCGCCAGGGCACCTTCTGGGAAGGTGCGCTGGCAATTTCGAAGGAACACGACCAAGCGCCTCAGCAGGCAACGTGAAGGAGGAGGGGGAGGCCTCACTGAGGTAAGACTGTGGACCATGAGCATCAGGTGGGTGGGAGATGCCAGGCCAATGTATCTCCCACCCACCCACATGATGGCCACCCCCAATTTTAATGCAACTTGGCGCCTCTGTTCATTAGACTGAAAAGAACGGAAGCAAGTTTGATTATCCGAAAGCTGATTAGCAGAAGTGATTTCCCAGAGTTTAGAGACAAAAATAAAATAAAAATAAAAATACAGCAGAGCGCTGGCTGAAAAGAGAAAGACAAAAAGGGGACGGCAGACATGCTGAGGATGTTGGGTACCCTGGAAAAGTTATATTCCCAGGGTCCTTGCTGTAGCAGAGTGCCAGGAAAGGGAGGAAGGGGCAGTGATCATCGCCATGGTAACTTGCATCACAGTAACCGGGTAACTGGGTTCGTTTCCAAAGGAGAACATACAGCTGAACTAACAAAATGAAGAGTGCGGTTAACAGATTTTGTTGCCCAGGCAGGGAAAGGAACAAGGCTGAAGAGCTGAACAAACAGAGACAATTTTACACCTGAAGATTGTAAATGTAATCAATATGTATATTTAAATTTCCCTAACTCCAGTTAGTAGAAGACACGAAAGATGATAACCAGGAAATCAGTGAGAAATTAAGACAAACAAAAATAGCAAAGAAGGACTGCTGCATCTCTGAATCTGTCACAGAGTAAAAATGAAGGGCATCAAACTCAAAAGATGAGACAGAAGGAGGAGGAAAGAGGCTGATAACTGCCATGTGCAGAAAGAAGGGAACCTGCCCAGTTACTTCCCCACCCAAAGGATGGAGAGAGTGGGAATGACAAAAGAGAGACATTTGCTGGAAGACATGGTGCCATGGAAAAATGTTTCAAGCTAAGCAAGACAAGAGAATTGAGAAGGAGGAGAACCAGAGTGGCCATTCAGGAAAGACTCTCCTCAAGAAGAAAGCAGAGACACCACCTTGCCAACAAAGGTCCGTATAGTTAAAGCTATGGTTTTCCCTGTAGTGATGTATGGAAGTGAGAGCTGGACCATAAAGAAGGCTGATCGCCAAAGAATGGATGCTTTTGAATTATGGTGCTGGAGGAGACTCTTGAGAGTCCCATGGACTGCAAGGAGATCAAACCTCTCCATTCTTAAAGAAATCAGCCCTGAGTGCTCACTGGAAGGACAGATCGTGAAGCTGAGGCTCCAAGACTTTGGCCACCTCATGAGAAGAGAAGACTCCCTGGAAAAGACCCTGATGTTGGGAAAGATGGAGGGCACAAGGAGAAGGGGACGACAGAGGACGAGATGGTTGGACAGTGTTCTCGAAGCTACGGACATGAGTTTAACCAAACAGTGGGAGACAGTGGAAGACAGGAGTGCCTGGCGTGCTCTGGTCCATGGGGCCACGAAGAGTCGGACACGACTAAACGACTAAACTTTGTACTGTTTTATTGCTTTTTTATTGTTTATTGCTTTGTACTGTTTTATTGTTGTTAGCCGCCCTGAGCCCGGCTTCGGCTGGGGAGGGCGGGATATAAATAAAATTTATTATTATTATTATTATTATTAAACAATAACAAGAAGAAAACTGATGGACAAGAAAGGAGGGGGGAAGAAGGAAAGCAACCCCAACCAACAGTTACCTGGGTTAAATCAACTAAAGAGTGTCCTGAAGTTCCATCAAGAGAAAATAGGCACCAGCAGGAGAGCACAAGGAAAGGAAAACAGAACCTCCTCATCTTAACACAGGCTGCTTCTTCCACTTCCTGGTTCCATTGCAACAGATGCTATATAACAGCATTGGGTCGTGGAGAGCAGGGAAGGTGGAGCAGCTGCAAGGATTGTGCAGGGCTAGGGCTGAAACATCTTCAGGAGATGCCATTACTTTCCATGGATAAGGTGATGATGAAAGGCAGGAGGACTAATGCCTTAGCTGGAAGGGGCACACTCTTCAGGATGCCTTGTCTTTCTTCTTCCTCCTCCTGTCCAAAATTTTCCCTTCCTCCTATTCTTGGAACACCCTGACATGCCTTGCCACCATTCTGCTTTCCTTCCTCTGCCTCGAACCTGCTATCAGGGCATGTCTGGAGATGTGTGGCTGCAAATGGCAGAGGGTTTGGTATATGGGCCTCACTTGCCATTCTCTAGGACTGTCCTGCTAGCAAGGGGGTGGGGAAAGGTCATACAAATATGAGGTTATTGGAGTACAATTTGAAGAGGCTGGAGACCCCACAAGACCCCCTAGCCAAGCCTCCTGGGCATCAGATGTTCAGTCCTGCAGATGACAGTTTGTGAACAAGATTAGGGGAAAGGATTTATGCTGCGTTCCATTGCTGTTCAAAAATAGTATTGATAGGGCTGCAAACTTTAATTGGTTTACATAGTAACTTAATCAAGTTTTATCTAATTAATTGATTGGAGCCAATTTTAATTTGTTGTGCTGTCTTAAGGGTGCACTAAAAGTTTTGTTTGGCTTTGCTGTGTTACTGTTATGCGGAAAGAAAAAGAACGTATTAAAGACAGCCCTGTTTTCTACCAAAAAAGGGGGGGGGGTAAATGTGTTTAATAAATCACAAGTCATTGTGCACTTTTTTCAGTATATCCATAAGACAGTTGTGATTTTTGAACCATGCTAACTTATTTACATTTAATTGATTAATCACTGACTAGGCCAATCAATTTAAGATTTTTTAAATCAATTGATAGCCCTAACCACATCTATACTGTTTCCTGTCTTCACACACACACACACACACACACACACACACACACACACACACACACTCACTTTCAAATACTCCCTACATGCTATTAGAAAACTCATTATCACCATCTTTATCTAATTTATTTGTGCATCAATTCCAGGTATATGCTCGAAGGCAATTTACTAGCATATCCTTAAAAGCAGCAAAAACAGTTTCTAAAACAGTACAAGAACATCAAAGTATAGGTTTAAGAACAACACAAAACAAATGCAAGATGGAATCTAGATGGAAAAGCTTGTCAAAATAAAAATGCCTTCACTTGTTTCCACAAACTACAGAGGCATACCAGAGGGCGGGGGAAGCAAAAATTGCCTCTCAGACTATAGAGTGTGTGACATGAGTGTGTGGTGACACACCAATACTATTGCAGCGAGATCAAAGGCAGGAGAAACTTCTGGTCCTTCTCAAACTGCGGCACAAAGGCATGTGAATTTTTTCACCCTTCCTCTTCGTCTCACCCTCATTTCAGATGCCTCGAGTGCTGCATGTAAAATGTAGTAATTTCTAACATGGCTATTGTGGTAAATTGTTTTTTTTTGGGGGGGGGGGCTATTACAGCTCCTTGCCAAGGGTGCAAGGGACCCTAGTTATGCCTCTGGGTCAATGGCGTAGCGTAGGGGGTGCAGGGGGGGCCGGCCGCACCGGGCGCAACATCTGGGGGGCGCGCTCGCACTCGCAGCTCTCTGCCCCTACCTGACTCACTCTCTCTCTCTCACTGCAGTGCTGGCTGTGCGAATCCGATCCGAGCCGCCGGGTCGCCGCCCACTGTGGAGGGGGGGTGCCAGGCGTGCAGTGCGGAGAGAGAGCGAGGGACTATCTGGGGGAGGGACAGTGCAGCGGCCCCCAGCGCAGCGCTGAGCGCGGGAGAGAACCACACCAGACCAGCGCAGGCAGCAGCAAGAAGAAGCTGGCAGCGGCGGCAGGTTAGGGGTTAGGGGGCGCAAATTACTTGCCTTGCCCCGGGTGCTGACAACCCACGCTACGCCACTGCTCTGGGCACCAGTCATATCTTGACAAAAATGCTGTTCTGCAGAGCAGAGGCAGCCACACTGAAAGAATGAGTTACTGTCAGGTAAAGGTAAAGGTAAAGGGACCCCTGACCATTAAGTCTAGTCGTGGACAACTCTAGGGTTGTGGCACTCAACTCGCTTTACTGGCCGAGGGAGCCAGTGTTTGTCCATCCGGGTCATGTGACCAGCATGACTAAGTCACTTCTGGCAAACCAGAGCAGGGCACGGAAATGCCGTTTACCTTCCCGCCAGAGCGGTACCTATTTATCTACTTGCACTTGGATGTGCTTTCGAACTGCTAGGTGGGCAGGAGCAGGGACCGAGCAACGGGAGCTCACCCCGTCGCGGGGATTTGAACCACCAACCTTCTGATCGGCAAGCCCTAGGCTCAGTTGTTTAGACCACAGTGCCACCCATCTACTGTCGGTTAAGCTTCTGATTTTTTGAGACTTTAGCATGTAACTCTGCCTTTTTTATCTATAGGTTCAGTCAGAGTCACCAGTAGTGCTCTGTTGTGTTTGGCCTGCCAGCAAAGATGTTTTGGAAGAAGGCTTGGGGAACATGGCAAATCTGCCTAAACATTTTTGGAGATGGCGCAGGAGTTGATGCAGGGATCCAATTTTCAGCACACCCTCAAATCAAGATTCACATCTTGTCCTGCCCTCAGACCTATGAAGAAAATGATCTAGAGCCTTGAATTCCATCCTGCCAGCAATGGCCAGTTTGAATTCACATTTAACATGTAGTGGGAATTCCCTCCTGGACATTTTCAGGCATCTCCACTTTTCAGAGTTGCAAACACCAGGTCTCGTTGGCAGACATCTGCCTTGTTTGTTATGAGCCACAGGATTTCTCAAAGCTGATTTTATATTTAATCACATCTCAACTACCGAGGATGAAGTTTTGTTACCGCTGTAGGGTATTTTACACACACCCTTGTGTTTGTGCTGCTTTGGAAATGGTGTCAGCTTGCTGGGGAATGGCTGGGTCGTCTTCCTTGCAGTAAGCATTTGTTTCCATGCCAAATGACTGCGAGTCCCTTATTAAATTGCACTTAGAGGCAGCGGCTGTCAAAAAGGAATGGAGAGCTTTCCCGATAAGTTAGAGCCATTCATTATTAAATTATCTTCATTCACTCAAATGTCTCGTTTTCATTGAATTAGATGAAGAGTGCTTGAAACCAGCTGCTACCAGCCGCTATGGATCTAAGGAATACCAGGACTGCACACTTAATGCGCAGTCCCCCTAGCAGTGCTGCTATGCAAAAGTCTTCTCGTTTCATTGAGGATTGCACCCTGAGTGGCTTCTTATAGGAACTCTTTTCAGTAACTGTGTTTGGGAAGTTTGCATTCCATAACATGTTCTTATGGGTCCAGATAATCCTTTTCCTCCAACCATGTCTGAAGCTGACCACCTACCTGCTCTGACCTTGGCCACCCACCCCAAATAGTTTTGTAAATGTAAGTTCACCTACAGTGAGTGAGCCTTCTATCCATTTCAGTGTTGCAAAACCATGCATGTGGTAACCAACAGGGCACAGCTAGTCCATATTTTTTTTCTGGAGTAAATGCAATGCATGTGATCAGAAAGTATCCTAGCAAAACTATGATTCAGGACTTTAAATTGTGCTCTTATATCAAATTTCCTTTTCTGTGTATACTGTAATGTTTTACTGTTGCTATAGCCATTGGCTAAGGCGAATAAAGTTTTATCTTATCTATCTATGAGTTATGATGACCTTATTGAATTGCATTAACTATTTTGATGAATTTCTTGTTGCTGTTTGCTATATTTAATATGATATGTGTTTGTGATTGCAATGCCTGCTGTTTTGTTAATGTGATTATTGCAAGCTCAACATTTGTTGGAAAAGTGATATGCAAATATTTCTATATCAAATCAATTCTTAATCCTCATCCTATCTGATCCTTCCTACTCTAACCACTACACCACAGCACCCACACCAGCCACCCTTTTCTTTCTCCCTCCCTCCCTCCCTCTTTCTCCCCGCCCACCTCAGCTGTCACACTTCACTCTCAGCCAGTTAAGAACACAGGCACATTCCAATGTTCTCTCCCTCTCTCATTCCCACCCCCTTGCGCTCACTATTCCTTACATCTTACAAATATCTTCCCATGTAACATTATACTGTGCACAAGCCAGTTACAGTGACAAACACCACAAGGTGCGCATCATGCCCAGCTGGGACATGTTGGGCACAGCTGCATCCTCACTCTACTTATTATTATTTTTCTCTTTCAATTTGTGTAGTTTCTTAATAATTTTGGATGGGAGATGATACTAGTGGATAGTTGCTGAGAGCAGAAGCCCAAGTCGTTCCATACAAGAGTGATTCAGTGGCTCACTCCCCCTTTTCTTTGAATAGCTGACCTCCGAGCCAACCACTTGAGGCCATTTCCCATCGCATGGAGTAAATGCACCATAGCAAATTATCAGTTTACTGGTGAGTTTGATTGCACATGTCTGGCACATCCTCTCTATAGGCGTCTACTTAAAACATCTCTATGTATGCAGCTGAAAATGTAAGATGGAAAGTGATCCTTGGTAAGCAACTAAACTCCTAGTGGCTATTTATTTTCCTTTAAGCAGACCGTGTCCACTGTTCAATTTACAGGGGGCAGCAGAGGAATGCGTTTACCTTCTGTGATGTCTCTCCCCACTCCAGCTACAGGGGACATGGGTTGGCTAAAATGGAAGGAAATCAGGGTCATGTATATGTAATTTACATGCCCTTCCTTTAAAGAAGCAGATATACAGCAAATTGTAGCATAGGTATCACATCTGGACCAGCATAGAGTGCCTTTCCCTCACCAATGATCAGCTGCAGATTGTAGAATGAAAGAGCAGACAGCATAACTTCTGTGCCGGGCTGAGTCTTAAAAAACTGAAGCACTGGTAGCCCTCCCACTCTTGACAACATCCTGATTAACACTGTGCCAATTTTTCTTCTCACAGCTCATAGCTTATGGAATTACTTCTGTAGCTCTGTGATTTAACACTCTGCATCAGACCGCACCTGGAACAGTGCAAAACCCAGGAAAGTCCAGCTGAAGCAATCAAGGGCATTGATTCCCTAATGTCTTTTCCCATGAAGGCTTGGCCCAATGGCCTGATCTAGAAGTGGCTGATACCAGATGCCGCAGCAGAAGGCGCAGCCACTCTCCTCTTAATGAACCAAAGGCTGTAGCTGTCTCCCACTGGGAATGTTTCACTCCTGACCTCAGCAGGTGATCCTCTTTTATGTTCCCAAGCAGAAGGATTGATCAGCTCTCTACGCGCTCCTGGCTGAAATAATTGCAAACACCATTCTTTTTCATAGAACTTGTCTGCAGAACATTTCCCAGGACTGCCCCCTGACAGGGTCCAAAAGCGGCAACTGCACTTTCTTCCAAGCAGTCATCACACTAAGAAAAGTGTTTTGATCAATAAAGATATGGATTTCAGACTGAATCGAGAAAAGGAGTTCAAAGCCCAACAGGAAGAATCTACCCGTCCTTCAAAGTAAGGGAAAGCAATGTCAGAATAAGAGTGGTGTGGGAGAGGCAATTAGAGATCAGCAAACTAGAAATGTTACATTTCAACAGGTCTCGCCACCAGGATTACTGAATGAAGACAAAATGTACATCAGTGCTCAAATTATAAAGCGACACATTATGCCTGCCGCTCATAGGCTTCTCTTTCAGCTTCTGCCTTCTGGAAGAAGGTATAGGGTTATAAAGGCCAGGACTAGCCACCTCAGAAAGAGTTTCTACACAAATGCAATTCTGGTTCTAAACGCAGCATAAGGGGTCTCTATAGTACAGTGTATTTTCAGAGGGGCTTTCAGAGTTTTTAGGGGTTTTTGAATGTTTTATGTAGTTTTTCAATTTCATTGTTCTGCATGGGACAATGGCAATAAAGATATCATATATCGTACATCGTAAAACAGTATCTAGGCATTCCGTAACAAAAAGATAAGTTAACTAGACCGACCTGCCTTTCTCAATATTGTGGAACTGATGCACATAAAAGAAGATGCAGGAAACAGACATATAGTGGTACCTTGGGTTAAGTACTTAATTCGTTCCGGAGGTCCGTTCTTAACCTGAAACTGTTTTTAACCTGAAGCACCATTTTAGCTAATGGGGCCTCCTGCTGCCACCATGCCGCCGGAGCACGATTTCTGTTCTTATCCTGAAGCAAAGTTCTTAACCTGAAGCACTATTTCTGGGTTAGCGGAGTCTGTAACCTGAAGCGTATGTAACCTGAGGTACCACTGTACTACATAAAAAGGTCAGGTGATCTTACAAATACCACACAGAACAAGCAGCCTTCAGCACAAAGGACAGCAACAGACAGAAGTAATGTCATCTATAACAGCTAAAACTAGAGAATGCACCAACGCAGTCCATAAACAACTTGTAGAAATTTTTATTTCTCAATAGCTATTTCACTTTATTTTCCTATCCATATAACATTAGCTCTGCCTGTTAACCCACTGGATTCTGGCTCATGGCTAGAGCTAGGAGCATACTTACGTTTTCCCTTCTTTTGTACAGATATGTTTGCCTTCCTGCATAATGATGTTGTATATTTGGAGCACTCATGCACAAAAGCAGCTATGGTACTGTTACAATGCAGACCCAAATAATAGTTGCTCATCATATGGACATTGCTATCTGCAACAGGCTCAGTTGCCCATGGTGACCCTAATCAAAGAACACTGATACCTCTCAGAGCAGTATAGTATAGATAAAAATCATTATGCAACCCATGCACAATTCACTTAAGTGCACATCAGCTTGTAAATCTAGCCATTCTTTTTGGAGAGGTGGGGGCAACCTGACAATTATATTCTCAAACCTGCTGTGTGTTTGGGACATCTATCTGCCACAGAATTTTTTGCCCTGGAAGTGGAAAATCGCATATATTTGACACATGGACTTAGCTTGGTCCAGAATTCATCAAAGCTTAGCCCTCCTAAAAAATAAAAAAAATAAAAATCTGTTTTCAGTATCAATTTCAGTCCTGGAAACGTAAGGCAATTAATGCACTAGCATTCCCATCATTTCCTGAAGAAAACCACTCTCCATGTCACAAAGCATTGTGGACTCCACTTCCTTGATCTCACTGTCTGCTCTGGTCTCTTCTGATTCCATTGGCTCCTACCCTGGGTCTTTAACTGTCCAGAACCACCTCCCCCCTTCCTCCTTCCTGTGTTTCTCACTCCTCTTCACCTCCCAAAACCAATATCCATCTCTCTTTCAAGCATATAAACTGGCTTTTATCCTTCCGGCTGCTGGCTGCCTGCTCGCTCTCCATACCTTCAGCTACAGATGGCATAAACGCTGCAGTCCTTGTGAAGACAGAGAAAACAGCCAGACAGATGTGTTGTTCATAGCTCCCCAGCCAGGCATAACTAAACATTTACATTTATTACCAATTAGAGGAGAAACAGACTGCAGTTTTATGGACTGTATGTGTCTGGGTGTATTTCTCTTTCAGCTCTCGCTGGAAACTTCTAAATACTTGTTCACAGTGGCACAATTCCCAGCAGTTTTAAAACAAACCTTCCTTTAGTCTCCAAGCTCCAGCATGAACCCCTGCAGAGCCAAAAGGAAGTGGAAACAATGTGCTGTAAAATTGGATTAAAGAAGTGTAATCATTTTCCCAACTAATAATGTCAATGGTAAATAATGCAAAAGAAAATGTATGTATGTAGAGGCACGAGCACATTGTTTTGAATATCAGTACTACATTGATTCATCATCCTTTTCCCCGCAATCCTATTTAAGTAGAGTTTTTTCTCCTCCTGTGCCTGTCCCCATCACCAGCTATTCTGCCTTCTTCATCTTGTTGTTGTTTTTGTTTGGTCATTTAGTCGTTTAGTCGTGTCCGACTCTTTGTGACCCCGTGGACCAGAGCATGCCAGGTACTCCTGTCTTCCACGGCCTCCCGCAGTTTGGTCAAACTCATGCTGGTAGCTTCGAGAACACTGTCCAACCATCTCGTCCTTTGTCGTCCCCTTCTCCTTCTGTCCTCAATCTTACCCAACATTAGGGTCTTTTCCAGGGAGTCTTCTCTTCTCATGAGGTGGCCAAAGTATTGGAGTCTCAGCTTCAGGATCTGTACTTCCAGTGAGCACTCAGGGCTGATTTCCTTCAGAATGGAGAGGTTTGATCTTCTTGCAGTCCATGGGACTCTCAAGAGTCTCCTCCAGCACCATAATTCAAAAGCATCAATTCTTCAGTGATCAGCCTTCTTTATGGTCCAGCTCTCACTTCCATACATCACTACTGGGAAAGCCATAGCTTTTACTATACGGACCTTTTCTTCATCTTACTTTTCCTGAATTAATCACCAGGAGGATTCCATCGGATCAGAGAATCTTACAATGAACAGGATGCAGTTACAATGCTATATCCAAAAGGATGGCAACCCCAGACACCAGTAAATAAAAATCACAGTGGCTACCTGATCATGCAGCCGGGGCCAAATAAGGGCTAGCAATGGCAGTTTAAATTAATATGTGAACATATTCACAAGGTGTGCTGGGGAGCAGTTTTTCAATGCTGTCAGAAATGTTCCCGAAAAATGATCAGTACTTTTGCCAAAGTCCAAATGTATATTGAAAATTCAGTAAACTACTAAATTTTGAGAACTAAATTTTATGATCAACTACACCAAGTCATTTCAGACAGAATTCAAATATAGAAAACCATTATTCAAGGAGTTGACAAATGGGAAGTCATACATTTTAGACAAGACCTATGTGAATGATAAGAGAGAATGTGTGCCCAATGGAAATTAAGGGTGTGGGTTCTAAACCACTTATAAGTTCCCATTTCAAACCTCAGCTATAAAGTCCTCAGACTGCTTAATTTATTTCTAAGATTTCTTCACTATAAGTTCCCAGGGCAAATTGTAACATTATAAACATACAATTTAAAACATGCAAAACAATTTATGTGATTATAAAAACAAGTAAAAGCAAAAGCAGCACAGTGTAGATCAAAGAAAACAAAGGATGTAATTTTAAACTGAGCTAAAAAGGAGGGGGCAGGTCTATGAAACTGCTGGTCAGAACCCCCAGCCCCTGTCTCTTGAGATTTGTTGTTTTCCCACTCCAGGTGAGATGCAGCAGGTGTCTCAGGTAAACCAATTTGGCTGGTACTCTGGTGTCTTTGCAGCACCAATGAAGACCTTTATTATTGACACAACCGTTTTAAAATCAGGCTTTTAAAATGCATCTTGACCTCTTGATTCTACAGTAATCTGGTAAAAGTGTTTAATTTACTTTGTGTTCAGTTGCTTAAGTTTTGTGCTGCATCATGCAACATTGTAACATAGGAATACTAGCTGGAAATTATTTTTTCATTTTTTTGTTGTAAGCTGGCGAAATAACTTCTTGTTATGGTATGACATGTAAATGGTGTGCATAAATTAATCAATCAATAAATTACTTAGCCTGGAGAAAAATAGGGGATAAAGTAGGAAAGGAATGTTGACTAGGGCTTAAATTAATCAGGGGGCAGAATTTCTCATGTGAATGTAAACAATGATGGGTTGGGGAGCGTTATATGCAGTTTGAAGCTTTATGCTATAATATATATTTTAGGAGTATATATGTAGGTTCATGTTTGGGTAAAAAAAAATTGAGTCCAAGGGTGGAATCCAGTAATAGCACCAAGTCTCTCAGTCCATCAGGGCAAGTTCTTCTTCTTGTGCAATGAAGTGCTCTCCCCCTCTCCCCCCCTTGAACTCCCCAAAATCTGTTCTATGTGTTCCCCCCACCCTCCGAACCAGATTTAGGCAGGGCACAGAATGCATGCGGTGGGGAGAAGAGGTGGGAAAGCCTCAGTCTCATTGCACAAGTAGAAATCCTTGCACTGATGGGACACAGTATTTTAATACTGCCCCGTAAAAGTAAGTCTAGAAATTCAAAGCAAAATCAGGAAAAGAATGCAAAATCAAATCCATAACATCAGCCAATTTGAAATGCATGCAAAATATTCCATCCCCCTCCGTTTTAACTATGTGACTATAGTACTCTGAAGAATGCAAAGAAAAACACAGAACAACTGTCCATCACATGAAGAAAGATTTCGCTATCATTAAGTATTTTAAGCACAGGCAAAATTGAATATACAGTCTCAAAGGCAAGTTAGAAATCCATAAAATAATCACTTCCTAGAGATGCTGTAGGAGCTCCTTCCTTGGAAATGTTCAAAAGAATGGCTGAATAAGAATCTGTCGGGTTTAGTATATCATACATATCCACTGTGTCACGAGTTGGGCCTGGTAACCTCTGAGATCAATTTCAGCTATAACTCTACTTTAAAAAAAACAGCAGCAGCAACAACTCTACTTGCTTATTGCTGTTTTATCCAAAGATGTTGCCAAAGTTCACAAGCACCCTAATTTGGAGTGTGAAGTTGTCCTGCTCTTGGTGCTCAGCTGTGTTGTGAGCATGCTTCCTTAGTAAGGTGAGAGGGTTGAATTTCCAAGTGCCTCTCTGCCATTGTCGGAATATGACAGGGTTCATGTGCATTACACAATCAATGCTGCACACATGTCAATATGACAGCTCGGTTGAGAAAAGAATCCAAAAAAAGTTCCCCGAGAAAACTTATAATTATTGCACTGATTCTGAATCAAGTCGAGTTGACTCATCACTAGTGCTATCAAGTCCATCTGCAATCAGTGGTAATCAGTGGGTGTTCACCTTTTCCACCTTGAGGAAGGTGGAAGTGGGGGCAGGGAAATGTCGGAGGCTGTCTGCTTTGCCTGACACAACCAAGTCCAAGAGCAGTCCAGCTCAAAGGTGATTCGACCTTACTGAGAAGGACCATTACACATAGGGTGGCCGTGCACCCTACTTTACAGAAGGCAGTCCTCTATCTGAAAGGCTCCCAGAAGACAATCCTTTGTAGGCATTTGAAGGGCTACCCAGACCCAGTGGTGAAGCTTCATGCTCCAACACAGGGGGGTGGAGAGCAGGCGGGGCTGGGGCTGGGATGCATCCTGGGGGCTGGTCGTGCCACCCGCAGGGGCGTGGTGTGTATCCTGGGGGTGGGGCGTGCCACCTGCAGGGGCGGGGTGCCCAGCGCAGGTGGGAGGGCAGCCACAATGGCACCCTGCCAGGATCGCGCTGCCAGGGGCGGTGTACTCCCCCCGCACTCCTCTTCCTCCGCCAGTGCCCAGACCGACTCCAAGGTAAAGACAGAGAACCATCAGAACAGAGAGCACTCTTTTCTTATTTAAATTTGGGCAATCATTTCTAATTTGCATGTACACATATAAATTAGCATGGACACATTTTGTGTAAGTCTGTGCTTTCTTCTGTCCTCTTCTTTCAAAGTCTTGCCCCATCCATAGGAGAAATGTCTAGTCAAGTGAGTCTAACGTTGTACTGCCTGGACCCATGGTAAACACCCGCCAGGCCATAGAGATATCATCTGCATGACTGCTCCATGCGTCCTCCTCCCAAAAAACATGGAACTTCCTTTTGCCTGAAAACTCCCCAAAGCCTTGGTCTAAAGATTGATCTACATGTTACTCTTCCACTTCTCAGTCCTTCTCTTCTCTTGCTGGAGAGATCTGCTCTTATGAGCAGTGCAGCACATGCTGGTATCCAAGAGTCACAGCCTCAGCAATTTCTGCAGCCTCAAGCACCCTCCCCTCCTCCAAGATATATACTGGAGATTGTCCTGAGTATGAGTATCTTTCAAAACTGTTGGAGAACATTGTTATTGGGGCCAGCATTTATAACCAAGGTCGTGCATTTAATGGCTGGGCTGTTTTAGCACTTTATCATCTTCCGACTTGATCTTATCAGATATTCTTGTGTTGGAGTTTGAAACTGCAGCCTGCAGCCTGCAATGGAGTGAGCTAGAAAACCAAGTGAATAAATTAGTATCCAAATGAATAAATGATGCACACTGAATTTTTATGAAATGCCTTCCATGAAAGGGGGGGGAAACAGCGTGGAGATGTGGCCATCTTATTGTTCCTGGGGCTGGCCGGCCTTCCTCTATAAATATGCACGCACATGGTTGTTTGATATGGGTAAGTATCATGCAGTCCCAGGAAATTAGATATAACACACGAGTCTGTGCTTATTCAGACAGCCAACACAAAGCCACCAGGCAACATGCAATATTTGAGAGGCTCCCACAAGTAGTGATGGCCACCAAGTTGGATCACCTTAAGAGGAACTTAGGGAAATTCATGGAGGGCAAGGCTATCAATGACAACTAGCCATGATCGTAACGTTTCTACCTTCAGTGTTGGGAGTCAGTATGCTTCTGAACACCAGCTGCTGGAAATAACAAGGGAAGAAAAGCACTTCAGCACTCAGAGCAGGCTTCCCGGCTTCCCAAAAACTTCTGCTTGGTCCCTGTGAGTTCAGGATGCTAAACTAGTTGGGCTTTTGGTATGATTCCGCAGTTTCTTACACTCTGCTGAGCCATTCCTCCCTTCCTCTTGAGAAAGCTTTGCCATGGGCCTGCAGTCCCAGGATAGGCCATTTTGCAGGCACTGTTCAAGTCATCTCAGTGATTAGCCTGAAATCTTTCAAGACCAGTGCCCCTTTCAGGCTCCATCTTTTTCTCTTCTCCATTTCTGGCTGCCAACCACAACTCGGGACCTTGTTCGCACTCCCCAAACTCCTGACTTCCCATTTCTGGGGCAGCTCACAACCCCAGCAGGCACAAATGGCACCGTTTCCAAATGCCACAGACTATGACTGAGCCATCTGGACCCAAGAGAGAAATATGGCTGCATGCAGGACAGTAAACAAGCCCTCACATTTGCACATCAGCAAGCAAAGTGCATTGACAGAGCAGTTCCTATTGATGGCAGCTGTTCCGATTTGAGGGAAGACTGCAGTTTAAGGTTAATGTTTCTGATGTTTCTGATGCATAAAGCACATTGCATTGACCAGTCTGTGGCAATGAAATACACGGTGGTTAATACTCCCCTCGCTGTCTTCCAATGATGGTTTGCTCCATTTCTCCACTCAAAGAAAAACTAGACAAAGAGGCATCAATTAAACTTGCAGTGGCCTCATTACAGTTGCCTTCTCTACCTTTCCAGCAATCCCTCCGCCTGAAATTCACATCAGACTGTGATGGCTGCATTTCCTGCACCCTCTTGCTTGGTTGCCACAGCAACGGTGTCCTTTGAGGGGGGGAGGGGATGCATTTTTTATTTAAATACCAAAGAGTACAGAGAGTATTAAGCTTGCATTTCTTGCTTAGAGAAACAAAAAATTACCAAACAGGAGACACATACAAATGAACCCTTGCCCTTCCCATATCTCCTGTGGGATGGCTATGGTGCCTCACATCACGAAAAGAAGTAGGTGAATGGAAGGATTAAGGGAGAGTCATGGAAATCAGGTGTGCTTTAGGACCCAGGGAAAACGTCAGGAGCTGCCAAGTCTTGAACTGGGAACCTTATTTTATTTGGTATTTTTGTATTTGCTTCTTCATTCATTAAATTTTTAATCTGACCTTCATCAATTCAGCTCCCAGGGCAGTTTAGAGCATTTACACTAAAATTAAAATTAAAATAAAAATATATTGAAAATTAAATTTTGCAGCTTAAAAGCCACAGTATACATGGTGTGGTTCGTTTGCCTACCACTTTTTAGCCCAAAGGCCTCCAAGGTGGAGAACGACATTAACACACATTCATATAAAAGAAATATAAAATAAAAGTACAATACATAAAAAGACATCAATCAAAACAATGCAAAATAACCATAGATCTAGAGCTAAAACCTGTGGGCAGCTGTCTTGTATGTTGAGCCATTGGACCATATGTTGGTGGCATCTACCAAGACATTTTAGCATCCTGAAGTCCTGGACAGGCCCACCTACCCTGGCTGGTCATCCTCCTGCCCAGAAAGGGTTGGAAGACAACTTGCTTGAGCAACAAGGCCACCTTGAACTCCGAGGCATCTCTGCATCCTTTGATTTCTCTCCAGTCTTACCTCCAGCTTGCTTCTTGCTTCATCCCACAGTTTCTGGCTCTCAACTCCCTTTGTGCCGTAGTAAGTTACAAATAAGTATTATTCATAATAATAACGAATACCAAAAAATGCTCATATTCATGAAAATAACATACAAAATGTGTAGTTTCAGGAGAAATGGTTTTGCGAAACTGTGCCTATTAGGAGAAATTCACAGAAAATGCTGGTGGATTTTCGTGAGAACTTGTTGTATAAAAAGCAAGCCCCAAACCGATGTGGAAATGTGGAGAATGGGGCATAAGGTTGTAAAATAAAAAAATGAGAAGGTGAGATGAGAAGAAAGGTAGAGATGTTGGCGAATAGAGCAGCCAAGGATGAACTGAGCCACTGACTGCTACACATGAGGCAGTAGATGCCAAAATCTGGGAGGCAGGTCCATTCAAAATTTGGGTGTGATCTCAAGATTGACCCACTCTGGAAGAATGGCAGATGAAGCTGATGGACTATATGGAACTGGCAGAAATGACTGGCAGAATCTGAGACCAGGGTGAAGAGTCGGTGGAAGAAGATTGGAAGAAATTTAAAGACTATCTACAGAAATATTGTAAAATTAATGAATGTTAGAATGATGTTGGATAGAAATTAAGTGGTTTCCAGCTGTAATGCTTTAAGGGAATATGAAAAATGGGTTGTTAATAGGGAAAAATCTAATGTTAATATTTTAAGACCAAAGATTAGGATAAACAAAGAGGTTAAGGATTTGCTGAGCCAACAAATTGAACTGGAATACAAAAAAGGGAGGGTTGAGGAGGTCCGGGAAACAAGCTAAGGAAAATAAGTAATAGAAAAATGGAGTGGTTTTTTAATCATTTTTATTTTGTATTTTTTTTCTTTTTCATTTTGTATTGTAATATCTTTAAAAAATCTTAATAAATATCTTTTTAAAAAACAACAAAATTTGGGTGTGATCTGTTCAGAACAGAGGGAGGAGGGCATTCTTCCTCAGCACCTATGAACAAAAGGTGAGCGTGGAATATGACTTTGGGATGTATCATCTTTCCACACTCTCGGCTGCTTTCCTCCCTCCCTCCCTCCCACAGAGAGCAGGACCTTGATTATGCCACTCTGAAAAGTGCCACATACCATGAGGGCACTTTATTAATAACAGCAACAATAATAAATATTGTGAACCCACAAATCACTGCCGTGTCATGCTGGCAGGCTAGAGGGACCCATTCTTAGGCTTTGCCACGACTGCTGGCAGCCCTAGAAATGACTTAGAAATACAAGATCTGATCAAAAGCCTATTAATCTGACCATGAAACCCTCCAGAAATGATTAAGGAGCAGAATCTCTTGACTCACGTAGCGCAAGAGTCAGAGCCAGCAGAGAAGAGACAAGGCTTTGAGGTTAATGCAGAATGGCTTTGACAACCTCCAGGTATATAACAATAACACAATTCTGCCCTTGGGCACCAGGACTTTGTGGAAAATAAACAACACGTTGGATGTAGGACATCATGTAAGTCAGGGAAGAGACTGTTTAGCAATTCCAAGTCATGAGCAGGGCTGGCAAGAGTGAGACTAAAAGCACAACTTGGGTTACAGGCCGTTAGTTCTACTCTCCTTTTGGTTCGGAATGGGTGTTCTAGGTAACAGACATGAGGAATAAAGTCAGGAATAAGAAATGAGAGTGGTCCATTTTGTGTCAAAAATTCACTAAGCACACAAGGACTTCCAGGAGAAGTCACAATGTTAGGGAACCCAAGAGTTAATGAGCAGATTAAAAATAAGTTGCTACCACAGAATTGTGGGGAGCAGCTTTTATATGTGTTATTAGTATGCATTAGACTGTAGTCATCGAGGAAATGGATGGAGGAGTTGCTGAATTTTGGGGACATTGTTGACTACAGCTTAGGTGACAATAAATCTGAATGACTAGGTTACAGACCTACTTCTGTGTAAATTCTGCAAGGAAACGTGCACCCAGGCTGGATCTAAGCTTCTTTTTTCATAGGAATAGGGGAGTTTATCTGAGAATGAGGCCTTTATTGCTGGTATCATATTGTCTGTCTTTGGAACAGGCTCTCACAGCTTCTAGCATGTGACTCTGCTTGGGGAAATGAGATGTGCAAGAGTTTAAAATGTAAAACATATATGTGTGTTTCATTTACCATAGCACATCATGCCCCCAATTCTACAGAACTAGCTTTGGAAGGAATGGACACATCTGTCAATTTTGATTTCTCTCAGTTCTCATTTTTTCTAATCTTAAATTCCTTTCTTGATGTTTCCACATTAGATTGTGAATATATTTTTTGAAGTCTTCATGAATGTTCACCTGTGTTTTACTGCACACTTCTGATACACACATTTGTATGTGATTATGCCTAATATATTCATTTTTTTGCAAGCAGTTTCTCCTAATATTTATTTCTGTTTGCTGTTTTCACTAATATGCAAGTGTTAATGCACATTTTTCTAATGTCTGGATTTTTGTTTTATTTTGAGAACTGTGTTACGAAATTCAGAGACGTGCGAATTTTGGATAGCGGTGCTTCAGTTCATGCACTGAAATGTGAATTAGGTAGGTCTGCAGTGAAATGTGATCTGCACTGAATTTCTTTTCCATTCCACATTCTTCACTCTTCCAGGGTCTGCTCTGAAGGCGCATGAGGTGAAACAAGTCTTGGTCTGCTCAGTGCCTGAAGGGGAGACTGCCTTAGAATTCCATATAAGCTGTCTTGGCTTCCTCAGTGGAAGAAAATGAAATGTTCCTTTATCACATTGGGAAATCATGAAATAGCCTTTCTCATGGAATTAGGACTTTGTTGAGTATTCCCCAATCTTGATTTTCAGGTAGAAACTAGGGTTTTCTGGGGTAATGGGAATACTTCCCAAAGCACACACTGCTTGTGTTTTAAATAAAAAAATTCCTTCCAGTAGCACCTTAAAGACCAACTAAGTTAGTTCTTGGTATGAGCTTTCGTGTGCATGCACACTTCTTCAGTGTTTTAAATAGTCACCCTTTTTTTATCCCATTGAGTGCCATTCTTTTCCTAGCTGTATTCTTCTTCCTGGATTAGTCACCAGGGTATTCTGGAACTAATGGCACCATGAATAGGATACGTCCATAATGCTTCATAGCCAGATTTGATTATGTGATGACATCAGTGAGAGCTAGTGTGGACAATTGAGTGAAAGAAAGAAGCCAGGGTAAATGAGCAAGCAAGCCCTCTCCCAGGGGGTGCTGAAAAAAGAAAACAAAGGATTTCATCTCAGTCCTGGGTGGAACCAGAGCAACATAAAGCTCGATTTGTTGCATAAAAGATCAAGACCTACAACTTGCTTCGCAACGGTATTGATCCTTCTGGCCTGTGAATTCTGGTAATCAGCCGTTCAGAAACCACAAAGAAGTAGATGAGAGTGTCAAGGGAGATTCTGGTCAAATATATTATTATTATTTTCAAAGAGAAACCTTCACTCATGCACACAGGGAGTGGCGGTGGTGGGGAGATATCTATGTGTTAAGTGGAGAGAACATTGAAGTGCTTTTTATCTGAGGCCCTTTATCATTAAACAGCTTTTAGTGCTTGGCAGGACTGGTAGATAAATGCTAGTGGAATCTAATTGGGGTAATCTCCAGTTCAGTCACTGAGCTCACCATCCAGAAATGTCTGCTGCCCCAACTCATAAAAGTCAAGCCATTTCCCAGAGGGGATGGCCAGACCATCAGCCGGTGTTCATCAAGGCAGCTCTGCTGAAGGAGAGACACGGCAATTTAGCTCAGCAGATCGTTTGGCCGAGTATCGGCTAAACAGTCAAAGCTCCTGTGTATGGCCAAAGATTTATGGAATCCCATTCAACTCTCCAGGCCCAGACACTTCAACAGGCTATAATTTTAGACTGCTCGGTTAGCAATAACAACATGGAAAACTAACTTGGAAAATGCTGGACGTCCACACGCAGAGGGGGAAGAGAGAGAAAAATGTCGCCTACAGCACTTTGATGAAATGGGGAATGAAAGAGCAAGACAGAAAACTTAAAGCCAATTGTCTCAAGCAATAGAATCTGCACAAAGGACTGCAGGGAGCACTTTGCCAGTTTTCACAATATCCGCAACAAATGGAACAATAATACGAAGGTGCCTTGTGCATCTGCTTCCACTGTTTCCTTGCCCTGTTCAAAATGGCCCTGATGACACTGGAACCGTTCAAAGAGGGATAAGAGGGGCAGGCCCCCCCCCAACATGATAACATGGATGGTCTCCTGAGATTCTGAGCTGCACAGAAATGCTGAGTCAGTTTTTAATATCATGACGTGCCCGTTTTTAATATCCAGAGGTGGGGATGGGGGTCTTGTTTGTATTTTTATTTTATTTTTTTACAGAGGAAGCGTTCGAACATGCAATCCCAAATGAGCGCTAAAGTGATCCAGCTCATCAAGATTTACACCACGTGATTCTGTTGATCATGTAGCTCAGCTCTCTCTCATTTCCATCTTTTCCAACTGGGAAGATGTACAAATGGCAGCACTAAGGTCATTCATTGCTCTCCTTCTGCCATTCACTGCACAGGGACTGGTATAGGGGCACATTTGTGGTAGCCTTGCTTCTGGAATCTGGAAATCCAGAATATGATTCTGGAGGCCCGTTTGTGCCCATGCTGGACTTTTTGCTTAAATGGCCAGACATTGAAAACAGGCCCACAAAGGGCTGAAATCATAAAATCACAGAATTGTGGAGTTGGAAGGGACCCCAAATGTCATCCTGTCCAACCCTCTGCACATAGCTGTCAACTTTTCCCTTTTCTTGCGAGGAATCCTATTCGGAATAAGGGAATTTCCCTTAAGAAAAGGGAAACATTGACAGTTATGCCTCTGCAATGCAGGAATCTCAGCTAAAGCATCCATGACAGATGCCCATCCGGCCTCTGTTTAAGAACCTTCAAATTGCTCAGTCTTTTCGAGATTGACTTACTCCACGTGTGTGTGTACTTCACTGCTGCGACTGTCAGAACTGGCACCACGTACTGTAATACTCATTCTGCATTTGTAAGAACTGGGTTGTTTGGTGTGGCAGTACCTAAACTCTGAAACTCCCTGCCTATTGAGATCAAGCAGGGTTCCCCCCCCCCGGGCCCCTGCTAAAAACATTCTTGCTTTGGCAAGGCTACACAGATGCTTAGAAAGCTGAGGTAACATTAATCTGTTTTAATATTTGTACCTTTGTATGTTTTGAAGTGGGTCACGAAGAGTCGGACACGACTAAACAACAAAAATGTTTTGAAGTAAGGGTGTGAATTTTTCTCAGTTTTATTGTTTTATCCTTTTGTAAACCGCCTTGAGGTCTGTTTGTTTTTACAACCAAGTGGCGTGTGAATTTTATAAAATAATAATAATAATAATATAAATCAATAAGATGCCTCTGGGCTTCTTCGGTTGCCCATTTGCATTGCACAATGACACCAGCAGCATGCAAAGAGTCCCAAAAGTATCCATAAGTCCTGAATTGATCTAGATAAAATTATTAATGAGACTTCTAACTGCTATTCCAGAATTAAAATTTAAGACAGGCTCTGTCCACAGACTTCCATTCTAGGAATAAAGCCAAAATGCATAAGGGTAAGAGGAAAGGGGAAGGAAAACCGGGTCATATGCAGAAAAGAAAAGAAAGACAGGATGAAATTATATGTTCACAGTTCTGTCTCCACCCTAACTTGATTCCTTCAATTGCCAGAAGCCATCAGGAGCCTGATTAATTTATCTTATAATGAACTGGTTTTTCAGATTAAGATTTTGTTGTGGTTATTGCTGCTGTTGCTATTTTATGAATGCCCATCGATAAATAGTCCCTAGATGCCTTACAAAAAAGAAGACAACAATATTATAAATAGAACATAATAGAACATACACTCTGTCCTGGAATGAGTTGTGATTCTCAGCGGTTGATGTTCAGAGCCATGATGTCTCTGCCAGAGAGTGGGTGGAAGGGGAATAGAACCACTGTGGCCTGTTGCCATTGGTGGTCTTATTCTCAGTGTGCCAGTGTGGTGTAGTGGTTAAGAGGGGTGGACTCGTAATCTGGTGAACCGGGTTCGCGTCTCTGCTCCTCCAAATGCAGCTGCTGGGTGACCTTGGGCCAGTCACACTTCTCTGAAGTCTCTCAGCCCCACTCACCTCACAGAGTGTTTGTTGTGGGGGAGGAAGGGAAAGGAGAATGTTAGCCGCTTTGAGACTCCTTTGGGTAGTGATAAAGCAGGACATCAAATCCAAACCCATCTTCTTCTCAATAATTTTGCCAAAACCTCTTTTAAAGCCATCCACATACACACTAGCTTTTCTTTGCCCAAAACTCCATTGGGTGGTCCTAAGTATTACAAGAGGAGGAGAAAAGATTCTAGATTATTTTTTTAATGATTCAAGCAGGTGGGAGGGGAGGAGGCAGATGAAATGGGAGTCATGACAGTGGTCTTCCCACTGACAGGTAGCAACTGTTGTCCTAAATTACCACCCCATTAAGATGCAGTGCCATTTCCAAGGAACTTGTGGGATGAAGTTGCGGCCATGGGGATGCGTTCAGTAACCGGCTGCTGCAAAATGGGCAGCAATAGCAGCAAAAACAGGGTGAGGGCTGTTGCCTTTTCACATTCTTTATTCTCCCCCTCCCCACTTCAAACTGAAAATTCTCAGCAGAGAACTTTCAATGGAGAGGAAAAATTAGTTGGAGATTCTGCCGCTGCCTCCTCTCCTGTTTCCACAGGTGACTTAGATGTAGAAGAGGAGCCACCAGGATGCAACCTGGCCCCAAAATGTCCACAAATCGGTCATATAGACCAGTGTTCCCCAACCTTGGGCCTCCAGCTGTTTTTGGACTACAACTCCCATCATCCCTCGCTAGCAAGACCAGTGGTCAAGGATGATGGGAACTGTAGTCCAAAAACAGCTGGAGGCCCAAGGTTGGGGAACACTGATATAGACTACTGTCCCCCCAGTGGCATTTCAGGGACCAATCAGAAATTGCCCCCTGGTCACAGAGCACGGAGGCCCTGAGCAAGAAGCCTTCTAGGATTCCTTAACAAAAAGCTGCTCTAACAGAGGGATAAACAGAAATGCAAAAGGAAAAGAATTAACAAGAACAGAGTAACTGATTTAGCTGTGTTTGCACCAAGCATACTCATTTGTGTCAGGCTCGTTTTGGTGGGGATTGCTGATTGCTAATTCAAAAGGCTGGCTGCCCTGAGGCTAGGAAAACAGTTTTAAAAATTGACTCACCATTCAAGCAACACAATGGGCTGAAATGATGGGTAAATGTAATCTCTTTCTCCCTGCTCATTTCATTTATGAGGCTCTCATAGTTTTGGAGCCGGGTGCAGGAGGCTAAATGAATTCATACGCTGCCGCACGCTGTGCCCATCTGAGCATCATTCATGAGGTATACAAACAGACCGTATACCTATGGCGTTCAAGGAAGCATGCATACTCACATGCACTCGGCATGAGCTGGAAATAATGGGGGGAATGCCTCATTTTTAGATGATTTTTATCTGCTGTGCCTGTCTTTGTTTTATTGGTTTGTAGAGTTATCATTTGGTTTTATTGCTTTCAACTGCTGTAAGCCACCTTTGAGTGATGTGAGAGCATTGGAAGGGCAAGATTGGCCCCTTGCTCGCTTGCCATACACGTGGCGCAAAGGAGGCCCACTGTGGGAATGGCAAGAAGTATACTCAAAGCACATTTCCCCCTCAATGAATTCTAGGCACTGAAGTTCCAATTCCCAGCTACCCTTAACAAACTACAGTGCCCACAATTCTTTGAGGGGGGAAATTGCTTGGAGTGTTTTTCTTAGGTATGAAGTGTATGCAGCCTGTTTGTCTCCTTTGCAAAGACACCATTCCGTTGCCATGTCCACCTGATTTTCCATTTCCCCCAACAAGAGTCAGGATTCTATGGTCACTGAGTACGTGCAGTTCTTACTGGGCTGTTTAGGATCTCCCACAGCACCCCTAGTCTAGTCTAGTTCTAGTCGAAACAGGGCCATCTTAAGCATAGCCAGCGCCGTGGTGCAAAGATCTCTCCAGCACGCCCCCCCCCCATTTCCCAGAGTTGTCGACCTTTTCCCAAGCCTCTGCGGGGATCGCTCTCCTCCTGCGGAAGCCCACCAGCCATATAGTTGGCGGGGCACAGCTTCCATCCTAAGCCTCTGCAGCGATCGCTCTCCCACCGCGGAGGCTTGGGAGACAAGCTGCACGCCCGCCAGCCATATGGTTGACGAGGCGCAGCTGGCGGGCATGCAGGGAAAGGGGAAGCCGCCAGCAAAGCCGCGCAGCTCCCCCACTCGCTGGGGCGCCCCTGAGAGGCCGGTGCCCTGGTGCAACGCACCACTAAGCCCAATGGGAAAGACGGCTCTGAGTTGAAAGATGTTTTGTGCAAACCCTGAGGTGTTCCTAAGATGTTTTGTGCAAACCCTGAGGTGTTCCTAAGATGTTTTGTGCAAACCCTGAGGTGTTCCTAAGCCTGCTGATACCTCTTGTGCATGGATGGTGCTGTTTGTTGACCTAAAGGCTGGCATGTGGAGAGCTAAGTTCTCTATATGATTATTATGTCATTTACTTTCAGCAGGGTGTAATGCCATCTAATGCCAAATTTAAAAGTTTGCGTGTTTAGCTACCAGCAGTGGCCAGTGCAGTAAGTGGAGCCGCTCTTCTGACACCAGAATCACTGTGGCTTACGTGGATGCCACTGGGGTGGGGCAGGGTGGCAGCAAGGTTAGAGCTGCCCAGGACACACTGGCAAGGGTTGGTTCCACTAGTGTGTCTGCACAACCTCACCCCAGCGCCATTCAGGTAAGCTGTAGTGATGCCAGTTTTGTGAGGGTGGCACCACCAACTGCTACTGCCAGCTAAGTGGAGAGAAGGAAACTGGATAGAGGGTTTACTCCCAACATCAGAAGCCAGTATAGGACAGGCTATGGCAAAATAAATGGGCATAGCAAGCAGGAGGCAGCCTTTGGGGCTGTGTAATAGTGGAGGAGGCTCAGAATAATTCTACAAGTAGAATCATAGAATCATAGAGTTGGAAGGACCACAAGGGCCATCGAGTCCAACCCCCTGCCAAGCAGGAAACACCATCAGAGCACTCCTGACATATGGTTGTCAAGCCTCTGCTTAAAGACCTCCAAAGTAGGAGACTCCACCACACTCCTTGGCAGCAAATTCCACTGTCAAACAGCTCTTACTGTCAGGAAGTTCTTCCTAATGTTTAGGTGGAATCTTCTTTCTTGTAGTTTGGATCCATTGCTCCGTGTCCGCTTCTCTGGAGCAGCAGAAAACAACCTTTCTCCCTCCTCTATGTGACATCCTTTTATATATTTGAACATGGCTATCATATCACCCCTTAACCTCCTCTTCTCCAGGCTAAACATGCCCAGCTCCCTTAGCCGTTCCTCATAAGGCATCGTTTCCAGGCCTTTGACCATTTTGGTTGCCCTCCTCTGGACACGTTCCAGTTTGTCAGTGTCCTTCTTGAATTGTGGTGCCCAGAACTGGACACAGTACTCTAGGTGAGGTCTGACCAGAGCAGAATACAGTGGCACTATTACTTCCCTTGATCTAGATGCTATACTCCTATTGATGCAGCCCAGAATTGCATTGGCTTTTTTAGCTGCCGCGTCACACTGTTGGCTCATGTCAAGTTTATGGTCAACCAAAACTCCTAGATCCTTTTCACATGTACTGCTCTCAAGCCAGGTGTCCCCCATCTTGTATTTGTGCCTCTCATTTTTTTTGCCCAATACTTTACATTTCTCCCTGTTAAAATTCATCTTGTTTGTTTTTGCCCAGTTCTCTAATCTGTCAAGGTCGTTTTGAAGTGTGATCCTGTCCTCTGGGGTGTTAGCCACCCCTCCCAGTTTGGTGTCATCTGCAAATTTGATCAGGATGCCCTTGAGTCCATCATCCAAGTTGTTGATAAAGATGTTGAATAAGACCGGGCCCAAGACACAACCCTGTGGCACCCCACTAGTCACTCTTCTAGTCACTAGTCACGCAGGAGGGTCTCTGTTGTCACTTCTGAAACGTGGTGGCGTAAGATAATGGTGCATAATGCAACCGAGTAAAAACATCCAAGCCTAAATCTCTTGCTTTTGGACTATAGCAGTTTGGTCATCAGGGGAGTAATTAAACCCTAGTTCAATAATTAAGGCAGAAATGGCAGTTTGTGCAGAGTGACTGCCATTTGTGATTGAATACACACTCCCAGCAGGCCAGCTCCCTCTTACTTTGTCTAGTGATTGTTCTGCTCCATTAGACACGTAACTGTCCAGTCAAGGAAAAATTAAAATGACTCAGGAGTCTAGGATTAAATTCATTATAGCATTTATTAATCCAGGGGGAAAGGCCAAATTAATCGCACCCAGGCTTGGTCTTCTCTCCAGTCTGAGCCTTGGTGAGAATTGGGGGCGGTGGGAGGAATTCTCTATGCAGCCACCTGCCATGTCCCACAATGATTCTGTTTTTGCAAAAACTAAGGGGAGACAGTGAGTGGCATTCAGCTAAATTTTATTCCGAACAAACCCCCTGAAATTAATGAACATGACTAAGTTAGGTCCATTAATTTCAATTGGTCTACTCTACTAAGAAAAAAACAGTTGAAGATCACCCAGTTTGTATATATATCAATTGTCACGAAGCTTTATGAAAGCCCATGGAAAGATTAGGTACTCCATGCCACAAACATACATTTCTTCCTTGAAGTCACCACATTTGCTGTTTGCTGCAAAACAAATCCAATAAAAATAATAGGATGAGGATTTAATTCTACATGACAGAAATGAAACATTTGGAAGCATTCTATTGTTTTAGAAAATGTGGACTCAAAATATGATATTTGAATGTTTTGCCCTTGTTGCACAGTCTCCTGCTTGGTTTCTATTGGGTATCAAATATCACGAAACATGCGCTGTCATTGATTCATGTCCTTAAATGGAAGAAATAGTTTTATTACGACTTAAGCTTTTGTGTGCTAGAGACCTCCACCTCATATGTATCTTTGTTGCTTCTGCTGCAACAAGCAAAAATGCTGCAACAGACTTCTACTGGTACATGTCAACGATGAAGCATAAGTAACATTTCAAGTCAGTTTTCAAATACTGTACTAAAGAATATCAGTCACAAAATAATGATTAATAAGTACCTCTGCATGTCAACAATCAAATAATACTGCTAAGCATTCGAACCCCCAGCACCCACTCTCCAGATCATTCTAGTCTTACTGAAGGTCTTTTCCTTAGGAATTCATTGTGTGTTTTGTAAGAGCAGGAACTCCCACATTTGCTTCAAACATTTAGAAGATATTCAGCGTTGGCAGAGGTAGATTTTGTGAAGGACGTTGGCTAGAAAATGAACTAAATAAAAGGGTGCCAGCTATATTTGGAAGTCATGTCAATCACCCCTCTGTGTTAAGATAAACCACTCTGAATCCCCAAAGGTCTTATTGTGACATGATATAATTAAGAATGGGTTTCACTGCTGGGTTTCACTTTGGGTTCTGGCAAAGAGGGGAATTGTTTCATTCAGCTGTAAGTGAAAGGCCAGCTGGCCTCTTTAAACACCAGAGACCCCCTCAGCCCAAACAGATTTCTGCTGATGGTTAGATTGTGGTTCTGGGCTTCCTCAGGACTGGAACTGAAGCTGGCTCTGGAAAGGGAGTGGCTCGTAGGTGTGTGACAGGAATAAAAATGTGTCCGGCTTGGAACTCGCTGTACTTCCTCCCTCTGCTAACTGCCATCTCCCTTTAATTGGGTTTTTGTGTACACCAGCCATTATTATTTCATTCTGGCAGCTTGTTCTACACTCAAACCAACCAGATGAATCCTCTCTCCCCAAAGGACCCCATTATGTAATCTAGAGCAAGTTGAATTTTTCAGACAGAAGAGTCAAAGGAACCGGGTGGGGGGTGGGCAGAGAGAGGTGGGGGCAGGTACTAGTTTTAAAAGGGGTTAGGGGACATAGGCGCCGACTCCATGGGGCTTGAGGGGGCCCGAGCCCCCTCAAAAATTCGTTTGGGGGGGCTCAGCCCCCCCAATAATCTCGGGCGGCGGTGGGCGCGTCCGCGGCTTTTATAGGGCGCCCGGCGCGCACCAGCTCGATAACGGGCACCGGCGCGGCGGGGGGCGCCGGGCCGGGGGAGGAGGGCGGCCGGCCTGTCTCCTTGGCAACCCCATTGAACAGCGCCGGCTCCCCCGGGAGGGCCATCCCCCCGCGCCGCCGATCGCCAACACCGCCGACGCTGTGGCTGCCCGAGCCCGAGCCTGAGCCTGAGCCCGACCCGGAGCCCGAGCCTGAGCCCGAGCCTGAGCCCGACCCGGAGCCCGACCCGGAGCCCGAGCCCGACCCGGAGCCTGAGCCCGAGCCCAAGCCCGTCAGTCAGTCAGTCAGGAAGGAAGGAGAAATGGGGAGGGAGACGAGGGAGGAAAATTGCGCGCAGGGTGAAGAAAGGAGAAGGGCGAACGAGACGAGCTTGCAACCCAAAAAAGGGCTGGAAGACTGGGAGGATGCAGGATCGGGAAAGAAAGCGACGCCTTCCCCGCCCGCAACGTCGCCCGCTTGTCATTGGCAGCGCAGCGGGCGCCCAGAGGGGCTGGGCACCGGCGCAGGGCCGCTCCGCAGCCGCGGAGGACAGCTGCGCGGCTAGCAAGGTGCGCCGCGTAGAGCGCGGCCCTTGTGTGGCCCGGTGGCCAGGCAAGCTCGGGCGGGGACCCCCATGCGAATCTAAGACGGGAGAAGAGGGCAGAGCAAAGGGGGTCCCTTCCCCAACCTCCGGCTCTGAGACTTCCCTGCGCCCCAGAAAAGCGAAAGGATTTTCTCTTCTTCTTTTTTTATAAATATTTTATTAAGGTTTCAAATACAAAGTTAGAAACATACACTGAAGAAAAAAGTAAAAGAACAAGAAAAAGAAAAAAAGAAAAAGAAGAAAAGAAAACCAACCATTCAACACATTTTTTATATAACTAACTGGACTTCCTCGCATCTCCCTTACCCTGCATTCTTTATAATAAAGATATCAGCAAATTATTACCTTGTTTCGTACCTTATTTTGTACTTTTCAAATACTATACCTCTAAATTTAACATACTTTTCATCAGTTACTTATATCTTAAATTAAACATAGTATTACCTTAGACTTTGACCTTTTCTTACTTAAAATATAATTTCCTGTTTCCCAAATCTAATTGCTGAAGCTATAGTTTCCGAATCGTGTAAATTTTTAACATTCATACAACTTATATTGTTTTTGTAAATAGTCCTTAAATTTTTTCCAGTCCTCTTCCGTTGTTTCTTCTCCCAAATCTCGGATTCTGCCAGTCATTTCAGCCAGTTCCATGTAGTCCATCAATTGCGTCTGCCACTCTTCCAGTGTGGGCAAATCTTGTGTCTTCCAATATTTTGCGATAAGTATTCTTGCTGCTGTAGTTGCATACATAAAGAAAGTTCTATCCTTCTTTAACACTTTCTGGCCAACAATGCCCAAGAGGAAGGCCTCTGGTTTCTTGGGAAAGGTATACTTAAATACCTTTTTTAACTCATTATAGATCATTTCCCAGAAGGCCTTCACTTTTGGACAAGTCCACCAGAGGTGAAAGAATGTCCCTTCAGCCTCCTTACATTTCCAACATTTATTATCAGACAGGTGATATATTTTTGCAAGCTTGACTGGGGTCATGTACCACCTATAAATCATTTTCATAATATTTTCCTTCAAGGCATTACATGCCGTGAATTTCATTCCGGTGGTCCATAACCTTTCCCAGTCCTCAAACATGATGTTATACCCAATATCCTGAGCCCATTTTATCATGGCTGATTTGACTGTCTCATCCTGAGTGATTTTCTCTTCAACCTGCCCTCCATCCTCTTGCAGAAAACTCTTTGCCTGCCCTGCCCGTATCTCGTTTTTGCTTTTTAATTCCACACACGCACCCTTCGGACTTTGTGGCAATCGGGCGCACGGGTGCGTTTCCTAAGAGAGTGAGGACCCCCGCCTCCTCCCCACCTGCTCCCTCACCAGCCAGCCAGCCACGCGCCCTAGCCGGAGAGCCCCGGCCGTCCCCGTCGCGCAATCGGCTGGATCTCCCTTCAGCAGGCCGTGCTCACAACTCGGCCCAGGGACCCCCCAGCAGCGGATCTCCGGCCCAGCTGAAGAATCCGGCAACAAGCCCCCTCCTCCCCAATCGCTCCGCCGAAATACGCTCCAAAACCCCCCAGATAGGCCGCCGGCCGCCAAGTCTAGTGGCGCCCTGAGCGAGGGTCTCTCCCCAACACCGCCACCTCGAACTGCGTTCTCCCGGCTACCCGAGCGAACCAGCGGCAGGACCCCGGTATAGGCCCCCCCAATATTTTTTATAAGTCGGCGCCCCTGTTAGGGGACAGAAATGGCAAGACTGGAGTCTGTGCGTTTCAGCTGAGGTGGGAAGCTGATGGCTCTTCTCTCCCCTCCCCTTCTCTCCCCCGTAGTGTGACATGATGTAACACTTATTCATTTATTCTGAATGTTTGTGTCCCACTTTTCTTCCATAAATAATCCAAAACAGATAGCAACAAAAAATTAAGGCATTCAAAAGCTGGGGAGGGGCGGGAGGCGAGCAGAGAGAATAATCAAAGTGACAACAAAAAGAAAAACATTCAACAGCAAATGATTCGCCCAGAGAGTCAGCAGAAGGTTTGCTTTACTAAACTTCAGCATGGCAGGGAAGAGGGGGAAGAGGCTGCATTTGACAGCCGTGACTGGTTTTGACCACTGACTCCTGGCCCCTCCCTCCCTGTTTGAATGTGTAGGTGCTGGGGACAGTAGATCGCCAACATGGCTGCTCCCCTCCCCCAGATGTTGTAGCTTCCATCAGCCTTGACCATTGCTGGTTGGAGCTAATGAAAGTTGTAGTCCAACAATATCCAGAGACGCTCTGTTGTCTACCCCTAGCATAAGACAGAGGCTGCAGAGAGCTGGCTGGCAGAGAAGTTGAAGAGCACAGACCAGGCACAACTCTTCCACTAGGAAGTCACTTTTAAGGATGAAAACCTTGTGTGTGTCCCACCAGCCAACATCCTGATACATCTACAGAGCAGGAGATGAACCCCTTAGGTGACCACACTGGCCCCAAACATTTTGCCACCTGAGCCAGAGCAGCAATTGCCCATCACCGCCATCACTCCCCATGCATTTCAAGGTGCACAGTGCATTTGAACATGCCCAGAGTTGGTTTTAAAGAAGCGTTTTATTCTGAATCAGTACACAGAGCAAGCTCAGGCCACATCAACTATTATGTCTGCCTCCTTTTCCTGTTGCACTTGCCCACCAAACTGAGGCAAGGCCAGAAATAAAATTTTACGAAAAGCTACAGTATATATTGTGAGTTTTTGCACGCCTCACCTCCCTTTCTGCGGCACCCATGCTGTCATTCTTAACCCACTGGGCATAAGGCCTGTTCAAATCAATGGGGATTGCTCCTGAATAGACATGAATAGGATTGCAATGCCATTGACCTTGGAGGAGTTACTGGTTTGGCCTCATCATATCCCTGCTTTCTAAGAAGCCCTCTTAGGCATTAATGCTCCCATTTTAGTCAGTGTGGGCCATGCGCATGGACCAAGTAGCCCTGCTGTGTAGCCCTTACACAAACAGCACAGGGGTCTGTACTCTGTGAATACAGCTGTTTGCATGGAGGCTTCTACATGACCTGGAACCCTGGGTGGTTGGGGTTCTGGATCACACTGAAGCCTTTGTGCAGACAGCTCTGTGTGTGAAGAGGCCTTCAATACAGGTGGTTGTGCCTTCTGCAGAAAGGGTAGGGGGCAGCCCCATATTGTGTAAGATGGGAGCCTTAATGCCTGGAGATCCCTGTGCATTAGATGGTAGCTTTAGCCTTTCCCCTTATGCTGCCCCATAGTTAGGGCAAAGGTGAGCGTTTCGATTTCCTCCCTTTTATGAACTGAACTGCCTCCAGTTTGACGCATGTAGGTAACTCATAGGCACCTACAGAGAAGATGCAGCTTTATAGATCGCCCAGATGGATAGTGCCTGCCACTGCAAAGTACTGCTTGAAGGGTTGCACAATATAGCAAATGAACTCACACCCTGGCGTTTGTGAGCATCAGCCCGATGCAATTAAGCAGGGCGGGGGAAGGGTCCACAAATCTTATTGTACCAAATCTCATCGAGCCAGCAAGTTAACGCCCACCTAATAGCCTCCCATAATTAGTAGTTGGCAACTGGTCTGAAGAAATGCCTAATGCCAGTAGACAGTAATGATACCATTGGTAATAGTGTCGCTAATAATGACGGCATTGTGGGGGGTGGATGGAGTTAAGGTTACGAGGAGTCTGGTCCAGAATATACATAATTTGTAAGATGAAAGTGAGTGAGGAAGAGATCATAGAAAGAAAGAAAAAGGAAGAAATATATGAATGGCTTGTTAACAGGTCATCTAAATCTTACCTATTTCCCCTGAAAATTGTTGCAGGGTGTGTAGGCGCAGACATACAAATACACACCAATACACTGCAGAAATCCGGAATTCATTTCCTGGGCTTGTTCTCAACACTTGGAAAGGTCACCCTGATCCTATCTTTGAGACTTTGGAAGTTGAGGGGGGCTTGGCCCATGGTCTTCTGCAGCAGGCCCTGGGTCTCCAGTCCCATTTCCTCGCTTATTCATTTGCTTACATTGAAGCCACCGTCCATCTTAGTTTGCCCAGAGGAATCTTCACACATAAAGAAGCATACATAAATAGGTGTCATGGGCCTGTGCTCCCAAGTCCTTTACAGGTAATCCGAAACGGCCTTCACATGAAAAGCCTCTTGGGCTAACCGACAGCCTCCGTTTCAGCAACTGTTGCTGGGGGAGAGGTTACCTGTCATGGCCTTCAGAGGCAGAGTCCTCCACCAACAGCAGCTCCTGAGGCAGGAGACGAATCCAGATCCCGGTGCATCCTGTCTGGGTCTTTGGTCACACCTCTGCTACAACACTCTAATGATTGGTCCAACAGCAGCCTGTGCAGAATGATAGCTAAACAAAGGTGGGGAATGCTTGAATAAATGCTCGCAGCTGTGTCTGGCCAGGCTAAGATGGGACTGGAAGAACAGTCCCTGCACCTGTAGCTAACTCAGATTGGAATATGCTCTAATAGCAGTGCCCTATTTAAGGAGAGAAAATGCAACCCCAAGTGTCGGCACAACTGTCCAGGATAGGCATGAGAAAGAGAAGTATTGTGAAGACCAAGGGAGTGTGGGATGTGAAACACAAGAGCAGTCAAGTACAACATTCCTAGAGTGAACATGTTTACACATAGGGAGGAATGTTTGTCCAGCCAGCAGGTAAACTTCCTGTTTCCTTCTGGGCTGGGACAAACTTCCTCTGCATGTGACTAGAGGTGGGTGTGGACTCACCTGTGCAGGTAACAACAAAAGCACAGGGCAGGACAGCCATCTCTCTCTTCTTTGACTATATGCATCAAAGAAGCAACATCTGCTTAGCCAAAGATGCTCTCTTGGCTTTCGCCAAGAGAGGACAGAAGGACTGTCTCCTTATGAGATAGTTTCCAGGTGTATGTTACTTTTCCAAGCTAAGTCTGCCTTCTGGGATCCGATTGTGAACAGAATGTGAGTAAACTGTTTTTATACTTTTATAGAAGACTGTGTCGTGTCTTATCTTTTATGAGGGAATATTGGGAAAATACCAGAAGAGTTATTATAGAGGCTTTAGCGAGCCTGAGCAAACGCATCCACTGTAAGTTTAAAAGGGGGAATGTTACTCTGCTAAATTGTGAACGTGTTAACACAAGTTGGAAAGGCTACAATCAGACAATATATCCTCCCCTGCATCCCCGAACATTCCCACAGGGAGTGACGTAGGATGTTGGGAGTGCACAGGAGGACACAGCAAGCCATGTTGGGTGAAGGTGTGCTGGGGGGGCGTTGCATGCCAAGTGGAAGCAAGGGCAAAAAGGAGCGAAGTACCAATAAGAGCAGCCAGATCCAGGACAGGTGCCGGGAGGGGGGTGGAACTTTCTTGGACTTGATGTGAGACCACCACCCCCATCTCAACCCTGAACCAAACGCCGCCACCTCATCTGCAGGAGAGCTAGTATCTATGGTTCTTGCTCCTCCTCCAAGGTACAATATTTTGTCTGGCTTGTTCTGCCTGACTGGGGAATCTGGAACTACTGACTTCCCATTGTTTGGGTTCTCAGTTCCACTCAGGGCTGGACATCACTGCAGATCATCACTTGGTTGACTATGTCTGCATCAGGCAATTTGCTGTGTCCGCAGCCTGTCAACCTGTGCCGTAGCCTCAGGCCTGGTTTCCCTGACCTGACACCTGAAAATATCTTTAAATATAATCAGTCAATTGATCACAGAAAAAGCCGCTGATAAATCAACAGAAATGTTTCGACTGTGGGACGGCCATAATGATAACGCCTTGAAAAGAAGCTCTTTGTTCATACAGAAACTTGGATGAATGCAAAACAGGTTGATTCACCATGTGGTATCAAGATTCCAGTGACATCATGCAGAGCAGCACCAAATGGCAGGTGCTCCAGAAGAAGAAGAAGAAGAAGAAGAAGAAGAAGAAGAAGAAGAAGAAGAAGAAGAAGAAGAAGAAGAAGAAGAAGAAGAAGAAATCTTTTGCATAGCTTTTCCTTTACTTTTGTCCGCAATAAAAAGAATAATTAATGGCCTCCAATTTGGACACCAGGCATGTCACAGAATTCGCACTAAGCTGGCGGTACCTCAGGCATGCATTAATCATTAGAAATTCCTTGAGAGTGGGGGGGGGGGAAATGGTATCCCAAAGGCACCAATTACGTCTGTTTAATATTGATAGCTGTATATATAAAAGACAGAACTTCTCTCCGTTTTCTAGTCTTATTTCTTTACAAACTGGCCCTTCAGGGCTGTCTTCTCTGAAGTTACGGTATTTTTTATTTGTGTAACGGAAGAAGATGATGGAGAGCAAAAGCCTGAACCACGATAAAATAAATAAATAAAGTTGGGCAATCGCAAGCCTTTAAGACTATAGCAATCTATTCTGTGGACTCATTATGACCTCAATATGGCAAAATATTTATGTTCTACCTTTTAAAAATTAAACTCTACCGCTGATTTATTTATTGGGCCATATTCCTGCCTTACCTCTTATCAAGGGGTCATGAGTTGGCTCATAGTATAAAGGGGGGAATCACAACCACCTATGAAAAGCACAATAAACAGAGCCATGAGCAGCAAAACTAGGTGATGGGCCATGACAGAGAAGACCCTGTTTAGCATGACCACCAAACTGTGATAATGTGAGTTTGGGGTCATGGAGGAACAGGAGGTCCTTTGGATACCCGAGTCTCAAGCCTTGCTCTGTGTTAAAACTTGCTCTCTGAATTATGCCTGGGAACAAACTGGGTCCCCCTGAAACGGCAGGGTATGCCTCCTATTATTTGTACTAGTTAGCAGCCAAACTACTGTGTTTCATATTAAGTATCATTTCTTTGCAGTCTTCAAAGGCAGCCCCACATGGCAGGCACTGCAGTAATACAACCGAGATGGCCGCATCTCCTTTTCCCAGGAACAGACGCAGTAGGTGGACCAACTAAAGCTGATAGAAATGGTTATGAGCTACAGAGGATACTTCCTCAAGGCCAGATCTAACTACATTCCCAAACTGTGAATTTTGCTCCTCCAGGAGGAGTACAACCCAAATGGTGGCCTGTCCATATTTTTACTGCATTTTTATATATTTAACACTAAGTCACATATTGCTTCACAGCTCCTCTCATTCTGTCCATCATTTCACTTTTCCTCTTCAATTTTTATTAGAGTTGTTAATTAACTGTTAGCCTCATGATGCATACATTCACCTATTTGCCAGTCATCAAACAAGACTTTGAATGAAACCCTCCTTTTCCTTCGGCTTTCAACACTTTAGGAAAAGTGAGAATGTTTATAGAGGCATTTGTCTACAGAAAGCACATTTTCAACAGAAAAAGACAAAAAACACTAATCCTGCCCAAGAAATAAGGAAAGAAACCAACTCCAGTAATTGTGGCAAGAAACCATATATATAGGTCTCTTTGCTCATCCCAAAGAGATTCTACCCTTCCAGCAGAAACAGAGGATTCCTGTTCTGCATTTGTTCCATGGAAGCCCATGCAAAACACAAGTTCTCAAAACCCTTGCCTCTGCCACCTTTTCCTTCCCCTGCCCCAGTTGTTTGGTGGATCCTTGTGGGTAGCAGGAAAAAGGGCAGGCTGAAAGGTGCCGTGGCAGCTACTCTGGGTGCCAGCAAGTGTTTTGTGTGTCCTGGCTCAGCAGGAAGCTCATGCACCCACCCTTGGACTAGCTGGCATATGGAAAAAGTGGAGTTGGTTGTCATCAACGTACTGCTTACACTGTACTTCTAACCCCAAAGCAAGCTTCTTCCAACAGCTTCACATAGGTGTCTGGCAGGACAACTGTCAACTACAGGAGTCGCAAGCTACATAGCTAAAGTAATCTGAGTTCAAACGGTTAGGGAAAGCTGGAGCAGTCTGACAGTGAGCCCACATAGATGTAACAGCTGGTGATACCTGGAGCCAAGGAAAGGTCCAGAAGAGCGGGTAGAGTTTCTCTCTTCTGCTCCCAGACTGTAAATGAAGATCCGCTTCCACTAATGAAGCAAGGAGTGGATGGCTCAGAACCACAATTAATTGAGGGGGCATCTTTCTGGTCAATTCACTTCAAGATGTGTAGTGAATGAATTCCTCAAGCATTTCCAGCCTCAGCCTCCCATGCCTGACTGGAATGGGCCAAGACATCACCCGCCACCAGGAGTTGCACAGAAACCCCCCACTTTCCCCCCGATGAGGGGTGTGCATTCATTTCAGACAAATCCCAAACCAAAGCGGGGCTTGTCTGAAGTAAAGGGGGCATCTTTCAAAGCAGCCTTAACCAATTCAGGCTCTTGATCCTGAAGGTCCGGGATTAGTCTGGAGATTCAGAGGGGTACAGAGATATTGTTCCTATTAAAAGGGATGGATTGCCCCCCCCCCAAGTTCCCCATCTAAGGAAAACATAAGGCAGGGAGAAGGGACAGAAGGGGTGTCAATTTGTGACTGACAGCTCTAGCTCTGGTCTACTTGTGGAAGCCAGGCCTATGTGATTACTTTCTCAGCAAACAAACCTATTTGGATTTTAATCATTTCTATAATTAACTTCCTCTCAGGAACTCTTCTTTTTTTCTTTTTACTTCCAATCAAATTTAAGCATAGAACAAAAATGAACAGTTTTATTCATCACCATTCATTCATCATAGCTCCTTAACCTCCACACCTATCCATCTGAGGTTTTGCAGGTTACATACCTAGGGTCATTTCTATCAGGTCTGCCATTTTCAAACAAATGCTCCAGAAAACCACAGTGGGAGTGAGTGAACACATCCTGTTTCCCCTTCCAAACTCTAAAGCACCCCCCTGCATCTATCCATCTGAAATTTGGTAGGGTTCATCCCCTAAAAAGGACAACTACGCTTTCAGAGTTCCTCCAATTCTGCCAAAGATAACACAATTATTGTATGAGATCTGGTAGGCCTCATCCACCCAGAAAGGGTTCCTGTGCCTGTAAACTTCACCCATCACTGTCAAAACATTATCGCAAGTCAATGGAGAGACATATGAAGCCTTGAAAGTGAAGTTCTGGATCCAGGCAAAGCGAGTGCCCTCTGTAGCACTCTAGGCCAAATCAGCCTACTTTCCAAAGTGGGATCTAAACCGAATTTTGTCTTCAGCTCATATCCTCAATAGCAACTATCTACTTCATCTACTCAGACCCCAAAATGAAAAAAAAACATTTCCCACTTCTTCACAAGTTGGAAGGTTTCTTCAAAATAGATCTACCTATTGCCTCCAGCATAAAAGACTGAAACATCCCATATTGAGGAAGGTATCATTATTATATATACTGTAGTAGTAATGATGATGATCAAGTCCTTATGTTGCCAAAACAGCAACATATATGCATGAAAGGCGAGATATCAGCAGGTTGGGGAGGGGGGAACCCCAAGGTTTGCAGAAGAATACAAAAATATTTGGAAGAAGCCTAACTGAGGAACCCAAAACATCCCAATAAACACTAAACATGGCCCGTGAAATGCTGACTGGCTCTTGAGGAAAGAGGGAGGGGAAGATGGAGTTTCCTAGAAGTTGGCATGGCTGGCTGCCTTGGTGGCTGGGACCCACTGTGACTGGTGGGGCAGAAGACAACAGTAGCTGAAGCCAGAGCAAACTCATTCTAGTTCCCCCCCCACCCCACCCCCGAGTGCTATAATGGCAACACAGACTCCAGAGGAGGAAGGCAACAGGCAGTGACACCCCTGAGATTAGATGTAAGTCAGAAAGCAGGCAGGTGGGGGCTGGCTAAGGGCAGACTGAGGTTGGTGGGGCCATACCCCTTCTACCCTAGTAATGTTCAAATAATTTTGAGAAAGGACTGCTCGGGAGGCTTTATTTCAAAGCTTCTGGAAACGTGTGAATTTCCACGGCTGGAGAAAAGAACACTTGAAATACAAGGTCTCTGGGGAATTCTCTTGAGACCGTTTTTGTTTTAGCTGCTGCTCCCTCTGATGAGGCGTCTGCTCAGATTCCCTTGAGGGCTTTTCCAGACAATCAATTTGTAGTGCAGCAAATGCCGCCAGTTCGTTATGCAGTGGTCAGACATTTTGCCTCTGGATTCTGCTTCTATCTTGGACCGTTCCATCTGCCCAAGGCTGGATGAACTTTGATTTGCTCCTGGGGAAATGGCTGGATCTATATGCACAGCAGACTCAGGTGGGAACGGTGTTGTACAGTCTGGGGTGTGTGTGTGTGTGTGTGTGTGTGTGAGAGAGAGAGAGAGAGAGAGAGAGAGAGAGAGAGAGAGAGAGAGAGAGAGAGAATATTGTACAGTACCACTTTGGTTTCCAGAGAGGGGAAGACTTACAGTATTAATAATGCCTCAGGTGGAGCAACATCGCAGCCAGGGAGAGGCTCTGCAAGAACATTTCTCCCTGTTCTGCTAACTTTCCTTGTGCAAGATCTTAATGTTTGTGGTTTTTGTTTTGCTCTGTTGTACACAGGATCATTTAAAAATGGTACCCTCATTGCATTCTTCTGCACCTTTCTTTTAGGATCTCGGGACAGCAAACTCTTTTTATCTCCTTAACACCCAGAAAGGTAGGTGATGCCAAGAGAGAGTGGAGAACATGGGCTGGGGTTGGATCTACAACTGGATCCATTGGGTATAACCCGGGGTGTCTTTAATAAAAGCTCACTGCACAGCTCCACGCCAGGCTCCTTCCATTTTAGGAACTTTTAGCATTCCTAAGATATTTCCGTCATGATAAAATAACGAAACAGTGCTAAGTTATAGTACAATTCTATGTATATCTACTCAAAAGTAAATCCCACTGTGTTCAATGGGGCTTACTCCCCAAAAAGTGTGCAAAGGGTTACAGCCCAAAGGAGTTGAACCTATGTCCTAATGTAGTTTGAAACTGTAGTTACGGCTTAGTTCCAATTGATGTCATTATGGGCTTATCCACACTTACCTTTGTGGCGTGTGCAGCCCAAAGCCCAAAAGCATGTTTTGCTAGTCAAGCACAGGGCTTGTGCACAGAGAGTTCTTGAACTTTCTAGAGAGGACCCTCTCTTCCTTTGCCTCCTCTGGGTGGGAACTCTGTAACAAAGGAGACAATCGTTTACATTTCCTTCTGCCTGTGAAGAGATTCTTATTTTTCTACTATGCCTCCAACCTGACCAGACATGTACAGTGGCACCTCGGGTTAAGTACTTAATTCATTCCGGAGGTCCGTTCTTAACCTAAAACTGTTATTAACCTGAAGTACCACTTTAGCTAATGGGGCCTCCTGCTGCCACCACGCCACCAGAGCCCAATTTCTGTTCTTATTCTGAATCAAAGTTCTTAACCTGAAGCACTATTTCTAGGTTAGCGGAGTGTGTAACCTGAAGCGTATGTAACCTGAAGCGTATGTAACCTGAGGTACCACTGTATGGCTAAAGTCCCTGTTTTCAGCTATGTTAGCTAAGACTACCAACTTTTATTTTACCGCAACTTATTTTTCTGCACACTACTTTGCTGTATTTGCTGCCTTCATTGAAATGTAAGTAAACTCTTTTTCAATTTATTTTACTAAAAACGTGGGGCTCATTCTCTGTTTTGGGGGTGAAGTGGGGAAGGCCTACAGACCACAAATAGGATAAAAGGCATAACTGTCTAATTCCTAAGCTTCAATAAGCTGCAAAAATTATAAGGGTTTTTGCTCTGGTTATGATCCCTTAAAGAACTGTCCAAATGCACAGTGAATAGGCAAATAACTTTCCAGAATATATAGTAGATTCTCCTAGCCCCAATTTGTAATGCCTTTAGAGATGGGAAAGAACTCCCCCCCCCCAATTGCTTGTGACTTATTGATAATAAAGAGGACAAGAGAAAGGGTTTGTACTAAGTCACGCCAGAGAAGCATATATTAAAACAACTTTCCCATTTTGCCTTTCTAATGAAGGTTGATCTTCATTAAGTACTCTTAAGTTGAGGTGACTCCAGAAAAGATGGAACATCTATTTTGTACCACTTGTGAGTTCCAGCCAGAGCATTTAAGAGTAATCAAGTATGAATGAGCGGCGATTAGCTAATTGTTGAAAACTGGAGAGATAGGTGTTGCTAGGTAAACAATATGATGAATACACTGTAGGGATGATTAACTGGGCAAGCTGTGTGGCTTCTCAAAATGGAGCAGCATAAAGGGATGGAGGAGGAATTCATCCACTTGACTTTTTGCGTGTTCAGACCCAGAAACCTCCCCCCTAAATAAATTCACACTTGGCTCAAATTTTTGGTTTGGTTTTTGGAGGAATTTAGGCCACAACTTTATTGATTACAGAAAGTGACTGGTTGCATAGGCTCTGGTTCGACTAGCTCCCTGCCATACAGGTAGCGCTGACCCAGGGCACCAGCATAGGTCAGCCAAGGGTGAACACCTGGATAAGCGGAAAGCCGGGAATGGGCTAACTCCGCCCCGCAAATGTCCCCCTGGACTCAGGCACGGGCACAACCCCCTCTCAGGGGTTGACCAAACCATCGAGTCCCTGGATTCCTTTAACGGAATACCATTCACATAGGGATGCGAGAGCATTCTCCCATCCCTATCACCTGGACCAGAGCCTATCCGCAACCTTACAAGTTGTGACGCAGCAGGCGAAACCCAAATGGCAACAGCCAATCAGCCAAGTGGGGAAAATTCCTGCCGTGCCCCTGTCCCAACGACAGACGACACACGACGGCATAGCAAGGTCAAGCGCAAAGCCCTAAAATTAGGGAGAGGTTGGCGGGTGTTCCGATGCACGCACCAAAAGAGGAAGCTCTGGGTCACGTGCATGGGCATAAATGGGTCCCTCGAACCATTTGGACTTCGTCCCATTGGCCAGATTGAACCCAGCTTCGAGAGACCTACCAATCGGGTGTTGTGGCTGACTAATCGTACCCACCATAGCTGTCAATTTTTCCCTTTTCTTGCAAGGAATCCTATTCGGAATAAGGGAATTTCCCTTTAAAAAAGGGAAACGTTGACAGCTATGATACCCACCCACAACACAGGGTTTCAGTTGTCCAGGCCTCACCGCAATACGTGCCCTCTTTAAGGGAGGACCCGATTTGCTGTGGATTGACCCAATATGACACTCCTGAATTTTCTTGCAGCTAGAGAAGCAACTCCCAGCCAGATTATGCTCGTCTCTGAATTTTGCAATGCAGTTTCAGTGCACAAAAGGTGCAAACCCAAATATGTATTTTACATAAACAATATGTGGGGTGGGCGAGCTTAAAAACCCATAGAAAATATTCACTTTACATTAAAAGTCCATATACAGTGGTACCTCGGGTTGAGAACTTAATTCGTTCTGGAGGTGTTTTCTTAACCTGAAACTGTTCTTAACCTGAAGCACCACTTTTAGCTAATGGGGCCTCCTGCTGCCGCTGTGCCGCTGCTGCTCGATTTTTGTTCTCATCCTGAAGCAAAGTTCTTAACTCGAGGTCCTATTTCTGGGTTAGCGGAGACTGTAACCTGAAGCGTATGTAACCCGAGGTACCACTGTACTTGAAATGCAGACCTTTTGTGCATCCCTTCAAAAAATCTGCACAAAACGGGACTCAGATCAGCAGCTACACATGCCGGGTTCTGCCCAACTTTGGGGGTTATGGAGTGCGCATGTAACATCACATGACACATGTGCTGGGAGGAGGCCCAACCAGGTCCACTGTGGCTGTAGGTAGGCCTGAAGGGGCCCATTGTGCTCATGGGAAGTCCCAATGGGGCCTGCCACAGACTGCAGAATATTGAAGGGTCTGGCCCCCTGCTTGGAAATTTGGGAGGCCTTCCCCCTGCCCCCCCCCCAATGTTGCCCCTGCCCCCAGAAAAACTGAAAAGCAGGACTGAGACTATTAACAGCAAGCTGAGATGGCAAGCAGACCATGGAAATCACTCTGGGAAAACAGTGGCAGCCATGCTCAGCCAGAGGGGCTCCTGCCCCTGCTGCCATGGAATTCGCTGGACTGGCATCCCCATTCCCTGGACGGCAGAGGGATCTGTGGAATTGTACAGCAAGCATTGACCCTGTTGTGCTTCATAGAACCAGGCGCATGTAATTAACATTGCTTTCACACAACATAGCACAGCCTAGGAATTCAGCCTACTTCAGATCCAATCTGGAGCATGCATACATTTCCCGACTATCCAAGGCATGTATCTTACTCTGATTATTCTAACTTAATTCAGACACAAAGTTGGGTGAGTCAGCCTCTCGCTAGTTTGATTTTCTGGAATGTTTCTAATCTGTTTCTTGAGTATATGATAGAAGCAGCAAACAAAGAAACAAAATTAAACACATTTGTCTCAATGCCCTTCTTATAAATAGCAGAAATGGCCATTAGAGCATTTACAGGTAACAAGGGAATTATCTGGGCTGCAAAGGCTCGATTTCAATAATCTCTCTGCTGTCTTTGTAAAACTTGCCCCCTTTTTTTCCAAATGCATTCCTTTGGCTTTCTTGGAAGTGTCAGGTATGTAGAGAGCTTTTCTGTTGCTGTTGTTATGAGACTCTCTTTCCTCCCCGCCCCCCACGAATTGCATTGCCTGACACATCCTGTGAAGCTGTGAGCAAAGATGAAGGGCTTGCTGGCTTCTTTCTCTCTTCCCTCCACCCCTTCTCCCTGACAAACTCAGAAGTGCAGTACAGGTGGCAAATTAGCTCCAGTTCCTTGTTAATTGGCAGGCATGAGTGTTTTCCTGCTGTTCAGGTTGTCATACGCAACTTCAGCACATTTGCAGCTGTGTGTGTGTGTGTGTGTGTGTGTGTGTGTGCGTGAGAGCGCGCACGCACACACACACTTCTCTTTTTTGGACCTTTATAAAAGTTTTGAGGACTCTTATCCAGCCACCTTTCCCTCCCTGGGGGCTTCTTGTGTTCCAAAGAGACAGTGAGTCCATTATGGCAGGCCCTGGCGCAAGTGAAGCTGTGATTAATGAGATCTCTGCTCAAAAGCCTCTCTTGCTCCCACTTCCTGCTCTGTCCTTTTTTATTTGAGCTCTCCAGCGAGGCACAGAACAGAGAGCCCTAAGTGACATGTGGCAAAGCAAGGAGACAGGCAGGGAAAACAACAGGCAAGGAAGAGGGCGAATTTAGCTAGTAGTAAAAAGGCAGAGATGGTACAACAGTAGTTGTCATGGTGCTTCATTTCTCCCAAAATCTGGAGGGCTGAAGAAGACTCGCTTATTCCGCATCTCACATCAAGCAAGAGTCTGCAATATATGCACAAATGGGGCACGTGCGTGGTGCTGTGGTCTAAACCACTGAGCCTCTTGGGCTTGCCAATCAGAAGGTCGGCAGTTCGAATCTGTATGATGGGGTGAGCTCCCATTGCTCGGTCCCAGCTCCTGCCCACCTAGCAGTTCAAAAACACACCAGTGCAAGTAGATAAATAGGTACCACTGGGGTGGGAAGGTAAATGGCGTTTCTGTGCACTCTGGTTTCCGTCATGGTGTTCTTTTGCACCAGAAGTGGTTTAGTCATGCTGGCCACATGAACCAGAAAGCTGTCTGTGGACAAACGCTGGCTCCCTTGGCCTGAAAAGCGAGATGAGTACTGCACCCCATAGTTACCTTTGACTGGATTTAACCATCCAGGGGTCCTTCATCTTTTTACCTTATACAGTGGATGCTCGGGTTGCAAACGTGATCTGTGCCGGAGGCACATTCGTAACCCGCAGCGCCATGTCTGCGCACGTGTGGGTCACAATTTGGCACTTCTGCGCATGCGCAAAGCGCAATTTAGTGTTTCTGCACATGCACAAGTGTCGAAACCCAGATGCAACCCGTTCCGGTACTTCTTGGTTTGGCGCGGTGCGCAACCTGAAAACGTGCGACCTGAAGCATCTGTAACCTGAGGTATGACTGTATGCACAAAATAAAGGACTATCCACCTAAAACAGGTCAATAAAAATGATAAATTATTAATTTATGCAAATATGAATGCAAACTGGAGCTAAGGAAAGAGCAAAAACCTAAGCATTGCAGGTTTGCAAACATAGAGGGTGCGCAGGTCCAGCCATGGCATCTAAAAGAAGAAAGGAAACATTTTTAAAATTGTGGTTGATTAACATTTGCTGCTTTTTGAACACAAAAAAATGCAAAGAGCTTGTGCTGAAGGAAACCTCATCCACATTTACCTTTCCTTCACTCTTTCCAGGCATGGTCCATATTGTAAAGCTCTGTGTTTGAGTGCGCCCCCCCCCCCCATTCTGCTCTAGAGAGTTTTCTCTTTTAAAACCCACTCTTTAAAGCTGATTCGAAGCAAACTGCAATCTGTGGGAAACTCAAATTGATACTTACTCTGATTGAGTGCGAAACAGCAGGTTTTAGCAGGGAAAGCTCTGAGGCAAAAAAAAACCCCAAAACAAACCACCCTGACCCTCTTTCTGTGCTTAGAAAGAGTGGGGGGAAAGATTGTGAGAGGCTGATTGAGGATTAAATCTGAGGATATATCTAAACCTATCCTACATGTGGCACAGCTGGGCCACCAGCCGAAGCTGATGGAAGGCACTCTGAGCCGCTGAGGCCACCTGTGAGCCTCAAGAGCAGGCCAGCTCCCACCCATCTGGTCTAGGGAATCACCCACTAACAGCGCCTCAGCCTTATCTGGAATGAGTTTCATTTTGTTGGCTCTCATCCAGTCCATTACTGTTTTTGTTTTAAAGATATTTATTGAGAGTTTTTAAGATATAACAAAAAATGAAAAATAAACATACAAAATAAAAAACAATTAAAAACACACATTAGTTTTCAATAACTTCCGTACACTTATTTCCTCAGACCTCCTCATACCTCCCTTCTTTGTATTCCAGTTCAGTTTGTTGGTTCAGCAAATCCTTACCATTTAGCTTTTACCCATTTGTGAACCTTTTTTCATGTCTCCTAAAGCATTACAGCTGGAAACCACTTAGTTTCTATCCAACATCCTTCTAACATTCATTAATTTTACAATATTTCTTTAAATAGTCTTTAAATTTCTTCCAGTCTTCTTTCACCGACTCTTCTCCCTGGTCTCGGATTCTGCCAGTCATTTCAGCCAATTCCATGTAGTCGATCACCTTCATCTGCCATTCTTCCAGAGTGGGTAGATCTTGTGTCTTCCAATACTTTGCGATGAGTATTCTTGCTGCTGTTGTAGCATACATAAAAAAAGTTCTGTCCTTCTTTGGCACCAATTGGCCGACAATGCCCAGGAGAAAGGCCTCTGGTTTCTTCTGGAAGGTATATATCCAGTCCATTACTGAGGCAAGGTACCAGTCCAGCACTTCCACTGCCTCACCTGCAGATGTAAAGGAGAAGTAGAGGTGAGCATCATCAGCATCTTGCTGGCAACATACTCCAAACCTCTGGATGACCTTACTCAGTGGTTTCATGTAGATGTTGAACAGCCTAGCCATAATGGATAGGATCGAACCCTGTGGAACTCCACACTGAAGGCTCCACAGAGCTGAAAACACAATTCAGGTAGGACCAGAACCACTACAAAGCGGTGCCACCTCCCCCCACCAACTTGGACAGTCACTCCTGAAGGATACCATGGTCAATGGTATTGAAAGCCACTGAGAGGTTGGGGAGAAATAACAGAGATACATTTCCCTCATCTCTCTCCCAACAGAGGTCATCATACAAGGCGACCAAAGCTGTTTAATGCCAAAAGTAAAAGTAAAAATGCTATCTAGAACTGAACATAGAAAAACATTCTGTTCCAAAATCAAGCATTCAGATCATTATTTAGAGGTCCTTTACTGCTCCAGTACATCATAAAGAGACTCCATATCTCCATAAAGACATTTTCTTGCTGCTGACCCTCTCATATAGATGAATGCGAAGTCCCCGATTTTAGCTATCCATTCTCTCGCAGATGGTGCTCTCATTCCCGCATCCTCATCTTGACTAATAGTAATTCTGACAGACGTCAGTAAATAAAAGATTAACAACTAATCATATTTGGCTACTGCGGGGAAATTGTGGCAACTGTGAGCAAGGGCAACAGATCGCAATATAAATGAACAAGCAACGTGTTTTTTCTTTTCTTTTGCCAGGAGTGATGAAAGAAATGCTAGGAGTGGTGACATTCTTCCACCCACCCGCCCTACTGTCAAAATGTTTGTGAAAAACAATAAATAGCTTTTGGCTTAGTCCTAGTGTCAATCCACCTCTGGTACTGTATGTCAAAAACCTGCCATTACAAAAGCACATTTTTCAAAGAAGAAGAAGAGAAAATCGCATGCTGAAGGAGATCATAGCACTGCCAGAAACCTGCTTGCCATTAGCTGTGGGTTTGTTATTGTTATTTTTCCCAGAGAAGTAAAATTCAAACACTCTGAAGAACCCTGTCGGTGCCTTTGATTCAGAGGAAACCATTTCCTTTTGGGGGCGAATTGGGAATGCTGGGTTCATGAAGGAGTCAAGCAGGGCCCAGCCAGGCAAATCTCTCTCACACACGCACGGATATCGCTGTGAGCAAGGATGCCATTGTCAGAACTCAAACTGAGTTCCCCCTCTGCCCAGAACCTGTTAAGAGACTTGCTGGCTCTATCACTTTATGTCTGTCATTCTAAGAAGTCATATTATCCACCCTTTTTGGACCCCGGCCCATGTCCCCTGCACCATCAAGCATCTCTTTGCCCTCGCTAATAACCCCCATCCAAATAAGCAAAACACTGCAACAGGCATCCCCAACCTTCGGCCCTCCAGATGTTTTGGACTACAATTTCCATCATCCCTGACCACTGGTCCTGTTAGCTAGGGATCATGGGAGTTGTAGGCCAAAACATCTGGAGGGCCACTGGTTGGGGATGCCTGCACTAGAACTTGTGGACATCCAGTGACGCTGAACGTTGGGAGATTTAGAACAGATAAGAGCAGCACATAGACCAGCTATGGAATTCGCTCTCCCAGGAGGAAGTGATGGCCAAATTAGATGGCTTTAAAAGAGGATTAGACAGATTCAAGGAGAAGAGGACTATGAAGTGTTACCAACCATGCTGGCTATGTGAGAACAGGGTGCTGGACTAGACAGGCCATTGACTTGCTTCAGCAGGCTCTTCTTGTGTTCTTAAGCAGCATTTCTTGTTCCCACGATATTCAGCACTTTGTGCCTTGTAGTTTGTTTTCAAAACAGGCATGTGTATTCTTTTTTGCCCCTCGCCGGTCTGTTCTTTGTCTCTGTACAGCTTTGAGGCCTTTTTAAAGCAATCCCGAACAGGCCAGATCTTGACAGCCTGGCGAACCTTGCAATATACGCTTTTAACTTTGCCGGGTGTGCAGCATCTTAATGAAAAGCTAAGAGGGACAGGAGCTACTGTGCAAGCACCTTTGTTGCAGAAGACAAGACAGGTGGGCATGTTTAAAGCCAATGTAAGTTTGTGAAGATGGGGGGGAAAGTGAGGTTATGTGCAGCCAGATGAACAAAAAGGCCCAGATAAAGGTTGGCGGAAGAGTGGTAGATTGTTCTGTAGCATGAGCTGTGTCCCAGCATCCTCTATATTGAGGTTATTGATATTGTGCATATGGAAGCAGCCGGATGAATAAAAACAGACTCTTCCTATATACTTGACACTCTAGTACAATTAAAGTTCACTTTCCTCCTAGTTCTCCGTTTCCCGATTCTGCTTTCCTCCTCCATACCCCCTCCCTGAGGTGGCCTTTTCTCCCTTCCATTTCAAAGTTGCCTCTCCAAGGTTGCTCTCAGAGATCATGTTTAATGGATAGATGTCCTAGCCATGCATTATGCAAAGTTGTTGGAGAGTTTGCCTTGATTGTGTGTCTTTAAAAAATGCATACAGCTTGGCGTTTCTTTGTTTGCTTTTTTTACAGATTCAACTGGATCGAGAATAACAAGTTGAGCTTAATGTGTCTCAGAGCAAGATTCCTGCATTAAGAACTTGTCACAGGTGGAGCAGAGAAGATGAGTGCTGTGCTAAAATTTCCCTTGCAGTTCTCTTACCATTCTCTATCAATGAATGAGAAGAGAAATTGCATTGAAAAATCGCCAAAGGAGAGGAGAAATCTCAGTGAAATTCTCATAGGTGGGATGCAGCGGTTTTGTCACTCTTATTGAGGTGATTGAGTGGTGTCTGCAAGGATCCTTTCTTTTGTTTTAGAAATCGCCTATCTAGTGGCCAACGTTATGCAGCCTCCCTAGGTGCCCGTGCTTCGGAATATAGGACACTGCCTCAAACACATATATATTCGGACACTAATTTATATTCTTATGGCCATCCTCCACATGAAAGGCAGCTTTGCTGTCTGCTGCATATATAAGGCTTACTTAGGTTTTGACTAGTTCCAGCTGAACTATTTAAAATTTTAAAAGATGGTGCTGTTAAGGTGCTACACTCAATATGCCAGCAAGTTTGGAAAACTCAGCAGTGGCCAGAGGATTGGAGAAGATCAGTCTACATCCCAATCCCAAAGAAGGGCAGTGCCAAAGAATGCTCCAACTACCGCACAATTGCACTCATTTCACACGCTAGCAAGGTTATGCTTAAAATTTTACAAGGCAGGCTCAAGCATTATGTGGACCAAGAACTCCCAGAAGTGCAAGCTGGATTTCGAAGGGGCAGAGGAACCAGAGACCAAATTGCAAACAAGCGTTGGAATATGGAAAAAGCTAGAGTTCCAGAAAGACAACTACTTCTGCTTCATTGACTATTCAAAAGCCTTTGACTGTGTCGACCACAGCAAACTATGGCAAGTTCTTAAAGAAATGGGAGTGCCTGATCACCTCATCGGTCTCCTGAGAAATCTCTATGTGGGACAAGAAGCTACAGTTAGAACTGGATATGGAACAACTGATTGGTTCAAAATTGGGAAAGGAGTACGGCAAGGCTGTATATTGTCTCCCTGCTTATTTAATTTATCTGCAGAATTCATCATGCAAAAGGCTGGGCAGGATGAATCCCTAGCCAGAATTAAGATTGCCGGAAGAAATATCAACAACCTCAGATATGCAGATGACACAACCTTGATGGCAGAAAGTGAGGAGGAATTAAAGAACCTTTTAATGAGGGTGAAAAACGAGAGCACAAAATATGGTCTGAAGCTCAACATCAAAAAAACGAAGATCATGGTAACTGGGCCCATCACCTCCTGACAAATAGAAGGGGAAGAAATGGAGGCAGTGAGAGATTTTACTTTCTTGGGCTCCATGGTCACTGCAGATGGTGACAGCAGTCACAAAATTAAAAGATGCCTGCTCCTTGGGAGAAAAGCAATGACAAATCTAGACAGCATCTTAAAAAGCAGAGACATCACCTTGCCAACAAAGGTCTGTATAGTTAAAGCTATGGTTTTCCCAGTAGTGATGTATGGAAGTGAGAGCTGGACCATCAAGAAGGCTGATCGCCAAAGAATTGATGCTTTTGAATTATGGTGCTGGAGGAGACTCTTGAGAGTCCCATGGACTGCAAGAAGATCAAACCTATCCATTCTTAAGGAAATCAGCCCTGAATGCTCACTAGAAGAACAAATCCTGAAGCTGAAGCTCCAATACTTTGGCCACCTCATGAGAAGAGAAGACTCCCTGGAAAAGACCCTGATGTTGGGAAAGATGGAGGGCACAAGGAGAAGGGGACGACAGAGGACGAGATGGTTGGACAGTGTTCTCGAAGCTACCAGCGTGAGTTTGACCAAACTGCGGGAGGCAGTGGAAGACAGAAGTGCCTGGCGTCCTCTGGTCCATGGGGTCACGAAGAGTCAGACACGACTAAACGACTAAACAACAACAGGTTTTGACTATTCTGTGCTGGAGCTTCCAGCTGTCTCTGCCCCCAGGCCTGCTAGGGGAACTTGTGTGTTCTGGGATCTGGACAGAAGGAGTTACTTTAAATAATATCATCCCCTTAGTCAATTTAGCCCTGTGTTGGACATGCTCACTAGCAGCAACTCTCCAATATTTGGGGCAGGTTGCCAGGGATCCTTTTCACTGGCGATATATGCTAAGGGTTGAATTTAGACCCCGAGAGGAGCACATGCTACACCCCTGAGCTGCAGACCCACTCCCCATGGATTCCAGAGCTAATCTGATAGCAAGCCCTTCTTCTTTGTTCTACCCCACAGCAGAAGGTAAATGGCTTCCTTTTATCCGCAGAGAAAGGAAAGAATGACAGACCCATTGTCTGAAGATGTGACTTCCTGGTTCATATTGACACACTCTCGCTGTTTCTGTCTCCTTCAGGGCAGAAGTGGTAGCTGTCCGCAGGAAACAGTGTAAAAATCTTGGATTTTGACATCGCTGTAATTAGGTAGTAGCATATCTGTGCCTCTTCCCCCGAGCAAAGTTGGTAGCAAGGACAGGAATCCATGTTCCTTCTGTGTCTCAGAACTCATTCCATGTGGGAAAAAGTTGAGTTTCACTTAGTTTTAAAACCATTAAAAATTATCCTACCAATGCAAATGCAAACACAGCCCATCATTTGCTCAGAGAACATGAAGTCCACTTGTGCCTTTTGACAATCTGTGGGGTTTTTTGAAAAGTGAAATGCAGTGATTAGGTGGGTGTCGTGAAACTGACCGCAGCCATGGCTTGTGGGGAGATAGATGATTGACAGTTTCAGTGCAGCCATAATGTGCAATGATACACCCTCCCCACAGGAAATCCTGTACCTACTCCCTCTGGTGGGAAAATTTCACATAGTGGGAATTATTTTGCTAAGAGCAATGGCCTACAGGGAAAGCGTTAATCAACTTGGTGCCCTTCCCTCCTACTGTATCGCATTTTTTAAAAGGGGGGGGGGGAAATGAACTATGTGTGATCTGAGGCCTAGTTAAATGGTACTTTGAAATCTTGTTTAACCCCCCTCCCCATAACCCCAAGTCTGCCCCCTTTCTCTCATTGGCTGGTTTGTCTTTCCAGCCAAAAATAGCAGCCACCCCATATTGCACCAAAGGTCAATCCATTTAAATTGAACAAACATAGGGAGGCACTCAGCTCAAATGACCCACAGCTTTATGTAAAGGCTCTTCTATCATTACTGTTAGCTTTTCGCCTACTGTTCCACTCCCTAAAGTTTATGATGAGGTCAACACCTTTCCTCCTAAAAGCCTTCTTGCCGAATACTAATTAGATGCCTTTGCTATTGAAGCTGCAGCAAAAAGCAATGAATTTTTACTTTAATACTGAGGCTTCTGGGGGCTGGATCCTAAGCCACATAAAGAGGCTTGTGCAAGGGGACTTTGTTCCTCTCTCCACACAGCCCCTCCAGATGGTCAGAGGGACTCCGTTCAACAAGATGGGGCAGGGTGTTGGGAGTTGCTGGGCAAATTGCCCAATGAGGGGCAAAACTATTTTGCAAATACACCTCATTCTGAGCAATTCCCCCGCTGCAATAGGCAATCTGTACCCAGTGATGTGCTTCTTCTGGGGGGTTGCCTGGCCCTCTTGAAAGGCTTTTGCAGGCAAGATGTCATGTCTGGATGGCTGCAGAGGAGTGGTGGGAGGCAGCAGCTGGTGAACCCCCAAGGGAACCCCCAGGGGGAGAAGGCTCAGAGTCACAGTGAGTGGTCAGAGGGAGAAGAGGGAGCAGACTGGTGTCAGAAGCTGAAGAGGCGACTGGGGCAGAGGGCAGTTCTGATTCAGGGGCTGGAGGGAAGGGGAGCCAGGAGAAAAAGCTGCCAGGCGGCTGAAGAATCCCAGGAGTCTCCCCCTCCTGCTGTGACCAGCTTCCTTCCCTACTGGTCTCCCAGAACAAGCAGAGAAGTGAAAAGAGCAGCAGAGAGTTTGGTTGTGGGCAGAAGTAGTCTCTGATTGCTTGGGGGAAACCCTGGAAGACTTAGGCAGCTGCGGGAAGGCAGGGGCCTTCAGTCCTCACAGCTGCCTCACTGGGGAAAGACAAAGGTATCCACTCTGAGCTTTAGTAGGCTAAGACTTCAATATTATGATACCCATTAATCTACCAGTCAGTTGGCTCCTGAAACAAGCAGAGGGGCCTAGATGGAGGAAGTGGATAACAAAGCGCCGTCCCTTCCTTGTGAGAGTTTCCTTCTGCTTGCTCTGCTTACATTCCTTTTTCAATAATAATAATAATAATAATAATAATAATAATAATAATAATAATAATATTTTATTGAGACTTTCCATAATACATTATACTAAAAGAACAAACTTTTATTATCCAGTCCAAGGCAATGTCTTAGCATCAAACTGTGTGTGACTGGGTGGGTAGCTTCTCATACTTCAGTTAAACAAGTTCAGTTATTGTAGTGTAACTGCTCAGGGGATTTTGTGGGCTAGAACCTTACAAACTCGCCCTTGGCGGGGGGCAGTTTTCTCTTGAAAGAAACGTATATACAATTTTTAGGGACAGTTAAAAATGATACGGCAATGTGATGAGGTGCAGATAATATTGCAAGACAATTTTGAGGTCTTGTGGGGGAAACGATTATTATTTTTGGGCACATTCTCCAATAAAACTTGTAACTGCTGATCCAATTTCAAACTGAGCTGAAAGGAGTTTGTCCATCACAAAAAAATAATGACTTTTAATAAAATTAAAAAGAGAATAGTTTCCTGGCACTGTGCTGATTTGATTTCTTTCCTGCAATGATGATGGTGGTGGTGATCTTATTCCTTGCTGTGAAAGTTGCTGTTTCAAGGGGGCATGAAGTGCTAGCAAAACACACACCCCCACACACATTTCACTCTTCAGTACATTTTTTGCACCTTTCTTCAGCCTTTCTTTCCCTCTTCTGCTACTTCACTTGCAGGCACAGAGGACACATTGCCACTGAGGAAGGCAACTGAGACAACACTGCTTGCCTTCCCACACTGCACTGCAGATTCAGTACTGGTTGTGTGGGGTTATCAGATTTGGCTCAAGACATTTTGCTTTCCAAGGCGAAGAACAAGGTGGTGCCCTCCCGCATGCAACATCTCAAAGCTGTCCAGATTGGTAGCTGAATCTTACTTTGATGCTAGCGATGGGCCAGTGTCTTCCATGGCATCTGAAGGCAGCAGGCTAGCTTAGAAGATGGGGGGTGGGCTGCATGGCACAGACAACTCTGTTCCACTCCCCAGCATCTACCACCTGAGGTGGCTGCCTCCCTGGTGCCTAATGGTAGGGCCAGCCCTGGTCAGTATGAATGGCAAGCCATTGCAGAACGCGAAGAGCAAGGCACATTGGATTGCCAATGTCACCCATCTGCAGTGCACCAACATCCATATTCTCCCTCAAATATTCAACAAAGCATGCCTGGATCGTGATGTGGGAGACCGCTTGCCCTCTAATGGGAAATAGTTCCCTTTAGCCACTCCTAAAAAGGAAGGCACATTTCACTGAGTGCCATTTTCGGCCCCTGCCTGCAATTCAGCTGAGCACTAGAGGTATCACCATTGCATTGGCTTGGGAAACGTTATGTCTCTGATCAGGGTTCCTCTTGCAATTCCTGTCTCCCAGACTCAGCAGCCTATCAGGGTGTGTCTCTAAATTCAGACTGATTACGGTTAACGTTCAGGTATTATCAGAGACAGGGCCTATATCAAATATAGTGGGAGTTTGTTTTCCATCTCACTTCCTTTTACCACTTAAATCAAATTGCACACACAAATCACAAAGGCTCAATGGGGATGTTGCACCTGGGTCAGAAGACTGTTATTCACCTCCTGTCGCTCCCCCTTCACATCAGCAAGTGCAAAACAAACGATAAGGCTGGGACGAGTTCCTATTTTTATCCAAATCTCTTTCTTCTATACCTGGTTGCAACAACTAGATTTTCCTCTTGGAGAAGCTACCTAAGTACATTGTGATTCATCACAGGGAAATTTCCCCCTGCGGCTATAAAAAAGGAGCCATTTCAACCCTGCACATAATGAATGGCCCCGTAGCCTGAGGTCGCTGCCATTGCTATTGAGTCTGCCTTCATGCAGCAACCAAAATTATCCCGATCAATGGGCTGCCCTTTCCGTGTATTTTGCAGAGAATACATTGTGCCCACTGCAGGGCTTAATAAGAAACGTGTTATCCGCACAGATGGGCAGGGAGGAGAGAGTCCAATCTAAAAGTTTGAATGCCCATTCAGGAAGCGCGCAAGTTCATCTATTCCAGGAAGATCCCTCAACAAGTCTCCCTGGAAGCCTTATAGTGCAAAGCTTTCAAATGCAGTTGTAGCTAGGCTGGGTTTGAAGAAGCTGCTAGAAGAGGAAAGGAAGAGCGACCATGGAGATGGGGAAGCCCATCCCATTTTGCTGTCTGAGGCAAAACAGGAAGGTGCCACCGCTCCCCCACACCACCCGCCTTGCTTACTGAGGTCACATAGCAGCAGCTCCTCGGAGATCTTACAAGAGTTCCATGAGAGCCAGCATGGTGTAGGGGTTAAGAGCGGTGGACTCGTAATCTGGTGAACTGGGATTGATTCCTTGCTCCTCCACATGCAGCTGCTGGGTGACCTTGGGCTAGTCACACTTCTCTGACGTCTCTCAGCCTCACTCACCTCACAGAGTGTTTGTTGTGGGGGAGGAAGGGAAAGGAGATTGTTAGACGCTTTGAGACTCCTTAAGGGAAGTGAAAGGCGGGATATCAAGTCCAAACTCCTCCTCCTCCTCCTCCTCCTCCTCCTCCTCCTCCTCTTCTTCTTCTTCTTCTTCTTCTTCTTCTTCTTCTTCTTCTTCTTCTCACAAGAGCTTCATGAGATCTCACCAGAAGCCACAGCTGCATGACCCCAGCGAGGTGGGCAGGGTACCTTCAGGGGCGCCACTCTGTGGGATTCTGCCACCTGAGGCAACTGCTGCACTCTGCCTCATGGTTGGGCCAGCCCTGCCAGTGAGAATGGAGAGCTCAACCCACTCTGTACAACTGCTGAGCCTCCACACAGACCTTGAGCAGGCTTTGCTGCCACAGGCAAATAACACACGCCGACCGACACCAAAGATCTCATGCAAGGGTTCACCCCACTAGCCTTCCCTCTCTTGTAAGCACCGCTCAAGGGCAGTTTATTCACTTAGCAGAATCAAATGGTAAATATCTTCCAGGATTATACCCTTTGTGCTGCATGTGAGCACTCGGCGTAATTACAAGATGGATCCATAGCCAGAGGCAGATGTAGAGGAGTGCAACCACTGGGTGCAGAGCCTGGGGGGGGCACTGGGGGCGCCACAACTATGATTTACAATGGAGCGAGAGAGACACAGGGGTGCCGAATTTTGGCATCCCACGGGGTGCCGCTGAAATTTGAGCCCCCAAGATCTGCCACAACACATTCATAGTCAGGACCCAAAGAGTGGCTTTAGATGTGTTCAGTGCTGTTTTCGACACTGCTCGGTTCTTGGAACTGCAAGCCCCTCTTTTCAGTGCCATCTCACAAGTTGCACTTTAAACTCCCATAGGTTTCACATGGCGGTGATGTTTGTACATGTGTATATATTTGTATAGATACATACACACCTGCCCAAACTTCCCTTAGACTTATGGAAGTGCAGTTTGTGACCCTGGACAACATATTTTCCCACTTGCCGCATAACAACCTGCCTATGCAGCTGTTGCCTGTTTTGGCATGTGCCCAACATACGCCAGGAGTTCTCTTAATAGGGAAGGAGGCTTGCATGCTACCACATCAATTAATTTTCCATCCTGCCTTTCAGACTCAAGAAAAACCCCTCCCCACAAGGCAGCTTGTACAGCCATAAAACCTGCTAATGTTCAAAAACATAAAATAACAATAAGCAAAATAACCAAATAAGAAATAAAATGTAATGGCAATAGCACAAATGCCTAATGAAATGAAAACATGCTGTTGTAATTCTAGAGGCCATCTGGGAAAGAGCTTGGAAGGCTTGCCTGAACAAGGAAATGTCCCAAAAAAAGCCCTGCCACTCTTCACCTTTTAGAAAACTGGGGGTCAACTGACTCATGGTGGTTAACGCATCACTTGCAGTTGTGCGAATCTCTTTAAAACATTATGCAGGTGTGGGAAGTATCAGGACCATCTGGGTAATAATAGTCCCTTTTCTCCACCGTGCGGTTATTTATTTTCTTTTTCTAAAAATAACCCACTTCAAATTGCACCCAGAAGCAAAATGGGGAACCAGTCAAAGTCTCCTCGAATCACTACAATAGGTTCTCCACAATGCATTGCAGTCAACAGTGCTATGAATTGATCATTAACAATCTATCTAAATCCATCCTCTATATGCGAGTGAAACAGCAACACAGATATTGTAGAGTGGCTTAGTGTGAGGAGCATGTGTGTGTGATATCTAAACATATCTAAACATGCAAAAAATGCTGACTGACAGCCTCCCTTTCCCACTGCCGCTTGAACTCATCTGTCTTTTCAAAACTAAAAGCGAACAGCTGCCAGGCTTCCCCTTGCTTTCTACAGGCACAATCCAAAGCTTTAAGCATAGCAGAAGCCTGCCTTATTGACATTGAACATCCACAGGGCCTAGCTGAACTGAAGACTGATTAAGCCAGGGTCACTCCTGGAACAGAGGAATCTGTTCCAGATCAAAAAGATCTGAGCGTCTCTCTCATTCACCCTGAGAAGAATTTCCCATTGGTGTGCAGGCTTTTGTGAAGCTCTTTGCAGTCAATATTGTAAGAACCTACATTAACATAATATGAAATAACAACCTGGGGAATTTGTACTGAAGTGGTTAGTTCAAGCTCACTGCCACGGAGGAAAACACAGAGATTAGAGTTCATCTTTCCATAAAGCTGCTCTTACGCTGGGGAGAAAGCAACTTTGGCTGACAATGCTCAACAGAATAATTACTTAGCAAAGGGCTTGGTGCATAGTCTAAAAATATCCTGCTAGTGGCAAAGACCACATATCTAAATGCCAGGTGTGTTCTGCATCAACAGCCAGGTTGGTTTGCCCATTGGAGAGAAGCTACAGGCAGTGTTCATCCATTCACTGAAATGGTTTGATCATTTTTGCAAGGCAGTGAACAGGCCTATGATTCTCTGCCCTATGTGTAACATAGCACAGGAGGCAGTGTTCCATGTTGGCACATGATCCATGTAAACCCCACTGGCTTTTGCAAAAGCAAGTCCTGCCTCACTACCATCCTTAGAATTCTTGGAGACCTTGATCACATTTTGTATACGAGGGTGATCCCGTCAATGTTATGCACAGTATGCTATGTTTCCCCTGCACAAACGTGGGATGGGGCACAACACAACTTGCTTAGCACAGGAACCCCAGTTAGCCACATGCCAATGACACCAACAGCAGTAACTGGTTAGGAACGTAACATGCTGGGAATCTGACACAAGGAAGACTTGCGCCAGTAAATACCTTGTGTTTTTAATGCTGCTGTGATGGGCACAGACCTTGATACATTTATTTATTTTGGCAAGGGCTGAGGTGGTGTGGAAGGTTTTGATCACCCCCCATGCTCTGCCCCTGGTCCCTCCTTTTGGGCGTATGTGCATTTGCGCACGTGTGTGTCTGCATGTGCCCCAGGCGCTGGCAAAGGACACAACATTGTTGCATGGTGCGCAGCATGGTCCTAAGCCTAGGCTTCTTGCTTCCATACCAGAAGTCTTGTCCATGTTCGATTTCAGGAATTCTGGTATCTGGGTTGGGCTGGGAGTTCATCCTGGGGCAATGCATGGAAAAGTGAGTGTGAAACCAATCCATGCTGCTAGTATGTTGCTCAGTGCTAGACTTTGGACCCCCTGCCTTCCTTGACACAGTGAAACCTGTGTAGGGAACTGCATGTACAGTGGTAGTGAATACAGTGATCTGGTACCTGAGATAAAAGGTTCAAGCATGTGCACTATATGAGCAGTGGCGGAGGAAGCTGCTCAGGCACCTGGGGCAGCACGCCCAGGGGTGGGGTGAGCCGCCCATAGGGGCATGGCGCACCACGGGGCCTCCTCCCTCCTCCTCCCTCCTCCCACTCAGCCAGTGGCATAGCGTGGGTTGTCAGCACCCGGGGCAAGGCAAGTAATTTGTGTCCCCTAACCCGTGGATTTGCGCCCCCTAACCCTAACCCCCAGATGTTGCACCCAGTGCGGCCGGCCCCCCCTGCACCCCCCACGCTACGCCACTGCACTCAGCCACCCTAAAGCTGGGGGGGAGCCAGCGGGTGGACCATTTGGACAGCGTGGAGCCTGTGTGCGCCCAAGCCACTGCGTCTCTCCCACGAGAGATGTGTGTCTCGGGAGCACTTGGGAGTAGTGAGTGTCTGCCGGCATTTTGTCACCCCCCCCCCAGGGGTGACACCCAGGGAGGCTTGCACTCACCATGCACCCCTTCCTTTGCCCCTGTATATGAGCATGCTCCTGGCTGGTTTTTACTCTATGACACACACATGCTAGCTAAAATAGTGATTTCTCTCTGCTGGTCGGCTGTGAAGCCTACATGCAGCAGGGGCAGTAAGTGAATCTAGATAAAGCAGCAACCAGGCATTAGACACCCCTCTCACCTCTGGCCCTGAAGTCTGCTGTGGTACAATCCAGCAACAGTCACCTCCCACAGGAACCAGCTGATGGTGTGCTTTATCTCAGTCCCATTGCAGAGATGTGTTCAGGATTTGTGAAAATCTGGGAGAGTGGGGGGGGGGGGGAAACCTGCCTCTAAGCCAGAGAGCACAAATTTCTCTCATACTAAAAATGCCACCGGCAATCTCCAAGAGAATCCAAGAGACCGGGCGAAAGAATTTCTCATGACTTGGAGGGTGGCAGAAAATAGAACAAATGTAGGCCAGCAAGAGGTTAAGGAATGGCTCCGCTGGAGACAACAGAAGGCTATTAAGAGCAGGAAGAAGGAAATACTAATGCGTCAAACTGTGTGTGATCCTCCCTGCGTCTCTTGCCATGAAACAGTTTTCAACAGGAAAACAAAACACAAATTGCACGATTTTGATGAAGGAAGTTGCCGCAATAATCTTGTGGCTGGCAAGCGGGGGTTGGTTGCCAAGCGATTCCAATTCCAATTCCCTTATTTGTTTCTAGTCCAAAGACCATTGCAAAACAGTATAGAAGTAACAGTACAGAAGTAAGACAAGGTAGCAGAAATAAGAATGAATAATTAACCTGGGCGCAAATGAATTATAACATGAACAGTGCTGAATTTCCTTGGCCTATTGTCATAAAAATTGATGACAGGAGATTCTTTTAGGTCAGAGCGTTTTCAAGAAAGACAGAATGACACAAATCTCTTCAGAATACAATCCTTTGTTAATTAACAGGTAATAGCTAATAAGGACTCATTCACTCCTTTCATTCATACATACTGGATGGTTGGACCCATTAAGAAAGGTGATCAGTCTTTCATAAGAGTCTGTTGGGCGGCTACCTCTGCAGCAGGTGAGCAACGCAACTGTGCCAGGGACTTCCCAGCCATGATATAGTTTCAGGTTCGATCCTTGTATTGTCTTGTACTGCAGGGGGTTGGACTAGATGACAGCTGTCGTCATGCTGATTCCCCAAATAGTTATGAATAGTTATTTGTCCCAACATGTCTTTTGAGAACAGTGGCTGCTGTCTGGTGGGCCAGGCACACACATTAAAAACAAAACAAAACCAGCCCAGCTCTTCCTCTGGGTCAAGCCAGAGGTGACTTGTCTCAGCCTGTCCTCTGCATGTCCTGTGACTCATCCAAGCAGCTGGCACATCCTGTTTGTCCATCCTATTAGCTAGTTCAACAGTCCATCTTTCCTGTTTTCTTCAGAATCAAACAAGCCCTATCTTCATCTATATTTTTATCTTCAGGACATGCACATCTCCATTCATACCATTAGGCTTACTAAATATATATCTTCAATTATACCATGAGATCACTTTTTAGGCCCCTCACTATCACACTTTGTCCTGTAAAAGGGGAGAAAGTTATTAAAAAGATTAAAATGAAATAAAGCATAAGTGATGCAAATCTGAATATAAGTATGTAAAACCAGAATATACTTGAAATTCTGTATCTCCCTGACAGCATCATCTCTTAAGAATTTTTGTCTCTTGTCAATTTCTGCCTATAGAAAACATACATTTTTCATAGCTTTATATTTCTCTTGTCCACCCAGAATATGGAACTCAACTTTCCTGAAAATCTGCCTCAGATTTCACTCTCTCGCAGGCATGGCCAAAGTCCATCTGGGGGGCTTAATCCGGCCCTCTGATCAGTTTAATCAGTTTTCTAAATGAACATAATATACTATCTGAAACCCAGGCAGCCTTTCATGAGAACCATTCAACATCAGACTACTGTCTAATGCTGGCCTTCCTAGCCGAGAAGTATACCAGGCCTCTACAGGGTAAACTCTTCATAGCCTTCATGGATCTGAAATCAGCGTTTGACTCCATCCCCAGATCCCACCTATGGTCCAAATTAAATTTGCAGGACAAACGACTTCTCTTTCTTATAAAAGCCCTGTACAATGGAACCAAACTGCAGGTCCAATGCGGTCAACAGGGACAGTTATCAAACAGCATCAAGATGACTAGGGGGGTGAGACAGGGTTGTATTTTGGCCCCCACATTATTTTGTCTATTCTTAAATGACCTAGAAGAGAGCTTAATGGACCCAGATGGACACCTTCCAAAATAGGAATGAGAAGGACCCCCTTGTTGTTATATGCTGATGACACGGCCATCATCTCACGTTCCAGACCGGGTTTGAATTATCTGCTGAGGAAATTTTCTGATTACTGCTCTGGAAATGGTTTATCCATTAATTATGATAAATCTAAAATTTTAGTTTTTGAAAGAAGCTTCTCCCGGTCTAAATGGGTGCCGAATGGCCATAACCTTGAACAGATCAAATACTTCAGTTATCTAGGGCTCACATTCCATCATAAAGGATCCTGGAAGCACCATTGGCAAACCTCCCTTCAAAAGGCAGAGATCACAATGCTAGCCAAACTCAGATTCTTTTTCACAAAGGGCGGCAAATATGTTCCAGCAGCCTTAAGGGTTTTCAACACAAAACCCGTTTCCCAACTCCTGCACGCTGCAAATGTCTTTTTTTTTAAAAAAAAAATGATATTTATTGAAAGTTTAAAATTACAGAACAGAGTGGGGGGGGGAGTCAATACATATAAAAAAGAAAAAAAAGAACAAAACACACAATACATCAAGACCAAAAACAAAGGCGAAAAAATTAAAAACAGATCCAATATTTCCATATCTTTGTCTTTCATTAGCTTGTTTCATCAACCTCCTCACACCTCCCTTTTTTGTATTCTAGTTATTAATTATTTCAGCAAATCCTTTCCATCTTTCACTATTTTCTGTCATTTAATTGTCTTAATTTATTTTAACCTTATCTTACCATAAAAAACCCTAAAACTTAAAACTTATTTGTACATAACTCCTTATAACATTTCTACTAAAGCCATATAGTTTCATTCCAACATTTTTCTAACACTCATAAATTTTACAATATTTCTCTAAATAAATTTTTAAACTTTCTTCCAATCTTCATCCACCGTCTCTTCTCCTTGGTCTCGGGTTCTGTCAGTCTTTTCTATCCATTCCATCTAGTCCATCAACCTGGTGATCTCCTGTCCGAGGCTCTTAACTCTTTTCCATGTCCCTTCTGCAGATCTTCTTCATATTTATACCTACACTTTACTTTGTCTTCTGCTGATCTTGTTCTTAATTTCCTTCCTTTGTCACTGAGGAGTAGATCTTGGGGAGACTCCAACCTAACAATGTCTTTATCCCTTCTCAACAGGTCAGCCCATTCTCCATAGACAGAGCCAAAATCCAAAAAATATTTCAAAACATGTTTCAAAGTCCCTCCAAAGTTAAGGGCCCCCGCCACTCCAATCTCCCCCTGGCCCAAAACCAGATCCCAAAGGCCAAAACATCCCTGCAAATGTCTGGCATAATGGGGACCTGCCAAAGCTAGACGGCTTTCAGGCAAAATTTTTACGATCTCTGCTGCAGGTACCCAACTGTGTCCCCAACTCCATACTTCTGTTAGAAGCTGGTGAATGCCCAATTTCAACTAAAGCATGGTGGGCTGCCCTAAAACATTGGCTCAGGATTTCAGTGTTTGATCTAGGGAAGGGCTTGTATCAACACCTGCCCAATGAGGAGTTTGTCAGCAAATGGCAGAGAACCATTTGTTTTTGTTAGATTGACACTCCAATCTACCACTTATTTTTTCTATCTGTTGTAGTTTGCCAAGTGAATAGTACCCTTTTGTTACCTGGTAGTTACACTGCCAAAAGATCTCCTGCCCCCTTCCCCCTTTGTTTGACAGATCAGGAGAGGCTCAGAAGTCACAGGCGGGCAGGCATTGCCTAGGAGGGCCACTAGACATGCGGTTTCTCTGCTGGGCAAGGTGCAAAGCCCTTATTTCACACCCTGTGAAATATAAATGTGCAGAGTTTTTTAAAAAAACTGGGCAATGGCGCACTGCCTGCCCGTGACTCCCAAGCCTCCCCCAATCTCCTGCCCCCCTTTGTTTTGACTGATTGGGGAGGCTCGGGAGTCGCAGACCGATGGCAGTTGCCCAGTTTTTGATTCCTATTTGTAGCATTCCAAAGGGCATCTGTTTAACTATCTGTTTAGGAGCAGGGTGACGGACCAGACCATTTTTTTATCTGATCCAGCAGTGACACTCTTACGAGAAGTGCTGTGCTCTTGGGGAAGTGGGTTGTTTTCTTTTCTTTTTTTTTAAATAAATATTTTATTAAGTTTTCACAATAAAAAAGCGTACAAAGACAAAGAAAATACAAAGTCACAAAAAACAATACAATACAGAAATGCAAACATTAAACACATCAAAAGAAAAAGAAAAAAGAGATAAAAACACATATATTAACAAAAAAACAACAACAAAAATTTCCCTCTTTCTTAATTTCTCATCTTCAATTAACTTATTTTCCCAACTTCCTCACGTCTCCCATTCTTGTATCCCTTTTTAGAAAATTAATTCAGCAAATTCATATCCTATTAATTTATCTGTTGTTAATCCAATCTTACATTTTACTTTGTTGCTAAAGCCCCTGCAATTCATTTCAATGTCCTTAACATTCATAAATTTTACAATATTTCTGCAAATAAATTTTAAATTTCTTCCAATCTTCCTCCACCGTCTCCTCTCCCTGGTCTCGGATTCTGCCAGTCATTTCCGCCATCTCCATGTAGTCCATTAGTTGCATCTGCCAATCTTCCAAGGTGGGTAGATCTTGTGTCTTCCAATGCTTTGTGATGAGAATTCTTGCTGCTGCTGTAGCATACATAAAAAAAGTTCTATCCTTCTTTAACACTGATTGGTCCACTATGCCCAGGAGAAAGGCCTCTGGTTTCTTCGGGAAAGTATATTTAAATACCGAAGTGGGTTGTTTTCTAGTCCTGGTCTTGGAACCTTGACCTCAGTACCCTCTGAAGCTCATCCTCCCTAAAATAGTCGCTCTTGGGTTCATAGAATCATAGAATCATAGAATCATAGAGTTGGAAGAGACCACAAGGGCCATCGAGTCCAACCCCCTGCCAAGCAGGAAACACCATCAGAGCACTCCTGACATATGGTTGTCAAGCCTCTGCTTAAAGACCTCCAAAGTAGGAGACTCCACCACACTCCTTGGCAGCAAATTCCACTGTCAAACAGCTCTTACTGTCAGGAAGTTCTTCCTAATGTTTAGGTGGAATCTTCTTTCTTGTAGTTTGGATCCATTGCTCCGTGTCCGCTTCTCTGGAGCAGCAGAAAACAACCTTTCTCCCTCCTCTATGTGACATCCTTTTATATATTTGAACATGGCTATCATATCACCCCTTAACCTCCTCTTCTCCAGGCTAAACATGCCCAGCTCCCTTAGCCGTTCCTCATAAGGCATCGTTTCCAGGCCTTTGACCATTTTGGTTGCCCTCCTCTGGACACGTTCCAGTTTGTCAGTGTCCTTCTTGAACTGTGGTGCCCAGAACTGGACACAGTACTCCAGGTGAGGTCTGACCAGAGCAGAATACAGTGGCATTATTACTTCCCTTGATCTAGATGCTATACTCCTATTGATGCAGCCCAGAATTGCATTGGCTTTTTTAGCTGCCGCGTCACACTGTTGGCTCATGTCAAGTTTGTGGTCAACCAAGACTCCTAGATCCTTTTCACATGTACTGCTCTCAAGCCAGGTGTCCCCCATCTTGTATTTGCTTCCAAACAACCCAGTTATGGAGCATTCAACCTGATTTATCTACTCAAAGTTTGCAGGTAGGTTATAAAATGTTGGCTGTTTTTTGAGGTTCATTCTTCTTCACTTGCAGGGGTGCTACACAATATTGTGTTAAGCAATTGCTACCCCACACTTCCCAGTGCAGCAACCCAGAGGTGTTGTTGTTGCACAATAGTGTGGGAAATTGCGGTCAGACATAACTATGCATGAGTGCTAGTTAGTGCATGAAGGGGTTAATACAATAGAGCTGGATTCCAGCTGGTTCATGCTTTCTCCTCTGAGAGAGAGGAAATGAAGCCCTCGCTTCCTATTCTGTCTCTTTCCATGTCATGGAACATGCCGAAGTGAGCTCCAAACTTAGAGCACGTGTTTGAAGCTATCTTTCCGTAATTTCTATCCAAGAGTATTCTGCCTTCGTTCTTCTTGCTGCTTGGATAGATGCATGCATTTGGAACATTTTGTAAGTAAAGCATTTTAAACTAACAGTGTGCGGTCTGTTCATTGCAAAAGGGGTAGAAATAGAGGAGCGCTGTTTTTGGATTAAATGAGATTATAGTTTAACAACCTGTATTCCCAGCGCTATACTGCTTCTTGACTTTTATGTGTTTAAACTCTGCTACTGGGGTCTCTCTCTCCTGCTGGAGAGTAAGTTTAGCCCATGGGTAGGCAAATTAAGGCCCGGGGGCTGGATCAGGCCCAATCGCCTTCTAAATCTAGCCCACGAATGCTCCGGGAATCAGCGTGTTTTTACATAAGTAGAATGTGTCCTTTTATTTAAAATGCATCTCTGGGTTATTTGTGGGGCCTGCCTGGTGTTTTTACATGAGTAGAATGTGTCCTTTTATTTAAAATGCATCTCTGGGTTATTTGTGGGGCATAGGAATTCGTTATTTTTTTTCTTTCAAAATATAGTTCACCCCCACCCCCCAAGGTCTGAGGGACAGTGGACCGGCCCCCTGCTGAAAAAGTTTGCTGACCCCTGTTTTAGCCCCATGTTTTGAATCCAAACACCCAGCCGATCCTTTTGTTATTCACCCCACATGTGGGACACAGGGATCCATATTCCGCTGTCTGACCCCCATACAAATAGCACCAAATCACTTCAATTGTGCAACCTGAACTTGCCATTATGCAGTTGAATCCCATCCGCAAAATAGTCTAGAAGGAGTAGGCATCAATGCATGTTCAAATATTTATCGGCCCAGGAGATTTGTTAAAAATACCCTGAGGTTAGACTACCAGATCCCTCACAAACCATGGATTGTGCTACACTTTTAAATTCAGCGTTTAATCAGAGGCGAGACAGCTGTTCCCCTTCATCCTCTTCCTCACCCCACCCTGCTGCTGGGTGGAAGGAGCAGAGAGAGAATAGGTGGGGTGGGGAGCTGTGTCTGCCTCCGCCTCCCAATTCAGAGGCTAATTGTAAAGGTACAGTGAGAATCTCTGTGTTGTGATCTGGCAATGCTGTCCTAAGGACATCTCTCCTTCAGAGTTTTGAGTCAAAGGTGCTTCTTTGCATGTGGCCATCAGCCTGCTTTGGTAAGCAGCTTCTCCTGCCTTGGACGTTGGGGCAGCTGCCGTCAGAGAGGCAGGGCGGAGAGCTGAAGCAAGTATAAATAGAACCACTCAAGCTTTGTAACAAGCACTTCTTAACATTCCAGTCAGGTTCGGAGACCTACAACAACAGCCGCAAAAGAGATGGGGAGGTGAAGAAATAGCAGGAACTCTCCAAGCGCTCTTGCAAGCTGTCAACTGGCAGGTTTCTTCTATTGACAGTGCTGTCAAGACCCCCTCCTGGGAGAGAGGGGTGGCTAATCCGCCTTCCCAGCCTCTCCTCCCTCTCACGCCTGTCAGGCACAAGGCTCAGCTAATCAGGCAGCCACTTCCTTCAAAAGTTGCTTTTGATTCCTGTCCACCTCAAGCGGGATGGAAACGTGGGTGGATAAATGGTTATGGTGCCCCTGTGTGTTGGGTTGCCAGCTCTTTTGCAGTGGCCCTGCTCCTGTGGCCTTAAGAAGCAGTCTGGGTGGCAGCGGCGTAGCGTGAGTTGTCAGCACCCGGGGCAACGCAAGTAATTTGCGCCCCCTAACCCAGGGCAAGGCAAGTAATTTGCGCCCCCCCAACCCCTAACCTGCGAGTTGCCGCTGGCGCTGCCGCGCAAACAACGCTGCTTGCCCGGAGGAGGATGGAGGCAGAAGCAGCCGCCGCCTGTGCCTGGGCCGAGGGGATGGCGGCGGCGGCAGGGTGCAGAGGCTGCCCGTGCCCGGCCAGGCGTCGGTGGCGGCGTCGGCGCTGCTGCAGCGGCTGCTCCTCCTGCGAGCAGTGAGCGGAGCGCAGCCACAGCGACGGCGGGGGGCGCGCGCGCTAGGGTGCAAGGCTGGCGGTGGCGGCGGGGAGCCCGGCGGAGGAAGGAACTTGTCCCTTCCCTCTGGACTCGCGCCCCCCCCAGATGTTGCGCCCGGTGCGGTCGGCACCCCTGGCACCCCCCACGCTATGCCACTGCTGGGTGGCGGGTGGGGATCTCTCAGAGAAGCTTTCCCACTGCTTTGCATGGCATCTGACTATGTCCTACTCAGAGCAGGCCTACTGAAACTTCCCATGCCAAGAAAAGCATCGCCTGCTAAATTCCTGCATCTCAGAAATTTGTAGAGCAGGTCGACACCTTTCTGTTACAGTGAAGGGCAAAATGTCCCCTTTTTGTTCAAGACCTATCAGTGCAATGCACAGCTCTTTTCCTAGGTCTCTGCACCTCATTGCGCCGAACTCGGGGAGGCTTATTTCTGAGCAAACATATACAACGCCATGTGTTTTGTAAATTTGTGTTTTGTAAACTGTCGGCAAGCACATATATTGCACATGAAATATGTAATTAAAACATGTTTTCAGCATGAACTGATTTTGCATTAACAGCTATATATAATTCACGAGGGAAGGAAGATGTTGCTTGGGTTACCTTCAATACCATGTCAGGGGGAAAAGGCGTATAACTTTTACATTTACCCATTAAACTAGCTGGTGTTAAAATATGCCTTAAAAGTAGGTAACATCCTGTTTTGACTGCCTTGAACCCTCCCCTCTCCCTTAAAAAATACTTCCTGGATGAGGTGGCAGTCTTGCTCTGTGGTCTGTACCACTTCAGATGGTAGGCGTGCATATGAGGAGCTACCTGTTACCTTCCCCGTTCAATAAGAAAAAGAACATCTTGGTGCATCAAAAGCTAGAAGGTCATGTAGAAGTTGCAGAGTCCAGGGCCAGCCCTCCCATGAGGCAGACTGAAGCAGCTCCTGTGGGCAGCGGAATCCCTGAGGGCACCTCACCTGATGAAGAATCGAGACATGGCGGGAGTGGCTTCAGGTGAGCTCCCATGAGAGTCCCATGAAATCTCGTGAGATCTTGCGGGCCTTTGTGTGAGATCTTGCTGCTGTGCTGCTTCTCATTCCTCGGGTGAGATAAGTGACACTTTGGCAGGTGGGTGGGTGGAGCTGGGGGGTGGCACCTTACTGTTTTGCCTCGGGCGGTGAAATGGGATGGGTTGCCCTTGCCAGGCAGTTTTACCCAGTGATTTTTTGGAGAAAAAAAGGGAGGGAGGTGCTGGTACTCACCATGAAATTGCTACAGTGCCACACTTGTTGTCAGGAATTCAGCCTACACATGAGTAGGACGCTGGAGTACACTTGAGTACCCCCAGGAAAAAGCACTGGTTTTACCACCTCATCTGCTGCTGGTGAGAATCAGACCCGAGAGATGCTGCCAATCTCTGGCAGCAAGTCGACTTTTTATTCTGTGGCTCAGAGGTCAGCGTTGTTGTTTTTTAACTTCTCACAGCAGCGGTCTGACCCCAGCAGCCACCTAGTGAAATTTCTAAATCATCGCTTTTAGAGAACAGCCAAATAATGTTTGCTGAGAACGAATTGCCTTCCTTTGCTGCTTTGATATTATTTCAAAGAAATTAAGAAGCAACATTAAAAGCATTCTTTGAGGAGAAGAGCCTTGCAGTCATCCACTCTCCTTGCTGATTTCTCATCAGGGGGCCATCTCTAGCAGTTTCAGTAGTTACCAGTTTCTGCCTCAGTGCAGAAGTTACGTATCATTGTGGCCTATCATTGTGTCCGCCCCCCCGCCCCCGAATAAGAAACAAAGCATGAAGGGTAACTTTTTACTGTACCAGCTTTTGTTAAGAATATCTTTTTTCTTGAATGGAAATAAATCCAAGCATTCCAAAGATCGCAATGGTATTCACTTTGTTGGTCACTGCAATGGCACATTCTTCCCAGCAAAATGTCCATCAGCAAATGAGGGACTGAGGCCGAGGAAGAGACAGAATTGTTTGTCTAAGGCTACTGATGGCACAATCCTGGACACGTCTATCCAGGAGTCCCTCTGAATTGAATGAGACGTTATCTGTAATAAGTATGTTCAGGATTGCAGCCTCAGGGACTTCTTGCACCAAGTCCCTTCCACCTCTTAAATTCCATGATCCTATGAAAACCCACCATTTACAGTGGTACCTCGGGTTACATACGCTTCAGGTTACAGACTCCGCTAAGCCAGAAATAGTGCTTCAGGTTAAGAACTTTGCTTCAGGATAAGAACAAAAATTGTGCTCTGGTGGCGCGGCAGCAGCAGGAGGCCCCATTAGCTAAAGTGGTGCTTCAGGTTAAGAACAGTTTCAGGTTAAGTACGGACCTCCAGAACGAATTAAGTACTTAACCCGAGGGACGCAGGTGGGTTAAACCACAGAGCCTAGGACCTGCCGATCAGAAGGTTGGTGGTTCGAATCCCCGTGACAGGGTGAGCGCCCGTTGCTCGGTCCCTGCTCCTGCCAACCTAGCAGTTCGAAAGCACGTCAAAGTGCAAGTAGATAAATAGGTACCGCTCTGGCAGGAAGGTAAACAGCGTTTCCATGCGCTGCTCTGGTTCGCCAGAAGCAGCTTAGTCATGCTGGCCACATGACCCGGAATAAAGCCAATAAAGCGAGATGAGTGCCGCAACCCCAGAGTCGGTCACGACTGGACCTAATGGTCAGGGGTCCATTTACCTTTACCTCTGTATAAAGATTGTGGGGATGTTTTACTTCGCCTTCATGGGACATGTCAGGGAGAAATTCTCCTTCCCCCTTTCTATGAACGGGGACTGCACAAAGGTGCTGGAATGGGGCGGTTGTCCAAAGGATCTTTCCACTGAATTGTGCCTCACGAGCCAGAGCTCCTCAAATCCTGTTCTGCTGGCCTAAACGGCATGCAAAATTGACTCCCTGAGTCCATAATATCCCACCATAAAATTTATTCTCTGGATAGTGACGCTGACAGCAGCAGCAGCTCTGACAGTCATCAAGAGATGTATCATATCAGCTGGCAGCAGATGTTGGCGCTCTGGCTGGCTTAACTTCCCTAGCATGTTAAAACATACAGCACAAGAGCTGGGCTAAGTGGATGAATAATAACCCCCGCTGGTCAAAGCCAGCACACAGCAGCCCGCAAGCTCACAGGGAGACTTAAAAGGGTCTCCCGGATTGGCTGGGTCAGACGGTGCCTGGGGAAGGAGGATTTTTGCAGGTCATGAAGCAACTTTAAAGTTCAGACAAATTTTCCTGCACAGATTTACAGTTCCCTTTCGCAAAGGAAGGTGGGCACTCGCCACCCACCCTTGCAATCTTGATCAATTCTCTTCCCCTCCCCCCACATGCCAAAAATAGGGATGGGATTCAGTGGTGACAGAACACCTCTCTGTGCTTGTTTGTATTTTACAATTTGAGTTTTAGCTCAAGGTGACATACAAAGCTAAAATTGTGTTGGTGTTCAATAAAAGAACTAGGGTGAAAATTTGACTGAAGTGTTGAGTTGCTTTTTTGCAGGGGGCATGTTCGGCTATTGTGCCAGCTTCAGGTTGCTCAGCTCATGAATATCCGTATTCCAGGTCTAGGATTGCTTTCCCAACCACTACCTGGGTTCCACTTGTGTCTTAGAGACTTGCAGATGAAACTTTTCCTAACATAACTGTCAGGGGTTTAGGTGCAGAGGCACGGGCAAGGGAGGAAACAGAGAGCGAAGGGGAGGAGACAGAGGAAAGGATGAGTGATGACGACGACCCGAGATCTCCCAGTCTTTCCAGTGAATCAGAGGATTCACAGAAAGGAGCACCAGTGGCCAGGGCAAGGGGGGAGTCTAGGGAGGCACCCCAGGAAGATAGAGCCAGAGGAGACTCAGGGGGGAGCAGCTGGAGATCGGGACCAGCGTCACCGCCAGGAAGCAGGGAAGAGGAAAGGAGCCAGGAGGGAAGCGCTGGCAGCTCACCACAGGAGGGAGGGCAGGAGTCAGGAGTGGCCACACCTCCATCGGGGAGCGAGGAAACGGTTAAGAGGAAAGTGGAAGGTTGGGCGCGCGCGCCAAGTTCAAATGCAGAGGAAGGCGGCGCAGTGAGCAGCCCCGAAAGGGAACCGGGTCCTAAAGCCCGGCGCAAGGAGGCAGAAGGGTCCGGGTCAGCGTCAGAAGAATCCCGGAAGGAAGAAGCCCCGGGGGGTAGAGGGACCCAGAGGAGGACAGTCAGGAGGAAAAGGTGGAGCAAGGCTAGGATATTAAGTTGGTGCGCACGGGGCGGAGACTCAGACGGAGCCTCGCCGATCTAGCTAGTAGACGTAGAGTTGCAGACAGCAGCGTGAGAATGGAAACTGTAATTCAATAAAGACTTTTACTTAATGACCGCTGGCTAGCGTGATCCTCTGTGAGCTAGGATCTTGAAGCAGCTCTGACAGTAGGCTCCGTCCCCACATTGTGGGCATCTGCAGCCTCGAGGAGAGGAGAGAAACAGGCGCCCACTAGCGAGCTCACGAACGGCAGGAGACATGACGGCTGAGCAGCAGATAGAGGACCTCAGAAAAGCAGTGGCACAACTGAACGCCGAGGTTCTCGCATCCAGGAAGAGAGAGGACGAGGCAGCTGCCGCCTGCAGGGATCTCCAGGTCAGGTTAGACGTACTGGCAAAGCAACCACCCCGGCAGGAGGGAATTGGGTTGGCGAGACGGACAGGCGGGCTGCTCTCTCACTTCGATGGGAACCTGCAACAGTATCCCAACTTTAGAGCCGACGTACTGTGCGCACTGCAACTGTTGCATAAAGACTTTAGAGATGAACAGGAGAGAGTGGGGTTCATCATGTCCCATCTGCATGGGGAGGCGAAAGCATGGTTGCGCAATTTATGGAGAGATAACGATCCGGCGCTCCAGAATGCGGATGCCTTTATTAAAGCGATGGATGGGTGTTTCTTATCAAGTATTGACATTGATCTTGCACGGAAGGAGGTGCATGGGCTGAGACAAGGGAGGGCCAGCGTCAGACAGTATCATGCACGCTTTTTCGCCTTGGTCAGCGCCCTGGAATGGGACAGAGATTCGGCTCCTGTAAGAGACCTCTTTTGGGAGGGACTGCACAACTCGATTAAAGATGAGATAGCGAGGGGGGAGAGACCCCGAACCACCCAGGAGGTCGTTCAGAGGGCACTGGCCGTGGGGGTGAGGCTGGAAGGACGTCCGTGGAGCAAGGACGAAGGACGTGGAGGGCGCGAACCAGCCGGGGGCCCCTCCTTCTTTCCCAGAGAAGCAGCGCGAACGCAATCCACGCCTCCGCCAGGAGGAGGAGCCGAACCTATGGAGGTTGGAGGTGCAAGGGCTCAGTCAGCAACCAGAGCCCTAGCACCGGCAGCAGTGAAGGCGAAGCCTCCTAGAGGGACCAGGAAGTGTTACGTCTGTGAGCAGCCAGGGCATATGGCGAAAGAGTGTCCCCAGAGGCCCCACAAGCTTACTGCAGCCTCAGCAATGGTGACTGCAGCAACGCAGCAGGGAGGACCACAGCAGGGAAACGACAATGTCTGGCTGGAGGAAGAGGCACTGGGGCCCAGCCAGACGTGTTAGTGACGCAGTCCCCAGAAATTTTACAGCCAGTGAACCCCCTCCCGCCCAAACCAGTAGTGAGGCTCACAGCATCTCTCCAGCTGCCCAATGGAATCACCATGGACGTGCCAATCACCATCGACTCCGGCAGCAACGCGGACTTTATAGGGCAGGAATTTGTCGACAGGCACGCTGTGCAGTTGCTGCCGGCCACACTGCCCCTGCAGGTTGTCACGGTGGATGGCAGGGAGCTGCTAGGGGGGCAAGTGGTGAAGCAGACGCCACCAATGGTGATGCGACTTGGGAATCACAGGGAAGTCATCAGCTTCAACGTCACTCAACTGTCTGACACGCCCATTGTATTGGGTATGAGTTGGCTGGACAAGCACAGCCCAACGATGGCTTGGTTCCAGAGGCAGCTGGTCTTCGGCTCTTCCTTTTGTGCTGAACACTGCATCGTACCCAGGCAGGAAGGAGAGGAAGAGGAGTCACAGCTGCTGCTAGGCACACTGCAAGCGATTCCCCACAAGTACGCAGAATTTCTGGAAGTTTTCTGCGAGAAGGAGGCGGACAGGCTACCCCCTCACAGACCATATGACTGCAAAATTGACCTGCTGCCGGGGGCGGCGCTGCCTAAAGGGAAGCTGTATTCCATGTCTCAGGACGAACTGCAGGAACTCAAAGACTTCATCGATCATAATTTGGAGCGCGGTTTCATCCGGGAGTCTAAGGCAGTGGGGGGCAGTCCTGTATTCTTTGTTAAGAAGCGAGACACGCCCCAAAAAAGACTCGTAGTGGATTACAGGATTTTGAACAGTGTGACCAAGCCGTCGGACTTCCCCATGCCCCGCATCGACGACCTCCTGGCGAAGGTACGGAAGGGAAAGGTGTTCACCAAGTTGGACCTGCGGGGGGCGTACAACCTCATTCGCATGCGGGAAGGTGATGAGTGGAAGACAGCCATGTTCACGCCACTGGGTACCTACGAATACAGAGTTATGCCTTTTGGACTGCAAAATGGCGCTCACGTTTTTCAAGCATTTATGCATCACGTGTTGGCGGGACTTCTCTACAAGACGTGCGTCTGTTTCTTGGATGACATCCTGATCTTTTCGGAGTCGCAGCAAGAACATGACAAGCACGTCAAGGAAGTGCTGGGCAGACTAAAGCAACACAGGCTCTACGCCAAGCTGGAGAAGTGCCAATTTGACGTGCCGGAGGTGGATTTTCTGGGCTACAAGCTGTCTGCCAAGGGGCTCGCCATGGACAGCGCCAAGGTTCGAGCGGTGTTGGATTGGAAGAGCCCACGCAACCGGAAGGAGGTCCAACGGTTTGTCGGCTTTGCGAACTTCTATCGCAAGTTTATCAAGGGCTTCGCGATGCAGACGGCGGCCATCACTGACACCCTTAGCTCCAAGAAGAAGAAGTTCATCTGGACAGAGCAGGCGGAGCAGTCCTTTCAGGCCCTCAAGCGTCTCTTCGCGTCGGAAGAGCAGCTGCTTCATGTCAACCCCAGCATGCCGATGAGGGTGGAGACAGACGCTTCGGACAGAGCAGTGGGGGCGGTCCTGCTGCAGAAGGACCCGCAGGGCGTGTGGCGGCCGGGAGCGTTTTACTCCAGGAAGCTCAGCAAGTCCGAGCAGAACTACACCATATGGGACAGGGAGTTGCTGGCCATTCATGCAGCGTTCAAGGCGTGGAGGCACTTTCTGATCGGCGCCAAGCACACGGTGCAGGTTTGCACGGACCACAAGAATCTGGAACACTGGCGCACGGCACAGTTCCTGAACCAGAGGCAGATACGTTGGGCTGAGTTCTTTGCGGACTTCGACTTCCGAATAGAGTATGTCCCGGGGGACACCAACATCATGGCAGACGCTCTCTCCCGCAAGCCACAGTATCTGGAGGACGCAACACCAGCGGCCGCCATGCACATCTTTGCACCGACAGTGTGGGCGTGCGCCGCGGCGACCGTGGACCTAGAGGCGGTGCGGCGAGCGTTGCAGGGGGACTCCTTCGCACGAACGAAGATGGCAGAGGTGCGAGGGGGCAAGGCAGCGGCCGACGGTTTCCAGCTACGAGATGGCTTGCTCATCCGTAAAGGGGCCATCTACGTGCCGGGTGACGAACTTCGAGCCAAGGTGCTACAGCAGCTGCACGACGCACCCACGGCCGGGCACTTTGGCAAGGAGAAGACGGTGGAATTAGTAGCCAGGGATTTCTGGTGGCCTGGAATGAGAGGGGAGGTCGCAGACTACGTAGCGAGGTGTGACACCTGCCAGAGGGCAAAGCCGGTGCACAAACCGCCGGCTGGACTGTTGGAGCCGCTGCAAACTCCGGTCGAACCTTGGGAAAGGGTGGCTCTGGACTTTGTCACGGATCTGCCCAGCTCAAGGGGCAAGACGGCAGTGTTGGTGGTGGTGGACCTGTTCTCCAAGATGGCGCATTTCATTCCGTGTGCTAAGGTGGCCACGGCGGAGCAAACCGCCAAACTGTTCATAGACCACGTGTTCAAGGTTCACGGTCTGCCACGGTCTATTCTGTCCGACCGCGGGCGGCAGTTCATCTCGAACTTCTGGCAGAAACTGATGGGCTTCCTAAACGTCAAGATCAATCTGGCGTCGGCGAGACACCCGCAGACCAACGGGCAAGCGGAGCGAGCCAATGCCATCATGCAGCAGTACCTGAGATGTTATGCAAACCAACAGCCTGCGACGTGGGTAGATTACCTGCCGCTTGCAGAGTTTGCCTACAACAACACGAAGCACGTATCCACGGGCGTCACGCCGTTCTTCGCCAACAACGGGCGGCACCCTAGAACCTTTCCGGGACTGGAATGCAGGGGAGAAGGGGAGCCGCAGTCAGCAGATGCGTTCGCGTCGGAGCTGCAGGAAGTCCACGATCAGCTGCGGCGCCACCTGGAACTGGCTAAACACGCATACAAGGTACAAGCGGACAAACACAGAAGGGTTGGTGAAGAGCTCCACGTGGGAGACTGGGTCTGGTTAGCAGCCCACGCAGTGCCGGCCAGGTCGTTGGCCAAGAAGAAACTAGGGCATAAACAACTGGGGCCCTACCAAGTCGAAGAGCAGGTCAACCCGGTGGCTTTCAAGCTGGCGCTTCCGGAGGGTTCCAGAATGCATCCGGTGTTCCACAGATCGGTGCTCACTCCCTACAAGGCACCGCACAGGTTCCAGGAACCCGGAACGGCGCCGAGTCCGCTCAGAGAAGGAACGGGGCACGCGGGAGTGGCACAGGAGGAGCGCATCAACGAAGTCACGGAGATTTTGGACTCCAGATGGGGGGAAGAGGGAGTAGAATACTTTCTCGCCAGGGAGGGCACCCCGGCCAGTGCGAACAGCTGGGTGCCGGGCTACGCTTTAGACGAACCTCTGCTCAAAGACGAGTTTCATGCCCTCTTCCCACATAGACCTATGCCAGCAGACTTTTTCGACGACTGGCTTTTCACGCCCACGCTTTCGGACAGCACGTTCAGGGGGTTCGACTCGGACGAGGAACCAACACGAGACGTCCGTTCCCCGGAGGGGTCACCCTCGGGATCGGTCTCAGAACCCTCGTATTGGTGGGACGATAGGCCGGAGGAGCAGTTCCGCAGGAAGTGGCTGGACTGTTCCGGCAGAGCAACGCCGCCTGGAGGAAGTGCGGGAGAGACGGACATGGACATTTTCGGGGACGACCCTGGTTTCGAGCACGGCGGCACAGAGATGGAAGAGGAGGTGACTGTCGTCAACGAGAGCAGAGAGGAAGAACTGGAAGAGTTCCGCTGGAGGCCTGCCACGGGAAGCGACCGATATCCGACGTTCGTCCCTTTGCAACAGCAGCCCCCAGTTCCAGCACCGGAAGGAGGGGAGGGGGGACTGGGGGGCTTCGAGGGGGGGATGGATGTCAGGGGTTTAGGTGCAGAGGCACGGGCAAGGGAGGAAACAGAGAGCGAAGGGGAGGAGACAGAGGAAAGGATGAGTGATGACGACGACCCGAGATCTCCCAGTCTTTCCAGTGAATCAGAGGATTCACAGAAAGGAGCACCAGTGGCCAGGGCAAGGGGGGAGTCTAGGGAGGCACCCCAGGAAGATAGAGCCAGAGGAGACTCAGGGGGGAGCAGCTGGAGATCGGGACCAGCGTCACCGCCAGGAAGCAGGGAAGAGGAAAGGAGCCAGGAGGGAAGCGCTGGCAGCTCACCACAGGAGGGAGGGCAGGAGTCAGGAGTGGCCACACCTCCATCGGGGAGCGAGGAAACGGTTAAGAGGAAAGTGGAAGGTTGGGCGCGCGCGCCAAGTTCAAATGCAGAGGAAGGCGGCGCAGTGAGCAGCCCCGAAAGGGAACCGGGTCCTAAAGCCCGGCGCAAGGAGGCAGAAGGGTCCGGGTCAGCGTCAGAAGAATCCCGGAAGGAAGAAGCCCCGGGGGGTAGAGGGACCCAGAGGAGGACAGTCAGGAGGAAAAGGTGGAGCAAGGCTAGGATATTAAGTTGGTGCGCACGGGGCGGAGACTCAGACGGAGCCTCGCCGATCTAGCTAGTAGACGTAGAGTTGCAGACAGCAGCGTGAGAATGGAAACTGTAATTCAATAAAGACTTTTACTTAATGACCGCTGGCTAGCGTGATCCTCTGTGAGCTAGGATCTTGAAGCAGCTCTGACAATAACATAAAGGAGATGGAAAATTTCTGCACATCAGGCCGTTGTTAAAAGGACAAGAGCAGGATCAGTGCTATCTACAGATTCTACACCAGCAGTGAGGCATCTGTGGCCTTCCAGATGTTGCTGGAGCACAACTCTTATTGCCCATAGTAGCTGGAGCTGATGAGAGTTGGAGTCCAACAACATCTGGATAGCCACAAGTTCCCCACCACTGATCTATCTACATCAGGGAAATGATGTTCTCTCCAGATATTGTTGGACTTTTAACTCCCAACAGCCCCAACCACCATAACCAGTAGTCAGGACTGATAGGAGCCATAGTCCATCAACCTCCACAGGTTTCCCATCACCAGTCTATCTGCACCATCCTTTGTGTGGGATAACTAGTCTCATATAGCCAACAAGCTTAAGTCTAATTAAGGCATGAAGGGGTTAATATCACAAAGTAAGCTGTCCTGCCAGGCTTAGCTATGCTCCACCTTGGGAGGAACTAGTCTTTGTCCCCCTGTCTCCCCCAGGAATCTGAGAAGCTCAGTGTGCGAAGAGGTTCTGAGCTGGTTAAGCCCCATGGCTCTAACAAGCCATTCCTTAATTCCTATACTAATAATGTAGGAACTTTCATCACTTTGTAACAGCTAAGTTTCATTGCCTGTGCAACCTATTATGAAGCACATTAATCTGACCTTTGAAGAGTTGGTAAGTAAACCATTTTATAAACTTACAAAATGTGTGGTTTCTTTCAAATAGAAACTTTCAAAGGAACTTAGAAGGGAATATTTTAAAGGTCTAACAGCCTATATTCCGACTCTTTACTGCTGCATGTTTCGTGATTTTCAATTTCTGCTGGGATTCTCTCACCAAAAAGGACTTGCCCCAAACTTGGATCTTGGCATCCATAAATTCTCCTTTTATGCCTGTTTTTTCCTCTTCAACCAACACTTTGCTTGAGAGTATGCCTCAGCTGTATGCTTATTGATCGCGTTTCTCGAAACAGGGAACATGAAAACACTGTTTATATCTCCCAACTAAAGAAGCTGGTGTCAGGTAGCACCAATGTGCAAAGAAGGGGTCATGGTGCAGCCTTGCATTTTAAGATGCCGGACTTCTGGATACAGTTTAACAGCATAGCACTTATTTCTCTCTTCCATAGATTCACATTGGCCTCTTCTTGCTGTATTCTGCCAACAAAAGGAGGCTGTAAAAGTCGTTCAGATGGAAAAGCATTTAGTTCAAAGCCTTTAGACAACCATTCATTTGCAACCACCTACAACTTAGAATTAGCAAAAAGCTGGGAAATTGGGGTACTTTAAGGACTTAGACTTAAGGGCTATCACAAAGCCTTCCTGTGCTTGAATTGCCACACTCTCCGTTTTGTCCAGAAAGACATGGAAGTTAGTGCCTCTTTTCTGAAGGATAATTCTTCCTTCTTTTTGCCTTCAAGCATGCCAATGGTGGAATACCTTCATCATAGACTTGTGGAGTTGGAAGGGACCTGGAGGGTCATCCAGACCAACCCGCTGCAATGCTTTTGCTTTTTGATCTATCTTTAAGAAGGTACAGTGGTGCCTCGCAAGACGAAAAGAATCCGTTCTGTGATTCTCTTCGTCTAGCGGTTTTTTCGTCTTGCAAAGCAAGCCCATTGACGGATTTGCCGATTAGCGCTATTAGCACTTTTAGCGGCTTTTAGCGGTTTTTAGCGGCTTATCTGCTGATCGGATCAGCTGATAAGCGGCTTAACGGCTTAGAAAAAGGGGGGGAGGGGAAAAAACCCGCAGGAACTCGCAAGACATTGTCGTCTTGCGAAGCAAGCCCATAGGAAATTCGTTTTGCGAAGCACCTCCAAAACGGAAAACTTTCGTCTAGCGAGTTTTCCGTCTTGCGAGGCATTCGTCTTGCGGGGCACCACTGTAATGTCAAATGATCTTAAAGTGCTTACCATACTTACTTAACGCAACTTTTTACGTTTGATAACTTATGAGAGGTAAATTTTAAATGCAATCAAATAAAATATGTTTTAGGGCAGAACATGTGCTTTGCCTTTGCTCAAGCAATGGAGGGGCTGCCTCCTTGAGATACTATTTCCATACTTTGAAGCCATTTTGTTGTGGAGCTGTAGGGTTTGATGAATGAATCTCTTTCTGTTCCTGTACGTTTGCCCATAAATCTGTTCTCTTCTGTCAGGGGTTCAGGAGCAGAGGCGAGGGCAAGGGAGGAAACAGAGAGCGAGGGGGAGGAGGCAGAGGAAAAGATGAGTGATGACGACGACCCGAGATCTCCGAGTCTTTCCAGTGAATCAGAAGATTCACAGAAAGGAGCACCAGTGGCCAGAACAAGGGGGGAACCTAGGGGGACACCCCAGGAAGAAGGGTCCAGAGGGGGCTCAGAGGGGAGCAGTTGGAAATCGGGACCAGCGTCACCAACAGAGAGCAGGGGAGAAGAAGGGCGCCAGGTATCAAGCGCTGGCAGCTCGCAACAGGAGGGAGGGCACGAGTCAGGAGTGGCCACACCTCCATCGGGGAGCGAAGAAACGGTCAGGCGGAAAGTGGAAGGTTGGGCGCGCGCGCCAAGTTCAAATGCACAGGAAGGTGGCGCAGTAAGCAGCCCGGAAAGGGAGCCAGGTCCTAAAGCCCGGCGCAAGGAGACAGGAGGGTCCGGGGGGTCCGCGTCAGAAGAATCCCGGAAGGAAGAGACCACGGGGGGCAGAGGGACCCGGAGAAGAACGGTCAGGCGGAAAAGGTGGAGTAAGACTAGGTTAGTAAGCTGGTGCACAGGGGGCGGAGACTCAGACGGAGCTTCGCCGGTCTAACCCATAAGACGTAGAACTGCACGCAGCAGCTTGAGAATGGAAACTGTAACTCAATAAAGACTTTTATAAAGTGAACGCTGGCTAGCGTGATCCTCTGTGAGCTAGGATCTGGAAGCAGCTCTGACATCTTCCATTTGCACATTAAGCTGCAACTTCTTTTAACTGGCACCAAAACTGACATTAAATACATATACTGTTAATGAATGAATGAATGAATGAATGAATGAATGAATGAATGCATGAATGATTTGGGACCTGGCTAGCTGAACAATCGTCTCCTTGAACAGGATGAACCTGTTTCCATGATGTGGCCATCTGAAGAGGGCCCTTTGAGGTGCAGATAACAGGGATATAAACTCACGAGTTTCTTGGCTGTCCAAAGGAGCCCTGGGCCACCTCTTCCCTGAGCCTTCAGTTGTCAGCTGAAAACTGTTCTTTGTGAACATGCTTTTCAATAGGCTGCTGGGTGATTTCTAAGCTTTTTGCTGTGTTGGCTCTGGTACTCAATTGCTTTTGTGGGTTTTTTCTCTTCTGGTGGATTGTGAGCCACTCTGTGGACTTCATTTTGGGTAGATGGCATGGGGTAAGAATTAGTTTGTGAATAAATAAATCTCTGTGTACCGTGTCATTTTGCCCCTAGGGTAGCATTGTAGATATAGCTGGTGCTGTTGTGTTTTTAGGTGCTGAGGTATTCAGAATTGTTAATGACATTTTGGGTCTCTCTCTCTGTGTGCTGGCAGGAAACACTCAAAGCCTAGTTCTCACAGAGGCAGTAAAACCTGTGTCTCGGTTATACCACTTCAGACTCCAGGTTGAGGCTGGCATGACTGAACGTTACTCCTTGCACAAATAAGTAAATAAATACCTCCACACAAATAGTAGGTTTATCTGGGAAATAGTTAGAACTCCCCCACCCCACCGGGATATACTAGCTCTCCATGCGAATGTCTTTTTATTGATTTGGTTTTATGAAGGAACATTCCACCACCTGAGTGCCTACCTATACTCTGAAATGGTGCAGCTCAGAGGGATCTTCTACTGAACCTGGCAGGCGGAGGAGCCCAGAGATATATATTCCACAGAGGACATTATCCTGCAATATGCACTTGGGAGCTTCCACCATGTTTTGTGGGCATAAAGGTAAAGGGACCCCTGACCATTAGGTCCAGTCGCGGACGACTCTGGGGTTGTGGCACTCATCTCGCTTTATTGGCCAAGGGAGCTGGTGTACAGTTTCCAGGCCATGTGGCCAGCATGACTAAGCCGCTTCTGGCGAACCAGAGCAGCGCACAGAAACGCCATTTACCTTCCCGCCGGAGTGGTACCTGTTTATCTACTTGCACCTTGACGTGCTTTTGAACTGCTAGGTTGGCAGGAGCAGGGACTGAGCAACGGGAGCTCACTCTGTTGCGGGGATTCGAACTGCCGACCTTCTGATCGGCAAGCCCAAGAGGCTCAGTGCTTTAGACCACAGTGCCACCCACCTCCATAAAAATACGCCTCCATAAAAATACATACATGGGAGGAAGGGAGTTCCATACAGCCTTCTCCAACTTGGTGCTCTCCAGATGTTTTGGAATACAACTCCCATGAGCCTCAGCCAGCAAGACAGTGCACGTTGAGAGATGAAGGCCAAAACATCTGGAACTCTGAAGTTAGTCAAAACATCCACAGGAATTCTATTTTTATTTAAACAAATATTATCGACAGACTTCCAGGTTGGCGCCACCGGCCATGGCGGATTTCCTCCAATCGGGAGGAATCCGCTCCGTGGAAATCAGGGTCTGGACCGCCATGGCGAGGCGGAGACCCATCAGAAACCACAGGCGGGAGAAGCCTGTGGACGTGGGATTCGGCTGGCACCTTTGTGCCCCCCTACTCGTGGGGAAACCCGATTTCGGGGCTCCGGAGCGACGTGGGGTGAGCGGCGCGGTGCCTTGAATCGACTGCTTCTTTCACGGAGTTAAGCCGCATTGCTGTTGCTGGAGAGCGCTGACTTTTTCCTGTGGACAATTGGAGCTTAAATAACTGTCCGTGAGTAGAACGGAAAATTGGAATAAGAAATTTCTTTTAATTTGGCACTGAAGCGGGAAGGTCTAAACAGGAAGTCTGCCTTCCGCTTTTTGTAAATAGATTGAAGCAAAGACACGGCAAGCTAGAGCTTAGAAAATCGTTTGTAAAGGATCAATTTTCATCATTTAAAATTACTGAACCCCCCTTGGAAGCAGGAGAAGAGGGGGGAACTTTTTCTGGACTGATTAAACTTGCAGAAGACAAGCAAAGAAAAGCAATTCTCCACTGTCCTGAACCTGGGAGCGGGGTGTCAGGACAGGCGTCTTTGGGAAGTTCATTGACTATAGACAAACGTCTTTGACAGATAGTTAAAAGAAGAGAAACATATTGATTCTATTGTTCCCCTTCGCATCTAAAAGGAACAAAATGTTGACAAAATATCTGAAAAATGAAACTTTGTTGTTAGATTTGCGAGAGAGAGAGAGAGAGAGAGAGAGAGAGAGAGAGAGAGAGAGATGGATACAAATAGAAGCTTTTTCCCCTAGAGGGAGCTTGTGAAACTGTTATTAAATTCGAACTGGGGAGCTTTGCAGCTGCAATAGATTAAGATCGTGGGAACAGACTCTGACCTTCAACAACAATGTACTCGGAGGCTCTGGTGTTGGCCTTTTGTAAGACAAGTGCTTTATTGGAACAGTTACATGAGAAGATGGATTTGATGACTGTTGGGATCGGAAAGTTTGGACAGGCAGTGGGCACTTATATAGAACCCACTCAGGAATTAACTCTGGAGTGTGCTTTGACAGATCAGATGAGGGAGGAGGTTGTTGCTGGACCTAGTGAGGCAGAGATGGAGGGAACTGTGGCCCAGCAGGAACATGAGTTGTTGGACTTGACGAATGAACCTGGAGAAAGCCAGATTTGGAGAGACAGAGTTCTGTTTGGTTTGGAGATGGGGGGCTGGATAGACCCCCCCTATGCAGGGATGTTTCGACCTTTCAAGTCTGGCTTTGGGCCGGGAGGCATTCAGAGTTGTGCGGGCCCTTAACTTTGGAGGGACTTTGAAACATGCTTTTAAATACCACATGGAGTTCAGTGTTGACTTTGGAAAAGGGGCTGATCTGTCGAGAAGGGACAAAAACATTGTTAAGCTGGAGTCTCCCCAAGTGAAAGGAACAGAAGACAAAGTAAAGCACAGGTATAAATATGAAGAAGACCTGCGGATGGGACATGGAAGAGATCCAAGGGCCTTGGATATAAGGTTACCAGGTTGATGGACTAGATGGATGGGATAGAAAGGACTGACAAAACCCGAGACCAGGAGAAAGAGACGTTGGATGAAGATTGGAAGAAAGTTTTAAACAATTTATCTAGGAAAATCTTGTAAAAGTAAAGAGTATTAGAAAAATGTTGGAATGAAATTATTTGGCCTTAGCAGAAATGTTAAAAAGAATTATGTAAGAATATGTCATGGTTAAGAGAATTTGGTATAAATAAGATTTAAACTTTAAGTTTTAGAGCCTTTTATGGTAAGATAAGGTTAAAATAGATTAAGGTAATTTAATGACAGAATATTTATGAAAGATGGAAAGGATTTGCTGAGATAATTAATAACTAGAATACAAAAAAGAGAGGTGGGAGGAGGTCGATGAAACAAGGTAATGACAGTTAATAATTTGGGAATATTGGATTTGTTTTTAAATTTTTTGTCTATTTTTGATTTTTGATTTTGATGTATTATGTGTTTTGTTTTGTTTTGTTTTGTTTTGTTTTTCGCTTTTTGACCTTGTTTTTTTTATTGATTCGTATTGTTTAAATGTTACTTGTTTTTTTCTTCTTCTTTTCTTTGTTTCTTTGTAATCTTAAAATTCTCAATAAATATTATTATAAAAAATAAAAATACATAGGTCATCCTGTAAATAGAATTGCATGGCCTGTTTCTCATCAGTGGTTAATAATTTCTGCTGTGATCTTATGCATTAATTATTTTTATCTGTGACCCTGAAATATTAAAGTCAAACTGAGGGAAGAGAGTAAAAGAAACTGAAATGGGTGGGGGGGTGTGTGTCACATTTCGCCCTGTTGCTAAAACCAGCGGCGTAGCGTGAGTTGTCAGCACCCGGGGCAACGCAAGTAATTTGCGCCCCCTAACCCGGGGCAAGGCACGTAATTTGCGCCCCCCCTCACCCCTAACCTGCGAGTTGCCGCTGGCGCTGCTGCCCAAACGACGCCGCTTGCCCGGAGGAGGAGGGGGGCAGAGAGGCGAGGAAAATGCAACGGCCCAGCAGCTGCAGCAGCAGCGGAGGAGGCGGGGCTGTGAGGAGGGGCTGCCTGGCGCGTCCTCCGCGGTGAGCGCTGAGAGCCGCTGCCTGCCGGGCGCCTTCAGCCGGGCGCCGCGAGACATGCGGCTCTGCTACAGCTTGCGCCCGAGGCTCTTCGGCGACTCCGGAGGCAGCGAGCGCGCCCCCCCAGATGTTGTGCCCGGTGCAGCTTGCACCCCTTGCACCCCCACGCTACGCCACTGGCTAAAACGGCAGGTTTCTTTCCCAGCCAGAATATTGTATGCTTGCGACTTCCGGTCGGTGCCAGCGCTTAATGGCGGTCCTAGCTCCGAGCTCCGGAGAAGGACTGCTTCGCAAGTTCGGGTCTTACCCGCTACGGCAAGCGGGGGACCCCTAAAATCCCAGGCGCTGAAGCCTGAGAACAAGGAGACTCGGTGGGCACCTTCGCGCCCCCCGGTACCGTGAAAGAGCCTTTTTAAAGGCTACGGATCGACATCGGGAGTGAGCGCGGTGCTGAGAGTCGCTACCCAGCCTGCGAAGTGAAGCCGCGTCGCCATAAGCGGAGAGCGCCGATTCCTTCCTGAAAAGAAATTCGGACTGATTCCCCGTGAGTAAGAACTGAAAAATAACCGGGACTCTTTCAATTTTAAAAATTGGGCTAAAAACGGGGGAGATTTAAACAAAGGAAGTCTGCCTCCCCCCGACTGCATGAAAGCGAAAGCAACGGAGCTCTAAACCTGCATCCGTTTAAATCCGTCCTTTGATCAGCTAAACCGGACATTTAAACCTTTGATCTCCCCTCTAGCAAGCAGGGCAGAGGGGAGGCGAATCTGACCATTAACTGCATGACTTATTTGGAGGAAAAAAACCTCTGCTGTCTCATCTGTTTGAATGTACGAAACGGTCTGCCTTCTTAGTACACTGAACTGACTCTTCCCTGTGAAGTGATACTTTGATACAAAGTTTCCACACTGCCTGACTATTGTATATCATAAGAAGAAACAGTATAAATTGGGCAACTGTGGCAATTTGAAGTTATAAGTATTTAGTAACATTGACTTTGACTGTGTTAATCTCCCTTTTTCTTACTTTTTGGACTGTCTCCTTTGTTTTGGTACTTGGAAATTTTGCTCTATGGCCATTTTGATTTGCTCCCTCTAGAGGATAAAGTAAAGTTCGGCACGGCTTAAGACAGTGGAATTTTCCAAGGGAGAACAAATCCCGTGGGAATTGACCTTGACATGAGTGGCCCACAAGAAGAGATAGTCACAAGAGCCAAGATCAAGCAACAACAGCAACAACAACAGTTGCAGCTGCAACAGGCAAAGAAAAGAGGCTCAATCTCAGGCGCAACAGCCGGATCAGCAGGATCAACAGGTCAAGACAAAGGAGCAGCCGTTTCTATGGAAGCTGTGACAGAGGCCCTGCTCAAGATAAACCAAACCCTGGAGTCTTTGACAAAACAGACTTCAGAGAACACACAAAAATTAACAGAAATATCAGCAAGATTAAACCAGAATACAGAATCTATAAATAGATTGGTAGAGGAGAACGCCACCACGCGCCAAATTGCCGAGGAGGCCAAAGCCACTGCCGGAGAGACACAGGAGAAGCTAGAGCCGCTTGCCAAGAAGGTCTATGAGCATGATGCAACTTTGGCCTTGTGGGAGTTACAGAGGAAAGAGAGAAATTTAAAATTAAGACTGATTCCGGAGAACGAAAGAGACAGCCTTGTGGAATACTTGACACGGGAGTTTGCGGATTGCTGGGACCTTGAGGAAGACGAATTTAAAATTACGACTGCTTTCAGATTGGGTAAAAAGCAAGATAGAAAGACACCGAGAGACTGTTTGATCACACTCAGATCCAAGGAGGAAAGAGACAAAATATTAGGATTACACTTTGAAAAGGCCCTGCAAATTGGAAATTCAGCTGTACAGATCTTCAAAGACATCCCAAAATACATTTTGGATTTAAGAAACTTTTACAAGGACTTGGTTCTCTTGCTAAAGAAGAACACTATTCGCTTTAGGTGGGAGTTTCCACAAGGACTGTCATTTGACTACAAGGCAAAGAAAGTGAAAATAAAGACAATTCAAGATAAAGACAAATTTTTGGCAAGATACCAGGAGGATTTACAGAAGGGGACTGTGGACGTACTTGCAGAACAGAGGAGAGCACTGGACATCCTGAATCTCTCGTTTGGACAAAAACCACCACCATCAGAAGAAGAGCAACAACTTGGAGCTGTTGGAGGAGCCTTAAGAAAATAACAAGATGGCTCTGCAATTCCTTAGTTGGAATTGTAATGGGCTCAATGGGCCTTTGAAGAGAAGACAAGTATTTCATATATTGAATAAAGAACAATTGGACTTGATATGCTTACAAGAAACTCACATAACCAGAGCCCACAGGAGATTACTTTCAAATAAAAGGCTAGGACAAGAATTTATTTCATCAGATAAAGTTAAGAAGAGAGGAGTTGTAATATATGTGAAGGAGAAATGGGCTCCAAAAATGATATTCAAAGATGAACAAGGGAGATATCTGGCTGTGGAGATACAAGTACAAGGAGAAAAATTCTTAGTTGTTGGAATTTATGCACCAAATGAAGGCAAATCTGACTTCTTTAAGAGACTTCATGAAACTTTGACGGACTATTTGGATTACAATATGATAATCATGGGAGACATGAATGGCGTGGTCTCCACTAATATGGACAAGACACAAAGACTAACAGTCACTAAAGAAGGGAGACTCCCTAAGACTTTTTTCGAAATGACAGAAAACATGGACTTGATAGACATTTGGAGAACAAGGAACCCTCTGGAGAGAGAGGGAACCTTTTTCTCCCAAGCAATGATGACCTGGACCAGAATTGACCAAATCTGGGTTACTAGTGGACTGGCTCCAAAGATTAAGAAAGTGGAAATCTGCCCAAAAACTTGCTCCGACCATAACGCCGTGAAGATGGAGATGAAACTCACAATAACTGGTCAATTTAGATGGAGAATGAATGACACCCTCTTTCGAGATAAGGAGATTCTCACGAAGGCCCAAAAGACCCTAAAAGACTATTTTGAAATAAATTTGAGGACCGACGTGGAGAAAAGAGTGATTTGGGATGCAAGTAAAGCGGTTATGAGAGGATTTTTGATTCAACAAAATTCAATAAAGAGGAAAAAACAAAATGAGAAAAAAGAGAAGATCTTGGAAATGATAAAGGAAGGAGAGAGGAAATTAAGAACAAAACCAAAGTCTCAGGACATTTTAAGAGAGATCAAGTTATATCAAACTCAATATATGGAATTGATGAACCAAGAGATTGAATGGAAGATAAAGCAAATGAAGCAAAAAACTTTTGAATCAGCAAATAAATGTGGTAAACTTTTGGCATGGCAATTGAAGAAAAGGCAGAAACTAAATACAGTTACAAGTCTAGAGGTGGATGGAAAGAACATATCTAAACCCAATGAAATCAGAAATTGCTTTTTAAGTTATTTCAAAAAACTCTACACTCAAGGCCCGCAAAATGAAGAAGATATAGACAAATTCCTTGGAAGATATGGATTACAAAACATCTCTCAGCAAAGTAAGATGGACCTGAACCAGAGAATCTCAGAACAAGAGATAGAGGCTGCCATTCAGAATATGCAACTGGGCAAATCTCCGGGACCAGATGGACTGACTTCTAGATACTACAAATCGCTGAAGGAATGGTTGATTCAACCATTAAGAGAAGTTTGTAATGAGATCCTTGAAGGAAAAAGGGCACCTGAATCGTGGAAAGAGGCATATATTTCACTCATACCAAAGTCAGAGACTGAAAAGACCCAACTCAAGAACTACCGCCCAATATCATTGCTCAATGTGGATTACAAAATTTTTGCAGACATTTTGGCAAAAAGACTCAAAAGAGTTTTGATGGAGATGATTCATAAGGACCAAGCAGGCTTTCTCCCTAAAAGACACCTGGCGGACAATGTAAGGAATGTTATAGACATTCTGGAAAAGCTAGAGGTGAATATAAACACTAAAGCAGTATTGATCTTTGTGGACGCGGAGAAAGCCTTCGACAATATTTCTTGGAGTTTTATGAAGAAGAATCTTCATAGGATGGGGGTAGGCCGGGGTTTTGAGAATGGTATGGCTGCAATATACTCTGAACAAAAAGCCAAACTGATTGTAAATAATGTTGTGACTGAGGAGCTTAAGATAGAAAAAGGAACACGACAGGGGTGCCCGATTTCCCCATTACTCTTTATTTCAGTTCTGGAGGTGTTGCTGAATATGATAAGAAATGACCAGCAGGTTAAAGGTGTGCAGGTCGGAGCTAAACATTACAAGTTAAGAGCGTTCGCAGATGACTTAGTATTGACTTTGCAAGAGCCAAACACTAGTACGAAAAAGGTATTAGAAATAATACAACAGTTTGGCCAGGTAGCTGGATTTAAGTTGAACAAGCTAAAAACCAAAGTTTTAGGGAAAAACCTAACAGATATGGAAAAGGAGAAATTTCAAGAGGAAACAGGTTTGACTGTGGTCAAGAAGGTCAAATATCTAGGGGTTTATCTAACATCCAAGAATCAGAATTTGTATAAGGACAACTATGAAAAATGTTGGTCAGAAATTAAAAAAGACTTAGAAATATGGTCAAATTTGAAACTGTCAATGTTAGGCCGAATTGCAGTAATTAAAATGAATGTATTGCCTAGAATGCTATTTTTGTTTCAGACCTTGCAGATTATTGATAAGATGGAATGTTTTAAGAGGTGGCACAAAGATATCTCGAAATTTGTCTGGCAGGGCAAAAAGCCCCGAATTAAATTTAAAATACTGACAGATGCTAAAGAAAGAGGGGGTTTTGCCCTGCCGGACCTAAAATTGTATTATGAGGCAGCAGCTTTTTGCTGGCTCAAAGAATGGATGCTCCTCGAGAATACAGACATCTTGGATCTGGAAGGTTTCAATAACGCTTTTGGTTGGCATGCATATCTTTGGTATGATAAAGTTAACAGTGCCTTCAAAAATCACATTGTCAGAAAAGCATTGTTTAATGTTTGGATAAGATATAAAGATCTATTGGAAAACAAAACCCCTAGATGGGTGTCACCAGTGGAGGCTAATGCAGTGAAAAAACTCAATATGGAGGTCGGATGGCCGAAGTATTGGGAAATTTTAGAACAGGATGGAGATAAGTTCAAATTACAAAGTCAGGAGAAATTGAAGCATAAAGTGGAAAATTGGTTCCAATATCGTCAAATAATGGAATTTTTTAAACAGGACAGGAAAGTCGGCTTCCAGGTGGAAAAATCAAAATTAGAAATCGAATTGTTAGAACCCAATACTAAGAATTTATCTAGAATGTACAACTTGTTGTTGAAATGGAACACACAGGATGAAACAGTTAAATCGGCTATGATTAAGTGGGATCAGGATGTTGGACATAACATTATGTCAGCTGACTGGGAATGGTTATGGAACACCGGTATAAAATTTACGGCATGTAATGCCTTAAAGGAAAACATTATGAAAATGGTATACAGGTGGTACATGACCCCAGTCAAGCTGGCAAAAATCTATCATTTGCCCGATAACAAATGTTGGAAGTGTAAAGAGATTGAAGGTACCTTTTATCACCTTTGGTGGACATGCCCGAAGATTAAGGCCTTCTGGGAAATGATCTATAATGAAATGAAAAAGGTACTTAAATGTACCTTTTCTAAAAAACCAGAGGCCTTCCTCTTGGGCATTGTCGGCCAATTGGTGACAAAGAAAGATAGAGCTTTTTTCATGTATGCCACAACAGCAGCAAGAATACTCATCGCAAAGTATTGGAAGACACAAGACCTACCCACTTTGGAAGAATGGCAGATGAAAGTGATGGACTATATGACATTGGCCGAGATGACAGGCAGAATCCGTGACCAACGAAAAGAGACGGTAGAAGAAGAATGGAGAAAATTTAAAAGCTATCTTAAGGACTACTATAAACTTAATGAATGTTAAAATGTCGTAGTTTCCAGAAACAAAGGGGTACAGGGACATAAGGTCAGAGTGTAAGAGAGGACTAAGATGATAGAGATTGGAAAGTAATAACTGGGAGTTGCTAGTTGAACTATGGACATTGGGATGCAGAGAGGGGGGGTATGGGGAAGTCCTAGAAAGGAGGTTTATGAAAATATGTTTGAAACTATACGTGTATGTTTGTCATTCTTAATGTTTGTCTGTTTTTCTCAAAAATGTTGTAAAACCAATAAAAATTTTATAAAAAAAAAAAAGAATATTGTATGCTTGCAAGGCTCCAGCAGGTGTTTAAGCTAGGATCTGTCTGGCTTCCTAGATCATGGGTAGGCAAACTAAGGCCCGGGGGCCGGATCCTGCCCAATCGCCTTCTAAATCCATCCGTGGATGGTGTGGGAATCAGCATGTTTTTACATGAGTAGAATGTGTGCTTTTATTTAAAATGCATCTCTGGGTTATTTGTGGGGCGTAGGAATTCATTCATTCCCCCTCCAAAAAAATATATAGTCCGGCCCCCCACAAGGTCTGAGGGACGGTGGACCGGACCCTGCTGAAAAGGTTTGCTGACCCCTGGGATGACTGGTGCAAATTTAATCTTCCTTCTTGATGGATGGCAGCTGCAGCAAAAGGGACAGCTGCTCTCTGTCCCCTTAACTGGACAGACGAGTTCTTATAGTAGGAGGAAAGTCGTCTCTGAGACCTTGGCCAATCAGAGTGCTTTCCAAAACCTGCCTCGCAAACAACCCCAGGTGCCCCGGCTGCTTAGCCTGCTTGCTGTTGCTGGACATATTTATTTTATTTCCCTACCTGGATCAATAAACGCAAGTCATCTTTCCGGCCCTCCAGTTTAATTGCAAGTGATGATTAAAGGCCTATTTGCTGAGGTTTAACTGCTTCTCCATTCAGAGTCATTAAACCTTCACTAGGGGCCTCACGCTTCAGCTGCCATGAACTGCTAAACGCACTGTCATTTACCATTGTGCTACCAAGCTAGATCATCCTGGTGGCCGCAGTAACACACGGCTTGCACCCTTGTTCTTGCACCCAACTACAGGATAGATGCACAGAACATTTAAGCTGGTCAAGCTTCTTCTGGCACAAAAATAAGTAATGGGGAAAGTATAACCTGCCATTTGTTTTAAGCTACTCTTAAAGTAACAGCTTAAAGGGGAAAAACCCCGGATGGTCAAGTCCAAAGGCGACTATGGGGTGCAGTGCTCATCTCACTTTTCAGGCTGAGGGATCTGCCATTTGTCCACAGACAGCTTTCCGGGTCATGTGGCCAGCAGGACTAAGCCGCTTCTGGTGCAACGGAACACTGTGACAGAAACCAGAGCGCACGGAAACACCGTTTACCTTCCTGCCACAGTGGTACCTATTTATCTACTTGCACTGGTATGCTTTCGAACTGCTAGGTTGGCAGGAGCAACGGGAGCTCACCCCGTTGCAGGGATTCATACCACCAACCTTCCGATCGGCAAGCCCCAGAGGCTCAGTGGTTTAGACCACAGCGCCACCCGCGTCCTGTTCAAGTCATAGGGTCAGCTAGAAATAAAATCAAGGGGAATAGAGGGGGAATCTTAGTTCTGTGTTACTGGAGGAAAAATGTTGCCTTAGGAGGTGCTTCTAATATTTACCCAAATCTGCATGTGAACATAGAAAAGGATGCTGTTATTCTTCTTATACCTAGAGCTACTTGGATTCTGAAAGTTTACATATGCAGAGTTAGTGCAACATTTGGATTCACACACAAATCTTCTTTCATATGTACACAGTGGGTTTCTATCCTCGATTTCATGTGCACTTTTAAAAATGCCTCACTATCGCAGAGCTATTATCCCACATTTTGGGGGGATCTTAAAAAGCTGCTTATAAAGAATTGTAAAACTATATTTTTCTGGGGAATACATCATAGTCACTGCACATTTTATATCATTTACTCTAGTGGCAACATAACTTTGTCTAGTAAAAGTGGTAAGTTACATTGTGGGTTTTTCCCCATTTCTGAAGATGCACAGGCTGTTCTGTGGCTTAGCCAGAGTTATCTATGCTGCGATTCTGGCAGAGTGCAGGGGGAAAAAACCCAACCCCCCCCCCATGTAATATTGGATGCAGGATTCAGCTTCCTAGGAGTTCAGCTTAAAATTTCAAAACAGCACATTTGTAGCCTTTATGCCTGAAAAAATGTGTGTAATGCCTGCTAAAATTTCAGAAGTGCAAAGTCTATTGTAGTAAGATTTTCTGTGATTGGGCAGTTGTTTAGCTCCTTATCAACAAGTAAAAATAATTCAAATTATAGTACAAACTGCAGATAAAATTAAGCAAAATATAAGTTATGCAAATGTGTTTTATTTGCTTAATTTATACAAGTTGCAGGATTCAATTTTCTTGGAACAAAATGTTAATTAGCTGGCTGAGAAATTTTAGCATGCCTCTACTCTGAGCTTATTTTATATAACATAGTACAATGGTAGCTTGGTTTTTTAACATAATCCGTTCCGGAAGTCCGTTCATGTTCCAAAATGTTTGAGAACCGAAAACTGAAAGTGGAAGCCTCAATATGGAAAACCTAAAATGAAAGCCACGTTTTCTGTTCAATTTCTGAGGCACATTCAAAAACTGAGGCATTTACTTCCGGGTTTTCGGTGTTCGAGTTCCGAAACGTTTGATTATGGAGGTGTTCGAAAACTTGAGGTAATACTGTATACAGTGGTACCTCTGGTTACGTACTTAATTCGTTCCGGAGATCCGTTCTTAACCTGAAACTGTTCTTAACCTGAAGCTTCACTTTCCCTAATGGGCCTCCTGCTGCTGCCACACTGCCGGAGCACAATTTCTGTTCTCATCCTGAAGCAAAGTTCTTAACCCGAGGTACTATTTCTGGGTTAGCGGAGTCTGTAACCTGAAGCATCTGTAACCTGAAGCGTATGTAACCCAAGGTACCACTGTATAGGCTGTAAGGTGAACTGGAAAGTAAGGGCTGCACAATCTCTCTCTCTCTCTCTCTCTCTCTCTCTCTCTCTGTGTGTGTGTGTGTGTGTGTAAACAGTTGGTCCTGGCAAGTATTAACCACTCTCAATTCCAACCTGATAATTGCCACCTGCCCAGATTTTAACTTGTTTGAATTAATTTTAAGATGTATTTTAAACAATTGATGTCTGTTTTTATGTATATTGTGTTGTTTTTATGTTGTTAGCCGCTCTGTGCCCGCCTCGCCTGGGGGGCGGGATACAAATAAATTATTATTATTATAATTATTATTATTATTATTATTATTATTATTATTATTATTATTGGGTTTTAAGACAATAACCCCTAGATTCTGAATTAACAGAGCTCTGCTAAATTTCCTGTAGATTTGTTTTTTTGGTAGAATACATTTAAAGCAATGAAACTGAAATTTGTACCCTTCTGGTGCAAGAGTTTGAGATGCTAACTTTCAAACTTTTTATCCTATGTGGGCCCAAAGACTGGAAGAGATCCACAATGTATTGAAATAATTTGTGGGAACATCATGGAGAAGATGCAGAATATGTGTGCAATAAAGCTTAGGGTTTCAAAATCAATCAATCAAACTTGGTTTAAGGGTGGGGTCCAAGGGTGAGCACAGTTTGAATTTTGCATAGTATCTGATAGCAGGCTAAACGGAGACCATTTTGATGTATAATGTGCAGTTGAAAGCTGACACCCTGAGGTGTTAGGATTTTTTAATTATTAAGTGAAATATGAAAAATAAAAGTTATTCCACTAGTTAGTATACATTTTGCAGGGTCTGTCCTACATATCTTCCATGATGCTCCCACAGATTATTCTTACTGGGCAAAAGGATACTAACTTCTATTATTATTATTATTATTATTATTATTATTATTATTATTATTATTATTATTATTATTTTAGAGCTGTTCATTTAAGTGTACCCTTGCAAAAAAAAAAAGAAGGAAATTTTGTATGAAGAATTTAAAGTAATGTTCTGGAACAGTATTGCCCATCTGAAAGAAAATAAAAACAAAGAATGCATGTTCCACATGGAGTTGCGATGAAGGGAGATGATTGTGGTCCTTGCTTCACAGCCTAATAGCCCTTGCAAGAGAGGTTCATTTCGATGACTGGCTGGTCTTATTTGATCATGGAATGTGAATTTCTTGGTAGAAACTGCTTTGATCTCTCCAGTGCAGAATATGAGCTGGGGAAGTTCAGCAGGGAATAAAACATCTGAGCAGCTGCATAATAATTATGTATCATCTGAGTGCAAAAAGTGCTTGGCGTAAGAAGAAGAGAAGAAGAGTTTGGATTTGATATCCCGCCTTTCACTCCCTTTAAGGAGTCTCAAAGCGGCTAACATTCTCCTTTACCTTCCTCCCTGACAACAATCACTCTGTGAGGTGAGTGGGGCTGAGAGACTTCAGAGAAGGAGTGTGGTGGAGTCTCCTTCTTTGGAGGTCTTTAAGCAGAGGCTTGACAACCATATGTCAGGAGTGCTCTGATGGTGTTTCCTGCTTGGCAGGGGGTTGGACTCGATGGCCCTTGTGGTCTCTTCCAACTCTATGATTCTATGATTCTAAGTGTGACTGGCCCAAGGTCACCCAGCAGCTGCATGTGGAGGAGCGGAGACGTGAACCCAGTTCCCCAGATTACGAGTCCACCGCTCTTAACCACTACACCACACTGGCTCTCAAAGGGGATTGCTGTGCCCACATTCAGAAATCAGAAAGAGGGGCACGTCCAAAAACCTTCAATGAGGGATTCCAGCCTTGGCCTAGTTTTTTGAAAAGAGATCGCCTCTGTGTGCCTACCTGAGGACGCGGAACAGAGTGGGATTGTCTCTGGCTCCTTATTTTATACCCTTCCCCGGCAGTGGCGTAGCGTGGGGGGTGCAGGGGGGGCGGCCGCACCGGGCGCAACATCTGGGGGTTAGGGTTAGGGGGCGCAAATCCACGGGTTAGGGGGCGCAAATTACTTGCCTTGCCCCGGGTGCTGACAACCCACGCTACGCCACTGTTCCCCGGTTCCCAGGACTGGCCTTCAACGACAGTTCCTCCCACAGCCCCACTGCACCTGCCAACTGACTCCATCACCTGTGCCCCACAGATGCTTCTAGAACCCCACAAGCATAACCTGAGCAGAGCCCCTCCTTCTGCCCCAACTCCCTAGCATATACTTGGCATTCGGTGTTACACTGTCATTCTAAGGCTGGAGGTTCTGAGTTCTGAGGATCAGAGTACAGTGGTACCTCGGGTTACATGCACTTCAGGTTACAGACGCTTCAGTTACAGACTCCGCTAACCCAGAAATAGTACCTCAGGTTAAGAACTTTGCTTCAGGATGAGAACAGAAATTGTGCTCCGGCAGCGCAGTGCAGTGGGAGGCCCCATTAGCTAAAGTGGTTCTTCAGGTTAAGAACAGTTTCAGGCTAAGAACAGACCTCCAGAACGAATTAAGTTCTTAACCCGGGGTACCACTGTAGACTTAACCCGAGCAGTTCGAAAGCACTTCAAAGTGCAAGTAGATAAATAGGTACCGCTCCGGCGGGAAGGTAAACGGCGTTTCCGTGCGCTGCTCTGGTTCACCAGAAGCGGCTTAGTCATGCTGGCCACATGACCTGGAAGCTGTACGCCGGCTCCCTCGGCCAATAAACCGAGATGAGCGCCACAACCCCAGAGTCGTCCACGACTTGACCTAATGGTCAGGGGTCCCTTTACCTTTACCTTACCGCTGTAGAAGCATTTCCTCCTCTCTCCTAAATGCCCCTCCTGGATGCCCTTCAGGACAGCCTTGTATAGCTTTATGTTTTTCTCAGGATAGGGGCAGGGAAGGTGCAGTGTGAGGTGTGCAATCTTAGGTCCCAATCCCCACCTCCATTAAAACAAGTCCAGGCAGCATGTCATGGAAGAAGTAAAATGATCACTCTTGGCTGCACATTACGCCACTCGGGTTTGGGGTTTGATGAACTCACCTGGGCTTACTCTCTAGAGTTCAGTCCCCTACACTGAGAGGAAGAGCCCAGGGAACAAGCTCATCTATTAGTCTCACACTTTTGTGCAACTTACCTGTGAAGCGGGTGGCGCTGTGAAGCCTAGGGCTTGCTGATCTGAAGGTTGGTGGTTCGAATCCCCGTGACGGGGTGAGCTCCCATTGCTCAGTCCCTGCTCCTGCCAACCTAGCAGTTTGAAAGCATGTCAAAGTGCAAGTAGATAAATAGGTACCGCTCAGGCGGGAAGGTAAACGGCGTTTCCGTGCGCTGCTCTGGTTCCCCAGACGCGGCTTAGTCATGCTGGCCACATGACCCGGAAACTGTACGCTGGCTCCCTTGGCCAGTAAAGCAAGATGAGCGTCGCAACCCCAGAGACGGCCACGACTGGACCTATTGGTCAGGGGTCCCTTTACCTTTATTGTTCAACTTGCAGTGGAGGTTTTCCCACTGACTTATCCATGCAGTCCCTCAGCTTGTCTGATTTTATTTTAAAAAATGAAAATTTGGTTTGCTTAGTCATCTCAACGTAAAAATAGATATCTTGCTATGGTTCAGCCAGGACTATTAAAAATTTGACTGCAGATGCTATAGCTTAAATTTTCCATTGTTGTGTTCTGATTAAATAAAACAATTCTGCACTGTGTTCGTGCCTACTTGGTGCATTATTTTGTCCCAAACAAAGGAAAGAATGTGTGCCTACTGGAATCATCTATGATAATGTAGGTTCAAGACTCAGCCTTGCCCAGTGAAATGGCTGGGTCCATGGGCCTTTTCTGAAGCTAATAATACAGCAACTTTGGGGTTAAGCATTTCTGCAGCACTTTTGAAACTATACTGAATCCTCTTAAGATGAGGAACTGATTCGAGAAAATGATTAATTGTATTAGCCAAGCTGTGCATCGATTTGGAAAGCACACATGGCATTGCCCAGCCTTGAATTGCATCAGCCACCAGGTAAGCAGGTTTAGGGATTCAAGGGAGGCAACAGTAATGAATGCATTTTAAAACTGGCGTGGGCAGGGGCAGCTAACATTTCACGGCATGGTTTGGCAAGGCCAATCTTAATCTGAATTGTGCCTGGAGTTCACCCATCACTAGTCCTAGAGCCTCCGCAGCCTGATCCAACCCTCACTACCTGAAAGCTGCACCTGTTCTGTGCTACTCATTGTCTCCTTTGGGAAAGGCTCGTGGTTCAGGCCCAGTTTCAACCCCAGCATCTCCAGGCAGAGCTAGGAAAGCCCCATCTGTAAGGCTGGGAAGCCTGCTGCTATCAGTGCTGACAAATATTGAGCCCGATCTGGGACAGGTAAACTGAAGAAGTTGCTGCGGACTACAACTCTCATCATCCGTGAGCATTGGTCTTCGTGCCTGGGGCCAATGGGAGTTGCAGTAACAACTTTTAGAAGGCTGCAGGTTCCCCCGTTCCTGTGCTAGGTCTGACTTTGCATAAGGCCGCTTCTTGTGTTCCTGTCTTGTGGGCACTCAGCAAAGTGAGGTCAGGGCAATGGTATTCATAGAGTCATAGAGTTGGAAGAGACCACAAGGGCCATTGAGTTCAACCCCCTGCCAAGCAGGAAACACCATCAGAGCACTCCTGACATATGGTTGTCAAGCCTCTGCTTAAAGACCTCCAAAGTAGGAGACTCCACCACACTCCTTGGCAGCAAATTCCACTGTCGAACAGCTCTTACTGTCAGGAAGTTCTTCCTAATGTTTAGGTGGAATCTTCTTTCTTGTAGTTTGGATCCATTGCTCCGTGTCCGCTTCTCTGGAGCAGCAGAAAACAAACTTTCTCCCTCCTCTATGTGACATCCTTTTATATATTTGAACATGGCTATCATATCACCCCTTAACCTCCTCTTCTCCAGGCTAAACATGCCCAGCTCCCTTAGCCGTTCCTCATAAGGCATCGTTTCCAGGCCTTTGACCATTTTGGTTGCCCTCCTCTGGACACGTTCCAGTTTGTCAGTGTCCTTCTTGAACTGTGGTGCCCAGAACTGGACACAGTACTCCAGGTGAGGTCTGACCAGAGCAGAATACAGTGGCACTATTACTTCCTCAGTGGGTTGGAGGAAAGGCGTGCAAGACCCTTCAGGCTTGAAAGAATTTCCATCCCAATGAAAGCTCCTTCCAGTAAGAGCTCCTGAAGCCCTTCCTTCCTTCCTTCCTTCCTTCCTTCCTTCCTTCCTTCCTTCCTTCCTTCCTTCCTTCCTTCCTTCCTTCCTTCCTTCTATGCAGGAGTACTGCATTCTGCACAAATCCCTTGGAAGGTCTTCTCAAGAGAAGACCTGATTTGGTGGGTTTTTTGGAGGGTTGCAACAAGCAAGCAAGCAAGCAAGCAAGCAAGCAAGCAAGCAAGCAAGCAAGCAAACACTCTCCTCTAAAATGCCATTGGGCACAAGGAACATTTAAGGGTCTTGATTCTTGCCTTTTTCATGGAATCATAGAATGGTAGAGTTGGAAGGGACCCAAGGGTCATCTATTCCAACCCCCTGCAAGGCACAAATCTCAACTAAAGGAATCCATTACAGGTGGCCCCCCAACCTCTGCTATAAACCTCCAAGGAAGGAGAGTCCACCACCACCCAAGGAAGTCCATTTCACTATCAAATAGTTCTCACCATCATAACGTTCTTCCTGGCGTTTAGTCAGAATCTCCTTTCTTGTATCTTGGAAGGCACTGGTTCGAGTCCTACTCTCCAGAGCAGGAGAAAATAAGCTTGCTCCGTCTTCCATGTGAAAATCTTATCTCCTCTCAGTCTCTTTTCCAGGCTAAACATAAACCCAGCTCCTCATAAGGAGACCCTTGATAATCTTGGTTGCCCTCCTCTGCACATGTTCCAGCTTGTCAACATCCTTCTTAAATTGTGGTGCCCAGAACTGGACTCAGTATTAGAAATACTTTAGCTGCTTTGTGATGGCTTTATGCTTTATTCTGTTAATTTATGTCTAAATCATATTTCTATTATTGTCACAGTCAGCCTGCCAGCTTTGATAAATAGATAGATAGATAGATAGATAGATAGATAGATAGATAGATAGATATAGATAGATAGATGATAGATAGATAGATAGATGATAGATAGATAGATGATAGATAGATAGATATAGATAGATAGATAGATTAGATAGATAGATAGATAGATGATAGATGATAGATAGATAGATAGATAGATAGATAGACAGATAGATAGATAGATAGATGATAGATAGATAGATAGATGATAGATAGATGATAGATAGATAGATAGATAGATAGATAGATAGATAGATGATAGATATAGATGATAGATGATAGATGATAGATGATAGATAGATAGATAGATAGATAGATAGATAGATAGATAGATAGATAGATATAGATAGATAGATGATAGATGATAGATAGATAGATGATAGATAGATAGATGATAGATAGATGATAGAGATAGATAGATAGATAGATAGATGATAAATAGATATCCACTTGAAATAAATGTTAAGAGAAATCAGTGAAGTACCAGCTTCTCTTCCAATGGAGAAGAAAACATGAACAAGGAAACACAAACCTTGATCCACACACACATCCATCAACACTTAAGGCTCTCCAAGTAGGGATTTACATGAAGGTATCTAACACCCTGGAACCATCCAAAACATTTTTTCCTAGGCAATCAGACTGAGCTTTGGGACAGAGTCAGACCTGTGTATGGCAAGAGCAGATCTCAGCAAGCCAGACCTGGAAGCTTTCCCAGTGGGTCAGAGAGTATCACCTGATCCACTGTGACCTATTGTGCAAGGTAGTTTGGTACGACTGGTCTCCTGGCATTTTCCACCCACATCTGGGTGACAGTGCGCAGGCTGAATCTTGCCTGACGTTGCCCACTGTGGGTTGGTGCTCTGACACAAGCACTGATGCATGAAAGTTCAGCATGTAACATTGGACTATTTCAGTGCTTCAAATAGCAAAAGCAAATGCAGAAGGAAAGACTTCCATGAGCTAGGATGCAACGGAAGGAGTCACAAGCATGCCAGTAAAAAAACATAGCTAGTAAACATGTGAATAAAGTGAGTGTGGTTCCAAGGAAGTGAAAAATATTGAAGGGGGCTGGATAGAACTTGAGTAGGGGCTCATTTTACCACCTGGGCCACCCCTGAGCTAAAAAAACCTCAGCAATGGAGTTTTTAAGAGGGTGTGAAATCCCTTACCTGGTAGTTTCCAAGAAAAAGCCAAGTACCTATGAGGCTTGCTTTAATTACAATGCACCCTTTGTTTATAGGAAACTGAACGACTGTGATGATCTATCAGGATCCTTCATGATTCCATGGGATAAACCTGGACTGTTAACACAAACATGTTCTGCAAACAGTGCAAAAAACATTCCCCCCCCCGGCACTCCTAGAGAATTTTAATTGGACGCAGTGCTGTGTTCAATTTCATGGCAGGCAGGTGAGTTCTCCTGGGGTGTAGCTGGAACAAGCAGCAAGTGTGTATTACAAGGATACAACTAGAGTGTGCAGCTGCCTGGCAAAGTCACAGCAGCGGGTCATTCTTGGCACGCACACACACCGTAGCAGCTGTGTGTACTAGAAGGGGAATAACTGGGATATGCAGCAAGAGAGCAGGTGTGTTTTCTTGTGAGATGGTTAGGTCCTCCGGCATCAGCTAAGGGAGCAGTTTAATTGCTAATCTCAGCATCTCTCAGGGATTTCAGCTTCAACTCAGAGAAGGTGAAGTTTAGCTTGCAGGAATACAGCAGAGTACAGAAGACAGGACAGAACAGCAGGATTACATTCTGGCCCCTGCTACATATTGTGGTGGTTAGGGAGTAAGACAAGCCATAGAACCAATCGGGAGTGGGGCTTGTGGGAGATTGCAGTCAAACATAAATATGCATGAGTGCTAGTTAGTGCATGAAGGGGTTAAGGCAACAGAGCTGGATTCCTAGAATCAGCTATGTCACACTCCCTCTTCTCTGATGAGGGAGGAAGTGAGGCCTTTTCTTCCTGTTCCCTCTCCCTCTATGTCATGTAATTGTGCCTAAGTGAGCTTGCAAGCTCAGAGCATGTGTTTGAGATTATGTTTCTGTGTTTTCTATTCAATAATATTCTGCCTGTGTTCTCCTTGCTGCTGCTTGAATAAATGCATCAATCTGACATTTGGAAAATTTTGTAAGTACAGCTTTTAAAACTTACTTAACAATGTGTGGTCTCTTCATTGCAAGAGGGGTAGAAAGAGAGGAGCACTGTTTGCAAGTGGACTAAATGGGATAAAAGGGTCAAACAACCTATATTCCTAACACTATACTGCTGTTTGTGTTTGTGGCTCTACTGCTCCTCAGGGCTCTCTCCTGCTGGAGAGTGAGTTTAGCCCTGTGTTTTGAATCTAGTCATGCTGCTAATTCTTTTATTATGTACCCCACACTCATGGGTCACAGGGTTTCATTTTTTCCTCCCACAAGACTCATTGGCTTTTCATATTAGGCCTGGAACATGCCATAAAACTGTAGATGATCAGGTGGCTGTTAGAACATTCATTTACTTGCTTTGGCAAAATGTTACCAGATGGTTGTGGATAAATTGCCAACTCTCAATGTCACCTACTACCAGAGAGGTTGCTTTGAGGCTAAAAAAAATGCCCCCTTGATCTTTTTGGTGGAATAGCAGAATATACTGTGTGAGACAATATTTATCTAGTTCCCTTATCATCATTTTTACATTTTTCACCCAGTGCTCCCACATTCAAATGGTGCTAGTTTACTCCAGCAACAACTTCATCTCTACTACTTCAGTGGGGAGTAAACTGACAGTTCAGAGGTGAGATGCCTCACTGCCCAAGTTACTGCTAGAGTAAACATTTGCATGAGTGTAAATTTGCAAACACATCCACCCCATACTACATATTTCTATCATATCCTACTCCTCCTCGAAATATTCCATCAACGGTGTCTTGAAAATTTTTACGCATCACTTGGGAAGACAGGTGAACTAATATCAGTGTACTGGAAGAAGCAAAGATCACCAGTGTTGAAGCGATGATTCTTCAACATCAACTTCGTTGGGCTGGTCATGTTGTGCGGATGCCTGATGATCGTCTTCCAAAGCAACTACTCTATTCCGAACTTAAAAATGGAAAGCGTAATGCTGGTGGTCAACAAAAGAGGTTTAAAGACTGTCTCAAGGCAAATCTAAAAAAAGTAGTATAAACACTGACAACTGGGAAACACTGGCCTGCGAGTGCTCCAGTTGGAGAACAGCCTTTACCAAAGGTGTCATGGGCTTTGAAGACACTCGAACTCAGGACGCAAGGGAGAAATGTGCTAAGAGGAAGGCACGCTTGGCAAATCCACACAACTCCTGCCCGGAAACCAATGTCCCCACTGTAGAAGGACGTGTGGATCCAGAATTGGCCTCCACAGTCACTTACGGACTCGTTGTTAAAACCATGTTTATGGAAGACAATCTTACTCGGCTGTGAGTGATCGCCAAAGAAGAAGACATATTTCTTTGCACCCAGATGTCTTTGCACTTGCACACACACACATTCCATCTATTAAAGAAGCCATTTAGTCAATTTTGATTTGTTTACTGCTTTCCCTTTTTACCCCTCCAAAAAACCAAACCAAACTAAACATAACATAACAATTTCTCCCTCATCCCACCCCTTACAAAATATATTAAAACAAACATTTGGATAAGATGTGTAACTCAGCTGGAGGAGTCGACTGAAAATGAACATCCCACTCAAATTTTAAAAAATGCAAAAGCAGAAATACTTTTTTTTAAAGCCAATTAGTTAAAATCAATACATAATAAATAAACGCTTGAAAGGCCAATCATCCATTGGGCTCTGAATACCCATTTAAAAACTGCCTGTGTGCCACTGGGAACACTCTTCAAAAGTGTATCCCCCCCCCCCCGGTGAAATTAGCTTTGTGTGACAGGACCATGTGTTGTGAATGGAACAGAAGAGGGTGACGTGTTCCCTGGGGATGGTTGAGAGAAAGGGGCAATTTAGGCACACTTTTCATGTGCCAAACGCTACCACTCACCAGTTACTGAAAAGATCTCACCCCAAAGGGGTGGGTCAGGAAACAAAGCAAAACTGTGGACCCCAGGTGGTGGTCAGGCAGCTGAAATCAGGGCTCTGCACTGTGTTCTTAAACTCATTCCTTTAAGAGGAGCAAGTTTCACTGGTGCGAGAAACGGACTTCCACTAATGTCCAAGAAAGCGTGCTTGGGGTGGCAGCTTTAGAAAGTAATGCGGATAATGTAAAGGCGATGACATTGTTAGAAACACCCATAAAAACAATACAAAAGTAAACTGCGCCAAGGGAGGCAAGGGCCAAAGAACGGTTCTCCTAAGTGGGTGTTTTTGAAGCACTTGACAGAATCCTCGTTCAATCCTTTTGCTGCTCCTCTCTCTGTGTGTTTAAGGGCTACTGACCAGATCACAAAGGCCAAGTCTTTAGTGCCATTCCCACAAGTTTAGCCCTCGGTCATGTCTCTCTCCCTCTCCCTTCTATGTCTCCATCTCCTGGTTTCTTCGTGGGCCTGTACATTTTCTTGCATGCTCCACAAACGCAGCCTGCAAGAAAAGAGAGGATGCAAGGCAGACTCCTCAGCAACTGAAGCAAGACGTTTGCAGCAGCAGCAGCAGCCGCCCTGCCATTTGGTCTCTTCTTAGCTGCTGTCGTGCCAGAGATTTGTGGCGCATCTCATCCCTGGGTTTGGTGCCACAGAGTCTGCAAACGCTGGAGTCTTCCAGGCTGGCGGCTGGCTGTCTCGCCGAAGAGCACGGCTGGCATGAAAGTAAGGCCTTTGGAAGTCTCAGCTTCTCATTCCCCAGTCCTCCCCTCCGGGAGCTACAAGGACAGCCCTGCCCCACTCCCAAGGCTAGCTGCACAATTTACCAGTCTCATACTCCACTGGGTTTGGCAATTTGGCATTGAAGGCCTGCAGGGTGGACTGGATGCGACTTACCTCGTTGTTGGCCAGCTTGAGCCTGTGCCGGAGCAAGCAAGAGAAAAGATCAAGGCGGGTTTTCCCAGGTGGAGAGAGGCGGTTTACCCGGTCCCTGATCTCAATCAGTTGCAATATAGCAGAGTCTTGAGAGCCTTGAGTATACGGGTAATCCAGCTGGAGGACAAGGTCCCGGATGGCATCAGACTCAAAGGGCAGGCTGTAGCCAAAAACCTGCAAGCTATTGATCCTCATGTAGCCTAGGTTCTTGGAAGAATCCATCTCCAAAGGCTCATAAAATATGGTTTCGTTTGAGCTGTCGTTAAGAGATTTGATGCGACTCCTCAGGTAGACATGGACCGTCTCAAAGAAGGTCTTCCACTTGCTGCCTAAAGTGAGGGTCCAGTTTTGGCACTGGCCAGAGGCATCCACGTTAGTCCTTTCCCAGTCGGGAAAGCCAGTTTCATTGGTGGGCATGAACCAGCTCTCTGAGTGGCTGCCCCCAAATGGGTTGACATAGATTGCCATGACTGGCTCCAAGGTGCTGTTCTTGGTGAGACAGATCTGGAGGGAGAGGGCCAGCATGAGGTGGACCAAACCTGGCTTGTACTTGTTGCTCTTCAGGGTTACCAGCATCCTCTTCCTCCAGGAGGGGTCAAACCAGGTCCCCAGGCGCATGTCATTGCTGATGAAGATGGAGTGCACTTCAATGCGGCTGTCCCGCTTCTGCAAAAGGTACTTGATCTCCAAGTCCTGCAAGTCAGTCTCCAAACCTATATAGTGCTCCAGGGACTCGGCCACCTCTGGGCGGCACAGGCCCAGGGTGAGCACATAGCCATAGTTGCAGGACCCACACTGGGTGGCGTTGTCCTCTGCGCAGGCGGCACATCCTGCTCCTTCGCCCAAGGCACATGGGATAGTCCCCTGGCAGGAGGGCTGGTCATGGGGGCAGCTGCAGCTGTGGCTTTCTTCCACAAACGTTCCTGGCACAGAGGTCTCACTGCAATAGAGGAGGGACTGAGCATGGCTCCACCAGTAGGTCAAGGGCCTGACAGAGGAAGGCACAAAGCAGATGAAAAGTTAACTTTGCATCAACACAGCAAAGACGTGTGTAATTAGTCTGAACCATTTCCCATGTTTCAATCACCCCCTAAAAAGGAAAGCAAAATCCTTCTGCAGTAAACCATAGTACTGCATAAAGTATACACACTTTCCACATAGAAAATCAGGGGGCTGGAATTCCACTTGAGAGGGATGCATGCATGTGTTCTGTAATTATGAAACCTTCTCCGCAGGTGGTAAACTGGCAAGTTGCCAGTGGCTGGTAGTGTTTGATGGAACTCAGTCACCTGAAATCCCTTTATGTAATTATGGGAGAAGCCTGCTCTAGGGATGAGAAGGAGCTGGCCCCTTTTTCCCTGCCTTTCTGTGCCGCATATAGGAAAAAGGAATCAGTCGTGATCCAAAGGAAATGATAAGTGTGAGCAGCAGGCTTTGAGCTAAAATGTTCGCATTGCACTTTTGCATAAATAAAAAACAATTACTCTGGTTAATTATTATTTTAGACTCACTAAGTTGGGGAGGAGGGTGCAGGGTGGGGTGGCCAGGATCCTGCCCTCCTGTTAAAAAATAAAAAAGCAACCCTACCATTGGCAGTTGTGGGCGGGAAATAAATGAATAGATAGATCTATCATCTATCTATCTATCTCTATCTATCATCTATCTATCATCTATCTATCATCTATCTATCAATCATCTATCTATCTATCTATCTATCTATCTATCTATCATCTATCTATCTATCTATCTATCTATCTATCTATCATCTATCTATATCTATCATCTATCTATCTATCTATCATCTATCATCTATCTATCTATCTATCTATCTATCTATCTATCTATCTATCATCTATCTATCATCTATCTATCATCTATCTATCTATCTATCTATCATCTATCTATCTATCTATCTATCTATCTATCTATCTATCTATCTATCATCTATCTATCTATCTATCTATCTATCATCTATCTATCTATCATCTATCTATCTATCTATTTATCATCTATCTATCTATCATCTATCTATCTATCTATCATCTATCTATCATCTATCTATCATCTATCTATCTATCATCTATCTATCATCTATCTATCTATCTATCTATCTATCTATCTATCTATCTATCTATCATCTATCTATCTATCTATCATCTATCTATCATCTATCTATCATCTATCATCTATCTATCTATCTATCTATCTATCTATCTATCTATCTATCTATCATCTATCTATCATCTATCATCATCATTATCTATCTATCTATCTATCTATCATCTATCTATCTATCTATCTATCATCTATCTATCTATCTATCTATCTATATCTATTATCTATCTATATCTATCTATCTATCTATCTATCATCTATCTGTATGTATGTATGTATGTATGTATGTATGTACATACATGTATGTATGCAGCTCCTTCCCAGTCTGTGTAACATGTAGAACACTAAGCCTCTTGGGGGCTTCAGATTCCATATTAGATACTAGATCCTTCCCACTTGGACCCCAAAAGAAAACAACCACAGTCCAAACAGAGTTTAGACATGCTTCAGCACACACAACATAGCAGGCTGGAGGCACATCTATCTTTGTACTGGATTGTGCCCAAGCAAAGCTGTCCAAAAAATATACCAGACCTCTCCTTGGGAAGTCTGAAGCGAGGTTGCCTGTGGCAGCGTTTGGCCAGATTGAAAAGACGCCGGACAATCCGATGGGTCTTCTTGGAGAGCATCTTCAAGGTGCTGCCCAACTTCTGATAGCGGTGCTGAATATCAGGATCCATTGCCCAGTACTGGGAGATGGCTGTTAAGTTCAAGAAGTGGTCCACAGGGAACTTCTTCACCAGGGACTGTAGTTCCTCTGCCAAGACAGAACAGGATGTCAGCAGGAAGGATAACACTGGAAAGCAACACTCAACCCCTGGAAAGTCATCACTCATTTAAGAAGGTAGAGGACCAAGTGGTAAATCTTGACCTGGACTGTATCGCTTTGGGGCTCCTCCAAGGGAAAAAAATCCCTGGCACATAGCAAACTCGAGTAACAATGGAAATGGGGCAGTTTTATCATTTGATTCCAGGAGGTTGTGGAATTTCCTTCCTCGGAGGTTTTTAAGCAGAGGTTGGGTGGCCATCTGTCATGGATGCTTTAGCTGAGATTCCTACATTGCAGGGGCTTGGACTAGATGACCATTGGGGTACCTTCCAACTCCACAATTCTATGGTTCTATGAGTCACCTAGAACTCTAATCCTTCTCTCCCTTTTCACAACAAACAGGTTGCAGACTGGGCACAGCCCTCCTCTCCCTATCCATGCTTCTTCTATGCAGACACTCTTCCATGCCACACTTTGTGACATACCCGTAGTGCACTCTCTCAGCAGAAGCAAAAAAGGGCTGCAGGTGGTGCCCTGGGGAGAGTAAGCCCTTAGATCATTGGTTCTCAACCTGTGGGTCCCCAGATGTTGTTGGACTACAACTCCCATCATCCCTGAGCTCTGGCCTCGCTAGCTAGGGGTGATGGGAGTTGTAGTTCAATAACATCTGGGGACCCACAGGTTGAGAAAGGCTGCCTTAGATGCTCCAAGAAAAAGATGCAGAAGGAGCTTGAGGGTGTGTGAACGACCTGGCTGTACCCTAGGGGACAAATGCAAAAATAGAGGGCAGCACCAGCATCAACCTAGACTGCAACAGGCAAAACCAGGTAGGTGTGAACGCAGTTACTTGTTGTTTCCCAGTACATTTTGGTATCTGTTATTCAGAGGCAAATTATGCAGCAGTGATATATATATATTCCCTGCTAACGCTCCATTTGGGAAAGGACTGTGTCTTTAAACCACTACCTCACAGTGAGGATGACAGAAGTGAACGCAAGGTTGTTTCCCACTAATTGCTATTTCAGAATATTCCGTATTTTGAAATACTTGGAGGGGGGAATGATTAAATTATATAGCAAATATAGAACAGAGTGGGTAGCTCAGTCTGTAGAGCAGGAGACCCTTACCTCAGGGCTGTGGGTTCAAGCCCTACTTTGAGCAAAAGAAAATTCCTACATTGCAGAGGATTGCACTAGATGACCCTCATGGTCTCTTCCAATTCTATGATTCTAGGAAAACCATTGCATTTCTCTACAATTGCTGCTCCTGTTCTGTAGAGCAACATTCCTTGTCAAGACACAACAGACACCTACTTTCTGGAAACAACTGAAGAAATTTTTGCCCCGACAGACTTTCCCAGCTGGGTGAACAGGCATATTTTTTTGTTTCTCTCTGTGTCTCTCCCCCCCCCCCCTCAAATATACTGTATCTGCTGTTTTCTGTTTTGTTTTCATCTGTTTTTTAAGCTCTTTGGATTGTATCTTGTATGCATAGGCTCAGAAGCTGACTGCACGTGATGCACCGCATCCAGCATCACCTATAAGCTGGGCTCTGCCCATGGAGACCAGCAGAGGAGACAGGAAGGGACTGCAGGCAAACATGTTGGGAGGCAGGAGCCACAGGCCGCCTCTACTTTCAAAGCCTTGACTTATTTTGCCTCTCCTTCAGCCGCTGACAGTCCCCATGTGCACAGGGTGGCAGCGTTAATCTCCAGCCATACAGCTGTGGTGAAATAACTGCTGGCTTACAACAGATTTATTAAATCTGACATCCCATATTAGATTGTAGGAAAGGAAGAATATATATATATATATATATATATATATATATATATATATATATATATATATATATATATATATTTGCTTTCGTAGATTTTCACGGGTACAGGAATGCAGGTTTTGGTGTCTTCGGGTATCTTCCCGTGTAAGAGTTGGGGTGTCTAGGCGACGTTTCGACGAGGTCTCACTCGTCATCTTCAGGCTGGTGCTTTCGGCTTCTTGTTACTAGAACAGAGCAGGATCTCAGTGTTTGAGTTCCTATAAATACTGTTGAGGGGGTGTGGTGTATAGCCTCCAACGTTCTGGGCAGAGAGGAAGTTCCTAGGTTATTGTGCCTTTTCTTCTTTTGTTCATTAATTACTTGAGGGATATCTTGAGTGATTACTTGAGTGATATTCTGAGTACCACTTAGGAGGGTCATTAGGTGTGGATTAGTTGCTAAAGCTTTCGTGTCTTGACCTCTTGACCTTGTGAAGAGTTTTTCTGAGAAGATGGCTGTACTGCACTTAGTTGTGCTCTGGCTTGGCTTCGTGTATAGGGGCGAGCTGTGGTTTTGTGCCCTGTGCCAGCCAGATCTGTGTAGGGATTGCAGGGGGGTGCAGCATCCGGAGGTGCCACTATGGTTTGGCTACTGGATGGTGTCTGTAATTTATCTGTGGAGAGGGTCTGGGTTTGGGTCTGGTGTGGTTGATTGGAGATGGCGTTCTGTGTGCCTCTGGTTCTGGTGTCGGTTTTTGTGGGGAGGGCATCTGGAAATTAGCCCTCCCCACAAAAACCGACACCAGAACCAGAGGCACACAGAACGCCATCTCCAATCAACCACACCAGACCCAAACCCAGACCCTCTCCACAGATAAATTACAGACACCATCCAGTAGCCAAACCATAGTGGCACCTCCGGATGCTGCACCCCCCTGCAATCCCTACACAGATCTGGCTGGCACAGGGCACAAAACCACAGCTCGCCCCTATACACGAAGCCAAGCCAGAGCACAACTAAGTGCAGTACAGCCATCTTCTCAGAAAAACTTTTCACAAGCTCAAGAGGTCAAGACACGAAAGCTTTAGCAACTAATCCACACCTAATGACCCTCCTAAGTGGTACTCAGAATATCACTCAAGAAATCACTCAAGATATCCCTCAAGTAATTAATGAACAAAAGAAGAAAAGGCACAATAACCTGGGAACTTCCTCTCTGCCCAGAACGTTGGAGGCTATACACCACACCCCCTCAACAGTATTTATAGGAACTCAAACACTGAGATCCTGCTCTGTTCTAGTAACAAGAAGCCGAAAGCACCAGCCTGAAGATGACGAGTGAGACCTCGTCGAAACGTCGCCTAGACACCCCAACTCTTACACGGGAAGATACCCGAAGACACCAAAACCTGCATATATATATATATATATATATATATATATATATATATATATATATCTCACACCATCACCTTGACATTCTTTGGAAATTCAGACAGTATTGGGAAATAAATTATTGAAAAAACAATTTTTGTCGGATTAATGTTATTGAAGATGAATCCAATATTTTGTCTCTTGTTTTAGGAGCTGGGATGTCCGCATGCTTTTTATAAACTCCGTAAGTATCCTGTATTTGAGGCTATAGTATTGACTAACTTTGTTTTTAGATTAACCCATATTTACGGTGAATAAAAATGTCATCAGCCCATCCCAAATATGTGCAACTCCTCTGTTTTTTCCTCCTCTGTTATCCTTCCATCCACCTCGCTTTGCAGCTCTCTCCTGTGTTGAATTTAAGACTGTAAGCTCCATGGGGCAGGGCCTGTGTCCCCCAACCCCTGCCACTGTTACTCTGTAAAGCACCTCATGCAATGATGACACTATATAAATAATAGAAAACTAAGATACCATTTTAAAAACAAAAGTAGAAATTTACAGTTCAAATGTTTTTTTAAGAATTCAGCCCAGCCCCACTCATATCCCAGATTAATTTCCAAAAAAGTGTGAGGAATATGTTAATAACCAGTGCCTTTTGCAAGGCTCCACTCTTCCGTGATGGAGGGTTGTCCACTGTCTCCCTGTATGAGTTACTGTACTCCTCTTATCTCTTTCCAATCAACCTCTGTTTGTGGAAAGGAATGGCAAGTTCTGTTAACTTTCAGATTTTCATTTCAGCCCACAACATAGCAAGGGAGGGCAAGGGAGCCATGACTCTTTTGGGTGCAAATTTCTGAGGGGGCGCAATCAGGTGCTCCCACAACAAGCTCCCTCAGAGCTGCGGGAAGCAAGCTCTGCCCAGGCTGGGCCTTTGGGGTTGGGGTGGCGCTGCCTCCTCCTCCTCATGGCCAGTGAGGGGACACCCTGGGACAGCTGGGAGGGAGGGGAGGGTGCCGCTGCTGCCCACTGAACAGGAAGGTCAGAAAGCACTGCCAGAGCCACGTGCATTGCCGAGAGTGCCCCACCGCAAAGGCAGGAGGGCGAGGCAACACAGTGGCATTCCTGGTTTCGCGTTCTGTGCCTTATCTCTGCTCCCAAGTTGGGATGAGTTTGCAAGGAGAGACTCCCTTGATTAGACGCTGGCTGGTGAAGGGACCAACCATTGCCCGATCCATTGGAGGCGGCACAACACTTGCCCCGCCCTGGGCGCCGGCAACCCACGCTATGCCACTTATTTCAGCCCCATAGTACCATTGAATCACATACTCAGTAATTAGAAGAACAAGGATTGCTACTTTAGAATTCACCGTTTCCAAGAAAACATTAGCCTTGCAAAATCACAGATTGCAAAATCACATTAGCTTGCAGGACCTCCCCATTTTGTTTCCCCAGCTATCACTACGATTTTGGCTTCTATTGGGTTTCTTTCTTACTTTCTTTTCATTTTTTATAGCTTTGCTGTCATCTGTCAGGCCTCAAAATCCTGCAAGCCCTGAAGGAGCAAGTAGAATTCTTTTAGAACAGAGGGAAGTGGAACTCTGCTCCAGCTATTGCTAATTAGCTGCACTTTTACTGCCTCTCTCCTGCCTTTACCTGATGACTGTGCCATCACTTTCTTGGGAGCTGCAGAAGTCTTGCATTCACCCAGTACAACCAGTGCCTTCCCTTGCCTTCTGTCCTCCACCTCTCCACCCTCCCCAGATCCTTAGTGGTGGGGGTGAAGAAGGGCTTCCTTGGTGCCCCCTTCATTTGTTGTTGTTTAGTCGTTTAGTCGTGTCCGACTCTTCGTGACCCCATGGACCAGAGCACATCAGGCACTCCTGTCTTCCACTGCCTCCTGCAGTTTGGTCAAACTCATGCTGGTAGCTTCGAGAACACTGTCCCACCATCTCGTCCTCTGTCATCCCCTTCTCCTTGTGCCCTCCATCTTTCCCAACATCAGGGTCTTTTCCAGGGAGTCTTCTCTTCTCATGAGGTGGCCAAAGTATTGGAGCCTCAGCTTCAGGATCTGTCCTTCCAGTGAGCACTCAGGGCTGATTTCCTTCAGAATGGATAGGTTTGTTCTTCTTGCAGTCCATGGGACTCTCAAGAGTCTCCTCCAGCACCATAATTCAAAAGCATCCATTCTTCGGCGATCAGCCTTCTTGATGGTCCAGCTTTCACTTCCATACATCACTACTGGCCCCCTCCATATCTCCCACCAAAATAAGGGCTGAAAACTTCTCAGCCTCAAAAAGCCTGCTGAAAAGCACACACACAAAAAAGACTTTTGTGCTCCACACAAAGTGACAGCAGATTTGTCAGGAAAAACTGGAGGAAGCCCAATGAGTAACAGCAGCTGGAGGAACAGTTACCATCTTTCTCCAATTTGCTCACCTAAGAGCTTAACAGGTGACATGAGAGCTATGAAAGGACCGGGGGTGGGGTGGGGGCCTAAAAATCCAACAAAATAGCTTCAAACGTTCAGCAGTAGCTGCGGGAACAAAGGGGTGATGAAACATTCCTGTCAAGCCAATAGTGTTTTCCCCGCAGACTTTCTTCATGATTTCAGCTACCTTTAAAGCACTTTTTTTTACTGGAAATTATATCAGCAGATGAGTCTTCTTCTTCTTCTTCTTCTTCTTCTTCTTCTTCTTCTTCTTCTTCTTCTTCTTCTTCTTCTGCTATTATTAAAATAATTGCTTTGCATGTGTATTTATCTATTTATTTGCCTTGATAAGGTTCATACTTATCTTCTGATCAATTTGTTTTTGGTTTTATAATACACCGATTTAGTGGTTATATGTTTAAGCTGTTCTCAGCAGCTGTTTTACTTGTAGTATGATCATGAACATTTTCCCCCCCTAACTGACCATGCTGGAAATATGCAGAATTAACCTGGGGACTGGAAAAGATCTATTTGTACTGAACACATTGATGACACATTTGAATTAGCCCCACGACTCTAAAAAAAAAATGCTGTGTCTACCTTCTTCTAACATAAAAGTTTAGGAAAAGCCACTGCTGTTAATTTACTTAAGGAAGTCCTCAGAGCCCCAGAACTGCCACTCTCCCTCAGGTTCAGCTCGTCGACCGCCAGATGTCAATAACCATCAATGGTCAAGCACTTCCTAGCTGGCTCTTTTTACAAACTATAGGTTCTGGTTTCCAACCAAGTTTAAAGGAGGTTCCCAAAATTGCTTCCAGTTCCTCCTGCTGTCTTTCTCCCTTTCCAGACATTTATCTTCAAGCTTAGCTCCATCACCACACACTCAGCCAATCTTTGCCTCCCCACATTTTCCTAGTCTTCTCTGGTTCACTTAGTAAATTTGCCTGCCCTTCTTGTGGTTGTTGCAGTGGCTGGCATCTCACAAGACCTGCCTTCACTGCTTCCTTCGTCTTCCGGCTCATCTGCATTCTCTGCCAGGCTGTTCACAAGAGAGGTGCAACAGTGAATGGCTCCTTGCCTCAGTCAGCTGTCATCCTCCTTCCTTGCTGAGTCAACTGGATGTGGGCAATCATCCACCCATCGTCCCGTTCCTCATGAGACCCACGTTTCCCAAACTCACCTGATTCCCGAAACTGTTGGTTGTGGTTCTCCCAAACTCCCTGGATCTGAAAAAGGCTCTGTTCCATAACCTGGATGTCAGCCTCGGGGCAGTTGCATTGTGGGAAACCGAACCCACAGTAACACCAGCAGTCATTCTCTCGGCATATCAGCTCCCCCTCCGAATTGCAGGTGATGTAGCTCAAGGCAGCAGCCACAAAGCGTTCCCGCAAGTACTCGGGCAGCAGGGCTTGCAGGCCTGTGAAAAGTAGGCAGAGACATTACAGGCCTCAGCTCAGCCATATCTGCATTAAGGAAAAACAGGTACTATGGAAACTTAGGAGCCACCTCCTAGGGGGTGTTGACCCCCCAATAAAATATTTGAGGGGCCCTCCCAAAGGTGATGGGCACTGCCATTCAAATGGTGTGCTTGCACCGCATCATGTGATTGATTACGTGGGGTGGGGCTTAGCTGGGCCCCCACAATATTTTATTCAAGTTGGCACCCCGTATGGAAACTGAAGAGCTACACTCACTTCCCTAGCAGATTTTTTCGACCTATGGAACACCCTATGGAACAATGGCTTCTTTCATGATATCTGCCCTTTAGATGTTGCAAAAGAACATAACTCCATTGATTTGTGAGTTTTATCTGTTTGTGCGTATACTGAAAAGTCCCACACCTGCACATGCTTAAAGTGAGTTGGCTGGAGACTGAGGACAAGCCCTGGTGACTGTGCACACATCAAAAGATGGTGAATTAAGGGAGGACTCTGACTTCCACAGCAGAGCAGCAGATGATCTCAGGCGCAGGCAAGCTCCAGCTTCTCTGGCTAAAATGGACCTCAGGGAGAAGTCCTGGGCATGGCGTCTGTCTGAATATGCTATCTTCAGCAAGAGTAGACAAAACTAGCCCAGTTGCCTGACGGAATATTACATGGGCAATATACAAAATTTACTGGAGGCAACACATATTAACAAAACGATGGACTTCATGTCTTTGGTCCATGATTCTATAGTAATAATAATAATAATAATAATAATAATAATAATAATAATAATAATTTATTTATACCCCGCCCATCTGGCTGGGCCTCCCCAGCCACTCTGGGCGGCTTCCATAAAAACCAAAAATACAGTAAAATATCACACGTTTAAAACTTCCCTGAACAGGGCTGCCTTAAGATGTCTTCTGAATGTCAGGTAGTTGTTTATCGCTTTGACATCTGCTGGAAGGGCGTTCCACAGGGCGGGCGCCACTACCGAGAAGGCCCTCTGCCTGGTTCCCTGTAGCTTTGCTTCTCGCAATGAGGGAACCGCCAGAAGGCCCTCGGCACTGGACCTCAGCATCCAGGCAGAATGATGGGGGTGGAGACGCTCCTTCAGGTATACTGGACCGAGGCCGTTTAGGGCTTTAAAGGTCAGCACCAACACTTTGAATTGTGCTCGGAAACGTACTGGGAGCCAATGTAGGTCTTTCAAGACCGGTGTTATGTGGTCTCGGCGGCCACTCCCAGTCACCAGTCTAGCTGCCGCATTCTGGGTTAGCTGTAGTTTCCGAGTCACCTTCAAAGGTAGCCCCACGTAGAGTGCATTGCAGTAGTCCAAGCGGGAGATAACCAGAGCATGCACCACTCTGGCGAGGCAGTCCGCAGGCAGATAGGGTCTCAGCCTACGTACCAGATGGAGCTGGTAAACAGCTGCCCTGGACACAGATTTGACCTGTGCCTCCATGGACAGCTGTGAGTCCAAAATGACTCCCAGGCTGCGCACCTGGTCCTTCAGGGGCACAGTTACCCCATTCAGGACCAGGGAATCCTCCACACCTGCCCGCCTCCTGTCCCCCCAAAACAGTACTTCTGTCTTGTCAGGATTCAACCTCAATCTGTTAGCCGCCATCCATTAGTGTTTGTTTTTAAAAAGCACTGAATGGATGATATTCCAAACTTCTTATTGATTCTTATTGATTATGGATTTTCTCCACATCTTCATAAAAATATGCAGAATCCTCAGTATTTAACCCCAATTTACCCCTGTAACATACACAAGCACTGTGTGTTCTTCAATGAAAGAACACACACGTTCAAATAACTTTGTTTCTGTGTATGTGGTGCAGTCATATGACTCACCCAGGTGGTCAGCAGGCCTGCAAGAGTTTGCATGATCCATGACTTAAAGGCGCATCCTCTGATTGATTTTGAGTGTGATCAGAGCTGAAGGTAAGTTACAGATATAAATGAAGGGATTCCTATGCAGAATCTGCCTTGGGCCAGGAAACAGTTCCAGCCACGGCAGCTGGGCTTAAGCCTTCAACTCAGGGTGAAGAGAGATCTAACTCCGTTCCCATCCTGAGGCCTTCTGCCATGGAAAGGAGGTGAAGATTGTGAGCCAGGAGCAAGCAACACACCAAGACAAACGCATTTTAACTTAGGATTGCTATTTCCACCTTGTGAGCAAGTTAGAAGATGAGTCCAGTTAGTGTCCAGTGGATATTGTGGATGCAATTCCAGGCAGGTGGAAGGAGAAAAATCCTTACCGAGAAGTTGAACTTTGTTCTCAGGGCTCTGGACAAGAACAGAGCTCACAGAATCCAGGTTGTCGTAGTTACTGCAGCCAAGTGGCCCCGTTCTGGTTTCAGTGACCTAAGCAATGGAAGAGGGCAGCTTTACCATAAACAACTGAAATGCAAAGATCAAAGGACCTTTGCCCATCCTTAACATACCTGCTCTGAACATTAGATTGAATTGTGTGCATATGTTTTGATGACAGAATTTGGTGCTAGTAACGCCAAGGTTGCAGGTTCGATACCCATATGGGACAGCTGCTGAAGGAGCTGGACTAGACAATCCGCATGGTCCCTTCCAACTCTACAATTCTACCATTCTACCTGGAAAGTAGAGCCCTTTCCCAATGTTCTCTTCGACCCTCACCCTCCCAAAAGGCTGGTTTTCTCCCAGTGGAGAAATACCCCATGTATTTTCAAGATCCTCTATTGCTCTGCTCACATTCACACCACCCCCTCCTCACAACTGCATTTGTTTTGGTCCTTAAACAAAAACCCTCCATTCAAGTCCTCCAAGAAAGTGTGTGTGTGTGTGTGTGTGTGTGTGTGTGTGTGTGTGTGTGTGTGTGTGTTAACTATGAGCGTTAGCGTGACTTCAGCCTAGCCACCTCACATTTTAGTAGTCATCTCTAAAGCCACAAACAATGGGGTGAACAGAGAGGCAGAGATAGAAACACGTTCCAAGAAGGCAAAAGAGTGTATCTCCACGTGCACAAGACTTAAGCTCCAGATGGAGGGAAATCATGCAATCTTTAGAAGCTTAGCCAGGGATATTTTGAAACTACTATTTAGGCTAGCTTGCCAGGAGCTGGGGTTAAGCCAGGCATAATTGCTTGTATACATTGATTTGCATTTTTGTATGGTTTGAGTTTTGTAAGGTTTGAGCCATTTTGCACACAGAAGCGGTCCTATGACAAAGCATGGAAGCAGATTTTGTGTGCCGTTAAGGCCAGCAGAGTGAGAGACAGAGAGATATGTGCCACTGGGCACAATCCACCAGGACTGTCTCCTGTGCAAGTCTCATCAAAATTTATGGGAGTAGAACTGGAAGAGTGTGGATTCTTGCACAGCTCATGTTTGTTTCAATTGAGCCTCGCAGGCAAACATTGCTGGTGGATGGGACCCATGTTCAACTAGCGGGGGAGGGGGGAGGGACATTTGGATTTTCTACCCTGGACATTGAAACCTCATGAGCTGGCCCTGTTTACACTGAATTACCCTCAACATCCTCAAACTGTGGGTGGGTGTATAAACACAGAAATCCAACCAAAGTGACATTAAATGCGACAAAACAGAGAGAGAGAGAGAGAGAGAGAGAGAGAGAGCTTTGAAACAGTAAAACTTGAGCCAAGCACTCCAGGCTTATGAGAATGCAAGAGGCCACTTTGCTTCTAAAAAGGAGGAATAATTGTGCAGTAATTGGCTTGCTGATGGAGAACAACCCTGCCTCTAGCCACCGCCCCCCCATGAAAGCTCACCATCATTAGCATGGCCGATTTCCCACAAATAGCACAAAGGCGCCAATTGTGGTCTGACTCCCTGCTTGCTGCCCCTCCTGTTTCCTTGGCGGGGGGGGGGGGAGCGGAATGGGAGAGGGGAAGGCTGACTAAAGCGATAGGTTTATAATTGCAGAGCTGGGTAGCAGATCTCAGGGATGGCAGCCTTGCTTAAGCAACCTGCAAATTAAAATCCAGGCATATGTGATGGGGCGGGTGGGCAGGCAGGCAGGTAGGCAGGCAGGCAGGGGGAGAGTGGCTAAGGGGGGGGAATAAAAGCAGAGTTGTTGCACAAAATGAAATGGAACAGGAAAACAAGCGTCTTTTCTGGTCTGAGTCTGACTTTTGCAGTACATTGTTGGAGGGAGCTGGGGGATTGGAATCCTGCCCCCCCCCCCCAAAAAAGGAAAAGAAAATCAGTTAGTGGGGCTGGGAAAGGGATTTCTTGACTTTGGCTCTGGGGTGCAGTCTTGGGTGAGGCAGGGTCCAACAACTGCTGACCCCTGCCCTTTGGGCTCCCCCCCATATGTTTTGCACATCTGCAAGCCCTGCTGATCTCTCCATCTCATAGGAAGATGGTGCCATTTTGGTTACATAATGACCTGCACTCAATGAACGAGGTCATGATTAGGGTACCTCCCATTTTCCAATATCCTGCCACACTGTCATGTGACCGAGGAACCAAATCTGGAATGGGATGACATAGAAAGGAGGAGCAGGCTTGAATGCTCCTCTATACCTGGGATCAACAGGGGCAGGCGGTGTGCTAAGCACCTACAACCCCATTACCTTCCTCCGTTTAATGGGGACAATTTCACAGCAAGAATGAAACCTGCCCCATCCCTCATACAAGACAGCGTGTCCTGATGGATGTGGATCCTTCAAAAGCGTGAGATGGTTTTTCTGTGAATCCTCCAAGGGTCCCTTGTGGTATGTATCTTGCTTATCCCACGCACAATAAACCACCCTCGACAACAATAAAAAGGACATTCTGTATACTGTGTTTACTGTGATATAAGTAATAACCAGTGCCAAACCTCCCCTCTATCATACTCACAGCCCATACTCATATCTTGGAATGCAATACTATCCCCCCCACCCCACCCCCACACAAACACACACACACCCCAACCTGCAGTTCCAATTTCAAGCAGCAAAAATAGGACAGAAAGGCAATTTTTCAGTGATCGGTTGTGTGAAGACCTCTGAAGGCAGCCCTGTTTAGGAAAGCTTTTAATGTTTGACGGACTATTGTATTTTAATATTTTGTTGGAAGCCAACCAGAGTGCCTGGGGAAACCCAGCCAGATGGGCGGGGTATAAATAACAAATTGTTGTTGTTGTTGTTGTCAGCTGTGCAGTTTCTTTTCCTTCTTTTCCTCAGACCTCCTCTGCAGTGGCCTCCCACCAGAGCATTTGGGGTGTGGAGGAATGGTGGCTACCGCACAAGCTCCCCTGCATTTAACAGCAAGAGTTGCCATCTCCCCCACTCCCCAGGAAGCAAACTACCTCATGATTGAGTTTCATTCTGAGAAATGACAGGCAGTGAGCCCTGGGACAAGAGCCAGTGCTACTACCATTTTTTGGCCACAGCGGCTGCCCCCCATAACAAACCCCCTCAAATGCAAAATTTTGCTGCCCGCAAATCACCCCTGTTACAAGTCCTAAGTTTAGCCAAAACTTCTCAAGCAAGACCAGTCCAAAATGGTGTGCATGAGGGGGAGGAGCAAACATGGGCCCCTCCCACTCATTCCCAGTAACAGCAGAGGCCTGTTCATGTGGAACCTTAACCTGGGCAATCTCCTCCCTCTTTCAAAGATGTTTTAAAATGTTTCTAATGTTGGTTCCTCTGTTTTGTTTTTGTCAGGTTGATGTTGTTTAAATGCTTAGTTGGGGTTGGCGGTTATTTTAATTTGGGTATAACTGTGAACTGTTTATTATTGTTATTATGGGTTTCTATTGATTTACTGGTTTGTCTGTTGCTTGTATAGGATATTTTGTTTTTTAATATTTGATGCTTTGTTGTGGGGTTTTTATATGTTGTAAGCCGCCCACAGTGGCTGGGGAAACCCAGGAAGATGGGCGGGATATAAATTTAAAAATACAGTGGTGCCTCGCAAGACGAAATTAATTCGTTCCGCAAGTTTTTTCTTCTTGCGAGTTTTTCGTCTTGCGAAGCACGGTTTCCCATAGGAATGCATTGAAAATCAATCAATGCGTTCCTATGGAGACCGTCCAGGGACAGAGGGGAAGCGCCGCTCTGTCCCCTCTTTTGAAGCAAGGGGCGGAGAGGAGAAGATCGCTTCTCCCCCTTGCCGCCCCTTGGTTCAAAAGGGGTCCGGGGAGAGAGGGGAAGGCGCAGCGCCTTCCCCTCTGTCCCCGGAGCTTGCGGGGCTGGCAACGGGGAGAAGCGATCTTCTCCCCGCCGCCCCTTGCTTCAAAAGAGGTCCGGGGACAGCGGGGAAGACGCGCTGCGCTTCCCGCTATCCCCGGAGCTTGCGGGGCTGGCAACGGGGAGAAGCGATCTTCTCCCCGCCGCCCCTTGCTTCAAAAGAGGTCCGGGGACAGCGGGGAAGACGCGCTGCGCTTCCCGCTATCCCTGGAGCTTGCGGGGCTGGCAACGGGGAGAAGCGATCTTCTCCCCGCCGCCCCTTGCTTCAAAAGAGGTCCGGGGACAGCGGGGAAGACGCGCTGCGCTTCCCGCTATCCCCGGAGCTTGCGGGGCAAGCTTCGTTTTGCGAAGCAAGCCCATAGGGAAATTCGTCTTGCGAAGCAACTCGAAAACGAAAAAACCTTTCGTTTTGCGAGTTTTTCGTCTCGCGAGGCGTTCGTCTTGCGGGGCACCACTGTATTATTAAATTATTATTAAAGAAGAGGAAGAATCAGATGAATTGGGCAGCTGCATAGGGGGCCTATGTACCAACACGTAGCATTGCATCATAGTTATCACTGCTCAATTTACACCTTCACATATAAATTAGCACATGCATGTTTTATGCAAATCTGTGGCCTATTCTGCTCTCTCTCTTTCCCCCCTGATGCTGAAGTGGTGACCCAATCAAGGCCTAGATTGCAGCAACACGCTCTACACAGAGATGCCTTGGAAGCCAACGGCTTCATGTGCTACGGAACATCCCCCTGCCTTTTGGCTCGCCTCCAGGGTTACCTTGATGGCAGCTGTTGCTATCTGGATGTGATGGAGGCGCCGCAGAGTGCTCTCCCGATCAATGAAGTATGAGGCTGCCAGCTGGTGCAGGGTTTCCAAGGAGACCGTGGCATTGCTACCACCACTTCCTGCCAGGCCGCCGGCTTCCGCTTTCCGACTGAGCTTGCGCTTGTCCACAAAAATGGTCAGGGACTCTTCTCCTGCAAAGGCATGAGGCACAGTGTTTAGTGAGCTGCACATCAGGACTCAGATGCTCTGGTCTCAGTGTGCCTTTTGGGTGACTGTCCAATCACCAGCTTAACGAAGGGACAAAACGCACATCTCACAGGAGAGCTTCAACCAGAGAAAATGTTGAAAAGTTGACCACCATCCCATCACGATCACCCCTTGCCTCTCCTTGTCTGTTATGTGAGGCTCACGGCTTTGTTTTCCGGCAGACTCGCTTCACCCACAATCTCCCAAAAGCTAATTCACTCCCCCTGGCTCAAGTCCTTCAATGGTCACCAGTCCATATCTGGAGTCCACAGGTGGGCAAATACCTTTAGCAGGTGAGGCAAAGCTTAGCCCCACAAAGGTGACAGCACCTTCTTATCGGCAAGTCCTAGGCTCTGTGCTTTAACCCACAACACCACCTGCATTCCTGCGGATAGAAATGTTTTAATAAATTAATAAGCCTGGTGTCCTCCCTCAACTATACGGATAGTTTTGGCAGAGGAACGCGGCAAATCCAGAAGTTCTGTATCAGGGACTGGCATCTGACTGGCTCCTTGCTTGTCACCTGACTCTCCAGATCAAGAGGATTTTAGGCTGTTCCAGCAGTGTTCTAGAAACATAGATAGCTCAGTCAGTAGAGCATGAGACTCTTAATCTCTGGGTTGTGGGTTTGAACCCTACATTGGGCAAAAAGATTCATGCACTGTAGGGGGTTGGACTAGATGACCCTTGTGATCCCTTCCAACTCTAGGCTCGCCATTCCTTCCTTTGACCAGTCCCCTTGGTGGCACGGGGGGGGGGGGGAATGAACCAACTCGTGATCCACACAGTTCCTGGTCTTGAGCCCCATAATGCTTGTTGGTGCCTATACTTCAAGCTTTATAAAGCACCCTAGGTGTCTTTTATGGAAGGTCCATTTAAGCCAACTCTCATTGAATAAATTAACAATGATTATGATTATGGCTATGATTGTGATTTATATACTGCCCTTCATTAGAAGATCTCAGGACAGTTCACAAGATTAAAAAAACGAATAATTAAAACAAAAACAGCAAAACAATAGCCCCCCCTCCCACAAACACATTTAAAACTGAGGATATCTCCTGCCTCTGGGCAATTTCTACACACACACACACACACACACACACACACACACAATCAGATCCATTTATAACTGGAACATGCTAATTCTATATATGGGTGTCAACAGCAGTTCCACAGTGGACTTTTAATAGACCTACAGAAGATCAAAACACAGAAAACACATGTTCAGACTAAGGAGGGGAGAGGAAAAAGCAGCCTTGGCAAGTGAGGAGGTATTATCTTAAGCCAATTGGTCACTTGCACAGCAAAATGTCACTAATTGTCTTTAGCTGTCTGGCAAGCTTGTTTTGTTGCTATTAGTAGACATGACTTATGGATTTCTAAAAATCCATACCGCTACTTTAAGCCCTGCCTTGAACTGCGGCTTTAATCAATAACAACAAAGTCTTCACGCCAATTTGTATTAGTGTGAGAACTTTGTTGCCAGATTATGGGGAAAGGGCGATTCAACGGACCCCAACGCCCCACGTGAGGTTCCCAAAGTTGCTCGGTGTGACAAGAGGCATGGGGAGACACATGGGCAGACTGAGAAGGGGTGTGGGTGGCTTCAGCAAAGAGAGCCAGCCCACCATAACATCACGAAGAGTCAGGATGGTACCACTCAGCCATGGAGCTCCCTCACCTTTGACAATGTGCCTTCTCTCAGCTGACCCCATCACAGGGCTGTTATGGGAAGGATGAGAGGGCTGTACAAAAACAGAACAGACTAAACAACTCCTGTGACTGCCCATTGTGGCTTTTCTCATGGTAAGTAAGCATTTCATCTGCTTTGGACCACAGTCTTGTGCTTGGTCTGATGGAGAGCTAGTGGTGGGAAGACCTGGTCCTTGGGCTTGTGGAATCTGTGCTGTCCCGCAGAGCCAAGGGGGAGTCTTTGTAATCTGCCTGTGCTGGTCACACAATGCACTGGGGATCAAGCTTACCAGACAAAGTGCCTCTCACCCCACCAAGATCGTCGGATGAGGCCAACCTGGCAATGCTGCGACCTGCAGAGGTTCGCTGCAGTGCTTCTCAAAGGATGTGGCAGGAAGATTCGAGAACAATCCAATATTATAGTTCACGAAGGATTCATGTTGTTATGTAGCTGCATTATTCTATACTTTCCGGATGCCCTGTGATGATATTTTAAGTAGTTGTGTTTTATGCTATAAATCAAGGGCTGCTAGGAGTTGTTTCTTTTTGTTTTCAGATGTATTTTTTATCAATTAAAAATTTGGTGTGGTGTGAGCCAATTTTTATTCCGAAAGTGTGGCCCAGAGAACTTTTTTTGAGAACCACTGCCTTCCTGTGGAACTGCCTGTGCTCCAAATGCAATTTCAGTACTTGAAGAAAACACATTTGTGGAGGCCTTTCCTGACCATGTAGTGCCAGTTGGATTTTATTTCCTTTTAGTTTCCCAGCACTGACTTAATTTGAGTTTTATGATTATTTTTGGTTGTTGTTTTTTTGTACACCACTTGGCTATTATGTATGAAAAATGGTATATAGATTTTAATAAGCAAAACAAAATACGGCCAGCGGTAGCGAGTGCAGGATGGGGCGGGACAGCCACCAAAGCCAGGATGGCAGTGATACACGTGACTAAGAAGTCATAGGGTGGCTCTTGAGTGTGGGGTGCCTGGGTTTTCCCCATGCCAGGCCCGTTTTATTCACCTTTGCACTTTTCCATTCAACATGGTATCCCCACTGAGTGCCCATAAATATATGTGTGTAATGGGAATTGCGGTTGCTTGTGCGTAAACTGCAAACTGCTCCAAGCTGGTTGTATAGCTGAACCTTTCCCTGGTTTGACAGCCCTTACAACGCGACTGTCTCAGTCACTGGCAGCATCCGTTAGTGGGCGTTTCCTAAACTTCCTCCAACATAAAAATTCCTTGACTCCAAGTCTCCTCCTAGATTCTCTGCGCGGAAGCCTTCTGCGCAGCGTGGGCGTGCCAAGCGGAGGACCTGTGCTCTCTCCGCTGATTTCACTGGAAGAGTCTCGGAGCCTTCCCTCCGCAGTACTCTCAGCCTCCCCTTTCTCCCTGGTGTCCCCTGGATTTCCTTCCCCCGAGGAAGCTCTCTCTCTCTCCTTGCTAGTTCCCTCCCCTGCATCATTGGAGCGTCTTACCTCTCCTCTCGCCTCTGATGGCAGTTCCCTGACAATGTGCATAGAAATCAGTAGTATCCGGAAGCTGTGTTGAAGTGTAGGGCTCTTGGCCGCCTTCCCCTACCTGCTGCCCTAGAGATATTTCAGACTTCACCTTCCCTAAGCTTCGGTCTAGGCTGGCTTTGGTAGTTGTGCTCCAAAACATATGGAGGGCACAACTTTGCAAAAGGGCCGTCTTGACCTTTGTGTAAAAGACTCTGGAGTCAATGTTTGTTTCAGTCAGGCCCCCCAATCTTTATGCTCCTGGTGCTTTGAAATGTGTGGCTGCTTCTCCATGCCAGTTCTGCCTTGAGCTGAAAATACGTGTGTGGCCATAATGCTTGGGATGGGAAGAGGAATTTGAACAATTTGAACCCTGTTGTATGAGCAGCACTATTGGTTGCTGAGCTGTGGTGCCAGCACAGAGGCCTCCCATGAGGTTCAGCCTGATCTTTCTATTTCTTATTCCCCTTGCTGACGAAGCTGCGAAGAGTTGCCTGCGACACACTCATGGCACTGCTGCCTGTGGGCTGCGTGTCAGTCTGCTGAGATGTGGCACTATGATGACCAGGGGGCAGGTGATGTAGTATGACTGTAACTGTTGTCAGCGGAAGGTGCCATGACTTGTAGGGTTGCAAAACTATCGTCGTAGACTCTGTTCAAGAGGGTTCTGGGCATTACCACCAGGCATACTGCTTGCAGCTCGATGGTTGCCATCGTATGATCAACTGTGCACTGGGTGCCAGCCTAGGCGCTGGCACAGCAAGGACATTTTGTACAATGGAATCGAACTGCCTGACTGCAATCCTTTGCACACTTTCTTGGGAGTAACCAACCCCCCTCCCCACTGTATAATGGGACCCGCTTCTGAGTAAAGATACAGTGCATGGGACTGTAAGGCTGCACATCTATGGATAGTTAATTGGAAGTAAGCCCCACTGAACTCAATGCAACTTAATTCTGAGTACACATGATGAGGAGCTTTTGTTCCCACGTTGACAATCTGCAATCTCACAACCGATACACACCTTGAACTCCTTGAAGAGGAAGAGTGGGACATAAATTAAACAAATTAATAAATTAATAAAACTGTTACAGTAGTACAGAGATAACGGTGTGCCTGGAACACATTTTTTTAATATAAAAACACAACACTTAATTCAGGTACTCGGCCGATGTGGCTGAAGACTATAGTTTTTGAATTTAAGAGAGAAAACACATGGGAAGAAAGGGGAACATTCACCTCCAAGTGTGGCAGAGAGCAGGAAATGGGTCCCGTATTTTTTAATCAGGTTCTCGGTGATCTGCTGGAGGCTGGGCCGACGCCCCAGAAGGCGAATGTTGCGGATGAATTCTGGAGCCAGGGGCAGAGGCAAGCTGAAGAAATCTTTCCTTTCCAATGCCAAATTATTCACCTTCCAGCGAGCAAATTCTCTGGAGGAGAAAGCCAAGAAAACAGTAATGGCAAAGTAAGCGCGATTATAACTGTATCCAGGACCCAGGCCTGGTTTTTCCTAATATAAAAAAGGAGCACGTTTCCAGCACCTAGGAATAAGGGGATAAAGGACCCTCTGAAGATAACACAAATACAGACTGTCTATCGTGAGTTAAGTATACACATGGGGAGGGGGGTCAACAGGGGCGAGAACACTAGTTCCACTTCCATTACCTCTCCAGCCATCCTCACAAGTTGGAGGGTGACGTCCCAAACTGGGGAGCCTGATTTTCCAGGCTTCTAAAACACACAAGCCACCCCCAGGAGTAAAAGAGGCTCCCTGCTTCAGACGCTCACCCTCCAACTCAGGGCAGCCTGTCCTGTTTCGATGCCTGAGGCAAAACAGGGGCTGCCTTCACACTGCCCCTGAATTTACCGGGATTGTGTGGTTTTGGCCCCCAGTGGGAGGTCTGCGAAATCTCACCAGAACCCAGAAGCTGCAGCCACTGGTCCTTGCTTCCACAGTGGCAACAGTGGTAGGGTTGCAGGAGAAGTGAGAAGGGGTGGCGATATCTGCAAGAGTCTCACAAGATCTCACCAGAAGCCACCGCTTCTCCTCGCTCCTCCGGTGGAAGAGGGGGAACTGCCCCTTGGGATTCCCCCCCAAAATGGCTGCCTCAGTCCCCCTCTGGCCAGTCCTGCTCCAAGTGAGACTGGGAGAGGGATGGGGACCAAGTTGCACACTAGTCTCTACGGTCCACCTCTTCCTTCACCGATTTCCCTACCACAAAGACAGAAAGCCTGAAGAACTAGAGAATTCTGCACAATATTCTGAGTGTTCTGGGTTTCTGTATGAATCCAATCTTTAGCACAGGCCTTGCAGTGTGAAGATTGTAGGCTTAATTTAAAATGTTCCAGAGGGGGAAGTGAGCCCTGCCAAAGACACTGAAAAGCTGTTCTGAATCAAATGAATCATACTGAGATAGATGGACCAAGTATAAGGCAGCTTCTTATGTTAATACCACACCCTTACATGTATGATGCTTCCAATATGGGATCCAACTCACACAAACATGTAATACCAATTCACACACTTTACTTACCTGACAGTACAGACATCTCCGGAAAACGATAAACAACAGCAACTGAAAATATTACATGCAAAGTGTTCTGAAAACCAGGGGTTTACAGAAAACACCCTGAAAAAATGCAATTAAGACTACAGACCTAAGTATACTTACTAGGGATTAAGTCCCATTGAGCTCAATTAGACTTTTCTGCATAAACATAGAGCCACACTCTAAATTATTTTCTGTTTTCCTTTCCTCCCCCCCCCTTCCCTCAAAATTCCTCATCTGCTCCCCCTGAGCAGAAACCTCCAAATTCACCTGGACATTTAAATTTTGCAGCTATTATCATTTTCCCCACTGCGTGGAGAGTTGCTTCACCAGCCCAAACAGGACATGCAACGTTGGTAAGAGGCAGAAGATAACATTCACAATAACAGTTCGACTGAGAACCTGCAATTGTGTTTTTGGTTGGCTTCAGGTAAAGATGTATGGAACACCACTACCAATAAATTTCCTTAGTCTTACTGAAACATTCTTATTGCTTCCTTAGGAATTCCTTGGATGTTTTGCCTAAGCAGGAACCTCCAAATTCCCATCAATATTTTTGTTTCAGACAAATGTGATGGCAACTCTGTTGAAGACTTCATTTTCGTGCCTAGTACCTTGACAGTAACACTGATTGCTACAACCAGAAATGAGTGATGCCAACAGCTTGTGGAAACACATAGTGGCACTAGGCCAAGAGTGCTGAAGGAATTCAGTTCATATCAGCTTGATCCTATTCCTTCAAGGAATATTTCTGATCCATACCCCATCTGTATGAACCAGCTTTCCAGATGGATAGGACATTAGAGAGATTTATACAAGGCAGTCTATACACCACAGTAAATACTGGCAATCTGTAGATCTGATAAAGTGCCCCAAATTATAAAAGGAGGGAAAGGGCATATATTTGCACGGCTACTCTTTTCCTTCCCCCAAGGCAGGATAAAATAGCAAAACCACTTAAGAGTAACAAGACTACTACACATCTGCTTCGTCCTATGTTACGGTTGTCAAGCTAAACCACAAAGACATTGGCTTGCCTTTTAAAGGGTTTGATGCAACTCCAGAGGTGATGCTCTGGATACTGCTTTGCTTCCATCAGTCCCGCCTGGCATGGCCAACGGGCAGGGATTGTGCGAAACATAGCTGAACAACATCTAGAGGGGCAAAGTTTCCCCATCCCTGCTCTCTTGGGTTCTTACAGGAAGAAAACAATGGCTAGAGACCATGGGATTTGCTATTTCCTCTGCCTATTGATTCAACTGAGGAGACAATGGAAACTGCAAATTCCATGCTGCCTGGTGGGAAATTAGTCTCTTGAGCAAGCTCAGGAACATAATTTACAGTGAAGGAGAAACCGAAAGGCTTCCTGCATTTTAGTGATGCCACTCTGCTGCTAGTTACTCCTACCCCATCTGAAAGTAACCGTTTTTGTCTTGGAGAGGGGGATGGGGAAACTGGCAGGGGAAGAATGTGTAGTCCTCTATTTGCCAGGTTCATAATTGTGTCTACTTCTGCCATTATCAGTACAGTTGCATTTGAGTCTGGTCATTGCATGAAACCAGACTATCACCACCAAGTCCCAAGAAGCCAACCTGACAAAATCTCTTCTCCTTTAGAAGCCCAGCAGCCCTGCTGCCCTTTTTGCACGTTGACACCTTAAGGATACTTGTACCACTGTGACTGGAGTTGTATCTTCCTTCACACTAGATCTTGGCTTATAAAAAAAGGCCCCCATTTATGAAACAGCTTTTACACTGAGAGCCATTTCGGAGTTTAGTTTTTAAGTCTTTCTGTGTGCAAAATATAGGCTTTACTCCAGATGATTCACTTTAAATTCTGATTATTTACTTCAGTTTGACCTTGGGGCAATCTCGCTCTCTCTCAGTCTGACCTGTCTCACAAGATTGCACTGAGATTGGGGAGACAGGGACGTACCTTGCGTATGGCACCTTGAGGGAAGAACGGTGAGGCAAAAATGTAATTAACAAAAGCAGTACCTCTTTTGGGCCACCTATCAGGCCATTCTTTGTATTGAGATCTCGGCCAAAGATAAACGTGTTGACACTCAGCAATTTTATACATATCAGTTTAACATCTGCTGCCTGTGGAACAAGTCATGAGCTACGTGCCAACCAGACCTCCACTTAAGAGGCCTCACATATTCTTCACACTATGATGGCTGGCATGGAGATGATTTCAGCAGCCTGCTGTGTCCCCTAACAATGCGGCTGTAAACAATGATCGGCCAATTTCATTCTAATCTTGACAATTTCACTGTAATTAAAACCAGGCTGTGGCTTGCAAACACTTTAATTAAGTCTGATTGGGAAAGATGGAGGAGAAGCAAGGGAGTATAGCGCATGGCTGGCAAAGCCAGCAATAACACAGAGTTCTAAGACTTCTGAGCATGCCACCCACGCAGCTGCCAAACTAAGTTTTAAACCAGGCTAAATGTGGAGTGGAGCAGAGTTTAGGCTCAAATGACAGTTGCGAGATTGCAAACCCTAAGTCAGTTTCGCCAAACACCTGGTAGTTGAGGAACATGTTTTACTTAATTATAACTGAATGCACAATTCACTCTTCAACCTGGAAAGCTTATTTTTAAAAATGCTAAGAATAAAAATTAAATCCCACCAATTTTGGTTTCTGTTCAAGTCACTGAGATTTGTCCTGGGCACAAACTTTGTGCAAATTGCAGTGCTTCTGCATTGTTGCATCTCCAGTGTGCTCACACACAATACAGAAGGTGGGTTTATTTATTTTTTCATACAACATAGTTTGATAGTTACTACAACATGGCAGTGGCAGCAACAAAAAGAGCATATCTCTTAACCAATACAATCTATTCGGTGAATCTCGCAGCAGAGCTCTTTTTAAGTCTGGTGCAGACCAGGGTTGCATCATTGACAAAGGACCAGTCAATATCCTGCTATGAAAAGTATCCGCCATTTTGAATCCATGCCAGTACAGTGGGTTTATCTATTTGCTCATTTTCACTAAAAATCCTTCAGGGCAACTTACTTTTTTTTTTAAAAAAAAAAGTGCATTAGAATAAAACCCTCAAAATCTTATTAAAATCCTTTTAAATATAGATTGGGAAATAGTGGAGAGATCTGATGGATTTACTATTATTATTATTATTATTATTATTATTATTATTATTATTATTATTATTATTTTGCTGTTGTTACCCATCCTGTGAGATGGAATATAAATCTAAATAAATAGATAAACACACCTATTTATGTATGTTATACTGAATGTACAAAGTTTAGTGGTTATTGACATTCACATGTGAATGCTAACCAGCTGCAGATTAATCTGTTTCCCCCACTTTTGGATACACAATAAAACATTGACAATGACGTTTAGATGACTCTCAACATTCACCGATTCAAATGTTGTGTTTCCATTCCTCTTTTGAGTGCTCTGCATGATAACCAATAAGAGAAACACAGGAGGAGGTTGGGGAGGCGACTGGGAATGGAAAGTTTACCAATGGTGGGCTGGTGCTCAGAGACATTATGCCTGGGTACACATTATCATTTACTTTGGCTCCAGTGTGCTCCCACTCCTGCTGCTTGGAGCCATTTACACATTGTGTTAGCCACAATACACATCTATCTTGAAAAATATATGCAGGCCTTCTATCCCAACACTTGTTAGATGGAATTTCAGTTATCCAAACATGAGTAACCTCACTATACATACTTCAGATTCAGATATCCAAACAGCAGGACCTGAATGTAGTTGTTGTTGTTTAGTCGTTTAGTCGTGTCCGACTCTTCGTGACCCCATGGACCAGAGCACGCCAGGCACTCCTGTCTTCCACTGCCTCCCACAGTTTGGTCAAACTCATGCTGGTAGCTTCAAGAACACTGTCCCACCATCTCGTCCTCTGTCATCCCCTTCTCCTTGTGCCCTCCATCTTTCCCAACATCAGGGTCTTTTCCAGGGAGTCTTCTCTTCTCATGAGGTGGCCAAAGTATTGGAGCCTCAGCTTCACGATCTGTCCTTCCAGTGAGCACTCAGGGCTAATTTCCTTAAGAATGGATAGGTTTGATCTTCTTGCAGTCCATGGGACTCTCAAGAGTTTCCTCCAGCACCATAATTCAAAAGCATCCATTCTTCGGCGATCAGCCTTCTTTATGGTCCAGCTTTCACTTCCATACATCACTACTGGGAACACCATGGCTTTCACTATACGGACCTTTGTTGGCACTGCATGAAGTACTCAAACCAAATAAGCAGCTTAAACAATCCTGTGTTTTTGTGTGGTGGGAAGAAGGGGGGGGGGGAGATCAGACAAATAAGACAGCATTTTTCCTTCCTTGTTTGCTTTTTGAAAGGTTTCAGAATGTTTTGCTGGGTTAAAATTTTGTGGTCAGGAATGCATTAGAAATTTCCCCATAGGAATAAATGGAAATCATAGACTTGCTATGTGAATCCTCAGCTAACAAACTATTTCCTGAGAATGCCTTGTGTTCATCTTCCAAATAAATAATAATAATAATAATAATAATAATAATAATAATAATAATAATATTTAATATCCTGCCCTCCCTGGCCAACCTGGGCTCAGGGCAGCTAACATCAAAGTATATAATACATTAAAACATAAAATCCAGCAATTGACTGAAATACAGCTTAAAATCAGCTTAAAATCAGAATAAATCAGATGGCAACCCCACAATTTATAACTATAACTATAAGGGTTGGGAACATGAAGTGCTCACCAGGCTCAGTTATTTGTATGAGCCACTGAGAAAAGTTAGAGAGGCCACTTACAGTGGTGCCTCGCAAGACGAAATTAATCCGTTCCGCGAGTCTCTTCGTCTTGTGGTTTTTTCGTCTTGCGAAGCACGGCTATTAGCGGCTTAGCGGCTATTAGCGGCTTAGCGGCTTTAAGAAAAAGGAAACAAACTCGCAAGAACTCGCAAGACGTTTCGTCTTGCGAAGCAAGCCCATAGGGAAATTCGTCTTGCGGAACGACTAAAAAAATGCAAAACCCTTTCGTCTAGCGAGTTTTTCGTCTTGCGAGGCATTCGTCTTGCGGGGCACCACTGTATATGCAAGGTCTTGTAAAAAGAGGGGGGTGAGACTGGACCCTGATCAAAGACCTGGCAGAACAGCTCCGTCTTGCAGGCCCTACTCTATTCTGAACTTAAAAATGGAAAGTGTAATACTAGTGGTCAACAAACGAGGTTTAGAGACTCACTCAAAGAAAATCTTTTTTTTTTCTTTTAGTATAAACACTGACAATTGGGAAACACTGGTCTGCGAGCGCTCCAATTGGAGAACAGCCTTTACCAAAGGTGTCATGGACTTTGAAGATGCTCAAACTCAGGACAAAAGGAAAAAACATGCTGGTAAGAAGAAGGCACGCTTGGCAAACCCTCACAGTGATCAACTCCCGCCTGGAAACCTATGTCCCCACTATGAAAGAACGTGTGGATCCAGAATTGGCCTCCACAGTCACTTACAGACTACAGTGGTACCTCAGGTTACATACGCTTCAGGTTACATACGCTTCAGGTTACAGACTCCGCTAACCCAGAAATAGTGCTTCAGGTTAAGAACTTTGCTTCAGGATGAGAACAGAAATTGTGCTTCGGCAGCACGGTGGCAGCAGGAGGCCCCATTAGCTAAAGTGGTGCTTCAGGTTAAGAACAGTTTCGGGTTAAGTACGGACCTCCGGAACGAATTAAGTACTTAACCTGAGGTACCACTGTAACTGTTAAGACCGTGTTCATGGAAGACAATCTTACCTGGCCACGAGTGGTCGCCAAAGAAGAAGAAGCAGCTTGTCTAACAAACTATTTCCTGAGAATGCTCTGTGTTCGGATAGAGAGACCTCTGGGTACTGCTGTTTAATGCATTTGCCTGAAACCAGCTTCCATCCCATTGAAAACATGAGCCACATTCACTTCACAGTGAAGCTGAGGTGTGCGTGTTTCAGACAGTCATTGTGCATGTGCAGGTGGCAGGTTCATGGGGAGGAGTTGGTTCCAGATGTAGGGAAACCAAACAGGTAATGTGCATTGTGTGGAGATATCCCCACCCCCTTTTTGATGTGTACAACAACATGCAAATGTGACTGCTGGCATATACATAACCTGTAATCCCAGATACCATGGGAGGGGGCTGGTACCTTCCTGCCCTGCCCTCGAACTTCTCAAAACAACAGAGCCAGGGATGGGAAAAGATTCTGGGCTAGGCAAGGCCTCAGCTGGATCCAACAGGACTCTTGGGTTTTAATACGTCAGTTCTGACATCACCACAGAAAGTTGCCAAAGCTGTGCCCAACCCTAGTGTAACGCCTTTGTTCCCAACTCCTGGAAACACTCACTGCTGAACAAGCCACTAGGAAAACTGTGGCGGGAAAGAGAGAGAAATGAGACCATCAAAAAGTAGCCGTGTTGATTCTGAGTTAAGTACTGCATTGCCCTGTTAAAAGGCTGTGGCAAAGGTTAAGAAAGGGAGGAATCTGCAGTGGGTAAGGTTGGCCTAAGTTCACCTGCGCTTCTGTCTCTCTGAAACAAACAAAAAACCCCACTCACAAAGGGTTAGCAGCCTGCCTGCTGCAGAGGAACAGAAAGATTAAGGCCGCTCTAGTCCCACAGGGTTGACTCTTCCTGCCCCATTTCTGTCGCCAGAAGCCTCTCAAGAGAGCCTGTGGGTGTGGGTATCCCACAGCAGAAAGGGTGTGTGTGTGCGTGAAGGTAGAGAAGGTGTGGGGAGAACCCAACTCTCTCAAGGCCAGGGCTTAAGAGAACAGACCTAGCTCAGGCACTGGCGCCAGCGATGCTGTTGTTGTTGTCAGACGCACTGCCTTTCAGCATCCCTTTCCTCCCTGTGTGCACTCATTTCCCCAAGCCACATCCTGGCTATTAGGGTTTTCGTAAGCTGGGGAGGGGCCAAACACACCATTCTTTCAGGAATAATCAGGTGGGCTTTGGTGATGCTCATTAAAGTGAGGAATTGACAGGGCTGATTAGAACGAGGCAGCTTGTGAGCAAGAACCGTGAAAAACTGCCAGGCTCAGAACTCCGCAGAAGCTCGTCCATCATGACTTGCAATGCCCCCGTGCCTCTACCTTCCCACTGGCTAGAAATCTGCAAATGATGCCAAATGACATCAACCTACACAAACAAGAGCAGCAGAGCGGGGGAGGCTGGAAGCAAAACTTGAGCAGGGCAAATAAAGTGCCCTTTAGGGAAGTTGACAAATACAAAAAAAAAAAAAAAACCATGATTGAGTGTGGCTGAATCAATGGCCTCCTCATTAGCTCATGTGGGTTGCCCAGTACGTGTAAGGCCAAGAACACAGTAACCCAGACCCAAGAGGGGCCTAAAACAAAATGTTGCAGCGTGTCTTCTCCCCTAAAAGGAGTGCTCTAAGAAGGGAGTGGAGGGAGGGTTTCAGCCATTCCCTGCAAGCAGAGTATTCCACTTCCCTCTCTTTATCTCTCTCTGTCTCACACATACACATTCTGTTTTTTTCTTTTCTAGCTGTCACTCAATATTCCGTAGCTATTAAGCATGCTCACTCCTTATTAGCCAGGGTTTTTTTGGGGGGTGGGGAAAGCTGCCTTCTGGATAGTTTTTTTTTTTGGGGGGGGGTATTCGTTTTGCATTGCAAACATTGCTGTTCCCCCAGTCATGCTGATTCTTGCCTCTAGTTGTAACTTCCCCAAGTTCACCAGCACATGGAGAGATAGGAACATAAAAGCACCAACAGATGCACCTGATACATGTAGCATCACCGAATTTATTTACTCCTTCCAGGGACAGACCATCCTGAAGGAGGCCACTTATGACTGAATATTCCGTGGAATGGTTGAATGTCAGGACACTCTGTTGCTAGGTCTACTGCCGTCCAACTTGCAGGTGGTGATTTTCTGCACCGGGGGAAGGGGGAGACACTTTTGTGTCCATGGAGTAGGGTTACCAGGCGTCCCCATTTCCCAGGGACAGTCCCCGGTTTTGCGAATAAGTCCCCAGACAAATTCCATCCCTGGAATGTCCCTGGATTTCATCTAATGTCCTGGGGAAATGCAGCGGCGGCAGTCTCAGCAGCCCGGAGCAGTTGGCTCTGGCTGGCTTCAGGAGCTACTCGGAAGTCCCCATGTGATGGTGGTGCAGGGGCTCAAAGATGCAGCTTCCGGGCTGCCTCCACCTTCCCTGACCCCCAGCAACTAAGCTGTGAAGGGAAGCTTTGTGCTGCCTATCGGAACAGCCTCCCAACTCCTACTTGCGTGCAAGCAAGAGGGGGCAGGGATCTCTCAGTTAGGCAACGGGAAGCCTCCCTTCCCAGCTGAGGGATCCCCGCCCCCTCCTGCTTGCACACAAGTAGGAATTGGGATGGGGCTGCTCCGATGGGAAGGGAGGCATTGCGCTGCCTAAGAGATCCCTGCCCCCTTCTGCTTGCACACAAATAGGAATTGGGATGGGGCTGCTCCGAAAGGCGCTGTGAAGCCTCGCTTCCCAGCTGAGGGATCCCCACCCCCTCCTGCTTGTACACTAGTAGGAATTGGGTTGGGGCTGCTCTGATGGGAAGGGAGGCATCACACTGCCCAAGTCTCGCCAGCGCCGCTGCTCTCGGCCCTCCTTCTCCGCCTTCCATACCTGACCCACCACACACCACTTCCCCACCACCACCACCGAAGAACCAACAACATGAGCCCAGGCTCATGAAGAAAGGAGATAGAAACCTTGTAGGAAGGGGGAAACGTGGTGGTTGAGGTCAAGGTGGCAGCCGCCCCTCTGCCACCGCCATCACTGCAGCATCAACAAACATTTATTGATTGATTGATTGATTGATTGATTGATTGATTGTGTCCCCAGATTCACTGGGAAAAAAAATCTGGTAACCTTACCATGGAGGCTCCTCCCGTTTTTAGAACTCTGAACAATTTGGAAGGTGACAGAAACTAAAACCAAGTGATGACATGCCCATCCCTGCTGCTGCCTTCACACATATTTTCTTTATTATTCTTACAATTTTTGCTACTTTATTTACACATCACCTTATATCTGAAGGGCTCAAGGAGACTTACATATAGCAAACAAATATTAAAAACAAATATTAAAAACGTAACTCCTGGAGAGGGCTTTAGTCTATGCATTATGCGAATCTACCAACCCCAGATGTCAAATCTTTATTGCTTAGCCAAAGGCCACCATCAGTCATATAGCAATGCAATGGAAAAGCCGGGACACGCCTCAAAATAGGATTAAAACATATGAATAGAACAACCCACTGCGATATCCAATATATATCCAATATATTTTACACGATGATAGCTTTAACTTTCATTATGAAAGCAACAGGTTCTTGCCAGTTTATAATTAGCCCAACACTAACAACAGAATTGACAAGTCCTCCTGCTACAGGAATTCTTCATCTGCCCTTCATTATTCTAAATCATGCAGGCAGTCAATCACATGGGATTCTACCCATTCTTTTTTAATAGGCAAAACTACAACTAGAAAACTAGCTAGGTCATATAGAATCCTCCTACAGGTCTGGTAGTTAATAATAATAATAATAATAATAATAATAATAATAATAATAATAATAATAATAATAATAATTTTATTATTTATACCCCACCCATCTGGCTCGATTTCCCCAGCTACTCTGGTCAGCTTTCAGCATATTTTGAAACATAATAAAACACCAGACATTAAAAACTTCCCGATACAGGGCTGCCTTCAGATGTCTTCTAAAAGTCAGACAGTTGTTTATTTCCTTGACATCTGAAGGGAGGGTGTTCCACAGGGCAGGTGCCACTACCGAGAAGGCCCTCTGCCTGGTTCCCTGTAATTTCGCTTCTCGCAGTGAGGGAACTAGCAGAAGACCCTCAGAGGAGGACCTCAGTGTCTGGGCTGAGTGATTGGGGTGGAGACACTCCTTCAGGCATACTGGGTCTTTAGAGCTTTCAAGTTTAGAGCTTTCAAGTTTAGAGCTTTCAAGTTTGGCACCAACACTTTAAATTGTGCTCGGAAATGCACTGGAAGCCGATGAAGATCCTTTAGGACTGGTGTTATATGGTCCTGGTGGCCACTCCCCGGCACCAGTCTAGCTGCCACATTCTGGATTAGTTGTGGTTTCCGAATCACTTTCAAAGGTAGCCTCACGTAGAGTGCTTGGAATTATCGTTCCACAGATGTGCCGAAAAAGATAAGAGATAGGTCAAAGCCAATCGCCCTGCCACACCCTTTCAACTAAAATCAGTAGCGTCTGGTAAGGTTGGCCAGAGCCATGAAACCACCCTCCCAACATTGGAGACATTTCACCTTACCTAGATAGGGCTGGAGTGGAGCAGAGCAGAGCAGAAACACAGCTGAGGTTGCACAGATGCACCGGCAGAACCAATCTGGCGCTTCCACCAGTGTGCCCCCCCCAGCCCTGACCTCCTTGCTGCCCTGCTCCACCCCAGCCCCATAGAAGCGAGCAGAAGCAATGCAGATGGCACAAGGTTGGCTCTCTGGCTCTGCCCCACCACACCAGGCATTGCTCACTAAAATGATCTGAACAGAGAATCAATGACTCTGCCATTTTACACGCTGTCCAGCGACTTCTAGTTCTTCTGACTGGTGGTGCAATTATTTTTATTATTATCATCAGTGCAGAGAAAAGGAGACTGGTGTGGCACACCGAGCCCCAACCACCATCTCAGGACCATTCAGTCTGCTTCCCCTCAATGAGGTAATGAACTGAGACAATCCCCAGCCACTACTGCTGCTTGTCTTGGATGCCAGAAAACAGCAGGTTCCCTTCTCTCTTCGGCTTGTGGGGATTGATCTTGGCACTTGCTTTCCCCCAGAGGAGAGCAGGGAGCTTCTGGGACAAGTCCCCAACTGCCACCCATCTTGACAGCTGGCTCCCTTCTAGCTGCAAGACAGGCACAGTACAGGGAACCGATTCCATGCCTCACCTGGTTAACAGAGCAAAGCCACTTGGCTCAGACTCAGATGCTTACAGAAATACAAAAATATCAGCTTCCTCCTGATTAATAGTGCTTGAGAGCTGATGTAGTGTACTAACTGAGCAACAATAGCAATGAATCAGGGTGCTTGTGGTTTCCATCTTGCCTTGCCAGGAACTCACAAGGTTCCTTAGGCAAGCCACCCTCTCAGCTTATCCAACTGCAATATGGGGTTAATAATATGATTCTACGTGGGTGACGCTGTGGGTTAAGCCACAGAGCCTAGGGCTTGCCGATCGGAAGGTCGGTGGTTCGAATCCCCTTGACGGGGTTAGCTCCTGTTGCTCGGTCTCTGGTCCTGCCAACCTAGCAGTTTGAAAGCATATCAAAGTGCAAGTAGATAAATAGTTGCCGCTCCAGCAGGAAGGTAAATGGCATTTCCATGTGCTGCTCTGGTTTCGCCAGAAGCGGCTCAGTCATGCTGGCCACATGACCCGGAAGCTGTACGCCGGCTCCCTCGGCCTATAGAGCGAGATGAGCGCACAACCCCAGAGTTGTCCACGACTGGACCTAACGGTCAGGGGTCCCTTTAGTTTACAAGGCTATTGTAGAGATTACAACAAGATATGTGAAATGCTTTGTGAGCTCAAAGGTGAAATATAAATACTGTTATTATTAAGTAGACAGGCTTGTCTTTGCATCACTGCAATGGCTAATGCCCTCCACTGATTTCTTTATTTCCATTTAACTTTTAACTCCTGTTCCAAGAAAACGGCCCTGTAACTAAAGCTAAAATGGGAACCAATATTTCCCCAAATCTGAAGCTTCCCATACATGAAATTGCAGTATTTAGAAGCAAGGTATTTTTAAAGTGCAAAACTGGGCTCTTGCCGCAAGGCACTGACAGCCTCACAGGTCTGCTGTGAGGATGAAACATAGATACAGGGCAATTTGTCTTGAGCTTTTGACATAACTTGGAAAGACATTTATAGAGAACGAAGCTTGTGCAATTTGAAAAGGTTGAGTGTTAAACATTTTTGAATCCTGATCAACAGTAATTACCAAACCTGAATTATCCTTTTCTTGTTTGTCAAAACCCAGGTTTACAGTTTGTGTCCCCGAGACAAACTATGAGAAATATACCAAGAACTAATCTTAGTTATAGCTTGTGATTTTTCTGAAGTGCTATACATTCTAGGTCAGGCTTCATCAAACTCGGCTCTCCAGATGTTTGGAGACTACAGTTCCCATCATCCCTAACCAATGGTCCTGCTAGCTAGGGATCATGGGAGTTGTAGGCCAAAAACATCTGGAGGGCTGAGTTTGAGGAAGCCTGTTCTAGGTGGTGGGGCCTACAGATTTCAACTGCTGGTTGGCGCTGAGCTACTGGAATATATTACACCTAAAATGGTACCAATTGCATTGGCTGCCATTGCCATTGCTGGTTATAACCTTAAAAGCCCTGAATGGTAGGAGACTAGTCACCTGACCCAAACCCACCAACCCACCATGTGTCTGTTCCTTGAGTTTGGCATTGGAGGGCTTGTTTACGTGCCCACTGGAAAAGACAGTCCGGTTGATGTGTACTCATAATATAGCCTTCTCAGCAGTAGCTCCACAGTTTTGGAAGTCGTTCCTTCTGAGATTTGGCAGGCCTCATGCCTGCCAATGTTTAAGAGGACCTTGGCACTCCCCTCCCCCTTGATGGCTTTTAGGGGTTAATGTATATCAGAGTTTTAATATTGAAGTAGTTATGGAATGTCTATTTCATTATAAATGTTAATACTGCTGTGATTTTAAATAGTGTTGCAAGTTTATAGCTAAATAAATAAATACCCTGGAATTATCTCCCCATGGAAGCAAATTCAAAATGGAAGCTTCTGATCTGGGAAAACCATCTAAATTGGAACAGCTTCAGTGCCTCCCAGTTTCATCCACAGCCCTGTCTCCTTTCCCTAAACAAAACAGTGCCAGAGTCTGGCACAAAAATAATAATCACAGTGGCCATTTCCTCCAAATACCCAAAGCAGTATCTTAACTGCGCACTTAATTTATCTCCCTGTAAATCTTTATTTTATTAGCAGTCCTGGCTTCCTTACAGAAAGCAGTTCTACAAGAGTTGAAAAATTAACCATTGAGACCTTTTCTCTTGGAGCATCAAGAGATGCACTATATTGGGAGTTGGTACTGTATCAATTGTGTGGTTATCGTCTAGTGGAGGAACAAGGAATCTTTTTGAACAGGTCAACTCAAAGGAAGTGTGACCTTCCAATCTGAGCCTCTGTAGGATGATGGCAGACTGAGCTTTTGTGGATGATCTAGTGATCAAGGGAAGCAGGTGCTTCCAAGAGAAATGAATTCCTGTTTAAGATCTTCTAGTCACATCAGCCACAGTGAACCTCTGGACCATTTATTTCGCTTAGGTCAGGCATGTCCAAAGTCCGTTTTGGGGGCATAATCTGGCCCAATGGTCGATTTAATCCGGCCCCTGTGGCAGTATATGTAAAAGCTCAACAACTTTGGTCGGCCCTCACACATGTTCACTTCATCAAATCTGGCCCTCTTTGAGAAACGTTTGGGCACCCCTAGTTTAGGCACTTCAATTCAGAGACCATTCCAAAAATCCTATTTTGAATCGTGGTTATCCTAATATCACATCAGCCAAATTTGAAGTTCGGGAGCTTAGAAAGAAATACTCTTCTTCAGAAAGTTCTGAATAGAAACACTTGCACTTTGCCTTTCGGTTACGCAAATAAATGTTTGCAATGCCGTATGCCTAACTATTGGCATTTGCAACAAGACGTACCAAGCTGTGAAAGGAAACCTATAACTGCAGAGCAAAGGACAAGGGACACTCAAGGCTGGTCGATTCATGCTGGCAAACATATTCAACCCTCATTTCAACTGTTTACCCAGTTTGGAGCTCCAGTCCATCACGGCAGACATTGTATGTTCTGCAAATACACCAACAGGATGCATTCCTTCAACAACCCAGGTGCCCACCAGTGTGTATCATTTTAAAAAATTTGGAGCATCACTTGAGTAGCTTATGCTATCAAGGGCAAACCCTAGAGATCTGGCCCACCAAGCCAGTGTTTCAGTGGCCCAACAGCCCCTGGTAGAATCAGGCAGAATCAGGCCCAAGACATTTTGACACCCGAGGTGGACCACAAAATGGTGTACCACCCCCCACCCCTGGAAGAAGCTACTACTGTATTTAATAAGTTAATGTGTGTTGTTAAATGTATTTATTTATTGAGCAATAATTATATACCACTTAATTAAAAACAACAACCCTCTAACAAAAAATAACCCCCCAAAAAACCTCATCAGAAAATGCCAATGAAATAAAACTTTATAAACAAGGCGACACAATCAAATTATCAAAATATAGATAAAACCAACACTTTTACAAATGAATATAGATAATAAAATTACATATCGCGGTAGGCTTGCCTAAATATTTTTTTTTAAGCAGGCGCTGAAAACAGGGTAATGACGTCACCTGCTTAATAAATGACTCAATGGCGAAGAGGATCAACCAGCACTAATAACGATATAATACTGGCAATATTCTCAAAAGTCAGAGTTAGGTTTATATAGGGCTAATTTTGATATGGTAAATCTCATGTGCATAGGTTAAACAACAGAGCCTAGGACTTGCTGATCAGAAGGTCGGTGGTTCGAATCCCCGTGAGGGGGTGAGCTCCTGTTGCTCGGTCACTGCTCCTGCCAACCTAGCAGTTCAAAAGCACGTCAAAGCGCAAATAGATAAATAGGCACCACTCCGGCGGGAAGGTAAACGGTGTTTCCATGCGCTGCTCTGGTTCGCCAGAAGCGGCTTAGTCATGCTGGCCACATGACCCGGAAGCTGTATGCCGGCTCCCTCGGCCACTAAAGCGAGATGAGTGCCGCAACCCCAGAGTCATCCATGACTGGACCTAATGGTCAGGGGTCCCTTTACCTTTTTAAATCTCATGTGCAGCCAGGCCAACTGCGTTGCTGCTATCTTGCGCCTCTGTTATATTTGGTCCAGCCAGTCTCTCTCCTCCTGCAGTTCAGGCTGTGAGTGCCTGTTCAATACTGCTTTGTAAGAACCTTAAATCAGTTTGTTCAAATGGAAGTGTCCACAAAAAGATCCTTATTTTATGTTTTATTTATCATTACATTTCTGTTACTGCTGTTACTAATAGTACTTTGGCGCAAGCTTTTCCGTTTTCATTGTATTTTAGGGTCCTGACGGAAGTAGCTTGCACTGAAAACAGCCACCACAATTAAGAGCACAGAGAGGTGACAGGCACGAGAATAAAAGTGAATTTTTAAATCCCTCCTAGGAGGGAGCACAGCTGACAGCTCCCCTGTCACCAACGGAATTGTCAATCTAAAATGATTGCTTTTCCAATCTAATTTTGATGCCTGGATAGTTCCGTTGCAGCTTGCCAAAATGAGAAAGTCAAGTGAGTAAGCAAGCCAACTACCATAACCCATTGTTGTTGTTGTTTTATTAAAACAAACAAAACCAAACCAACTGAACCACTGATCCTGCCTCGTACAACCGGCTTTGCTCATTTTCTCTGAGAACAGCCACTGAAATATTTATGACAATCTTTCCTAGTGACATCGCCATGAAGTCTATTCAAGCCAATCCCTGAAATGTTGATAATCAAGCTGTAGCCCAGCAGTGCTTTATGCCAGTTCTGAGTCTGATAAACAGCATTCCAAATGGGGGCATTTCATGGGTTACACTTTAAGCCTCCCCCAACCCATGCACTTTGTTTCGTTTTGTTCTCACAGGGCTTCAAAGATCACCCCTCCTTTCCCCAGTGGCAGTGGTTCTCATACTGCCAGATGAACCTCCCTAGCGGGATATCGTCTCTAGAGCAGGGGTATGGAGCCCTTTCCCAAGGGCCACAGTGCCCTCTGGGCAGCTTTCCAAGGGCCACGTGCTGTCAGGGACAAAAGCAGGCAGGGCAATGGATGTCAACTTGACCACCGTACAGTCTCACACCCCTCTCCATCCTCCCTCTAGGCAAGCAAAGGGCACAATCAGAGTTCACATTATGACCAGGCTGAGGCATTCAGAGTGCAAAACTGGAAGAATGAGGGTGTGCAGCCTGTGGAAATTTATTCAGGCCACATTCAGATGCCTCGAGGGTCAGATTTAGCCCCCCCAGGCCTGAATTTCCCCAACCATGCTGTAGAGCAGACTTTCTCAAACTTGGTTCCTCCGATGTTGCTGAACTACAACTCCCATCATCCCTAGATAGCAGGGAAGGGGAAAGCTGCTGTAGAATATTGTGTGCACACAATACTCCTGGAAGGGATAAGATCCTGAAGCTGGTAGTACGCTTCTTTCCCACCAGCAAAGACAATAAGGGGATCCATGCAGATACAGAATGGATTTATAGAAGTGACAACATCTCCATTGCCCCATTATCTGAGGAAAAAGCTACAGCTTTGTTAAGGTGGTTCCCTATGTATGGTTTTAAGACGGGCCAACAATATTGTATTCCGTTCCTCTCCTAAGGCTAGTGTCGAGCTGAGTATCTCAATTTCACAGCAGCAGCTGTATGAGCATTGGAGGCAACCATCTTTGCAAGCTCATCTATAGAGAATCTGGTGCTGAGAGAGGGTGTGAGTAGAGTAAGTTTAGAAGAGGACCCTGAGTTCAAAAGGTTTGAGAAACACCTCCTCTATATAGGTTCATGGCCAAAAGTCAGAAGCAAAATGCAAACCCAGTCCAGATTTAAGGAAGTGCCCGTTTATCAATATGAACGACAAGCATCTGAAACCCTACTGAGATGGAACAATTAATAGACTGTATGGGACTGGCAGAAATGACTGGCAGAATCTGCGACCAGGGAGAAGAGTCGGCAGAAGAAGATTGGAAAAAGTTTAAGGACTATTTACAAAAATACTGTAAAATTAAAGAATGTTGAATGATGTTGGATTGAAATTAAGTGGTTTCTAGCTGTAATGGTATATGATAAAATGGTTTTGGGTTTTTTTTTATAAGTAAGAATTTAAGGTTATAACAGCCTAAGATGATGGAGAGAAAATAAGGTTTTCTTGCTTTTAAAGTTGTAATGCTTTGAGATATGGATTTGCTGTACAAATAATTTGAACTGGATATACAAGAAGGGGAGGTATGAGGAGGTCAGGGAAATATGTTATGAAAAATAAGTTGTGAAATTTATGTGTTTTTAACTTTTTTCTTTTTATGTCTGTCTTTTTTTCTTTTTGTCTGTAAAAAATTGGAAAATTTAATAAATATCTTTATATAAAAAAAGAGATGGAACAATTAAAAGGTTAACTTCTGCTGGCCTTCAGTTCTGTGGCTGAGTTGCCATAATGGTTGGTTTGGTCGGAGCCAACCTTTTTCCTGGATCCAAAGAAAGGGGCATATTGCTGCTGGGGCTGCCTAGCAACATAATATCATGCTATCCAGGACAGGTTTTGCCTCTGGGCAATTGCTGTTGACTTCTCCCTTCCAGCAAAAATCTCCACTAAACCGCAGTGTAGTTAGGAATGGATAGATTTGCCCATTGTACACATTTTGTCTAATGCACACATTTTTAAAAACATTTTTTTCCTACTATAATGCATTTTTATATGTTTTCCCCTACCATGCACTATTGTAAGTACTCTTCCCAAATATGTACAGGATTGGAGAACCTCATCACACAATTCAGAGAAGTGTGGCTTTTCAAGGATTGCTGCATTTCAGTCTGTGATTGGTTTGGGATATGCAAGAAATGTGAACATATTTCTCCATCATCCCTAAATGTAGTGAAGTAACCAACCCATAGATGTGAGGACAGGGTGAGGACATAAGCCTAAATGATGGGAAAGGAGTAGAAGTTGAGAACTTGATTGTCCCTCTGTTGTAGTTCACAGGGGAACTAGCATCTGATCTCCATCAGGGCCAGCTTCACACATTTTGGTACCTGGCAGAATATCCAAAGGACACACTTCCCTCCCACAAAGTAGCACAGGGCAAAATCTCCTCCTTCAGCTCCTCTTAACTTAAGTGAACCAGAGGCCTCTTTCAAGTCCTGCCTGCATCAATGGTATGTTCTGTGGTGACCCAAGGCAGTGTCTTCTTCTTCCGTCACTGTGTCCCAATTGTGAACTCCCTTCTTTAGGATTTGCTGAAATAATTTTGGAAATTGGGATGTAGAAAGGGGAGGTTTGGGGGAGTCTGAGAAGTGAGGGATATGAAAAAAGGTTATGAAATTATACATGTTTGTTTGTCTTTTTATTTGTTTGTATTGTTTATAAAAATTTTGTAAAATCAATAAAAAATTTATTAAAAAAAATAAATTGTGAACTCCCTTCAGATTGTTCCCCTCATTACCAGCTTTTCATTGCCCCCCTCCAAAAAACCCCTTTTACCTTGATTTGTTAGGAGTTTGTTTAGGGGTGAACTGAGATTGTGTCTGTTTAATCTAAATGTGAAGAAATATTGTACTGGTTTGCTGCCTGCTGCCCTGAAATCCTCTTGGGATGAAGTTTGTCTAGAAATACAGGGACTCAATCCATTTCTATATACCGTAGATTCCGGCGTATTAGGCGACTGGGCGTATTAGACGACCCCCCAAATTGGCAGCTGCAATTTGGGGGTTCGACTTATAAGCCCAGTCACCTATTATGCTGGGCAGCTCCGCACCAGGAGAAAGCTGCCAGCACAGCAGCAGCGGGGGATGGGCTCCGCTCCGCGCCGCCCATACCCGGCGCATAAGACGATCCCCGACTTTTTAACCTCTTTTCTGGGGTTAAAAAGTCGTCTTATATGCCGGAATCTACGGTAACCCCTTTCAGTCCATAAGGTGAGATGTGCTGGTGATGGAACTGATGGAAAAAATCCCGGCCCGTCTCTTTGGCTTACCTGTAGATCCTGTACCTGGTGGCGAAACCCTGCCGAAAGCGCTCCATGAAGTCAACATACTCTGGGGCTCGGTGAAATGGTCCTCGATCAGTGAGCAGCCAGTCCAGCGGTACTTGGCTGGAGGAGGCTGTGGAGGCATGCTGTTCGTGTGGTGTGGCAACAGCTGCAGCCAGCCCCCAGCACCCCAGAGTCAGGACCAATACTGAGGACACCCATGGGACCATCAGCCAGAGCCCGTTAAACTGAGCGCTGCGCTGCCACCTCATGCTTCTCCTGCTCGGTTGGCTTCTTCATTCTCTCACCACTCCTTCCCTCTCGGCGCTCCTTCAGGATTTCCTGCACTGAGAAGGCACAAGGAAAAGAAGATGGGTCAATCCCCTTTTTACTGAGGTAAGGAAGAGACAGTAATTCTCTGAGAAGCAGAATAAAAACAGAGTAAACAACACGGGGTCCAACCAGTACATTGAACTCTGCCACCTGAGGAGGGCAGATGGGAGCCAACCTTCACTCCCATTCAGAAGCAGGACTGGCACATGCCCACTGCTGAAACAGCCATTTAGGTGCAGCAAGTGGCAGCACTGCTGGGTCAGATCCATGAGGGGCCTTTGAAGTTCCTGGGGGCACCAGGCTTGACTGACTAAAGCACACAGATCCCAAGTGGAGTGCTTACTTGCCCTCATGGTCTCCATACTGCAAGTGCTTCGTGAGTTTGTTGTTCATCCGGGGCTGTCTGGGGTAAAAAGATAGGGTAGAAGCAAAGTGCCAATGTTCCTTTGCTTTTCCCCCTAAAGGGGTTCAGGTGCTACAGCTGAGAGAGAGCTGCAGTGAATGTATGAAGTTGTCTTATACTGAGCCAGCCCCCTGGTCCATCCAGCCTCACCTGTTCCAACTTTCTCCAAGACAATGGGACCATTGAGTCTTGTATGGCCAGCCCCTCCTAGAGACTGCAGGTCTCCAGGGATTTCAGCAACAATCGTCCCAGCCTGGTGCCTGAGACTCTTTAACTAGAATTACCACATGCAAACCATGCTCCCACATGCAAACCAAGTTCTCTGCTACTCATCTGCATCATCTCCATATAAATATCCCAGGCTAGACACCTGAGGCAATGCTCACTCAGGTATTGCAAGCACTAAGCACTTGCACAGCATAGCTCGAAGCATCATTCCACTTCCCATACATTTAACTCAGTCATCTGTACAATTTAGGCTGACAACTGACCAGGTGTGTGGCCTGGCCTGGCCTCTTGCCTTTTAAGAGCAGCCTGGTGCTCAGAAATAGGCAGGTGAAGTTTTTCAAAGCATGAGAGATGGCCTTTAGGACTTTCAAGATGTTCCCTCACACACGGATTCAAGGAATGCATGGAATTCCTGCCACCAACATCCATCAGTGCCCCCCCCCCGTGGCCCCACCTCCTGATCTATGCACATATCGGACTAAGCAGGTAGGTAGAGGCAGCCTTTACTGATGGCATAGTACAGAGCACCTGGGGGCTGGCTGTTGGATTAGTAGGCAGAAGCCAGGAGGCACAGTCCCACTCCCCATTCAGCATGCACAAACCTCTGATTGCCGTCATACCAGCTGTTCTTAAAGGCACAGCTACAGCAGCTTCTTCAAACAGGTCACAACTGCAGTGGCTGCTTGAAAATTAGCAGCTCCACTTCTAACAGGCCTATAGCATAAGCCAAGGGTCGGCAACCTAAGGCCCATGGGCCACAAGTGGCTCATGGGGGTCGTTTAACTGGCCCATGGACCCCCGCTGCCTGCTCAGTTGGCTCCAGTGCGCCACACTAAACCAGTGTGGAGCAGAGCGGGAACCGCCTTCCGCAACGCTGGCTGGCTTCCCATTGGCTGCAAGAAGCTCCTGCAGCCAATGGGAAGCTGTGCACACCTCCTCTGCGCTGGAAATAGCGTTTAAGCATGCGTGCGCATGCACTCCAGCCCACCGCGGTGTCTGCAGGACCGTGAACCGGCCCAAGCCACAATAACTTTGCCAACCCCTGGGATAAGCCTATATTATAACTCAGGACGGACCCATTGACACTCAACGGCATGACTAGCTTGGGTCCATTAATTCTGTTGGGTCTACCCTGAGTACGATTTGGTCGGTACCAATCCATTGCATGTATGTGGGCTGAGATGCCCCCAGTCACTTGGTAGTCTCAAGCCTTGCTTATCCTGACACAGCAACAGAACCACTGCATTTCTCAAACAACCCCGAAATTTATCCAGCATGTATCCATCACAAGCGGCTTCTCTTCCTCTTCTGGGGCAGAGTCCTCTCTACCTGCCAGCCATCTGTCACTTAGTTATGCCCCACTTGTTCTGCAAGAGGGCACCTGCCATGCCCCCACCTCCCAGAGCACCAGCCTTTTAAAAATAAAATACTGTCAACCCCAATTCGGCGCATCACGCGCCCTGCAAAAGCGAAGGGCTTATTTCTTTTGTTCTAAGGCTTCAGTTGCTGAGGAAATGAAATGCTGATTGACAGCAACGGGAATAATTTGTCAGGATCACAGCGCCAGTTGCCAAACCAGCTAGACAAATAAAATAAATAAATCCCAGACAGACAAAGCAAACAAACACAATATAAACAAACAGCTGAAAGAGCATCTCTCGCTCCCAGTCTGGGGCAGCATTTCCCTGCCCCCTGCAGAATCCAACTTCTATTTCAGAACTAAAATAGATGTGTAGATTATTTCAAGGAGGTTGGTGTGATAGCAACTTTGCTTCGCGTATAAATCTCATCCCGGTTGTAGATGAGAAGCATTTGAAAATCTGCTCACAGGAGTCTTTAGTTCCGAGTCTGTGTGTGATTCTGTTCTTTTCTCAAAGTACAAACATTTTGTTTTCCCACCCACTCCAGAAGAAACAAGAGCAAGAATAGAATGAATTCTGGGACCTTTACCACCATCACTGCTACTATTCATTTATTTATATGCACCATCAATATGCAGAGTGCATAGGCAGAGTAAGATTGGGGGTGGGAATAGTCCCTTGCTTTAGCAGCTTAAAATCTGAATGGAACTCTCTATTCAGGTGACAGGCTAGCAATCTCAAGATGTACCTACTCCACCCCTGATGCCCTTCAAAAAAGGGCTATAACTTTGTCACATCTGTTGTTTCTTTGCTTGCAAGAAGACTTGCACAAGCAGCTGGTACTTCCAGGAGGCTGGGGAAGAGACTTGCCATCATTACCCTCCCCGGCATTTGCTTTTTGCTGCTGTCAGTCTCCTCGGGAATAGGGATATGGGAGCCAGCTGTATGTCATTTTCGAGCCCTCCCCTCTGAACAGTATTTAAGCCAGACTCCTTGGAGTGCGGCAAGGCCAGCACCACAAACTTTATTGTTGGTTAACACCTGTTTTGCTTTCTGTTCTTAAGTCTACATTTATTCATTTGGGGAGGGGGCAATATTGAATTGATTCTGTGTTTGCCAAATTGTTGATTTCCCCCCTGTATTTATTTCCCCACTGGGGAGAGGCGCTGCAGTGATAGCTGTACGTGGGACAGGGGCAGACGTTGCCCTGGAGACATGCTGCCTTGGCGTTCTCCTACCCTGGCGTACAAGTGGCACACAGAGCCGGTGACCAGTGGGCCCTGGTGGTGTTACCATGTGGTGTGTTTTCTTTCCAGGGTGTGTTTTGCCACCGCCACCCTCCTTTTCTTCTTCTTCTTCTTCATTTTTCTTTTTTTAAAAGATTGAAGTGAAGGCCCAAGACAGGTGTTGATCATCATGTGAGCTGCGCACAGGTGGTCTTAAGCGAGCGAGCGAGCTACCACCATTCCTGTGGAGCCTCCTTTTATTGAGACAAATATGCAAGCCAGGCAAATACATTTTTGGGCTGTGACCTTTACACATCTTCCGTCCCGAAATCGTGGGGTGGTACAAAGTTATTTTGGCACCTGTTCCACAGCGTCATTTTCCCCTTGCACAGTGTATGACGAATGGAGACAAACGTCTCATGGAAAAGGGTTACAGACAGGACACTGCAATCTGCTGAGATCGCGAAAGGTCAGGCAGAGGTGGAACTATGTACAGACAGCTGTGGCTTGTCGGGGGGGGGGGTTGCCCCTGCACCCCAAGGTCACGCGTGCAGGCAGACTGTGGCTGCCTGCTGGCGGGGAAGTGTGCTCTCTCCGGACCCCACTCCCCACTCCGCGATATCCCTACAGAAGATAATCTTTATTGATTTTATGATTACATACTATACATATACACATTACTTTACATTTGCATTTACATTTACTCCGAGTTGACTTCCCTCCTTCCTTCTTCTGGCTTTTTTATGTTGTCTCTAAGTTTTTCACATTATCGATTTTGTATATTGTTGTTCTTCTTTCAACTTTATCCGTACAGTGTCTATATACAAATAAATATTTCTGTATATACATGTCTTATTGTTTGTCTATATTCATTTACAGATACCATTAGTTACCTTGATTGTATTTTACATTTTAATTCATATTGTCATTAACATCCAATAAAGCTTCTTTTAATTTCCCATTATGAGGTTTATTTTCATTCTACTGATTTCACTATTTCACCTCATCCTATCCTACCTTATCCTTTTCTGGGCTGGGTATGTGTCTAGGACGTCATGGAGGTTGTACCAGAATAGCAGCAGCATAGCTGCCACTCCATTCTGGTTTAACTGGTATGCAGCCTTGCTTTGGGGAAAAGTACCAGGAGAAAAACAGCAACACAATTTCTTGTTAAAAACACGGGATAAATGGAAAGGAAGAACGAGATTGAGCAAATCCCTGCATATTAAAACAAAAGCTGCTGCGGCATTGGCACAAAAGCCGGTGGGGGGCGGGGGCAGCTGCCTTGAGAGGTTTCTCAGTCCGGAATTGGTGGCTAGCAAGTTGTACATCAGAAAAGGGTCTCAAACTCTAGACCAGGGATGGAGAACAATGTTGTCGGACTACTGCCCCCATCATCCATGACTGTTGACTTTGCTGAGTGGGGCTGATGGGAGTCAGAGTCCAACCACACCCAGCGAGAGGCCCACTGGCTCTCTATCCCTGGTCCAAACAGTTTGATGCTGTTAGGAGCCACTTTAGTCAGCTGACAGGTTAAGAAGGAAGGCCTGACAGTTCTTTGCTGCTCTCAGGAGAAAAGAGTGGCTTGGTTCCCCCATCCCCAACAGCTGCCTCACCTTCACTTTTGATCAGATTAGAGGTTTCATCAAGCCACATTTGTTCGAGTGCAGAACTGTAATCTCGGTCATGGAAGATTTCTGTCCAAATAGGGAATGAACGATGCAGAAAATTTCCGTCAATTGAGAAAGTACAACATAATGTGTCAGGAGATATTAATGAGAAAAGGTTTATCAGAGCCTTCCTGCAGTTATAAACCATCGTGTTTTTGAGTATTTAATAAAAAATTAACTAGTTTTTAAAAATCTGTTCTGATTCGTTACCTGTTATTTTTAAAATTCAGAGTGTCCATTCTGTTTTTGGATTTTTTTAACGTTTCAAACTGGGAGCTAAGGAAGACACTAAATCAAGACCTGGTAGTAATGAGCATTTTTTATTTTTTAAAAAATGTAGTTGATCCATTTAATTTAGTTATTACAACTTAATTTTTTGGTTATTAAATCCATTGAGATCCATCATATGTGTTGCTCTATGGTTATGTAATTTATTCTCTTTCTTCATTATTTTTGCTTCCTACTTTTTATCAGTGCAAGACCCAAGTGCTCTTCCACTGCCAGTAATCCCTTCTACTATTAAACAAATGCATGCCAAAGTTGTAAAACAGTTCCAAATACTATACATTAATTCATTGCTCACTCAGAACTCATTCAGTAAGTTTGCTGAGGCCCTCAGATTTTTATGAACACCATCTGTTTTAACTGACTGCTGCTTTTTTAGTTCATTGTTTTCAATCTGCTGTTTGTGCATTAATTTGTATGATTATTATTATTTATTTATTGTACTGTTTTCTTTCTTGTTGCTCTGCTAGCCCCTCTGTTGAAGGTGAAAGATAGAAATAAATAAACAATTCTACTAAACTCTGACCCAGCTACATGCACATCACTGGGCAAATGTTATTGTAAAATGATGTTTTCCCCATTCCATTTTATTCAACAGGAAAGGGCGGGGGGAGGGGGGAAATCAAGGCGCTTTAACGAAAATTGACTCCTGCTCCCCAGTGGAATATTCTTTAGTTTTACTCAGCCATGTTGCTTCAGCAAAGAAAGAAGTATTTCAATCAGCTCTAATTGATTCACATGCTGTATTCTGGCTTTCAAACAGCCCACTAACCTTTATGGGCTCCTTGGTTGAAGCAGGCCCCCCACAGAGCAAGAAGCATCAAGGGGGGGGAGCAAGCAGAGCTCTGCCAGAAGAGTAAATGCAAAACCTGCAAACAGGGTCTCCATCACCACCTTCCGTAATAAACCGCTCAAAGTGCGAGAAACAAGACATGTCAATCACAGCATGTGGCTTGCCATTCTAATGCAAATATAGCAAAAGCAGCGCACCTTCCAAGGCTGGCTTGCTTTTCGGTTGGCAGACTATTACTATAAGGGCGGACTTGGGGTGCATACAAGCCTACAATGATCTGTGCAGCAGCCTTGTTGTGAAGGAGTGCGCACAAAACCTTTCCTTGTAGGTAACAGAGAAATCCATTATGCAATTCCTTTCCTTGCCTTGCCTGAAGGCAGGAGCTGATTTCCCCCACCCCCCACCCCCTCCCCAGGATCTCCCTTTGTCCTGAGGATGGCACTGATTTGGCCATATTCAGAGTGAGTCAGAGGGGGGAGGGCGGCAGTTGAGGAGAACCTGGTACAGTACTGGAATTTGTGGTGGGGAAGGGGAGGGGAGCTGCTGAACACAGGGCCGTCTTACCCATAGAGCTAGTGGCACAGGGCGCCAGGGTGCCAAGTTCTAGAGGGTGCCAGGGAAGAGGCAGAGGCTGGACGCGGCGCCTTCCGGCATGAGCTCGCCGCCCTCGCCCACCTCTGCCATGCTACGCCGAAACAGCGCCACGCCCAGAGCCTCCATCTGCCGTGGCCACCGTGGCACGAAGCGTCCAGCTGAGCCCGGAGGTGCTGCGTCCAGCCTCTGCCTCTTTCCCGCCGGAGGAGCTGCCCTCCAACCGCTGCCTGCCTCCTCCAGCCCTGCCGGCAGTGCCGTCCTCCCTACAAAACTCTGGGAAACGGGAGGGTGGGTGGGCGCCGGAGAGAGAAGAAGAAGAAGAGTTTGGATTTGATATCCCGCCTTTCACTCCCCTTCAGGAGTCTCAAAGCGGCTAACATTCTCCTTTCCCTTCCTCCCCCACAACAAACACTCTGTGAGGTGAGTGGAGCTGAGAGACTTCAGAGCAGTGTGACTAGCCCAAGGTCACCCAGCAGCTGCAGGTGGAGGAGCGGAGACGCGAACCCGGTTCCCCAGATTACGAGACTACCGCTCTTAACCACTACACCACACTGGCTCTGCACCATGGCACCGGATATGCTTAAGACGCCCCTGGCTGCACAGAATTCCAAGGCAGGTTAGGAAGAGCTGTTTCTTAATCGCTACTTGACTCACATAGGAGCAGAGTCAGGGGGCACAAGAGTGCTGGGACTTCCATGGAAAACATGGCTCCTCTTTAAATAAATGCCAGCCAAGATGCCCCGGAATTGGGTAGAACTATGAGGAAGTGGGTGGAAAACAGTTGCTGGAACACTAGGTATTATTCCCATATGTTGCATTAACTTTGCACTTGAGTCATGCACAGTATATATGGCAGGCTGATCCTGGAGCCAATTCTCTTGCACACAACCTCTGGCTGTGCAGCAAAGCCCTGATCCAAAAGCCCACAGAAAAATGCCAGTCCTTGGCTCCCATGAATCTCTAATAATACATTTTGGATGTGACTGGTAACTGTCCTGCTGTTCTCTTATAAAGGACCTCAAATGGCTCTGCTAGCGCATGCTGTTCATAACCTCCCTCCACCCCACTCCTCCTGCCATTTCAGTCCTGGACTCTACTAATGCATGTCAATCAGCACTTTCAATGCACTCCCTGCTATTTCATTTCTGGATCCCCACCTGGTTCTTCCGCCGAATCTCCATCAAAGCCTTCATTACCCCTTGCTGCTCCTTCTCTTCCTACACACATACAACATTGCCATTGCCACCGGGTGTTATTACTGGCTTCCAGCATCCCCACCTATCCCTGCTGCGAGTCTCCTCCTGACCACACAGCCAACACACCTTAACCTTGACCTGCCACATGCTGGCTGGTCAAGCTCCAGCCAAGTACAGGATGAGAGAAACTATTTGCGTGTCGAGGTCCCCAGGTCCACCCCAATAACTCACACATCACACAGAAGTTTTTGTTTAAGATTTTTGGCATAATTTTGGCCACAACTTTATTAAAATACAAATTTGTGAGTGGTTGCGTAGGCATTGGTTGCGACTATCTGCCCCCACCATGGGGGACAGACTGACATTCCGCACAATGCGAAAGTCAGAATGGGGGAATACACTTGGGGGTTACGCGGAGCAGGGAACCTGCCCTCACCCCAAATGCAACCAGGAGCTCATTGCTATGGCCCGACCCCCCTTGACAGAGTGGACAAGCAATAGTTAGCCCCCAATTCCTTTAACGGAATCCCTTGCAGCAGCAGCATTAGAGGGCCGGGCACAGCCAATCCATGCCCCTCAACCAACCAAACCATAAACCAATGCCTAACCGCGAACCTTACAAGTTGTGACGATTTGCTACGCAGTAGGCAAAAACCAAATGGCCCCAGCCAATCAGCCAGATGGACAAAATTCCTACCAGGCCCCCGCTCCAAAGCAGACGACCCCATGACAGGCATAGCAAGGTCAAAGCGAACAACCCTATTCTAGGGAGGGAGGGACGGGCAATCCGATGCACGGGCGAAAAGAGGAAGCCCTAGCCTCGTGCAAGGAGTTTTACTATTTCTGGCTGTCAATCAACAAATGGCAACATTAACTTCCTCCCAACAACAAGGGAAGCCCCAATCGCATCAGTGGCCAACGATCAATTAGCCCGCCCCCCAACTTTGGAGTGTCCTGGCGGTCCCCACCGCAACACGTGCTCTCCATGAAGGAGAACACGCTTTCGTATAACGCACAGCTTAGGGAGCAATTTCTAAGGCTGTTTCAAAATGGGGCTCGCACTCCCACATAGCCAATAATTGAGACCAGCCAGCAGCAGGTGGGCCACGAACCAGGCTGCATGTATTCCATTCTGCTATGACATGGGTAGGTAAACTAGGCCCGGGAGCTGGATCCGGCCCAATCGCCTTCTAAATCCGGCCTGCAGACAGTCCGGGAATCAGCGTAGAACGTGTCCGTTTATTTAAAATGCATCTCTGGGTTATTTGTGGGGCCTGCCTGGTGTTTTGACATGAGTAGAATGTGTGCTTTTGTTTAAAATGCATCTCTGGGTTATTTGTGGGGCATAGGAATTCATTCATTCCCCCCCGCCCAAATATAGTCTGGCCCCCCACAAGGGACAGTGGACCAGCCCCCTGCTGAAAAAGTTTGCTGACCCCTGTGCTATGGCCTCGGGGTACAAATGCCAAATGGGACATCAAGGACAGAAAGTTGGGATCCTGGAAATCTCAGCTTTCATTAAATATTTTTCTAGAAATTCAATCAGGGAAGAGGTATGAGTAGGCTAAATACTTTACAGCAGGGTTAGCCAAAGTAGTAGTAGTAGTAATAATAATAATAATATTTTTTTATTTATACCCTGCCCATCTGGCTGGGTTTCCCTAGCCACTCTGGGCTGCTTCCAACACAATATTAAAATACAGTAATGCCTCAAACATTAAAAGCTTCCCTAAACAGGGCTGCCTTCAGATGTCGTCTAAAAGTCAGGTAGTTGTTGTTCTCTTTGACATCTGATGGGAGGGTGTTCCACAGGGAGGGTGCCACTACCGAGAAGGCCCTCTGCCTGGTTCTCTGTAACTTGGCTTCTCGCAATGAGGGAACTGCCAGAAAGCCCTCGGAGCTGGACCTCAGCGTCCAGGCAGAACGATGGGGGTGGAGACGCTCCTTCAGGTATACTGGGCAGAGGCCGTTTACGGCTTTAAAGGTCAGCACCAACACTTTGAATTGTGTTCAGAAACGTACTGGGAGCCAATGTAGGTCTTTTCAAGACCGGTGCAGGCCTTCCAGATGTCTTGGGCTCCACCTCAAAGCATTTCCCCTATCATTATTGGCCAAGCTGGCTTCAAATATAAACAGAGTAGCAAGGGGAGAGGGGGAGGCTTAAAAAAATTCCTCGTGGGTTGTCCACCTTATTAAAATCACCTTTTCCAAGCTGCTTTACTCCCCACAGAAGAATCTATGCGTGGGTGCGAAAACAGATGGTGAGGGAGAATTTTAATTGTAAAAACGGCTGCAGGGAAAGGGTTAAGCCAGCCAGCAAGCAAACACACATATGCACCATCTTTCTGGCCAAATCTTTCATGGGCTGTGTTAAAAGTTGAACAAACACAAAAACAGTTGGGAGACTCTCCACATCATTTCCAGGTTCCTTCTTAAATGCTGTTCAGCCAAGCCTGCTGAGTGAGGATGGATACAGGAGGCCTGTAGGGCTTTGCCCCGTCCCTCCGCACATGGCTGTTTCTGTCAAGCGCAAACTGCTGCCTTTTTCTTTTTTTCCTTAAAAAGTCCATGCCTAGGGACCCCTTTTTTCATTAAGAGCCTGTCACCTGTGCGCTGCCACCAGAACGCTGCCTTGCGCTCCGGGCACCAAACCCTCACTGCCAGCGCCAGAGAACCACTGTCTGGCAGAGACAGCTCATTCCAAGCTGAAGCTTCGCCCTGCTGTTTTTCCTGCTGCTGCTGCTGCTGCTGCTGCTGCCGCTGCGCATGCAAACAGGGAGCGGCTCTCACCTCCTGTGGGCCCTGGCGCAATGAACTCCCCTGGGGACTCTGAGGCAGCCGAACGGAAAATGTGACAAACAATTCAACACAGCAGTGATCATCTCTCCCCTGAGGGCCCTGCAGAACCGGCCACCGAGGAGAAAAGGAAATAAACTCACAAGCTGCACAATTCTGGCAGCTGACAACTGGGCTTCCTAGGGTGGTGCTTTGCACCAGACCTTTGCTGGTCCAGTAGAAAAGCCACCTCTTTGTGGAGAGCTGGGCCGGTGGGGTTGGGGCTCAATCATGTTTTGACATCAAAGAATCACAACAGGGCAATGGTGAACATTTTTAAAAAATAATAATAATACTATTTTTAAAATATTTTTAAGGGGGTCTTCTGGAGGGCACAGTGGGATACCTATGGGAACTATATATATATATATATATATATATATATATATATATATATATATATATATATATATGCAGGTTTTGGTGTCTTCGGGTATCTTCCCGTGTAAGAGTTGGGGTGTCTAGGCGACGTTTCGACGAGGTCTCACTCGTCATCTTCAGGCTGGTGCTTTCTGCTTCTTGTTACTAGAACAGAGCAGGATCTCAGTGTTTGAGTTCCTATAAATACTGTTGAGGGGGTGTGGTGTATAGCCTCCAACGTTCTGGGCAGAGAGGAAGTTCCCAGGTTATTGTGCCTTTTCTTCTTTTGTTCATTAATTACTTGAGGGATATCTTGAGTGATTTCTTGAGTGATATTCTGAGTACCACTTAGGAGGGTCATTAGGTGTGGATTAGTTGCTAAAGCTTTCGTGTCTTGACCTCTTGAGCTTGTAAAGAGTTTTTCTGAGAAGATGGCTGTACTGCACTTAGTTGTGCTCTGGCTTGGCTTCGTGTATAGGGGCGAGCTGTGGTTTTGTGCCCTGTGCCAGCCAGATCTGTGTTGGGATTGCAGGGGGGTGCAGCATCCGGAGGTGCCACTATGGTTTGGCTACTGGATGGTGTCTGTAATTTATCTGTGGAGAGGGTCTGGGTTTGGGTCTGGTGTGGTTGATTGGAGATGGCGTTCTGTGTGCCTCTGGTTCTGGTGTCGGTTTTTGTGGGGAGGGCTAATTTCCAGATGTCTGGCAGGCGGGACGTGTCGTCACGCTTGTTCATGTTGTGAGGGTGTTTCTCTATCTCGATGGCTTCCATGATTATTCTCTTGTGGTGATGTTCCATGTTAAAGAGCAATTTGGAATCTGCAAAATTAATTTCGTGTCCTGTTTCTTTCATGTGTTGGTAAAGAGAGGAAGTTTTTTCTTCTTTTTTGACGGCATTCTTGTGTTCTGCGATACGTGCATTTATTCGTCTGTTTGTTTGTCCAATGTACGTGGCCGGGCAGACTTTGCAGGGTATTTCATAGACCCCTTGGTTTTCTAACTGGATTTTATCTTTTGGGTTTCTGAGGATATTGGCTATTTTTTGGTTGGTGCAAAAGGCTGTTTTGATATTGTGTTTATGGAGGATTTTGCTAATTTTATCTGTAGTGCCCTTGATATAAGGAAGGAGGGCCATGCCATTGTTTTCTTCTGTGTCTTGGTTTTTGGGGGGTGTTTCTTTTTGGATTAGCTTCGTAACCCTGTTTTGCTGGTATCCGTTGGCGATTAACACATTTGAGAGATTCTGTAACTCAGTTGTCAAGTGGTCTTTGTCAGCCAGGCGTTTGGTTCTGGAGATGAGAGTCTTGGCTACGGAGTTTATTTGTGCAGGGTGGTGGTGTGATTGTGCATGTAAGTAGCGGTTGGTGTGTGTTTTTTTCCGGTAGATAGTGTGTCCTAGGGAGCCATCAGGTTTTTTGTAGATTAGGACGTCAAGGAAGGGAAGTTGGTTGTTGGCTTCTATTTCCATAGTGAATTGTATTTTGGGGTGTAGGCTGTTGAGATGTGTGAGGAAGCTATCTAGTTTTTCCTTCCCGTGTGGCCAAATTACAAAGGTGTCGTCAACATATCTGAGCCAAAGTTTGGGTTTGTGTTCTGACTTGTCTAAAGCATTGGTTTCAAAGTGTTCCATGTACAGATTTGCGATGACCGGTGAGAGGGGTGATCCCATAGGTGCTCCTTCTATCTGTTTGTATCTTTGTCCATTGTGGATGAAGTACGTGTTGGTTAGGCAGTGGTTGGTCACCTCCTAAGTGGTACTCAGAATATCACTCAAGAAATCACTCAAGATATCCCTCAAGTAATTAATGAACAAAAGAAGAAAAGGCACAATAACCTGGGAACTTCCTCTCTGCCCAGAACGTTGGAGGCTATACACCACACCCCCTCAACAGTATTTATAGGAACTCAAACACTGAGATCCTGCTCTGTTCTAGTAACAAGAAGCCGAAAGCACCAGCCTGAAGATGACGAGTGAGACCTCGTCGAAACGTCGCCTAGACACCCCAACTCTTACACGGGAAGATACCCGAAGACACCAAAACCTGCATTCCTGTACCCGTGAAAATCTACGAAAGCAAATATATATATATATATATATATATATATATATATATATATATATATATATGCAGGTTTTGGTGTCTTCGGGTGTCTTCCCGTGTAAGAGGGAAGTCTTCTTCTCGGGTGTCTTCTTACACGGGAAGACACCCGAAGACACCAAAACCTGCATTCCTGTACCCGTGAAAATCTACGAAAGCATATATATATATATATATATATATATATATATATATATATATATATATTTAATTAAAATGGGAGGGCAGAGTGAGATCTTGGGGGTCCGCAAAAACCCTTTGGTGCCATGACATCACAGCAGAAGACCCACAAAGACAGTTAAACAGCAACAGCCATTTTTCCTGCGTGGGTATGGACAACCCAATTCACTTCATTTCTGCTATAAGGAAAGCCTGTTACAGTTGCTAGACAATCTCAAAAGGCTCAGATTTTATTTAAATTTCAGCTCAGAGCGATTAATGGTCTCCCTCATAAACTCAGAGAGATTTCACTCTGTCTTTTAAGCCCCACAATTCCAATGTGGAAATCTTTCGTGCACAGAAGTTGAACCCAGCTTGCAATTTTAAGTGCAAAATGAAGCTTCCTGATCAGCGTCTCTGTAATTACCAGCAGGCCGAGATGAAAGGATTGCGCTATTCCTAGGTTTGACCTCACAGCCCTCCAAGGGATTTAAAACACATTTTCCTTTCCTTTGGAGAAGAGTCCTCTCTATCTTAGCCCCAAGTCGCCTCTTTAGTGAGCACAAGGGCTGTTGGAATGAGAGGGTAGGAGAACGTGTCTTATTCCTATAATTCAGGCATCCTTCCTTGGGCTGACAGTTCCCCTGAAACAAAGAGAAAGGGCTGTGAGCCTTTCCAGGATGTGTTGTTGTCGTTTAGTCATTTAGTCATGTCTGACTCTTTGTGACCCCCTGGACCAGAGCACTCAAGGCACTCCTGTCTTCCACTGCCTCCCAGAATTTCTCAAATTCATGTTTGCAGCTTCGAGAACACTGTCCCACCATCTCGTCCTCTGTCGTCCCCTTCTCCTTGTGCCCTCCATCTTTCCCAACGTCAGGGTCTTTTCCAGGGAGTCTTCTCTTCTCATGAGGTGGCCAAAGTATTGGAGCCTCAGCTTCAGGATCTGTCCTTCCAGTGGGCATTCAGGGCTGATTTCCTTCAGAATCGAGAGGTTTGATCTTCTTGCAGTCCATGGGACTCTCAAGAGTCTCCTCCAGCACCATAATTCAAAAGCATCAATTCTTCGGCTATCAGCCTTCTTTATGGTCCAGTTCTCACTTCCATACATCACTACTGGGAAAACCATAGCTTTAACGATACGGTAACAATGTGTTGTTACTCAAACCATTAAAACACACTCATACTCAGTCAAGAAACACTATATGGGCCATTGGATTTATACTGGGACATCGGCACACCTTTCCATTTTATTTATTAGTTGTTTTGTTATGCTTCTCCAATGTTTCCACATTTCTGCCATCTGGAGGGGCATTCTTGTGCTACTGTGCAACAGAAGCAGGGCAAAACAAATCAAAACCCCAGAACATTTGTGGTATGAAATGTCACAGAAATTTAGCAAGAAACTGGAGCATGCACGGATTGCAAACAGCACAGTATGTCCCTCCCCCAAAAACCAACTACTGCTGATACAAATGGAATGGAAGTGTATAGCCACACGAATAGCCTCAACACCACAAATCATGATATATGATCCATAGAAAGGGTGTGCAGAGCAGCCCCAACTTAACAAAAGACGTATCTTCATATTAACTGCTGGCATAGTTCCAGCTTTTCCTGACACCTTCCAGAAGCTCCACCACTTGGGACCCCTCTCAACTAGCTAGTTCCTCCACAGGATGAAGGTCCAGGGTATATGGTTGCCAGAGGCACACTTATGGATGGTGCCTCTTAGGGCAGGCAGTGGGAACTTCTAGGCGGGAGCAAAGCTCACTGGGGGTACAGCACTCGTTGGGATCAGCACCTGGTGGGGCAGAGGACAAATATTGGCTCTGCCTGGTTGTTCAGAGAAAAGGCTTTACTAGCACGAGGACAGAGCAAAAACAGAAGCCCTCAAACCAAGGAGAGAAGAGCATGCCGTCCCTATGGGATGCCAGTGTGGTGTAATGGTTAAGAGCGGTAGACTCGTAATCTGGTGAACCGGGTTCGCATCTCCGCTCTTCCACATGCAGCTGCTGGGTGACCTTGGGCCAGTCACACTTCTCTGAAGTCTCTCAGCCCCACCCACCTCACAGAGTGTTTGTTGTGGGGGAGGAAGGGAAAGGAGAATGCTAGCCACTTTGAGACTCCTTAGGGTAGTGATAAAGTGGGATATCAAATCCAAACTCTTCTTCTCTTCTATGGCTCCAGCCTTCAACCTGAGATTTTATCTCTGCCTTTGAAGGCTAAAACTTTGAAACTTCAGGCTGAACTCTCATGACCTGTCCTTGCTACCTGAATACCAACCTATGAAGCCAAGGGTTGGGTGGAGTAAGCCAGGGAGCAAAAGGCCAAAGTGGAGAGTAATAATTTCCTCTGAATTGTCCACCAGCTTTGTGTTTCCTCAGGGGTCAAAAAAGAGAGAGTTCACTATTGCTTGCCAAAGTAGGGCCAAAGCACCGCCCCGGGAACATCAGGGGTTGAGATGCTGCTCCATCACATCTAGGGACTGGTTCATGGGCTGTGGAAGCCGACGGAATCCACCAAATGGCACCTCAGAGCTACTGGCACAGGGCGCCAGAGCTGGGTGGGGTTGCTGTCTCATCTCCCTACTAGAAGTTAGCACCAGCTCTGTTTGAGCAGAGAAATGACCTCATCAGGTCCAGGTGGGACTGAAAGAAGGCCTGCTTGGGAGAGGCAAATGTTTCTCCACCCTGCCCTGCTCCCCCCCACTTCTGCTTCCATGGACAGATGGTATTAATGGGGATAATCACCTTGATGGCTCAAGGCACAGGTGGGAAACTTTTCTGAGCACAAGGACCACCTTTCTTTGTGGGCAACCTTTCTGGGAGGGGGGGGGGCTGCATGCCAGGCACTGGCAGAGTCTGTGTTTCAGCCATGAGGAAGCAAGAGGTTCCTAGACAGGTATCTCTTCACACATTCCGGCCAGGCGGAAGTACCCAAAGGGGGGGGTGCAGAGGAGGGTCACTATGAGTTGTGTTTGGGGGAGTCCTGCATTTGGTCCCCAGACCAAAGATTCACCCCACTGTTCTTAAGAGATGGCCCCACAACTACCAGTTCCAGCTGCTTTTTCTCTTTGCCCAACTGATGATTAAAGAACAAGTAGTAATAATAATAATAATAATTAATAATATTTATTTATTTTATAAGTAATATTTATTGAAACAAATTTTTTTTAAATTACACAGAAAAAGGAACAACATTACAAAAAAGAGAAAGAAAACAAAAACACAAAAAGAAAAAGAAAAAATAAAGCTTTTCAAATTCTCCAATTTCCGTTACCTACTTTCCATGACCTCCTCCTCCTCCCATCTCTTGTATCTTAGTTGATAATTGTCACAGCAAATCCTTTCCATAATTCATAATATTTTATCCTTACGTTACCTTACTCTATTGTCATCTTATCTTAAACAAAACGACCTTAAAGCTTAAAACTTAAATGAAGTGGGCAATAATTATTTATTTATACCCTGCCCATCCGGAGTCTGGGAAACTTGGTAGCAACCCTACAGAGCCCGACAACCAAAGCATGTAAGATTTAGAAGTGAGAATTATTTCCAATTAAGCTATAGGATTAACTTTGCTTTTCATTACTTATAATTTTGTCTTACTCTTATGCCTCGTACAGCACATTATACTCCAGCCTCATTATTTTTGCATCATTAACATTTATTATTTTAATCTCTCTCCATTTGTCTCCATTGTATATTTTGCACGGGTGATTGCTCATATTCATGAACATCCCCATCAGAGTGTTACAGTTCTTGCATTTTCCTTACAGAGTGACCATCCTTCTTATCATTATTTTCAGTCTAATATGTATCTGCTGCCATCTTAATTGTAACCGGGACCCAGGACCAGGAAGGAGCTACTGCAATCTATTTCATTTAAAGGGGTGATTTACAACCCAGTGAGCAATTTGATCATCTGGCCATTGATTTTGGCAACCTAATGGGAAGTTGAAAATCTGGTCCTAAGGAAGAAAAATTGGGCTTTTGTTCAGGAGTCTGTTGATGATAACTATTTATAACTTGCTGGACAATTTGCCTAGGCATAAAGCCTAGTCATAGATATTTTCAGACATTTAAATCCTTTAACACTTGTGCGTTGCCAAGAACACAGTATAAACTACATGTATGTGGACTAGAAACAGGTTGCTAGCTTAATATGCAAACAGCCTGCTGAGATGATTTGAACAGGTCACTGGCAAGAGTTGAATGATGTTGTTTTTAGCTTATAGAACTTCCTCGCAAAAGGAGGAAAAACAGATAAAAGGGGGAAGAAGTGCAGGCTGGCAATTTGATGCCTGGACATCATGTGGATACTGCAAAAAACGCTTGCATGCCTAAGGAGGACCCATACAAGCTCCCATAGTCAGCCCCATGGATTGTCTGCAAGGCTGGTCCAATGCATTTCTGCACTAGAAGCAGACCACCTAATTCTGCCCCCATCCCAGCCAGGGAAGGACTGAGTGAAGATTTACATCAGAAACTAGGGGAGAGTGGAAATAAAAGGCCATTGGGGGGGGGGTGAATCATGCCAGGAGGGTGCAGAGGCCAGGAGATCCCAGAGGGTAGCTCCCACCATTTAGGTTTGCTTTTGTCATGTAGGGCTGGACCATAAAGAAGGCTGATCGCCGAAGAATTGATGCTTTTGAGTTATGGTGCTGGAGGAGACTCTTGAGAGTCCCATGGACTGCAAGAAAATCAAACCTATCCATCCTGAAGGAAATCAGCCCTGAGTGCTCACTGGAAGGACAGATCGTGAAGCTGAGACTCCAATACTTTGGCCACCTGATGAGAAGAGAAGACTCCCTGGAAAAGACCCTGATGTTGGGAAAGATGGAGGACACAAGGAGAAGGGGACGAAAAAGGACGAGATGGTTGGACAGTGTTCTCGAAGCTACAAACATGAGTTTGACCAAACTGCGGGAGGCAATGGAAGACAGGAGTGCCTGGCATGCTCTGGTCCATGGGGTCACAAAGAGTTGGACACGACTAAATGACTAAACAACAACAACAAGCTCTTGTGACTTGTGGCAAACTGCTCCTGAATCTGAGGGTTTCAAAAGCAATTTGTGGTGTGGGATGGACAAAAAAATAATAAAATCCACTAAAGGAGCACAAGCACCCCATGGGAAGCAGCTCTTTGGATCCAGGCCCCCAGGAAAAGGACACAAATGTCTGCATCCAGAACAGACTCCCAATTCGATACCCTCCCCCAGAATCTAAAACAAAGGGATAAATGTTCCTGACCAATGGAATCTAGAAAACAATATGAAAGTCGGGGGGGGGGATGATTCTAAAATGCTTTACTTAAAGCCCCTCATGCACAAAGGACTCAAAAGCAAATAAAAATAGATTGTTTACAATGCCAAATATTTTAACACATTAAGAGCATTTTGTCAAATAATGAGTATGGCCTTAAATAGTGAGCAGTAACTCTAGTTGTCAGGTGTTTCATTCAACCTTGTTGATATCTTCAGTGGCCTAAACGTTGCAAATACTCAGGAAAGTTTCAGGTTCTGCTGTTGAAAACTGAAGTTCGCACTGCTGATAAAGACTGCTCCTGCTCGCAAGTTACTGTACTAGGTAGATATCTGACCACTGTGGAATCTAAAGCAGTTGCCCTGATTCATACTCTCCTTGCCAACTACCAGTATTCAGAGTTTATAGCAGCTGCAATTATTCAATGCAATCTGACCTCCTGACCTCACTAAGCCTTTGAGCAACCAAGTACCTAGTTTTTCATCTACATCTTGAAAATATGCAATATTATTCCATAGTGAACCCAGAATAATACAGTATTTATTTTAATGCCTTTATAACATGTGATGTTTCACATTTTTGCCCCTGTCCGGGTCACAACCATGGCCAGTACTGTCCCGCTCTTAGTATACTACTGCTGGCAATACAGTCTAGTTAAAACCGAGGTTTTCACAAAACCTGGTGCCTTGGAAATCCAGTCCCTTTATGAGGTTAAACTGAGCATTCAAAATTACTAATGACCTTTATAAATGTTGCTTTTAAACTGCTGCAATTCATCCCATGGCTTTTGACAATCACTTGCCCAAGGCTCTGCCTGTACCTGTTTAAATTCGCTGTTTGTACGTTGGGAGCATTAAGCCTAAAGTGCCTGAAGTGTTATCTTGAGTTGCAGGAGTGTGTTGGTGTGCACCAGCACATGGTTGGTGGTGGGGGTGAGGGTGGGTGGGATGGATGGGCTGTAATCATCAGAAAGGTAAAGGACACGCAGAAAGTACAGACAGAACATGGCACTAGCTTGAACATGGCACTAGGTTGAACCAGGGGCGTTTTGCATGCACATATTCACTGAGCTACATCCCTTCACCCAGAGGTCCTGCCCATCCTTGCCGCCTGGTATCTTGGAGATGCTACCAGATGAGCCGGGGATCTTTGGCACACAAGCCATGAGCTCTGTTGCTCAGCTGTGGCCCCTGTCCCCCTTTGTGCAAGGATCAATGCAGAGAAAGCCGTTGGCACGCTGGCATAAAATCCATGCACAGCTGCACAAAGAAAAGTCCAAGGCGCTGTTGGGGCTGAATTCTCCATGCAATAGCATCCCTGAACACTGCCCTAGAACAGGGGCAGCAGAAAGGTATTTAAATATACCTTTCCCAAGAAACCAGAGGCCTTCCTCTTGGGCATAGTTGGCCAATTGGTGCCAAAGAAGGACAGAACTTTTTTTATGTATGCAACAACAGCAGCAAGAGGATTGATTGCAAAGTATTGGAAGACACAAGATTTACCCACACTGGAAGAATGGCAGATGAAGGTGATGGAATACATGGAATTGGCAGAAATGACTGGCAGAATCCGAGACCAGGGAGAAGAGGCGGTGGAAGAAGACTGGAAGAAATTTAAAGACTACTTTCAGAAATACTGTAAAATTAATGAATGTTAAAGGGATGTTGGATTGAAAATAAGCGGTATTGGTAAAAAGATTAACAAGAATATGTGAATACGGATTGATAATGGTTTAAAATATATAGTTATAATAGGTTAAGATATTGGATAAAGATAAATGATAGAGGGTAAGGATTTGCTGAATTAACTATGTGAACTGGAATACAAAAAAGGGGTGTGTGAGGAGGTCAGGAAACAAGTAAATGAAATATAAGACATGAAAATATTGATTTCTTTTTAACTTTTTCTTACTTTTTATGTGTTTTGTCTTTGTATTTTTGTATCTCTTTTTCTTTTATTATTGTTATTCTGTTTTATTTTTTATTTTTAATCTTGTAACTTTTTATTGTTTGTAAAATTTCAATAAATATCTTTTTTAAAAACAAAAAGAACAGGGGCAGCAGAGAATACCCAGGACTAAGACTCTTTTGCATGGCAAAAGGCTTCTTGTGGTGTCCCACAATGATAAAGGCAAAAGAGTTGTTGCTTTTAATTACATTTATGTACCATCTTTATCTTCCAAGGATCTCAGGGTGGCGTACACGGTTCTCCTTCTCCCCATTTCATCCTCACAACAACCCTGTGAGGTAGGCTAAGCTAAGCGATTGTCTGATGTTTGCTGGGGGGGGGTTAATACACACACACATGCGAGAGAGAGAGAGAGAGAGAGAGAGAGAGAGAGAGAAAGGGAGAGCGCTACTTATATTTCATTTAACAGTAAAACCATTACGCTGTTTTCTGTTAATCCTTGTGCTATTCATAGCATTCCTATTCTTTCTCTGTGTTTGCTAGATTGAATGGTTATTTTTTTCTGAGCTCTGGCATTATCAGAGTTATTGTTTTCCAGGCTGAAATATATTTTGCCACACAACCAGTCATGATAGAAGGAAGCAAGGGGTTCATTGAAATCTGCATGGAGGAAAAGGCTTCTGCATGGAGGAAAAGGCTTCCAGGAAAAAGCAGCAAAAAACTAAAAACCAGAACAGCAGCTATAGCCGCGGACATGCCTTGGACCTGGTGTTTACCTCTATGGATGTTGGTGATCTGACACTAAGTAAAAGCGAAATGAAAGAAGTGCCATGGTCAGATCACTTCCTGGTGCAACTGGACTTCTCTGCGACCCATCCCCTCTGCAGGGAGGTGGGACCAATTTGGATGGTCCGCCCCCGCCACTTAATGGATCCAAATGGTTTCCAGAGAGTGGTAGGGGATGCTTTATCCCATGTTGATGGCCTTTCAGCCGATTCCCTGGTGGCCCGCTGGAATGTGGAGTTAACCAGGGCTATTGACTGTTTGGCTCCGAAGAGCCCTCTCCGATTGCATGGAGCCCGGACAGCCCCGTGGTTTTCCACGGATCTGAGGGCAATGAAACAATCGTTGAGACGGCTAGAGCGCCGGTGGCGGATAACTCATTCAGAATCTGACCGGACACAGGTTAGAGCTCAACGTCGAGCCTACCAAGTGGCGATAGCGACGGCGAAGAAGAATTTCTTCACCGCCTCTATTGCATCTGCAGAAAACAGCAGCAGGAGACTTTTTCAGGTGGTTCACAACTTAGCGGAACCACCTGCAACATCGGGGCCCAGTACGGGCCACATGTTCTCCTGCAATGATTTTGCAAAGTTTTTTGCAGATAAAATCGCTCAGATTCGGGAAGAAGTAGACTCCACCGTGGGAGCAGGGCCGGGGCGGGAGAGTGCTAGAGTTCTGTCTAGTCAAGTTGAGTGGGATCAATTCCAATCTGTTACATCCGAGGATGTGGACAGGCTGCTTGGACGAGTGAAACCAACCACCTGTCTCCTGGATCCTTGCCCATCCTGGCTTATAAAAGCTAGCCGGGAAGGGCTGGGCGATGGGCTTCGTGGGGTGGTGAATGCTTCCCTCCGTGAGGGAGCCTTCCCAGACCCGCTGAAAGAGGCGGTTATTAAACCGCTTCTTAAAAAAACATCTTTAGATGCGGCCACGATGGCCAACTATCGCCCAGTCTCAAATCTTCCATTCCTGGGCAAGGTGATTGAGCGAGCGGTTGCCGAACAACTCCAGGCACGTCTGGAAGAAGCGGACCATTTGGATCCCTTCCAGTCAGGATTCAGGCCTCATCATGGGACTGAAACTGCCTTGGTCGCACTGGTTGATGATCTCCGGCGGGCTAGGGACAAAGGTGAGAGCTGTTTCCTAGTTCTGCTGGATCTCTCAGCAGCCTTTGACACCATCGACCATAACATCCTTCTGGACCGTCTAGAGGGGCTGGGAGCTGGGGGCACTGTTATACAGTGGTTCCGCTCCTTCCTCCTGGGCCGTGTCCAGAAAGTGGTGGTGGGGGATGAGTGTTCAGACCCCTGGGCTCTCACTTGTGGGGTGCCTCAGGGTTCTGTCCTCTCCCCCATGCTTTTCAACATTTACATGCAGCCGCTGGGAGAGATCATCAGGAGGTTTGGGCTGGGTGTTCATCAGTATGCGGATGATACCCAGCTCTACCTCTCTTTTCAATCAGAACCAGTGAAGGCGGTGAAGGTCCTCCGTGAGTGTCTGGAGGCGGTTGGAAGATGGATGGCGGCTAACAGATTGAGGTTGAATCCTGACAAGACAGAAGTACTGTTTTTGGGGGACAGGAGGCGGGCAGGTGTGGAGGATTCCCTGTTCCTGAATGGGGTAACTGTGCCCCTGAAGGACCAGGTGCGCAGCCTGGGAGTCATTTTGGACTCACAGCTGTCCATGGAGGCACGGGTTAAATCTGTGTCCAGGGCAGCTGTTTACCAGCTCCATCTGGTACGTAGGCTGAGACCCTATCTGCCTGCGGACTGCCTCGCCAGAGTGGTGCATGCTCTGGTTATCTCCCGCTTGGACTACTGCAATGCACTCTACGTGGGGCTACCTTTGAAGGTGACTCGGAAACTACAACTAATCCAGAATGCGACAGCGTGACTGGGGGCGGCCGCCGAGACCATATAACACCGGTCTTGAAAGACCTACATTGGCTCCCAGTACGTTTCCGAGCACAATTCAAAGTGTTGGTGCTGACCTTTAAAGCCCTAAACGGCCTCGGTCCAGTATACCTGAAGGAGCGTCTCCACCCCCATCATTCTGCCCGGACGCTGAGGTCCAGCGCCGAGGGCCTTCTGGCGGTTCCCTCATTGCGAGAAGCAAAGCTACAGGGAACCAGGCAGAGGGCCTTCTCGGTAGTGGCGCCCGCCCTGTGGAACGCCCTTCCAGCAGCTGTCAAAGCGATAAACAACTACCTGACATTCAGAAGACATCTTAAGGCAGCCCTGTTCAGGGAAGTTTTTAACATGTGATATTTTACTGTATTTTTGGTTTTTATGGAAGCCGCCCAGAGTGGCTGGGGAGGCCCAGCCAGATGGGCGGGGTATAAATAATAAATTATTATTATTATTATCTTTGACATCAGCTGCAGAAGTTGCACATGAAAACAACAACACGGTACATTTCACACTTCAACCTCTTGTAGCATCTTTCTTTCAGACCCATGTAGTTGTGATGTCCACACAACTAGGGCGCACTCAGGCATGGCTGTGACATTATGTCCAAAAGCCGATATAGATGCAACTTTGAAGTGTGCAATCACTCATTTCTGTAACATACATTTTGAAAACTGTGTTCACTGTAAGTTAAATTGAGCAACAACAGCCACATATTGTTATTTTTTAACAATGCTGAACATGGCAGGATTAGCAGCAGAGATCAGCTAAAACCGTGCTGCGAACCAGATCCACAGTCTCCCATTCAGCCCCGATTTAAACAACACATTATGACACAGAACAGTATATATAACTAAATTAAGCAGTGATGGAAGTAAAATTGCTACCTGCTGCTTCTTAGGCAAGACTGTGTTCCTCCGCCTCCAGGGCTTCCCACTGCTTGCCAAGTCCACTGGGTGCTTTCTCCCTCCCTCCCACTGCCGCTCTTTGAAATCCAGGGACACGGTTCTGGCATGGCAGAGAAGTTGGCGACCTCACATTCAGACCACAGGTGGGCATTCTTCCTCAGCATTACCTACATTTTGGGCCGATGCTCACTAAGGTTTGGCCATTAAAAAAAACCAACCACATGAAATGCTGTTACCATACATCACCCTGCTATGAATATCTCTACCTCTCTCGCGCGCACACACCCAGATCTATTTTCTGCCTGGTTTAAAATGTGCCCTTTTTGAGGACCAAGATAAAAGTCTCCTTTGTTTGACCGGAGCCCCCATTAAAGCCCTCTTCCCCATCCATTTTACCAGTCCACCCCCCTTTCTCCACTTGTGCACACAAAGAGGAGATGCATACAGTATATACAGGCTTTTGGAAAACAGCACCTCAAAATTGCAATTTTTATTTATAGATCTTAGAACTGCTTGGCTGGTGGTAACACTTGCTTGGCAGCTCATTAACGGCACAGTTCGGTTTTTCAAAGCCTGGAATACAGGTGGGTAGGGTGGCAAGACACATCCTTGATGAGGAGAGCTAAAAATGACTGCCGCTCTGGCTCCCAGGGTGCAGGGTCCTGCCAGCTTACTCAGCCCCTTAAGGCCAGACTAGACAGGACAACAGTTACACAAAAGCAAGTAACACGAATGTTCTCTGATGTAAAAAGGCTGCCGCGGGGCAGTAGGCCATGTTGCCTTTTCAGCTTTCAAATTCTGAAAATTCTAAAAAAGTTGTGACATGACTTGGGAATTCGAAAGATATTTTGGTTAGATTAATATAATTTAGTTTTGCTTGGTAAGCAAAATGTGTGTAAAATTGCATAAAGGTAAAGGTAAAGGGACCCCTGACCATTAGGTCCAGTCGCGGACGACTCTGGGGTTGAAGCGCTCATCTCGCTTTATTGGCCGAGGGAGCCGGCGTACAGCTTCCGGGTCATGTGGCCAGCATGACTAAGCCGCTTCTGGCGAACCAGAGCAGCGCACGGAAACGCCGTTTACCTTCCCGCCAGAGCAGTACCTATTTATCTACTTGCACTTGATGTGCTTTCAAACTACTAGGTTGGCAGGAGCAGGGACCGAGCAACGGGAGCTCACCCCGTTGTGGGGATTCAAACCGCCGACCTTCTGATCGGCAAGGCCTATGCTCTGTGGTTTAGATCACAGCACCACCTGCATCATTTGCGACATGCTAGTGATGTAGTGGTGATGTATCAATAAAGCTGCTCTAAGTGGATTCTGGGGAAAAGAGGGAAGTTTTAAAAGAGGGTGTCACCCCATGCTTGGGGTTCCAACTCCTGTGGGGACCTGTCGTGCAACAATAAAGATAATGGTTTCATGGGCGGGTTTGGTGTGTGCAGGCTTCCCATCAGCTCAACAACTCTGGTTCCCCTGAAAAGTATGAAATAAAGTCAAACCATTTTTGCAGGTAAAAAAAGAAAAAAAATCGATGTGTGTGTGTGGGGGGGGTGGCAATACATTTTCCGCACCTGATACCATCTGACCTTGCTTTGCCACTACATGGTCTACTGACCGCTGTTTTGCTCCAAATCACTTGGCTGGAACTTCCTTCTTTTACTGACCACATAGACCCGTGGGGGAGGATGCACAGACCATATTTAACTTGAATGATGGTGCCTGGAGGCAGCGCCCTCACATTTTGCATAACCAGGAACAGATGCAGTCCTAGAGACTTCCAATGCCACCTTTGTCATAGGGGAATGTTGCAGTTAAGTCTCCTACACCAGAAAATGGTAGCTATCCTATTCCAAAGGACTTGGAAATGTTAAGATTAGAACATATGAATTTTTAAAAATAATTGGGAGGGGGATAAAAGGAAAACGTTTGCCCCCCTGCACCAATTCCAGGACAAAATCACCACCACTTGGCTTTATGTCTGTGTGTATATATCACTGGAAAGTGTTTAGAGAATTTCATGTGCATTATCATTGCATAACCTTGTAAGGTGGGGCGATCTTATTATTATCCCCATTTTGCAAATGGGAGCTGTGAGAGAATGATTTCCCAGAGGCCAGCGAGAGGCCGCCTAGTGGGTTATGGCCGAGGCAAGGTTTTGAGCAAGGGGATTTCTTACATCCATCTCTGTCTCTCGGCCTCTCGGCCACTACAAAGCACCAGCTTGAAAAGCAGTTGGTTTGACATGCTTGTTCAAAGTAGTGATGCGCAATCCTTCCAACACACTTCAGGCATTTCCTAGTCCTACAGAAACTCCTTTCGCTTCTCTGAAATTCCCCTGAATCTTTTGCACAGCCAGGAAGCTTCAAAATTGTCTTCAGTTTTTGCTTTAGACAAAATGTACAGGACAGTCTGTGCCACTGATCTGCGTCACTGGAGCAGATTTGGGAAGGCATTTCCTCTGCTGGGCTCTACCACCACAGAGGCCCCTTCTGTACTTGCTGAAGCTGCAGGTGAAAAAGAGTGTAAAGCATTGGGCATTGGGCCATAGCTGTCAACTTACAGATTTGAAAATAATGGACCAGCAGCCTCAAAAATAAGGGATCAGCAGCCAAAATAAGGGATTTTCCAAGGACAGGTATGTTCAACTTCTGAGCCCCACCGAGCCAAAGGCAGAAAGCCCAGCCAGCAGCCAAACGAAGCCTCAAGCTGTGGTTCCCAAAGTGCAGCCACCCGGCAAAGGGGATGCAGCAAGGAAAACCACCATCACCTCTCTGCTGGGAAGCGCTGAGCAAAGGCGAGTCCCCAGGCAACGCGGCCGATTTGATTGGCACAAGGCATGCAAGCTCCACCCCCCATTCGTTCTTAGACTCCTTATTGGGTGAGCAACGCAGCCAAGCAACACAGTTGGAGCCTCCCTCCTCCCTGGCCGGCAGGAGGAAGGAGGGAGGGAGAGGAGCTGCTTCCTTTGAAACCCGGGAAATTTAAGGGACATCATCAATAAAGGACAGCAGCGGGACACAGCACTGGGATAAGGGACTTTCCCGCCAAATAAGGGACGGTTGACAGCTATGCATTGGGCATTACAGGGGTGGAATGGCAGCGATGAATCCAAAGCTAGAATCTTTCCTGGAGTGGATGCAACAAAACAGGACAAATTAATAATAACTACCCCAGACGTTCCTCCCTGACAAGTGGTTTTGGATGTAGCTCCATTCTGCCCCATTTCTCCTGGTTTGGGGTCTGAAAGTGATCCTTGTAGTGCTCTAAAAAAACAACAACAACCCCAAATTGGTGTTGCACAACTGAATTGTCATACCATTTTATGTATCCCACTAAATGCAGTGATCTGCATTCTTTTGACCAGCAAAAATACAGGCGGGATCAGCAAACCTTGTTGGTAGAACTACCCAATTTCACCTCTTTCCCTCAGCTTTCTCACAGGGCCATGGGCCAGCAGCATCTGGTGAACCCAGAGGCTATGGGGCAAAAAGCCAAGCAGCTGGTGGAAGGCAAAACCAGGGGTAGCGAGAGGTGAAGGTAATGGCAGTTGCTAAGTAGAGCACCGCAAGGTTGCAATCCTATTCACACTCATGTGAGAGAAAGCTCCACAGTGGGACTTGCTCGCGAGTAAAGCACAAAGGACCATGGTCAGGCCACATGGATGCAGACTTCAAGCAGGAAGAGAGTGTGTAAATATTTGAAAGGGGAGAAAGAGGAGGGGGCATTGGGCTCTGGGGCAGACAGGGGTGGGGGAGCTCCCATGCCTTCAGACCTCTGGGCTGAGAAGAGGACTTCAATGACACCAACTCTCCCTCTTACTGTGCTTAAGAGGCTCCCCACATACTTAGGCCCCTCTGCACACAGGCAGGCTGAATTCCCACTGTTTAGGCATGTGACCATTCTTCTCTCTGCCAAAACACATACAAGCAAACAAACAAACGAAATACCACATTTACTCAAAAACAATGTGAACTTTTTTGGCCAATTTACGTCATGGAAATTAGCGTGCACATTAGATTTAATGGCACCAGCAAATACTTCTTTTGTTTCAAAGTTCTGAAAATTGAGGTGCACGTTAGATTTGATGGGGCATTAGATTTGTGTAAATACGGTCAATATGTGGGTTCCACTTACCCTTCAAGCACAATACAGTGGTACCTCAGGTTACAGACGCTTCAGGTTACATATGCTTCAGGTTACAGACTCCACTAACCCAGAATAGTACCTCAGGTTAGGAACTTTGCTTCAGGATGAGAACAGAAATCATGCTCCGGCTAAAGTGGTGCTTCAGATTAAGAACAGTTTCAGGTTAAGAATGGACCTCCGGAACAAATTACCGTATTTTTTGCTCTATAAGACTCACTTTTTCCCTCCTAAAAAGTAAGGGGAAATGTGTGTGCGTCTTATGGAGCGAATGCAGGCTGCACAGCTATCACAGAAGCCAGAACAGCAAGAGGGATTGCTGCTTTCACTGTGCAGCGATCCCTCTTGCTGTTCTGGCTTCTGAGATTCAGAATTTTTTTTTCTTGTTTTCCTCCTCCAAAAACTAGGTGCGTCTTGTGGTCTGATGCGTCTTATAGAGCGAAAAATACGGTAAGTTCTTAACCGAAGGTACCTTGCTGGACAATATGCACCTGCTGGCAGTCCCTATCAAGAGCACCACATTCCTGTCCCTCTTCCTCGAGTCACCCAACCATATGCAACTCTGCCCCTTCTGCTTTCAATACAGTAAGAACCAAGTGAACTGCAGAGAGCTCAAAGCATTTCATGTTCACTGCCTTCCTTACAACAACCTTGCAAAGTAGGCGGCATTATTGCGCGCATATTGCAGGTGGGGAACTGTGAGAATCCCCAAGGCTTTCCCAAGGCCATCCACTGAGTTCATGGCGCAGGTGAAATGTGGAACAAACACCAGCAGACTCACAACTCGGGTCCATCAAGATGACACATCAACTCTCACACCGCTCTGAGTCACTTTCAGACCCAGCGAGGCCCAATCCCAGTGACAAAAGAAACCTGTTTGCTAATGATTTTTGTTTCATTTCAGACTAATAGGAAGCAGCGGGGGTGGGGTAGCAGAAATTAGAGGTTAAAAGAATCCCTGATCGGATATTTTTCTCCTGCGGCTAATGCAGGATTGGTCCCCAAGCAATGCTCTCTCCTGCTTCCACTTGTCCACTTCTAAACGACTGTAGCAACAGGGATTCGTCTGCTTCCCCAGGGAGCTAATTCCACGGTCTAGTGGCTTGGACTGCTAGGAAATGGTTCCTGATAGCCATTTTATGCATTTCCTTTCCTTAATTTCAGCCTATTAGTATGGTTTTTAGAGTTTCCCCATTTTCCCCAGACTCCAGCCCAGATTCTTGGAGCTGTAATTTGGCCTCCTCAAGTCGAAATTAAAGAATGAAGAGCAGCATCTAGATTCTGTAGCTCTTACTATTTCTAATACATATATTTTTATCCTCTTTTATATAAATCCTATATTTCCTGTTCACCCAGCTGCACTTTCTCCCTTGTCGCAGCACGACGCCCATCTGTTCTCCTAGAAATAGGCTTCGGATATTTCCGACATCATGTTGGATGCTGCTCGGTCACTTGAGAATCCGGCAGACAAGAAGAGAACAGCAAACACTGGCCCTCCCTGCCTCCCGTCCCCAGGAGGTATAGCCATCTCTGCAAAGGGGAGCCTGAAAGGCAAAGGAGGAGGGGGCCAAATCCAACAGATGACATGTAAGCTGCAGCCTGCTGGAGAGAGCTCCCCGATGGCTAGCTGAGGAACAATCAAGGACCAGGCAGAAAAGGATGAGTTGAGGAAGAGCAGGATCAGGTGGGGAGGCAGGGGAAGGACTCATAGCCCAGTGGTAATAGCATATGCATTGCACGCACATGGTCCCACATTTCGTCGCTGGGGAAAAGAAGCTCTGGTCGAACAACTGGAGAACTTCTCTGCATGTGGGAGAGGCGGCAATACTGCAGGGTGCAGGGACCGTTCTCCCACACCAGAGCCTTTTCATGCAAATTACCTGGGAGTGGAACTACAACGCCCACCCTGGAAGAATGGCAGACGAAGGTGATAGACTATATGGGACTGGCTGAAATGACTGGCAGAATCCGAGACCAGGGAGAAGAGACGGTGGAAGAAGATTGGAAGAAATTCAAAATTTATCTTAAGAAATATTGCAAAATCAATGAATGCTAAAATGTTGAGGGTATAGAAAAAAGGGGATTAAGCTGTAAAAGGTTAAGTAAAAGAAAAGAACAAGGGAAAATTAGATAAACTTAAGGGGGAGGATTTGCTGAAACTAATTTGGAAATTGGGATGCAGAAAGGGGAGGTATGGGGAAGTCGGTGAAGTAAGGTTTAAGAAATAAGGATTTGAAATTATACATGTTTGTTTATGTGTTTGTCTGTTTGTATTGTGTATTGTTTGTGTTTATATAAATTGTGGAAAACCAATAAAAAAATTATAAAAAAATATGGGAGTGGCACTACAACGGAAGGCTCCACACAACATTTAATATATCCTGCTACTAACATCACAAGTAACTTCTATTCAGCAGCAAATGCCCTTTCTAATGCCAATTGAAAGATCCCTATTTGCAGGCTCAGGTGAGGGATTAATGACATGTAGCCTCTGATTGGCAACATGAATGGCCTCTTTAAATGGCACACCCACACCCAGCCACAATATCAGACGAGCTTCCTAAATGGTTCCATGCTGAAAGGAATCTCAGGGCAGGGGCCGAAGGCTTTTTTCTGATAAAACAATGATGGGAGTTCACTCATCTCCTGCGCATTGTCAAGCTTGGCTCACAGGTTAGGTGCATTACTGTTTGCTTCCATAGGGTCTGCCCATCTCTCATTTGCACAGCCTGGGTGCCCAGAATCTGAACCTACAGTGGTCCCCCGCAAGACAAATGCCTCGCAAGACGGAAAACTCGCTAGACGAAAGGGTTTTCCGTTTTGGAGGTGCTTCGCAAAACGAATTTCCTATGGGCTTGCTTCGCAAGACGACAATGTCTTGCGAGTTCCTGCTGGTTTTTTTTTCCTTCCCCCCCCTTTTTCTAAGCCGCTAAGCCGCTTATCAGCTGATCCGATCAGCAGATAAGCCGCTAAAAGCTGCTAATAGCGCCAATCCGTCAATGGGCTTGCTTCGCAAGACGAAAAAACCGCTAGACGAAGAGAATCACAGAACGGATTCTTTTCGTCTTGCGAGGCACCACTGTATAAGCCAAAAAGTCTTCTGACATTTTTAATCAGGGGAAAAAATATTGGAAGGCTGTAAATTTAAATCAAGGAATGGTAGGAGAGGAACTACTTAACCTTTCCCCCCTCCTGCTATCGGTCTACTCAATATCTCCTCTCTCATAAGCTGTATTCCCAGAGACAGTGGGTGGTGCTGTGGGTTAAACCACAGAGTCTAGGGCTTGCCAATCAGAAGGTCGGCAGTTTGAATCCCCGCGACAGGGTGAGCTCCCGTTCTTCGGTCCCTGCTCCTGCCAACCTAGCAGTTCGAAAGCACGTCAAAGCGCAAGTAGATAAATAGGTACCACTCCGGCGGGAAGGTAAACGGCGTTTCCGTGAGCTGCTCTGGTTCGCCAGAAGCAGCTTAGTCATGCTGGCCACATGACCCGGAAGCTGTCTGTGGACAAACACCGGCTCCCTTGGCCAGTAAAGCGAGACGAGCGCCGCAACACCAGAGTCGTCCGCAAATGGACCTGACCATCAGGGGTCCCTTTACCTTTACCTTAAGAAACAGCTTTGGGAGAGTGAGTTTGACAGTAAAACAGTGAGAGGGGCAAACATCGACTCCTGCGCCACCCCTCCACTAAACCTGGCATCTCCTCTAAGCTGCATTTAAGTTCAAAACAAAACAAACCAGAAAGAAGTCCAGAAACTTTTCACAGGTTTAGCTTGACCCTGAAAACTAGGCCTCTGTCGTGTTGCTATACCTCACGCCGACATGTTTCTTGCCTCTCTAAAGGCAGTGAAACTCCCAATACACCATCTGTAGTGCAGGCAGCTGGAAGAACATGGCCAGAGAGCAGGCAAAGTGTGTGAGATGTGGGAAATGGGACCACATGTCCACCGCAAAGCGGCCACCCCCGACAAAGCAAGTTCTGTGAAGACGCCTTCAAGGTCCAACACCAGTCCCCCCACTCAGAGCATTCTGCACAGTGACACCTTCCCCCTGTGGCTGTGTTTCCCGATCCCACAATGAATTCTACGGAGAAGGCTACTAGAAAGAAAAACAAAAGGCAGAAAGCAGCCACTGCAGTCCAACGAAGTTTGGAAGCTGAAGGTGGTAAAAAATAGCCTATGGCAGTACCCTCGCCCACTTCACACGTCTTTGGATTTTTATGGCCTCTTTGGACTGTATTTAACAAAGACACTGCAGAAGCAGAGCAACTTCAGCTCATGCAATGGAACTTTTCCTTCCTTTGAACACCCCACCCTTTGCTCTCAGGGTCCCACCAATGCTCCAAAGCAGATTTGAGGTTTGTGTGGAGTCACATACATACATACATACATACATACATACATACGTACATAATTTTATTTTTGTGTTGCCTTTCCATAGTTCAAACCATGCTCAAGGAGGCTTACAACATGAAAAAATGCATAATTACACATAACATAAGCAGTCATAAACAAGAAATAAAACATCAAAAAATACACAAATCAAACGATTTCCACATAAAACATAAGGTAAAGGTAAAGGTACCCCTGCCCGTACGGGCCAGTCTTGACAGACTCTAGGATTGTGCGCTCATCTCACTCTAGAGGCCGGGAGCCAGCGCTGTCCGCAGACACTTCCGGGTCATGTGGCCAGCGTGACGAAACTGCTCCGGCGAACCGGCACCAGAGCAGCACACAGAACGCCGTTTACCTTCCCACTATAAACCGGTACCTATTTATCTACTTGCACTTAAGGGTACTTTCGAACTGCTAGGTGGGCAGGAGCTGGGACCAAAAGACGGAAGCTCACCCAGCCGCGGGGATTCGAACTGCGAACCATGTGATCGGCAAGTCCTAGGCGCTGAGGTTTTACCCACAGCGCCACCCGCGTCCCCACATAAAGCATAATAAGCTCTAAAATAAATATACAAAAACTATTAATTTCAATTAATAGCAGCAATTCCCTCCCCCCCCCCAAACAATACCCCATCCCAAGAGTCTGTTCAGCAGCCTCAGCTTTTGTAGCTGGAGTCAGTCTGGGCTCCACCCTCTCAGGCCAGATGAAGAAAAAAGCCTGCAAGGCAGGGAAAAGGTCTTTCAGGACTCACAGCCAAGATGTGGAAGGAGAAAGGAAGTTTCATAGAGAAAGTGGAAGTTGCTGCACTAATGCAATGACTTTGTTGGATCCAGCCCTTCTTATTTTGGAAGTCTTGTCCACAATGGGTGGGAAACACATTACAGAAATCCTTTGTCCATATGCTTCTCATAAGAAGCAGAATCCCAAATGGAGGACAATAAATATTGTATGGATGACAAGCCCCAAATGATGCATTCACCTCTTTGGAGGGCTGAATGAAACAATACATCTTCCGTCAGTATGGTGCAATTTACACTGCCGTGATGCTTACGCTGTTTTGATGCCAGATAAGGAATTTCCCTTGGCACGAGGAAATCAGAGCACAAATTTGTATAAGCGGGAAAACATTATTTTCCTACAAGCCCTTTTTTTTTGGGGGGGGGGTTGAAGCTCTTATGTGCAGTTCTAGCTTAAAGGAGGAAGGCTGGTGCTATAAAGTCCACTGATTACCTTCTTTTGTCCTACTGATGTGGCAAATGGTGGGACTACTCATAATTTGCCTGGATAAGGTGTCAACTATACCCATGACAAGGAGAGATGAGCTGCAGCTAGGATTTGGGCTTTTACAATTGTTGCTTGGAGGCATTTATCTGCAGCTACTGGTGGGTTTTAGCATAATGGAAATCCTGTGCTCGTTTCATATGACAATACAAACATATTTTGTATTTCATATCCAGTGCATCTGATGACATTTGGAGAAAGAAGCAGCAAATAGATTAGACTGCTAGAAATGAAATCACCCATCAATTGCGTAGCCAACACATAATGACCATTGAGACATATTTTTTAGTACTGTGGAGACCTAAGTGTAGGTTCAGTGGGCTGTGTTGCAAGGCAGGTTTCTATAAGAATCCTGAACCTAGCCTGGCAGCAGATGGGAAGCCAGGGCAGGTCTTTTAATACTGGATGTCATGTGCGGACGACAGTCTGTTCCCATCACCACTCTAGTAGACTTAGCATTCTGCACTAGCTGAAGCTTCCAGACCAGACCCAAGGGCAGCTCCACATTTAAATATTGCCTTTTAAATACTGAATATATCTACAAGTAGGGACGCGGGTGGCGCTGTGGGTTAAACAACAGAGCCTAGGACTTGCTGATCAGAAGGTCGGCGGTTCGAATCCCCGTGACGGGGTAAGCTCCTGTTGCTTGGTCCCAGCTCCTGCCCACCTAGCAGTTCGAAAGCACGTCAAAGTGCAAGTAGATAAATAGGTACCGCTCCTGCGGGAAGGTAAACGGCGTTTCCGTGTGCTGCTCTGGTTTGCCAGAAGCGGCTTAGTCATGCTGGCCACATGACCCGGAAGCTGTACGCCGGCTCCCTTGGCCAATAAAGCGAGATGAGCACTGCAACCCCAGAGTCGGTCACGACTGGACCTAATGGTCAGGGGTCCCTTTACCTTTACCTTTATATCTACAAGTGGATCTTTGCCCTTTGCGCCACTCTTTTTTTAAAAAAAAAATTGGGGGGGCCCTATGCCTCCTAAAACCAGGCTTGTTTTCTCCTGTACAGTTGTAGACCACCAGCCCCATCCGGTTAAGAAAACAAAGCCAAGAATGTGTCCTTCTGCATGGGTTTGGCAATGACAGGTTGTGATACTTGCATGGTTCTCATGGCAGCCACAAAGTCCTGAGTCACCCCTGTCAAAGCAATCATGGCATTAATACTGAGGTCCCACCATTCCTCTAGGGCTGGTACATCAACAGAATCCCATATCTGATTGCGCAACAAAAGATGTAAACCTTCAAAAATGGAAACCAACCAGATAGATGAAATGCCAGCACCACCTTCTCCAGGGACTGGAACAATGATGGCGCCAGAAGCTGGCTTACTCCATGTGAATTCAGAATTCCAGCATTTTCAAACTCTGTGGGAAAGAGGGCCTTCAATTCCACACATGGCCCAACTTGAGTTCAGAAAAGAGACAAGGTTGAACAACGCAGCAGCCGGGGAACAATAAAAGAACCTCATTGCTGGCTTGGTTGGGCTTTAAGGTGAAAAATAGCCGGATTAGAATGTCAAATTGCTGAATCCTGCAGACCTGAATCATCAAGTCCTTTCAAGCTGTGTGCTTTCTTCCTACCCGGCAGCTGCTAATTAACTCCCAGCTTCAGGAAATATATCCTGAAGCTGCGATATATATATATATATTACACACACACACACATCGGGTTGTGTGTTGTCAGCCAAATAATCAAAATGAAATCACTCTGCCTCCGGAGGCAGTGGGAGAGAAAACACCAATATTACAGACTGGTTGTGGTAGGCAAATAGACTCAAAAGGGGCTCACACATCACATGCACACCTACCCCCCTCTAGAGCTTCCAGCTGAGCATCCCAGCAGGGGCCGGAGAACACTTTCAACACAGGCTGTATTACCCAAGTACAAAGCCCTGACTCGACCCTGAAGAATGCACTTCTGCATTCTCTTTGAATAAGGTTTCATTTGAATATGCAGCAACCCTCTGACAAAGGGTTTGCCTCAGCAACTTTTGGATTCATTTAAAGCTGCCTTAGCAACTGTAACTCGGGCCAAAAATCAAAGCAGGCTGTTTGTTTCCACGTTCTTTTGTTTTGCAAGCAAAAAGTGGGATACACCGACTCTCAGGACCCACAATGACAGATCCTTCGGGGTTTATAGGAAGTGGGGTGTTTTCAACATCACAGGTAGGATGGGCAGATGTGAGGACATGATTGCTGTTGGACTTGACCCCCCAATAGCCAGCTGTCAGGGATGACGGAAGTTTTAATCCAACAATGTCTTGTGGAGCCACAGGTTCCCCATGACTCCTGCAAACAAAGGAAAACTTGGGGGCTTCCCCCAGACATCTGACTGTCTACAGTGAGAAAAAGGGTTTTGATCACATGGGCCTTTGGCCGGATCCAACGGGGCTCTTTATATGTTCTTTCTCACTAGTGCAGTGGGTGCCATTTCCCCACCTCACAGATACGTTTAATTGATCTTTTAATTGGTGCTGAAACACTTTCCTTTCAGACTTTTTTAAAAAAACAAAAACAAAAACTGAAATACCACTTAAATGAAGGTGTTATATCACTGTGATACATGTTATTTTAATGCATTGCACTGCTACAGCACTATAACACTCTTAAATGACAGCCAAAGCAGCCATTCCTAGTCACTGCAATTTCAGCAGTGTAGCTAATATTGGTGAGTAGAAAGATCAAGTCCCTAGCTCAGGGAAGCCATGCAAATATATTGCGTTTAATTTTTCAAGCCAGATGTTATAGTTCCACGGGTGTGGACCATTATCCTGAACCTTCCTTATATCTAGTTTATTTCCTGGGGGTGGGGGTAGGAATATATTGGCTTACAACTCCACACACAAATTATTGTGCAAGCTTGCCAGAAAGAGGGGTGTGTGTGTGTGGAAACTATTGTGCAAGCTAATGCTGGTGAGAGCAATGGAAGAAGCAGGTGGCATCATGTATTCCTAAAAGTCATCTGAGATTCTTGGGTGTTCAAGACCATGAGGTGGAAAGCACAAAAGTACAAGGACGAGAAAACAAGGATCTAGAAGAAAACGTGGAATGCTGCTGCTATCCAATGGAGGGGAGTGCCAGTCTTCTTGCCCCTGCCCAGACCAAACAAGCAGGTCAGCTGCCCCTCCGCCCATGATTACATGCCTGCAGCTCTAGCTGAGGCCAGGTGGCACTGGCCACACTATCTGAACCTGGCTGTTCCTCCATCACTGGGTCCACCCACCAACGTTGCGACAATACTAAAAAGACGCTAATGCGTGTAAGTAATGCAATAGAACAATCTGGAAATCTCATCTGTCTTTTTGACAGCTCGGTGGCAGTGAAAAGTGGTACAGCAACAGCTTCTCCCATTCTGCATTTCATTCCACCTGCTGAAAAAGGTAAAAAGGTAAAGGACCCTGGACAGTTAAGTCTAGTCATGAACTACTCTGGGGTTGCGGTGCTCATCTCACTTTACTGGCCGAGGGAGCCGTTTGTCTGCAGACAGTTTTTCCAGGTCATGTGGCCAGCATGACTAAGCCTCTTCTGGAGAAACCAGAGCAGCACACGGAAATGTCATTTACCTTCCCACTGGAGTGGTACCTATTTATCTACTTGCACTTTGACATGCTTTCGAACTGCTAGGTTGGCAGGAGCAAGGGCAGAGCAACGGGAGCTCACCCCGTCACGGGGATTCGAACCGCCAACCTTCTGATCAGCAAGCCCTAGGCTCAGTGGTTTAGACCACAGTGCCACCCACATCCCAGTCTGGAACAGGTAGGACTCTTCTTTTGGCAGCATAGCAGGCATAAGAAGCAGGACCAGAAGGCCCAACTGCCACCTACCTTAACTAGTTCCAGTGCGATGGAAGAGTTTGCCATTGCTGCTGATCACATTAGGGCAGCCATGACACTGTGCCCTACTTATCAGAGGACAGTCCTTCATTTGAAAGGCTGTCAGGCCCAAGTCCAATTTAAAGGACTATCAGAAGGCAGAACCAGCAAGGGGGGGGGGAATGACCTTGAAGTTGTCCATTGGTACTTAGCACTTGAACAACAGACTGAGCAGGCACTCAGGTCAACTGGACCCAGCCTCTCCCACTAGAGGTGAGATGTATTCTATTTCTATTCCATTTATGGTGGTTGTTTCTAAATATGCATATGTGCTTGTGAATTGGCATATACAAACCTGGGGCAAATCTGTGCCTTCTTTTTTGTGATGTGTAAGGGACAACCCTCTGATCCCCTTTGTGCCCCAGGAACTGTGCCTCACCCTCAGTAAAACCCTCCCGTCCCACTTTGCTTCTGCAGATAGGACAGTGACCACAGGGCGGGAGAGCTATAGCACCTTGAAAGGAACACAGTAGAAGTGAATGGGGCTTCACTCGCCAGCTGTACAGTGTTGGTTTGTCTGGGGTGGAGCAACTAAGCCAGGAGAGAATAGCAAAACTACCGTATCTTCTCTTGCAGCAGTGCTGTTAAATGGAACAGGCGTGACTTCTGAGTTGCAACTTGGCAATTCTAGAGATAGGCTGGAAAATGAGACACTAGAAGCCAGACCTTTCTTGCCTCAAGGGGCACAAGAGCAGTTGTTCCACAGTGCCTGTGGCGGTATAAATTCACCTTGCTGCAATAAAGTTAATGGCACGCACTGCGCTTCCCTTCTTTTTGCAAGCTGGGTTTCCAGTCCATTGCATGTCCAACAAGGTGTCTGGCCCCTGGTTAAAGTATTCTTAATTGACTGCAGAAGCTGATTCAGGAAATGGATGTAGCATGACAAAAATCAATGCTAATCGCCCTGACAATTAGCTAATGCCTTAATAATTGGAAATCCAGGCGGTGCCATGGTATACTGTACATCTCCAGGGATATCAGTGCTATCACCTTCAGAAAGGAAGCAGGATCATACCTAGCTTTTGGAAAATTACAGCTTAGAACTGCCTCCTAATTAAAAAAGGGGGGGGAGAGTCGCACCCAGGATAATAATTGGAAGGAATTTTAAAGGAAGCAAAAAGAGTTCTGACTTGTCGACTTAAATTTATGAGGGGGAAGCAGCTGTCTTCCCCTGTGCTGAAATGGCCCCCAAAGCTAGCCTTAAGATAAAGAAAAAAAGTTGAGGAGAACTTGAAGATTCCTTACCCAAGACATTTTGGTGACTCGTGGAGAAACCGAAATTGCACACAGACCCTACACACCTTAACTTGAGAGGTACAGCCCACCGGAATACTGTACAAGGATAAGATGGGTTGCACCCTATTCAGAGTTGTCTCCCACTTGACCCCCTTTAATGGCCTCCCTGTCTTGCCTCATGAAGAAGGCTTGTGTAGGAGAACTCCCCCAGAGGCCATTCAGCGACTTTTGAACAAAGCAATCCCATGCGGCAGAGGTCCGCAGGCAACAAGGCAACTGCAAGGACAGGGCCAGACTGCCTGTCTGGGAATGACGTGAGAAAGAAGAACCCACCTGATTGGCCCCCCACGTTTGCCACGTAAGGCAAATAAGGCATCATGAAAAAGTCGCCACAGCTACAACCACCTGACAGAAGTTCATTTTATACTACTACAATCGTACCTCTACTTACGTATCCCTCTGGATACGGAATCTTCGGGTTACGACCACGGCAAACCCGGAAGTGTTTCACCGTGCATGCATGCACAGAAGTGCTCAATCATGCTGTGCGCATGCACAGAAGCGTGCCTCTATTAACATTATTTTTGGGGTGCGGACGGTCCCCCAGAACAAATGAAGTTTGTATCCAGGGGGTCCGCTGTATTAGGTTCTGCTGTTTAAAACTGACTGCAGTTATGAAGGGGGTTGATGGAGAGAAAGAAATTGTTGACAGGATGCATGAACTGTGGATTAACCAGCCTCATATAACCAACATGCTTAAGTCTGATACATGAAGGGGTTAAAACCATAGAGCAAACTGTCCTGCCAAGCTTAGCTCACCTTGGAGGGATTAGGTAATCAAACCTCTGTTCTCTCCAGCTATCAGAGAAGCTCAATGTGTGTGGAGTCCTGAACAGGTTGCTCCAAGCTCAGACCTCATGGCTCTTACAATTTACTCTTGAGTTCCTATACCAATAATTTAGGAACTTTCACAACTGTAACTATGCCAAGTTTTACTGCCTGCACAACTTTTTTTGAGTGCTGTATGGAAAAGCACATGAATCTAACCTTCAAAGAGTTTGTAAGTCAACCATTCTTAACTTACTAAACAAATGGTCTTTTTCTATGCTAAGGGAAGAAGGAAGATTTGGAAGTCACAACAGCATTATTTTAAAGGTTTAACAGCCCATGTTTCCACGCTTTACTTTGCTGCATGTTTTATGATTTTAAATCTCTCCTGGGGTTCTCTCCTCTAACAGTACTTGCCCCAAACTTGGATCTTGGCATCCACAACTGCTCCTTTTATACCTATTTCTTCATTGCCACCAACACGAACTGGGCAAATAACATCCAGAGGCCATTTATCCTCCTCATTTCACCTGCTAGAAGATCCTTCCTCCATCAGCATTCAAGCAGCTCCCCCCCCCCAACTGCTGTTTCACCAACAGCAGTACTGTGTCTCCTCCTCCCTGGGCACCCCTTCATCCCCCTATTTTAAAGGTCTCAAAAAACCCCAAGAACAATTACAAAAAGTAAATATGGCTATGCTGGCCCATAAAAAAAATTCCAAAACACATATTAGAGAAAGGCCCAAGTTCCTCATAACTCCTAAATACCGTATTTTTTGCTCTATAAGACTCACTTTTTCCCTCCTAAAAAGTAAGGGGAAATGTGTGTGCGTCTTATGGAGCGAATGCAGGCTGCGCAGCTATCCCAGAAGCCAGAACAGCAAGAGGGATTGCTGCTTTCACTGCGCAGCGATCCCTCTTGCTGTTCTGGCTTCTGAGATTCAGAATATTTTTCTTTTCTTGTTTTCCTTCTCCAAAAACTAGCTGTGTCTTGTGGTCTGGTGCGTCTTATAGAGCGAAAAATACGGTAGGTTAGATGGTTAAAACAAAACAAAACAAAAAGGCCAGGAGGAGAGGAGGGGGGAAAGGCTATTGTTCAAGCAATCTTTCTCTACATCTGGTAAGATTCTTAGCCAGAGGTAGGAGTCATTCAAATTACAGTGGTGCCTCGCAAGATGAAAAGAATCCGTTCTGTGATTCTCTTCGTCTAGCGGTTTTTTCGTCTTGCGAAGCAAGCCCATTGAAGGATTAGCGCTATTAGCGGCTTTTAGCGGCTTATCTGCTGATCGGATCAGCTGATAAGCGGCTTAGCGGCTTAGAAAAAGGGGGGGAACCAGCAGGAACTCGCAAGACATTGTCCCATAGGAGATTCGTTTTGCGAAGCACCTCCAAAACGGAAAACTATTTCGTCTAGCGAGTTTTCCATCTTGCGAGGCATTCATCTTGCGGGGCACCACTGCAGACCCTTTCAGGTCTTTTGCAGGATTCAGCTTGCACCAAGGCTTTCTGCAAAGGAGAAGGGGCGTAATGGCTGGACCCCCATCCCTGCAAACACCAAAACTAGCTGTTACTGAATTCTACCTCCACCCTTAGGTGAAACACACAGGTTATTTTGGTTGGCAGAGAACAGGAATAAAAGAGCAAACAGGCAGTCCTTGTATAAACAGAGGGAGAGATTACTTTTAGGTACTGACAGTATGCTAGGTTGAAAGGAAAAAGTCAATGGAAGTCCAATTGAGTAGCTCTCCTTAGAGGCCTCCGTGCTCCTTCTGAGAATCAAGTCCCATCTTCTGGAAATACAACATCCACTTCCTCCAATTTAGGATCCTGCCACACATATTGAATATATGTAATTGGTTATTTGAAAAATCCTGCCAGCTGCTGCTATCAAATATCATGTAGCTCTGGTTTTCTCTTCCTCCAGTGGTTGAATGTGCTTAACTGTGCAGGTCAGTGAGAAGGCCACAACGATGCCGGGTCTTCCTGGCTTGCTGCTGTCTTCGAGTGTCTGAGCGAAAACACACTACGTGAACTCGCATTATTTAAATAGAACTCTTGACCCATGACACTGTCTGTGGCGCCCAGTTTGTGTTCATATCCAGGTTGCAGCCAAGCGCACTGAGCCATGTGACCCCATCCTTGTTGCACTACCAAGCCATTTGGTTCTTCATGGGTTAATTCAGGAGGTAGAAGTAGGGTTGTCACTAAAACAGTGCAAACACTCTTTCCACCCAAGCAATTATCAGACACAGCACAACCTATACAAAGGCTGATATTGTGGGTGCACAATGGAAGAAGATGAGGCCATCTCCTTAGCCTTTTTCAGTTGTAAGGAGAGCTTGTTTCATAAATGGTTAGTGGGTGCTTCAGTGTTTGCAGGTCACACCCTACCTGTGCCTTTGCGAGATTGGGGGACACGGGTGTTGGGCAGACAAGAAAAAGCTAAACAATATGAATTCAGCCAGCCAAGCTCTAGATCTGTATTTCTGCAGTCGAGTAAGTTAACCTTCAAATTATTTTATTTTGCCGTCAGCTAGCAAAGAGTCATGGAGGGACTCCATGCAACTGAGTGGTGTAAAATGGGGTCTACTTGAAGGGGAGTCTCAGTACTAGAAACAGGCCCCAACAGTAAGTCCAGAAAATGAAACCTGGTACAATATAGCAGCTAAGAAACTGGGCTATGAATTAAGGCAGCCTCAGTTTGAAATGGATTTCTGAAATGAACTTATTCAACGGCCTTAAGCAAACCACTCAGTTCGCCCCAAAGCCATTTGGAATTAAGAAAACCCACCTGCAATGAAAGTAAGATTATGTAAGTTGTGCTTTGTATATTGTAAAGAGCTACTCAAATGCTATGAATGGTTATGATGATGATATCACTGTCTCAAGTTCTTATGTCCTAGGACTTGTCTAAAATTGCCATGTCCAATTTTAAGAAGCCTCATTTTGAGAAAGGATGCATAGAATGGGAGACAGTAAAGGACTGGAAGAAGTCTGCTGTTTGCCTAAGGCTAAAGACTGGCTTCAGGAACCTACTCACCCACTTCAGGTTTCTGCTTCTTCCAGAAGAAACCATTTCTGAGCAAACTCCTAACAGAAAAACATGCTTAGACACAGCAAGAGCGCACAGACTGAGAGGGAAGGCTGGCCCCTGCTGGTCAACAAAAGGCATGGCATCATGCGCCTTCCTCCAGCTTTTCCAAGGATTGTTCCCGAGACCCAGCTAAGCTTGCAAGACTTGTTGGGATTACAGTGCACAGCTCACGGCTTTGAGCAATGCAGTTCGCCCTGTAATGTGGTAGAATATATTCATCAGAGCAGCACTTAAGTATTATTAAAGGCAAGACAAGGGCTACACATTGGCTACAGCAGAAGAAGCAGCAGAAACTCCAGAATCCAATGGGTTTGGAAAGTTTGGTTATTCTATTTGTTAAAATGGAACATAAACCCCCAAAATTCTGCAACTGGAATTAACTGAAAAAGCTACAGAAGTGTAATGGACAGAGAGCTGGAACAGGAAGGGCCTGGGTTCAAATCCTGATGTTGCCACAAAGCTCACTGCATGGACTTGGGCAAGCCCCTTTCTCTCAGCCTAACCTGCCTGACACGGCTGCTGCAACGCTCAAACGGTTTCAGCTCGTCCATGTCACCCTGGTTACCTTGGCAGAATAGGAGCCAAGTCCATGAGGCCAAGGTCCCTTCAGTCCCCCCAATAAAATATTTGTGGAGTGCCCCCCCCCCAAAGTTGATGGGCATTGCCACTCAAATGGTGTGCATGTGCCACATCTTGTGATCAATTATGTGGGGTGGGGGGTTTACCTGCCCCCCCCCATATTTTGCTTGGAAGAAGGAACGGGAGACCAAGTTCCACCCTGTCTCAGTCCTTGCCTCCCTTTGTAATTCTGCGCATCTCTACTCTGATATCCTTGGCTAACCAACTGTTGTCCCTTTGTAGCAGAACCCTGCCTGTTCCCCACTGTTGCCCCCTCTGCAAAGAACTCATTCTCTGGACATGATGAGGTGCCCCTCCCCCCTCCAAACCCCATCTTTATCCCTAGGCCTTTGGTTTAATTCCTTAATCTTCCTCTCCAACTGTAATTAAGCTTAAATCCCTGTAACTGCATTTGCTCACATTTATCCTTTCATCTTCTTGCCTCTCCTACCCCCTCCCTTCCTCCCTCAGTGTCCATTTTAGATTGCAGGTTCTGCGGAGGCAGGGACCCGTCCATTTCTTTATTGCTTACAAAGCTCTGTAATGTGTCATGCAGATTGATGGGCACTATATAAATATAACCATCAAGATGATGCAAATCTACGCTCTTCGTTCCATTGTTGAATTTTAATGCAAGGTGTTCAATCCCAGGCATCTCCAGGTAGCTCTGGAAAAGACTTCTGCCTCAAGCCCTGGAGGACCCCCGAAAGTCACCCAAAAAGCTTTCCCAGCAAGCTCCCCCAAAGACTTAAGGAGCAAAGTAGGGTTGCAAGGTCCAAAAGAGGACAGGCTGTTGCTGCACCCTAATATTTGTGTAAAAGGGAATTCCAGAAAGTGCACTTTGCCGTGTAAGCTATACCTGCTGAAATTATGTCTTCTATGCAAGTATCAAGACACAGCCTGTCCTTTTTCACACCTGGCCACCTTTTCTCGAGCCTCAGTTCCTCATTGTAGAACAGGAACAGCACTGCAGGAATTGACATTGCAGGATTGATGGGAGGCTATGAACACTTTTGTGAGGATAAGTTCCACAGAGCTCAGTGGCTGCATTCACCAAGTCAAACTGTGGTTTAGTGTGAACGCGTATATTCGTCAGGGAGGAGACTGAAGATTCTTCTAGCTAAGCCAAGGTCTGGCTTTGTGTGTCGTCTGAACTCTGTCCTGCTTAAACACAATCTGTAGTTTCCAGCTCTGGATGACACACACTGCTGAGCTAAACTGGGAAGCAGCAAAGCAGCTCCAGTCTTCTTTCTGGAAGTCAGCACGTTTACCCAGCCCCAGTGAGGCTGACCATCAGCGCTGGATCTAGGGTGGTGGTGAGTGAGGTTCCCCCCCCCCACAGGACACTGAGCTAAGGGGGTGAAAAATTGAAATATGCATTTGGGGGTGCCAATTTTTGGCCTCACACATATTAAGAGAGATTGCCAAAGTCCACCCCTGCTGACCTTAATGTGCAAACCACATTAAGCGTTGCTTACTTTGGAGGAAACATGTATAACACTGGGCTGCACATGACAGAGAAGTTCTGCCCCTGCTCTTGAGACTTAAGCTGTGGTACACATGTTTAGCTTGAAAAGCTGAGAAGGTTGTTCCATACACCACTGCAATCTTATGTTGCTCAACAGACAAGAAGGAGGGGGCAGAGATGTCTTTCCCTGATGCCCATTACCTCTCTTGTTTCCCTGAATCAAAATTCAGTTCACTGAAGCTGCCCTCTGCCCATGCGCAATGGCTGCCTAAAATGTACACCACTCAACTAATGGCTTTCCATGCTTCCTCTTGTCCCGCTGCTTCCCCCCATGGAAAACCGCTCCTTAGCACTCAATCAGAGCAAATGGCCATCCACGTTTTCCCCGGATTGAAGTTTGTTCCAATCTAGAAGCAAGTGGGAATGCCTTGAAGAATATTTAAAGGAAGACAGCATGAAGGTGAACTGGCAAGCCTATGACCAGAAGTAGACAAGACGAGGTAAGTGATGGGAAGGGATGAAGAAGGAAGGGATGAAGAAAGATGGTAAAGATGTTGCAAAATAAGGAAGGTGAAAGGGGATGTCAGTGAAGGATAGGTTGGGAAGTCCAAATAAGATGATGACAAAATGATGAATGCATGTAAAATATAATCCAAAAAAGGCGTAAATTAAAAAAAAAGAAAATAAGTTTGTTCCAATCTATCGCTAAGGAGTGGGTCAAGTGGAAAACTTGTTCAGACCTGTACTTTCTAAGCAAGAGACAAGCAGAAGTGTGGACCAGCCCTTAGTTGTGGCTTCCATTTTCTAACTGATGGAAGGTGGTTGAGCACATCAGACAGCAGTATTTCTCAAGAAGCTACAGGATGCTGATGGATCATGTCTGGTATCACGCAGCTTCACACGCCATCGATGGGAGTGTGCTGCAGCCTGAGTAAGCAGTAATGTAAACACAGCTTTAGGGAAACAGTGGGCCACAGAGATGTAAGTGCTGTCTTTCTGAAAGAGAGGGAAAGTGGTGGGGTGGGAAGAGAGAGAGAGAGGTTATACGCATGCACTCATCATGCCAAGGATGAACTGAGGAGCAGCGTCTCATCCTAGAAAGCCCAGGGAACCCTGAACTCCCCAGGCCTTGCCGTGGCTCTTGTTTGCGTGCCTGGGAGTAGTGGGCCTCCTGACACCTCCCCCAAGGGGATGGAAAGCTCCACAGCGAATTACTGGTCCCTCCTGAGAGAGGATAGGAAGGAGTTGGATGACGCAGGAAACTCATTTATTTTGCCCTCTGGCAATGCTCCGTAAACATCTTGTTTTGAAGGCGACGGAGCCTTTCTGAGCTGCCTCTTCCGAAAGAAAAATGCCAGTTCATTTAAATACCAGCAGCCTGAGCGCTAGGGAATAATGTTAAGGCTGCTAGGCTGTGCCTCTTCCCTGCCAACAGAGTAGCATGCACTTCTAATGCCAACGCATTAAATCCAGCACCTGAGCACATGCAGTTACATCAACACCCTAAGCATTCATGGTAAGTATTCCTAAGCTCCCTTCTTCTAAGGACTTCAGGTGGGAGAGTCAAGTGTGGCTGATCCAGGTTCAAGACCCCACTTAGTCATGAAGCTCACTGGATGATCTTGGACTGGCCTTATGAGGAACGGCTAAGGGAGCTGGGCATGTTTAGCCTGGAGAAGAGGAGGTTAAGGGGTGATATGATAGCCATGTTCAAATATATAAAAGGATGTCACATAGAGGAGGGAGAAAGGTTGTTTTCTGCTGCTCCAGAGAAGCGGACACGGAGCAATGGATCCAAACTACAAGAAAGAAGATTCCACCTAAACATTAGGAAGAACTTCCTGACAGTAAGAGCTGTTTGACAGTGGAATTTGCTGCCAAGGAGTGTGGTGGAGTCTCCTACTTTGGAGGTCTTTAAGCAGAGGCTTGACAACCATATGTCAGGAGTGCTCTGATGGTGTTTCCTGCTTGGCAGGGGGTTGGACTCGATGGCCCTTGTGGTCTCTTCCAACTCTATGATTCTATGATTCTATGGTCATGGTCCCTCCAGCTACCCAACGTCACAGGGTTGTTGTGAGCATAAAGTGGCGCAAGGAGAACCATGTGCACTGCCTTGAGCTCATCGGAGAAAAGGGAGGGTATAAACAGAATGAATAAATAAACGAGTGGTTTCCCTGCCTGCTATTTTATCTATGCAACAAACCTGGAAGAGAGATGGTGCAAGTAAACATTTGAACCAGAGTTTCCCGCCACATCCTTCTCATCTGGGAAGGGGTTCCTTTTGCAGAAAGCAAAGGAGATCACTTTTGTTCCCCTTTCTCTCTTGAGACCCTATGTGATTCCTGAGGAGCACCACTTTACCTAGTCAACTCAGTGACCCCCAGTCCACTTGCAGATATAGAGACCCCACAGCAGAACCCTGGAGAACAACACAACGCTAGCAACTTACCCTAACAAAATGTTAAGAAGGCATTCCCTAAAAGGGAGAAAATTGGGGCCAAGTGTGGTTTTCCAAAGATGAGCACCAGAGACTAGGGGCAGTTTAAAAGCATGGCCATGGTGCACATAGGATGAGAAAAAACAGGCAGTGCAAACAGGTGGAGAAAAGAGGGGATTTACTCCAGAGGGGGGGGGAGGGAGCACATGTTCCCATTGTTGGCATCCTATATTACAGAACAACTACAGTTTGTAGGGAGTCTCTGTTTTGTCTGCCTCAAAGCTAAACTTTTATATGATTTCTCCTGTCCCAGCTGAATAAACTACAGTGGTACCCCGCAAGACGAATGCCTCGCAAGACGGAAAACCCGCAAGACGAAAGGGTTTTCTGTTTTGGAGGCGCTTCGCAAGACGAATTTCCCTATGGGCTTGCATCGCAAGACGAAAGCCCATAGGGAAATGCTGGTGGTCGGGAGCAAAGACTTTCGCCCACAGCCGGCCTTCAGAAGAGGACCTCTTCTGAAGGCCGGCGGGGGGCAAAAGTCTTTGCTCCCCCCCGCCTGCCTTCCCCCCCGCCTGCCCCGGGCGATCTTAAAATGCTGGCGGGTGGGAGCGAAGCGTTCGCTGCCGACCCCCAGCATTTTAAAATCTCCAAGGGACAGCAGAGAAGTCTCTGTCCCGGGGAGATTTTAAAATGCTGGGGGTCGGGAGCGAAGCGTTAGCTGCCGACCCCCAGCATTTTAAAATCTCCCCCTGTCCCGGGGAGATTTTAAAATGCTGGGGGTCGGGAGCGAAGCGCTGCCGACCCCCAGCATTTTAAAATCTCCCCGTGTCCCGGGAAGGTTTTAAAATGCTGGGGGTCGGCAGCGCTTCGCTCCCGACCCCCAGCATTTTAAAACGCTGTTCCGAAGGGGGGGGCGGGGACACCTGCCCCAGCCGCCCCACTTCGGAAAGCTGTTCCGAAGTGGGGAGGGGGGGCGGGGACACCTGCCCCAGCCGCCCCACTTCGAAAAGCTGTTCCGAAGTGGGGCGGGGGGGCGGAGACACCCACCCCAGCCGCCCCACTTCGGAAAGCTGTTCCGAAGTGGGGAGGGGGGCGGGGACACCCGCCCCAGCCGCCCCACTTCGGAAAGCTGTTCCGAAGTGGGGAGGGGGGGCGGGGACACCCGCCCCAGCCGCCCCACTTCGGAAAGCTGTTCCGAAGTGGGGGGGCGGGGACACCTGCCCCAGCCGCCCCACTTCGGAAAGCTGTTCCGAAGTGGGGCGGGGGGGCGGGGACACCTGCCCCAGCCGCCCCACTTCGGAAAGCTGTTCCGAAGTGGGGCGGGGGGGGCGGGAACACCTTCTGAAGGCGGGCAGGGGGCGAAAGTCTTTGTCCCCCCTGCCTGCCTTCCCAGGGGCTTTTAAATCGCCCCGGACAGCGGAGAAGTCCTCCGCTGTCCCAGGGTTTTTTAAAATGCTGGGGGTGGGAAGAAAAGCCCTTGTCCCCCCCCCCCAGCCTTCAGAAGAGGTCCGGGGACAGACTGTCCCCGGACCTGGTCTGAAGGCGGTTTCCCTAGGAACGCATTAATTGATTTTCAATGCATTCCTATGGGAAACCGTGCATCGCAAGACGAAAAAACCGCAAGACGAAGAGACTTGCGGAACGAATTAATTTCGCCTTGCGAGGCACCACTGTAATGCAATAAACAGAGTTGTTTGCCACCTGCGTTATCTCACAAGCTTTGTTCACTATCTAGTGAATGACCCACAATATGAATTCTCTAAAGATTGAATGTTGATTAGCAGAAAATCCAATTACTTATCCTCACACTTGCATTTATTTTTTTAAGTTTACAAGGAGGCCAGAAAACCTTTTTTTAGCCTGAGGGTGACATTCCCTCATGGATAAAGTCCTGGAGGGGCACAGACCAGTGTTGGGTCAGGCCAAACTGTGGACACAGCAAGAAATGTAACTCTTATCTTTGTAGAGCAGGTTGCATTCCAGCTGTACGAAAACCAGGTGTTTCTGCAGAGGCCCTTTTGAGGAAGGGTCTTAGCTTAGTGGCGGAGCATCTGCCTAGAGGGACTCCTGCCTGAACCCCCAGCCACTCTGGGTGGCTTCCAGCAGAATATTAAAATACAATGATTCATCCAGTATTAAAAGCTTCCATGAAGAGGGCTGCCTTCTGATGTCTTCTAAAAGTCCGATAGTTGTTTATTTCTTTGACATCAGGTGGGAGGGCGTTCCACAGGGCAGGTGCCTCTACCAAAAAGGCCCTCTGCCTGGTTCCCTGAAACTTTGCTTCTTGCAGTGAGGGAACTGCCAGAAGGCCCTCAGCACTGGATCTCAGTGTCCGGGCAGAATGATGGGGGTGGAGACGCTCCTTCAGGTATACTGGGCCAGACACAATAGACAAAACTGAGCTAAAAAAACTGATTGTGCAAGGCAGCTTCCTATGTTGTCACGAGCCCCTATGAACAGGTAACTCCATCCTGGCAAATGAGGCACATCGTCGTCACAGTTCAAAGACTCAAATTTAGCCAAGCAAAAGCACTTGGGGAGGGTGGCAGAACCAAATTGGTGAGGATCATGGCTGGGTGGGGTGGGGGGTGGGCATGGCGTGGAGGGAGTCCCAAGAGTTGGCCTGGAGGATCACCCATGGTCCACAGGCCCAAGGTCCGCACCCATAGGAGAGCCTTAAAAAACTCCAGGGTTCAAAGTCAAGGGGCTACTTAAGATCATAATTACATTCCAACTGTAGAACACTTGACTATCCAGATTCTACATAGATTTCTATCCCTTTGTGCTCTTTACTGGAAGATGTCAAAGATATGGGATTCAAAACAAAGCATAAATAAAATGATCCCATGTAAAATTGGCAGTTGCACTTACTGTACACCTGACTGATTAATATCATTTCTATTAATTGCAGAACCCGAGTTCTCTTGATGCGTAATTTGACTGGGAGGTGGAAGGGAGTGCAATACGAACAGCCAGGTCTGTAGGGCAGTATTTTAATGATCTGCACATTTAAGCTCCTCTTTAACACTGTCCATTTTTCTGGTGTTCATGCGATAGAAGCACAATCCACGAGGGAGTTCTCCTGCACAAGCACCATTGTCCTGAGTGAGAATTACCTTGCATTGCTCCCATTCTGCTCGAGGAGAACTGTGCAGTAGAATTTCCACGTGGCTTGAGCTCCAAATCTGTAATACAATGTGTGTGTGTGTGTGTGTAACAATCTAGCAGCAGCATATTATTATTATTGACATTTTGGGCTGTCATTGTCAACCTGATTATGACTTTTAGACACCCTTGTACTATTATTATCCAGATTGCACCTTTCACAGCTGAGAAGCCCAGACTATTTAAGACTGACAAGAGACTGATGCTTACAAAAAGAGACATGTGCACACGCTACATTTTGCCAGAGGTACCACTGAAGGTGTGGGCAGACCCCACCCCACCCTGATGCTTCAGACCACAATCACCTATATCTCTCATCTACCTGTTAAGTCACAATTGCTATAATGAATTAAACGGTCCTATATACTGGACAGTGTTCTCAAAGCTACAAACATGAGTCTGTCCAAACTGCAGGAGGCAGTGGAAGACAGGAGTGCCTGGCGTGCTCTGGTCCATGGGGTCACAAAGAGTCGGACACGACTAAACGACTAAACAACAACAACAACAAATATACTGACTAAGCAGTTAATCTTTGAATGTATCCAAAACAAAGCCTTTGGATCTTGCTGAATGTGGCTCCCCACCTCTTGAAATCCAAAAATGCAGCCATCTGGTCCCTGTACCCAGAGAAGAGTAAGCACACTTTGGTGTAGTAATTCAGCAGACCTAAGCCATAAACTGCCTGGGAACAATTGGTGCACTTTTTTGTAGATTACAGATAGCTGAAAACTATTTGTTTCTCAATTCAAACTGAATGCATGCTATACGCTTATATCTTGGGGAAAATATTTTTGGAGTGTGTAAGAAAACCCATCCTTCAGTGCACCACTGTTTTTGCAAGAGCCCCCATTAAACATATGCATCTCTCCTTATTGGAGATACAGCAAGCAGCCTTTCTTTATAGGCATCTGTTGCATTTCCACATCTGGAGTGCCTGAATCATCCAATCAGGCCCAATGCAAGTCTGTCAGAATAGCCAACGCCCCAACAGAGGCTGCCATTGTAAAGGAGCAGTGAACCAATCAGAGATGCACCAGGCGGCTTAACTTGAGAACAAGAATTTGTATGGGAATGAATAACTATGGGGAAATAGGAATTTTGGCAGGTGCTGAATGTCATGCAAGGAGGAGAGGAGCCTTTCCACCCAGGGCTCTCCGTTCTACAAGGTTATCAAGGTATGGGGGTCCTCCTCCTCTTGCTTCTAACGCTGTGATAGAGGTCTGTGCAGTTTGCATGCTCTTGCAACTATCCTGAGAATTAGCTTTCCTTGTTGCACCAAGGTCAAAAATTAGCTTTCTTTGTTGCACCGAGGTCAAATGTGGCCCTTGGAACCAAACAAGTCCAACTGATGGTAACATCAGGCCCCAGTCCATCTATTTGGCAGATGAGACATTTGTCCCAGGTGCTGGATCAGCCAGCAGGTGATCAAGTGAGGAACAGCAGTCAGAAACTGTACAAGAGAAAGAGCCAGAGGGGGAATATCTGTGTTTGAGGATGGGTAATTGAAAAAGAAGGGGTGCATCACACAACATTACAAAGACCTCAGGCCTGTGCAGTTTGGGGAAAGAGGGCACCTACCCTCAGATAAATCAATGCTTTTGGGGCACAAGACCAGATTCAACAACGTATAAGGAATTCTCTGTCAAACTGGGAGGCTTTATTACTGTCTGTAAATGTTACACCGTCTCCAAAGCCATCATGGAAGCAGAGAAAACCATGAGAGAGTGGTCAGCTTTACTCTACCGCACACATAAAGTGTGTGTGATGAATAATCACATATGCTGCACTGTTGCAAGCCGTAGGTCATCCATCCTCAACTGCAAAGTGGCCAGTTATTTTTTATTTTATTTTATTTATTAAATTTGTATACTGTCCTTCACCCGTAGACCTCAGGGAGGTTTACAGCATAAAAATACAAGATAAATACACAAAATGCATAATATAAACTAGAATAAAAAGAAAAAAACACAAACCAACATCCCCCCCCCCCGCTATTAAGGAACAGGGAAGAATTTGCCAACTGATTTGGTCTTGGCAGACCCAGATGTGTACCCATTTTTCTCATGTCCTGACTATTTTTTGCAATATGAATACTTCAGTTATTTAGAGGGATTCGCCAACACCTGCAATACCTATAAACAAGGGATACCATTTATTTCACCAAAAAGGTAAACCGAAATCCTTGCTGAAAGTTTGTGCCTATATGAACCCTGGCATTAAACATTAAACACCCCTAACCTGATAACAGGCAGAACTGGTTTAATATCTGGTTTCCATCGCATATTGTTTTCCCCACCCCACTCTTTGCCTTTAACTCTAGATACACAATAGACCGAAGTCCAACACCTCCACCTGCATCTCCACGCTGAAAAACATCACCTGTTGAATATCTGCCTTATAGCTCATGCATGTTCAAAAGCTCTGGTGGGGGGGGGACAACGACAAAACAGGAACAAGACTTACTGCACTGTCTGCCACTCTCAGATACTTTCGGCTAGGGAAAGAAGCAGGCAGCCAAAATTTCTCCCTGACATCATCTGCCATCTTCTCTCCTCCCACTTCTCAGCTACGGGGCGTCAGAGCCCTTGCTTTGGGAGATCCTGGCTACCAGGGTATTTGAACTCTTTGCCCTCCCCTCCACCGGCAACAGCACAGGAGAGCTTTACAGCCACCCACCTCTCCTCCTTCCATTAAGCTCATACTTAACAGAATGCCTGGTCTGAAGGGAGGCAAAACAACCACTCCACACCACTGCAAGCACTTATGCTTAACAATAGCCTAATGAATTAATTGAAAATGCCCACTGGAGCTGACTAAACCCATGTCATTATATGTACTTTACTCTCATTTTACATTTATCCCCTCCGAAAGTAGAAGGATGCAAGCCACCTCCCTATTAAGCGAACACCAGGGCTCTGGGTTTAACAAAATGTGACCACTTCACACATTTTTAGATATACACCTAAGATGTTCTCAGTGCGCTGTCAAGTATTTATATCATCCAGGGGTACTCATCAGGGAACAGTTATTAGCCTCGTCTTCTTATTAAGTCTACACTTGGTGGCAAGCCCAGGTATGCCTAGTCTACATAATGTGTGAAATGATCCTTACATTACATGAAATAAGAGCTGCTGATCTGGTACTGAGCAAACCAATTAAGAAAGGAACTTACATGGAGTCCAGCGGCAAGCCCTGCCAAACACCATATGAATATCCACTTTAAAACGGATATTTCCCTGTAACCCACAAAGCTTGTATTCACATTGCCATGCCAACAACTTGAGCTTCTTTTTAAACAGACACAAAACAACTGATTTAAAACAAGAAAGAACCCTCCCATGTTCAGAATTTTAACATCAAGTGTGGCGACTTTATTGCTCTCTTATTCTCTGCCGACAACCAGAGAGGGCTAATGTGCAATGTTGGGTGTAAATTTAGTATGAGCAATAAAATATATACATTTCATCCAACTTGCTTATCAACTATGCTCACTGCTAGCCTGCAGAATGAATTGTTATCGATGGTCTCCACAACTGTGGCTTTCAGGAGGTGGCTGTTCTCAGGACAGAGGGGTATCTACTGAGATTAGACCCAGGATTTCCTCAGAACAGGGCGTCTGATCTTTTGGCATGGTGGAGGAGGGATACAAAAGATGGTTAAATCTGTAGAATCCAAGTGGTTTTACTTCCTTAGCAGAAAAGAAGGGGAGATTTCTTATTCTATCTGAAAGCAGATATTTCGGTGGATCCTATTTCGTCAACAAAGAGCACTGCAGGGTGGGTGAGCTGATGGGGAACGAAGATTCTGTCTTCTGAACTGAATTGGGAAGGGCTGATTTACATGGTATCTTAATACTGGGGAAGGAGATGGAATTAGCAGCCCTGAAACTTAGAATGTAGAACTCATGAATTGCATGTTGCCCCAGTTCAAGGGCTAACAACCAACCTTTCTGCCACTGCCCCTTCTGGGAGGGGGAAAAAAGTTAATTTCATTTGGCCAAACTTCCATTACAATTTGTTTGGGAGCTATAAAAATGGCCAAAACCCTCACCACAACGGAAGATGCTAGGGTTCAAGATTCACCTGTGGAAGCATCCCCCACCCTCAGGTCCTGACAGGTCCTGACCCATCACCCCAGGGGGGAAGATGGAGGCTGCAGCTACTTGGCCTGGTAATGGACATTCACGCTGCTCATGCTCACAAGCGCTCATGATTACAGGTGCCACGACTGAGCCTTCACATCTGGCTCTGAGCTCCGAGCGAAACGAAGTGCTTGCACCCTCCTTTCTTCCCTATGGCAAATAGGAATCGATCTTAGAATGGGGCTGGGGTGGATACCCCCCCCCCACAACACACAGATTCCCTGCCAGCTTCCACCCCCACCCCAATGGAAAACATGCCCTGCAGACACAGACCTGGCTGGGGATGGGTGCCAGCTAACCGGGTGCGGCAATTATCCGTGGACTCGATCCGCCGGCATGTCCCCCATCCTCCGCAGCCAACTGCGGCCCGATCCCCACCACGGCCGGATCCCCAGCCTCTCCCGGGAGCACTCGGACCACGCAGGTGCTGCTGCGCAAGACCCCTGCCAGCTGCCCCCCCCCTTGCTGGGGGCACCATCCCTGGGACTCCAAGACAGACAGGTGCGCCATCCCTAGGCACCCCACGCTGCCCGCCCCGACGGTGCCCAGGTCGCTTCCTCTGTCCCGCGCATTAGGTGCCCCCCGCCCCCGTGCCCTCTTTGCCCCCCGCCGGACCCAGCCCGCCCCGCCCCGGCGAAGGAGAGTTCGCAGGAACTTTGGAGACTTACCCCGCAGCGCTGGAGGGACGGCGAGGCGCAACTCCACGGCGCAATCCAGAGAGGCCGCCGACCGCGGGATCCCGGCGCCGCCGCCTGGCTCTCCTCCTCCTCCTCCTCACGGCCTTCCGGGAGAAGTTCGGCGCGACGGGCGGAGGCATCGACGGCGGCCGTGGGCAGCTGCCCCGCGAGGTCCTGGCCGGCGCAGGCTCCCCCGGGCCGCCGCGCGGGCGCTGCCCGTCCGCATCCCGGGCGGCGCGGCTCCCGCGGAGCGTCGGGGTTGCCTCCGGCAGAGAGCGGGAGAGGCGGGCGGGCGGGCGGGGACGGCGGAGCTGGGGCGGAGTGGCGGGGCAGCCGACGCCTGCCTGCCTTCCTTGGCTCCCTACCTGCTGCTTCCCTTCGGGCTCCGCGGGGGAGGAAGAAGGGGCCCCCGACTCGGGGAGGAGAAGGCGCCCGGCAAGCGGCAAGCCCCGGCCCCGCGGCGCGCCGCCGCCCCCCTGCCCATGCTGGGGCTCTGAGCGCGGCCGCGGCTCTTCCTGGACGCCGCCGAAGCTGCCGGCCCCTCGGAGCGCCTCACCTGCCGGCTCCCTCGCGGAAAGTGCCTCCCGGAGCACAAGGCGGCCGGCCTCCCTCCGCCGCCGCCCGCCTCGCTTGGAGGGATGCGGCTCTCGCAGCCAATGGGGTCCTCGCTCGGGCTCCCTGCGCGGCCCTGATTGGCCCGGGAGCCTCGCACCGGACGGGGGGGGGTTGGCCGTGGATCTCTCTCTCTCGAGCTGCGGCTCGGCTGCCCCTTCTTGCCGGGCGCGGCGGCGGAGAAGAACTTCTCGCTGCTCCTGCCGCCGCCGCCTTGTTTTGGAGCGAAGAGCTGCTCCGGCTGGGATAGGGCCGGCGGCGGAAGGGTTAAGTCTCGCCTGGCTCGACCGCAGAGGGATCAGAGAGGGGGGGGATTTGGGGTGCGGGGGGGCTGCTCTCTCGCAGTGGCGTAGCAACGGTTGTCAGCACCCGGGGCAAGGCAAGTAATTTGCGCCCCCTAACCCGTGGATTTGCTAACCCTAACCCCCAGATGTTGTTCCCGGTGCGGTCGGCCCCCCCTGCATCCCCCACGCTACGCCACTGCTCTCTCGGCCCCTCCTGCTGCTGCTCCTGAAATATCGAAACAGATTTGGCTTGGGAAAGGAGCCCGCCGTCGAGAGCAGAGAAGAGAGCAAACGCGAAGCATCAGCCAGACGGATCTTTGCAGGCAGGAGGAAAGCGAGGGCCAGGCGGCGAGAAACTGCTAAAAACCTCTAGCTCTCCAGGGAGAAAGAAGGGCATCGTTCGCTGGGCGGGGCTGTATTTTTTTAAATTTATTTTTGGGAGGGTGTTCCAGATGCAGCCTTGCTCTTGTTTGCAAGGGGCAGCCTACAATCAGGAAACCCAAGCACCCGAGAGAGAGAGCAGCGAAATGTAGCCCAAAGTACTGTGAACTTCCATTGGGAGAAGTTTGAGCACGTGCCTAACTCTCCCAGAGACATTAACGGGGCTTAAAATGGGTTAAAGTCGTCTGGACATGCCCACAGCATCTAACACAAATCCATGCCTCTCATCCTTTAGTGCACACATTCAGATGCTGCCCTTTCCAATACCTTTGTACATATACTTAATGGTCGCACATGTTCTAAAACCGCTGGGGTCCACAAAAGCACTACATTAAATACGCCTCACCACCACTTGTTGTGTGTAATATCAGGCAAGTCAGTTCCGGGGGCCTAATCCTGCCCGTCGGTTGGTTTAATCTAGCCCCTGTGGCAGTTTCTTTCCTGGGGTAAAATCTTTTTTAAAAAACTCAACAATTTTAATCCGTAAAAAAAAGGTTAACAACTTTGGTCGGCCCTCACGGCCTTTCACTTCATCAAATCTGGCCCTCTTTGTAAAAAGTTTTGACACCACTAAACCTCTTGTGGGTCTCCTTGATTTTGGCGTAGCACAGGAGCCAAATGGCTGAGGTGTGTGATCTGAAAGTCGCTGGTTCAAATCTTAACTCTGCCATGAGTTTACCAAGCTGGTGTTAGGCATGCTACTTGTTTGCAATATAAAAACATTTTCCAAGATCCCAGGATTGCAAATATGACCGTTGCAGGGGGCTGGACTAGGAGCAGTGGCGTAGCGTGGGGGGTGCAGGGGGGGCCGGCCGCACCGGGCGCAACATCTGGGGGTTAGGGTTAGGGGACGCAAATCCACGGGTTAGGGGGCGCAAATCCACGGGTTAGGGGGCACAAATTACTTGCCTTGCCCCGGGTGCTGACAACCCACGCTACGCCACTGACTAGGAGGCCCTTGATATCCCTTCTAACTCTACAATTCTACAATTCCTTAATTTGCAGTATGGGGTCTACCCTACAGGGTTGTTGGTTTTTTAAAAAGTTTTTATTAACAATTTCAACATAACAAATTATCAAAACATATCATATTCATTATTTTCCCCCCTTTCCCCCCCTTTCCCCCTTCAAACCCTCCCTCCCCCCCCCAGACTTCCCTCAGCTCCTCTCTCTGATTTCTCAGCACATATTATTCTCTGCATGTTATAAAATTATACATATCCTTACATTATCTATCTACCATGTTATCAACTAATAAATTTGTGTATGTTTATTCAAAACCTGCCAATTCATTTTGTTGTCTTTTTAGATAAATTGTAAAAAGCTCCCATTCTTCCTTAAAGTCGCAGTTGTCCTTGTACCGCAGTTTGTATGTCAATTTAGCCAGCTCTGTGTAGCTCATCAATTTTTCTTGCTACACTTCTTTCATTGGGATTTCCTCATTCATCCACCCTTGTGCTATCAAGACTCTCAGTGGCGTAGCGTGGGGGGGTGCCAGGGGTGCCGGCCGCACCGGGCGCAACATCTGGGGGGGCGCGAGTCCAGAGGGAAGGGACAAGTTCCTTCCTCCGCCGGGCTCTCCGCCGCCACCGCCAGCCTTGCGCCCTAGCGCGCGCGCCCCCCGCCGTCGCTGTGGCTGCGCTCCGCTCACTGCTCGCAGGAGGAGCAGCCGCTGCAGCAGCGCCGCCGCCGCCACCGACGCCTGGCCGGGCACGGGCAGCCTCTGCACCCTGCCGCCGCCGCCATCCCCTCGGCCCAGCCACAGGCGGCGGCTGCTTCTGCCTCCATCCTCCTCCGGGCAAGCAGCGTTGTTTGCGCGGCAGCGCCAGCGGCAACTCGCAGGTTAGGGGTTGGGGGGGGTGCAAATTACTTGCCTTGCCCCAGGTTAGGGGGCGCAAATTACTTGCGTTGCCCCGGGTGCTGACAACTCACGCTACGCCGCTGAAGACTCTTGCCACTGTTGTAGGATACATAAATAAGCTCTTTGTTTTTCTTGGCAGGTCTTGTCCTACCCTACAGGGTTGCTGAGTCTGTGACATAATATGTGAGCACGAGACTCTTAATCTTAGGGTGGTGGGTTTGAGCCCTATGTTGGGCAAAAGATTCCTGCTTTGCAGGGGTGGACTAGATGACCCTAGTGGTCCCTTCCAACTCTGTAATTCTATGATTGTTGTAATCTTGGGTCGGTGGTTGTGTGCAGTTGGAGAGTGCGGTTTAATGGATCCAGGAGACTGATGGAACAGTCTTAACAAAGTTGCCAAGTATCTCCTTTGCCAGAGAAATTTCAAAGTAAAAAAGCCCACAATGAATAGGAAATAGGGACACAAAAACAGGATGGCTTTCTCCCGTGAAGGCTGAAAAATAGGAACTTTGTGGCAAGGGGCGGGGGAGGGGACACCAACAGCTCTTTAATTGGGGAGAATCATAAGCCCTTTTTATGGCAGAGGAAGAGAACTTTCACTAGTGGGAAAACGTAGCCTCCTTCCCGAATCAGTATTTCCTACATTAATTCAATCCTTTAATTTTTGAAGGGTATTTTCAAGGCTATGGTTGCCTGCGCTTCTAAAAACTCAGAATCCTGTGGGGAGAGAGGAACCGTACCAAGCCGGGAGAGGCCTGGTGGCAGAAATGGGTACATTATATGCTAGCTTATGCAAATGTGGAATACCCAAGATTACTTTAGAAGCTGTTTATTCAGACTTTGTTTATCTGAGATTATTGTGCTTGTATCCCAGCCTCCCTCCAAAGAACCCAGGACTTCACGCAATGGTTCATATCTCGCCCCCCTCCATGCAGACACAACTGCCCTGTGAGGTAGGCTCAGTGAGGGGAATGGAGAGTAGCAGGACTATGGTCAGGTCAGCCAGTGATTTGGGCATGGGTCTCTCTGACCCAAGCCACACAGTGGGCAAGGCTCAGCCTCAGCCCCATCGCCACCCTCTCTCTTTCTTCTTGCTGCAACCTCTAAGTCCACCAGGACAAGAGAAGTCAGATTCAAAACAGTGGCTCAGGATTGGGGGGAAATATACACTTCAGAAGGGACGCAGGTGGCGCTGTGGCTAAACCACAGAGCCTAGGACTTGCCGATCAGAAGGTCAGCGGTTCGAATCCCCGCGACGGGGTGAGCTCCCGTTGCTTGGTCCCTGCTCCTGCCAACCTAGCAGTTCGAAAGCACGTCAAAGTGCAAGTAGATAAATAGGTACCACTCCAGTGGGAAGGTAAACGGCGTTTCTGTGCGCTGCTCTGGTTCGCCAGAAGCGGCTTAGTCATGCTGGCCACATGACCCAGAAGCTGTACGCCGGCTCCCTCGGCCAATAAAGCGAGATGAGCGCTGCAACCCCAGAGTCGGTCATGACTGGACCTAATGGTCCCTTTACCTTTTATACACTTCAGAATATGGATCGTGGCACCTCTAAATGGGGGTTGCAACCCTTCAGCACCAATGGCCATGCTTTCAATTTTGAGAGAGTGCTGTGGGTGCCGGTCACGGTACGATTGTCATGGAAAGCATGTCACAACACAACATGGATGCTGTCAAGGGCATTGCGTAACACAAAACTAGAGAGAGTGCTATCAAGGTGAAGCTATCCTCATAATTATATTTCCATACTATAGAAGGCTTAACACAAATTCTTGGATTTCTGCCTGCTATGCAGCTGTTAAAGGCACAAGAAACCTCTTTCCTTCAATGCCAACTCTAAAACAAAGCCTAGGCTGCCATCCTGTACCCACTTACCTGGGAGTAAGCCTCATTAAACACAAATAAACTTCCTTTAAAGTAGATGTGTGTACCATTGTAATGTATGTTAACTATATGGTGAATTCTTAATGTGTTCTGCACAGCAGGAGACATGCCTAAGGTTCTTTGCAAAGTTTTCACACTTTCATGGGGATGGGGGGGGGTCTTTAAAATCCACCTACACTTACTGCATAATAGTAGTATTTACAGAAATAACTCCTAAGGGTGTTCTTTATCCCAGATGAACCCATCACAGGAAGGATGAATCCTGGTTGCTAGGGGGAAAGAAAGAGCAAACTAAGGAGATTCCAGGGATGGGGAAACAAGTTAGAAGCAATAGGAATCTAAGTTGGGGTGCACTAAGGGGGGTTAGGAGGCAGAAGTTCTTTAGGGCCCCAGGGACCCCTATTGCCTGGTGTTCAAATGCTTGGGTACCCAAGGAAGGTCTTCAGGGGCACCAGGTTGGGGACTAGAGAGACTTGAGCTGCTTCCTGAGCAGTCATATTTTGGGGCGGGATTCAGTTAAAGGTAGAGGGACCCCTGACCATGAGGTCCAGTCGTGGCCGACTCTGTGGTTGCAGCGGTCATCTCGCTCTATTGGCTGAGGGAGCCGGCGTACAGCTTCTGGGTCATGTGGCCAGCATGACTAAGCCACTTCTGGCGAACCAGAGCAGCGCACGGAAACGCCATTTACCTTCCCGCCGGAGTGGTACCTATTTATCTACTTGCACTGGCGTGCTTTCGAACTGCTAGGTTGGCAGGACTGGGACCGAGGAATAGGAGCTCACCCCGTCACGGGGATTTGAACTGCCAACCTTCTGATTGGCAAGCCCTAGGCTCTGTGGTTTAGACCACAGTGCATACCAGCAAATTCAGGTTGCCCACTTGGAGCAAACACCTGCCCTGCCCCCCCCCCCACTGGATTTTTTTGTGATGGGGAAATACTTTGGAAAGTGTGGGATAGCTCTTGTTTGATACAACACCATAAAACTTTCCTGCACACAAATCAGAACAGGCGCTCGGTGAACAGATTGTATGGAAGCAGGCCTTGCATCTTAAAAATAACAGCTGTCGTAGAAGCCAATTCCTAGGGTCCGTGGGGACTTTGGTTCCCACAATAAAACATTTGAGGGGGCCGGGCCCCCAAATAGTTGATGGGCATTCCCATTCAAATGTTGTGTGTGCACTGCATCATGTGATTGATTATGTGGGGTGGGCCTTACCTGGGCCCCCCACAATATTTTATTAAAGTTGGCACCCCTGACATCTATAGTTCTATAGTGCCAGAACTCCACACACACACACCCCCCAAATGGATACAGACCTAAATAAATGTTCCCTTGTTCCCCATTGTTGGTCACTAGCAGAGCATGAAGGGGCTATTGCTGCATTTTTCAGATAAAGAGCATGATAACAACATTTTCCTGTAGAGGTGAGAGAAGAGCCCCTCAGTGTTGTTATTTTAGGGTCAGTTAACAACTGAAAGGCCTTGGGCCAAGTTTGGCCTCCTGGGAAGCAATATTTGGCTCCTCAAGTTGTCAACCTAAAGGTAAAAGGCATAAGGGGACATTCTGTAGCAACAGAATTGCTTTCAGAATACTTTAGGGTGGGAGGGCATTGAGACCCTGCCTATTACCCCTCATTCTCTTTTCAAAGGCTGGTAAAACACCATCACAGCCCCGGTCTTAGAATGTCAAAAATGGCACAACAAAATCTCCCTGTTTCCCCCTTTCTTTCTCAAATGTAAGAGGAAGAAGAAGCTAAGATATCAACTTGAGCAGAGGGAGGTGAGAAGAGCGCTTTGATTCTGCCTGGGAAGCAAAGGACAGTGGTAAAGATTAAGGCTTTGGAAGGTCTGGGAACAGAAACGATTCGGAGATTTAGGGGACATCAAAGAATTAAACATTAGGATTAGCCAAGTGGCTCATGGGAACCAGATGTTCAGAATGTAAGGGAAAGGACGAAAAGTTTTGGCTACATGCTCTGTTTTTCCTTTCTTCCCCACACCTCCTCCTTTTGCTTCTGACCTTGACTTCTTACAAAGCAAAGCTGCCCACTGATATAAACAGAAATCTGTAAACCGTGGGGAGTTTTGGGTTGTTGGCTGTTGGCTTTTGTCTTGTTTTTTTAAAAAAAGAAGGAAATTCAGGGTTAGTTGGTAGTTTTTGGATTTGAAAATGGGAAAGGGAGGACCAGGACATACTCTTTGAGACCTATTTCCAAATACATATGCGAAGGCCTCCAAAATGCTACTGAGGATCACTATAGATGGTGACAGCAGCCACGAAATTAAAAGACCTCTGCTTCTTGGGAGAAAAGCAATGACAAACCTAGACAGCATCTTAAAAAGCAGAGACATCACCTTGCCAACAAAGGTCCGTATAGTAAAAGCTATGGTTTTCCCAGTAGTGATGTATGGAAGTGAGAGCTGGACCATAAAGAAGGCTGATCGCCAAAGAATTGATGCTTTTGAATTCTGGTGCTGGAGGAGACTCTTGAGAGTCCCATGGACTGCAAGAAGAACAAACCTCTCCATTCTTAAGGAAATCAGCCCTGAGTTCTCACTGGAAGGACAGATCCTGAAGCTGAGGCTCCAATACTTTGGCCACCTCATGAGAAGAGAAGACTCCCTGGAAAAGACCCTGATGTTGGGAAAGATGGAGGGCACAAGGAGAAGGGGACGACAGAGGACGAGATGGTTGGATAGTGTTCTCCAAGCTACCAGCATGAGTTTGACCAAACTGCGGGAGGCAGTGGAAGACAGGAGTGCCTGGCGTGCTCTGGTCCAGGGGGTCACGAAGAGTCGGACACGACTAAACAACTAAACAACAACAAGATTAGTCTATACAAGTGTGGGAACGAAGCAGTGATGAAAGAGGGCAGACCACACAGCTCTTGCCAGTTGCTGGGCAATTCACATCCACATCCCTCTCTGAGCTTAGAATACCTAGTAACACTTCAGCGGGTGTGCCAGGGGGAAAGAGATCAGTCAATTTAATGGGGGGAAGTTATCCATTATCTGAATAACTGGGAGGTTCCCCTAGGCCAAGACCAAAGAGGCAATGTGAGGTGACTGTCTCAGGTGGCAGGATCCACATGGGCAGCAGAGCCGGATTGAGATCTTGATTCCCCTTCTTCTCTGGTGAGGAACATGGAGTGGGTGACACCATTTTGTGGTTCTCCTCAGGTGCCCTGCCCTCGACTCCTTTACTAGGGCCTAGAGGAGCTCTGGGTGATGTGGAACCCAAGCCCCACACTGTCGATATTGTACATCTTTGGGGAATGGGAGTAGAACTTTCTGGTCCAACCTAAGGTGAGATTTACTTTGCCTTTAGCTTACAATGCAAGGCTTTATATATGGAAGATAGTTCTATTAGCTACCACTAACCTTGAGAGCTAAATGGAACTTCCATGCTCAAGAGGCACACACCGTGGAACCCTAGGAAATAGCAACAGTGAGAAATCTACACCTCAAAATCTAAATTTCAAAAGCTGGCCAGATCCCAAATTCATAAGAAATGTTGACTCTTATTTTGCACCCCATCCCCTAATGAAACAGATCCAGCAATGCTTAAATTGTGGGATGTAAACACAGGAGCAGTCAATGACAACATTCCTAGAGTGTACATGTTAGAAACATGGGGAGGGATGTCTGTCCAGCAAGCAGGTAAACTTCCTGGGGACGGACTTCCTCCACATGTGACCAGAGGTGGGTGTGGCCTCACCTGTGCAGGTAATGACAAAAAGCACAGGGCAGGCAGCCATCTCTCTCTCTCTCTGCCATCACCTTTCGAAGAAGCAGGATGCCCTCTTGGCTCTCAGCCAAGAGAGGAGAGGCCTATCTTCCTATAAGATAGATTCTAAGTGTATTTTACCTTTTTTAAGCCTGTCTGCCGTCTGGGATCATATTGTGAACAGATCGTGAGTAAACTCTTTTATACTTTTATAAAGACTGTGTTGTGTCTTGTATTTTAAGAGGGAACAAAGGGGAAATTACCAGAGTAATTATTATAGAGGTTCTAGCGAACCTGTGCACACGTTACCGTTGCGAACAAAAGGGGAATGTCTATAAACTCTGCTGATATTTTGGGAACTTGCTAGCACAAGTTGGACAAGGATATAATTAGTCAATATATCCTCTCCTGCACCCCAGAACATTCCCACAAAGGGTTATGGGCCCAGTATTGCATATTTCTGCGTATTTTTGAAGGATTGCATTGGATTGTGATTTTGAGTTGAGTAGTATTTTTCTGAGTTAACTTCCTGGTAAGCACATGGTCCTTTGTTCCATTGTGCAGTGGGGATTAAGCAACCCCCCCCCTTCCCTCAGAGTTCACAGTGACCCAAGGCAGTGAAGAATTGTTTTGCATTTTGAGATTTTTGAGATTTTGATTTTAAAATTTTGAGAAATTTTGAAATTTTGAAGAATTTTCAAATTTTGGATTTTAAGATGGCTAGAGCAGCTTTTGATAGTGATGCAAAGCTAGGAATGCCTGTGCTGAATGAGTACAATTTCATGCACTGGAAGCAGCGCTTGATAGCATGTTTAGATTATAAGCATATTTTGGAAGCTTTAAAGCCTCAGCCTACAGGATCGTCTGAGGAGGATTTAGCCAAGATAAGTGCTTGGAAACGCATGAACAGCGAAGCTAGACACATAATTTTGAGTGGACTTCGTGATGAGCAGCTATCATTAATAAATAGTACAGATGATGCATCTCAAATCTTAAGAGATATTGAGCGCGTGTATGGAGAATCTAGCATAAACAGCTTCAGAAACTTGGTGTGTAAATTAACCAGATTGAGGATGAATTCAAAAGAGGAATTCACAGAGCACATCAACAAGTTTACTGAGATTATTCAAAGAATTGATCTGACTCCCAAAGCTTTTGATGAGGATACAAAGATAGCATTTTTGTTATCATCACTTGGACCACGTTTTAGCGCATTTGTAAGTTTGATGGCTCATAGACAAGGTCTGACTTTTAAAGACTTGATTGGTTATTTAAAAGAAGAATGCAGAGATAGAGCTGAATCTCCAGTGAGAAATGCTAGAAGCAAGGACAGCAGTTATGCATCTAGGCAATGTACAAAGTCCAAAGAGATGCCTAAGAAAGTGATTTGCTTTAATTGTAACAAAGAAGGACACATTGCAAAGAACTGCAGAGCTCCTAAGGCAAAGAAACACCACCCCTTTCAGCCAAAAGGGGAAAAGAAGGGGAAATGTGAATGCACATGGTTACTGCAAGAAAGGAATTTAACTGTCCAGAATTGTGAAAATAAACGTAATAAATGGATTTTAGATTCAGGTGCCAGTTCACATTTTTCATATAAAAAGGACTATTTTAATGAGATTAATGAAATAAATGATGAAGAAGGATCTGAAATTGAGATTGCAGATGGCAACATTGTTAAAGCAAAAGGTGCAGGTTCCATGAGCCTGAAATGCAATATAAACAATGAATGCATTGAGAACACAATCTCTAGAGTTTTGTACGTTCCAGAGCTGAGCTGCAATTTAATCAGCGTGTCCACTTTGGACAAGAAAGGTTTCCAGATCACATTTGGAAATGGAGAATGTAAAGTGACTAGAAATGGCAAAGTGTTTGCTCAAGTAAAGCTAATAAATGGTGTATATGAGCTTGATCTTTCAGAGAACCAGTCTGCAAAAGTGGCACATTCCAGCCAGAAGGATGAGGCAGATCTGGACCTATGGCACAGAAGGCTTGGACACAAGGACACCAACGTCATTCTGGATCTACAGAAAAGAAATCTTGTAAGAGGTTTGCAGGTAAAGCAGAGCAACAAAGCTCCAGCAAAGTGCATAAGCTGTATTACTGAGAAGGCTATAAAACCTTCATTTCCACGTTGTGCAGAACAAAGAAGCAACAAAGTGCTTGACATAGTGCACACTGACATATGTGGACCCATGAATGTTCCCTCACTGGGAAAGAATAGATATATTTTAATATTTCTGGATGACTTTTCAAGATTTTGTGTTGTATATTTCCTCAAAGAGAAGAGTGAGACAGTGGAGAAGCTCCAGGAATACATTGCCATGGTCAAGAATAAATTCCAGAGAGCTCCAGCTGTGTTAATGAGCGACAATGGAGGTGAGTACTGCTCCAATGAAATGCAGGCTCTCCTGGCCAAGGAAGGAATTGCACATGTAACCACAATTCCTTACACACCACAGCAGAATGCCATAGCTGAGAGAAAGTTTAGGTCCATTATGGACATGACAAGGTGCATGCTAAAGGATGCACGTTTGCCACAAAAGCTATGGGCCGAAGGAGTATACACGTCGGTCTATTTGCAGAATAGACTGCCAACTAAAGGTGCAGAGCGCACACCATTTGAACTTTGGCATGGGAAAGCTCCCAATCTGTCGCACATACGTGTGTTTGGAAGTCCGTGTTACTTCCACGTGCCCAAGGAACACAGACACAAGCTTGACTCCAGGGCAAAAGCAGGTATCCTTGTGGGATATGCTTCTGGAGGCAAAGGATACAGAATTATGGACTTACAAACTGGTAAGACAAATGCATACCATGCGGTTTATTTTGATGAATATGGAAAAGTAGACACTAAGAACACTGTTGTGGATTCTTCAGATGAGTCGGAAAGGACTCAAGAGTTTGTATGTTTCCCTTTTGAGACCCCACAAAGTAATTATCTGCCTTCGAGTGTTACAGCGCCCCCTACAGGCGACGCACCAGAAGACGCAGAGGACCAGAACCCTGGCGGCACCAGAGACGAAGATGAGGACTCAGATGGGGACATGCCTGCGTTGGAGGAGGATGAGGAAGCTGATGCGGTCGCACAACCAGAGGTCAGGATCTCATCCAGAACCAACAAAGGTGTCCCACCAGTACGGTTGTCCTACCTTGCAGGGTCGGCGTTTCCACAGGAACCTTCCACTTGGGAAGAGATACAGGAGATGCCAGCTGCAGAAGCCAGTCTCTGGAGGAAGGCCGCGCAGGAGGAGATGGATGCACTGCATCAGAACAAGACCTGGACACTCACTGAGCTGCCTCCCGGTAAGAAGGCCATTGGCAGTAAATGGGTTTTCAAGGTTAAGAAGGGGTCAGAAGGAGAAGTGCAGCACTACAAAGCTAGACTTGTGGCACAGGGATTTTCACAGCGTTTTGGTGAAGACTATGATGAAGTTTTTGCACCAACTGTGAGGTACAGCAGCGTAAGAATGCTTTTAAGCATTGCAGCCTCCAAGAAAATGAGGGTGAAACACATAGACATTGCTACCGCTTTTCTACATGGGCAGATTTCAGAGGAAATTTATATGAAACAGCCTAAAGGTTTTGTAAAACCACATGAGGCACATTTAGTGTGCAAACTGCAGAAAGGACTTTATGGACTTAAACAGGCTGCCAGAGCCTGGAACCAGAAGTTGCATAAAATGTTGACGCAACTTGGGTACAAGCAAGGCGACGCTGACAAGTGCTTGTACAGTAAGTCAAATAATGGACAATTCTCATATATCCTAGCATTTGTTGATGACCTGATTATTGCCACAGCAAGTGAGAAAGACTATACACAGATAGTAAAACACCTTAGCAAGGAGGTGGAGGTCAAGGAGCTAGGAGATGTCCAGTACTACCTCGGGATCCAGGTGGAAAGAGAAGAGGACGGCTCATTTCTTCTCAGCCAAAGACAGAAGATCCACGAGCTAGTTGAGCACATGCAGATGCAAGACGCACATCCAGTTGCTACACCGATGGCTACTGACTTCCTGAAGAATCAGCAGGATTCGAAGCAGTTGCCAGACAACAATGACTACAGGTCGGCGATTGGTAAACTTTTGTATTTAGTTACCACATGTAGACCTGACTTAGCTAATGCTGTGGGGATTCTTAGCAGAAAAGTTAATTCTCCCACTGAGCATGATTGGGCAGGTGTAAAGAGGGTGGTGCGATATTTGAAGGGTACCATGAATTGTAAATTAAGGTTACCAGCCGTCAGAGACCCTAAGTTGGTTGGGTATACTGATGCTGATTGGGCTGGGGATAATGCTGACTATAAATCAACAAGTGGTCATGTTTTTATGTTTGGGGATGGACCTGTTTCATGGGGCAGTTATAAACAGATCTGTGTAGCATTATCTTCCACAGAATCAGAATACGCTGCAGCAACAGAAGCCTGCAGAGAGATCGCCTGGCTTGATCAACTCATAAAGGACTTTGGGTTGGTGAGAAAAGAGCCTGTCAGCTTGCTAGAGGACAATCAAAGTTGCCTGAAGCTGACGCAGAGTGAGAAGTTCCTGGCCAGAACAAAACACATTGGGGTGTACCACTACATACGCCAGATGATCCAGGATGGACTTGTGGAGCTATCCTACTGCAGCACCCAAGAGATGACTGCTGACATCCTGACAAAACCCCTACCAAGAGAGAGTTTCCAGAATCTACGTGTCAAGCTGGGACTCTGGGTGGTTGAATAAAGTTGTTTATGTTTTGTATATGTTGTATTGCCTGAGAAGGGGTATGTGGGATGTAAACACAGGAGCAGTCAATGACAACATTCCTAGAGTGTACATGTTAGAAACATGGGGAGGGATGTCTGTCCAGCAAGCAGGTAAACTTCCTGGGGACGGACTTCCTCCACATGTGACCAGAGGTGGGTGTGGCCTCACCTGTGCAGGTAATGACAAAAAGCACAGGGCAGGCAGCCATCTCTCTCTCTCTGCCATCACCTTTCGAAGAAGCAGGATGCCCTCTTGGCTCTCAGCCAAGAGAGGAGAGGCCTATCTTCCTATAAGATAGATTCTAAGTGTATTTTACCTTTTTTAAGCCTTTCTGCCGTCTGGGATCATATTGTGAACAGATCGTGAGTAAACTCTTTTATACTTTTATAAAGACTGTGTTGTGTCTTGTATTTTAAGAGGGAACAAAGGGGAAATTACCAGAGTAATTATTATAGAGGTTCTAGCGAACCTGTGCACACGTTACCGTTGCGAACAAAAGGGGAATGTCTATAAACTCTGCTGATATTTTGGGAACTTGCTAGCACAAGTTGGACAAGGATATAATTAGTCAATATATCCTCTCCTGCACCCCAGAACATTCCCACATAAATTACATGTAGACAAGGTGTCAGTCACAGTGGCAGGCCTTGTTGGCTCTCACCAATTCAGATAGCAGTAATTAATTTATAACATAGATGCTTCTGGAGGGTAAAAGTAAAGACAGAAAGAAAGGATGTGTCAGGAAATAACTTTTTCTTTATGACAACAATTGAACAGGCATTCTTCATCCTCCTGTGCCTACAAGGGCTTCTCCTTATTTGGTGAAGAAAATGACTAATGTAGCAGAGTTGATGACCTTGGCTATGTTGACACCTCCAGGCTGAGTACAGGGGATGACCAATTGTTAAGAGAGCATCTTCTGCCTATTGAGCCAGAGTTGCTTGTTGACCTTGGTGCAGGCACAGTTCTGTCTGAATTGTTTAATTGTAGCCTCAGTGTTTTAAAGGCACCTGAAGAATGACCCAATGCACAATGCCTGATGCATTAACCTTCCTCATACATAGAACAATTGATAACCTCTTTGTTATCTTCATTGCTCACCAGTTTGCCTACATCCTTCTTAAGAATTATGTATGTGGCTCCTGTCTTCCTGACCATTTACTGCACTGGCCAGGGCTGATGGGGCTACAGGCTGTGTGTGTGTGTGCGCATGCACGCGCGCATGGTGGGGAGAGCCTGGTTGTTGTAATGTATTCTTTCATTTCTTACGATTATTCTGTTATTGTAATTAAATTATCTCTTCGGTTTCTGCCAATATATGGGAGAGTTCTGTCCAAGGGGTGCACTGGTGGTTCTACACACCAGCCAGGCTTGCCCATATCTTGGGTCTAGAATCAGACAGCTGCTGGGAGAGCTGTCCAGATGTGGACACTTATTGGTCTGTGTTCTGAGGTGGACACCTTGCTTCTGTTTTCTGGGTCTGAGTGCTGGGGGAACATACTACCCCACTAGCATTGGTTGCAAGCACCCCATGGCCATTTTGCTTCTTAATGATTTTATGTTGTGTCTTTGTAAGGTTCTCTTTCGATGTGTGCTTTTTTGTCCTGATGATCTTTTTAGACATACTGTACATGTTATATGAATATATATAATATTCTGAGAATTGCTTTGAGCACAAAGTATTTGTGGAAAATGCAGTATATAAATAAACTGAGTTTGCCCACATAATCAAAAATCGAACAATTATTCTGAATGTTATCTAGCTTGCGCCATATTGCAAACAAAGAAAAGTGGGCAGACACTTACAGCAAATTCACCCCCCAAAATCATAGAACATCAAATGAGAATAACAAGTAATGCTATGGAGCATCAGAGTTTTGCACTGTTTGAAAAGCAGTATTTAATATAGTTGTTTTAAGTGGCGCTGTGGTATAAACCACTGAGCCTATTGAGCTTGCTGATCGGAAGGATGGCGGTTCGAATCCACAAGACTGGGTGAGCTCCCGTTTCTCTGTCCCAGCTCCTGCCAACCTAGCAGTTCAAAAGCATGCCAGTGCAAGTAGATAAATAGGTACCACTGTGGCAGGAAGGTAAATGGTGTTTCCGTGCACTCTGGTTTCCATTACGGTGTTCCGTTGCGCCAGAAGCGGTTTAGTCATGATGGCCCCATGACCCAGAAATCTGTCTGGGGACAAACACTGGCTCCCTCGGCCTGAAACAAGATGACCGCCGCAACCCCATAGTCGCCTTTGACTGGACTTAACCATCCAGGGGTCCTTTACTTTTACCTTTAAGTTTTAGATTAAACTATAAAGCCCTTTGCAGCCTTAAGCCACCACACCCTAGATCATTACCACAGTAATAGTCAGCACTCTGAATTGTGTTTAAAAGCTAAAATGCAGTCAGTGCAGTTGTGCCGCAACAAGTGTGCTAAGTTCTGGACTCTCAGCTCCAGCAAGCACACAAGCAGCTTCTGAATTATCTTCAAAGGCAGATTGCAATAACCCAACCTGGAGCCTACCAAAGAATGCAGAAATCTGACTGGGACATCATTGTGGAGCTGCAGCTGGTTTTGCACCATCTTTTATTTATATATTTCAATTTAATTTACAGTATATCTCTCCTCCTAACAGGTCAGAGTGAATGACACTGAAACATAAAGAGATTGGGGATGGGGTGGGAAATAAATTGGTGTGTTAAGTTGCTTAGAATAAAACCTAGAAACTTAATTTTCATTTCTAACCCTAGACATTTTTGCACCTGAAGCAAAAAGTTGAAAAGATCCTTTCTTAGATATTCACTGGAGCTTTTAGAATTATTATTTTAAAGCACGTACAGACTGAACTCAAGAAAATACTGTGCCCTGTGAAACTTGATGCATGAAATGTTGGTTTCATGTTGCTTCATTTGCAAAGGAGAGACAAGTGCAGATGCTGGAGCAATAGAATAAAATTGTTACCATAAAATTGTTCCAAGAGCTCTCCCAGGGTTTTGTTTCCACTGGGAAAATCGAGGCACAGTGGAAGCTAGTGTCTTTAAGAAATGTGGTTTATTGTAAGACGTATTTACACCTGGAGTCTTCAGTGGAGGGGGTGCTGAACATTATACCCCAAGCGTGCTGCTCCTTGCCCCTCTCATAGCTTCAGCAAGCTTGGGTCCCAAGTAGTAGTCAGTCATGACTCCCCATCTCTTGTTGCAGCCTCCTCCAGCCAGTGCCAATATGGTTCTGCCGACTTCCTCCTCCTTGTTCCCAGAACACATTTAGATTTCAAAAAGGACAAATTTTCCTGTGACATCATGCCCCCCACTGTCACCTTGGCAACCTTTGAAATCTTTTTTTGTCCACTCCTCCCAGCAGAAGGGAGGGATGGCCTTTGCATTGCCCAACACCTGGCTCCCCATTGTTTCTCATTTGCTCTGCACTTAGCTACCCAGCCAGGCTAGTTTGCATAAGCTAACCCAGGAATTTCTTGCCTGCTGCAGTTCTGCAGCTTGTATTTCCCTTCATGTCCCAAATATTAATGAAATACTGCTGTTTATTAATTTCTACCATTAACTAACAAGACTCTGGTACCCTAGATCCATGACAATATCCTCCTGGCATTGTCCCTTGTTGTCAGGATGTGAGTCACTAAAGCTTTTGTATAGTCATTAATGGCAGACATGCATAGAGTGCATTAAAGCAATCTTGCCTCAAGGTTCTGAAAGCATTAATAATGTTCATAGTGTCTCCACCTAAAAAAACCCAAGATTTGCAGTCTCCTCACCTTAGAGAGTCGGTAAGAAAACTCTCCTTTCCAGGAGAGGCCTTCAGAGGTGTTTCTGAGGAATAAGCAGAAGTGGAGTGAGCGTGGTAAACTGCCCCTTGTAAATAACACCCCCATTTAATTTTAATCTCTAGAATACAGATTTTAGCTGAAGGAGTGTTATTTTTAATGTAAATAAGTTTATAGGGAATTTTTAATTACATCTGCTTCTTCATGCAGAAGTGGCACATGTTGTTGTTGTTGTTGTTGTTGTTGTTGTTAACTTTGCTGTCTGGTCTTTGACTGCAATAAAGATTGATTGATTGATTGATTGACTGATTGATTGACTGATTGATTGATTGATTGATTGATTCATTCATTCATTCATTGAGCCCTATTTAAGAAAGGGCTTAACTTCATGAGTATTGTACTGTTCTTTTGCCCTGACCATTAAAGGAATAACAGAGCTATGCCATGAAAAGGCCACTGTATTTATTTATTTACTTATTTATTTAGCAAAAAAAATGCCACTTGATAGAAGAAGAAGAAGAAGAAGAAGAAGAAGAAGAAGAAGAAGAAGAAGAAGAAGACGAAGCTCCCAAACCTAGGTGATCTGGCATCTTTATAGTTTTGTGCAGTTTACCAACCAACCAACCTTGAATTTATTCCACTGCACTCACAGTTGAGCTATTAAAATGACACACTAAATTGAGTCCAGTTCTGTGGTCTCATTTGACTATTGTTCTATTTTTTTAATATAATAATATTTATTGCTTTTACAACAATTTGAACACTTACAAAAGAAAAAACAATACATTATAATCCAAAAACACTACACAAAAATTAACAAAACAAAACAAAAACAATTTAAAAACACATCAAAAGAAAGAAGAAGAAAAGAAAAAAGAAAAAACATCCAATATCTTATCTTTCTTTCCCATATTTCCACGGCTTCCTCACACCTCCCTTTTTGTATTCCACTTCTATTAATTATTTCAGCAATTCCTTACCATCTTCCCCTGTTTTCTATCCTGTAATTGTCTTAACACCTTTTAACCTTATTTTCCTTTAATACTTTATTAATCTATTTATACTTAATTCCTTATAACATTTCTACTGAAGCCATATAATTTCATTCCAACATTCTTCTAACATTCATTAATTTTACAATATTTCTATAAATAGTCTTTAAACTTTTCCCAGTCTTCTTCCACCGACTCTTCTCCCTGGTCTCGGATCTTGCCAGTCTTTTCCGCCAATTCCGTCTAGTCCATCAACTTCATCTGCCATTATCCAACACTTCTGTGCTTCCAGGAGACAACCATTCTCTCAGCCAGCAAAAAGCAGATGATTCACAACAAAGTTTAGGGGTCTGGCAGGGCAGGTCCACCTCCTTCTTTAGCATCCGTCAATATCTTAAGTTTTACTCGAGGCTTCCTGCCCTGCCAAACCAATCCAGAAACATCCCTCTGCCACCTCCTGAAACAATCCCTCCCATCCAAAACTTGCACATTTTGACACAAAAGCGACATCCCCGGCAACACAGCAACAGCTCGGCCCAACCATAACAACTTCAGATTTGTCCATATTTCCCAATCCCCCTTCTCTTCAATCCAACGTCCTTCACAGTTACCCTTAAGTAAATTCGCATTTTTGGCAGTCCTACTGACCCCAACAATCTCTCTTTCTCAGCCGATGTTGATCCTGCAGCCATTTGACTATTGTTCTAAGTTGGTGTCGGGACAAGTATGTCTAAAAGGATGAGATAGTAGTTATAGCTGTTAAGTTTTAAAAGTGGATTGCTCAAAGGGCTGTAGCTGAGTTGTAAAAGACATACTTGGAATGTAAAAAGGCCCAGGTGGTTCAGTCCCTTGATATCTCCAGGTAGGGCTTGGAACGACTCCTGCCCCAATCCCTATAAAGCCACTGATGGATAATGTTGATGATACTTAACTAGATGGACCAATGACCTGGCTTTCTACAAGGCAGCTTCCAGGGTCTATGTTACATTCCCAACTCTCAAATACTCTGTTCTGGGAATGTGACGTAACCAGGCTCCAGAAATAATGGAGGGCTCAAGCTGCCAAGACAGATGGGGCAAATGGCTGTGAAGTCCATGGACAGGCAAAATGCCAAAACCAGAGCAGAAGGCCAAGAGGTGAATATGAGACAATAGGACATGTTGTGAGAAGCCAATGGGTGAAAAGGCAGGCATGGGGATTGCCTAATAAGGGGCAATATGGAAGTGAGTGCCCTTGCTGATCAACTTGTTGCTCAGACTGAAGGGCACCAAGAAGCCATGAAGCCTTTGTGGAAGCAAAATGTTATTGGTTCCCCATGATCACCTGACTCCCTAGCTGGTGTAGTGCCACTTAAGATATTTCTGTTTGGTAGCTTGAACTGTCCACGGTTTCCTCTTTTTGACCAGCTTGCCCCAGTAGTGAAGAAAGTACCAAAAATTTTTGGGCTTGAACGAGGAACCTTATTGTGGCTTGACAAACAGTCTGAGACAGGCTGTGTTAAAGCTTCAAGCTGTCTTCACGTGAAGAAAGGAATAGCTTTGTACATAAAGAAGGCAACTCTATTGTGTGCTGCCTCTTTAAGGAAGAAGGCTGAGAGTCTTCAGGGTGAGACGGACAGGCTTAGATGTAAATACACTTGAAGAAAAGTTTCTGTTTTGCAGGAAGATACATCCAGGGCTACTAACATGAGTTTGACCAAACTGCAGGAGGCAGTGGAAGACAGGAGTGCCTGGCGTGCTCTGGTCCATGGAGTCATGAAGGGTCGGACACGACTAAATGACTAAACAACAACAACAACATCCATGGGGTTTCACGCAGTTTGATTTTTTCCAAACAAATTCTGTAACTTTTTCTGTTTTTATCAGAATTGGATACAACTGGAAGCATGATCATCCCTAAAGCCTGCCCAATTTCAGAACGATGACTGCAGTGGTTCTCCCACAAGGTCAGATTTGCATAATATCTGTAATAATGAAACAGAGGAGAGCATACCTTCCAAGTATCCCGATTCTCCCGTGAAAGTCCTAGAATTACAGAATGTCCCTATTTCCTCTGCCAGCTCCACCTGCGCTGAGCTTGGGGAGGGGGATGAGCCAGAGTTTGTCTCGAATAGTGGCAGCAATGGCAGTGCTAGCTGCAAAGGAGCATCCTGTTGCCTCTCCATGGCCACTGCTGCTGACCTTGCCCTTTCGGCAGCTCATAGCGGCTGCTGGAGAAGGAGAGGCTGCTGCCATTGAGACCCAACCCTGTGTGAAGCGCCAGCTCTGTGGGGCAGGCAGAGGGCAGGGCTGCCCTGGGTGGGAAGAAAGGGGCAGCAGAGCGGAGCACAAGGAGTCTTGATTATTATTATTATTATTATTATTATTATTATTATTATTAATAATAAAGAAAAGCTTTGTGCATCCACGTCTAATCTTGTCCCTTTCTTAAATGTATTTATTGTTGTGTGTTTTCTTTTTGTAAATCCACTAAATAATAAAATGCAATGAAATTGGGATTAAGGGGTTTTCTCGGGACAGTGAAGGGTGTGTGTGCTGTTTCATGTAGTTGGTCCAGTGGCACTCACCCTTCTCCTGATCGAAAGCGCTCTTGTGTTTAAAAAAGAATGGGGGAAATTTGTTGTGTATGTGCAGAAATACTGTAAACAATCTGGTACATTGGCAGGTTTAGATTAAGCACTTGTAAGCAGAGTAAAGAAGAAGAGATTGTAAAGGTGTACCAAGTGGATAAAAATGATAACAAGATGCAGAGAGTGATGTAAGATGTAAAGAACCGGTAGAAGGGAGTGGAAGGAAATCTTGAGGTTTAAAAGGTAAAGGGACCCCTGACCATTAGGTCCAGTCGTGGACGACTCTGAGGTTGCGGCGCTCATCTCGCTTTATTGGCCGAGGGAGCCAACGTTTGTCTGCAGACAGTTTTTCCGGGTCATGTGGTCAGCATGACTAAACCGCTTCTGGCAAGCCAGATCAGCACACAGAAACGCCGTTTACCTTCCCGCCGGAGCGGTACCTATTTATCTACTTGCACTTTGAAATGCTTTCGAACTGCTAGGTTGGCAGGAGCTGGGACCGAGCAACGGGAGCTCACCCCGTCGCGGGGATTCGAACCGCCGACCTTCTGATCGGTAAGAAGGTTTGTAAAATAGTAGGGTTTTTTATTAGAAGTATAAATGTTAGATGGTATCTTTATTTTATTGATTATTATTTTTGCAAATAATTAATAAAAAGTTATTTACAAAAAAGAAGAAGTGCTCTTACGGGGGACAAAAAATGGGGGAGGGCCTGAAGTGAGGAATATTGGAGCCTAGGGGAGAGGGGTGGGGGTGGGGAATGTTTGTGCCAGTCAGATAATTCCTCTCTCCCAGCCTTCTCCCACTGGCGTTCAACTTCAGGCTAACTCACCTAGGGATCCAGTTGCGTTGCTAAGCGGAAGGGAATAAAGTCAGCCCTGAGCCTCTTCCTGCTGTTTTCTGAAACTTCTCCAAGAGCCTCTTGCGGCAGCCTGCTGCACAGAGCTCCCAGAGAGATTTGAGAAAAGCAGCAGAAAGAAGCAAGCATCTCTATGCAGCAGGAGTTTCCTTGCTGCCTCTTCCTTTCATTCGGCAGCGACTCGGAAGAGAGCCTGGGACTAAGCTATACAGCTGCAAATAAAACGCTTCAAGTGTGTTTTAAGCACGATATACAATGTGGCACCAGATGGCAATGGTGAGCCTCATGGAAAATTCAATGTCTTTTTTTAAACGCTTTTTTTTAAAGCATTTTCAGAATGGTTTTTTATATGTGTGTAGATTCCACCCTTGTTAGTGGTGTGAGCCAACTCAGAAATGTGAGAACTTTCCCAAATGACCCCAATCTGCCTCGTAATTTGGGATATACACAGAACTGTTTCGCACCCTTACTGCCCACTGTATTTCAAGCACATCCCTCCAGGCCTAGAATCAGATAAAATAATAATAATAATAATAATAATAATAATAATAATAATAATAATAATAAATTTTATTTATACCCCGCCCTCCCCAGCCAATACCGGGCTCAGGGCAGCTAGCAACCAATAATAAAAACAAGTTGATTAAAATACAATTTAAAAAACAAGATTAAAATACAACATTAAAACATTAAGATGCAGCCTCTTCACAGGAGGAGAAAGGAAAAAAGAAAGAGGGGGAGGGAATAAAACTGATTCTAAGCCAAAGGCCAGGTGGAACAACTCTGTCTTACAGGCCCTGCGGAAAGAAATCGGATCCCGCAGGGCCCTGGTCTCGTGAGGCAGAGCGTTCCACCAGGCCGGAGCCAGAGCTGAAAAGGCCCTGCCTCTGGTTGAGGCTAATCTAACTTCCTTAGGGACTACTAGGGTGTTGCTATTTATGGACCTTAAGGTCCTCCATGGGGGATACCGGGAGAGGCGGTCCTGTAGGTACGAGGGTTGCCCAATGGCCACAGCCCTTGCCAGGTCCTGGCAGTAAAGAACCAGCCCCCCCCCCCCCACATTTGAGTCCTGCACCAACTGGCCCTGCTGGTATGAGCAACAGAGGATTTATTTCCTTTTGTTTAGTGTTCACAGTTCTGGCTCCAATTGATTTCAAACACGCTTACTTGGATGCAAGTTCCATTCAACGGATCAATGAGAATTTCTCCCAGCAAGTGTATTTAGTTTTGAGATTCAAAACACATAATTAATCATATGACTAGCCCCGTTTGCTTTGGCATCGGGAGAAACAGGGTGAACACGACTCCTTATTTTAAGTCTAAGGCTGCCTGCACAACTGGCCATTTACTGTGGACTTTCGCTTGCGCCTACATCACATTTTTTGTGTGGAGCAAATATGCTTCTTTTTTTAAAAGATTTTTATTGAAGTTTCACAAATTATATAATAACAAACAAGACAATAATACAAACAAACAAAGAAACAAAAACAAGTATAATTTCAATCCCTTATTTTCTTGTAACTTACTTCCGCGACTTCCTCATACCTCCCCTTTCTGTATTCCAATTTCCAATTATTAATTCAGCAAATCCTCTCCCTTGTTATCCATTTAAATTTTTAGACTTTCTTTTCTTTTTACTTAATCATTACAGCTAGAAACCACATAATTTCTAAACCCACGTCATTCTAACATTCAATAATTTTACAATGTTTCCTAAGATAGTCCTTAAATTTCTTCCAGTCTTCTTCCGCTGTCTCTCTTCCCTGGTCTCGGATTCTGCCGGTCATCTCTGCCAATCCCATATAGTCTATCACCTTCATCTGCCATTCTTCAAAGGTGGGTAGTTCTTGTAACTTCCAATACTTTGCGATGAGTATTCTTGCTGCTGTTGTAGCATACATAAAAAATGTTCTGTCCTTCTTTGGCACCAATTGGCCGGCCATACCCAAGAGAAAAGCCTCTGGTTTCTTCGGGAAGGTATATTTAAATACCTTTTTCAATTCATTATATATCATTTCCCAGAAAGCCTTAATCTTTGGGCATGTCCACCAAAGGTGAAATGAAAGAATGTACCTTCAGTCTCTTTACATTTCCAGCATTTATTATCAGACAAGTGGTAAATTTTTGCAAGCTTGACTGGGGTCATGTACCACCTATAAATCATTTTCATAATATTTTCCTTTAAGGCATTAAAGGTAAAGGTACCCCTGCCCGAACGGGCCAGTCTTGACAGACTCTGGGGTTTGTGCGCCCATCTCACATCTATTGGCCGGGGGCCAGCGCTGTCCGGAGACACTTCCGGGTCACGTGGCCAGCGTGACAAAGCTGCATCTGGCGAGCCAGCGCAGCACACGGAACGCCGTTTACCTTCCCGCTGGTAAGCGGTACCTATTTATCTACTTGCACCCGGGGGTGCTTTCGAACTGCTAGGTTGGCAGGCGCTGGGACCGAGCAGCGGGAGCGCACCCCGCCGCGGGGATTCGAACCGCCGACCTTTCGATCGGCAAGCCCTAGGCGCTGAGGCTTTAGCCCACAGCGCCACCCGCGTCCCTCATGCCGTAAATTTCATACCGGTGGTCCACAATTGTTCCCAGTCAGCAAACATAATGTTATGCAAATATGCTTCTTTTCAGGCCATTGTTATGGGATGTCTGCATACCACAGGAATCAAAGCATTCTTCTCCCGTGTTTCCCCTATTCAGCTCCCCCTGCCTCAGCAAACCTGACTTCTTTTATTTATTTTATGCCCAGTGGCACAGCTGTGTAACTTCCTGGCAGGGAGGGGAGAGATGACCCATCCTACAGGGTATTTGCAGGGTGAAAATGGCCTCTAGCTATTTCCTATTTCCATCCCTCTAAGAATCAGTCTAGGTTGGCAGGAGCAGGGACCAAGCAACGGGGGCTCACCCCATCGTGGGGATTCTAACCGCCGACCTTCTGATCGGCATGCCCTAGGCTCTGTGGTTTAGACCACAGCGCCACCCGCATCCCACCTAGCAGTTCAAAAGCATGTCAAGTGCAAGTAGATAAATAGGTACCACTCCGGCAGGAAGGTCTATGGCGTTTCTGTGCGCTGCTCTGGTTCACCAGAAGTGGCTTGGTCATGCTGGCCACGACCCGGAAGCTGTCTGCGGACAAACATCGGCTCCCTCGGCCTATAGAGCGAGATGAGCGCGCAACCCCAGAGTCGTCTGCGACTGGACCTAACGGTCAGGGGTACCTTTACCTTTAAGAATCAGTCTATCACGTTAACTGGGCATTTTCCCAATACACCAAAGTATTTTCTCTCCTCACCCCCTTAAATTGCCATGGGTGAGAGGGGAACAATAATGTTTGTGAGTGGAGGGAGGAGTATTTGACCTTTGCCACCCCCCTACACCTTGGTTCCAATGAAACCCCCCCCCCATGCCTCAATACACACAAGATGGCAACGCATTCAAATGCTGCAGCTTTGAGCTCCCGAGAAGGGGGTGTGTTGTTTGGAACAATATGTGTATGGATGTGTTTGCACAATGTGGTACGAGGTGCAGACCTCACCTACTCATGCATACTTTTGGGGTTGGGGTTGTGATAGGAATTTTATAGTCTTAGATACAGTGGTGCCTCGCAAGACGAAAAGAATCCGTTCTGTGATTCTCTTCGTCTAGCGGTTTTTTCGTCTTGCGAAGCAAGCTCATTGACGGATTAGCGGATTAGCGCTATTAGCGGCTTTTAGCGGCTTATCTGCTGATTGGACCAGCTGATAAGCGGCTTAGCGGCTTAGAAAAAGGGGGGGGGAGGAAATAAAACCCGCAGGAACTCGCAAGACATTGTCGTCTTGCAAAGCAAGCCCATAGGAAATTCGTTTTGCGAAGCACCTCCAAAACGGAAAACTCTTTCGTCTAGCGAGTTTTCCGTCTTGCGAGGCATTCGTCTTGCGGGGTACCACTGTATGTGTATGGATGTGTTTGCACAATATGGTACGAGGTGCAGACTTCACCTACTCATGCATACTTTTGGGGTTGGGGTTGTGATAGGAATTTTATAGTCTTAGATATATGGTAATGTTCATAAGTGTACCAACCAAGCACGTACACAGATCAGCACAGGAAGACTGAACTGAAACCATTTTGATTCCTAAACTGACCAAATGTTTTCTCTGCAAGGTCAAAGTGGGAAACCTCCCCATTGTCTCTTTCCTCACAAATCCTGTCTTAAGACAATTTAAGATATGAATAGGGTGTGAGCCTGTGACCTGGCCCAGGAAATAAGTATTTATCACTACAAAAGAATGGCCAGGCTCCCCAGGCAATCCAATCAAGTAACCTGCCAGACAGGAGATAAACAACAACAGGAGAAAAACAATATTCAAATTTCTGTTTTAGACCGCCTTTTCTGTGATGTAGGTGTGATGTATCTGAGGGGTGGTCTTAGGTTACATCATTTCTGTGATGAACGTATGATGTTTCTGGGGGTGGCCTTGATCTACAGGGTGGCAATTTCAAAAGTCTTTATAAGGCCTTGAGGGCCATTTTTCTGGGTCCCTCCTCTCTCCTGCGGGTGAGGGGAGCACCCTGTTGCAACAGATCAATAAAGATCAGGCTTACTAGCTGCTTTGCTTCTCAATATTCTTTGGTTGGCCTGTTATTCTCTCCTACCTATAGGGAACCTATGTAAGGACTCTATATGGGCTCTTGGATACCCCATAAGGGAAATTTTTTGTTTACAACAGTGTGTTGTGCGACATGCACAGAGTGCAAAGAGACTGAGTGTTTGTGGGGGGAGGCTCGGTTAATTTCACTGTACACAGGTTGTACATTGACAATAAAGGTATTATTATCATTATATTATTATTATTATTTGGGGTTGGAAAAAGGGAAACTGATCAAATGGCTCTAGACCATTTGGAGACTCTGCCACACTCCTTGGCAGCAAATTCCACTGTCGAACAGCTCTTACTGTCAGGAAGTTCTTCCTAATGTTTAGGTGGAATCTTCTTTCTTGTAGTTTGGATCCATTGCTCCGTGTCCGCTTCTCTGGAGCAGCAGAAAACAACCTTTCTCCCTCCTCTATGTGACATCCTTTTATATATTTGAACATGGCTATCATATCACCCCTTAACCTCCGTTCCTCATAAGGCATCGTTTCCAGGCCTTTGACCATTTTGGTTGCCCTCCTCTGGACACGTTCCAGTTTGTCAGTGTCCTTCTTGAATTGTGGTGCCCAGAACTGGACACAGTACTCTAGGTGAGGTCTGACCAGAGCAGAATACAGTGGCACTATTACTTCCCTTGATCTAGATGCTATACTCCTATGTTATTTATTTGGATTCCAGAAGTCTGCTTTTCCATTCCCCGCTTAAAGCAGAACAGCAATGACTGTGTGCCACTAAATTGTCCCATGCACAAAATTCTATTATATCCCCCAACCAAGCCCAATGTTATTTGAATGGATCTGCAAATCAGTAACAGAAAGCCAAACATTTCCTCCAAAAAGCATACTGGGGGGTGGGGGGGGTGGGGAATTGACTGGGGCTCCCACTGAGAAATATGGCGCTTAAAATGACTCTTAACTCAGTCTTCAAACTGATTAGATTTCAAACAGTTGTCCCTTTAATACACAGTAGTATATTAAAAGAATGGAACTTTGTGAAAAGGCATAAATAATGCATTCAGATAAATAAAACGGGAGCAGCATAATTACCAGCTCTGCTCCTAGCCGCACCCATAGAACTCCCATAGGCAATTGCCAGAAACTTTGTTCATTGGCTATGCGTATTCCCTGATTAATCATCTAAATGAAAGCAACTAGATCAATTTCCTTGAACATTTTTAAAAAAACCAAACAGCTTTTGTCTTTGCATTGCAAAAGAACAAAACTATGCATTTGGTGGTTAGGCTGGGCTTTGCACTATATGAAGAGCTGCAGGTGGTTAATCCCTAGTTGGGTGGCCTGATCAGCCTCCTCCAAGCAATTTTTTCTCTGCCCCCACCAATTTTGGCAGCTCTGGCAAATATATATTTGACAAGGCATTGGGGAGGGGCACCCCAGCACTCTGAAGGTGATGTTGATTGGCTCTTTCCAGTCTTCAGACTGGTCATTGGATGAAGGGAGACCCTCTTAGCTGACCTGAATGGACTAGCGGAGGAGGGGGTGCCCGTGTCATGTCTCATTGTGTGCATTTTAACCACACTATGGGCCACACCTGGTGCTGGCATGTGTCTGTCAGAGGCTCTTGGGCTAAAAGGAGTAACTGCCTCTCCTTTAACGTGTGAGCTCCCATTGCTCGGTCCCTGCTCCTGCCAACCGAGCAGTTCAAAAGCACGTCAAAGTGCAAGTAGATAAATAGGTACCGCTCTGGCGGGAAGGTAAACGACTTTTTCGTGCGCTGCTCTGGTTCACCAGAAACAGTTCGCCAGCTTAGTCATGCTGGCCACATGACCCGGCTCCCTCAGCCAATAAAGCGAGATGAGTGCTGCAACCCCAGAGTCATCCGTGACTGGACCTAACGGTCAGGGGTCCCTTTACCTTTAACCGCCCGGGGTCCTTTACCTTTACCTACAGATTTGGGGGGACCCCCCCTAAAACCTAGAAATTAATAAATGGTAGGATTTTTATTATCTGGAGTATTGAAGAGAAGATTAGTGGTCAGTGGAAAAGTACGGGCCACTTTCCAAGCCAGGGCCTCACCTGGGATAGAGGCATTAACATGACAAAAGGGTTGATGGCCTATCGGAGAGCTTGGGCTGACAGAGGTTGCCATGGTGATGGGGTGTGGGTTCGAAGTGACAGGAAAGAGAGTATTTCGCAAGGTGTGCTGGGAAGAATGGGAAAACAAAAACAGAAAGATTCATCTTGGGCAGTTTGGTGGAAGGCTGGCTGGGAGAGATGTCTTGGACTCCATGGCTTCACTACTGTGGGTGACAAGCCCCTCATGAAATAACTGTGCTGCAAGATCTGGACTCCCTCAATGCAGACTGAAGGTGTAAATAGGTGAATAAACTACGACAGTCTCTGCCATGTCTCAATTCTCCAAAGCAACACAGACCCGGAGTGAGTGCCTGGAACCCCCTGGAAACTTGCAGAGAGAGGGGGTGGCATCCAACTTTTGTAACAATATCATGATGTCTAACCAGTGAGATAACTTCAGCAAAGTCCAGCAATTGAGAACTTTACTCCGTGTGATTCATTAGGCTTTTGGGCTTAGGAAAAAATGAAGCAGGTTGATAAAACCGGGAACAGTATGGAATAGATAAAGATAATTCTGCTTTCCCTGGAAGCCTGCAGAGTCACTGACAGAAACTGAGTGGCAGCTGGTTCAGGGAAGGCAAAAGGAAGTAGTTTGTTCAACATGTGAAAATCTTGATCACAGGATGTTGTGATGCCCACTAGATAAATTCGCTGTTGCTAAAATACTTTTAATTAAAAAAATATATTCTGTTCATAGTGTCAACAAACATTGCTAAAACAGAAGCTTCAGCAAAACACATCTGCTTAGCTTGGAAGCATGGTAGGAAAAGAGTCTCCTCAGAGGCAGGAGGAAGTACAGTGGTACCTCAGGTTACATAGGCTTCAGGTTACAGACTCCGCTAACCCAGAAATAGTGCTTCAGGTTAAGAACTTTGCTTCAGGATGAGAACAGAAATTGTGCTCCGGCAGTGCAGCAGCAGCAGGAGGCCCCATTAGCTAAAGTGGCGCTTCAGGTTAAGAACAGACCTCCAGAACGAATTAAGTACTTAATCTGAGGTACCACTGTATAAAAGTTTACCTCCTTTGTTACAGAATTCTCCACCAGAGGAGGCAGGTGAAGTCATCACACAGAAGGTCCTCTCTAGGAAATTTAAGAAGCCTCTGTGCTTGTCTAGCAAAACATGTGTTTCTGATTGGGCTGCAAACACCACAAAAGAAGAAGAAGAAGAGGAGGAGGAGGAGTTTGGATTTGTTATCCCGCTTTATCACTACCCGAAGGAGTCTCAAAGCAGCTAACATTCTCCTTTCCCTCCCTTCCCCACAACAAACACTCTGTGAGGTGAGTGGGGCTGAGAGACTTCCGAGAAGTGTGACTAGCCCAGGGTCACCCAGCAGCTGCATGTGGAGGAGCGGAGATGCGAACCCGGTTCACCAGATTACGAGTCCACCGCTCTGAACCACTACACCACACTGGCTCACAGGATTCCATGAATCCTCAGTGGGTATACATTTGTTTAGTCCTAATGATTTTTGGAATGCATCAGAGAGTTTACAGACCCTTCTCCAGAGATTTCTGCCTTGAGAATGATAATGTTGGAGTCAGGGGTGCCCCACCCCTTGCAGTATCAGAAAAGCATGAAAAGCCTTGAATAGATTAAAAGCCATATTGTGACATTTTCCCGTGTTGACAGCTGTCAATTTCTTTATCACTTTTGTAGGCCTTTTCACATAGTGACGGAGACAGAAGCTTTTAAAAATTATTATTACCGGAGCATTTGGTTTTAAAAGGACAATAATTGGCAGGAGGCAGTAATGGCAGGTGCCCCCAAACTACTAACTCATTTATGTGTGTTAAAAATTGATCAGGCTTCCAGCTGGCAGTACCTTTTAAGAACACAGTTTTGACTGGAACAAGAAATAGACACCACTACAGAATTGTGTGCTGTTTTTGAGTTTTGCTATTTTTTGTTGAAATGAAAGAGTTATTATGCGGTGGAAGCATTCAGAGTTCCAAACAAATAAATGAATTGCAAAATCCTCATTTTGGATCCTGTCAAGACTACTACTATGGTTACACTGCTTTCCTCTTGTTCTGATCTCAAATGTGGGGAAATGGGTGGGGCTGGCTTTGGTACCAGGGAATAAAAGGTAAAAGTAAAGGACCCTTGGATGGTTAAGTCCAGTCAAAGGTGACTATGGGGTTGCAGCGCTCATCTCGCTTTCAGGCTGAGGGAGCCGGCATTTGTCCACAGACAGTTTTCCAGGTCATGTGGCCAGCATGATTTTCAGAGGTTATATTTTCTGAGAATCCTCTGGAAAAACAATCTTTCAAAGGACCTGTTGATGGCATTTTACCATTGTACAGTGGAGAGTGTATTAACTTATGGTCTGTGTGTGTGGTTTGGGAGCTGCACGGTCAGGGGAAAAAACAATGCTGTCCTGGGTTGTAAAGACTGCGGAGAGAATAATTGGGTGTACTGTTGTAAATAAAAATATGCCCTTTTCCCTTATGGGGTATCCAAGAGCCCATATAGAGTCCTTACATAGGTTCCCTATTGGTAGGAGAAAATAACAGAGGCCAACCAGAGAATATTGAGAAGCAAAGCAGCTAGTAAGCTTGATCTTTATTGATCTGTTGCAACAGGGTACCCCCCTCACACGCAGGAGAGGAAGAGGACCCAGAACAATGGCCTGCAAGGCCTTATAAAGACTTTTGAAATTCCCCTTCTCTAGATCAGGACCACCCCCAGAAACATTATGCATACATCACAGAAGGGGTGTAACCTAAGACCACCCCTCAGATACATCCCACCTACATCACAGAAATTTAAATGTTGTTTTTCTCTTCTCCTTGTTTATCTCCTGTCTAGCAGGTTACTTGATTGGATTTTCTGGGGAGCCTGGCCATTCTTTTGTAATGCTAAAATACTTATTTCCTGGGCCAGGTCACAGGCTCACACCTTATTCAAACACAGATTAAAGGAAGAGACAATGGGGAGGCTTTTCCATTTTTAACCTTGCAGAGACAGGATTTGGTCAGTTTAGGAATCAAAATGGTTCCAGGTTTGCCTTCCTGTACTGATCTATGTATGTGCAGTTATGAACATTACTATATATCTAAAACCATAAAATTCCTATCACAATTTCCCCCCTTTGGGGCTAGAATTTTTCTTAAAAATTTTTGCCCCACAAATAATAACATCGTATGTTGTAAATGGATGTCTTTGTATGAATATATCATATAAAAATAACACATGTTGCGTTTTGCTACTAAATTACTTGTGGCATTCTAACACTTTGGGAGAGGCCATTTACTCAATAGTGTTCTATGCTTTACACCTAGCAGGAAGGTAAGGTCCACTAATGACTGAAAAGTGCAGTTTGCTTCCCCCCCCCACCATTTTTGTGTTCTCAGGTGTCAAGGTAGCTCTTCTGTGGTCTCACACTGACATAGTGCTACAGCAACACATCTTGTCTGTTGAATCCCCTCAGGGCTTTCATTTAACCATGTCGCCTGGCATTCACCATAGCTGGCACAGGTTTTGGGCATCTCGTGAGGGAGAGGTCTTCGCCTTGGCCTTTAGCTATGGGATTTTATTATAGGCTGTGGTCTTGGGCTCATGAGAAGTTGCTCACTTGCACTTAAAGGACCAAAAAGCTAATTGCAGCCTGGATACACTTGCCCAATTCAAACTGAGTCCAATTTGAATTTATCTTGCCCCATGGTTCTCAACTCTTCAAACCAATCTGTTAAAAGAAAACCATTCTTAACAAGGGCAGTTGTTCAAATAAGTCAATTTAAGTCTATAAGGGATCATTCCTGCTAAACCAAAGCATATCCACCTTCATGTTTCTTAGAAGCTTCTCCTTGGTAAAGCAAGTTTTAGCACATTTTAAAATGGATAGGGAAAGTTGGCATAGTGCCAGGTGGAACAATGAAATGTGGTTATAAATTGAGCTGAACATTGGACTACACAATAGTGTGAGCTATTAGAAAGTATAAAATGCATGAGAATTCTCCATTGGTGTGTAAGCAATAAGACATTAAACATAAAAACAGTTACACACAGAAAAAAAATTTGCCCCCCTTTGTGGAAATCACACTGTCAGACACATTTCAACATTCTTACATAATAACACATAATACAAAAAATAATAATTAAATATCTGTTACATATCTTGACACAATTGTGATCTTTTACGTATGTATCTTTTGAATCCTGGAGCACAGTCTTAAGGTTCAAGTGAAAAAATGTCCTTGCAATTCAACTCCTCCCCCCTTTGTCAGGTCCACTCCCCCCCCCCCGGCAGTCTATATCCTTTGAAAGAGATAGCTGTGGGCACTTTGAAAACTCTGGCGTTGCAGGTCTTGTGATGGCGAAGGGGTTGTTGCTGCTTTTCATCATTGCACATCTGTAGAAGTGATATCCTGTAAGGGGGCAGGGTTTTGGGGAGACTTAAAAACACAGACAAGAAAGAGGCAAAAGGCAAAAAGGATGTCCTCCAGTTTCCATGGGAAGCTGCAAATAATAAAAAATCTTAGCACATTAAGCATTTTATTTATTTCAATATTATTATCACATTTCCACATAATTACTGTTATTATCTGCTAAGTTTGTTTGCTTTCCTTCACTTAATTTTTGTTGTTGTTGTTCTTTTCATATTATAAAATAAAAAATTACTCCACATGTATAGAAAGAGAACTGTAAAAATACAAAGGTTAAAAAATAAAAAGAAAGCAAAAAATTAGATTACCAGTTAGATGAAAATGGACTTGACACAAAGACATCAGATTCAGAAAATAACTATTATTAAATAGTACAAAGATATTATCAAAACCACACAGATTACTACTGGACTGGGGGAAAAAATGGGAAAACAATGGGGAAAACTTAAAATTCACCGTGTGCTATCCAATAAAAGAACTTCATGAGACTGACTTTCAACATGTGATGAACATGTCCCCAAAGTAAAACACACACACACAAATGACCTATGAGGAACCAAAAATAAATAAATGCTAAGACACACAATTAATAAGTAACCTGAAGTAATCTGTTTTGGCATTCTAACATCCCAAATGAAAATAAAAGAGTGTTTCTTGATGTGACAACATCAGCTGTAATGTTAATACTGGGAAATGAGTTAATACCAATAAAAAAATGAATGGCAATTTTAAAGTTGTGCAGGTACCTTGCACTAGCCAAAATGACAGAATTAGTAAGAAATGCTCAAACAATGTTTGGTTGTGCTTCGATTAACTTCATAGACATCATGGAGAAACTGATTAAATAAATGAAAACAGATTATTTGTAACTTAAAGTGTCAAAGCCACAAAGAGATAGAAGGAAATCAACTAATATAGCAGGGATTCAGACTTGTTTTGCTGAACAGAAAGAAAGTGACTGTTTGGCTTTAAGGGAAGAAAGACAAAAGAAAAACAAATGCAATTACTTTTTATAGAGTATTTAAATCACTGTTTGCATCCCCTCATTATCATTTGTGCTGTGGTAGAAAAGAAAGGACACTCTGTTAAAAGGGAAAATTATTTCATGTGAGAGGTCTGTCAGGAAATGCTGTTCCTAAAATGCATAGGCATATACACACCTGTTGAAAGGGAAAATTATTTTATGTGAGAGGTTTGTCAGGAAATGTTGTTCCTAAAATGCATAGGCATATACACATACACACACACACACCCACACAAAAAAAAAAACTGTTATAAAATTTAAATTCCATGGGGGGGGGAGAAACTACTCAAGAGAGGAACTCACAGTGGGAGTGCTTTGATATTTACCTGTTTAAAGAATTTGGCATGTCCAGTACTTAACTCTATTGTCTTAAGTAGCCCTGGAGCAAAGACACATTTAGGGTGATTTCGGTCAATGGTTCCAAGTTTTTGCATTTGGATAAATTTCTCTCTGCAGTTCTCGAAGAAACCTCCTCTCCCCCCTTACAGCTCCCCCCTTCCTCTCTCTCTCTTCTTTAGCTGATCTAGCCTCTGTGCATGTGCAGAGTTCATGTCTCAGCAAACCTTTTATACCATTGAAAATGTTGCATCTTTTGGCTCAATTAGAATAAGGAAGGGAAAGGTAAGGAGTAGATTTTAAAAATAGGGTTAGATTTTAAAACAACAAAAAAGAGAAACTCAGCAATTTAAGTATTCACCAAAGCTAGCAATTTCAGCCCAAGCTTCCTTTATGTACAGGAAAGGGCTATCATTATTGGTCATTTTATCTGGTCATTCGCGGAACAATCAACCGCTCTCTTATTTATGAGTAAAAATGGCCAGGTAAGGAGTGGTTTTTTAAAATAGGGTTAGATTTTAAAACAAAAAAGAGAAACTCAGCAATTCAAGTATTCACCATTCAGCCCAAGCTTCCTTTATGTACAGGAAAGGGCTAATATCCCTCTGGCCATTCGCGGAACAATCAACCGCTCTCTTATTTATGAGTAAAAATGGCCAGAGCGTTAGAATTCATAGGATTTTTTAACATTCTCAGTCATTTCAGCCTTACCATTTGCAGACAAAAAATTATTATTATTATTATTAATATTATTATTTTCTGCGCCTTAATTTACAGGAATGGCCAAGGCTAATTGTACTTGATTATTCATTTGTATGTGCTTAAACTTTGAATTGACTTTTAAGTTTGATTAAAAAAAAATAGTAGACAAAATGATAAATACTGTAATCACTCAAATGCTTGATATTACCAGTTGTGCTTCAAAACATCATGGCTTTTACCTCTCACCTTTTAAAACTAAAAAGCAAAGCTAGGCTGAATTTCAACTCCATTACCACACCAGAATTTAAGAATTACCCTCCAATGCTTGCAGACACATGGTCTTCCACACAGCCACAAATTGGGAGAGTTGAAAGGGACCCTGGGGTCATCTAGTCCAACCCTCCAAAATATAGGGTTCACAGCAAGATTTCGCAGCAAGATTTGTACTACCAGAAACACACACATTCACCTCTCACCTTTAAAAACAAAGAGCAATCTGGGCTGGATTTCAACTCATCAGCCACAAATTGGGAAAGTTGAAAGGGACCTGGGGTCATCTAGTCCAACCCTAAAATACAGGGTTCATAGCAAGATTTGTACTACCAGAAACACACACATACTTATGTACACAGACACAACTGGGGAAGAGATCACAAGCCATGCGCCTATCACAAACCATGCGCCTATCATGTACTAAGGAAAAGGAAAATAAAAGTACCCAATTCTATACAGATCTTGAAGCTAGTTTGAGTGAGTGTTTACTTCCTTAGACTAAAGAGTGAAAATTCCTATAGAAATTATCTTTAAAAGAAGATTGAAGTTAACATTTTTCCTAAGATAGGGAGAGGATCTTTTATAAAGCAAAGTTTAAACAGCCATAGATTTGATTTAAAAGGAATACAAGAGTGAACAATTTTTCCTGAACTTGCAGAGGAATAGTAAGCCTAATTTATGCCCCCCCCCCTTTGCAGTTTCCTTTAAAGGAAGCTTACTCGGGAGTAAATTTACCTGGCACAGAATAAGAAGGAGAAGGGGAAAAAACCCTGAAAGAGACAGAATGAAACAAGGGGGGGCATTTTCTAAGAAAAGAGGCCAGGACGTATCAGGAGCCTTACAATAACTCTTCTGTCCAACCAAATCAAAGTTAAAACTGGACTCACATATTTTTCTTAGAAGGAACACCATACTTTCATAGGCATATGCTTAATGAAGTACATACAAGGAGGAAGACTCTTTTGAGCCTCTCTCAAATAACAAACATTTGCACACTTCATTCTCATTTTTTCGTCTTTTTTAAGATTGATAAGGCCCAACATGGCTTTCTTAGATTTAAAATTTTGAAGCAAGCTTGCATTTTTATTTTAGATGGCACATTTAAGATAAGCAGCTGCTGGATGTTACCTAAGTACAATTTAAACACTGGAAAAACGCTTCTTAAACACAAATTGAAGGGGACTGTCAGAGTCCAGGCGGGAAGTAAGCACCAACTGGGCTTCTTTCCCATCAGGAGTCTGTGGGTTCATTTCTTTTGATTGAGGTGCACCCATTTTAAGAATTTTTTTTTTTTAATAGCGCTAGCTTTTACTGCAGTCAGGGTTTTATCCCCACTTTTCAGGAAACACAATAAATAACCCACAGTACACTCAATTTGGACAACTCCGAGAATTAGTACTGTGACACACCGCCGTTCGTCTGGCCTGACTTACTAGGCTGGTACAGCTGTTGGCCTTTCCTGGCTACTAAGCTAACAGTGCGGTCAGCGATCTCAACCCCCCCCCCTTGGTCATTACTCAGCCAGGGAGCCCACAGCAACCTCCTGCCTTTTACAATCTAACCTGAGAGTTCCCTACTGGACGCTTGCGTAGCGCAGTGCCAGATTGGGACTCAGAAATGACAAAGAAGGAAAGGAATCAGGTGCCCTTGCTTTCTCTGCTCACAGGTCATCTCTAACAAAGATCGCCATGGCAGAGGTGCGGCTGCACCTGGGAGTTATAGTTTTGGGAATTATAGTTTTCAGTGCAGAAGAAATTGCACAACCTTTCTGGGCAAAACTCCGAAGGAATAGGTTGGCATACAGAATTAAGTGGAAGAAATCACACACAACCTTTGCCTGGGCATACTCCGAAGGGCTAGGGCTGGTGTTGAGATCGAGGGGACAGAAAGAAGAAGGCAATTTTTAGATGAGGAAAAAAGTAGAAATTTTAGATTTGAAGGGAAAAGGAAGAATTAAAGAATTTTGGTTGCTGTGGTTTAGAGACCCCAACCCACTACCCGTGTTTCCTACTTAATACTCACTTCCGCATGCGCTGTTCCTGGTGATCCCACGATGTCTTGACTGGTTGTTTAAGGCCGGCCTGATCAAGCTTTGCTTCCCCTGGTTAGACTCGCTGAACTCCAAGTTATTGCCAGACCCTGGGACCGATGGAAGACTGGTTATTCCTCCTGGCAAACTGCCTGGTGCGCGCTGGATAACCAGTCCTTCCTCGTTTCCAGAATCCGGGTAACCAAAAGTCCCTTCGTGCGTGGTCGCCATCTGTTGTAAATAAAAATATGCCCTTTTCCCTTATGGGGTATCCAAGAGCCCATATAGAGTCCTTACATAGGTTCCCTATTGGTAGGAGAAAATAACAGAGGCCAACCAGAGAATATTGAGAAGCAAAGCAGCTAGTAAGCTTGATCTTTATTGATCTGTTGCAACAGGGTACCCCCCTCACACGCAGGAGAGGAAGAGGACCCAGAACAATGGCCTGCAAGGCCTTATAAAGACTTTTGAAATTCCCCTTCTCTAGATCAGGACCACCCCCAGAAACATTATGCATACATCACAGAAGGGGTGTAACCTAAGACCACCCCTCAGATACATCCCACCTACATCACAGAAATTTAAATGTTGTTTTTCTCTTCTCCTTGTTTATCTCCTGTCTAGCAGGTTACTTGATTGGATTTTCTGGGGAGCCTGGCCATTCTTTTGTAATGCTAAAATACTTATTTCCTGGGCCAGGTCACAGGCTCACACCTTATTCAAACACAGATTAAAGGAAGAGACAATGGGGAGGCTTTTCCATTTTTAACCTTGCAGAGACAGGATTTGGTCAGTTTAGGAATCAAAATGGTTCCAGGTTTGCCTTCCTGTACTGATCTATGTATGTGCAGTTATGAACATTACTATATATCTAAAACCATAAAATTCCTATCACAGTACTCTTCCCACCTTCATCAAATCTATGCTTCTAGGTGCCATAAGAAAGCTGCAGAGATAGCACACGATAGTGTGCAACCCGAAAATGATCTCTTTCAGCTTCTGCCTTCTGGAAGAAGGTACAGGGTTATAAAGACTAGGACTAGCCGCCTGAAAAACAGCTTCTACCCAAATGCGATTTTGGTTTTAAACGTTTCTCTATGGGAGTATATTGTATTAAAAATAGTGTATCAGAGTTTTTAGGGGGCTAATCAGGTTGGGATAGCTGGGATAGCAGGCTTGTTGGGTTTTGAATGTTTTGTGTAGATTTTTCAATTTCGTTGTTCTGTATGGGACAATGACAATAAAGATTATCATATCGTAAACTGCTACTGGTGCATGGAGGACAATGACAAGTGCCAGCATGCATGGAAATGCCGTTTACCTTCCCGCCGCAGCTGTACTTATTTATCTACTCATGCCAGTATGCTTTCGAATTGCTAGGATGGCAGGAGCTGGGAGGGGCAACAGGAGCTCACCCTGTCATGGGGATTCGAACCGCCAACCTTCTGATTGGCAAGCCTAAGAGGCTCAGTGGTTTAGACCACAGTGCCACAGCCTTATCCCACAGGGTAATAATAATAATAATAATAATAATAATAATAATAATAATAATAATAATTTTTATTTATACCCCGCCCTCCCCAGCCAAGGCTCAGAGCGGCTTACAAGCAATAATAAAAACAAGTTGAATGATTACAACTTAAAAACAAAATTAAAATACAACATTAAAATATTGAAACATTAAAATATTAAAATGTAGCCTCATCGCAGGAGGAGAAGGAAAGGAAAAAAGAAAGAGAGGGAGGGAATCAAATTGGCTCCAAGCCAAAGGCCAGGTGGAACAACTCTGTCTTACAGGCCCTGCGGAAAGAAATCAGATTCTGCAGGGCCTTGGTCTCGTGAGGCAGAGTGTTCCACCAGGCTGGAGCCAGAGTTGAAAAGGCCCTGGCTCTAGTTGAAGCTAAGCTAACTTCCTTAGGGCCTGGGACCACTAGGGTGTTGCTATTTATGGACCTTGAGGCTCTCTGTGGGGCATACCAGGAGAGGTGGTCCCATAGGTACGAGGGTCCTAGGCCGTGAAGGGCTTTAAAGGTCAAAAGCAGCACCTTAAGTCTGTACTCTACCGGGAAGGGTAGTATTGTGTGTGTGTGTTTAATTGTAGGAAGTGAAGTGTGCAGTCCCACATTGCAGAGGAGCAGCACAGAGGCTCCAAATGCAAAACAAAGCACACAGTGAAAGCTTGTCCCTTAGGGATGGCTTAATTTTAAATGGTGTAGAAGAAGGACTTCTGACATGCTGATATCACAAGGAACATTCAATAAGCTGCCTGTGACACTATAGCAACCTTTCCAGCACTAAGGGAAATACAGCAGTCATTGTTATCAGGGTCAGAAATGAAAGACTAAACTGAAAGACTACCATGCTAGGGTTCTGTACAGATGGTACAGAAGGGGGAAGCAAGAGAAAAGGAAAAGAAAGAAAGAAACTATAGAAAGATAGAGTAAAATAAAAGGACTTCCAGCTCTCTGCAGCTACATATGATATTCATTATTTAAGATCCAACCATTCTACCTTCTATAAACCAGTATTTTTTTCAATCTTCAAATCCATATATTACAAGTTCATTTTCTCTTTCATGCAAAAAGTCCATAAGAAATTTCCAATCCTTAACAAATGTCAGTAATGATTTTTTCTCTAATTAAACATGTTAGCTTAACCATCTCAGCCAAGTCCAATAATTTTATCAGCCAATCTTCTATAGTGTGTAAGGCTGTGTCTTTCCATCCTTGTGCATATAGCAGTCTCGTCACAGCAATCTTACATTGGAGTAATCTTCCAAAGTCCTTTTCTAATTGTATGCCCATTAGCCTCAAAAGAAAGTGTTCTGGCTTCAGTTGGATATTAACCTTTAGAATCTGCTGTATCAATGTATGTATTTGTATCCAATAACTTTTAGCTTTTTCACAAGTCCACCAGGCATGATGAAATGCTCCTTCATATTTTTGGTGCTTCCAGCAAACGTTTGAAACATTGTTATACAGTACATTCTAAATAGCTTCTCGGGAGTTAAATAAATGTTGGGAGATTCAGAATGAATAAAAGAAAGTTCTTCTTCACACAGTGCATAGTTAAACTATGGTACTCAAAGGAGGCAGTGATGGCCAGAGACGTGGATGTCCTTATGTTCTTCTTATGTTCTTAGTTAGTGATTAGAACAATGAAAAAAAAAATTGCTTGCTGGGATGGCAATACTTGCTTCAGACATGATTCCATTGGCCTCAATACTTTAGGTGGCTGCAACCAGAAGCAAAATAATAGTACAGTGGTACCTCTGGTTACGTACTTAATTCGTTCCAGAGGTCCATTCTTAACCTGAAACTGTTCTTAACCTGAAGCACCACTTTAGCTAATCGGGCCTCCCGCTGCCACTGCACCGCTGCCGTGCGATTTCTGTTCTCATCCTGAAGCAAGGTTCTTAACCCGAGGTACTATTTCTGGGTTAGCGGCGTCTGTAATCTGAAGCGTATGTAACCTGAAGCGTATGTAACCCGAGGTACCACTGTATCTCTTATTTTTGTAACACTAGGCTACTTCCCAGCCATGTAAAAGTCAGAGGTTTACACATAGATAGTCACACACACACACATAGCCCTTCATCCAGGCATGCGAGAGGCATAATAGCTGTTCAAAAACACATTCCAGGCAGGCAAAAGACTCAAGGAGGGTGCAGAGAAGGGTTGGCGAGAACCTCATGTTCCCATCATAAACATCTAGATGGCTGAGGCCGTTAGAGGGAGAGGGAGCACCACACAGGAACCACTCTATCCTGCCTAGATCCAGATCCAGCTGAGAGCCCTTTCCTTTCAGTTACTAGTTGCCATTGCTGAGGCCATCAGTGGGAGAATAATCAAGTTCTCATTGTGCTTAGATTCTGCCTGGCATGCTGGTGTAAAGGGCCTTGAAGAACAGAAAGTGGAGTCTATAGCTTTGAAAGGAAGTGCTTTTCAGATTCTAAAACCTTTCCTGTGTGATCCAGCCTGGGTGGTAGAATCAGTGTTTGGGAAGGTAGAAAGGCTTTGCTGGATACACATGGCTGTATAGGTCAAAGGTGACTGGATAAAATGGAGATCATGAGGGGCCTGGACTGGAACCATGTAAGTGGATAAATCAGAGGTGGAAGATTTTTCTAACCTCATGGGCCAGATCCTCCGGGCCACTTTCACAGGTGTGCAACAAATTTTGCAAAACACACTTTTACTTCAAGCAATTCTCCTATGGGTATTGTGTTGACTTTTGCCCTGGAGATCCGGATTCAAATCTCTGTTTACTTCTGAATTTGAGAGACTCAGGGGCGTCTTACCCATAGAGGCAAGTGGTGCAGGGTGCCAAGTTCTGGAGGGTGCCAGGGAAGCGGCGGAGGCTGGATGCGGCACCTCCCGGCATCAGCTTGCTGCCCTCGCCGGCCTCCGCCATATGCCTGGAGCCTCCGCCTGCTGTGGTCACCTTGGCACGAAGCGGCCAGCTGAGCCAGGAGGCGCTGCGTCCAGCCCCCGCCTCTTCCCCGCTGGAGGAGCCACCCTCCAGCCGCTGCCCGCCTCCTCCATCCTTGCTGGCAGCGCCGTTCTCCCTAAAAAACTCTGGGAAAGGGGGGGCGAACACTGCGGGTTGCGAACGTGCCTCCCACACAGATCACGTTCACAACCCAAGGTTCCACTGTATTTTTAATTAAGTGTAATGCAAAAAATGTAAAGTGTGACTATGACAGACACAGCTTTACACATGCACGTAACACAATGGTAGACTCACCATGGAGACATGACCTCTTCCTGCTTCTTGTTGATAGTAAATCTGGGTTTTCTTCTGTATATAGAATGGCATCCTCACAAATACTAGCTCCAACCAAAAGAAATCATGAATGGATTTCTTTAAAATAGATTAATCTGGTGGACTTTGTATGTTTCAACTTAATCTGGTTTTACATTAGACCCATTCTGAACCAGAGAGGGCTTTTGGCACTGTCCTGCTCCTGAGTAATGTGCGTGAACCCTGATTCTTTGCATATTTGAAATTGCGGCTGCACTTGAAAGCAGCTGTTGTGTAATGGATGGTATGCTGGATGCAGCACTTTGGGACGGCTTGGTCCAGTCACTATTGTGCTGCCAAGCCTACCTCAAGCGATTGTTGTGAAGACAAAATGGGGAACAGAGAAGCCATGTATCAGCAGATACATTTGTAGTGTGATCTTGTACATGTCAGCCTGGATACCTCAGTTGGTTAGAGCATGGTGCTGATAAGGCCAAGGTTGCAGGTTCAATCCGAATATGGGACAGCTGCATATTCTTGGGGTTGGACCAGATGATCCTCAGGATCCCTTCCAACTGGGGATGGAGGAAGAGGGTGTGGTGGGGGCAGGCCGCCCCGGGTGTCACCACTGAGGGGGGTGACAAAATGCTTGGCGGAACTCACCGCGGGGCCTGCAGCACACCCGAGCCACGCGTCTCTCCTGGGAGTGACGCGGTGGCTTGGGCGCCCGCAGGCTCCGCGCTGCCCCAAATGGTCCACCCGCCACCTCCCCCTCAGCTGTAGGGAAGCTAAGTGGGAGGAGGCAGACAGACTCCTCAGAGGCCCCGCGGAGCGTCCTGCCTTGGCTGGCCCCGGGCACAGAGCGCACGCGCCGCCCCAGGCGCCTGATCGGCTTGCTCCGCCGCTGCTTCCAACTGCATAATTCTGTCTACTCAGAAGTAAGTCCTACTGAGACCAGTGAGGCTCATTCAGGTAAGCGGGTATAAGATTGGAGATTTCACAAGAAAATCCAATATTCAGGTAACTTGCAACTTGCACACATTTAACTTGTGCTTATTCAGCGTTTTGCACTTGGTAAAATACTTTTCAAAAAGATTATGGGGGGACAGAAACAGTGCAGGCATCGGGGGGGGGGGGAGAGACTGGCAACCCCACCTGCCATTGAACCCAGGGTGTTTTGACAATACGCGATTTTGACTTATAACACACTGTTCCTGGAACGTAACCCCTGTGTAAGTTGACAGATGTCTGTACATTCATATTGCTTTCATTTGTGCAAGCATTTTAATTGAGGGAGCTGCTGTGAAGTCTCAATAAGGTTGAAAGGTGTGTTTCAAATTGAGAAAAATAACATAGGAAGCTTCCATATTTTGATTCGGGCCTTGGGTTGTCTCCTTACAGAGTTCCAGGTTCACAGGGAGACTCTCCACTAGGGAATCAATATCTTCATAAACAACAAATACTCCAAAAGCAAAGTCCCTTGATTAACACAACCCAGGTAAGCAGAAGCCCTTGCATTTTACGCCCCGTTAATATGAATGGAATTCTAAAGCCATTAAAAAAAACAACCAACAGCTTTCACTTGGTTAAAAGGATTTTTTTAAAGTGTTTTGAGATAGCAGTGGGGATTCAAAAGATGCACGTTGGATAATCCACCCCCCAAAAAACCGTATTGTTTATAAGCAGTTATTAGCCAAAACAGGTAAGCATAGCCTCCAGAGGCAGTATACCTTTGAATGCCAATACTTGGGGGACAGGCGAAGCTGTTATCCTCCTTCCCTGCCTGCATGATTCCCCCAAAGAGGATGCTGGAGTTTTGATCCTGCGGGGCTTCTCTCCCGTGGCCTCTCTCACTTGCACGTTCAGGGGCACGGAAGGGCCTTTTTTCTTTTTTAAAAGGGAAGCCTCCTTGCACCCCCAAACGTAGCTGTGCATCGCCCTCCCCTCCCCAGCAGCGCTGCACAACCCAGGTGGCGACTAGCAGCCTGAGCGCGCGAGTGCGCGGCGAAGAAGATGCAAAGGAGGAGGAAGGCGCCGGGAACGGAGACGAGCCCGCTTTCGTGATCGCCTCCTCCGCCTGCCTTGCGCTCCCTTTCGGCGGCAGACAAAGGGCCTCCCTCGCTCGCTTCTCGCCCGCCCGCCCCCTCCGCAGCCCGGTCGCATCGCCCAGCAGCAGGCACCCAGAGCCCCGCTTCTGGACCAGGGAGCGTCTTCGCTCGGCGCCCGCAGCCTCAAGATGGCTTTCGCTCGCCTCTGCATCTTGCTCTCTTGCTGCTACTGCTGCTGCCGCCTCCTCCCAGCCGCCGCCGCCGCTGCTGCCGGGGCCGCCGCCGTTGCCGCTGCCGCCGCCGCCGCGGGGCCGGCCGAGGCGGACGGGGACCCTTCCAAGGAGATGGAGTGCAAGCTGAAGAGCATCACGGTGTCGGCGCTGCCCTTCCTGAGGGAGAACGACCTGAGCATCATGCACAGCCCGTCGGCCTCCGAGCCCAAGCTGCTCTTCTCGGTGCGCAACGATTTCCCGGGGGAGATGGTGGTGGTCGACGACCTGGAGAACACCGAGCTGCCCTACTTCGTGCTGGGTGAGTCCGGCCCGCCAGGACGGCCTCCCTCGCCCGACCCCTCGGCCTCTGCTCCGCGCCCAGCGAGGTGACCTTTCCCGTCCGCACGCGGCCCTGGCCTGGCCGGCGCCGGGCTTCCAGGGGCCCTCGCCCCGGCTGGCTCGGCCGGCCACCCTTCCCCGCCGAGGCCCGGAGAGCGAGCGAGAGATTGCGCGGACCTTGCCACCTGAGCAGCGGCGGCGGGTGAGGCAGCCGAGGCGACGGCAGGCACCGGCTCGGCTCCGCCACGGGGCCCAGCGGGCGTGAGGCGTCGCTGCGGTGCCCCTTTTCCCGGGTGGCGCTTGCGGGTCGTTCCCGGAGCGAGAGCGGAGGCTGCGGCAGCTGCTTCTCCCTCAGCCGCCTTTCCCGACGGGAAGAGCAGCCGCCTCCTGAGCCACACCATGAGGCCGTCTTGCTCCGTATTGCCCACACGGACTGGCAGCGGCTCTGCAGGATTTCAGGCGAGGGAGTCTCTCCCAACAGCCCTCCCTGGAGAGGCCGGGGATTGAACTTGGGCCTCCTTCTTGCGGGGCAGGCCAGGGCCAAGCAGGGCGGGGCCTACCTGCCCCCAGTGCAGCACCTGGAGGGGGCAGGTGGGGGCAGCTGCCACCCCTTCCAGTCTCTGGGCAGCTTGAGGAATGAGCTTGGGCCTGCCCAGCGGGTGCTGCCAGTGGCCAAGGTGGCCTGCCATGGTCAGTTGCTTGCTTGCCCAGAGAGGCAGGGATGCTGTGCCCAGGCAGCAGGCCCTTGAGCTGCCATTTGCCTGCCTGCTTGGGGTCCGAGGGGGAGTTTGGGGAAGAGAAGGTGGTGCCTCTGGTTACAGCAGCACAGAGGCTTCTGCACCAAGGGGTCACAAATCTCCCAGTGGCGGTTGCTTGTCCTTAGAAGCAACTAGGTTGCTGTTCCTGGAACATCCTGAGGTGCTGATCTCTGATACTAGCCATAGAAGCCAAGCAGGTTTCTTTTATCTATTTATCTATTTGTTTCATTATTTGGTGACATATGGCGGCACGAGAGTTTCCAGAGTCTAAAAATGCACCACCATTATTGCAATGGCAAAGGCCTAACTAACCAGGTAACATTTAAATTATAATAACACAGGTCTGAAAAGCCTGAGGGGGTTGGAGAAGGAGGTTTCTACCAGGTTCCAATAGGACAAAGGCAAACCTCTGGGAGAGAGTTCAAAACCTGAGGTGCCACCACATAAAAGGCCCAGGCGTCCTTGAGGTTTCCTTTCTGCATGCTGCAGGAGACGTGTACTTTGCTTTTTTGTATACAGAAGCCATGCACCCATGCTAGGGACCGTTTGTGCATGCAGTAGCAGGTTACATTTTCTCAAAATCCTCCATAAAATGTGCACATGCTGGTGAGTGAACATTTGAGATATGACTTGGATTATTAAGTCTCAGGGTTTGACCTGAATTTTCAGGGATTTAGCTTTAAGAGTTCAGGGAAAGCCACAGAATCTCAGGGTGAAGAGGCAACTGAAGACAGCATGCTATTTTCAGCCTGGCTTGAGGGCTTTTGCTATTCACTTCTCCTCCATGTCAGTCACCTCAGGCACCAGGAACCCCTCAGGCACCCTGATGTGCTAGGTGCAATCCTATGTCATCCTCTCTAGGTGACATAGGTTTGAGAATGTAATGCTACCAGACTCAATCCCCTTTTAACTGACAGGAGCACCTTTGCGGCCAAACATGATCTGATGCTTGTAATCATGAGTTTAAAACAAGCAGAACCTACATGTGGGAGGATAATTTTCACTGAGATTGGATTGTGTAGGAGGGTGAGGATGAACCCTTTCCTCCCTTCCTGAAGTTCCAGCAAGGTCCCAATATTTTACTTAGCAGGAATGCCTTTATCATCACTGCCAGGCTTGCACCAGCCATATGCATTCCTTTTGGCCTCAGCTTCATGCAAACTCTGTTTTTGAAAGGGATTGACTCCATTTGGGAGCTCTACTCAAGAATCATAGAATCATAGAGTTGGAATAGACCACAAGGGCCATCGAGTCCAACCCCCTGCCAAGCAGGAAACACCATCAGAGCACTCCTGACATATGGTTGTCAAGCCTCTGCTTAAAGACCTCCAAAGTAGGAGACTCCACCACACTCCTTGGCAGCAAATTCCACTGTCAAACAGCTCTTACTGTCAGGAAGTTCTTCCTAATGTTTAGGTGGAATCTTCTTTCTTGTAGTTTGGATCCATTGCTCCGTGTCCGCTTCTCTGGAGCAGCAGAAAACAAGCTTTCTCCCTCCTCTATGTGACATCCTTTTATATATTTGAACATGGCTATCATATCACCCCTTAACCTCCTCTTCTCCAGGCTGAACATGCCCAGCTCCCTTAGCCGTTCCTGAGTGGACCCAATCCCTGCAGTGCTCTGCAATTCCCACTAGCAGACAAACAGTTCTGTTGTTCATATGACATCAGGTGCAATTGGACATGGCTGGGGAGAACTGGCATCACGAGCCAAATGGGGCTAATTTGGCCTGTAGGTTAGATGTTCCTCATTGCCCAAACTCTTTTTTTATATGATATTTATTAAAGTTTCAAAGAAAAGATTACATAGAGAAAAAGAGAAAAGAAAGAAATAAAAAAATAAAAATACAAAATACAGAAACAAGATAATAAACATTTAAAAAGAAAAAACACATCAGTCTTTCCGTACCTTACATTTCATTTCCTTACTTCCCTGACCTCCTCACACCTCCCTTTTTTGTATTCCAGTTCTGTTAATTAATTCAGCAATTCCTTTCCCTCTTTGTTTTTATCTTAATCCTTTAACTTAATAAATTATAACTTTGAATTTTCATCTATTAACAATCCATTTTTACATACACCTTAATAACATTGCTGCTAAAACCACTTAACTTCATTCAGACATCATTCTAACATTCATTAATTTTGCAATATTTCTGTAAATAGTCTTTAAATTTCTTCCAATTTTCTTCCACCGACTCTTCTCCCTGGTCTCGGATTCTGCCAGTCATTTCCGCCAGTTCCATATAGTCCATCACCTTCATCTGCCATTCTTCCAGAGTGGGTAAATCTTGTGTCTTCCAATATTTTGCAATAAGTATCCTTGCTGCTGTTGTGGCATACATAAAGAAAGTTCTGTCCTTCTTTGGCACCAATTGGCCGACCATGCCCAAGAGAAAGGCCTCTGGTTTCTTCAGGAAGGTATATTTATATACCTTTTTCATTTTGTTATAGATCATCCCCCAGAAAGCCTTAATCCTTGGGCACGTCCACCAAAGGTGAAAGAATGTACCTTCAGTTTCTTTACATTTCCAACATTTATTATTGGGCAAATGATAGATTTTTGCAAGCTTGACGGGTGTCATGTACCACCTGTATATCATTTTCATAATATTCTCTCTTAAGGCGTTACATGCTGTAAACTTCATACCTGTGGTCCATAACTGTTCCCAGTCAGCCATCATTATGTTATGTCCAACATCTTGTGCCCATTTACGGTAATCATAACAGATTTCACCGTTTCATCCTGAGTATTTCATTTCAACAGCAAGTTATACATCTTTGACAAAATCTTAGTTTTTGGTTCTAGCAGTTCTGTTTCTAATTTTGATTTTTCCACCTGGAAGCCAATTTTCTTGTCCAAATTGTATGCCTCCATTATCTGATAATAATGAAGCCACCTCATTGCCCAAACTCATTGCTGTAGTGCCTCATTCTGCATTGGATAGCATTTTGTGGTTGCATGCCAGTTGTGGGTATGCCCAAGACAAAAGTGGGCATCTCCACCTGCACACACAAACCTCACAATGCATGCACGCATGTGTACACATAGCACACGCATGGTCATACAGAGGAAGATTTGAACCTACAGCTTCCCCATCTAGGTCACTGTGCTACACTGGGTCAACGCATCATGGCATGAGCGCTGTTAAAATGTGTTTATCATGCAGCTTGTGCATTATTTGAAGGAAAATAGGTAAATCTCTCATCTCAGGACCCAAAACAAATATACGTCAGTTGCTCATTTGTTGAGCTAAAAATGATTATCAATCTTATAAGCAAAGTAAAATTTAATTGTGCAGGCTGCTATATTTGTTTTTTTTATGATATCAGTACATAACCCCCACTCATTCTGTCAACAATCTAATTCTCCCTACGTAATTATTACAACACCCTCCAATCATCTATATGCAGCTCACCTTCTGCTTGAATGACTCATGCATCCGTCAAAACTTCAGTATTGTCTGCATTGCATGGTCCTTCCACATGTGCCTTATCTCTTGCATGCAAATTATATAAAGATATGCAGAGTCCTGTTGTTGTTTTTCTTCTTATTGCCTGATGTGCAGCTGTGTGTCCTCCCTCCACACCTTAAAGTTCTACTGTCCAAAAATACTGTCAGATTTGTTGCATTCTCACAACTTAACCCTATCTAGTATAGCTATTGAGATGTTCACTATCATATATACTTGGTCCACGCTTAACGCTGAAACACAGACCAATGTGCTTGACCCTGTGTCTGTTTATTTCAGACTACAGGTTGATCAAGTGAGTCCCAACCTGCAAAGTGAAGTGCTACCTAGTTTTATCACTTCTTAGTGGCTATCAGCAAAGCACTCTTTTTTTGTCCTAGTGTAGGAGTCTGGAGTATGTAGGGATTTTGGGGGGCGGGGGGAGGAAACAACGAAAGAAAGTAAAGAGAGAGAGAAAAGAGCCATCCAGAGAGCATATGTGACAAAGGATAGTGAAGGAAAGAACAGTGGCCTTTTATTTTAACTCTCCATCATCCAACCTGTAACCCCCCATCAGCTCTAGAGCTAGCCAGCTAGCAAGGGACTGATTTGGAGGAGATCTTCCATTTCTTCCACATAAGAGCCTACAGGTCTGTGATTCTCTGAGGGCCTACATCAAAGTGGCCCTAGTTTTTACTGCCAGTCTCCTATTTTTTGACACCTGGCCTTGGCAAACGCTACATACATACATATGTACAGAGTTTTATTTGTATGCCACCTTTCCATTAACAGTTCAAACCATGCTCAAGGTGGCACACAACACTGCAAATTTACATAATTACAAACATAAAAAGTGGTCATAAACAATAAATAAAGCATCAAAAGTTGTTGTTTAGTCATTTAGTGGTGTCCAACTCTTCGTGACCCCATGGAACAGAGCATGCCAGGCACTCCTGTCTTCCACTGCCTCCCGCAGTTTGGTCAAACTCATGCTGGTAGCTTCAAGAACACCATCCAACCATCTCGTCCTCTGTCGTCCCCTTCTCCTTGTGCCCTCACTCTTTCCCAACATCAGGGTCTTTTCCAGGGAGTCTTCTCTTCTCTTGAGGTGGCCAAAGTATTGGAGCCTCAGCTTCACGATCTGTCCTTCCAGTGAGCGCTCAGGGCTGATTTCCTTAAGAACGGAGAGGTTTGATCTTCTTGCAGTCCATGGGACTTTCAAGAGTCTCCTCCAGCACCATAATTCAAAAAGCATCAATTCTTCGGCGATCAGCCTTCTTTATGGTCCAGTTCTCACTTCCATACATCACTACTGGGAAAACCATAGCTTTAACTCAAAAGTACGGAACCAAATTAAACAATGTCCACGTGAATCACAATAATTTCTAAGATTATGATACAAAAATCGATAACAGCAACAATCTGTCTCCCCAAACCCCTAACCAATACAAATAGCCTAACCCAACTCACTCTTATTCTGGCTTTTGGGGAGATGTTTGGAATGCCTTTAAAAATATTTCTTCATGAGCTCATGGATGCAATAGAGTTCCTCTTCTTCATATTTCTGCCTACTTGCCTCAGTCTCTAGGTTGTGGAAAATGCATTTTGACCACAGTGCACACCATGGAAATCCTTGCAGATGGGCAAAGAATGCCAAAGTTTCTTTTAAATGTACCTTTTTCAAACAATCATGATTAGTTTACTCAGCACATCCTGCTTCAGAAGACAGCTCAGTACAGGCTGCTTCAGGTAAATTAATAGAGTATAGAGCAGCTGGAGAAGTCTGAAGTGCTGGTAGTTTATATGATTCTAATGAGACTTGGGACGCGGGTGGCGCTGTGGGTAAAACCTCAGTGCCTAGGACTTGCTGATCGTAAGGTTGGCAGTTCGAATCCCCGCGGCGGGGTGAGCTCCCATCGTTCGGTCCCAGCTCCTGCCCACCTAGCAGTTCGAAAGTACCCCTAAGTGCAAGTAGATAAATAGGTACCGCTTTATAGCGGGAAGGTAAACGGCGTTTCCGTGTGCTGCGCTGGTGCTGGCTCGCCAGTTGCAGCTTCGTCACGCTGGCCACGTGACCCGGAAGTGTCTTCGGACGCCGCCGGCTCCCGGCCTCTTGAGCGAGATGGGCGCGCAACCCCAGAGTCGGTCACAACTGGCCCGTACGGGCAGGGGTACCTTTACCTTTTAATGAGACTTAGCCCAGGTTCGGAAGACATGCTAAGCCATTGGCTTAGCTCAGTGTGGTGCAGGAACAAAAGGCTGGGTTTGGAGCAAAGCAAATGTGAGCTTCTCTTCAGAAGTCCATACACTCATACATTTCCACTAATCCGGCCCCCTGGTTGGTTTAATCTGGCCCCTGCAGCTGTTTATTTCCAGGGGTAAAATCCTTAAAAAAACCTTGCCAACTTCAATCCTAAAAAAGTTTGACAACTTAAAAAGCTCAACAACTTCAGTCCTAAAAAAAAAAAAAAAAGATCAACAGCTTTGATTGGCCCTTTGGTTGGTCCTCATGGCCCTTCACTTCATCAAATCTGGCCCTTAGTTTGGACTAAGGCAAAGTTTGACTAAGTGTGATGTGCAAATCAGGCCACTGTGCAGTAATAGTGAAACAAATAAAAACAAAACAAAAACCACAAAAAAATTAGTTTTACTAACACCTGCTTATTCCTAGCCACAGAATACTATTTCAAGACAAAGTTTTATAGTACTTCTGGAAAATATAAAGCTCAGGTATTAGTTAGTTAATTAGTTAATTAGTTTCACAAGCCTATAGCAGTTACTGAAAAGAGCACTGCATGTGCTTGTTCAAATATGCAGATATGAATTGGTTGAAACGTACATTATGAATCAGCTAAAATGGCTTAATTGTAAACAATGTTTAATTATAATAATAATTATTATTAGAATTCACATACCGCCTTTCATTATATTGCTAAATGTCCTTATGTATGTGAGGTTTTTTTCTTTGCAGTGGTATATTAGTATACAGCTGTTACTAGTCCCTTGTGGTCTATGCAACGTGTCTTTGTGTTGGTGGGTGTATGGTGGGGGAGGGAAAAGAGAGAGCTGAGGTTGTGAAATGTACATGGTAAATATAGACAGAGCAGATTGTGCTAGTGCTGGCTCATGCAGAGTTGGCATAAGGCAAGCTCCCAAACAACCGAATCGAATTCCTGCCTCCCCACCCCACCAAAAAACTTCTACTTCATCCCTACATGTTAATATGCCTCTGGGCTTCCACACAGAAGTTCGTGCCCATGACTCAGTTGCAGCGATGGGGTGGCTGCAAATTGGGCTCTTGGCGCATTTGCTACAGCCTCTGCTGCAGAAAGACCTGGTGAGGTTGCCATGGCAACACACAGCGGAGGCCTGTGCTATTCAGGCCAAGGTTTTCCCCACTCACAATGCCAACCCATGGGGGCATAACTGGAGTCTCAATACAGTTTAGGATAAACCACCAACAATTTCTTCTCTCCCAATCTGTGCTTTTTCAGCCTCCTGAACTTTTAGGTGTGTGAGAGAACAGAGGAAACCCGGATCTTGGAGTATGTGTAAAATCTTAAGAGGGTTGCTGTGATAATTGCATGTATGTAAATAGCTTGATTTGTAGCTGTTCATTATTTATTTTCAACTGTTTAACACAAACGTGACATGGTGCTTGCTCGGTGGGGTTATAATGTTGAAAAGAAAATGAATAATAAACATGGTGCAGAATGAGAGGAGAGCGCTCAACGATGGAGATGCAGGACTACAGAGAAGAGATAACTAAATGTGCCATAGTTGAAAGGTTTGAGGAGAAGGGAATGTTGTGGTGGGCAGGAGGAAGCTGATCTAGGCACAGGAGCATTGTAATTAGAAGACACAGGTGGGAAGGAGCAAGAAGGTCGTGAGAAATAAGACATAGAAGGTCCAGGGCAGTGGCCCCAAATTTTCTGATAAAAAGTGGGTCACACTTTTGTTTCATTGAAACTGGTGGCATGCTCACATGAGAAAAGATAAGTGAGCGTTGCCCTCCTTCCCTCAGGCAAACTTCCTGATTGGAAGGCGACAAACTTAGAGTCGAGAACCCCCTCCAAGAGTAGGTGCTTCTACATCTCTGGATCTGGAGTGTTCAGGTGAGCTGAATCACACCAGATTCAGAGACTGGATAGACTTCTCATCCTCCCAGCAGAGGCCACCTGGAAGGAGGCAACAGAAAAGACCTCTGCAAGATAGTCATCACCCCCTTGTTAACTGAATGCACTGAATGAAATGAGATCATGCGTGCTGGTATGCCCTTGACATGGGCACACCTGCTGATCTCCCCTCAGCTTCCATATGTTCAGCACTAGTGTGAAAGGGGCCTATGGGTGTACAGTTGTGTGTGAGGCCATCCATGGGGCAATCAGCATTTCTGATCACACAAGGGAGACCTGTGAGCATAGTGCATCATTTCTAGAGACACTTTTCACACTAACACTGATTGCACAAACATGAAGGTATGCTTTGTCCTCCTGCTTGTACAGTGAATGCTTTGTGTTCGTGTGTAACATAAGTATAGACTTCTATTCCTATCATGCAGAGTTCCGGCAGGCAGGCTATTTTGTATGTTGGCTTTTTTGGCACTCAGGAGCCATCACAATTTAATTATTTGTTGCAGGCAGCATACCATTGTGCCCTGACATACATTTTAGGAATTACTAGCATGGGAGCTAGAATTCGGTACAGCAGTAAACAAGGATTTAGTATATGCTCAGAGGAACACTTTTATTACTTCTTCACATTGCTGAAGGTTCTGAAAAAAGCTGTGGACAGATTCCTAGTCCACCTTGATTGATTGATCATTAATCAATATTCATTGTTAGTGACCAAGCCACTAAGGATGATAGCATATAGCTTAGAAAAACACGTATGAGTGAATGTAATAACCTTTATGTATTTAGTTTTCTAGTACCTTTGAACAGGAAAAAGATGGAGTGAAACTAGATTGTTGCTCAGTTGATGCGGGATCCATATCAAGCAGCCTCTGAGTGCTTGGGCCTTTGGAGTCTGATGGGAATAATTCAATTCATAGCAAGGAAGGAAGAGGTTGTATCTGTGTATGTTGTTAACCTCTGTTAGGAAGAGGGCAGTTTAATTGGTGCAAAAGTCATCTGGGTTCATATTTGCAACCTTAGACCTCTTCATCCTATATAAAGAAAAACTGTGATTTGAATATGATGGGTTGTGTAGAAAGGAAACTGACCTGATCTACCAAAGGCAACAGCAGAAAGGGTTGGAGCTGAACATAGGGAGCTATTCAGCAGACAACCACAATGCTGGCTGTTTCTAGGACTCTTCATTTAATTACCGTATTTTTCACTCTATAGGACGCACCCAACCATAGGACGCACCTTGTTTTAGAGGGGGAGAACAAGGGGGGAAAAATCTCCCCCTCGCTGCACAGCGCCCCTTCAGCGAAGCGGCAGGAGAAACGTTCCATTTCTCCTCCCGCTTAGCTGAAAGGGCGCTGCGCCTTAGCTGAAGGGGCACCTACCCTTCAGCGAAAGGAACCCGAAGCCTCCGGAGTGCAGCGGGAGCTCCCGCTGCGCTCCAGAGGCTTCAGGCGGCTATCTTTGAAGCCTGGAGAGCAAGACGGGTTGGTGTGCACTGACCCCTCTCGCTCTCCAGGCTTCAGTGATGGAAACCCGAAGCCTCCGGAGCACAGCGGGGGCGCTCCCACTGCGCTTTGGAGGCTTTGGGTTGCTATCGCTGAAGCCATGGAGCCTGCATTTGCTCCATAAGACACACACACATTTCCCCTTAATTTTTGGAGGGGAAAATGTGCGTCTTATAGAGCGAAAAATATGGTACACTGTGTTTTTCCCTCTCTCACACACACTCAAGATGGGCAGGCAAGGAAAAAGTTCTTAAGTCTTCTCAGGCAAATTTTTAGCTCAGTGTTCTCCTCCCAAGCTGCTTACAAGATATGGGGCCCCCATGCACTTTCTCCTTCAAGTGGGAGAGCATCAGTGAGTATGTGCATGCATTTTTGAGTTGAAAAACAACTGGAGAGGAAAGGGTTACAAGAGAAAGGGATAAGAAGCTTCTCTTCCTGCCACTCTCCCACTCTCAGTTGCAGCCCCCAAGACTGCTTTACAACACACACTGTTTGGGGAAAGTAACACACAATTCCATGTCATGTTTATCTGGTGAGGTCCTGAAAGTAGACTCTTTTGAAGTTAGATTTGCAGCAGTGTTGCATCAGCAATAGCCAGGTCTTCAGATGCCTGGCCCTGTTTCTTCCTGAGGACTCTCTGAATACCAGTTGCTGGATACCACAGAAGCGGAGAGTGTCCTTGGAATTGAATCCTGTTTGCTGGTTTCCCACCGGCCTCTGGTTGGTCATTGTGAGGATCCTGGACTAGATGGATCATTGGCCTGATCCAACAGATCCCTGGAGAGGTTCCAAGTGGTTACAGTGGTTACAGTGAGGGGGAAAAGTATTTTATCCCCTGCTAAATTTTCCCGTTTGCCCTCTGATGTTATTCTGTCTCTCACAGCTACAATAAACCTACCAATAAAATTATGGACTGGTCATTTCTTCATCAGAGGGCAAACGGGCAAATTTTGAATTCTGGTGCTGGAGGAGACTCTTGAGAGTCCCATGGACTGCAAGAAGAACAAACCTATCCATTCTGAAGGAAATCAGCCCTGAGTGCTCACTGGAAGGACAGATCCTGAAGCTGAGGCTCCAATACTTTGGCCGCCTCATGAGAAGAGAAGACTCCCTGGAAAAGACCCTGATGTTGGGAAAGTTTGAGGGCACAAGGAGAAGGGGACGACAGAGGACGAGATGGTTGGACAGTGTTCTCAAAGCTACCAGCATGAGTTTGACCAAACTGCGGGAGGCAGTGGAAGACAGAAGTGCCTGGCGTGCTCTGGTCCATGGGGTCACGAAGAGTCGGACACGACTAAACGACTAAACAACAACAACCAAAATACTTCCTACCCCTCACTGTAGGTGTGTTTTGTGGTTCCTGAAAATGGACTCCACTTGAACCCTCTTACATGTCTAGTCCTGAAGTTGTAGGGATGACTCTGGAAGCTTGTTTCTCTTGCAGTAGCATCCTAAGAATGAGAGCTGAATTTTTGCAGCCAGAGAGCTCCACATCTGTGGCAGCTGGTGACTTGTCTCCTTGGCTCAGGTTTTCAGCATTTCTGTATAAGGATGTACACCGTCATTTTCATCTGAAAACTTACTAGTGATAAGGATTCACAGGTGTTGCAGTTGGGGCAAGGTGGTTGCTGGCTGACCCTGGCCGGGAAATTCTTGCTGGACTTGCAGTTGCTCAGTCCTGTCGATAGGCAGACTGTTTTGGAGACCGTGTCTGCATTACCAGTTCCATCAGCAAGACAGCATATAGGAATGACTACAGTGGTCTTTTCATCTACCCGTCGCCTGTGCTTAGTCTGGCACTCACGAGTCCAGTTTTGCCTTGCAGTGGGCTTGAGGTTGTGTAGAAAGCACTATTCTGAGCTTTCTGTATGCTTTCTCTTTGACTTAGGGCTGTGAAAGCAGCAACCACGACCTTCAACTAGATGAAATACAGGAGAGAGTTTCTTGGAGTACATGATGTCTTAAAAAAATTAAGCTGCTGGTGTCCTTTTTGGTGATGTGCACAATATGGAAGTGAGCGTTATGTGTGGATGGTGTGATGACTGTGGGTTCAGATCCTCCATCTTTAGGGGTTGAGTCTAGAGATTTAGGGTGGGATAGGAAATGGTCCTCAGAGCCAGTTCTAGATGCTAAAAAGAGCTTGTTGCACCTCTGGCCTAAGGAGATCATGTTGCCCCCCTTTGACTCCTCTGATGCCAGTTCAGGAGCCTTCCTGTGTGCTATTGAAATGACATCTGTTAAAGCAAACTATGGCCCTTTGAATAAGGAGCTCCTCTCACTGAAAGTGGAGCTATTTATCAAGATATATCTCCTTTTTAAGGCACAGTCTAAGGTTTACTGATGCTGCGCCATTCAAACAAAGACGAAGAACCTTGGAAGAAGACTGGAAGAAATTTAAAGACTACTTGCAGAAATACTGTAAAATTAATGAATTTTAAAGGGATGTTGGATTGAGTAGTCTTGATTGAGCGTGGGTAGTGGAGGACCAGTGCTCTCCTCACTGATGTCCAGGGAAGAATCCCGGAGCTCTTCCCCCGCTTCCCCCATTTGCCCTCCTGGATCCTTGGTGTTACGCCGATTTCCTTCCCCCTCTACCAAGCTGCGTCTCCCCCCTGGTGCTGGTACCTTCTCCTGCAGAATCGGGGAGCCTCTCCTTCTCCTTTCACTCTGATGTCAGTTCCCTGACAGAACTGGAATACAAAAAAGGGGGTGTGAGGAGGTCAGGAAACAAGTAAATGAAATATAAGATATGAAAATATTGATTTCTTTTTGACTTTTTTTTCTTTTTATGTATTTTGTCTGTGTATTTTTGTATCTCTTTTTCTTTTATTATTGTTATTCTTTTTATTTCTTATTTTTAATTTTGTAACTCTTTATTGTTTGTAAAATTTCAATAAATATCATTAAAAACAAAAACAAAAACGAAGAATCCCCTATAGCACAATGGATCAGTGCACCTGGCTGTTAACCAGAAGGTTGGTGGTTCAAGCCCACCCAGGGACGGTTGTGGGCAAGATTCCTGCATTGCAGGGGGCTGGACTAGATAACCCTTGGGGTACCTTCCAGCTTCTGGGATTTTGTGATTTTATTTGTGTTTTGGGGGTAGATAACTTTTCAGCTGCAAGGGCTGAAAACGTTGCCTTGTGGTCCTTGTCCTTATCCTGTGGCTTTGTATTAAAGCTTGAAACTTTTGTGTGCAGTCAACCGAATGAAAGTTGCTGCTTACACTATATGCTGGTCTCCATCTGCTTCTGTTCTCTAATGACTTGTCCTATCCAGAATGTATTTAAAGAGCATACGCTGTACCCAATAAAAATCTGGAAAGATTAGTAGGCATTGCCAGTCAGGATTTCTAAACTTGGTGTTTGAGCTATGTTTGTGTGGGGTCTCGTGATTTTAGAAGTTGGTTTTGCATTTGTACTGTGGCTTTGGTAGTTCAACAGGTCTGTATAAGAGTGCCTTTTTGACAGTGGAATAGCAACCTCAGAAGGCTTTCCTAATGTCTTTTTCATGCCAGGTGAAAAAGGTGAAGACCTTATTTTTCACCCACACTTTTAAGCTACTGTATGTTTTAAAGTAATATTTGCTGTCTTGTTTGTAAGCTACCCAGGAAATATTTATCAATGGGAGGCTATATCAATTTAATAAATACTATTAGTACTAAGAGTAATATCCAGAGGAGTGTTAGCCATTTGCAGCAAAAACATAGCAACACTTTGACTAGGAAGTTCATTGTGAAGAAGGCAAGCAGCCCTGATGTTGCTTATTAGTATGTTCCCAAAATTTAGCAGAGTAATGTGGGGTCCCAGTACAGTGCAGCAGTGAATGAACTACTCAGCTAATATGGAGAATGTGTGCAGTTTTCAAGCTTCTAATGAGATGTACTACCTAGGCCGTTCTGAGTTATTTTAGTCATATGTTCCACATTCACAGGGATGCATATTCTCGGGAAGCTAAATTATATTACTAATTCCACATTTTGTGCTCTTTCTGTGGCTAGGCAGATTACAGGATCTGCACAAGTATGTTTAATTTAATCAACATATTCACAATTTATGCACAAGATTAGTTGAACCCCTCTCTTTCCATAATTCATTGCAGCTTGGAGATTAAAATACATGGCACATCTGTCACCATGTAATGAATGCACCAAGTGATTAGGCTATCATATGATAATTGCAATCATCACCTGGCGCTTATGGCTCATTTAATGGTTTTCTTTGGTAGGAAGCAATTAAGAGACTGGAATTGTCAAACCAGGAAATGCTATGCAGGCTTAGCTTTCCTTTGAACAATGAAATGTTGCCCTAATTGCATACCACCTGAGGGTTTTTTATGTACTGTATTCCTATACTTGTTCTCTGCAGGTCTCTAGAGCAGAAATCACACCCCAGCTCCAGTTGTCTCACAGTTTGCTAGCAAACACTGGTTGGACTTGAACTTTTATGGCTGTGTTTTGATTTTTAACACCCTATTATGATAATCAACTTAATTATGGGAAGTTTCAGGCACTAATCCAAGTGGCAGTAGGTTGCACTGGGGGTGACAAAGGCCCTTGGAGCTAGGAAACTGTGGAGGAGACAGCAGTTTCTGCCAAACCAGCGGCTGCCACCACACAGCTTCTGGTGATGTTGTGAGCTTAGACAGCAGCTGAACATTTAACAATCTACAACATGGAAAGCTGCTAGAATTCAAATTAGTGGTTATCCTCAATTCAAACAAGCAGATTCAAGGACACATTCTAGTAGCTCAATTTATATTTGCTGCCAGAGAATTTCAAGGTTGTTTGGTTTTATCCCTTTAATATTATATTTCTATAAAAACATACTTAAGGCAATGTACAAAAGAAGAACAACAACAATTTAAACATGCAAAACAATACACAAATATCCTTTATTTATGTAGTGCAATATTTCAAAATTTGTATGTTGTTGTTGTTTAGTCGTTTAGTCATGTCTGACCCCATGAACCAGAGCACGCCAGGCCCTCCTGTCTTCCACTGCCTCCCACAGTTTGGTCAAACTCATGTTGGTAGCTTCGAGAACACTGTCCAACCATCTCGTCCTCTGTTGTCCCCTTCTCCTTGTGCCATCAATCCTTGTGCCCTCAAAAATTTGTATATCTATTTCTATTTTAAAATGTCTCTTAGTACAAGTCATTCCCCCACTTTAACATGGGGAAAGGGAGCTCAGAAATAACTGCAGTCTTGTTCTTACGTTTCACTGCATATGGCTTGGGGAAGGGGTTTCAACAAACAAACCCTTCTCTATTTCTTTTCTGCCTTCACATTCAGCAGTGGGATATATGTATGCTCTCTTGCGGAACAGATGATTTGTTCTGGGTTGGTATAGGTGAGGGAAAAAAGTATTATAAGTTTAAGAAAGAGAAGACAGGTGTATTTGCTGGCGAACACTGTACATAAAGTTCAACCAATTGTATTTGGCTGTTTGACTATACTGTTTTGTTATCTACCTGGAGGATCTTGTTGAATGGGCAGTTTATTTATGTAAAACAACAACAGCACATAAACAAACAAACAAACAAACAAACAAACAAATATATAAGTAAATCAGGGCAACAGTAGCCAATTCGGAGTAAAGGCAATTTATACAGAAATCACTATCCTTGCTAGGAATCAGCTTTATTTGCTCTCAGGTGACTTTGTCAAATAGCCATATCCAATTGGCAAAGTTGGCAGGAGCAGGGACCAAGCAACGGGAGCTCACTCTGTCGCAGGGATTTGAACCGCCGACCTTCTGATCAACAAGTCCTAGGCTCTGTGCTTTAACCCACAGAGCCACCCACGTCCCTAGCGCCACCCGCGTCCCTCCTGCCAACCTAGCAGTTCGAAAGCATGTCAAAGTGCAAGTAGATAAATAGGTACCACTCTGAAGGGAAGGTAAACGGCGTTTCTGTGCGCTGCTCTGGTTCGCCAGAAGCAGCTTAGTCATGCTGGCCACACGACCCGGAAGCTGTACGCCGGCTCCCTTGGCTAATAAAGCGAGATGAGCGCCGCAACCCCAGAGTCGGTCACGACTGGACCTAATGGTCAGGGGTCCGTTTACCTTTACCTTTAATTGGCAAAATAGACGTGTGACTCTTAATGGTGGATATTTTTGCTTCTTAAGTAATTAAGAAAGGACACAGGTCAGTATGAAAAGAAGCATAAAGAAAGAGGAGGAAGAGGAGGAAAAAAGAAAGGGATGAAGAACTAAGAACTAATGAAATTAAGATTAGCTAAGAACTAATGAACCTCCCCAAGCTCAAGTCCAGAAACAAATCAACAAGCTTTCTCTAAATAAAAGTTTTTGGAGAAAGATCTTCTTGAGCAATGAGTTCCACCATCGCTTCTTCCACTGCTCAGTCACAGGGGCATTGTGAGACTTGCAACAGCAGAGTCTAATTTGCTAAACACCAAATAAGCAAACACTGGATAAGGAAGAAATATATAATCCTGAGCTAGATGATTAAAGGCAAATGAACTAGATGAAGGCAAATTAAGCTTAATGCAATGCTCCACTTCATGAAAGAAAAAAAAAACAACCAGCAACATTAGGGCAACTCTAGTACACTAGCACAAAGCCAACACCTTTTGTCAAGGCCACATTTCAGAAATAGAAAGGTTGGAAGAAGGCTTATGTACACAAGAAGCTGGCACAGGGTGCCACTGCAGGTAGAGTATGGGAGTAGCCCTGTTGGCAGTCAAAGAAGGAGATAAAAGAGAAACTAATATAGGGAGTTCTGTAGGTACTGTGCCATAGAGAACCATGATATTAATTAGGGATGGATGCAAACGTGGGAGTCCATGGAGTTCTGCTGAAAAGGCACCAGCCAGTGCCTACAGCTCAATACCAGGCAACTTCCCTGGCCACACAGCACCAGGCCCTAGCACTGTGGCACCTGCCAGCTGGCCTTAATTAACTTCAACTTTCACCAGCTATTTTTACTGACCTGCTCCTACTTGAGCCATTGCTCTCTGCTACTCCTGCTGAGAGGGTTTGGCTCCCACAAGGCCAGCTCCTTAAGGCTATAAAGAACTGCTGGTTGGAAGCATTGCAGCGAATTGAATGTACTTGACAAGGGCGACAGGGGCTGTCTGTAGCTCTGTGAGGGCAATGCGAGAAGGTGACATGAGGAATTAACCTGTCCTCGGAACATCCACCAATGTGACAGTAGAGCAGGAAACAGGGAATAAATAACACACACACACACCTGTCCAGAGAAAGTCCTTCTTTGCATGACATTGTAAAATTAAGAGGTGCTCTTAGTTTTGTTGATAATTAGGGTTACCACTTTAAAAAAACTTTTTTTTGTTATGTGATTTTAATGTCAGCATACTTAAGGAAACTAATAATTTCTTGGCACTAGGGGAAAGCTTCATTTGTGTGTGTTTCAGGCTGCACTGAACCAAGCACCGAAAAATGAAATCCCTTTAGTCTGTTATTCAGAGTAGACTCACTGAAATCAATGGACATTACTACTAACAAGTCCATTAATTTCAACAGGTCTATTCTGAGGAGTCGTCAGATGAATACCACCCTGAGTTTGGGATTGGGTGTGTGTATGTGTAAGTGAAAGAGGGAGAGAATGGAACCTGAATGATTAGGCCATGGAAGGTTTGGGGGTTCAGGGTATTTTTGCATTTTGAAGAGCTCCTGTCAGACAATGTCTGTTTGCGCTGAAGTCAGAATTGGTGCTTTGCAACAGACCTTGCTGCTCTAAATATTTTTCATCTGTCTTCACCTTTGGAATGCAACTTGTAGCCTGCCTTACTTGCACTGGCATCTTTCCACAGAGATCTCATTGATAATATTCTGGTTAAGCAGAATTGAATCTGGTATTCCTGGATACTTAAGCAAATGCAAACTTGTCCTTTAATGTATTATAAGAGTACAATTTGAAATTACTTAAGATAGTCAAAATTGCAGGCTGCTGAATCTTCCTTACAAGCTTTTCCTGCAAATGGAGAGGACAAGAGGTGTTCTAGTCTGCTGCCTGCTTTCTTATTATTTTTCCTTACTACCAGGCAGAAGAATTCTTTTTGTTCTGCAAGGGAGCCCTTTAGTTCCTTGTCATCCCCCCATGTAATTCATTTTTGTAAGGGAGTGAATGCAGCAGTACAGGCTATCCACAAGCACGCATTACTATCTCAAGCTGAGTAGCCAGGGGTCAAGCTACACATTGAAGGACTCTTAGATTATAAACTGTGTTGGAGTTGGGTATAAAACTGCAGGATAAGAAACTGGGTGGCAGTGGTCAGGTTGTTGTTGCTGCACTAACGCTCCTGCTTGCCTAGATGAGAAAGCATGAGCTCAAGCAATTAACACAATGAGTAACAGTGCCTCTTATGAAGTGGACTGTAGTCAGTGAAAGCATCTGCCACAAAAAAAAATTTAGTCCTTAAAGTGCCTCAAGACTTTTGCCGCAAAAGACTTAACATGGCTCCTCCTCTGAAAAACAGAATGCAAAACAGAATCAATGTAGTTGGGGGGTGGATGAGAACCACCAGCCAGATTGTGCATGGAAGAAACACCAGAATTTCCTGAACCAAAATAAAACATGCAAATAAAATTATACACACACACTTTCTACTCTTTTTACAAGCTGGTGCAATATGGACATTTTTATTTACTTACAGTGTGCACTTTAACTTAAGTTCTCTGGGTGATGTACAACATATAATAAATACAGTCAAATCATAGAATGCAAAATACAGTTATTTAAAACATGTCTTTAAAGTATTAAGATAGTCGGTATAAAATAGAGAAAACTAAAACCATATAATTACAGCATATAATTACAGCCTGAAATTTTACAGGAGTAAAATGGGCAAATCCATGTAGTTAAGAGGCACTATGTTCACCATTGCCATTATTTCCCAGAGACTGGCCATGCCCATCCTACCCAGTTCATGAGCTTTCCAGGGCACCTGGGTAGCTATTATCGGAGAGGGGCTCTAATCTTGAGGAGGAGAGTTGCAGAGAAATCAGAAAATTCATCTTAAGTTCCATTGGTTTCCATGGGACTGAAGCACAACAAACATTCTCTAATTTGATGCCAGGGCACTCTGAATGGTACAAACTGGGTTGAAATAAGCAGCCATATCTGCAAAAGGGTGAGGTAGGTGAGGTGATCCATGGGCATGGCCTGCTTAGGGTCCCCAACTAGATTTAAGATGGATAAAAGAAAGTTCTTCTTTATGCATGTGTAGTCAAACTATGGAACTTGCTCCTTCAGGAAGCATAGTTTTAGAAGACAAATTCGGGGAGCAGAGGGCTATAAAGGGCTACCAACCATGATGGCTCTGCTCTACCTCCACAGTCGAAGGCAGCAATTTTTACGAATATCAGTTGCTGGAAACCATGAGAAGGGAGAGTGCTCATGTTTCTCCTCGCTTGTTTCCCTCAGGCATAAGATTGGCCACTGTGAGAATAAGATGCTGGACCAGACGGGCCATTGGCCTGATCCGGAAGGGCTCCCCTTCTCTTCTTCTGTTCATATCCACCACAAGGGAAAGAAGGTGATGCAAATCAGGGGCTGGATTTGAAGGAGAGAGAGAGACAAAACTTTATTCGCATTAGTCAATGGCCATAGCAACAATAAAACATTACAGTATACGCAGAAAAGGAAATTTGATATAAAAGCACAATCTAAAGTCCTGAATCAGCAGTCAGTTAGTGGCCCTTGTTCTGATTGCCCCTGCTATGAATCTAGCAACCTTTGCTGTTATCTGCTCATTTTGATCTGATAGAAGAAAGGAGATTGTGGCCGTGGTTGAGCGCCCTGGGATGGTTAGTACGAGTGGGGTGATGATCTTGTTCCTCAGGTCTTTGTAGAGAGAACAGGACAGGAGGACGTGTGCCACTGTTTTGGTGCTACCATCTCCACAGGGGCAAAGACATTTTTCATGTGGGATCTTTTGGAATTGACCTTCAAGTACCACAGGTGACAAAACATCCAGTCTTGCAAGTGTAAAAGCCCGTCTGTATTTTAGGATAATAAGTTTGTGCAGATATGGGGCCAGAGAATCACAATGGAGAGGTGGAAACTGAACATACCAAGGGCAGAATTTCCTTATAGTGGCCAGGTTGTTCTGATGCTCAATATCTTTTAGACGTTGACCAGTTAGACTGTTTGCTTTAGTGGGGCCCATAGGGAGTAGGTGTTGTGGGGATAGGCCACAAGAGTGAGGTTTTTGATAGACAGTTTTAAGCCTGGCACTTTTATGGGAGTCTTGAAGTACTAGGGATAGTAAACCAGGGAGATTTGAGTTTAGGTGGAGCCAGAAGTTAAGAGTTCTTTGCCAAGTCCGTACTTCTGCTGAAGGGAGACTTGCCTCCAGTCTCAATGATGTGTTTGGGATGCATGGCAGTACAGGAAAAAAAATCTGCCTTAGAAACTTTGATTGAACAGCTTCCCAAGTGCTAAGGTGATTACCAGTCCAAATCTGAGCCATGGGCTGGATTGTTTTGTCCAGGTTCCCCCATCAGGGCACAGGAAACTGGCCTTGTGGGCGCATTACACTTTGGAATGGGGCATGCGGGGGAAGGACTGACCTTAGCCTGCTTGTTTCGGTCTTCCTGTAGTCTAGCATTAAGATTCTAGCATCTATTTAGATGGTTCATGTATTTGCACCAGTTTTTGTCTGCAGTGGTCTGGAGCAGTTGGATCTCCTGCTATTCCCCCCCCTCTCTCTTGATAGGATTCCTCTTCTTTTCTGTCTAAATCCATTACTTCTGGAACTCATCAGAAACCCGTCAGAGATGCCATGGGATTCCCAGTCTCATTGTTTAGTGCCACTGTCCTCTTAAAGGCCATTGTGTTTTGCTTCTGCCGCATCCACAAAGATGAAGAAAAGACGGATTCTCTGGTTCCACCCTGACTGTCTCCCCAGTCTCTTGCCACTCTTAAGAGCCTGAGTTTGCCTGGCACTTGTTGTCCTTGCTAAATTGAAATGGAGAGGAGAGTCTCCCCTGGAGATGACGCTAATTCCCCTTGGCAGCATGCAGTGGGTGCCACAGGGGCTCTATGACATTTGATGGTCTCCTGAGGCAAGCCTCTGGCTGCAGGTTGGTTCTTTATTTGCAGAGCGAGGCTGTGGAGGGGGGAGAGAGTCTGTACGGTATCAACCTTCATTTATTTTCCTATAGCTCCTACCATTGTTAACTAAATAGCTTCTGCCTGCTCAGAGTTCTCTCCCCCCCCCATCAAAATCCTCTCTTGTTTGGAGTCACAGATTTGTCTATGGGTACTCTGTGCTGCACGAGAATAGTATCCGCAAGGATCACGCGTGTCTCCATAGAACCATTTAGTTGTATGTTGCGTTTTATAGATAAACATGCAGAAACAAAGGCAAACACACCCATCTCCTGTTAGTGCACTCATACCCAATATTTCACAGAAGAATCTCAGATATGCCAGAAAACTGTCCCATTGCCAGGGCCTGTGTAGAAATCCTGTGCCTGTACCAAGTCAAGAGGGATGCGGGGGGCGCTGTGGTCTGAACCACTGAGCCTCTTGAACTTGCTGATTGTAAGGTCAGCTGTTCAAATCCATGCAATGGGGTGAACTCCTGTCACTTTTTCCCAGTGCCTGCCAACCTAGCAGTTCGATAGCATACCAGCACAAGTAGATAAATAGGTACTGCTGTGGTGGGAAGGTAAACAGTGTTTCTGTGCACTCTGGCTTCTGCCACGGTGTTCTGTTGCATCAGAAGCGGTTTAGTCATGCTGGCCACATGACCCAGAAGGCTACCTGCTCCCTCAGCCTGAAAAGCGAGATGAGTGCCACACCCCATAGTTGCCTTTGACTGGACTTCACCATCCAGGGGTCCTTTACCTTTTACCTTTACCTTATACCAAGTAGGCCAATTGGTCCATGTAGTTCAGTATTGTCTACTCTGGCAGTGGCTCTTCAGAGTGTTGAACAGGAGTCTTACTTGGTGTGCCTGGAGATACCACAGTGTGCTGGGTAACCCATGAAACATGGTCCAGGTTCGGTCCAGAATCCAAAGGTTCTGCTGCGAGTCAGTCCAACAGGGCCAAGGCAGAACACGAGGCAGGAAACCAGGCAAGGACAGGTGCAGAATCTACCATACAGCAATGTTGCTCCCGCAACCTGGGGTCCAACAGCCTTTATCTTTGTTGGGGTAGCAGCCGGTCGTGATCCCCCAGCAACTCACCTCCCTGTTTTGCCCAAAGGTGAGCACTCCTCCTGCGAGTACTCAGGTCTCTCCTTCTCTAAGACCTTAGTCTCTGCAGCTTGGAAGACGTCGGTGGGTTGCTAGACCCAGGGGCCGCCTCAGCCTTCCCTGAGCAATCAGTAGTGGAGCACTGTAAGTGATGGCCCAGCTGAAGGCAGTGAGGTAATCCCCGCATCTGGAGCCAGGGCAGGCTCAGGCCCCTGACTTAGCCCAGCTGGTGTTTGTGGGAGGGGAACCTGTGCAGACTGGGACTCGTCAGGCCCCAGACCTGGTTCAGATGATGCCTGAGGCAAAGGATCCGGTGCGGACTGAGTCTCCTCTGGTTCCGAGTCCGAGCCTGAGATTGAACCTGGGAACTTTCACATACAAATGAACTCAAACCACTCCCCATTTAGGAGCCTTAAACCTGCTCAGAGTAATTGGCACCTAGGCAGAGTCCGCCCCCCCCCCATCAGTGGCTGATCCATCTAACTGGTGATGCCATGGACTGAACCTGGGGCTTTCTGCATGCACTTTGCCACTATTGCCCTTTGCCAGCAGTTTTGGCTAGTGCTTGTGTTTTGATGTTTCTCTAGGAACCACTGTTTGGATATTCCTGAGTTCGCAGTGCTCAGGAACTCAATGACTTCTACACCTTCAACCCAAACATATCCTATCAGCTCAGACTCTTAATCTCAGAGTAATGCATTTGAGCCCCATGTTGGGCAAAAAGATTACTGCATTCTAGTGGGTTGGACTAGATGACCCTCATCATCTGACTCTTACAATTCTATGATGCTATGCACAAACAACTCTTAGATTCATCCATTGGAACATACTTCTGCCGTTTGGAAGGAGGTGGTTGGATGCTCACAGGAGAATTGCTTAGGGAAAAGTGCATCATACCCACACAGAAAAACAGACTTGCCCCCACCGACTTTACATTTATGCTCTGGAGCATGCCCTTTTTTGTTCTTTCCTTATAAATCTGCTCCATCTCCGGGTTTTATCTACCAAGGTGTTTGCATTCTGAGCCATTTGCCACCTTCATGCATCTCCCTGCTTGGAGTTTGATGGAGTGTGATTGTTCCCCTCACCCTCCGATTTTTACTGCCTGCCTGATCTGCAGGTGTTTTGATGTTGATAGTGTCTTTTAATTCTTGGATCTGTTTGTTGCTTGTGTTTTGCTCCTTTGAAATGCAGCCAAGGAGGCAGGCTGCTTCTCTTGTCCTTTAGTACCCGTTTTGTCTTAGTTTGCTTCAGCAAAGCCAACAAAACTTGATGCCAAGATCTTAAAATGGATCACATTTGAAAGTGAGGCCACATTGACCGTGGTGGCCCAGATTTCTTGAATTGTTGCAAAAATGCTGCTAGATCACTATAAAATCATATGGATTGCATCCAATACTAGGTCTGGCTAAAAGTAGACCCACTGAAATTAACAGACGTGACTAATTTAGGTCTGTTCATTTTAGTGGCTCTACTTTGAGTAAAACTTAATTGGATGCAATCTAATATGTGATGATCATTGGTAGGATGAAATAAATGGGCTTTATTTGCATTGTAGGCACAAGAACCAACATCTATATGTCCTTCGTATTCTTTCTGTTTTTGGTAATTTTGCTAACCATGTGAACCTATTCCTTCAAGGGATAAATCATTTGACCTAGATGACAGTCCTGAGCCAGTTGATAGGTGTTGCTACACATACCTTCTCTGGTGGTGGTGAACATCCCCGTCATTTGCTGGTAGTTGGAGACTTTGCTATGCAAAAATCACGATGTGGGAAAAACCATGAAGCCAGCCAATGCTGGCTCCATCCTTATTTCAGACATTGCGATATATCAGTATATCACAATGTTTAGCTGGGGATATATCACGATGTTGAAAACCAGATATTGCCCAGCCCTACTTGTAATGCCATCACAGAGGCATTATCTGTGATGTCATACACTGAACAACTTCCTTCATAGACCCTAAACTATTATCAACTTTTCTAGTTCTTAATAATTTGAAATGGTTTCCTGCCCTTAATTTTTCATTATCTCTTTCTCTTTTATTGTGTTGCATATTCCCTTCCAACATATTGAGTCCCAAAACTGGGATGTGTGTCTTCCTGGTTGTGACTTGTGTGAGTTCATGGAGCCCAAAAAGACACACTTTCTTCACAGTGATCAAAAATATGCATTTTGGGGTACATTCTGGGGTGTGTGAGAGATATTGGCACTCAAATTGGCCACTGTACTCTCACATAAAGAAAACGGGATGTCCCATTTTTAGGGGGGGGCACTTGCAAGGTATGGTGTTGGCGGGGCAGGGATCCCCAAGGAAGCTGGTGCCTGCATGGGGGAGCCTGGTTCCGTCCCCTCAGAATTTTGCGCCCGGGGTCATGGCTCCCTTGGCCTCCCCACAGTACACCACTGCAGACAAGGAGCTTTAAAACACAGTCCATGCCTGGAAATAGCAGAGTGTAGAGGCGGTTGGAGAATGGATGGCAGCTAATGGATTGAGGTTGAATCCTGACAAGACAGAAGTACTGTTTTGGGGGGACAAGGGGTGGGTGGATGTGGGGGACTCCCTGGTCCTGAATGGGGCAACTGTGCCCCTGAAGGACCAGGTGCGCAGCCTGGGAGTCATTTTGGACTCACAGCTGTCCATGGAGGCACAGGTCAAATCTGTGGCCAGGTCAGCTGTTTACCAGCTCCATCTGGTACGTAGGCTGAGACCCTATCTGCCTGCAGACTGTCTCACCAGAGTGGTGCATGCTCTGGTTATCTCCCGCTTGGACTACTGCAATACGCTCTATGTGGGGCTACCTTTGAAGGTGACCCAGAAACTAAAACTAATCCAGAATGTGGCAGCTAGACAGGTGACTGGAAGTGGCCACCAACACCACATAACACCGGTCTTGAAAGACCTACATTGGCTCCCAGTATGTTTCCAAGCACAGTTCAAAGTGTTGGTGCTGACCTTTAAAGCCCTAAATGGCCTTGGCCCAGTATACCTGAAGGAGTGTCTCCACCCCCATCATTCTGCCTGGACACTGAGGTCCAGTGCCAAGGGCCTTTTGGCGGTTCCCTCATTACAAGAAGCGAAGTTACAGGGAACCAGGCAGAGGGCATTATTGGTAGTGGTGCCCGCCCTGTGGAACGCACTCCCATCAGATGTCAAGGAGATAAACAACTATCTGATGTTTAGAAGACAACAGAAGGCAGCCCTGTTTAGGGAAGTTTTTAATGACTGGTGTTTTAATGTACTTTTAACCTTTCGTTGGAAGCCGCCAAGAGTGGCTGGGGAAACTGAGCCAGATGGGCGGGGTATAAATAACAACAACAATAATAATATGGAGGACTATTACCTAGATCAGAGATGGGGAACCTGTGGCCCTCCAAATATTGTTGGACTGCAACTCTTATGTCTTATTGTTGGCCTTGCTGGCTGGGGCTGATGGGAGTTAAGAGGCCAACAAAATGTGAAGTGTTCCCATACCATATTATCCCTTAGCTAGATGCAGTCTCTGTGTTCATATGCAGTACAGTGGTACCTCAGGTTACAGACGCTTCAGGTTACAAACTCCACTAACCAGGAAGTGGTTGCTCCAGGTTAAGAACTTTGCCCCAGGATAAGAACGGAAATTGCGCACCAGTGGTGCAGTGGCAGCGAGAGGTCCCATTAGTGAAAGCACGCCTCAGGTTAAGAACCATTTCAGGTTAAGAACCGACCTCTGGGAAGAATTAAGTTCTTAACCCGAGGTACCACTGTAATGCTACTGGACAACTAGATGTTTGGTGTGACAAATGAGCGCTGCTTGTAATCTTCACAGAAGCTTCTGGCTGCCAACTGTGCTGGATGAAGCTTTTTGTTTGATCCAGAAAGGTTCTCATGAACTTCCATGGCCTTAGTAAGCCGACTATAGAGTAGCTCATGTTTTCCCTCATCCAGGTAGCATTCCCTCCTCTCTACATGGTTGCTGCAGAGTAATTCTACCCTCCTTTGGAAATCTGTACAGAAGCTTGTAATTAGGGAGAAGCAGAGCAGCCTTGCCAGAGGAGAGATGCTCTCTGGAAGGACCAGAGGAGTGACAGGCCTGGCTCCTTATCAGCCGGACTTGCTAACCTGTCGCTCCTCAAAAATTTCAGCCGTGCTTGTTGCATCTAATCAACCTGACAGGCAGCAAAGGCATTTACACTCTCTGGCTCTCCTTTCGGGCTGCATAGAGCTCTGCCTCTGCGGGAAGCGGTGAGACGTGACACGTGCCAGCTCTTGTCCACATCACCCTTCCATTCTACCTCCCCTGTCATTTCTGTTAACTCTGTGGTGGACTGGGAATCACTGTGGGTCGCGCTTCCTTTCTCCTCCCCCTCCAAATGCAAATCATGACGGTGCAAACAGGAGTTGGCAGAAGCCAAAGGCTGTTGCCTTGCTTTGGTTTTTTTTAACTTTTTGGTTACACAAGGAGCCCTTTTGCACCCGTTTTACTACTGCTTTCTTTTAAGAGGTGTTTAAAACTTTGCCCTTCGGTTCAAGCAATTACAACCAACTTCTGATTCTGTTCTGTTCTTTATTATGTCATAGTTTCCTGCTGTCAGTTGATGTATCTTTATAATAAAAATTGTTGTCAGTTGCATCCCATTTCAAAATGCATGGCTATGTTCAGATAAGGGCAATATCTTGCAAATAAGTCATTAAGATCTGGTTTTTCTGTGTGCTTGTTCGGTACATGAGGGTTCTCAACCCCCCACCCATTTTTTGTGCACTCATATGCACTTCAATTTTGCTGCTTGCCTTCCACACTGCTGGACAGAGCTTGGCAGAAAATAACCTGGGTGTGTTTTTTGGTTCCTCCCCTTAGCTGCTCTACTCCCTCCATGCCAGTGAGCGTACAGAATCAAGGTCCAGTTTGTTTATTCTTAAAAAAATTTTTTTTGAACAGTTCTGATTGACCACTTGAACACTCAGAATATCTACTTGTACTTGTCCTCTGCTCTTCCTCAGTAGCATGTTGGACGCCTTCCGGCCTGAGGGGCTCATCTTCCAGCGTCATAACTTTTATATGCCTGTTGTCTTTGTCCATGGAGTTTTCTTGGCAGGGATACTGGAGTGGCTTGCCGGTTCCTGCTCCAGGTGGATCACGTTTGGTCAAAACTCTCCACTATGATCTGTCCATCATGGGTGGCCCTGCTCAGCATAGCTCATAGCTTCTCTGCATTATTCATGCCCTTTTGCCACAGCAAGGCAGTGATCCAGGAAGGGGTACTTGCCTTTACTTTGAACTAAAAGTCTAAACTAAAAAGTCCTAAAAATTAACCAAATCTGTTAATTAACAGATTCTACCACATTCCCAGATTTCCATAATATTCCCATTTTAGCTGGAATTTCTGGTGCTTTGCATATTTGTATAATATCTGTCTTTATCAGTATCAAGATATTCATGGTGAATTCTAGCTTTTGTTCAGCTGCTGCATTCTACAAACATCTCAGTAAAAGCACTAATGTGTTCGTATCTGCTTCTGTTCTTGCAATAACATCCAGGATAACTACCTTATTTCAGTTTTACCTGCATGCTTTAATTAATTCCAGTGTGATTATTGCTTCTCATTACATATATTACTCTGTCCACAGAATGGAGCTCAAGGATATATACCAACTTATAAAAAAGGTTGTAAAAAGCCTTAACTGTGAAGGCCTATAAGTCTTTTAGACATGCCATCTAAAATACAAACCCATTACTTGCTTAATAAACTGCATTACTAACAAGGTAGAGCAAAATCATTTCATAGCCAAGGAACAAGCTGGATTTTAGAAAGAAAAAGTATTTGGGACCAGATTTATGGTTTAAGCCACCTACTTTCTCATTATGTGCAAGAACAGTAAGAGAGCAGCTTTATTTGTAGACCTTACAGATGCTTTGATGTGAATTGAGACAGACTCTGCGCTAAACCAGTGGTACTGTCTCGGCAGGACTTTCGAGTCAACATCCAGGACCCAGTGCAGCAGAATGAATGAGCAGGAGGGGACCCCCAAATGAAGCAGACCTAGTTTACCGTATTTTGAAATGAAATACATACCATTTAAAGAGCACCCTCTCCCTGTCTCCAATAAGACTATAATGTAGAGCTTTCCAAACTGTGTGTCACGACACATTAGTGTGTTGGCTGCAGTTTGTAGGTGTGTCGCATGAACGCTCCCCTCGCTTTCCCTGTGGCTGGAAAGGGGTTAGTTTAACCTCTGGTTTGACAGTAAAACTGAATGACTGTGTTTCGAAATGATGCATGTCTAAAAATTGTGTCACCAACATGAAAAGTTTGGAAAGCTCATGCTATAATGTCTGGAGGCTAAAATTACATAACTACACTCCTGGGCAAAACTACCACCCCCCACCCCCAATATGGAAGTTTGGTCAGATTTGAAGTGGAACAGGCCACCCTCAGATTAGATAGTGAATTGGAGGACTCCATCAGCATGCAGAGGTATTTGAGCTCACAGTCATTCATTCATTCATTCATTCATTCATTCATTCATTCATAGAGAATTTGAAAAATGCCCCAGAGTGGTCCAGCAACGAACTGTGAGCTTGTAGGAGCTGCAAATTGTTAAGGGGTGTGAGGCACAAGAGTAGAGTTGGGCAGGGGAGGAAAATGGAGGGAAGAGAGTGAATTGAACTGGTTTAGCCTGAAACAGCTTAAAGTAAGGTTACCAATTTTTTTCAATGAATCCTGGGAAACTTTAATTAATTAACTGCCTTTCGGAGCAGCCCCATCCCAACTTCTACTTGCGTGCAAGCAGGATGGGGTAGAGATCCCTCAGCTGGGAAGGGAGGCTTCCCGTTGCCTAACTGAGAGATCCCTTCCCCCCTCCTTCTTGCACGCAAGTAGGAGTTGGGAGGCTGCTCTGATAGGCAGCGTGAAGCCTCCCTTCACAGCTTAGCTGCTGGGGTCAGGGAAGGTGGAGGCAGCCCGGAAGCTGCGTCTTTGAGCCCCTGCACCACCATCACATGGGGACTTCCAAGCAGCTCCTGAAGCCAGACAGAGCCAACTGCTCTGGGCTGCTGAGACTGCCGCTGCTGCATTTTCCAGGGACATTAGATGAAATCCAGGGACTTCCGGGGATGGAATTTGTCCGGGGACTTATTTGCAAATCCGGGGACTGTCCCCGGGAAACAGGGACGTCTGGTAACCCTAGCTTAAAGTAAATATCTTTTTTTAAAAAATACATTTTTATTAGTTTTAACATATAAATTACAAAACATACCACACAATTTATAACAAATACAATCTTATTCGACTTCCATCAGCACCTCGGATGATCTTCCGTTTTAACCACTTCTTATGCATTTCTTAACTTTATATTGTCTTTACATCTCTTAACATACCATCACCCCTTTTCCATTTTTACAATAATTCCAATTATACTCCTCACAGAACTTCTTGCAAACCTACAAACGTCGTCTGGTCATCACAAATACTTTTCAAATAGCTCATAAATTTACTCCAGTCTTCTGTAAATTTCTGGTCTCGCTGGTTTCGGATCCTTCCTGTTAATTTGCCTAATTCTGCATAGTCCATTAACGTCATCCTCCATTCTTCAGTCATCGGAAATTCTTCTTGTTTCCATTTTTGGGCCAATAGTATTCTAGCTGCTGTTACTGCATATAGAATAAGCTTACAATCCTTTCTATTTATATCACTTCCAACCATGCCCAATAGAAATGCTTCTGGTTTCTTAATAAATGTATATTTCAACATTTTTTCCAACTCATTATATATCCTCTCCCAGAAGCATTTCACCTTTTTGCAATCCCACCACATATGATAAAATGTTCCCTCCTTTTCTTTACATTTCCAACATTTGTTACTAATTTTATACATTTTTGCTAATTTAACAGGGGTAATATACCATCTGTACATCATTTTCATCACATTTTCTTTTAATGCATTACATGCAGTAAACTTTAACCCTTCTTTCCATAATTTAATCCAATCACTCAGTTGTATATTATACCCAAAATCTTTGGCCCAATGAATTATAACCGACTTAACTTCCTCATCTTTCAAATGCCATTCAAGTTGCAATTTATACATTTTGGACAAAATTTTAAAATCATTATTTAATATCTCTTGTTCAAATTTAGATTCATTTTCATCAAATCCTTTTTCTTTAAAATCTTGTTTAAACATTTCATTGTCCTGGTAATAATGTAACCAATCATTAACATACTCTTTAACTTCTCCATATGGTTTCATTTTCCATTTACCTCCTTCTCTACATATTAATTTCCCATATGTTATCCATTTCCCACTCATACTGACCTTTCTCAAGCTTAAAGTAAATATCTTGGAGGTAGGGAATAGGGTTTTAGATGCCGTGTATCTAAAAAGTTTGCTTGTACTATATGGAGAGATTTCAGGATCTCTTCACCACTCTCCAGAAACCCCTCTCAATGAAAAGCAACTAAGCACTCTGGTTTGAGGCTGGCAGCCAGCTCTGAATCTCAACCTTTCAGTAATTTATAGCACAGGTGTTTGGGGAAGGCTTCAGGACAGGTGGCAAAGAAAGAAGAGGTCTCTTTCTCCCTTTCCTGAAATCTCCCCTATCAGCAAGCCCTGAACAGCACAGGAACACTCTCTTTAGCTGCGAGGGAACACTGCGGTGTTTTGTTCCTGGTCCCACCACTTTTCACATGCTAACATTGGCATGAGACTGTTAGCTAAGACTTTGTGCTTTGACAGCCAGATGACAACCCCCGTCCTGCTTGCTGTGCATGCTTTTTGATTTATGTCAATAATACCATTAACAAACTTCAAAGTCCAAGTTTCTTCCCTGCCATCTGCTCTGAATTATAAGCTATCAATATTACAGTACAGAGATGGCACTTACCTTGCTAGCACCATTAAGCCTTAATGACTTTTGAGAAAGTCTGGACATCTCTGCCAGAGACTGGAGCACAACTACTGATGAACTAAAGTAAAATCAAAATGGTCATCTTTGGGAAGGGACCTAAAAGATCAAAATGATCTCTGGATGGTTGGAGCACGTACTTCCAACTTGGTGTGTAATTTGACAAATAAGCTCTTTTAGAAAGGGATCTTTTAGCTCCTAAATTAACTACCTGAAAGCCAGCACAAGCCATGTTAAATTTCACTTGTGGCAGAGCAGGAAATTTCATAGCATTGTGAACTTTGCATTAAAAATCTTTACAGGGAAGGTTGTTGTGCCGTTAATGTATGGGGCGGAACTGTGGGGGTTGAATGATCTAAGTGTCCTTGAAATAATTTAAAATCAGTTCTTGAGAGCAATTTTGTCTCTTCCCCATGGTGCTGAAGTAAATTGTGCTTGCTTCAAAGCCCATTAAAGTCCATATCATATGCGGCATGGATTTTCAAGAAAGATGCCAGCTGCTAATAAAAGACATTCTGTCTCAAGAATTCATAAATCTTGTGTGAAGAATAACTGTATGCAGATCAGAACAGTATTTGGGGAGAAGTTGGAGAAAGGAAGTAGGTTGGAGCCCTCCATTCCACGAATCTCTCCATATCCCTCCTGCCAGATTGCAAAGCCACTTTTTAAATGAATAATATTTTGGTGTCACACCACCACAGAGAACGGTAGGAATATACCGGTAACCAGTACTCTCAAGATACAGAGCTTGATCTAAGATTGGTCATAATAATAACCTTTAGCGAAGTGGGAAACAGTTGGCTTCAACAACATTGTGAACGAACCTTGGTGATGAAACTTATACTGGAGGACATCCATAGATTTCAGTGAGACTGGAGTAAGAGGTGTGTGGACTAGTGTCTTCCTCTGGTTTAAAACGAGGAGTTTTGAATGAACACCCAATGGGCAAACATCAACAGTGTTTAATATACCACCATTCTGATGTCATTCTTTCCATCATTTGGTGAGCATTTAGTCTTATAACATGCCTCCTTTTCATTGAGGAAGCTCCTTAAAGGTTGAGAGTTTAGCACAGTGAGCACTTTCTAAGCCAAAAATTGGAGATCTGACCAAGGTGGTAAGTGCTGTGGCAAATCAGAAAGGTAACATGAGAAGACCGAACATAGTGTTTGTGAGAGGCAAACTGACATGAAAACCCAGAGCTCCACATCCAGAGTTTCAGCATGGGCCATTCCAGAGCTTTTTTCAGCCGGAACTTGCTGGAACTCAGTTCCGGTACCTCTCAGATGGGTGCCATTGCTATTCTAAGAGAACAAGGGAGGCGTTCATGGTGAGTTCTGGCACCTCTTTTTCTAGAAAAATAGCACTGGTAGCCAATCTATCAAATCTGAGATCCTCAGGAAGTATTTTTCTCTAATGTGATATAGCTGTGACTTCATCTATGTGTTCCACTTCGTCCTCCTGCTTTTGAAGTCTAGCCACTGCTTTTTCTGTGCCAATCAGAGCCAGGAGGGTAGGATTTGAAACGAAGAAACTCCGAGCCAGGAGGAAGGCAACAAAACCCCTCCCTGCCAACTAGTTCCCCCCAAAGACTCCAATCTTCTCTCTTCCAGCCTCCTTTCCTCTGTGTGGGCTGGAGGAAAAGCAGCAGGAATGGGGAGTTGTGGGGGGAAACAGCAGGGGAGGGGATGGTTAAGCACCCTCCTTCTGCTCCAAGTGTCAGTGTTAAAACATTTCAACTTTCAGATTAGAACATACCGGCTTTAAAAGGATTAGGTTGAATCAGAACACTGAAAAGCTGACAGTTCCTTAAGATGAGAGGTCACCCCATTATGAATCAACAGTGCCCAGACTTAAAAGCCTCTTGTGGGGAACAGGGCTGAAGCATCTGGGTGGAGGGAGCACACTATGGCTATGCAAACATTTCTCCTTTTACTGATCCAGTGGATTCAATATGTGGGCTTATGATCTCGGTTCTCTGAGAGGATCTTAAAGGCTGTCACAGCTGCTGTAGTACAGGAGGGACCAGTCCATTTCTGGTTGGGAGGTCAGCCATTTCTAAGGGCGCTGTATTTTGCTTGTTCTGAGGGATCTCTATACTAGATGTTCTAAAGATCAGAGGCGTTTGGTGGCTTCAATTGTTTTCTGAAATTGCTTTGCAATGAAGGGCAGGTTCAAAACACTTCTGAATAAACAAATGAACAGGAGATGATACAGAGCAGATTTGTCCCAAATGTTTCTTTAATACCATCAAATGACTTCCTTACTCTCTGTCTGCATTCACTTCACTGCATGCTAGTAAGACTGGGACAATGGACTGGTTGGTGGTCACTTAGTCTTTTAAACTAGTTACAGATAGGTAGCCGTGTTGGTCTGCCATAGTCAAAATAAAAAAATTCCTTCCAGTAGCACCTTAAAGACCAACTAAGTTAGTTCTTGGTATGAGCTTTCGTGTGCATGCACACTTCTTCAGATACCACACTTCTTTTAAACTAGGGCAGTCTTGGCTTGCTGGAGCTCACAACCAGCCTTTCCATTGCTATTTTAGATTATTGCAGGTGGTAGATGATCACCCTTGGCTCACCATGGCTTTTGTATTCATAGAAGTTTCGTGTCCCCATCATTTGCTGCATTTGCAGCAGGCTTGTGTATACAGGATGCTAAGCAGGGAGCAAAACAGGCAGTAGGACTGTGACTAGGAGCTGTCCTTACAACTTTCAGTGTTGCAGATAATGTGCCTGCTCGCCATGTCTGTTATAAGCAAGCATTTCATTATATCTTCCTTCCATTCAGATGTTCTACTTGAACCATCTCCTCCTTAGCTACGGAAGCTGATGTTAACAAATATTTATTCTTTGCTTGATCTCTTAGCTGTACTATAAGGTCCCAGGGTGGGCTACAAAAATAAAAATGTACAATATGTGCGGCAAGGTCCAGCCTGAGGGCCAAAACCACAAAGAGCTTCTGGTGGAGCAGGCTTCAGGATTAGCCTGAATACAAGACTGAAAGGAACATACAATGCTGCCTTATACTGAGTTGGATTGCTGTGGGTTGTGGGGGGTTAATTGGTTTCTTTTGCTTTATTATGCATTTGTGTTTTCATTTTGTGTTTCTTTGTTGTGAACTTCCCTGTGCTATTCAGATGAAGGGTGATATGCAAATTTAATGAATATAAATAAATAGGTCAGTATTGCCTGCACTGACAGTGACTCCCCAGTGCTTCAGACAGGAAACAGTCCCAGCCCTATCGAAAGATACCAGGGACCTTCTCTGTACAAAGTAAATGCACCACTGTGCTATTTCCCTCTCCTTACAGAAGACCATACCAAATGCTTTATTGCATTCAATGTGGCTCTTTTTCAAAACAAAAATAGCTGCCATAGGACAGGCTGATCAAATTTGGGACTATAGGTGAAAATTTCCCTTAATTTCCCTGTGCTGCATTCCACGTATATCACTTCCCACCATCTAGTCTGGCCCTCAGTAAATTCATTGGGGTGTGTCTGTTGTTGTTCCTAAGTCTGCGTGCAGATGATGGCAGACTGGCTGTTTCTGCACTCACATTTTGGGCAATGGCATGTAAGTGCTGACAGCAGACGACACACGTCTCCTTAGTATGTGGGCATATGGCAATGCTATACACCTTTTTTTCTTCCCTTCAGAGCATGAACCAATGAGATTACTGCAGTAATTTGATTCAGGTTATGGGAACTGGCTGGCTCATAATCAAAGTTCATTGAGTGCTTTTGATACAACCTTTAATTTGCGACAAAGCCAGGAATGGAACATAGCTGCCCTATCTTATAGGTCGCTATCTTATCTCCCAGAGGCCATGGCAGCAATTTAAGTGAGTCCTATTTGTGCCTACAAATAGTTGTCATTGCCTGATAGCCGACATAATGGCACAAACATGAAGAAAATCTTTAAGAATCTAGAGACTAATAGAGCCCAAATTATGCCAGAGGAACTTGATAGCTTTTTTAAAAAACTGATTGAATTACTAAATGAGCAGGACTGATGGAAAGCAACAGCTGTATCTGGATTTCAGTAAGCGCTCTGAAATAATGAAATAATGGCTTGCAAAATCTTATTAAAGAAATTAATTGAACTTGGCTTGGACCAAGGTGCCTTTTGCATGAATTGAAAGCTGGCTAAGCGACTACAAAAGAGCACACAAGTGTTTGAATTGTGGGAAGGATGTACCGTATTTTTTGCACCATAACACTCACTTTTTTCCTCCTAGAAAGTAAGGGGAAATGTCTGTGCGTGTTATGGAGCGAATGCCTGCGGGTGGCGGGGGGGATCTGCTGCAGTCGTGAGCAGAGGATCCATGGTTCCCCTTCCTTCCCTCCTCCGTGGTTACAAAGCATGGATCCACATGGATCCTCAGGATTTTTGCATTGGGCTACTCCAAACTCACTGTCAGATCACATGTCTGTGGCCACAGCATGAACCACAAAAATCATTCACCCACTGTTTCGTTTAGAATATTTTTTTCTTGTTTTCCTCCTCTAAAAATTACGTGCGTGTTATGGTCTGGTGCGTGTTATAGAGCGAAAAATACGGGTAGATAGGGAACTCGACATTATAGCCACTAGCCCCATCTTTCCCTTGCTTCGTGAAATTATGGTCAGCCTGAAGCCTTCTCTAAAGACTAGCTAGAAGGCCTGTCACATAACGTAAGGTGTGCGTGGGTTGTCTCAAACACACAACCACGCACCTGTACCTTGTGCACCAAAAGGTTCCTTGCAGGAACTGAGGCCTGAGCCTCACTGGAAACACCTGTGCTCTTTCATAAGTACCCCCTGGCCATTCCCAGTAGACTTTCCAGTTGGATTATGGCCTAAATAAGTCAGCTGTTCTCTGGTCCTGCTGCTGTGTCTTAAACAGCAGCCCAAAATGCAAAACAAGTGAAGAGTTCCCCACTGCTTTATCTCCATGCTTAATTTCTGCTTCCCATTCTTAAAAGAGGGGGCGCAATGCCAACTTTTTGGGGGTTTTTTTCTTCTTCTTAAATGGAAGCACGCATTCTGCCCTTGATCTCTGGTTTCTTCTAGTATTGTGGGTGCAATAGTGTTGCCACAAGCCTGCTGGGTCTAAAATTAGCCATGGCAGCTGTGCCTGTGTTGGGTTGGCACATGGAGGCTTCTTGCTAATCCTTCTGCTTTGCCTGTCTGCTCCACCTTCTGGCATGTGGAGCAGCTGAGCTCATAGTGTGGGTGGGGAGAGCTTCTGACATTTAGTCAGAGAGAGGCTGCTCCCTCACGGAGTGGAGTTTTTCTTGCAAAATGCCTTTTAAAATCACAATACTAGCATTGGCCAAGGTATGAGAAAGTTCTTCTGCTCTCCAGCTGAGGAAATTGACCGAACTGGTAGAGATTAAACATGGTAGTGAATGCTTTGAAAGTGATGAGGGAGGGAGAAGGAATGAGAGTGTTTTTCTTTCTGAGTAGTTTTGGCCATGGATGGTTAACAGAAAGCAGTTTTTCAAGGCTCCTGGAAACCTTACCCAGTTATAATCAAGGCCTGCCTGGCAATCATTTTGTCCATATTTTCACTTGTAGGGGAAATAAGTTATTTTTTGTAGGTTTGTTTGGATAGATTTTCATTCATCTGTATGTGTGTGCATGCGAGAGAAAAATTCTATGTATATGGTTATGTTTTCTATGTATTATTTTCTATCTAATGGCTGAGATGTGCTTATCTTACCGCCATTGGGCACAGTGAAGTTGTCTTCCTGAATGAATGAATGTTTATTATTATGGCTAAACAGCCAGCATACAAAAACCAGAATTTCAGCATAATTTTTACATGAACATTAAAACAGTCAGTGTAGAATTTAGCAATCAATATACTAATTAAATAGACTTAAAATATGTATGCAAGGAAATATAAACTCCATTAAAAGTTTTTTTAAAAAATAAACAATTTGACTGTGAGCTGTGTCAATTTATGACTGTTTGTGGAGCTGTATAATCTTTTGCTGTCTTTGACTTATGGCTATTGCAAAAAATCTAGCTGCATTTCTGGTGGCATAAGGATTCCAGTCAGACAAGAGGTCTGTTGTCCCCGGTACTTTTCATGCAAGCAGGGCTATGAGACTGGCTCTGATATCTGAATAAAATCTGCGGTAGAACAGAACATGGCCCATGGTTTCAATTTGACCAATCTTACAAGGGTGGATCTGCTCATCGTGGGGAGTCTTTCTGTATCTGCCTTCCAGTAGTGCAGATGGCAAGACATTGACTTTGGCTTGCGTAAATGCCTTTCTAAATTTGGAGGTGGTCAAGTTTGTCAAAATATTGGGAAGTGCTGGTGCCATTCTATTGAAATTAGGCCTGCTTCCAGTTGTATTATTGCCTTTGGGACACAACTGGGTATCAAAAATATGGCTGTTCAAAATTTATTTTGCACACCCTCTAAAGGGTATATTGATACAACTGAGAATCTTTGCTGTAAAGACTCGGAGAGCCAAAGGGATGAATTGTCCTCCACTTTTGAAGAAGAATGAGAGAAGTGAATGAATGAATGAATGAATGAATGAATGAATCGATTTATTTCGGTCACTGACCAGAGTGGAATGAGAGAAGTGCCTTTAAGCTTCTCTGTATATTTGCAATAGCATTTTTCAGTTGTGACTCCCATGTGCCTGATGACTGGTATAACATTCCTAGATATCTACAGCAGGTTACTTGCACTATTTTGTGGTTGTTTATTAGCCATCTGTATTTCATCCTTTTCCTGGAGAACACAATAATCTTAGTTTTTGACATAGTTAATTTGTAATGATTCATTTTTTGCAATAGCTCTCCAAGGCTCTCAACAATTGCCTCAAGCGCACTTTCGACAAAGACAAAAGTACTACATTGTCTGCATATAATAATATTAGCAGGGATTTGTTTGACAGACTAGGGTAGTGAGTGTGTTCTGCTGGTAAGCTTCCTGGGAGAGAATTTATATAAAAACTGAAGAGAGTAGGGGCAAGGATGCATCCCTGTTTCCCTCCGTTGACAGCAGGGTGGAGCATGATAGATGACCTTTGCTATTACATCTCACCTGCAATCGAGTGTTTTCATAGAGGCAGCGTATCAAAGTCAATAAAGGACTACCTAGATTTGTTTCTTCAAGCTTGTCCCACAGTCTCTGTCTTGGTATAAGATCAAAAGCAGATTTAAAATAAACGAAGGCTTCATAAAGTGCACCTCCAACTGGGGTTGTGTATTTCTCAGCCCGGTGCTGTAGGACAAGCCTGTGATACACCTGTGGAACGATCTTTCCTGAAGCCCGCCTGCTCATCATTTAGAATTTTTTCTTGCTCAAGCCCATACCCACATCCATCTGTTCTCTCTGAATAAATATGTCTCTAAATCAGTGGTGGGCATGTTGCATGGGATGTGTGAGAGAACAGAGTCCCACTTCCAGTGCAGACTTATGTTTATCTGCAGCCCCATCCCAAATCCCCTACTGCTCATTGGGGGAGTGAATGCTTAAACCACCCTCAATGCTTCTCAACCGAGTGACATGGAACAGCTGAACAGTGTGGGAATGAAGGCTGCAGTCATACTCTTTTTCTCTGCTGCTGAGCTGTTTGGCGGGAAGAGACATCACATCATGTAAAATTAGACAGGGGGTTTCATGTGGCTTGTGGTCAGCAGCTTGCCCACCATTGATTTAGAGACAAATGTCTTTTTTTTTATACAGAGAGAATACGCCGATTGAACAGATAATGTACAAAAACCTGTCAAGATATGCACATTCACCAAGGAGATTATTATGCATATTGACCAGGAAATGTCACAATTCTCTCTTCATGCACAGATTATGTGCACATTTCCCAAGAGGCATAGTGAATGTGCACAGTGGCCAGTTTTTATGCATATTAAGCCACTCAACTTGTATTGCCTATTATATAGTATGTAAGATGTTGAGCCTTAAAAATCTGAACGTTTGAAAGCCATGCAATAAATCAGATTAAAAGTTAAAGTAATAATAATTCTTAAGAAGTCTTATCTAAAGCATCCATGACAGATGACCACCCAACCTTTGCTCCCTCCAAGGAAGGAGAGTTCACAAACTCCTGAGGGAGACCATTCCCCTGTTAATCTAGATAAAACCAGGGTTATTAATACATAATTGCATGCAGTCTGATGTCTATTTTGAAAATTCGTGTAATGTTCTAATATCATTATTGAACCAGTCCTCCAAAAATGAAAGAAAAAGAAGGGCAGTGCCAAAGAATGCTCCAACTACCGCACAATTGCACTCATTTCACACGCTAGCAAGGTTATGCTTAAAATTCTACAAGGAAGGCTCAAGCAGTATGTGGACCGAGAACTCCCAGAAGTGCAAGCTGCATTTCGAAGGGGCAGAGGAACCAGAGACCAAATTGCAAACATTCGCTAGATTATGGAGAAAGCTAGAGAGTTCCAGGAAGACATCTACTTCTGCTTCATTGACTATGCAAAAGCCTTTGACTGTCTCGACCACAGCAAACTATGGCAAGTTCTTAAAGAAATGGGAGTGCCTGATCACCTCATCTGTCTCCTGAGAAATCTCTATGTGGGACAAGAAGCTACAGTTAGAACTGGATATGGAACAACTGATTGGTTCAAAATTGGGAAAGGAGTACAGCAAGGCTGTATATTGTCTCCCTGCTTATTTAACTTATATGCAGAACTCATCATGCGAAAGGCTGGGCTGGATGAATCCCTAGCCGGAATTAAGATGGCTGGAAGAAATATCAACAACCACAGATAGTAGTGATGTATGGAAGTGAGAGCTGGACCATAAAAAATGTTGATCGCCGAAGAATTGATGCTTTTGAATTATGGTGCTGGAAGAGACTCTTGAGAGTCCCATGGACTGCAAGAAGATCAAACCTCTCCATTCTGAAGGAAATCAGCCCTGAGTGCTCACTGGAAGAACAGATCCTGAAGCTTAGGCTCCAATACTTTGGCCACCTCATGAGAAGAGAAGACTCCCTGGAAAAGACCCTAACGTTAGGAAAGATTGAGGGCACAAGGAGAAGGGGACGACGGAGGATGAGATGGTTGGACAGTGTTCTCGAAGCTACCAGCATGAGTTTGACCAAACTGCGGGAGGCAGCGGAAGACAGAAGTGCCTGGCGTGCTCTGGTCCATGGGGTCACGAAGAGTCGGACACGACTAAACAACAACAACAAAATAAGGGCAACTCCCTACTGCAGCATTTCAGGCATAGCTGTTAACTTTTCTCTTTTCTTGAAAGGAATCCTATTCGGAATAAAGGAATTTCCCTTTAAAAAAGGGAAAAGTTGACAGCTATGATTTCAGGCACTCTGACTTGTTGGGGAGGCTTCCATAATTTTATTTCCTCATCCCAGGTTAGCTAATTTCTTCCTGGTGATTCCCACCCACCACCCAATGCTTCCTTTGCAAAACAAAGCCATGGTTTATTCCTGACTGACTCTGTTAGAAAGTCCATGTGTAAACTGAGATTTTTTTCTTCACTAGTCCGTTACCGTGGCAACCCAGTTCCTATTCTGTTTCGGCTATGTCAACGGGGCCCTGGAGATGATATTGGTGACCTACAAAAAAGAGAGGGTATCCAATAGTTAGAGTATCCAATATTTTTGATTATCTAGAAAGAGTGTATGTGCGAAGAAACCAGACCGCCCAAAAAAAGAATCCTCATTTCTCTTTGCAGCTGCCAACAAAATGTGAAAGATCAGACACAGATTTCTCCTTGGTTCTTGCATTTATGCACAGCACATTTTTATAGATGCTCTTGTGGATAAAAAGATGAGGAGGCTACTTGTTCCAATTATTGTGTGGACTGCCCTCTGTTGGGTTAGGTACCTGTTTGTGCCAAACTGGTAACAGCAGCTACAAAACAAACAGTTTCTTCAATAAGAATTTCCTGTGCATCTTCCCTTACCCTGGCTTTATACTCCGAATACCTTTCTAAGCTGCAAAACTGCTTCATTTTCATGGATTGTCTAGATTCTCCAACACATGTTTAGTAGACAAAACTCGGGGACTATTCTGCATATTACATGCTAGCCACAGATATTTCCCCTTCTTGTTTCTTGTGTAACTTGTATTGTAGTTCCCCCTGCAATTGGCAGTTTCTTTCATCCCTCCTCCCTGCTTCTTTTACATTTACTTCTTCCTCCTATAACAGATTCCCTCTTGTATCCCCATTAAATATTGCAATCTTTCACCTCTCTCATTTTCTCCCCTGACCCTTTCCCCTCAGAAGAGAGAAGAGAAAGTCCTCTTGTCTCCTGATCACCTTTACTCAGTTCCACATTCTTTCCCTTCCTGTGGATATTCACCCACAGGAATGGTGAACGTTGGTGTTGGTGTGTGAAGTGAAGGGACAAGAAGATGCAGCTCTGAGCATCTCTCCTTTTTATGCCAGTCAGTGCACCCTTTGTTCCTCCTTTCCCCCATTATTTCTCTTTCTTTTATCACAGTCACTCTGTTCATCCATGGTCTCTTTTCTCTCCCTTCTTCTCTTTCCTTCACTCCAACTTGGGATGCTACAGCCTCACTTTCTAACCAACTCCCAAACTGCAAGCACCAGGATGTTGGTTCCATTCTAACTAAAATCATATGGGAACAGCCAGGTGGTACGACCCCCAACTGAGGAAGTGGCAGGCTCACCTGAAAGTGGACGGAGGTCCCTGGTCCATTGTTTGAGAAGTGGTGCCTTGGACAAAGCACTAGCTCTGATACAGCACTATTGTGGGATGGATGTGATAACCCCTTAAGCTCCTTGGCAGAAGGGTAGGATGCACCTGTGATAAATAGGTACAGGAAGTCCTCTGTTGTGGTGATAAGCTTTGTGGTGGATCCAAGTAAGAACCCAACACAAATCCTACAAATTAGTGGGAAGGATCCACATAACTTTAGTTATGAAGAACCCAAGCTAACCAAATATTCTACACTGAAGTTATTTATCCCCAGAGCTTGAGAGGGACCCTGATCCTATAGATTGGAAAAGGACTTTATTTGAGCTACCGTATTTCTCATCAAGGCTCTGCCCTGGAACCTGTTTTTCAGCAGAACTTAGTCTTGAAACTTATGAAGGAATAAGAAAACAAAAATTTCTTCAAGCATATTCGAGTGTGTTTCTTGTTCACCACTGAGTGACCACAGCTCTCTTAATCAAATCTGGGGTTAAAGAGTGAGTCTTGTAGCTTTGAAGATCAGGTCTCCATGCACACTTGAACCTAAATCAGGGAAGGAAGGTAAGAAGGAAGCGAGGAAGGAAGCGAGAGCGAGCTGCTTGGAATTCTGCTTCTGAAATATCAGTTTAGCACAACTCTCCAGGGAGGTTGTATTAAATTGGCTTGGTTAAATCAATTTAAAGCTTTCATCTTTGGACTAAATTGATGGTATGACTATTGCTGCACCAACTGTGCAGAACAGAAAAGGGGGGGGGGAGGGAAATCAAGGATTGTTGACACTCTTAGCATTAATTAAAACAAGTCACTGTTGTGTGTAGGAGATTTTAGGATAGGTTGGCATTCTGGGAGTGCATCCCAGGTTGGACATTGAGTCCACAATCATGGTACTTAAGAGTGGACTCACGCTTTTCTTCAACATTTTGAAGGGCTAATTTTCATTAGGGGTTAGCAATACGCTGTTTTAAATTCAGGTATGAGTATTTGTGTGTGATTATTATTTCAGACTAATAGAGAGAGATTTAAATTTATTTGGCTATTGGCCACAACAGAATACACATTTGCAGCAAGGAATTAAAACAGTAAAAAGTTAAAGCTAGGATGCAACATAATGGGTGGTAATAATATAATCAAATAAAACTCAACAGAAGGCAAACTGTGTCAAAGGTTTGTTATTATGATAAAAGTTAATTATTGTAATTTTGTATTATATTTACTATTATAAAGTGCCCCTAAATACCAGGTGCTCACAGAGGGTTTTTTTAAAAAAAGGGGCTCTTTCTACCAGCACACAAATATTCCTTTTCTCTGCCCATTCACAGCACATTCTCACATGTATGCCCCCATTTCCACTACTCAGATGCAGTAGTGATTTGAGCCCTTCTGCACTTGTCATTCATACTGCTGTCTCAAACACACTGAACATTCACACACATAATCTAACAGTTGACCAACACTATGTTCATGATACTTAATGCTTTCTCTTCCAAACCTAAAACTGAACCTTTCAACAGTGTGCAATCCCATCTGTCCCTTGGAGTTTATGTTTTGACAGTCCTTTACGTTTCTAAGAAGCTGGAATTGGGACGCTTCTGAACATTCACTTTTGCTCATTTTGGGGGAAGAAAATCCTGTAGTGCTTTTGAGAAGCAACAAAATACCCCCCACAAAAAGAGCTTCTATTTCTTGAACTTGCTGCTTTCTGTAGCACTTTCCTCATCAATAGGGAAAGAGAGGATATCATGACATTACGTAACCAGTCCAATGTGGCCGTCAGTATTGTGACTTCTATAGAAGGTAGATTTAAGTAAATCTGTTTCAGTAGATTAATGGATGGATGGATGCTTATGAGGCAAACATAAATGACCAGTGGACATGAGTGGACAGTGCTTGGTTGTATTAAATTGGCTTGGTTTAAAGCACCCAGTAGTGATGTATGGAAGTGAGAGCTGGACCATAAAGAAGGCTGATCGCCGAAGAATTGATGCTTTTGAATTATGGTGCTGGAGGAGACTCTTGAGAGTCCCATGGACTGCAAGAAGATCAAACGTATCCATTCTTAAGGAAATCAGCCCTGAGTGCTCACTGGAAGGACAGATCCTGAAGCTGAGGCTCCAATACTTTGGCCACCTCATGAGAAGAGAAGACTCCCTGGAAAAGACCCTGATGTTGGGAAAGATGGAGGGCACAAGGAGAAGGGGATGACAGAGGACAAGATGGTTGGACAGTGTTCTCGAAGCTACTAACATGAGTCTGACCAAACTGCGGGAGGCAGTGGAAGACAGGAATGCCTGGCGTGCTCTGGTCCATGGGGTCACGAAGAGTCGGACACGACTAAACAACTAAACAACAACAAAGCACCCGTATTTGGGCTAAATGGATGGCATGACTAAATTGGTGCCATGACTATTGCTGCACCGACTGTGCAGAAGAGAGAAGAAATAAAAGCCATTGTACACAAATTTTGCTATGGGGACAAAAGCCTGTACTGCCACCACCCTTCTCTGGTTGTGAACTTCAATCAAGTGCCCCCTCTTATTCCCTTTCAAAGCACGCCACCCTCCAAAGAGGCCTCATACCTGCCTTCAAAGTATCCCTCATCATAAGTTGCAGCCCCCTCCCCATTCTCCAGGCTGTATGTGTATCTCCCCTCCTCTCAAGCTCCTTCCCCAGGTGGCTCACCCAAACACAGAGGTTGTTGGAGAGCTAGTGACACCCAGGGGGGCTGGCCTGAGCTGTAGTTGCTCCTCTTATCCTCCTGTGACTGTGGCAGCAACCTAGGGTCTCAGCAGCGGTGGTAGATGCCCAGCTGAGGAACAGTAGCAGCCTCCCAAGCTGTGTCACCCTGGCCTCCAACCCCTGCATCTGATTTGGAACGGGTCTGATTAAAATGCCTTAATCTTCTGGCTATCCAGAATGAATCCATTCTTTCAATCAGGTCCTGCTGAAGTGCTCCCACCAATGTTGTTAAAAGTGCAACAGAGCCAAGAGGTCTCTGTGAAGTCTGTGGCTGCCAAATCTGTCCTTGCTACCCCTTTCTTCAATCTACTGAATGACATTGTGAGCTTCTAGAAACAGTCAGAGCTGAGCTTAAGGCTTTGGAAGCTGCTGATCTGAATCCCAGAGGTGTAAAATTTCTGGAAACTTTTTATCCATGGAGTGTGTGGAATCCCCCATTTATTTTGATGGAAATTTGAAAGGAAAGGAAAACCCTGGGTTTTTGGTTGGTTTTTTTAAAGCACCCTTTATAGATTGAAAATTGGTTTGTTACTTTAGGAGCATAAGATATATTATGTATAACTGAGTTTGCCATAAAATTGTCATGTTTGGTATATTGAGAATACTCAGGCAATAATTACAAATAGAATTTGCTTTTAATTTTTGTTGTTACAAATGGAGCTACAAAATGCTGAACTTACAAATAACTTAGCATATCTTTGGCTGTGCCAATTTATGAGGAGCAAAAACACGCACAATAAAAACAGAAGTAACCATCATCATTAGAGTAAAACAGATTATTACGTATTCTGAAAATTGTTGTGCCTGCTCCAGTCTTCCTCTGTCAACAGGCATAAAATACTAATTTCCATAAAAAGAGCTGAGAAACAGGGTAGTGAACCAAGACTCAATGGATGCTACGTGAAATTTAATCAGTCTGTTTCTCAACTGTCACTTTCAGGTTCCTGCTTCTTCATATTTGTTGTCATATTTATCAATATCATATTTACTTCTGAAAACTAAAGGTTTTCGAAACAAAGTGTGCACTGTTCTGCTATCTGGTACTGATAGGAGTTGTAGTCCAGAACATCTGGAGAGGGTGAAGGCTGAAATACGTATTGAACCATACATTTAAACCTATGTTTTGAGACATTTCTTTTTTAAATTGCAGATTAACATGGTGGAAACAGAAAGGTGCAGAATGGTGGGTGTCCCTTTCGCATGTTAAGTGGCACAGACCAGAAATGCAAATCCTTTTATAGAACCCAAGCAATGGTGGTTCTTAGGCCACATTAATTTAATCTGCAGCAAAAGAATGTGAATTTGTGCTCATATACCAAGTCTCAGGTGCCATCACCTTGCTCTCACAGGACCTTTGCATTTGGCCCTTTTGTGTGTTGACAACTGACAGCTGAAGCATCTGAATGCTGTGATTTTACACTCGCCATCTGCTGGAGAGACTCATCGCAGTGACACAAGTCAGTTTCACTTTGTGGCTGATGAGTGTCAGCCTTCATTTTGATAAGAGTGGGAATGAGGAGCAAACTGGAGAGGCAGATGCCTCTGTCACGTCAGAGGGAAGTGGTAGCAAACAAAGGAAGCAGGAGGGTAAAGGAAACTTTCAGGGATCTGGCTCATTATTATCCATCATTATAAGCTGGTAGTGGCATTCCTCCTTTGCAAAGTAGTTTCCCTTCCCCTCTTTCCTGAACTAAATATTTGGAAGCCACCAGAAACACACACACACAAAATACATCCAAGTGATGTTCACTCAAGTCCATTTCACTTGAGCAGGCTTGTTTGTTCTTCATAACTCAGAGCTGCTGCTGCCCCTTCTTCTTCTTCTTCTTCTTCTTCTTCTTCTTCTTCTTCTTCTTCTTCTTCTTCTTCTTCTTCTTCTTCTTCTTCTCCTCCTCCTCCTCCTCCTTCTCCTCCTCCTCCTCCTCCTCCTCCTCCTCCTCCTCCTCCTCCTCCTCCTCCTCCTCCTTCTTCTTCTTCTTCTTCTTCTTCTTCTTCTTCTTCTTCTTCTTCTTCTTCTTACCAAACAACAACTTAAACAGCATTGTAGGTAAACTGCCCTGGTTATTATTATTTTATTTATTTATTAAATTGGTATACTGCCCTTCATCTGAAGATCTCAGAGCACTTCACAGCACTCAAATACAAAATAAAATCACAAAATACACAATAAAAACAGGAACAAAAACAAAGCAAACCCACAATCCCCCTACAAACACATTTAAAACTATATAGTTCCAAGTGATACCCCTTTTCTATACATTTGAGTTCAATATGGAAGCAGATCAGCCTAAGATTACAGGGCTCAGTTCTTAGTATGGTGAATTCATATTCTTCTTCTTGATCTGATCTTGCAAATTAGGACACTATCAATATTTATTACCCCCTGTTGCAAATTGAGGCTGGGGGAAACAAGAAAAGAAGCTAAGAGAAAGGTCTAAGGTGCCCAGATGAGTCTAGAAGCAAGAGCTGAACCTTGAACCTTCTGTTTCATAACCTGAGTATCTTACAATACAATATCGTGCATATACAGCTTGGTGAGGAAACATGGTGCCGTTGAACCAAAATTTGTGAATCAGAATGGACAGGAGCCCACTTCTTTCAGCAATGATCCTTGATTAGCTACAATGGTTTGTACGGCCAGTATAAGAAATGCCGTTCTCTCTAGTGGGACTTTGTGCCCTTAGTGACAACAGGGCACAGGTAAATTTCACTATCATACTGTGATCACTGCCTGCCTGGAATTACACAAGTAGGAAAGAAATCAGATGAGTGATGGATGGGCAACCCAACACAAGTAGCAGTAAGGGCTTGCGGAACATTATTTCCTTCCTAGGATCAGTCCTTGCAAGGCAAAAATATAACCTAAGGAGCATTGACTCAAGCAAAGATATGCACATGGGCATGCAAAAGAGAAAGGGAACATACTCATATGTATCTTGGTGCTTGCTGCCCATTGATTCGGCTATTGTGATGTTTTACAAAAAAATATTTTTACGGCCACCTTGTTTAGTCATTTCCTGTGTCTTTCAGCATGTTGCTCCCAAGTTTTCTCTGTGTACAACAGTTGTACAAAAGTTGCACAGGTGTGTCCAGAAGACTCTGGAGGCTTCTGGATTGCTCCTTGCTCACCTTGAAAAACAACAATAATCCCAGCCAGGTGCATAGGACAGGGAAGAGAGTGTGGAGAGTTCTTTTTAGCAGCTGTTGTTTGTGCCACTAGCATACTTTCTGTCAATCCCTTTCGAAGCATCATTAATTCCCAGCACAAAACCTGAGTAAGCCACACACACACACACACACACACACCTTCTGCAGACTTGTGGTGTCCAGACTTCATGGTCATCGGGTTTGGAACTAAACTAAATGAAAATGAATACTTGCATCATTTTGCTGTAAAATTTGAGTTTGTGCTCTGAGTACAGAAGGACAATGATTAAAATCTGGGGTACAACCCAGTGGAAAGTTACCTTGCACAAATCCCCTTTGACTTGGTCAGGAGCTGTGTAAAACAAAGAAGGAGAGGGGTTTGGGAGAGTGAAACAGCCTTATGCCAACTGCTGATTTTCTGCATGGTCAAGACTGCCCATCTCAAGAACAGGTACAGTGGTACCTCAGTTTACAAACTTAATCTGTTCTGGAAGTCCGTTCTTAAACCAAAACCGTTCTTAAACCAAGGAGCGCTTTCCCTAATGAGGCCTCCTGCCACCGGTGCCCTTCCACCATTCGGATTCCGTTCTTAGACCGATGTAAAGTTTGCAAACTGGGACACTACTTCCCGGAGTACTTTGCGGTACTACTGTATTCATTATTTCTTTAAAATCCACAGTAATAATGGTACAATTTAGAACAAAAAATGTAGTGGCGTAACAGCACCGTAGAACCACAGAAGATAATCCTGAAAGCAGAATTTAGCAAAATAAATGGGCCTTACACACACCCTCCCCAAAGAAACATCAGAGAAGGAGTTTTTGTCATCTCTTTAGGACAAAGTTTTCACAAATTCAGGGCAGTTGCTGGAAGGTTCTGTTTGTGGTCTTCCCTGCTCAAGCTTATTCCACAGATGGCATGGACAGTAAGGTTTGCTGAGCCTCCCAACTGGTGTGTGGGTTCATAAGGGGAGAAGGGGTCCTTAAAGCAAGAGTGTCCCAGGCCATGCAAGGAAAGGTTAAAACCAACACCTTAACTTGGGCTATGAAGCAAATTGGCAATCAGTGTAGCTGGTGCAAAACAGACTGAATATGTGTCTGCTGATCAGTACCTCTTGTGCAGGAGTATTCTTTCCTAGCTGAAGCTTCTAAATCATATTCAAGGGCAGCCCCAGATGAAGCGCATTGAAGCTATCAAATCTAGATGATACAGAAGCATAGTGCAGCATGGCAAAGTCTGACTTACATTATTATTGGCTAGAGAAGGAAAAAGACACCCCTGGCAACACCTCTGGCTTCTCAAGGAGCAGTGCCAGATCAAGGAGCACTTTTTGCTGCTCATACAAGGTCACATAGACCCCATTAGTCACAGACAAACTAATCTGCTCCACACCAGTATGGTGTCACTTAAATTCATGGTTCAGAATATGAGCCTTAAAAAAACGGTAAGGTAAAGGACCCCTGACAGTTAAGTCCAGTAGCGGACAACTTTGGGGTTGTGGTGCTCATCTTGCTTTACAGGCCAAGGGAGCCGGCGTTTGTCCGCAGACAGTTTTTCCAGGTCATGTGGCCAGCATGACTAAGCCACTTCTGGCGAAACCAGAGCAGCGCACGAAAACACTGTTTACCTTCCCGCCAGAGCAGTACCTATTTATCTACTTGCACTTTGACGTGCTTTTGAACTGCTAGGTTGCCAGGAGCTGGAACCGAGCAACAGGAGCTCACCCTGTCATGGGGATTCGAACCGCCAACCTTCCAATCGGCAAGCCCAAGAGGCTCAGTGGTTTAGACCACAGTGCCACCCGCGTCCCCTAATATGAACCTTGTGTCCAATATGAACCTTGGAGACACATAATTCATTTTTTCCAATCTGAGGCAAGCACAATAATCCCATAGTTTTTCTCTGAAATAGTTTATAATTCAGGCTGGGGGCAGGGGGAAATCTATGCTTGCCCCTGAGTGTGGACCTAGTGCAATTGCTGCAGAGCTCAGAGCTTTTGAGAGTCTTAGCTAAATCTCTTAGCTACTCCACTAAACCAGCAACCAGCTCTTGAGTAAATGTCCATTCACCCTAGATTAACATCTTGGTAAAGATAACAAGCATTGTAATATTAGGAGAAAACACATAATCAGAGGAAAGGCTATCATATGAAGAAATTAAATTAGTGAAAGCAAAAGCAGATGTCATTAAGCAACAGAGCCCATAGAAATCTTATTTAAATTATTGAAATAACTTATTGACTCAAAGATGGTGTTTGCTTTTTGAGTGCACATGCAGATATAATAGGTATCTTTCAAAATTGACTTTGAAGTTACAATATAAACAGGGCAATCAAACAACATAATATGTCCCAATCAAACACTTCTCAGTGGTTAATAACATTAGGAATAAATTATTGATGATTTCTTGCAGGATGGTAATTTTCTTTGTTCTGCTGGGAGAGAGAAGAAAATGAAAACAAGCATTGAATGGTTCTCACTAATAAACGTAAAGCTACATCAGTTTCATTTCCTTGACCTGTGTCTTGAGTTGCTACCCAGCAAGCAGTTGAGAGAAGCAGGAATCTAACTCTGCCAAGAAAATGTGTATCGATTTATCCAGGCAACTAAAATGGTCTCTTATTTTCAGAAATCCCATTTCTCTCTAGGGGAGAGTAGGTATTCTAAGGAGGCAGTTTTCTCTCACTTTTTCGGCTACTTAAAAATAAAAAAATGAAAAAATTGATTACCATCCACAGTGGTCCTAACCCTGTGAGACAGAACGTTTTGGTTTCATGCACATCAATACCCCTGCATGATGTCGTGAATTGTTCCTTTGCCTTTGTGTCTGTTTGACTTGCCCATATGCACTCCTTGAAGTTGTGGTCTGATTCACTTGCCTAAAAATAGGCCTTGTGAAAGGTGAGGTCAGTGCACATAGCATTGTGGTTCTGTGATTGCCCCATCATGCAGTCTTCTGTCTGAAAAGAAGTAATCATTTGCAGTTGTGTGCTTAAAATTGCTCTTGTTATTCAAGGGCTTGTGTCAACGGTAATGACACAGTCGTGTCATGCCCAACCCAGGGTATACTTTTGCTCATGTGAATTCACCCTGCATCCCAGTGGAGTTCCCCGAGACAGTGGTTACAAGTCTGCAGGGAGCTTGTTGCTAGCTTCAGGAAAGATCTTTCACAAAAGGAAAACCCCCAGGTACAGCTAATTGGTTTGTAGATCTCAATATAGAGGAAGGAAGCTGAGGAGTGTTAAGCATCAAAACGATCCTTTTAGAACCTGTGCATGAAGGAAGGTGAGTTAAATGAATCGAATCAATTTTAGAGGGAGGCAGAGGTAAATGAGTACCAAGAATTCTGAGGAGTGACGTCCTGCTATGTCATACCCCATGAAACCTTGTAGACAAGGTCAAAACATCTGAGTCTCCAAAAAAGATAAGACTTGTAGAGGAATGCCCCATCCTAAGATTACCTTTCCACCAGCCGCCTTGCAGGTCTTGGACTGTTTGGTGTTTGACTGCTTAGCAGACTCGGTGGACTCCAAAACAAGATGCTGTTTACACAGGGGCATAGCAGGGGGTCAATGAGGACTGGACTGGCACAGCGGGTTTTGTTCACCCTCTGCACCCTGCCCCTGCTTCTGCCCTGCATGCATGCACCTTGGGCGCTGGCAAATGCTGCAACACCACTGCTTTACACACCATTTATTTTTAACTCATGAATGTCCTTGTATGAGATTGAATAGTTATGGAGATGAAAAAGCAACTTTGTTCAGCTGAAACCACTGGTTCACTTGTATCAAAATTTTCATTATCTAAAACTTTTTCAGGGTGTCCCTCCTCATCACGTGTGGTTAACTCACCTTAGGAAGGAGGGTGTTAAAATCAGATACAGAAGATGAGACAGCAAATCTATTACACAGGGAGAATGGAAGGCCCCCTGTGACTCCTTAATGGAAGGGAAAAGGGAAATTTAGACCATGAAATTCCACAGGGCCACCCCTATTTTCTATCCACTTCCTCTTTCTCATAAGTAGAAGTTCCCTCTCTATCTTTCTCTTTGTCTAAAAGGAAAGTATTTGAGAATACCTGAAGACCATAACCAAGTGAACGATCAACATTAATTAGATTAACAAATGCTGTCAGCTAAACAGGAGTAAATCTCAAGGTCTTTTCTGCTGAGTTGTCACTTTCTCCAGCTTCTTATTGTTCTGTCTTCTTGCAGATTGATAGAACGACTGTGCAATACTAAGTGCACTTTGTGCATTGCCAGAGCACTGCTTTAGGCTGCCCCACTCTTTTATATCTGGGAGAATAAGAAGGCTGCTTGTCAGTATGTGGTAGAGAGACGGGGAGAACCCAGAAAAGCACTAGTCTCTAGCAACTCCTCCCAAAAACATTCCCAGTTCCAGCAGCATCCATGGAACTTTGTAAGACAAACTTGGAGGGAGCTGGTTGCCATGGGCGTAGCCTGGATTTTTGTTAGGCAGGGACAGCCTTTTGTTGGGGGGGGGGCAGAACCTCATATTTGTATTGATTTTGATGGGGGAGCAGCTGCCCCCCTTGGCTATGCCTAGGCTTGTTGCAATGTTTTTTTAAACAAAATTGCCTTGCTGCTGAGCAGGGAGCAGATTTCTCCAGCGACCGACTGCAAAACATACAGAGCGGTATTGCACAGAATGCAGTGGTACCTTGGTTTATGAACGTAATCCATTCCAGAAGTTCGTTTTTAAACCAAAGCACTCTTAAACCAAGGTGTGCTTTCCCATAGCAGCGGGGGACTCAATTTACAAATGGAACACACTCAACAGGAAGCGGAACATGTTCTTATTGCAAGGCAAAGTTCACAAACCAAAACACCTACCTCTCGGTTTGTAGCGTTCTTAATCCAAGTTGCTCATAAACTAAGCTATTCTTAAACTAAGGTACCACTGTATTGTAAATAGCCATTGATAAAAACATCCTTGGATTCAAATTAGGTGTGACTTTGATCATGTAATTTGCTGTTTAGTAGCTGGTTTTTGTTTTAATACCTGCTATTGAATTCCATTGTTTATGCTCCGCGAGAAGTACATCTTATTGTCTGTTGTGGTCATCCAACATTCAGCTTCATTGGATAACTCCAGATTCTAGTATCGTGAGAGAGAGAGAGAAAATGTTTCCCTATCCATTCTCTCAACACCATACTTTATTTTTTACACCTCGATCATGTTCCCACTACCTTACCTTTTTTCTAAACTAAAATGCTTCAAATGTTGTGACCTTTCCTTATAGCAGAGTTGTTTCAGCCCTATAATAGTTTTGGTTGCCCTTTACAGAACCTTTTCTTGCTCTACATTATACTTTTTGAGGTGCAACAACCAGAATTTTGCACCATATTCCAAGTGCGGTCGCACCGTAGATTTGTAGAATGACATTATTATATTGGAAGTTTTATATTTGAAACCTTTCCTAATGATGGCTTGCATGGAACTGACCCTTTTTTCATGGCTGCTGCACACTGGGTCAACTTTTTCATCGAGCCATATTCATGGTCAGCCACCACCAGTTCAGACACTGTGTTTATGGGAAACTAGCTAGGTTTGTTTTTTGCCCCAATGTGCTTTACTTTACACTTGCTTAACACTGAATCATATTTGCCAATTTAATGCCCATTCAGATGGTTTGGAGAGATCCTTTTGGAACTCCTTGCAATTTTTTTGTTCTTGCCACCCTGAACAATTACAAACACCCGAGTCCTCACCCATAACTCCAGGTCATTTATGAATCAGTTAAAAAGCACAGATCTCAGTACTGTTGCTTGGGAAAAACCCATAACTCAAATCTCTCCATGCTGAAAATGCCATTTATTCATACACTCCACTTACTTTTTTTTAACCAGTTATCCAATGACTCACAAGTCTTTGGTGGGGAACTATCCTGAAAGCTTTTTGGAAGTCTGTGTACTCAGCACAGTGCCTGTTGGATCATCCCTATCCACTTGGCTGCTGTTCACCATGTGAAAGAGTTCCCATTGGCACCAGTCGAGGTGTGGTCCTAAGCTACTTGCTGTTGCTATATCTGTTACATTGCTTTTGAAATCAGGTTTATGATGGGGGGAATTGGAAGGTTTTAAGTTTGGAATCTAAAAACCTGGATACAGAGTTCTTTTATTATTATTTTAAAAAGGGTATGTCAAAGATGGGTGTTAGTTCTTCTATTCCTCTCAGCTCCAGCCATCATGACTAGTGGTTACAGATGATGGGAGCTGGTATTCTGGAACATCTGGAAAGCCACATGTTCTCCATCACTGGCCTAAAGGGACACAACTTTGGGTTTTGTAGTGAGTATCACATCCAACACCTGCAAAGCAGAAAACAACGACAACAATATACCACCCTATACCCAGAGTGTGCCGCTTGAACTTGCCGATCAGAAGGTCGGCGGTTCGAATCCCTGCGATGGGGTGAGCTCCTGTTGTTTGGTCCCTGCTCCTGCCAACCTAGCAGTTCAAAAGCACGCTGTGCAAGTAGATAAATGGGTACCTCTCAGGCGGGAAAGTAAACAGCGTTTCCGTGCGCTGCTCTGGTTTCGCCAGAAACCGGTTAGTTATGCTGGCCACATGACCTGGAAAAGCTGTCTGCGGAAGCAGACAAATGGCAGCTCCCTCGGCCTGTAAAGCGAGATGAGCGCCACAACCCCAGAGTCATTCGCGACTGAACTTAACTGTCAGGGGTCCTTTACCTTTATACTACCCTATACCCAGAGGTCTCAGGTTGGTTCACAGAACAAAATCAAAATACAAAACCACCAAATACATAATCAAAATAAAAACAACAACAATCCAATAACCGCTCTCCCCCACAAAACCCCCCGCATTTTAAAAGAGAATAGGATACCAATCAAATCAACCAAAGGTGTATAGATGCTAATAGGAATAGAACTCTGGAAATGCGTAAGCTCATGTTCTAAGGTAAATCTGGCTGCCACATTCATTGGTATGGTGCTGAGGCCCACAGGCCCCCATCTTCTCTGAAACTGGAAGGTTTTTAAAGCTGTTGTATTTCCCCAGAATCTTTCATGTACTAGAAGGCATGGTAGCCATCTTCTGAATCTGATGCATAACCGGACGCCTCTTGTGTCTTTAGTCAATAAATCCACATTCTTCCCAGTACACAGAGGGAAAATGCAGCCAGCATTTTTGAGAAATATATCAGTATTGTCAATTTCCCTGCAGGTTCTGGGAATATAGCTGCTATTCTTGTGTCATGTGCTGAGGGAACAACCACCATGTTCAGAACCATGGGCAAATTGAAAGGATCCAGAAACAGTGAGCCAAATAGGCTTACTCTGTGTACTGGGGGGTTTCCAGATAGGTAACTGGACTGTTGAAGGGAGCCAGCATTTGTCTCTGGATCCCAGTACTATAATGTACTTATAGTAATGGGCAACTTTGCTTTTGCCAGAAGAGCAGGAGCAGGAAAGGAGATGGGCTCTTCCAACTGGAGTCAAACTTTCACTTGGGGAACATTGATTTAGACTTTCACATATATCTGTCATCTCAGTATATGTGCTTGTGCAGGTAATATCTCTTGAGTTGGAATAATTATCCTAAAGAAAACACTGAGTTCCCGTAGGAAGCAATATAGCCCACAGCTGTTTTCAGCACTGGGCTGACATATTTTATTTTATTCTTTTTACTTAGATAGATAGCCCTCTCTATCCCTGGGGGCTGAGGGTGAGGAGCAGTCTTGGTAAACAGAAGCAATAGAATGCGACAAAAACAATTGCACACAAACATATATATATATATAGAGAGAGAGAGAGAGAGAGAGAGAGAGAGAGGAATGTTAAAGTACACAGCCAAAATAATTATTTATTCATCCAAACTTTCTACCTTCTAACTTTCCACCTAGACTCACCTAGCATGGAACTTGTGCATGGCTGCCTCGAAACCCCAACACATTGCAAAAAGGTTCTAAAGCATGTGCTGAGCCTCTCATACCTGCCAAGGTTGTGTTTTGGTACGACCCTGGGTATGATTGGGTTTTGCCTTTTTGTCAGATGACTTGGCTTGAGTAGCTTGCAGAAGTAAGCTCAAGCATACAGAAATTCAGATCACCAGCTTCCTCCACTCAGTGGAGCTACTGTATTTTTCACTCTATAAGATGCACCAGACCATAAGACGCACCCAGTTTTTGGAGGAGGAAAACAAGAAAAAAAAAATTCTGAATCTCAGAAGACAGAACAACAAGAGGGATCGCTGTGCAGCGAAAGCAACGATCCCTCTTGCTGTTCTGGCTTCTGGGATAGCTGGGCAACCTGCATTCACCCCATAAGACGCACACACATTTCCCCTAACTTTTTAGGAGGGAAAAAGTGAGTCTTATAGAGCAAAAAATACGGTATGTTGGGGTTCTAGAGCAATGTATAGGAAGTTGTGGAGGAGCCACAGCTCCAACAGAAAATGACTGCTAATGCACCCCTGTTGTTCAGACTTGGAAAGCCTTAATGCTTGGGCAGAATGTTGATGACCATTGCACATGCACAGACTAATATTATTTGCAATGTGTGAGAGCTAAGTCCTCCATGTGGACCCCAGAGCCCTAGTTGAGCTGTACCACTTCAGGATTGCAAGCTTGGATGTCCTCCCCCATTAAAAATTCCCTGCAAGCCACTAGGAAGGTGGTTAGGTTGGAACTCTTCTTTAAATGCCAGTTTCATATGTGCATAGTATTTCTTTGTAATGTGGGGGCAGGATTCAAACCTATCAATCTGAGGTAGTACAGTCCAGCTAGATATTCATCTAGTTGTTCCTGTGTTCCAGCTCCTGTAGGTCAACAGAGTTCTTACCAGAAGATTACAGGGGAATCTGTGCCCATGGTGTAATGTATTGCTGATGACATGCCCAACATAGACACCTCCTGCTCCATAAGAGGGGAAAGCTGGCTTAAAAAGACACAATACTGTAAGTTTAGTAGGCTGTGGTCACCTCAAAGGATAGAATAGATGGAGCCCCCCAAGCCAACATGAAGTATATTAAATTGCATTGCAAAGATAATAATGACTGTCAGGGGTTCAGAAGCAGAGACGCAGAGAAGGGAGGAGACAGAGAGCGAGGGGGAGGAATACGAAGGAAAGATGAGTGGGGATGACGAACCGAGATCGCCGAGCTTATCCAGTGAGTCCGAGGATTCCCAGAAGGGAGCGCCAGCAGTCAGAGCAAGGGGGGAAAGCAGGGGGACACCCCAGGAAGAAGGGTCCAGAGAGGAATCAGAGAGCAGCAGTTGGAGATCGGGACCCACGTACCCAGACGGGAACAGCGGGGAGAAAGGGGACCAGATATCGGGTTCCGGAGGCTTTCAGAAGGAGGGAGGGCATGAGTCAGGAGTAGTCACGCCCACCTCGGGGAGCGACGAAACGATCAAGAGGAAGGTTGAGAGTTGGGCGCGCGCGCCAAGTTCAAATGTAGCGGAAGCTGGCGCAGTAAGCAGCCCAGAGAGTGAACCAGGTCCCAAAGCCCGCCGCAAGGAGGCGGAAGGGTCAGGGGGGTCCGCGTCAGAAGAGAGTAGGAAAAAGGAGACCCCGGGGGGCAGAAGGACCCAGAGACGGAGGGAAAGGCGCAGGAGGTGGAGCAAGGCTAGGGTATTAAGCTGGTGTGCTAGAGGCGGAGACTCAGACGGGTCTTCGCCGGTCTGACCTAGAAGAAGTAGGGCTGCATATCGCAGTTTGGAAATGGAAGCTGTAATCCAATAAAGACTCTTTTAACCTGAACGCTGGCTAACGTGGTCCTATGTGAGCTGGGACTGAGTGGCAGCCCTGACAGTAAGACCCGTCTCTTTTAAGCTTCGGACACCTGATACCTCGCAGCGGAGGCAGAAGCAGCGAGAGGAGGAAATTGGTGTTTGGGAGCGAGCTCACAACGGTTGGCAGAGATGACGGAAGCAGAGAAAATTTTAGCGCTGCAACAGGCAGTGACCCAATTGAACGCGGAGGTACAGGCATCCAAGAAAAGGGAGGAGGATGCGGCAGCCGCCTACAGAGATCTCCACGCCAGGTTTGAAGCATTGGTTAAGCATGGGCAGCCAGGACCCAGACCGGAGGGGGTTGGGTTGGCACGGAGAGCAGGAGGGCTTGTGGCTCACTTCGATGGGAATTTACAACAGTACCCCAATTTTCGAGCAGACGTAATGTGCGCACTGCAACTGCTGGCGAAAGACTTTAGGGATGAGGAAGAGAAAGTGGGGTTTATACTATCCCATTTGCATGGGGATGCTAAAGCGTGGCTACGCAATTTGTGGAGGGATAAAGATCCGGCGCTTCAGAATGCAGATGCCTTTATCAAAGCGATGGATGCGTGCTTTTTATCTACCATTGACGTGGATCTTGCCCGACGGGAGATTCATGGACTGAAACAAGGGAGGGCGAGCGTACGCCAGTATCACGCCCGCTTTTTTGCGCTGGTCAGTGCCTTGGAATGGGACCGGGATTCGCCCCCAGTCAGAGACCTCTTCTGGGAGGGATTAAGCAGTGCTGTTAAAGACGAAATTGCGAGGGGGGAGAGGCCCCGGAGCACGCAGGAGGTGGTCCAAAGGGCGCTGACTGTGGGGGTGAGGCTGGAAGAACGTCCGTGGTGCAGAGACGAAGGACGTGGAGGGCGCGAAGCAGCGAGAAGTTTCTCTTTCGTTCCCAGGGACGCTACGCGTGCGCAATCTACACCTCCGCCAGGAGGGGGAGTGGAACCTATGGAGGTGGGAGGAGCCAGGGCTCAGTCAGCTACCAGAGCCCCTGCACCGGCGGCAGTCAAGACTAAACCTCCTAGAGGGACCAGGAAGTGTTATATATGCGACAGCTCTCAACACTTGGCGAAAGAGTGTCCCCAGAGGAGCTCCAAGCACACTGCAGCCTCCGCAACGGTGAAAGCGGCCACGCAACACAGCGAACACCAGCAGGGAAACGACGATGTCTGGCTGGAGACAGAGGCACTGGGGCCCAGCCAGACGCATCACTGAAGCAGTCCCCAGCGATCTTGCAACCCACAGACCCCCTCCCACCCAAACCAGTAGTGCAACTCACAGCATCTCTCCAGCTGCCCGATGGCGTCACTATCGAAGTCCCGCTTTCTGTGGATTCTGGAAGCAACGCAGACTTTATAGCACAGGATTTTGTGGAGCAGCACGCTATACAGCTATTGCCGGCCACTCTGCCCCTGCAAGTCGTCACAGTGGATGGCAGAGAGTTGCTGGGGGGGCAGGTGGTGAAGCAAACGCCGCCAATGGTGATGCGCCTTGGCAACCACAGGGAAGTCATCAGTTTTAACGTCACACGACTGTCGGACACACCCATTGTGTTGGGCATGAGTTGGCTGGACAGGCACAGTCCGACACTGGCTTGGTACCAGCGACAGCTGATCTTCGGCTCCTCTTACTGCGCAGAACACTGCATCCTGCCCGGACAGGAGGCAGAGGAGGAGGAATCACAACTGCAGTTGGGAACGTTGCAAGCAGTCCCCCACAAATACGCAGACTTTCTGGAGGTCTTCTGCGAGAAGGAGGCAGACAAGTTACCACCGCACAGGCAATATGACTGCAAGATTGACCTCCTACCAGGGGCGACGCTACCGAAGGGGAGGCTGTATTCCATGTCTGAGGATGAACTACAGGAACTCAAACAGTTCATAGATCACAATTTGGAGCGCGGTTTCATCCGGGAGTCCAGGGCAGTAGGGGGCAGTCCTGTTTTCTTTGTGAAGAAGAAGGACACGCCCCAAAAGAGGCTGGTGGTGGATTTTCGCCTCTTGAACAAGATGACCAAGCCCTCTGATTTCCCCATGCCCAGGATTGACGACCTACTGGCGACGGTGCGCAAGGGACGCGTGTTTACCAAGTTGGACCTGCGAGGGGCGTACAATCTCATCCGCATGAGGGAGGGCGATGAGTGGAAGACAGCCATGTTCACGCCTCTGGGCACCTACGAGTACAGAGTGATGCCGTTTGGATTGCAAAACGGTTCTCACTGTTTTCAAGCTTTCATGCATCATGTGTTGGCGGGACTCCTCTACAAGAAGTGCGTCTGCTTTCTGGATGACATCCTGATATTCTCCGAGTCGCAGCAAGCGCATGACCAAGACGTTCGGGAGGTGCTGGAGAGGTTGCAGCAGCATAGACTGTACGCCAAACTGGAGAAGTGCCAGTTCGACACGACGGAGGTGGATTTCTTGGGTTACAAGTTGTCGGACAAGGGGCTAGCCATGGACAGCGCCAAGGTGCGAGCGGTGTTGGATTGGAAGAGCCCGCGCAACCGGAAGGAGGTCCAGCGGTTTGTCGGCTTCGCCAACTTCTATCGCAAGTTTATCAAAGGGTTCGCGATGCAGACGGCGGCTATTACGGACACGCTAAGCTCCAAGAAAAAGAAATTCATCTGGACGGAGCAGGCAGAGCAGTCCTTTCAGGCACTCAAGCGTCTCTTCGCGTCGGAAGAGCAACTGCTGCATATCGACCCCAGCAGACCGATGCGGGTAGAGACAGACGCGTCCGATAGAGCAGTGGGAGCTGTCCTGCTGCAGAGGGACCCACAGGGGGTCTGGAGACCGGGAGCGTTCTACTCCAGAAAGCTCAGCAAGTCGGAGCAGAACTACACCATCTGGGACAGGGAGTTGCTTGCCATTCATGCAGCATTCAAAGCATGGAGGCACTTCCTGATCGGCGCCAAGCACACGGTGCAGGTCTGCACGGACCACAAGAATCTGGAGCACTGGCGCACGGCGAAGTTCCTGAACCAGAGGCAGATACGTTGGGCGGAGTTCTTTGCTGACTTCGATTTCCGAATAGAGTACGTCCCAGGCGACACCAACATCATGGCGGATGCACTGTCCCGAAAACCGCAATACCTCGAAGAGGCGACGCCAGCGGCAGCCATGCACATCTTCGCGCCAACAGCGTGGGCGTGCGCTTCAGCCACAGTAGACCTGGAGGCGGTGCGGCGGGCGTTGCAGGACGACTCATTCGCGCAGGCGAAGATGGCCGAGGTGCACAAGGGCACGGCGAAGAGCGACGAGTTCCAGATACGGGACGGCTTGCTCTTACATAAAGGGGCCATCTACGTGCCTGGAGATGAACTTCGTGCCAAGGTACTGCAGCAGTTGCACGACGCACCCACGGCCGGGCACTTTGGCACGGAAAAAATGGTGGAATTAGTCGCAAGGGACTTTTGGTGGCCCAGACTGAGAGGGGAAGTCGCGGACTACGTCGCGAGGTGCGACACCTGCCAGAGGGCCAAGCCGGTGCACAAACCACCGGCGGGACTGCTCGAACCGCTGCAAACGCCGTTTGAACCGTGGGAGAGGGTGGCCCTGGACTTTGTCACGGATCTACCCAGCTCGAGAGGCAAGACGGCTGTACTAGTGGTGGTGGACTTGTTCACCAAGATGGCACACTTCATACCGTGTGCGAAGGTGGCCACGGCAGAACAAACAGCCAAACTGTTCATAGATCACGTGTTCAAAGTGCACGGGCTGCCGCGGTCTATACTGTCCGACCGCGGTCGCCAGTTCATCTCGAATTTCTGGCAGAAGCTGATGGGCTTCCTGAACGTCAAAATCAACCTGACATCAGCGAGACACCCGCAGACCAACGGGCAAGCGGAGAGGGTCAATGCCATCATGCAGCAGTACCTGAGATGCTATGCCAATCAACAGCCTGCGACGTGGGTGGATTACCTGCCGCTCGCCGAGTTCGCCTACAACAACACGAAGCACGTGTCCACAGGGGTGACACCGTTCTTCGCCAACAATGGGAGGAATCCCAGAACCTTCCCGGGACTGGACAGAGTGGGGGAAGGGGAACCGCAGACGGCGGACGCTTTCGCGTCTGAGTTGCAGGAGGTCCACGATCAACTCCGACGGCAGCTGGAGCTAGCGAAGCACGCATACAAGGTGCAAGCGGACAAGCACAGGCGGGTTGGCGAAGAGATCCGAGTGGGAGACTGGGTCTGGTTGGCAGCCCACGCAGTGCCGACCAGATCGTTAGCCAAAAAGAAGTTGGGGCACAAGCAACTCGGTCCATACCAAGTCGAAGCGCAGATCAACCCAGTAGCTTTCAGGCTGGTGCTCCCGGAGGGTTCCAGGATGCATCCGGTGTTCCACAGGTCGGTGCTCACTCCCTACAGGACACCTCACAGGTTCCAGGAACCAGGAACAGCACCGAGTCCGTCTCAGGAGCGGTCGGAGGCGGGAAGATTGCCACAGCAGGACCCCATCAACGAAGTCACGGAGATTTTGGACTCCAGATGGGGGGAAGACGGAGTGGAATACCTCCTAGCCAGAGAGGGCACCCGGGCTAGTGCTAATAGCTGGGTGCCAGACTATGCTTTGGAGGAACCCCTGCTCAAGGACGAGTTTCATGCCCTTTTCCCACACAGACCCATGCCAGCAGGCTTCTTCGACGACTGGTTGTTCACGCCCACACTTTCCTCCAGCACGTTCCATGGCTTCGACTCGGACGGGGAGCCCGCACAGCGCACACATTCCCCAGAGGGGTCACCGGAGGGTTCGGCGTCCGACACCTCGTATTGGTGGGACGATCGGCCAGAGGAGCAGTGGCGCCGGAGGTGGCTGGAGATGCCAGGTCAAGCGACCGACGCAGAGACTGACATGGACGTGTGCGGGGAGGATCTCGGTTTCGAGCACGGCGGCACTGAAATGGAGGCGGAGCAGCTCACCGTTGACGAACGCGAGGAGGAAGACTCGGAGGTCTTCAGTTGGCGGCCAGCAACGAGGAGCGAACTGTATCCGGCATTCACTCCTGTGATGATGGAGCACCCTGCAACCACCCTTGAAAGTGGGGAGGGGGGAAGGGGGGGCTTCGAGGGGGGGATGGATGTCAGGGGTTCAGAAGCAGAGACGCAGAGAAGGGAGGAGACAGAGAGCGAGGGGGAGGAATACGAAGGAAAGATGAGTGGCGATGACGAACCGAGATCGCCGAGTTTATCCAGTGAGTCCGAGGATTCCCAGAAGGGAGCGCCAGCAGTCAGAGCAAGGGGGGAAAGCAGGGGGACACCCCAGGAAGAAGGGTCCAGAGAGGAATCAGAGAGCAGCAGTTGGAGATCGGGACCCACGTACCCAGACGGGAACAGCGGGGAGAAAGGGGACCAGATATCGGGTTCCGGAGGCTTTCAGAAGGAGGGAGGGCATGAGTCAGGAGTAGTCACGCCCACCTCGGGGAGCGACGAAACGATCAAGAGGAAGGTTGAGAGTTGGGCGCGCGCGCCAAGTTCAAATGTAGCGGAAGCTGGCGCAGTAAGCAGCCCAGAGAGTGAACCAGGTCCCAAAGCCCGCCGCAAGGAGGCGGAAGGGTCAGGGGGGTCCGCGTCAGAAGAGAGTAGGAAAAAGGAGACCCCGGGGGGCAGAAGGACCCAGAGACGGAGGGAAAGGCGCAGGAGGTGGAGCAAGGCTAGGGTATTAAGCTGGTGTGCTAGAGGCGGAGACTCAGACGGGTCTTCGCCGGTCTGACCTAGAAGAAGTAGGGCTGCATATCGCAGTTTGGAAATGGAAGCTGTAATCCAATAAAGACTCTTTTAACCTGAACGCTGGCTAACGTGGTCCTATGTGAGCTGGGACTGAGTGGCAGCCCTGACAATGACCTTTGTTTTTTCAAACTGAACTTAATGGACTTTAAAGTGTTTTAACCTGTCTTTGGGTGGATTGTGTTATTATTCCAACTAGAACAGCTTCCCGACTTTTCTCGTTATCAGAGCATCCTGGAGTTTGGAAAGAAAACATACCTTTTCCACTTTTGCTTCATCTCTCTCTTTTTTCCTCTAAAGGGCTGTTTGTGCCTTTAGGATCAGGAAAACTGGAATCTTATGTGACGCCTCCCAATGGAGCTTTGATTCTATGCCCAAAAGGCACTTAGTGCTTCACTTAATATTAACAGGATGTGAGCGAGGTTTCACTGCGACCTTTGGAACTTTCTATAACAGGACACTTTGAGTATTTAAAACACACACAACACAAGCCCAGAGCGGCAGGACTGCAGTTTAGCATAAGGCTAAAGTGTTGGTGGAAGACATTTATGTAATGTTAACAGCCAATGAATACCTTACACTAGTGAGTATCTGGACTGAAATGACACAAACATTCGTATTCTATGGCTAGAAAAAAAAGAAAAGAAAAAACAATCTACCATATTTTTCGCCCCATAGGGCGCACCTATTTTTTGGGGGGGGGATAAAGAAAAAAATATATTTCCCCCCCAGGTGCGGGGCTGGGGCGGGGGAAGCCCGAGTTTCCCCAGACCCCAGCTCCCAGAACAGGCTGCTATCCGCAAGCCACGGCTAGCGGAGAGCTCTGCAAAGCCCGAAGCCTGGGGCGTGCTGAGCTCAGCGCAGCCCAAGCTTCTGGGTGCAGGCAAGCTCTCCTCAAGCCTGGAGAGCGAGAGGGGTCGTTGCGCACCGACCCCCCTCGCTCTCCAGGCTTCAGCGAAAGCCTGCATTCGCCCCATAGGACGCACACACATTTCCCCTTCATTTTTGGAGGGGAAAAATTGCATCCTATAGGGCGAAAAATACGGTATGTCAAAGGAATATGAACTCCTCAAATCAAATCAGATTTTGGGAAATGGTGTCTTCACAGGCAGAGACTGCAAGTTAGAAGGAAATTTGCTAAAACTTCATGTATTCTTTGGGATACAATAGTTGAGTTTTGGCACATCCTGTGTTTTTTTGGGAAGTACTTTGGGATGGGCCCAGTGTTTCTGATTTTTGCTGTTCCAGTTAGCCCCTCCCACCCCTCTTACTGTTTGATTGAATGATGGCCTCTGTCTTCTGTATCTGGTGGTCTCTCCCTGTCTCTGTTCCTATTCTTTTTTCATTCTCCTTTTCTTAAACAGACAAACAAACACCTAAATGTTGGAGTTTGGTATATATTGCAATGGTGTGCAGAAATAGTCAAGTAAGACTGCCATTTAAAATATTAATAGAAAGTTAACTTTTATTAACTCCAAGCAAACAACACCATTCTGAGCACAAGTTGACACATGTCCACTATGGAGTCAGGAGCTTCAACAAAAGGGACCATAACACTAGGACACAGAAACAAAGACTGGCTGGTGAAGAAGGAACATAGAAAGTAAAAGTGTGAGGAACACAAGCTACATGACAACAAATGTTATTAAAGAGAGAACTAACAGGAGGAAGAATAGGTAGCCTTCCATTGGTCACTGCTGGTTCGAGTCCCTACAAGCATTTTTGCTTTTACTCCCGAAAGAGAGGAACCATTGGTGGTGGTATTGTTGGCACAAGTCACTTTAGATGGGAGTATGACCCTTATTGGTCACAACTGGCTAGTTCATAGCCAATGGTCCTGGGTGTGATTCTGGTGCTGAACCTCTGATAAGAGGAGATTCTTGCCTGTTGCAGGTAAACAGGAAGGGGGCTGTTTAAAAGCCTGGATCATATGTGTAGATTTGGGTAGGAAACCTTTGGCTTCAATGTTCAGAGTTCAAGGGACCGTTGAACTGGTGAACCAGCTACTGGAATGTGCAAAACAGGGTGGACAAAACAGGATGTGCCAGATGTTTGAATGAGTCGGAGGACATACTGAGGCAAAGAACTGTTCTGAAAGGATATGAACTGTTCTTAAAGGAACGGCTAAGGGAACTGTTCTTATGAGGACTGTTCTTATAAGAACTGTTCTTATGAGGAACAGCTAAGGGAGCTGGGCATGTTTAGCCTGGAGAAGAGGAGGTTAAGGGGTGATATGATAGCCATATTCAAATATATAAAAGGATGTCACATAGAGGAGGGAGAAAGGTTGTTTTCTGCTGCTCCAGAGAAGCGGACACGGAGCAATGGATCCAAACTACAAGAAAGAAGATTCCACCTAAACATTAGGAAGAACTTCCTGACAGTAAGAGCTGTTCAACAGTGGAATTTGCTGCCAAGGAGTGTGGTGGAGTCTCCTACTTTGGAGGTCTTTAAGCAGAGGCTTGACAACCATATGTCAGGAGTGCTCTGATGGTGTTTCCTGCTTGGCAGGGGGTTGGACTCGATGGCCCTTGTGGTCTCTTCCAACTCTATGATTCTAGGATATGCTGAGACTAATAATTATTCATGAAGATAATGTGACGAAAGCTATCATTTAGTCCAACCCCCTGCAAATACAAAGAAAATGCAGCTGTCCCATATGGGGATTGAACCTGAAACTATACAAAGGCTGGAAAATCCTTGGCACAGAACGTTGCTATCCTGCTGCAGAGGTGGCCGCCCACAGACTCTTGGAAAAGATCACCCTTTTTAGTGAGTCTGCCCATCTGGTAGGTGTGAATGAGAGGAGTGAATGAGTTCTTATTAGTTATTACCTGTTAATCAATAAAGGGTTATTTAAAGGAAGATTTGTGTCATTTTGTCTTTCTTGAAAACACTCTGATCTAAAAGAATCTCCTGTCACCAATCTTGTCACACTCCTCCAGATGTTGCTGGGAGTTGGAGTCCATCAACATCTGGGCCAAAGGTACCGCAACCCTTGTGTAGACCCAAGATTTGGCTACTGGCAAAACAGTGCAACCCGTGTATTACCTTTCAAAAATGTCGTGGCTGCTCCGCTTACGAGCACCAAGCATAGCCTTAGCTGCAGTACCGTAACCCGTTGCCTCTGCTCTTGTAACTGGAATGGCAGAATAAGATTTGGGTGTAAGAAATAGAGGAAAGGGTGTGCTAAGAGCAGAGAGGGTTGTCCTAAAAAGCCAAGTGACTGTTTGCAGAAAGTTCCGAAAATATGGGTGACTCTGGGAATCCTGGGGAGATTTTGTGGAAGGAGGAGAGTGTGTTGACTGCTTGACAGAGGCAAGTGGGGCAATATCAGAAGTTTAAAGCAGCATGGCAGGGGAAGGCCTGAAGGCAGCAGGAAAAGATGGGGCCAGTGTGGTGAAATATATGGGGAAGGGTATGGAAGACACAGAACAGGAGGGTGGTGTGGTTTTCTCTTTTACCGAAGAAAGAGAATGTAAGCTTCTGAGTTGCACAGAGATCTTCAGGCAGCACTTTGTTCATGTGCTTTGCTTGATGCAAAATCCCTAAGAAATGGATGAGGCAGAATCAATTGCAATGCTTTTTTGAAAGAAAACCTGCTTTGTTGCACTTTTGCCTTCCTGACCAAAGAATTGTGCTGAAAAAGGACCCAAAAGTTCCCCTTTGAAAGAAAGAAAGGGGAATAAAAAAAATACACTAACACAGCAGGATTAGATTTCTTTTAAAAATAAGGAATTAATTTAAGTAGATAATCCAGTCAGATAACCAATTTGCAACCTGGTCACCCTGTGTCTTCAAACTTCACAGCTATCTCCAGAAATGTTCCTGTGAGTTTTATCTGCTGAAGTTTCAAAGATTGGTTCTTTCAAAGGAAAAGGTGGGCCTGAACCCAGCTCTGTTGGAATAGTGAGGAACTAATGTTAGTGGGAGCCAGAATAGGTATTTTTTTAAAAGTCAATTGAAGTCGATGGGAATGTTTCAGCTGTTATTAATGAGCACCAAGAACAACCCCAAGAGACTATTTTTCAACAAGCAAATGAAAAAATGACCTATTTTGTGGGTTTTGTAAGAAGTGGAATGGTTTAAAAAACAGATCAAAACCCCATTGCTGCTTGCAATGTGTCTATGGAAGTAATTCAGATAAATGAAAAAAATGTACACATACATTTATGTATGTATCTTCCTAGAATAATAGAATAGAATAATGTGCAGTTGCGTAAAGGAGTAGGGTGAAATTGATTTGTCTTGCTTATGGAATGAAAAAAACAAAGCATATCAAATATATCCAAGATTGTTTGGGATGTACTGTAAAAGAAGGTGTCAGGATCTGTCAACCATCGCAGGGAACCAAATCACTGTAGCTATTTGGATCTGGCTTGACTTTACCTGCCCAAGCTGGCCACTGGCTCCTCCTCTTCCATAGGGAGGTGTATAAAGTACTTCCTTTACGGATTAACTTTGCTTGAGTTGACCCTTCCTGAACACTTTAACATGTCTCAGTGGGAAAATGGTTGGAAAGGGAAGCGTTAAGCACTCCCATCCCTTCTCTATTGCAAAGGAGATGGGGACATGGACCTTTGTAGCACAAAGTGTTGTTTGCCTCAAATATCTCATCTGTGAATTGCTTTGAATGGTCTTGGCTGAGTAGGAATGCTGCAGAATTGGAAAGGTTTATAGAAGCACAGACTTTCATGGAGCACTAATGACATCTGCTGTTTAGGGCCTTTAATCTAACAAGCTCAGAGTCTTTATAAACTTTCGTTGCTTGGATTTGATTGGTCAGAAGGCTTCCAGAGCTGTGTTGTTTAATTTGGCATACTGTTCCAGCAAGTGGAAATAGGTAGTTGCTATTACATTTTTGTGTGTGGAATGGGTCAGGCATGCATTTGTGGGAGAGACCCTAATCACAAACCTTACCTTTGAAACCAGGAGAGTGCTGAGTGGCTTGGGAAAACATGCACACTCTCTCACACACATACTGTTCATTGGATCACAGTGTGACTAGTACCCATGTTCAGGCCTGACTATTTGGCAAGCATGAGTTGGGGAGTCCTGTATTTGCTGTGTCCTGCAGTTCCATCCTGAGTGAGTCCTCTGGTGTCATGACACAGGGCAGCAGGATGGGGGTGTCTTTAATATTTCCCTTGAGATGTTCCAGGCTGGGAAATAAGAAAATGCATGGGTAGCCTCTTAACCTCACTGAGTAGCTCTGGCAGCCTTCCCATTGCAACACAAAAGCAAGCCTCTATAGTCATCACTGCAGACACTCCAAGTGTCCCTATTTTCCAGGGACAGTCCCGGATTTACGGAAGCCATCCTGGTTTCTGATTTGATCCTGGAATGCCCCACTTTCCCTTGGACATTCCTATTTTCAATGGAGAAGTGTTGGAGGATATGGAATAGGATTCTCAGTTTTCATTGGAGAAATGTTGGAAGGTATGATTTGCCAAGTGGTTGAGCATAGGCAGTGAGTTCCAGTCAGAGGTGCCAACCTGAAGGAGCGTTTCCACCCCCCATTGTTCTGCCCGGACATTGAGGTCCAGCGCCGAGGGCCTTCTGGCGGTTCCCTCATTGCGAGAAGTGAGGTTACAGGGAACCCCTGAAGGACCCTATCTGCTTGCGGACTGCTTCGCCAGAGTGGTGCATGCTCTGGTTATCTCCCGCTTGGACTACTGCAATGCGCTCTATGTGGGGCTACCTTTGAAGGTGACCCGGAAACTACAACTAATCCAGAATGCAGCAGCCAGACTGGTGACTGGGAGCGGCCGCCGAGACCTTATAACACTGGTCTTGAAAGACCTACATTGGCTCCCAGTACGTTTCCGAGCACAATTAAAAGTGTTGGTGCTGACCTTTAAAGCCCTAAACAGCCTCGGTCCAGTATATCTGAAGGAGCATCTCCACCTCCATCGTTCTACCCGGACAGGGAACCAGGCAGAGGGCCTTCTTGGTAGTGGCACCCTCCCTGTGGAACACCCTCCCACCAGATGTCAAAGAGAACAACAACTACCACACTTTTAGAAGACATCTGAAGGCAGCCCTGTTTCGGGAAGCTTTTAATGTTTGATGTATTATAGTATTTTAATATTCTTTTGGAAGCCGCCCAGAGTGGCTGGGGAAACCCAGCCAGATGGGCGGGATATAAATAATAAATTATTATTATTATTATTATTATTATTATTATTATTATTATTATTATTATTAAACCAGACAGAGGGCCTTCTCGGTAGTGGCGCCCACCCTGTGGAACACCCTCCCTTCAGATGTGAAGGAAATAAGCAGCTATCTTCTCTTTAAAAGACATCTGAAGGCAGCCCTGTTCAGGGAAATTTTTAATATTTAATGCTGTACTGTTTTTAACATTTGATTGGGAGCCGCCCAGAGTGGCTGGGGAAACTCAGCCAGATGGGCGGGGTATAAATAAGAAATTATTATTATTATAACTTGGGCCCCAGCCTGTGGGTGTCCAGTGGTGCACATGCGATGTGACGTCATGACATAATGTCATGTCTCATGCCACCCCCGCTCTCCAGCACCGATGTTGTGCTTCTGTGGCAGCAGCAGGCCCCAACAGAGGCCCCGTGGTGGAGACGGAGGCCTCGATCCAGTCGCCGCAGAGGTGCCAAAGAGCTGCAAATAAAGCCGTGGGCAGCAGTGGGTGGAGGCTGGGCACCCACAGTGAATTGTTTCTGGGTGCCCAGGCACCCAGGGCCCCCTGGAGTTGGCACCAGTGGTTCCAAGCCAAGACAAGACCTAGCCTGGTGAGTAAGATCTTGCTGGGTCAAGCTTGGAAACAAACATTTATCTGATTGCCTTTTTGAAGTGGGAGCATTTTGTAAATTGGAAGAATCTTTCTTTCTTACAACGAACTTTGATATGCGTGGGCAGGCAGGTTAGTAATCTTTTTGTGGGTCAGATTTGCAAATATTACATAAAAGTGTCCTAGTACATTCCCTGAGTCTACTGCTTCACTGGGTGATTTTCAGGTCAACGAGAGATAGAGGAAAGATTTCTCTCCAGTCACACTGTTCATAACACTCCTAATTTTGTAACCCTCTGTCATACTTCAGGATACAAGAATCTGCCTTATATTGCCTCATAAAATCTAGTGCTGTCTATTGCTCCTACTGGTAGTGATTTGCCAAGGTCTCAGAGGTAATTTCTTGGCCTGTTGTCAGAAATCTTGCATTGAGCTATGGCCCTTTCTCAATTCCGCCTTTTTCTCAGTCATTAATGCAGCCTTGCAAGTGGCCACTCAGCCACGTGTCTGGAGCAAGTAATAATTCCTTCTCAGCCTACAGCCTATGACACAGGGATCTCACATTGTTCTGTGTCTAGGTACATATTGTCCAGTAGGCTGTTAACCTTTTGTGCTCACCTGCAAGGTTGCAGCCATGGACATTCAATATTCTCAAAAGAAATGTCTTGATTGGGAAATCATTCTCATGGCAATCAAGCCTAATGTGGAATGCAATATGTCCTGGCTCTGAAATCTAGGGAGGCAGGAAATAATGGAAAACCTGTCAGATAGATAGATAGATAGATAGATAGATAGATAGATAGATAGATAGATAGATGATAGATAGATAGATAGCTTTCCTGCATGCGCATATGTTTGGGACATGTATCTACAAAAGTAGATTGGCCGTTATCCTAATGCAGCTCTAAATCACTGTTCCTCACATCACATGTGCGTTGTTATTATCCACAGTAAACATAAGTGAGCATCATTTTGCCTGTTGAAAATTTCCATGTTGAATGGAATACACAATTAAGTCAACTGTGCAGTCCATAAGCACTTGTTGTTGTTTAGTTGTGTCTGACTCCTCTTGACCCCATGAACCAGAGCACGCCAGGCACTCCTGTCTTCCACTGCCTCCCGCAGCTTGGTCAAACACATGCTGGTAGCTTTGAGAACACTGTCCAACCATCTCATCCTCTGTCATCCCCTTCTCATTGTGCCCTCAATCTTTCCCAACATCAGGGTCTTTTCCAGGGAGTCTTCTCTTCTCATGAGGTGGCCAAAGTATTGGAGCCTCAGCTTCAGGATCTGTCCTTCCAGTGAGCACTCAGGGCTGATTTCCTTCAGAATGGAGAGGTTTGATCTTCTTGCAGTCCATGGGACTCTTAAGAGTCTCCTCCAGCACCATAATTCCTTCATGGATCACTGCCTTGTAGTGGCGAAGGGGCTTGAATAACTCAGAGAAGCTATGAGCTATGCCGTGCAGGGCCACTCAAGACGGACAGGTCATAGTGGAGAGTTTTGATCAAACATGATCCACCTGGAGCAGGAACCGGCAAACCACTCCAGTATCCCTGCCAGGAAAACTCCATGGACAAAGACAACAGGCATATAAGCACCTGTGCTAGGGCCTTAATTGTGCATCCTGCCAATACATTTTCATTGCACATTTTCATTGCATCACTGACTTAAACTTGCTTCCTCTTCAAAACACTTATCCACCACAACAAAGATGGGGCTTTCCACACTGGAAGTCGGAAATCACAAATATTCAGGGCATGTCTAACTGTAACCACTAAGAGCTACATCTGTCATCTCTTTGTGCCAATTACTTGAAGTCTCTGACATAACTTGCTGCTGAGAGACTGATTACGATGAATGCAGAAGGAAGCGGCTCAGTGAAGGTGAAACGGATTTCTCTCAGTGCTTTGCTTTCCACAGGCGAGTGACCTCCTGCTGCTTCCGAGCCTCTTGGAAGAAGCCCGTTTCCCAGCCGTACTAAGCCTGCCACATTCAAGACCTTGCTGATTTATATAGATCATCAATTTGACAATTATACACACCTGCAGGCTTAATTGCCCCCATTTCCTTGAGCCGTGGGCAGATTTATGACTTTATCCAATTCTTGTAACTCTGAAACACGCTTGATTAGACCCAAAAGTCCTTTGCACTGATCAGTCTCTCAGCATTGCTGGTCTCTGGACCCTGTGACAGATCCTCCTTCCCTCCCTCCCTTCAGGAAAGATAAATTAACGAGCTGCACTCAGCCAGGTCTTCTTTCCATCTTTCTTTTTATTTGGCATGCTGGTGTATTAAAAAGCTGCTATGCTGTAACTCTGCGGGTGGAGTGAATTTGGAGGAAATAGGTGCTTGTGGCATACAATGTTGAAATCGTATAAACAAAATCAATTTTTTCTTTTTTAAAAAAAGGACTTTGGAATTTCACTTTGCAGTGTTTGAGTTCTGAGTGGATGCTGGGTTGTTGTTTGTGGGGGCAGATATTTATTTTTGTAGATCTGCGAACGCTCATGACAGATCTTGAATTTCCATCCCCTTCCACTGAAATGTTCAGGGTTATATTGAGCTGAAGAATGAAAATCAGGGAGGCATTGAAAGGAGAAAGTGTTGTAAAAATAGGTGATTTCTGTTAAAATAAAATTTCTAAACACTCTAAACAACTGTGTCTGAGAACAACTGACCATGGAACCAGCCATAACGGAGTCATCCTGCCCTGGACTTAATCCTAAGTGGCACCTAGAACCTGGTGCATGATGTGCTGCCAGACTAATTGGAAACGATGAGCACAGTGCTATATAGAGTGAATCTGATGTACAATTGCCAAGACTACAGAAGAGGAAACCTATCAAAAACAAGGAGCCTGGTTTAAGGAAGTTGAAAGGGAAAGAGGGTCAAGTCTCTCCACATCCCATGGGAGTTATTCAAAACCACGATAAAAGAAGCTCAGCTAGAATTTATACAGCAGGTCAGGAAAGTTCCCACCCTGCCAGTGTGTTAACAAGCCACAGGCAAGGAAAGATGCAAGAAGGCTGCCTTCAGAAAACTGAAGTCTTGCCCAAATTTGGAGAACAAAAAGGAACACCAACTTTGACAAAATAAGGGACACCAAAAGACAGAACGAAAAAATCCAGCCATTGTATATTTGGACTTTCAAAGAGGTTGTGACAAAGCCCTACATCAAATCTTCCTGAGTAAATTTACAGGCATGGGAGAAGAGGAACCTGGCGGCTTGGTGGATCGTGTCCTCAATCAGGGAGAGCACGTGTTGTGGTGAGATCACCTAAACTGTCTCCCTGTTGTGGGGCGGGATCGCCCCACTGGTTGCCCCTTGGTTGCTGGGGCAGAAATTTGGCCTGTTGGGTTTTCTTTTGGCTGCTGAGGGGCTATATAGGCTGCTGCACGTCGCTGAGAGCTTTCTCTTTCCTTCGACATGCATCAGATCACCCACCCTCCTTCCCTTTATTTTGGGCTGTTCTTTGGCCTTGCTATGCCTGTCTAGGGGTCATCTGTTTTTGGAGCAGGGGCCTGGTAGAAATTTTGCCATTTAACTGGTTGGCTGTTGCCATTTGGTTTTTGCCTACCGTGTAGCAAATCGTCACAACTTTGTAATTTGGTGGTTAGGCATTGGTTCAATGCTTTGTGGAGGGAATGTGGTTGGCTGTGCCTGCCCCTCCATTGCTGCTGCTAGGAAATTCCGTTAAAGGAACCCAGGGACTCGCCTTGCCTTTGTCTGCTCCCCTTTCTGGGGTTAGGGCCACGCCAGAGTCCCTGGGAGCATATGGGGTGAACTGGAGCCTGCACTCAACTCCGTGCTCCCCAAATATGTTTTCCCTTACTGACCTCTGGTGGAGCCCAGTTGTCAGTCCTGTTCCTGCCATGGGCTACTTTTAAAATGAGGCTGCATTTTAAATTGCATTTTAATCTGTATTTTAAATTGGGTTTTTTTCTCTCGCCCCCCCCCCCATTATGTTTTTACTGTAATTTTTCCTGTTGTTAGCTGCCCTGAGCCTGGCTCTGGCCGGGGATGGTGGGGTATAAATAAAAGTTGTTGTTGTTGTTGTTGTTACAGTGGTACCTCAGGTTAACAACTACAGTGGTGCCTCGCAAGACGAAAAGAATCCGTTCTGTGAGTCTCTTCGTCTAGCGGTTTTTTCATCTTGCGAAGCAAGCCCATTGACGGATTAGCGGATTAGCGCTATTAGCGCTAATAGCGGCTTTTAGCGCCTTATCGGCTTAGCGGATAAGTGGATAAGCTTAGAAAAAGGGGGGGAAAGGAAAAAAACCCCCGCAGGAACTCGCAAGACATTGTTGTCTTGCGAAGTAAGCCCATAGGAGATTTGTTTTGCGAAGCACCTCCAAAACGGAAAACTCTTTCGTCTAGCGAGTTTTCCGTCTTGCGAGGCATTCGTCTTGCGGGGCACCACTGTACTTAATTCATTCTGGAGGTCTGTTCTTAACCAGAAACTGTTCTTAACCTGAAGCACCACTTTAGCTAATGGGGCCTCCTGCTGCTGCCGCGCCGCCGGAGCACAATTTCTGTTCTCATCCTGAAGCAAAGTTCTTAACCTGAAGCACTATTTCTGGGTTAGCAGAGTCTGTAACCTGAAGCGTGTGTAATGTGAAGCGTATGTAACCCGAGGTACCACTGTATTAGGTAGTCAGGAACCAATGCCTAGGCAACCACTCACAGCTGAAATTCAATAAAGTTGTGACCAAAATTATTGCCGAAAACCTTAAACAAAAAATCTGTGTCTATTGTGTATTTATTTTAGGGGGTGGTTTTGGGGGTCTTTACACACAATTGAAGAAAGACCAGGAAGCAGAGAATAGAAATAAATGGACAATAGAGGGAAGTAAGCAGTGGAGCCCTCTAAGGATCATGATTAGAGCATGTACTTTTTAACTTGATCATAAATGATCTGGATTTAGGGAGATTGAGATTGCTAAAAATTCCAGCCTTGTGTTTACACTAATGGAGTCTGAGCTGGTGATGGCTGACCAGGAAAGAAAGATCTTGGAATTGTGGCAGAAGGCTCAAAGAATATAGATGCCTGGTGTGTGGCAGCTGTGAAAAAGGCCAACTCCACATTCAAAATACAGCTATAATTGTATCTTTATAGATGGCCACATTTAAGACTACTGACTACAGGTTCTGGCCGCCACACTTCAAAAAATAATACTTCTCAGCTGGAAAAAGTGAAGAAAAGCGCAAACAAAATAAGGGCTTGGAGCAATTCCCCTGTGAGGGAAGGTTACAACATTTGGGGCTTTCCTTCATTCTGCAGTACTTACAGCCTGGGGGTCACCAAATGAACCTGAATGGTGGGAAATTCAAGACAGAGAAAAGGAAATGCTTCTTCACACAGCATATAGTTAAAATATAGAATTCACCAGCACAAGATGTGATGGCCACCAACTTTGATGGCTTTAATGGCCCTGTTTAGGGAAGCTTTTAATGTTTAACAGACCATTGTATTTTAATATTTTGTTGGAAGCCACCCAGAGTGGCTGGAGAAGCCCAGCCAGATGGGCAGGGTATAAATAATAAATAATACATTATTATTATTATTATTATTATTATAAAAAGGGATTACACAAATTCATGGAGGACAGGACTATCAATGATTATTAGTCATGATGGTTTTATGATAATGGCAGGATTAGAGGCAGTGTGCCACTGAATACCAGTAACTGAGGAATATACACCTCCCATCTGGCTGGGTTTCCCCAGTCACTCTGGGTGGCTTCCAACCAAATATTAAAATACATCAAACATTAAAAGCTTCCCTAAACAGGGCTGCCTTCAGGTGTCTTCTAAAAGTTTGGTAGTTGTTGTTCTCTTTGACATCTGGTGAGAGAGCGTTCCACAGGGCGGGTGCCACTACCGAGAAGGCCCTCTGCCTGGTTCCCTGTAGCTTTGCTTCTCGCAATGAGGGAACCCCCAGAAGGCCCTCGGCGCTGGACCTCAGCGTCCGGGCAGAACGATGGGGGTGAAAACCCTCCTTCAGGTTTACAGGACTGAGGCTTTAAAGGTCAGCACCAACACTTTGAATTGTACAGAAACGTACTGGGAGCCAATGTAGGTCTTTCAAGACCGGTGTTATGTGGTCTCTGCGGCCGCTCCCAGTCACTAGTCCGCATTCTGGATTAGTTGTAGTTTCTGGGTCACCTTCAAAGGTAGCCCCACATAGAGTGTATTGCAGTAGTCTAAGCGGGAGATAACCAGAGCATGCACTACTCTGGCAAGGCAGTCATCAGAGTACTTCTTGCATTTTTTTGTTAAAAGGGGTGCTGGCAAGATGTGATGATCTCATTTTTGTTTCTCTGGGGAAGAAGCTTATGAAAGAGGGAGTGGCTGTATGTGGCACCAGAACATCTCCCCAAGAGCAATGGAATGGCTTCCAACATGATGGCTGCATATTGTTGTTTTTTTAATAAATATTTATTAGGTTTTCACAAATTTTAAAAGCACATACAATACACACAATACAAAAATATACATACAATAACAAACAAACACGTATAATTTCCACTCCTTTTTTCCCTTAAACTTATTTCCTCGACTTCCCCATACCTCCCCTTTCTGCATTCCAATTCCCAAAATTGTTTCAGCAAATCCTTCCCTCGATGGCTGCATATTTTCAGACACATCTCTCTTCGTGCTTTAAAGAGAAGCAAGGAACCCAGTTATGGGTGCTTGTGTGACACTGATAATAGAGAACTACAAAATAGCAGCGGCTTCTTACTTTTCACATAGAGGCAAACGCCGGAGCAAAAGCCAGCTTTTAGCTAAGTGTTCTCCCTCTGGATAGATGATGAACAACCAGCCGTCTTATTTTCATGCAGTAAGCCTGAATTTGCTGAAATAATATCTGATTCCAGTTGCCCTCTTGGCCGTTGCCATAATGAGCACTTAAACAAATTAGCCTGCAGGAATGGGCTGAGGTTTGAGTCCTTCTCATCTCTATAATGCACCCCCCCCCCAGTCCCACCACAATTGTCCGTTTAACCTCGCCTTCACAAATATGTTCAGATGTCAAGCCAAGTGCCTGGCAGATGGTTTAGAATAGATGGCCATTACCTTGACTGTCTGCCTTTAGCAGATATTAATTACCTTGATACAAACATCCTAGCTGACTTTGTGTGATGAAGGTGGCCCTGGGAATGACACACTCCCCTCCGTAGCGAAAGGGTTTTTTTGTTGTCATGTGGACAATTAGGATGGTTAAGTTTTAATATTTCGCCCTCTGTTATTTTTCTGCTCATCCTGTCTCCCTTAGACTCTTTTATTAATCTCTTGAAAGATACAGATACCCCACAGGTCTCCATCAGTGATAAAGCACCTTGGGGGCAATCTGAGCTGGAAATAGTCCTGACTGCTTTTCCTCTGCTTGGAGTGGCTACCTGCTATGGCTGAAGCTGGTTTCCTGTAGAGGAAAGTAACTCCAATGTCCAGGCAAAGCTTAGTTTAGTTTCTTCCTCAGAGGAGCCTGGAACAGAGAACAGGACTGTTTGCTTGCTGGACACCCTTACTCTCTGGTCATTCTGTTGCACTCAGAGGGGCCAGCTTCAGTGAGCCCCCGCCCCCAGCTTAATAATTAATCCAGCTTTTACTAATTTGCTGTAATAGGCTATAAAGAGACTGATTTATGCATATATAAATGCAATAATACTGCTGTTTAGTTCACATCAGTTATTTTGAAAGATCAACATGTCGTGGGGTTTTGTTTTTTGTTTTGTTTTTGACTGAACTACATTTAACAATGTGGAAGATTCAGAGCGTCTCCCATCAGGATTTCCTGGTGCTTGGATCATTATATCATTTCAGTTTTTAGGCAACACAGTATGAAAATATTAAACTTGCACACCACTTTTCTGGGTGACAAGGCTTCGTTGACATGGATTTAGGCTCAATCGCAATCTTCTATAATGGTGTGAACATAAATTGCATAAGGATAGCAAATACCTTTGCTCACTAAAAATCCAATAGAAATGATGAATGGCATGATTTGCTGTTATATGCACAAAGAAATAGTGATCACAAGCTGAATGACTAAATATACAGCCCTCCCCTTAATACCAATCGCCTGTTTATATAGATTATGGGTAGATTATCCTTGATCACTTGAATAATAAATAAATAAATAAATAAATAAATAAATAAATAAATAAATAAGGCTCTTGCTTGTAATTTATCCAAGTGTAAGTCTCTGGTACAGATTTAAACTCAGTTAATTTGCAGTGTTCTCCAGTTTTCGTATCTCTACATACTGCAACATCATGTTGCAAAGCCTCCTTTGTACAGGTTAGTGTTTGTTGCAAATCGTTAGGTGTTTTATGTGTATAATTGTGTTCATGCAAATAGTATTTGGTATCTTAAATTATATACCTTTCTTTTTATCAGTTTTGAAAAACAAGTTTGTTTGTTTGTTTGTTTGTTATCTTGCCCTTTCTTCCAAAGGAGCCCAAGGTGTAACAACAATAGCTCTTAAAAATAGAGGAGCAGGGCTGGACATTTAATTCAGAATTAAGTCAGTCAGTCATTTGCTTGGAATCTGACAATGGGGGCCGGTTTGGTTACACAAGCCCTTTCCACGTATTTCCCACATACAATTGCATATGTGGCCACATAGCTGAACTGACATGGAATTAGCCGTCTTTGAGATTATCCTGTTCATTTCTCTCCAGCTTGCAGAATTGAAAATTCCTGAAGGATTGTGTCCAGGACTAAGATCCATCTTAATAGCATCCAGATCTCAGCAACTGGGGCGTAGAAGTCCTTCCGCAGTACACCAACCTTAAGCCTTGCTAGTTTTGCAGGAGGGGCAACCATTCACTCCTGCCAGTGAACCACACTGATTATGACCTTGAAAAGGACTATCAGTCTCAGCTTTAGCCTAGTTCTGCCGGCACACATTACCTTCAGTAGGGAAGGGCCAGGGATACGAGTCCTTGGCATGTTAAATTATGTGATGGGGAATTTGTTGCATTACCCTGAGCAAAGGATACAGCTCATGAATCTATATGATGGGATACCAAATTTAGAGCCAAGAAGGGAAAGAGCTGAAAAAGGTTCAGAGTTTGAAAGATATTGATGGTCGGCTTGGTTCCCCTGTGTGGCTCCCATTAAGGCCTTGGTTGAGAAGCCATTAACTTTGGCATTAACTTCTAACACCTAGATTAAAAAATAGCCATCTGGAGCCAGGGGTTAATAACAGTAAGGGAAAACACTCGTTACCCTTCAGAATGCAGCGTATGGTGGCATCAGATGTGGCCTGATACCTTAGCACCTAATGAACAATGGCCTTTCTGGGCTCCCAGCTGGTTCGGCAGTCAGAATGGCAGCAGATGCTAAGCGTCCTGAGGAAGGAAAGATGGAGAGGAAAGAGGCGCAGTCCTCACAAAGTGCAGGATGGGAAGTAACTCCCATTGGATCAAACTATAATCCTTCTGTCCCTCTTCTCTCTCTCCCTCCCAGCTGCCTTTGCATTTGGTGCTGCTCCACTTCTGAGTGTGCACTGTGGTTCAGTTGAGTCACATCTGCTTCTGGCTTTGCCCTAGAGGCCTCTGTGGGTGGCTCTACTCTTGCTTCAATAGGAGTATAGCATCTAGATCAAGGGAAGTAATAGTGCCACTGTATTCTGCTCTGGTCAGACCTCACCTGGAGTACTGTGTCCAGTTCTGGGCACCACGGTTCAAGAAGGACACTGACAAACTGGAACGTGTCCAGAGGAGGGCAACCAAAATGGTCAAAGGCCTGGAAACGATGCCTTATGAGGAACGGCTAAGGGAGCTGGGCATGTTTAGCCTGGAGAAGAGGAGGTTAAGGGGTGATATGATAGCCATGTTCAAATATATAAAAGGATGTCACATAGAGGAGGGAGAAAGGTTGTTTTCTGCTGCTCCAGAGAAGCGGACACGGAGCAATGGATCCAAACTACAAGAAAGAAGATTCCACCTAAACATTAGGAAGAACTTCCTGACAGTAAGAGCTGTTCGACAGTGGAATTTGCTGCCAAGGAGTGTGGTGGAGTCTCCTGCTTTGGAGGTCTTTAAGCAGAGGCTTGACAACCATATGTCAGGAGTGCTCTGATGGTGTTTCCTGCTTGGCAGGGGGTTGGACTCGATGGCCCTTGTGGTCTCTTCCAACTCTATGATTCTATCATTCTGCTGAAAGTTAGCCTGTGGTGAGCCAGGACCCTGGGGAATGACAAGCTGAAAGATGCTGATAGTAAGATATGAGAAGGACTTAGCTGCCCTTTTCTGGCCCTTCTGAGTTGTTGCATGCTCAGAGGAACAGCAGCATGCCATGCATGGAGGAAACTGATGGGTGAGGGGAGAGTTATACAGTAGGACCTGATGGGAGTAATTCTGCCTCTTGTTTTCCATGAGTGCCCATCATAGGATTGCACCCGGTGGAGTTAGGCACTATTATAAACCATCCTAGAGTTGGCCTCTTCTTCTTTACAAACGTTCTACTATTCTAGCCACCTTACATAAGGAGCAGCCAATGTGGTCTACAATTCGCATCACCCCTGACCGTTAGCCATGTTGGCTGGGGCTGATAGGCACTGTGGTCCAAAACACCTGGGAGGGTACCACATTGTCCATTCCTGCCCCGTGGAAGGAACTGAAATCGCTGGGTCCTGGCTGTATCTGGGAAGACGGAATGTGTATTTCCAAAGTTGCATTATGAAACTCGCAAAATTTAGTTGTTATTTTTCTTTAGGAAGGAACTCTTTAACCTACGCTTCATAATAGGATCCTAGGGCAAGTTACAATATAATTGAGTCCTGTTTCAGAGTTAAGGGAATGGTTATGTTACCTTTCCACCCCGTGAACGCAGGCAGGCATGTAAAAGCAAAATTGCTCCTGGCCTATTGGCTCATATCAAGAATCAGGATTAAATAAGCAAGATGATAATAGTCTATGCCAAGGGGTCCCACTGGTAGAAACAATAAGACAGGTAGATGAAGCAGCAGACACAGCCCCTGTGTAGTCATGAACAAAGGCAAAGGGGTGCAAAGCAAAGGTGAAGACTGAAGCTCATCTGCAGCTGAGCATGTCATCTAGTTGCTTACTTAGTCACTGTGTAGTTTTTTATACCTTGCCCTTTCTCTAAGACAGGAATATTGGGTGGCTCACAACACAAAGCATGCAATATAGAATAAATACTGAAATACACAAACAAAATGGGGACGCGGGTGGCGCTGTGGGTTAAACCACAGAGCCTAGGGCTTGCCGATCAGAAGGTCGGCGGTTCAAATCCCCGTGACGGGGTGAGCTCCCGTTGCTCAGTCCCTGCTCCTGCCAACCTAGCAGTTCGAAAGCACACCAGTGCAAGTAGATAAATAGGTACTGTACCGGCGGGAAGGTAAACCGCGTTTCCGTGCGCTGCTCTGGTTACTTAGTCATGCTGGCCACATGACCCAGAAGCTGTACGCCAGCTTCCTTGGCCAATAAAGCGAGATGAGTGCCGCAACCCCAGAGTCGGTCACGACTGGATCTAATGGTCAGGGGTCCCTTCACCTTTACCTTTACACAAACAAAATAGGCTGAAATGAAGTATCTTCAAACCTTTCCAGAGGCTGTTGAGGCTAATCTTGTCACAGCTCCTGCCTTGGGCCTGAGCTGCATAAGTGGCTCACTGGGTTAAATCCTTGCTGGCATTCCAGCTCAAGGAACACTGTGGGCTTCAGAGCTGGCAATGACGAACCAGAGAAGTCTGCCCTCCTTGTGAGTATTGGCTTGTTTGCTGGAGGATCAGAACCTGGAGGGAGAAAGGCCTAATACAGAAAAGTGAGGAAAAGGCAAAACAGATAATAATATTTATTATTTACAAAGTGCCTCAAAAGCAAGGCACTTATCTGAGAGGATTTTGAGGCAAGAGGATTTGGCAGGATATAAGACGGGGTGTGTGTCATTTTTAAAGTAGGAATTGAGGGCAAGAAATGAAGCATCAGCCTGGTTCATGAATTCAAGTGTCAGCCAAAGTCCATATGACGCTCAGCCAGCCAATGAAAATCTGCGTATAAACAGGTTGTGCTGCTTTGTTAAGCCACGGTCCTGTGCTTCAGCAGTCTTGACCTGGAAAACCCCAAAGAGCTGCCCTGATCTCAAAAGACAAGTTTGCAGGGATGTGATTACACACACACACACTTACAATTTTACATGTGCATCCTTCATCCTGAAGCATCCGGTTCTAGAAAGCCCTGGTTGTATCCACCCCTTTACATCAGGGGTGAGGAACCTCTTTCAGCCTGAAAGCCACCTTCCCCTGCCAATCGCCAGAGCAAAAGTGGGCATGACCAGAGGCAGACGAGACAGTAGGCTATGTTCCAGCAATGCAAAAGCATGGAAGAGGGTTTGTGCTGCAGTTCCCTGGCTGTACTGGTCTTCTTCCTTCATCCGCAGAGATCTCAGGCAACACTGAAGACATCCCATTGGTGCGCTGGAGGCAGCAATGGCTGGAAAATGGCACACTCCTCTTCCATATCCACCACCAAGATGGCACGCCCAACTTGCCCGGTTTGGAACCCACAGAAGAACCCCAGAGCGAATCAGCAGAGGAAGAGCTAAGGATCCTTCACATCTCTGTCATGGTAAGTACAAAATTTGTCACCACAAGTATGTTCGAAGCTGCCTTATATTACCCAATGCAGTACTGATTCATCCAGCACATTCAGCACTGACTGGCAGTGGCTGTTGAGGGTCTCAGGCAGGTGCCTTTTCTGGTCTTACCTGGAGATGCGAGAGATTGAACCCAAGACCTTCTGTATGCCTAGGAGGTGCTTTACCACTGACCTATAGCCTCCCCACCACCATTAACTCTCAATGCGGTTGCCTTCCATCCCATAATCAGTTATTCCAGACCTCAAGGCTATTGTGAAAAGGGTAATTTTGAAGTGAAATGCCTGGCAATTAGTTGCAATCGCTACAGAGAACCTGCCTAAAGAAAAGCTGAAAGAAAATATGGCGATCCTTCATCAGTCAAAGCATCTTGAGATACTTTTGAAGGAGCCAAAAGAGTTTCTCTGGGAGGAGCAAAATTCCTTGGAGGTGGTTCTAAATGTCATCAGTTCAACCCTGGATTCAGAGCAAGCTTGAAGGTTCTTCCACAAGCAAAATGAATCACCTGAGGAAATTAAACGAAGCAAGGATCTATTCATATATCCTTGATTTGTTTATTACACAATCATTTACACCATGTGTGCTGCTTATTGTGAACAGTGCCTTGAAATCGACACACCATGGTACATGTTTGCCAGAAGTGTCCATAATGAAGGCCACTCTTCATAGCAGGACTCCAGATGATGCTGAGGCCCAGCCAGGATGGGCAATGGTCAGGACTCATTTCTCTTTGAGGCTCATTTCTTCTGAAATCAGGAACTGTGGTGTAATGTCAGGTTGACTATCCAGGATCTTAAACCACATACCAAGTGTGGTTTAAGATTTTGGGTGGTAAATGGGCATCAAGCCACAGTTCTCTGTTTTGGGCATAATGGGAAACTGTGGCTTCCACTAACTAGAGCTGGTGCCTGTAACTGGCACATGAAAGAGAGAGGCAAGCAGCAGCTGAGTGGGGGGAGTCTTTGGACCCAAAGCTCATTCTCAGCTCACAGAACTAAAATTCACAGGAGCTGGGACTGTCTTGTCTGAACCAGGCTCTTCAGTTCAGTGGCGTAGCGTGGGGGGTGCAGGGGGGGCTGGCCGCACCGGGCGCAACATCTGGGGGTTAGGGGGCGCAAATCCACGGGTTAGGGGGCGCAAATCCACGGGTTAAGGGGCGCAAATTACTTGCCTTGCCCCGGGTGCTGACAACCCACGCTACGCCACTGCTTCAGTTAGCTCTTCTTTGGTCCCTTTCTCACGTAACAGTAAGCAATCGTTTAGTGCAAGTGAATGAGCCTCAGTGGGCCTTATTCCTTCAATGCTTCCCCATCCTAGACTGCTAAACAAGCCCCGCCCCCAAGGGCCCTAATATTATCAATATTCAGGGGGTGGGCTCCAGTGCCCTTCATACCTCCTTGCCTACCCCTATGACAATCGGAAGAAGAATCAGTTATGCAAAAATAGGCATATTTAATTTACATAAATGAGGCCACTTAGTTCAGTTTCTTTGGTAGTGTAGAACATTTATTTATTATTTACTAGTACAGAGAGCGCGTGGAGCTCAGTATAAGTGGCCACCCCCTGCCGTTTGCCCCCCTTTTCGTCATCAGAGGTGTTGCACGTCCAAACGGGGAGATTCCATTTTTAGCTACTGTCTTTAGTAGTTGCTGGTAGAATTATTCTTCAGGAATCTGTATAGTACTTAAAAAAAATATTTAAACTGTTGATTGAAATGCAAGAATGAGGAGAATGGGATTCATGGCCAGGAAGAAAGGAAGATGCCTATTGCTGTGGCTGCCGGAAACTCCTCCCAGACCTTTTCTGGTCTTAGTGCTTTTGGCAAACACCCCTGGCATCACCTTTTAACACACACACACACACACACACACACACACACACACACACACACACACGTAATTTAGCTAGGGCAGGGATGTTAAACTCCCACTCACCCAGCCAGCACATCCAATGGTTGTCATGAGTCCCAAGGAGTCATCATGGGGGGCTGGTCAGACCAGGACTCGGGGGGAGGGAGCTGGAGGAGCTGCCTCTTGATGACCCAGAGAGAGGCCCAGTGGGTTGGGGTGGTTTGCACCAGGGACTCAAGAGACAGAAGAATCCCTGCTGGGAGAGAGTTACAGAAGAGGAGTCAGATCCTGGGGAGGGTCTCAGTGGCATAGTCCCCCAGCACTGCCCCCCCCCGACACCACCCAGGTGCGCTGTGACCACTTCACTCCCGGCTCCTTTGCCAGCCATGCTTCCAGTCATGGTACCACTGGAGCCCAGCTCTAGCCCATCCTCTCAGGAGGAGTCTGCTGCTCTGTCTGGTTCAGAGCTGTTGTGGTCACCTCCTCCATCGCCTAAGTCACAGGGACGCCAGTGCAGGCGTGAGCGGACAGCTCAGGTTCAGCCCTCGAGAAGGAGTTCCTGTTTGCTTGCCCAGTTCAGACGATAGCTCAACTTGCTGAAGTTGTGCTTGCCCCATTTCCATATAATGGCACCCAAGTGGGCACGTCGCTTGCTAGTTTGCTTAGCTATGCATATCCTATTTGAACCCTCTTTTGCCCCTGCACCACGCTGATCTGAGCCTTAAAGATTTTGGCAGAAACCATGCTCCACGTTCGAGTTCTTCATCCTCCAGTGAGAGCCAGGACAATGGTCATGGATATTGTCAGTTTGAGAACATCTGGCGGGCCACCGGTCCCATCCTTGAACTAGGGTGTGCTTATGTTTCTGATTAGTGGACAGAATTCTGCTCTAGAAAACAAGTTGCTTGTGGGGCTCAGAAACCAGCGCTTATGAGTGTTGGGGGGAAATGTTTTAGTAATGCTTTTTCAGTTGGGTGCATAGCCTACAGATTTGCAGCTTGCTTGCTTCCTGTTTTGAGTGTGGACGCTTTGGGAACTACATTTTCCATACTCCCAGGTGCTAATGGATGACCCACACAAGAATCCAGGGTTTAAAGATGAGGCCTCTGCTGCTGCCCGCAGCCTTCCCTGCCCCTGTTTCATGAGGGTGGGCCATGGGCCATTAGAGACAACCAGCAACAGCTTCCATGTTGGAGAAGGCTGTGACCACACTAGCTCATCAATTCAAAGGAGACTTGGATTGGCTCTTAATAGGCTTGGGCTTTCAGAACAGGGAATCGTTTTCTGCACTCTTTTCTCACTGTCATGAGCTTCAGCACCATCACTAATGTTACGTGCACAGACTGGCAGCATCCCCCAGGGTTCCAGGCCTATCTGGAGGTGCCAAGAATCGGATCAGGGGCCTTCTGAAGGCAAAGCACCGAGTTACAACTCTTCCCCAAATTAACCCATGCCATATTCTGTCCAGATACCACATTTGTTTCTCTCTTTTTTTGCCCATTTGTCATTCAGCTCCTGTTCCCAGCACCTAACAGCTGCCCAGGCTTCACAGCTAGGGTGGTGGGTCAGCAACAGCAGGAGATCAATCCTTTCCAAGAATGCCCTGGTTTTATTCTAAATAAAGAGCTGGGACTCAAGCCTGGCAGTGGCTGTGTGCATCACCTGGCTCTTGCCCAAGGCAGGACTTCAGAAAACCTGGTGAAGAAGCCTCCTAACATCCGTAGGCTAGTGAGAGATCATGCTTGTCTTCCCCTCCTCCATCCACAGGAGCGGAACTGAATCTGACAGCATGCTACATTTCAGATTCCTCTTCCACCACCGCCTCACTTTCTTGAGCATACAGAGCCTGGAGTCTTGGAGGTGCAATCCGATTGTTGTAAGACAAAGGGCACTTCCAGGATGGACACTCGGCCATCCTGATTCATTTGCAGGGAGGAGAGATGATATTGCATCAAAGCACCTGCTGCCTGAATCGGCTATCACACTATTTCCTGTCATTTTCCTTTATTGGAAAAAAAACAAACCCCAATGTTTTGGAGAGGCAGGATTGTTGCGCAAAACTTCCCAATCTGCTATAATTATGCAATGTGAATTTGCTGGTATGTGACTGAACCCCAACCCAAAATAGTAACAGTCTGGAAGAATCTCTCCTCCCTTCCTCCCTACATCCTGACCCCCACTGGCTGGTTTCTTCACATAAACTTTTAAAAAGGGAAAGCAGGCGGCGGGGGAGAGGGGGAGGCGGGGAAGCCAGCCAGAGATAAAATTCAATGGATGCCAATAAGGAAAGGAAACAAAAGATCAATGTTGGCGAGGTAGACTTTTCTTTTTTAAGCGATGTTGAAGAATTGTGCAATTCCTTTTGCCAGCAGAAGATAATTAGCTGGAGACAATGTGTCGTCAGGCTGCGCTGATACTGAGGACGGGGCTGTTTAATGAAGCCTGCCTTAATGAGAATGTCAATATCTCTCCCAGATTGCTGCCGGGGGCTAGCTCTCTCCCTTCATGTTTTGTTTTTGATTAGTCCTGGAGAAAAATTAATAAGCGGCAAAAACAAAACAGTAAAGAGCAGTTAGAGCCTCTTTTCCCTAGACACTGCCTATTGACTGTCAGATAGAACCCTAAGTTGTGGGTCGGATCCTCTACTTGAGTAAATGGCAGTAGGCTCCTTGGGTCAGAGTGTTGAATTGCACCATGTAAACACCTGCTTCTAGAAGTTTGCTCATTTGCTGGACTTCCTGTATTTGTACAGCTGTGTGCTGCCTCACATAGGCAAAGGTACCATTCTCTCCTCAGCCTCTCCATCTGTAAAATGGGTGTAATACTATGGGGATTGTTAGCATTATTGAGGAGCTGTTTCTGAGCCAGGAAGTGCAATCCTAACCTGCAATTCCCTTGCCTGAAGAGGGTTGGAAAGGAGAGAAGGGGCTTCTCCACCGAGAGAGAAGCATGTCTGCCACAGAGGCCATCACTATGTCCAAAGATAGCTCCCCGGGGTGAAGAGCTACTGCTGATGGTTCTCTGATGAAACAGGTACCCAGGATCAGCCTGCCCCTCTAGTCCAGCCTGGAGCTGCTGCAACTAATCCCTTCCCCACTGAAATCAACTGAGGGATCAAAATCAGCCACTCTCTGCCCTCCATACCCTGCTTCCCCGACTGATGTGAGCCCACAGGGCTTGGGAAGTGGCAGTGAATCCACCAGATCTATTTCCTACTCAGATCTACAGCAAAATACAGGGGCTTGTGCTAAAGCGGCAATGTGAGAACCACGTGGCACACACTGTCCTGAGGTTCTAGAATAAAGGGCAGGATTTAAAAATGTGCAGTGCTGGCCCAACGATGAGGCAGAATGAGTCCATCGTCTCAGGCGGCATGGGTGTGGGAGTGCCAAATTGATACTCCTCCACCCCCTCCCCTTTCAGGCCTCATTACTGGGCAGGCTGATTGGCTGGCTGGCTTTAAGTGGCCCTGGCCTTGAAAAGATAATACAATAATGCACACGAGCACTTTTTGGGGGAGAGGGGCTTTATAAATATTAACTATATTGTTTGCTGCCACTTGGATTCTTACCTCCATTGCCTCAGCAAGTATTTGCCTACTTCCTTTTTAATGGAAGAGCTTTAGATACTTGAAAACTGTTGCCATGTCCCCTTAAATCTTATTTTGTCTAAGCTAAGCATTTCCTGTTTCGGCAGTCTTTCCTCAGTCATCACTGGCTCTCAACTTGTTTATCATCTTTCTGATCACTGCTGAATTCTCTGTAAACTGCCTGCATCGTTTTCAAAGTGTGGCAACCAAAGCAGACTTAGTGCAATCCGGACTCCATGTCACCACAGCATTCAAATGGAACTTACTCCCTGATAGATGTATATTGTTCTTGTTGGCCTCTGCCTGACTCAGGAGACAATGGAGTGTGCCTCCAGGGGTGACTTCAAACCACTGCATTTGCAGCACTGATTCGACCTCTGTGGGTCACAGTGTTTATGGAGATCCTGGGCTGCCCAGATTACAAGACTCCCCCCCCAGCCCCCCAAAGGAAAGCAGAGCAATACGTGTGGCACCAGCTTGGCCTCCGGAGTTGGCAAAAGGAGGCATACAAGGCGCCATCTTAGGGACTCCACTTTAGATTTGTGTAGGGGTTTACTCCTTAGCCTTTTCTTCTCCCGAAGATGTCTTGTAAGGCAGTGGAAGTTTAGGCTCAGTTTTCCTTCTCCTAGATAGGCTACCTTCCCAGGTTGATAAGCCCCATCTACCTCTTCAACGTATACAGACAACTCCCCATTTGTGCAGGGTTGCATTCCAGGTCATCGTGCACGCCAGTGGAGCCTCTTCCACTTAGACCAGTGATGGGGAACCTGTGGCCCTCCAGATGTTGGACTCCATCACCCCTAATTATTGGCTTTACTGCCTGGGGCTGCCCATCTGGAGAACCATGGGTTTCCCCCTTCCCTGGTTTAGGACATGGGTAGCTAATAGGGTAGGGATGCGGGTGGCGCTGTGGGCTAAACCAAAGAACCTAGGACTTGCCAATCAGAAGGTCGGTGGTTCGAATCCCTGTGACGGGGTGAGCTCCCGTTGCTCGGTCCCTGCTCCTGCCAACCTAGCAGTTCGAAAGCACGTCAAAGTGCAAGTAGATAAATAGGTACCACTCCGGCGGGAAGGTAAACGGCGTTTCCATGAGCTGCTCTGGTTCGCCAGAAGTGGCTTAGTCATGCTGGCCACATGACCCGGAAGCTGTATGCAGGCTCCCAATAAAGCGAGATGAGCGCCGCAACCCCAGAGTCGGTCACGACTGGACCTGAAGGTCAGGTACCTAGCCAATAGGGTACCCTCAGCCATGGGCCGGTCCGCCGTCCCTCAGACCATGTGGTGGGCTGTACTATATTTTTTTTTGGGGGGGGGAATGAATGAATTCCTATGCCCCACAAATAACCCAGAGATGCATTTTAAATAAAAGGACACATTCTCCTCATGTAAAAACACACTGATTCCCGACCACCCACGGGCTGGATTTAGAAGGTGATTGGGCTGCATCCGGCCCCCGGGCCTTAGGTTGCCTACCCCTGCTGTGGATTAAAATTCACCGGTCCCATCCAGCATGGCCAATGGTCAACAATTATGGAAGCTTCAACCCACAACATCTGCCAGCCCTTCTCACTGAGCCCAGCCCTTCAAGACAAACAACCTTGGCTTGGAAACGTGGGACTGTTTGCCCTCATCTTCCTTTCTTTTGTAGCCTTAAACTAGGGGTTGCAAACCTGTGACCCTCCAACTCTCACCAGTCCGACCCAGCATGGCTAACGGTCAGAGGGCACTGTGTTGGCTCCCCCTGACTTCGACTCTCTCTCCTAAAACCATATGCTCTTGTCTAGTGATCTCTGAAGTGGCACTTCAGGCTCAGGTGGGAATTCACGTTGAAAACAGAAAAGCCCCACTACATATTAAAAACTGGCGTGTCAGGAAGAAGGCTCCTCTAGCCTAGTCTTTTCTGTGACAGCTAGTTTTCTAGGTGCAAGTCCTCTGGAGGACCATTCAGTCATGTGAGCCATCGCCTGCAGTCTTGACACGGGTTTAGCACCCAGTGAGAGCCAGCGGTTCATCTTTCTCTGGTTGAAAAAGCCTTTCCTTTTAAAAAACATCTACTTTCACACATCCTTTTTAAATTTTAACCAGAAGTAGTTGTTTTTATCCAAAAGGCTCCCCTAGAGCATCATTATCTGCCATGGTTTGGAGAATTCCATGCGAGTTAGAAAGGACAAGAAATTTGCTATTATATTCTGGACCTATCAATGAAACCACCCACACCGGTTCTTTTGGGTTACCATTAGAATGAGAGTCTTTGGTTTTATGTGGGTGGTAATTTTGGTCCAGAATAAATGTGTGGCATTTGTGGGAGAATATTTGCATTTTTTAAAAGTGTAATGAGCTGTTGCTAGGTGACAGTGCTCAGCCATTGTGACTTACACCAATCACCCAATGAAAGCCTGTGTACGTGGGATTCTTTTGCAAAATTAGAGTGCACCTAAAATGACCTTTGATGCTCAAGTCTCATTGCTGGATCAGACTGAATTTGAAAAGCAGAGAAAAATATCCTATTGTGGTTGCATTTTTACAGACTTATCAAGAGACACTTGATGCATTTATTTTGCATTTTTGAAAGTTCTAAGCACAAGTGGGTGGCATCAAAAGATCTAGCTGTTCAGGAGCATTTTATTGAATTATTACACAAAAACTTGAGTTCTTTGCTCATTTCCCCCCTTTGTCTTATTAAAATGAAAAGCCACCAACTGCAATTGATCAAATGAAGTGACACACTTGCCATTTGACATTCTCTGTTTCATTATGGGTGGATGTGTTCTTATCTCTGAGATTTCAGAATGAAATTTAGTACTCGTGTTTCAGTCCCTGTTCAACCTCCATACCCATTTCAAAGGTTGAGGGAAGTAAATGCAAAATATATTGTAATGCAGAACCTCCCTTGAGTACTGAGTTATTGGAGCTGGTGAAGGCATTCAAGGTGCAATTGAGTGATTCATGCTCAAACCTCAACTCAACCCTCACTTCTGTTTTCAAGGAAGCAGGAAAGGAAAGAAACACCTTGTGATGTGACTTGAGGTCCACAAGTGTGCTTACCAGTTTGCCCATGGCAAGTGCTCCTTTAGTCAGGCAAGGGAGAGGCTGGGGCTCCTTGTGCAAGACCTTGAAACATGTGGCTGGTTTTTAAGGCCTCCGAAGTCATTGTGAAGTCTGTTTTTCCTGCTTTCTGAGTGCCTCCAAAGCTTAGTGTGATACTGGAGGCAACAGGACCTTGCCCCTCCCTCCAAGTTGGGGTGGGGATAGGGTAGAGTTGGTGGCAACCACAAGTTTTGGCTATTTGCTAGTGGTAGTAGCATTGTGATGATTTCAGGGTGTATGAAAAGGAGCATAAACAGGAGAGAGCTTACCAATGGTGGTGATTACTCCCTGCTGTCACTGCTGGCATCAGAATCAAAAGATGACTAGCATTAAGGAAAAATGGTGGCCACCAGCAGTAGGGAGCATGTTCAACACATCTTCCAAATACAGTGGTACCTTGGTTTACAACCATAATCCGTTCCGGAGGTCCGTTTGTAAACCAAAACAGGTTGTAACCCAAGGCGCGCTTCCACCAATGGGGCCTCCAAAAAAAATTTGTTCATAACCCCCCCTCCCGAAAAGGGTTGTAATCCAAAAAAAGGTTGCAAACTGGGACACACACAGTTCTGGGTTTGATGTGTTTGTAATCCAAGACGTATGCAAACCAAAGTACCACCGTACCACTTTCTGGAAACCACAGGAGGGGGAAGTGCTCTTGTGTTCATCTTCTTCTTCTTGGCTTCCCTCAGGCATCTGCTTGGCCACTGTGAGAACAGGATGTGGGACTACATTGGCCATTGTCCTGATTTAGCTGGCTCTTCTTATGTTCTTAAATAGGTGGTGGCCATATCTGCAGAAAACAAGAGGAGGACAAGGTTTTGTGAAGGCTTCTGGTCCTTCCCAGTCCCCCCTCATTAACTTCCTGTCCAGCCCTAATCACGATTGAATGTTTAAAATTATAAACATAATTCTCCGTTTCAACTTGGAGAATGCCAAAACAACACCCCACACCAATATCTGTGGGAATGTTCAGGGATGCAGGAGAGGATATATTGTCTGATTGTAGCCTTTCCAACTTGTGTTAGAAAGTTCACAATTTAGCAGAGTAACATTCCCTTTTTTAAACTTGCAGTAGATGCATTTGCTCAGGCTCGCTAAAGCCCCTATAATAACTGTTCTGGTATTTTCCCCCTATTCCCTCATAAAAGATAAGACACGACACGACACAGTCTTCTATAAAAGTATAAAAGGTTTACTCACACATCATTCTGTTCACAATAGGATCCCAGAAGGCAGACTTAGCTTAGAAAAGTAACATATACCTAGAAACTATCTCATAAGGAGACAGTCCCTTTGTCCTGTCTTGGCTGGAAGCATCTTTGGCTAAGCAGATGTTGCTTCTTCGATGCATGTGGTCAAAAAGATAGAGATGGCTGCTCTGCCCTGTGCTTTTGTCATTACCTGCACAGGTGAGGCCACGCCCACCTCTAGTCACATGCAGAGGAAGTCTGTCCCAGCCCAGAAGGAAACAGGAAGTTTACCTGCTGGCTGGACAAACACTCCTCCCCATGTGTAAACATGTTCACTCTAGGAATGTTGTACTTGACTGCTCTTGTATTTCACATCCCACAATATCTAGGTCTTATATTGAAGGGGGTGTGGTGGGGAGAAGAGATGCCACATGCTATATCATCCCAATACCTGAAACAAAAGATTTCTAAAATGTTCTGCTTTGCTAGTTGTAAGCTGCCCAAAGCTTTAGAAACAGGGCAGGTCCAAGTGGGAACCTGCAGTGTAATGTTGCAGTGTCCTTGGAGTTATGTAAATTCTAACAGGGCGCTAACATTTGGGACTGGACTAGCACCAAGCTGTTCACTCATTCTTGAACCTTAAGAAAGTAGAGCCATGTTGCTGTAACATTATACCACTCAGCTTTGGGACTGCCTGTGTGATGGCCTGGGATTTGGATGCTGAACCTGAAGAATCCCAGCCTGCACAGGATTCCCTGCCTCCAGAACCAGCTGAGCCGGAGCTGGGGCATGAGCCCGAAGGGTCCTCACCTGTGCTGGATCCTCAGTTGCAGGCACCAGCTGAGTCTGCTCTGGCTCCTGAGGGGATGGAGGACCTATTGCCTGCAGGTGCTCCATTCTCAGCCCTGGCAGAGGAAGCTGAGGTTGCCTCTGGGTCCGGTAACCCTCCAGCCTCTCCTGAGCTGCAAAGGCTCAGGGCAGAGAGGCGGAGGGAACTAAGTTCCCGCAGGAGGAGTGCTCGCCTCCAGGCTAGGAGAGGCGAGTCACCTGAGGATCGCGGCCACCCTGTGCCTTGGGATAGATAAAAACCAGCCAGCCCCAGTCCCAAGTTGTGGGAGCAACTTCGTTGGTTGACAGTTCCTGCCTGAACCCTGTCCTGCTTCCCTGCTTCAGCTCCTGACCTCACCCGACTCCCTGCCCTGCATCCAGCTTCAACTTTTAGGGACTGCCTCCATACTGCACCTTCGACCTCGGACTGGACTCGGACCTTGCCTCTCGGTTAGCCCATGGGACCAGCGCAGCCTGCCTGCCTGTGCAATCCGCAACAAACCCTCCCTATAAACAAGTTGTGGGTGTTCCCATCTCCAGATGATGCTTAGGAGCTGTCTGCACAAGCGTGCAATGAGAAGAGAGTATTATTATCCCACTTTCCTGTGCTGTGTGGCAGAATGTAAGGGTGAGCTTGGGTGAGAATGTATAGTTAATGAACATCTCTCAGCCACCCTTCCACCTCCCTCCCTCCCTCCCTCCCTTTAAGCTGTAATGTTCTCTGGCCCTTTCATAACTTAAACAGACATGAGTGGATGATTAGTTTGAATTGCAGCCAACTTTCTACTCTGAATCCTTAAAAGCATTTAGCACCCCAGATTTGGGAGCAGGAGGGGCAGGATCCTAAGTCTCCCCCCTCCAGGATCCTCTAGGTGTTGAAGAGAGCACTTTCCCCTCTAGTTCCATTTAATGGCTCCCAAAGATGCCCCTACAGTTCTGAATGTAGTGGGACCCCCAAACAGGAGCCTCATGGAACAATATCCTATTCATTTTCCTCGTTGTGTCCAAGGCTGGAATGAAGCAAACAGTAGCCTATTTGCAACACCTGCCCTCCCTAAAAAATTTTGCTGGGAGCAGATTTTCATTTTCCTGTGTCCACTGAAACTTCTGGATAGAGTGAATAGAATGGATAGAGTTCTGCTACATGCAGATGGAGACCTGAGGTGTATCATGGGATCAACGGCATTGTCTATTCTTCAGTGTGATGGGACCCTCTGCTCATACAGTGGTTCCTCGGGTTACATATGCTTCAGGTTACATACGCTTCAGGTTACAGACTCCGCTAACCCAGAAATATTACCTCGGGTTAAGAACTTTGCTTCAGGTTGAGAACTGAAATTGTGCTCCGGTGATGCGGCGGCAGCAGGAGACCCCATTAGCTAAAGTGGTGCTTCAGGTTAAGAACAGTTTCAGGTTAAGAACGGACCTCCAGAACGAATTAAATACTTAACCCGAGGTACCACTGTATGTGCATTGCAGAGGCCTTGGGTGTGTGTCTTCGTGATGGCACTGTGCAACCCCAGATTTCAGGCGTAGCAGCAGGTTTCAGATTCCCTAAAACTTTGTAAAACTCCAGTTTTGTTAAATTGTGGTTCCTGCTCAATCCTAACCCCATACCAATTGAAATGTATGAAACCAGTTCAAATACTTTTTGGGGTGGAATTTGAAAGTATATCTAATTTTCAGTTGTTTGGTGGATTCCATCTTCCCTGGTGTGTAAAATGAACACTCAGGGTCTGAATGCTCTTTTATTGTGTCTGAAACATCAAAAACCTAAAAGTTTGATGTGTTAAAAAAAATTGACCAGTTAAATGTTATGCAAAACTCTGTTTCAGTTTTAATTGGGTGTATTTTCCCCTTTTTAATGAGTGCAGCTGTGGAGAATAGGATATAGTAAACTGAACCCATAAGAGCTGGCTTCAGGATCTTACCTGTCCTCAGTGCTCTGTGCTTTGAAAAGTCTTTGTTCCTCTGCTTAATCTGTTGGTATATATTTTCCCCATTAGGGAGGGTGGGAGCATTCCATTTCCATTAGGCCAAGAACAGTGGTGGGGAGGGGAGGTGTGGCGGAGGAATAATAATCTTTAGAAAAGTCTTTGCTAGCTGCTGGTTCTATTACCCACTTAGTAACTCTTGCTTAATGTCTTGTCCTAATGGAACAGATGATGGTTATTATTTTATTTTATCAAGACTATTCACTGCATAAAAAGGAAGATGGAAAAGACTGGAACATGGCCAAGAAAAAACATGAAGCTCTGCTGGTCATTTATTTATATATTTTTATTCCTTGACGTGCAAAATTTAAAGGGAAGGCAACCCAGCAGAAGGGAGCTGTGGCTTTGCTTATCGGTTCAAGAGTCAGGGTGCCACTTGCTGCGTCAGATTTCTGTTCTGTTTGTTTATTTGTTTGTTTTAACTGAGAAAGTTGAGATTTTGAGAAGCCCAGTAAATGCTTGCAAAACCTTCTCTGCCTTTGTGCATTTTCCATGCTGGTTTGCAGCTGCTCTTGTTCCCACGTCTTTTACTAGTTCAGGGATCAGGGGGGATGATAGTTCTTCGCCCAAGCAACTCAGCCGACACTCCTGGGTTTGCCATGCTGTTCTGACAGTTACATTTCTTGCCGGTGCTGCACGGCAAGGCTTTGGCCACGATCCAGCAGGCGTTGTGTGCTGTTATGCACGACTAGTTGGGGCAGAATGTGAGTGTGGATGTCCATCCCTTTGAAGTACAGCAGATAGATAACCCCTGGATTTGGATATACCTGCATCCACATGCAGATGCTGGAAAGAACATCCTTTCCAAAGGGATACACAAACCCCATACACAAACTGAGCCAACCGCAGGCAACTTGCAACTGGAAAGGCATGGCAACAGTGATGTTGCACCAGTCAGAGAACTGTCACCTGTGAGTACCCCCTGCAGGCAGCTATAATCCAAAATGTGTTGGGCCTAATAAAACCACTTTTGTGCACCTTAAGACTCCCTCCCCGTTTTCTTGTGATTGGGGCCTTCCCTTCTGTTTTATGCTCAGGTAATTAATGGGACACGGCTGCCTTATTATTGACCTATTTCTTCTTCTTTTTTTATAATCATATTTATTAGCATTTCCAATAATAACAGAATAAGAAAAATAAAGAAGATAAAGAAAAGAAAGAAAAAGAAAGACAAATTTACATTCTTGCTTTCATAACCTTCTTTCCAGGACTCCCTCCTTCCCCTCCCGACCGTATTCCCCTTTCCCTAGGTTGGTTCCACAAGCTCTCATTCCCAATTAAAACCTAATATGTTTAACCCTTTAGCCAATTTAAATTTATACAATCTTACCATCACTCCTCATCTTTAACAGAAATAGAAAAAAGATTTCCCCCCCAAGATCTGCCCCAATTTCCTTCCACGAATTCCCCCTTTTTTTAAAGAAAACATGTTAAATCAAGATACCAAAGTTATATAAAGAAATAGAAGATAAAAGATATAAGAAGATTCAAAAAGTTGGTTACATAGCCTTCGGATTCCAAGATTCCCCCTCCCTTCCCCGGTTTGAATTCCCCATGTCCATCAGTCTATATGTTGTCAGCCTGGAGGTCTCAAGTCCACAGCCAAATTTTTCTCATTCCACCTTGCCGGTTTTCTTTAAATTTATTTGTTTTATTGATGTTTAACTTCAAAAATCCAGTCTAATAGAGGCCTTTAGTTTCCTTGGTCTTTGTTGCTCCTCCCATTGTTCTTTCCGTGTCGTAGTTGGTCCTTTGTTCTTTTTATTCCTTACTTTCTCAGGTTTCTTGTCTTGTTCAGCTGCTAAAACGTTCTTATTCCAAAATCTAGTATCTCTACAGAGGTTTGTTATTCAGGAACAAAAACTTACTTCCAGTCCCTTCCTTTCTTCAATAGAAAATTCTATTGTCTCCTTTTAATATAAACACCTCTGTAGACAAAATAGTATTTCAGTTTTGCAGCTTTCCCAGAAGATAAAACCTGTGCACATCCCAGAGTAGTTTCCCACATACGGCCGCTTGTAATGTCCCGAAACCCCTCTAGGGGGATTGCAGTAACTTTGTATCCTCTAATCCAAAAGTCAAATTATTGTTTCTTTTTCCCCCCAACAGTTTGTATCCATATTATATCAAATTGTAACAGAATTAACCAGCAAAATACTTGTAACAAAGTCCTCTTTATATTCTCAAGATTTGACAGCTACTTTGACAGCTGTCAAATTCTCCGTCTCTCTTCGCCAGGTTCTACGAATCGCCCCGGTTCCCAGGGGGGGTTGCCTTTTCCTCTCACCCTCCACTTTTCTCCTCCAGCACAATTCTTGTAATTTCGCATTGTGGAATTAATAATTTTTATCAGCAATAAACTTCTGGATCGATCTTGGTTGCCCAGTCCTTGTTTTAGCATGTTTACAATCAGGGGGGGGACTGACTTCCTTTTTAGATCGCCCCCGCTCGTGCCGAATCCGAAAAAAAATTCTTTTTTTCTCCTTTTATACCCGGTTACCCAATTACTCACGGGTTGTTGTTAAAAGTCCGAATTTCCAATGGAAGAAGCCAGCGCTCTCCGTCGAATGGCATGCGGCTGCGCTCAGCAGGGGAAGCGGAGGACTCACAGCACCACGCCGCTCCCCGGCACCCGATCCGAAGCCTTTAAAAAGGCTCCTTCACGAGTCGGGAGGGCGCTATCGGTGCCAGCCAAGTCACCATGTCCACGGGCTCCGTGCCTGTGGTTTTTAAGGGTCCCCGCGTCGCCGGCGCGGTAGGACCCAGCCCCTGCCGAGCAGACTCCCTCCGGAGCTCGGAGGGAGTCCGCCATTCGGCGATGGCGCCAACCCGGAAGTCCTATTGACCTATTTCTTCTTCCCCTGATGTCCACCTTCCTGCAAATAGTTTTGCACGCTTTTGTAACTTAACTGAAAAGGAAGTATGAGTCTTAGATTGAGAGTATGGGATTAAACAGCAACAACCTTCCCTTCTCTTGATCTGTGGCTCAGCTTCAAGGCACCTGTTTAAGCTCTAGGCCAAGGGTGGCGTATTGGACTCCAAATCCTGTCAGCTCTAGCCAGTACAGCCAATGGTCAAGGATTATGGGAGTTGTAGTTTAGTGCTTTAGGCCACAAATGCAGCCTCCGGCAAACACCTGTTTCCTCCCAAGAGATTAAGGAACATGTATCCATCAGCTGGCAACATGGCTTGCATTTTTCTCTCACCCTTGACTCCAACCAAGGCCACCCCTAAACATCTGTAATGCTGGATGGAAATTGATATACAAGCAGCTGCTTCTTCTTCTTCTTCTTCCTCCTCCTCCCCCCCCCTCCTCCTCCTCCTCCCCCCACACCAAACAAATTCAGTTGGCCCCAATGTCATAGCAAGAGCTTTAAAATACATGTTGATTAATTTAACAGGAAGATACCCAGCAGCTCCCCTTGTGTTTCTGATGCTAATGGCATGACTGTTGAGAAAATCCACGAAAGGCATGAGAGTCCAATACAACAGGAGGCCTCTTTGAAATGATCTGGAACTCCTTTAAAGCACAGCTCCCATTCATTTCAGTGGTGCTTGTTTAGGACATCAGTATTGGTGGTGATTCCCGTGACCCACAATCTGGTATGGAGTCAGAGGAGTGAATGAGGAGCAGAAAGTGGAAAGCTAACTGCTAAATTAAAATACATGACAGTGTTCTGCTGGTTGTTAAAGTCTGCTAACTGTGCAGCAATTTGCTGAGTCTTATTTTCTCTGTTTCCTTCTGAAGTGGTTCTTCCACAGTTAACAGCGGCCACATTTCTATGGGTTTTTCTTCTTGCAGCCTTGAAAAATAGCAAATACAGTGGTACTTCGGGTTGAGTACTTAATTCGTTCTGGAGGTCTGTTCTTAACCTGAAACTGTTCTTAACCTGAAGCACCACTTTAGCTAATGGGGCCTCCTGCTGCCGCTGCACCACCGCCGCACAATTTCTGTTCTCATCCTGAAGCAAAGTTCTTAACCCGAGGTAATATTTCTGGGTTAGCAGAGTCTGTAACCTGAAGTGTATGTAACCCAGGGTACCACTGTATTGTTTATTTTTTGCTTTTAAAAAGATAATGTGATACTTGGGGAAGGTACAGGTGCACAGGGCACGCAACCTCTCTGTTGCAATTACACCAAGCCTTTTCCTGGATGTTACCTGAAGTCTCTTGGATTTCTGTAGGGGGGCATGATTGCCTTGCTGCTTTCCATCCTGTGCTTGGTAATGATCCTGTACACCCGCCGGCGCTGGTGCAAACGCCGCCGGGTGCCGCAGCCACAGAAAAGCGCCAGCGCTGAGGCAGCCAACGAGATCCACTACATCCCCTCGGTGCTGATTGGGGGCCACGGCCGCGAGAGCCTGCGGAACGCCCGGGTGCAAGGCCACAACTCCAGTGGGACCCTGAGCATCCGTGAGACCCCCATCCTGGACGGCTATGAATACGACATCACGGACCTGCGTCACCATCTGCAGCGGGAGTGCATGAACGGTGGCGAGGATTTTGCCAGCCAGGTCACCAGAACACTGGACTCGCTGCAGGGCTGCAATGAGAAGTCAGGCATGGATCTTACACCAGGTAGAGCAGAGACTTAAACTTTGTGTATACTTGCCTTCAATATTGTATATGGTTGAGTGGGTGGGTTGTTGCTGTGTTAGGCATAGATTTCATAGAATCCATAGGGTCAGAGGTGGTCCTAAGGATCATGTAGTCCAGGCTTCATCAACCTCGTCCCTCCAGATGTTTTGAGACAACAATTCCCATCATCCCTGACCACTGGTCCTGCTAGCTAGGGATCATGGGAGTTGTAGGCCATCTGGGGGGGGGGGCAAGGTTGAGGAAGTCAAACTCCCTGCAATGTAGGAATATGCAGCTATCTCTTACAGGGATCAAAACTGTGACCTTGGCATTAACCAACTGAACTATCCAGGTCCTTATTCTTTTGTACCCAAAGCCCATCTTTAACCTAAACCCACAATATGGGACCAGCTTTCAGTTCTGTTGCCCCCTTGTCCATCTTTCTTCTCCCTACCCCCATGTGGTCATTCAAAACAAGCCATGCAAGTCTGGATGCCAGATGGCCCAACTTTCTTTGCAAGGGATGCTCATGGTATTCCAACCAGGATGGGATAAATTGGGGCATCCATCCCACCCACAGCTTGGATAGGGACTCAAAACAAGCATCACAATTCATGCATAAATAAAGTTAGCCATGCATCGTTAAATTATTTAATCATTTCTTTTTTAAAAAAAATTATAATACTGTCTTTATACACTTTCATGGCACAGAAGATAAATTTTGAGAAAACAAATGTTACAACAGTAAAGAACAAATAACTTGTCCTGATAAGATTACAAACTTTTATCATTCCACATGTTAAAGTTTCATTTGCTTGCTCTTAAGTACGAAATGTTAGGCAGGTTTTCAAAATGGTAGGTAAAAAGCCAGTTTCCAGTTTGCCAGGAGAGACCCGAAATGTGTTTGGGCATTTCCCGGAATGCACAAGATGTAACACCGATAGAAGGGGCAATGGTGTACCGGAAGCCTCCATTCCCAACAGCGGCGTAGCGTGAGTTGTCAGCACCCGGGGCAACGCAAGTAATTTGCGCCCCCTAACCCGGGGCAAGGCAAGTAATTTGCGCCCCCCCAACCCCTAACCTACGAGTTGCCGCTGGCGCTGCCGCGCAAACAACGCTGCTTGCCCGGAGGAGGATGGAGGCAGAAGCAGCCGCCGCCTGTGGCTGGGCCGAGGGGATGGCGTCGGCGGCAGGGTGCAGAGGCTGCCCGTGCCCGGCCAGGCGTCGGTGGCGGCGTCGGCGCTGCTGCAGCGGCTGCTCCTCCTGCGAGCAGTGAGCGGAGCGCAGCCACAGTGACGGCAGGGGGCGCGCGCGCTAGGGCGCAAGGCTGGCGGTGGCGGCGGGGAGCCCGGCGGAGGAAGGAACTTGTCCCTTCCCTCTGGACTCGCGCCCCCCCAGATGTTGCGCCCGGTGCGGTCGGCACCCCTGGCACCCCCCACGCTACGCCACTGATTCCCAATATTCTGGGTGTGTAAGCAGCTCCTTAGGCTTCCCTGCAATTAGCATGCTTAGTGATGGAAAGAAGGTGTTTAGAAACATCCATCATTGTTGGGAAACCCGGTAAAACATAGTTTCTGCTTGCAGGAGGGTTTCTCAGTGTGTTCGGCTGTGCTTGAAAAGGTCTGATTACAAGTTAATCATGTAAAAGTCTGACTAATGCCCAGGTACACTGGAGGTGGGGCTTCCACTCACGCCCTGCCCTCACCGTGGCTTGTATTGTAGCTCATGTATTAAGGCCCAATGCCTGCGTCTGGGACTCAGCTATACAGCTGCAAATAAAACATTTTAGTGCAAAATACAATGTGATACTAGATGGCGATGGTGAGCCTTATGGAAAATTCAATCTATTAAAAAAACCACACACTTTAAAAAGCGTTTTCAGAACGTTTTTTAATGTGTGTGTAGATTCCACCATGGTTTAAGTGAGGGCTGTAGAGCAGGAAGAGCTGCAGTTTTTCAGTTGCTCTGTATTTTCAGCCTAGCACAGGAAAGCACATTCAGCTGTTGGAATACTGCAGTTGTGGGAGAAAGAATACTGCAGTTGTGGGATAGCTTGCTCAGGAGCAGCTATCCAGGGCCTTTTTTTGTACAGCAGCTTCTGAGCAGGATCTGAGCTGCTAGCAGTGATACATCTTAGATCCAGCAGGCATTTCTGTTATTTGCAATGGAAGGAAAATTGATTGGCACAATCGACAGCTTTCTTCCTATGGCAAATAGTCGGTACGTATACATTTATTTGTGTGTGTGTGTGTGTGTGTGTGTGAGAGAGAGAGAGAGAGAGAGAGAGAGAGAGAGAGAGAGAGATTTCTGGTTGGGATCATGGCTGAAACAAATGGCTAAAGCTACCCCCATAGTGCAGTTGCATTTTAAACTAACATCGAGTCTCATTTGGGCAGTGAGAAACTCCAGCCTCTGTAGCCATACCAATGTGTCAGTAGTTGAGATGTTAACAAGGGCCCAAGCTTTCTTCCCAGGGACTCTGTCCAGGGGTAATTCATACATCAATAAGAATCTGTAAGTAATTTAATAATACTTTAGCAAGCAAGGATCAAATAATCCCTTTGAACTTGTTTGCTGTTGGTTCTTTGGGAGTTGCGAGTAGAGTTGGTCAGCTCTGATCATACAAATGGGTAGTTAACCGCATCGGGATCTTGCCCTTACTGCTCACTGGTGCACACCTGCAGATGATCCTGATGTTACTTCCTGGATAGCTGGAAATGAATACTTTCTCTTTCTTTCCTTCTCCTCCTTCTCTTGCCCTTTCTCCTTTTTTTGTCTCTCTTTCTCAAAAGTTTTTGCCTTAAATTCTTCCTGTTCAGGAAGTGACAATGCCAAGCTGTCCTTGATGAACAAGTATAAGGATAATATCATCGCCACCAGCCCCGTGGACTCCAACCATCAACAGGCTACGCTCCTGTCTCATACTTCCAGTAGCCAGCGCAAGCGGATCAGTAACAAGTCACGAGGTACCATCTAGAGCTTCCTTCTGGATCAGTTGGGGTGGGGTTGGGACAATCATGAAGGCGCATTCTGAGAAGAGCCCTGCTGGCGGCACTGGGCGAGATATTCCCATCTCCATGAGATAGGCCAGTTACCTGTTCTATCTGGGGTCACACTCCCATCAAAGGAGCAGGTATGTAGATTCTAGGTTGCTCCTGGTTCCATGTTTGTCACAGGTGTCCTCACTTGCTAAGGCTTTGGTTGGTACACCAACCCTGGCTGTTCCTGGACTGAGATAGCTAATAATAATAATAATAATAATAATAATAATAATAATAATAATAATTTATTATTTGTACCCCGCCCATCTGGCTGGGCTTCCCCAGCCACTCTGGGCGGCTTCCAAAAAAAATATTAAAATACTCTAATACATCAAACATTAAATGCTTCCCTGAACAGGGCTGCCTTCAGATGTCTTCTAAAAGTCTGGTAGTTGTTGTTTTCCTTGACATCTGGTGGGAGGGCGTTCCACAGGGAGGGTGCCACTACCGAGAAGGCCCTCTGCCTGGTTCCCCTGTAACTTGGCTTCTCGCAGTGAGGGAACCACCAGAAGGCCCTCGGAGCTGGACCTCAGTGTCCGGGTAGAACCACCCGGCTTGACCACCTGAGACTGGAGTTGTGCCAGGGTTTGTCCAGAAGCTGCAGCTAATGCAGCGTGTGGTAGCTAGGCTACTGGCTGGAGCAGCCTGCCATCAAAATGTTGTGCCGTGACGGAAGGAACTGCAGTGGCTGCCCATATGCTACCAGGCCAGGTTTAACTTTGCGCCAGTGTAAGTTCCTTCCAGTTGCTGCCGTCATTAGTGATCTCCCTCCATGCTCCCGAAGTTTCCTTCTGCTGTTGCCCACAGGGCTGCTTTTAGTGTGGCAGTGCCACATGGTTCAAACACTTGCAGAAAGCAGGAATTATGGTGACCAATATCATGAGAGTTCTTTTCAGGATAAACTAAAAGGAATGCTTTGATATTATTTCTTTTCACTTTGAAGCATTTATGTTATGGATTGCTTTTTCTCCACAAACCGGCTTCCAGGTAACTGTTTTTAAAATTTTCAATAAAGTTGGGGGGGGACCCCACACACCAAAAAAACTAATGTCACATGGAACTCCCAGGTCGGGATAGGTTGGCAGGGACTGGCTAAATATGTAGAGGCATAAAAAAGGGGGGAAAAACACCCATTACTTTTAGCCTTGTCTTCATTGACTGGGACCCTGCGATAGATATGGACGTTGGCCACACAAGAATGCCTGAAAGACACAGACCCAGTCTCTCCACACACCCCCTCTCCTCTACTCCTTCTAATGATGGCCATTTCACTAGTTAATAATAGCACTGACAGTGCTGTGCCAACTTATTAGATTCTGCCCCTAATTATGGTAGGCAAATAGAAAGAGCTTGTCATAATATCTGGGATGTATCTACATCTCTGCCTCTTCTTCTTTTAAGCACATCTCATTACTGGCTGTTATTGAATCATCTCTCTCAAGAAGTGCTTCCTCCCGCCCGCCCCATGTGGAGACAGGATCAGGTCTCTACATATTCCTTTACATCAGGGGTAGGGAACCTTTTTCAACTCGAGGGCCATAAGTTGCTGCTGCTGCTGCTGCTGCTATTATCCCTATTGGAGTGAGTCAAAGAAAGCAGTGCAATAAAAATAATAGAAGTACAAATAACAATTAAAAAGGCAGCATAGTATATCTGGAAGAGACTTAAATCAGGTAAGCAGAGGACCACAGCTCTTCATGGGAAACTTTCCAAGGGCTTGTTAGAGAGAGCACCGTTATGTGTATGTGTATGTGTATGTGTATGTGTATGTGTATGTGTATGCAGTGGCGTAGCGTGGGTTGTCAACACCCGGGGCAAGGCAAGTAATTTGCGCCCCCTAACCCTAACCCCCAGATGTTGCGCCCAGTGTGGCCGGGCCCCCCTGCACCCCCCATGCTACGCCACTGTGTGTATGTGTATCTGTATGTGTGTGAGAGAGAGATAGAAAGAAATTACCCCTTTCCCCTTCCATCTAGTCATTTTCCAGCTGGGAACCATTGTTCCCAAGCTACTTTTCACCAGCAGAGAATAATAGAATTCTGGAAGGGATCCCCGAGGGTCATCTAGTCCAACCCCCCTGAAATGCAGGGATCCTGCCCACAGCTAAGAAAAGAGGTAGAGTGGAGTTGTGGCACCTAAGGCGCAGGGACCAAATATGTCCCTCCAGGACTTTCTGTCTGGCCTCCTAAGGTTCCCTCCCCAACATCACCAGCCCTGCTCTACCCCGTCCTGAAGCGCTTTCCCCTGTTGGGAAGTGTTGTGCGCTTATGCCCCTTGCTTGCTTGGAGGCCATAGAATTGTAGAGTTGGAAGGAACTGCTAGGGTCATCTCGTCCATTGCTGGAAATGGAACTGCATCTGTAGAAACGTCTGATTTTTGTGTTGCTGGGGTGTAGCCCATTGTGCGAAGGCCATTGTTCTGACCACTTTTGCCTTGGGACTCTGCCTACTTCTGACATGAGGCAACCCCTACAAGGTTCCCCACAAAGAACTGGGCTGAAAAAGGTCCCCTAACCCTATACAGGGACGCGGGTGGTGCTGTGTGTTAAACCACAGAGCGTAGGACTTGCCAATCAGAAGGTCGGCGGCTTGAATCCCCACGACGGGGTGAGCTCCTGTTGCTCGATCCCTGCTCCTGCCAACCTAGCAGTTCAAAAGCACGTCAAAGTGCGAGTAGATAAATAGGTACCACTCCGGCGGGAAGGTAAACGGCGTTTCCATGTGATGCTCTGGTTAGCCAGAAGCGGCTTAGTTATGCTGGCCACATGACCCGGAAGCTGTATGGCAGCTCCCTCAGCCAGTAAAGCGAGATGAGCGCCACAACCCCAGGGTCGGCCACGACTGGACTTAATGGTCAGGGGTCCCTTTACCTTTTTAACACTATATAGAAAGTCTGTAAGGATTCTGTCCCCTTTTTCTTCACACACACACACACACACACACACACACACACACACACAGAGAGAGAGAGAGAGAGAGAGAGATTGAGGCACCTATCCTCCCAGTGTTATGATTTGCAGCCTTGCTTTAAAAACAACAACACACACCAAATGAACATGGTGGAAATCGAAACACAGGGCACTGTGTCATGGACCCCATGAAAGAATCCTCTTAAGCAGAATTCAGTGAAGTGCAGTCTGTAATTTCAGCAGGAGCCTTTGCAACCTATGATGAGAAAAGGAAGAAGTCTGTACTGTGATGTTGTATAGTCTGGGCAATGGGGCACAAGAGGGCTCTTCTGGCTACAGTGAGCAGCTGGTTTCCTTTCTCTCTTTTCCGTGTAGCTGGCTCTGCATTTCTGAACCCTGAAGGGGATTCTGGGACAGAGGCAGACAACGATCCCCAGCTCACCTTCTACACAGATCCATCACGGAGCAGGCGGCGAAGTCGGGGTATGTGGCAGCATCTGGAGGGGGGAGAGGGCAAGCACAGTGGGCAAGGGGTAGAAGGGCATGTCAAACTGGAGACCCTTCAAGTCTAAGCTGCCCTAGCTGTGTGCCAGATCACATGCCTGATGTTGGTGAGCGCTAAGGATAGCAGGAGAATTCCATCTGAATGGCCAGTTCCTTAATGCTAGAGTTTCTTCAGCACATTCAGCATATAGGCTATGTTAGCTTTGGTTCATTTGCTAAGGGGGCAGGAGGCCTAAGTGAGCAGTCGTTTGTACCAAGCATTCAGCATTAAGGCTTCACTGCAGTGGAATGGATTCTCCTGCCTGCTGTTCCATTTCCTCACTTTGCCTCCCGTCTGCTAAAGCAGGAGACAGTGGCGTAGCATGGGTTGTCAGCACCCGGGGCAAGGCAAGTAATTTGCGCCCCCTAACCCGTGGATTTGCGCCCCCTAATCCTAACCCCCAGGTGTTGCGCCTGGTGCGGCCGGCCCCCCCTGCACCCCCCACGCTACGCCACTGGCAGGAGATGGCAAACCTGTAACCCTCCCAGATATAGTTGGGCTCCAACTCCCATCATTCCTTGCCAGTGTTGCCAGTGCTCAAGGATAGTGGGAGTTTTCAGGGGGAAGGCACTTGGGAGTGTGTGTGTGTGGGGGGGGAACGACACTCAGACACAGACCTGAAAACACATTTCTGTGCCCTAGGGTGTGTCCTAGATTTCTCTGGAGAGCCAGTGTGGTGTAGTGGTTAAGAGCGGTAGCCTCGTAATCTGGTGAACCGGGTTCGCGTCTCCGCTCCTCCACATGCAGCTGCTGGGTGACCTTGGGCCAGTCACACTTCTCTGAAGTCTCTCAGCCCCACTCACCTCACAGAGTGTTTGTTGTGGGGGAGGAAGGGAAAGGAGAATGTTAGCCGCTTTGAGACTCCTTTGGGTAGTGATAAAGCGGGATATCAAATCCCAACTCTTCTTCTTCTCTCGCCACCATTATGCTGCGTAGGGCTATTTTTGGTCACAATGGGATCCCACCTCACTCTTGCAAAGCCTTTTTGCCATTGGAAGGAATGTTTCACTGCTTTGCAACCTGTGTGCACTGCACTTTGCAGAAATTGTGCCCCTTATTCCAAAGGACCCCCTCCCCTAATTTCCCACACTTTTCTCTTATCCCTCCCTCAACATACCTTGGAGACTATAATGGAGGTGCATTTATCAGGCTTTTTTTAAAAACAACAACAACAACAGGGGGCTTCTGCAAGATTTCACTCATACAAGACTTCTGTGTTAAATGTTTTAAAAGACTGGTTTATGTACTGTACAGCCTTAGAAACATATTTATCTACTGTAACAAAGAGAGACTACCGTCACAAAGTCGTACTGTCAGATGACTTCTAGTCTTAAGTTTTCAGGATTTTGCTTTTTCAAAATCGTATCTTCAATTTGCACCCTTCCCCATTCTTCTCATGCCAAACTCAAGGAAATCGACCCCTCCATGTTTTTTGCTTGACTAGCTCCACACCCACAATGGCTGCTTTGCAAAAACCAAGTCTGCAAGCAAGCTGTTCTTTTTGGCATTTGTGTGGGTTTTTGGGGGGCTGCGAGTTTTCTTCTTCTTTCTCTCTCCTCCCTCTGCCCCCTTCCCCACTCCTCAAAACACAGATTTATTCTTTTAAAAAAGCAAGCAAGCAAGCAAGCAAGCAAACAAAAGCTATCCAGGAGAGTAAAATGCAACAAAGAAAGAAAAAGTAAAGGCACCGCTGCCTGCCAGATTTGCCAAGTTTCTATAGATGGATCTTTCCAGCTGGCAACATTTGCTCTTGTTCACTTCCAGCACGATTAGAGAGAAAAGGGTCCTTGTGAAAGTATTTCCTGTCCTCCTGCGCAAAGGAGGGGCAAGACAACAAAAGCAGCAGAGCACAGCAGACATTCTGTCAAGGACAGCCCACCGGTGTGGATGGCAAATCATGGAATACCAATGAATATCCACGAGGGGCGGAAGCAGGAATGTGTGACAGCTAGCATTCTAGTCTCACACACAGGTGGTAGAACGCCCCATTTCTGGCATTGAGCCTCGTGCCTGCTCTCCTCTTGTCCCTCTGAATTTATTCCCCCTGAATTTTATGCTCCTCCCAACCCCATTCATATTTCCTTGGGAGTAAAGTAACGGTAGAGGACCCCTGGACAGTTAAGTCCAGTCAAACTTGACTATGGGGTGTGGCACGCATAGAAACGCCATTTACCTTCCTGCCACAGCGGTACCTATTTATCTACTCCCGCTGGTGTGCTTTCAAACTCCTAGGTTGGCAGGAGCTGAGACAGAGCAACAGGAGCTCACCCCGTTGTGAGGATTTGAACTGCTGACCTTCTGATCAGCAAGCCCAAGAGGCTCAGTGGTTTAGACCACAGCGCCGCTGCTCCCTTTCCTTGGAAGTAGGGCCTACTGAGTTAGAGTGGGACTTATTCCCAAGTGAAGAACTTTATGTTCACCTTCCCTCTGCTTCTAGGTTTTTCTCTTCATACCTCCTTCCCCTCATAATTTTTCTCAATGGTTGCACACTTCTTTCCTTCTGTTACCTTTTAACTTTGCGTTTCTCGTGCCTCACCCGCTTCCTTCTTCCCTCTGTGCATTGCTTCTTGGAAGCAAGTCCTGAAGAGTCCGGTGGGACTTGCTCTGAAGTAACTGTGCACTGCATCCCATCTTCCTTGTCTTACAACCTTTTCTCCCCTCTTTGGGGTGTGCTCCTTACAGGTGGAGACTACTGCTCAGGAATGTTCAAGCGATTAGATATTTGTGAATTCCGATACAATGACCGGATACACCCGGAGGCATAGGAAGGGTGTGTGTCTGTGGGGTTGCAGCCCACCCCTGGTGTCATCCTTGAGGAGATAACAAAATGGCATACTGCAGGGGGTGGCACTTACCGCGGGGCCTGACCTGCAGTGCGCCTGAGCCACACGTCTCTCCTGGGAGTGACACGGTGACTCGGCGCCCCATGCTGCCCAAAATGGCAGCATGGGGATTGCGTCTGCTAGGCGGACTCCGTGGGCACCTCGCCGTGGCACCCCCCCAGCAGATCACCACAGCACCCCCTGGACGGCCCCCCCCACCGGGGTGGTTTGCCCCACCACCCCCTCTCTGGGTGCCGGAGCAGCTAGCTACACCCCTACAGGGCCTTGCAGAGCCAGGCAGAGGCCCGGGCCAGGAAAATAATGTGGCCCCCCCTTTTTTTACCCTGGGGATAACTGAAGTCTTATAAATAAGTAAGTATATAAATAATTTTCACAAAAGTTATAGAATCATAGAATAGAATCATAGAATCATAGAGTTGGAAGAGACCACAAGGGGCATTGAGTCCAACCCCCTGCCAAGCAGGAAACATGCTGACAAATAATTTTATTTCAAGGCTTGAACAGTATCTGCATATAAAGACAAAATGGAAAATATAGATATATAATAGTGCTTTTGGCAAGGCCCCCTTTGGAATCGGAGGCCTGGGCCAAGTGGCCCATATGCCCCCCCCCCCCGTGTTTGGGCCTGCACCCCTGGATACACGTTCTTTGGATTTCAGACCTTCTCAGGATTTTTTTAATGCCATATCCATTATATCTAAAATTGTGTATTTTGGGAGCTTTAGGAATAGGCCCCATTGGGGAGGAGGAGGAGGCAAAGTGGGGTGGAAGTGAAAGAAGACTATGTACCTGTCAGGGAACTGACATCGGAGGGAGAGGCGAAGGGGAGGCTCCCAGATGATGCTGGCGAAGGACCCAGCAGCAGGGGGAGAAACAGCTCAGGAGAGGGGGAAGCCAATCAGCGCAACACCAGGGATAAAGGGGGGCAGACGGGGGAAGTGGAGAGAGGGCTCAGGGACTCTTCACCGGACATCAGTGAGGAGAGCCCAGGTCCTCCGCTACCCACGCCTTCCCTGCGCAGAAGACTCCCGCGCAGTGAGAGGAGGAGGAGACTGGGTGTCAAACAACTTTTATGCTGGAAGAGGTTCAAGAAACGCCCACTGACGGATTCTGCCAGTGACTGAGGCAGCCACCATGAGAAGGGGCTGTGCAGTCAGAAAGGTTTAACAAGGCAAATTAGCCTAGAGAGGCACCAGTTTACGCAGGAGTAACTCATAGCCATTACAGTAGCATAAGAGGAAGCAGGCAAGGCAGCCTGGAGAGCAAGGAGCAATGTTGAGCAGGAAGATTAAGGAGGCAGGGATGGTGGGAGGGAGCAGGGGAAGGAGAGGGCTGAGGGAAAGGAAGTGGTGAGAAAAAGGGAAGAAGGTAGCAACCCCCTAACTCCAGAGCAGGGGGAAGGGAGATGATGAGAGCAGAGGGAAGCTGTGCATTTAGACAGAAGTGTCCTTCAATGAGATAGAATCATAGAATTATAGGGTTGGAAGAGACAACAAGGGCCATCTAGTTGACCCCCTGCAATGCAGGAATCTTTTGCCCAATGTGGGGCTCAAACTCACAGCCCTGAAATTAAGAGCTTCATGTTCTGCCCACTGAGCTATAGAGATGTGGTACCCAAACTTTTCACTCCTTCCCAGCCAGGGATCTCTGACAATAAGAGGATGTCTGTGTTTCTGAGGACCCTTGTGGCCTTAGGCAGGATAACCCTGCCTGTGTACTTAGTTGCAAATTTTTATTACAAATAACTGATTAGTGTGGAGACAGGACAGAGTGGACCGTGCCATGGACTGGAAATATCTCCAGCAAGGATGGAGGGATCAAATACGGTGTTATTTTCTTTCCCTGTTGAAAAAGCAACCAGATGTGCCTCATATGATTACTAAATGGTGAGGAAATGTGCCCAATATATGCTTAGTTGCAAAGAGTTTCCCAGTTACTGCTAGACCATCTTGGCTCTTCCCCAACCCCTGTGATGGTTACGTGTTATCTTTTCTCCCTGCAATCTTCCTCTCCACCAAGGCTAGCAAGTGGTTAATGGGGCATTTCTTCCACCCTCGTCATTCTGCTCCCCACCCAAACTCCAGCAAGTGCTTCTGGCCTTCCCCTTCCTCGGCGGATGAGCTGATGTGGAAAGAGTTTTCTCAGCACAAAATTTTGGAAAGCATTGCCCCTGAAAAATGTAGTTGTGAAAATCAGAATGCAAAGCTTAAATCATCTGAAGCCTTCCCCACCCCCACCCCTTTAAGAAGAGCTCCCAGCGGAGCCGACACAATCCATCATCTTTTCCAGACTGATAAACACATTTCTATGATAGATTTCTCTCTGCATGAGCTGTCTGGATGAGATCTCTGAAACCCAGGCTCTGTCTGTTCGGCTCGCATGTTGTGGATCCCTAAGGCAGCTAACTCTGCAGTGTCAAGGAGCCAGTTGTTACGGAGAAACCAAACCATGGAAAGGACTGGGAAGAGGGGGGTGCATTAAATATTTAGAGAGTGCTCATCTCTTCCTTTGGACTAACATATTTTAAGGCCAGGTACTCAGTCCTGTTTCCCATGGTATTCCGCCATATTGAGGCCTCTTCAATCCAGTTGTTCGTGGACTGCCCCCAAGAAATTTCAGGAATCAGATTCTTCTTCTTTTGACTTCCCACAGTGTTTTTGGCCCACCTTCCCAAGTGGCAGAAATAGAGCTGATGGTGCCTCTTTCTTTATCCTGTTTTGTGAAAAAGAAAGAAAGAAAAGTGAATCAGTTTGTTCTCTCTCTGCTGCCTGGTAAGGGCAAAAGGGAAAGGAGTAAATGAATTTCCCCAAAGCAAAGAAAGGGGTACCCATTTCCTCTCCCTCCACCTCTCCTCACCCCCCTTGCTTCTTATCAGACAGCAGGGAAGGGAACAAGCAGGTCCCTTTTTCTGCCCCCCCCCCCAGCAATATTTCTATAGGTTGTCAAGCACAGTCAACAATTTATAGAAAAAGCTTTTGGGAGGGATTAGAAAAAGGGAATCGATCCATCATTCTTTCTCTTTCTCAACATCCTGCCTTGTCAATATCTCTCCCCCCCCCACCCCAATCTGTTGACAATACAGTGACATCACGTCCTTCCTTCTAATTCCACTCCGTGCTCCGGTGCTGCTGCGTCCAGGGAAGCATTTTAGGGACTCGCTGGCAGCCAGAAAAAATGCAGGTGGGAGAGAGAGGGGGGGCTGGCTTGGGTGGCTGGGTGGGGGGAAACTTTTGCCTTCCTTTCCTCCCTCCCGTTATACCCCTCTCCTGCATTCTTAGCCAGCTGCTTCTCTGCACAGCCCTCTTGTGCTCCTTGTGCCTTCTGTGTTTTTCCTTCCCTCCCCACCTAAAACGTGGTTACAAAGCACGGATCCACATGGATCCTCAGGATCTTTGCATTGGGTCACCCAAAATTCACCATCAGATCACATTACATGTCCATGGCTACAGCCTGCACCAAAAAAATCACGCACCCACTGTTGCCTGGGGCTGCAATGGTGCAAAAACGTGGTTACAAAGCACGGATCCACATGGATCCTCAGGATCTTTGCATCGGGTCACCCAAAATTCACCATCAGATCACATTACATGTCCATGGCTACAGCCTGCACCAAAAAAATCACGCACCCACTGTTGCCTGGGGCTGCAATGGTGCAAAAACGTGGTTACAAAGCACGGATCCACATGGATCCTCAGGATCTTTGCATTGGGTCACCCCAAATTCACCATCAGATCACATGTCTGTGGCCACAGCATGAGGCACAAAAATGATACATCCACTGTTTCTTCAGAATTCCCCCCCCCTTGTTTTCCTCCTCTAAAAACGATGTGCGTGTTATGGTCAGGTGCGTGTTATAGAGCGAAAAATACGGTACTTTCTACTTCTTTACATTACCAACACTTCTTTTCACTTCCAGTAGCACCTTAAAGACCAACTAAGTTAGTTCTTGGTATGAGCTTTCGTGTGCATGCACACTTCTTCAGATACACACGAAAGCATGCACACGAAAGCTCATACCAAGAACTAACTTAGTTGGTCTTTAAGGTGCTACTGGAAGGAATTTTTTTATTTTGACTATGGCAGACCAACACGGCTACCTATCTACTTCTTTTCACTTGTTTTATACATTTTTGCCAATTTAACCGGTGTTAAATACCATATAGTTCTCTTTAAGTAAGGTACAAGCCGCAATTTTTATATTATTCTTCCATAGTCTTTAAAAAAACTTGTAATGCGATAAACAATGTTTAAATTTGGAGGTAATTAGAGATAAAGATTTTATTGACATGCATGAATGTAGATAATACAAAGGAACCAAGGGTAGGAGTAGAGGGAAGTCCCATAATGTGGATTTAATATTGATTCTGTATGCAGCTGTTATAAATGTTTTATTTTATGGGGGGTTTTTAATGCAATGATTTTGGGGGGTTTTTGGTGGAAATTAATAAAAATATTTTACTCTCAAAAAATGTTAATGTACACTCCATGAAATAACAATAGACTGGGTGAATCTGACCAGAACTGTTGTTCTGAGCCATGAGTGATGGGAGCAGCTTACACTGCCTCTTCCTGGCCTTCGCCAGTATCAACCATCTTCCATGCTTTAGGATCAGTTGGGGAGGCCATGTTGGTGGTTGTCCCAAATGGTGGTGACCTATGCCATTGGCTTCTCAGAAGCAGTCACTCATTTGTGGAATGCCCTCCCTTGAGAGTGTGGTGCGTCAATCTCCCTCGCTATTAACATTTAGAAGAAATTCAAAGACGTTCCTGTTTACCCAGGCATTGGCTGGCTGAAAGTTGTGTCCCTGGCAACCCTGAAATTGTTAGTTTGAGAGCAAATAATTGCTTTTTAGAAAGTTGCTTTAAACTGTTAGAACTTTTAATTGCATAAGTATTGATGTGTTTGCTTCCCTGGGCTCCTTGGGAGGTGTAGTGTATATATCCAGTAAATAACAATAATACAAGTTTTCTACATTTTGGTTAGGCGGAGAATTCACAGCAAGCTTCTGGTGAATCAAGATCGCTAGTACTTAGTTACTCTACTGTAATCATCAATTTCGACCAGCATTTTATCATTCCTATAATTTGCAGATAAGGAGTTAAGCCTAAAGGAGTCTGGCTTGTCTAAGGCTACCCAGTATGCCCAGTATGCAGAAGAGATGCTCCAAAATGTGATTTTGCAATGCACATTCTCATTATTTCTGCACCTCACAATTACCTATAGCAGCTTTAGCAAGTTAGACAGCTCATCCCCCAGCCCCCTTTTAAAGGAACAAGTTTTGTGTGTTTGGTACACATACCTTGTAGATACGCTCCTGTAATTGTTTATGCAAATGAGCTCTAAATGTTTTGGCCAGAGGTATAAGTGCTTTTGAGGATTAAACCTGCCTTTGTCAAATGGGGTCCCTGCTGTTCTTTGTAGTGACCGGCTTCCTCTAGACAAAGAAACATTTACATACATGTTATTAGATGCCTTTAAGAAAGAAAATTATGTAGCAAATCGTAAACAATGACTTTTTGCTGTCAAAGTAGCTTTAATTCAAAGCTACTTTTTCCTGCAATGGCTTCCTTGCTGATCTTCTACCGACATTGCTGAAAGCAGGAATATACATTTCTGTGAGCAAGGCAACAGCTGATTGGGTTAATTTGGCCCAGAAGGTTCCCAGCCCTTGTTGGGTGGCAGTTAGCTGTTGTCCATCTGGATGCCAAGCTGCCCTTTCAGAACTGGACCCATTTTGGGGAAGAAGTGATGGCGCATGGCACAACATGCACAGCTTGTTGGGTCGGAAAGCCTTGCCTAGGCAGAAAGCCAACATCTGTGTTCTCAGTTCCCAACAAGTGGTTATCTTGAGAGCTGCAAAACCAGACCCTGGAAAATACCAGGGCAGTTTGAATCTATCTCTGAAACTGCTGCCAATTTGCCACTAACATTGGCCCCCGGCTAATACTTCAGCTGTCCAGAAAACGTGGCATCATCATAAATGGCCCCAAAATCATATTATCGTATCTGCTGATGTAACCATTAGTGTGATACCTCAACCGGCCATGCACTAAATTTGATTGGCCTCATCTGAGTACTAATGACAGAGCCAATGAAGTATAGAGGCTAAGTTTTGAGTTTGTATGTGGAGGATTCCAGTTCAGGCATCCACTCGGCTATTAGGCTTGCTGTGGGAGTGGGAGTGGGGAGCAGGGCAGCCACTGTAGTTATAATCACGTTCAGTTGTTCTTTCTAGTATTTGACATGTACTCAATGCATTAGAATAAACCCAAATTCAGAAAAGTTCTCCCATGTGCTTATAATGCAGTGAGACACCAACAAAAAGGAGCAGGAGGGGGAAGGAAATGGGGGGGGGGATAGAAAGAGACAAAGCAAAGAGGAATATGAAAACGGAACAAAACCAGTACTAACCAAGTAAGATTACGATAACCAGGGAAAAGAGAAAGTTTAAAGAAGAAAGGAAGACATTTAAACATTAGGGAAATAAGAGTGTTTTCTTACAGCTCTGCTGCAGCCAAGGAGACAGTGAGAGCACAGCAAGCTAAAACTGGAAGAACAAAAGTTTTGTGAATACTGTGAACTCCAAGTACAGGTGGCACAGAATCCATGCAGACAATTATAAACTGTGCAAGCTTTTCTTTCATAATTGTATGATGTGATAACAGAAGACAGCGAGCAAATAATAAAGAGGAGCAACATGATTTTGAACAAGAATAAAGCCAGCCACCTAGAAAGAGCAATTAACCATTCACAAGCAGAACTGAGACGGGAGGTGCAAGAAGGCAGCCTGGGAGATTGATCAGCAATGTTCCTCAAGCCAGTAGGAGATGTGAACCAGCAGAGCCAAAGGCACACAGAACTTGTGTCTCCAGGAGGGATATTCTACAGACCCCATGGCATGATGGTGTGCCAGGCAGGCACTTGATACCTTAGACAGCATCACTGCAGTGCCGGTGCTTGCACTGAAGAGTAGAGTAGAGAGCAGAGAAACATCTGGGGGCGAGGCAAGGGTAGTGGTAAAGAGAGGAATGAGAGAAGCAAGAACTGCATCTAGCTCTCAGCTTAGCTTATAGATAGAGCCAGAGTGATAGAGGCAGTCGGCTAATTTAATTTATTTATTTCCAAAGTTATCTTTTTTTACTCATTTGCTTGGAAACTAAACAATTCCAACTATTTTTTTTAAAAAAATTAAAACAGCTACTTTCAGTTTTTGCTATAAAAGTGAGCCTTCAAACAGGGACTAAAACTCACAGATAGTCTACACTGCTCATATCTCACAAGGCCTGGGGCAGGGCATCGAAAGCTGATAAACATGAGTGTTTGTCTGAAGCTTCAGGTTTTATTGTGCCAACCCTTCCCGCCTATCGAAATGTTTCCTCTGCCCTGCTGGGACATCATACCGGCTGTCAGAGATAGTGGATGGCAGGATGCCTTGATGCCCAGGGGAGTTGGAGAGAGGCTGCCACTCAAGAGTGCGTCTCTGAGACAGTGATAGATCCACTTTGCAGGGAGCACACAGGCTTGGTGGAGCACTCTGTGGCGTGCCATTAATTACCCCAGAGACCCTGACATCTCCATCCTTGATGTTCATCAATACAGTTTAGGGTACTCTTAGCTGACACTACTTTTGGAAATTACCCATCTCCTTTCCTAGAGCATCACATATGAGGCAAATGGTGAGGCAAAGGTTGTGCATTAGATGCTGTTTTCCCATCAAGATCCACAGGGCACACCCAAATCCTTGGGACCTCATTGACCACATCCTTCTCCCTTCGCTCTGCATTTCATCTAAGGGTCTGTGCACCTCTTTCTCTCTCTCTCTCTCTCTCTCTCTCTCTCTCTCTCTCTCTCTCCGCAGTCCCTTGCCTTGCTAACTTTCCACCATCCACTGGTTATTTCACCACAGACAGTAGAAAACTGGGCTACTTGTGGCCCACAGGATGAATGGGTGGTTTTACCTGAAACCCAGGAGAGGGGCGAAAGGAGATCACTGCAATAACTTGACAACACAACAACCAACTTGACAACCAACTTAGTTGGTCTTTAAGGTGCTACTGGAAGGAATTTTTTTATTTTGACAACACAAGTTAGCTTGAGAATGACAGTCAGTGGTGTTCATTATCTGGACAGACACATATAATAGGCTCCACTCTATGATCACAGGCCTTTGAGTGTTATCGGAGTGACATGGGATGAACCTCAGGTACAACAGCTCACTTGGTCATGCTGTCACATTTAAAGAAGACCAAAGCCAGGTGGCATTGGTATTGCACTTCTGTTGGAAGCCAGCAGGTCGATGACCAAGGAGGAATCCTCAATAGCTCCCTACCTAACACACCCTGAGCGGGAAGAAGACAAGGAAGCAGGTGACTGACTCATCTCCCTGTCCTCTAGATCAGTGTTTCCCAACCACTGTTCCGCGGCACACTAGTGTGCCGCGAGATGTTGCCTGGTGTGCCGCGAGATGTTGCCTGGAGGGAGGCGGGCGAGTCGGGCGGCGAGAGGCGGCACGGCGGCGGCGAGGAGAGGCCGCCCAGTGCGGGGCTCTCGCCGTCTGCCTGCCTGGCTGCCTGCGAGCTCGGCGGGCAGCGCCTCCGTCCGCAGCGCCCGCCTCGCGGCTCTCATTCCCTGCCCCTGCCAAAGCTCACCCAGCCAAGCCGTGCTCTCCTTCCTGCCTCGCTTTGCTGCCTCCTCCCCCCCACCCCCAAAGCTTGGAGGTTCCCCGGCAAGGGGGAGGGAAAAAAATTGAAGCTTACACTTTCGTGCGTCCCTCCCGGCGTGACGCTGCGCGCTGACGTCACGGGGCTGTAATGGTGGTGTGCCTCGAGATTTTTTTCATCAAACAAGTGTGCCTTTGCCCAAAAAAGGTTGGGAAACACTGCTCTAGATTGAGGCAGACACAACTAGGTTGGCCATGCTGCTCTCTCAATCCAGACTCCGAAATAAGCCAGCCACAGAATGCAGTCAGCAGTCAGCTCTCTGGGCTTTCCTGCTCAGCTACTCTGCTTAACAGATGGATATATATTATTCAGTAACAATTTCCACATCTCCTCTAAAGCCTAATGTCTAGTGGATTAGGGGCCCAGACTGATAAAGTGTGCTGTAAATTGAGACCAGCACCCTCAACTTGCCATGGGGTGGGGCTTTCTTCCTCTGACCTTTCCGTGATTCACATCGTGTGGCAATGTGCTTTCTGTTCAGTTCTGTTCCAGTGTCAAGGAGCTGTCGAGTGAACCCAGCTCATCCACAGGGCTGGCACACACGCGGAAGGCACAAAACACAGTTAGTTCTTTATTAACAGGAAATAACAACACAACAGAGTCCTCTGGTTCGCCTTAATCCAGACGTTACTGAAAATGACCACTAGGTCCGCCCTTCCCCCTCTGAGCCTTTCACTCTGGATCCCTCCCAAGCAGATGAAGGCTGCGTTGAGAGGGCAAGCTCTGCGCCTGTCTGGCCTGTTGCTCAGCAACATGCAGGACTCTCCTTGAGTGTGGGGTGTCAGAGGGGTAGGAGAGTCAGCAGGACTGGGACTGTCCTGCTGCTGGGTAGCAAGGGCAACCTCTGACTCCTCTCTGTTTGTGTCTGTACAGTGTGAGCACAGTGTCTCTCGGCCTCTAACCCTGTCCTGGGAGGCCCATCTTTTCCTGACTGCCCTTGATTGCTCAACCCCCCTGCTTCTCGTACCTGCCAGCTCATCCCTTTCCCAGATAGCTGCTCAGTGTCCCACCGCCATGATCCCGGGTCTAAGCCATCATCTTCTGTGTCCTCCCTGAGGGGCTCTTGGGTGGGTGGCTTCCACTACTCTTCCTCATCTGTCCCTGACATCCAGTTCAGATCAGAGGCTGTGCAAGTTCTCTCTCTAACCTTGTCTAGTTAAACAAACAAAGAAAGAAATGTTAATTACATGCAGCTGCATTTGCCTTGATGGCCAGGCTCGTCTTCTGTTTTTAACTGATGTAGCTCTGAGTGTTGTGGCCCATGCCTAAAGGTGGGTTTTCTCTGGGTCTATACTGTCACAGTGACTTTATTTTCATCTCTCCTTTCCTTTGCCATTTTAGTAGGTTCACCAAGGAGTCCTGTTAGCAAGACTACCCTGACACTCATCAGCATCACCAGCTGTGTCATTGGCCTGGTCTGTGCCTCCCACGTCAACTGCCCGCTTGTGGTCAAGATAACATTGCATGTTCCAGAGCACCTCATCGCTGATGGTGAGCCAACACTCTGTCACCCTGTTTCACTTCCTTCTGGATAAGTAAAAGGACCCCTGGATGGTTAAGTCCTGTCAAAGGCAACTATGGGATGTGCGCTCATCTCGCTTTCAGGCTGAGGGAACCCACGTTTGTCCACAGTCATGACTAAATTCATCTTGCGCAATGGAAACCATGACGGAAACCAGAGCGCACAGAAACGCCATTTACCTTCACGATGCAGCAAAACCTATTTATCTACTCATTCTTGTATGCTATTGAACTGCTAGGTTGGCAGGAGCTGCCTCAGAGCAACAGGCGCTCACCCCCTTGTGCAGTGATACTTACGATAAGTTTCACAAACTGTGTATGCATACACCTTGATGATATCCCATTGACTAAGTTGGCCTACTTGAAACCTGGTATTTCTGTGTCTGTCAGCTAGGGAAGGGAGGCAGCATGCAGAAACCATTGACACTCCACCCTGAGCATTGAATTACTGTGTGCACAAGCCCAATAACTTCTGAAAAATCTTTTGGCTATCTATGCCCTCCCAACAGGGCCAGGTTAATCTTTACAGTGTACTAGTATACCACCATAGTGCCAGAGCCAGACTGGGATATTCCAGTGTGATAATTACAAATAATAAAGATTCAGACATGATGTTTGCACAGGAACATATATGGCCAAGGTCCTGTTGAGACTTTCAGGCTGTGAATGGAGACCACTAGTGGGCAGGAGGGACCAGCCTGACAACCCCTGTTCTTTGATGATAAACTCTGCATCTCAGCACCGCCAGCACCTGCAGCCTTATAGTGCTGACTTTACACATTGTTGTAAGGATTACAGGGTGATTTCAGAGTGAAACATAAGTGAAACTTTGAATGCTTCAAACAGCTGTTTTAAATGCTGGATATTTGAATGTGGGAGCTGAGCACTGCAGAGAATTTGCCTCTCTTGCCCTCTGTGTTTAGCTCCTTTTATTTTCCCCACAGCCCTCGTTGTGGGCCAGGATTTGGGAAAAAAAAACGATAGCTTTTTCAGTATAAGCAGGAGGACAGGAACAGCAAATTGTAACACCCAGATTGCTTTTGTGCTGAGAAAATATGGCTTGTTGGTCATAGACCCCCCATATTTTAAATGCTGGTTCCAACTTCCCAGCTTGTAGGAACAAATGTTCTCCCCTGAAAATACTGAACTGGGTGCTTGCACCTTTGCCAAGCCTAGGCCCCCTCACCTTCTGCTGACAGATGGCTAGAGTGGGAAAAAAAGGCTTTGCAACACATGCCACGCATAAGTAAGCTTATAAATGAACAGCCGAAAAGGGTTTTAGCTCAGGAACCCAGCACCCAATGCAACAATAGTGGCTGATTCAGTAACAGAGGTGTCTGGGCCATACTGTGGTGGGTGAATCTCACGGGACTGAAGGTTCATCCGATGCAAAAGAAACCAGTCCCGTCCCATATGACACTGGATTTTGGTAGAATGTTAGGTTAGAACCCTTCACCCAGGCTAGCTACTATTCAATGTGATGCTGGGAGTTCTTGCTGATGGAAACACCTCCAGTCATGTCAGCCCCACCTGCAGTCTGAAGTGGAATGGTCTGCAGACAAAAGGAGCGGGACCAATGTGGGAGAGGGCAGGTTTCAAAGAGCAGTGATCTGGCTGGCTGCAGGCTGCCCAGAGAAGCACAACAGGCAGGTAGCAACCGGTAGAGTGATCGGATTTATAGAAGCTGGCTTGTGAGAAGAAAATTGTCAGTGGGAGAGTTGGGATCTGAATGGGTTTTGGCTTGAGGATCCCAGTTCGCTCCTGTGATTATTCCCATGGTAACTAGCTTCCTTCTATGCTTTCGTGTTTGACGGAGTTGCCTCCCCTTATTCTAGTTCCTCCAGGTCTTCTTTGCATTTATCTCAGTTGGCCAGGTGAAAAGCTACACCTGCTGAAATCCCCTGCCTTCTTTGTCTCTTGGCCACCCAAGGGTGCCCAAAATCATTCTTGGGTTTGAACCTACGTTGCCTGGAACATTCATTCGCGCTATTAATCTCTTTTGCTTTCTCTTTGGCATTAATCCTCTTTAGGGATTTACCTGGGTTGCAAGAGAGGGAGAGACTCTCAGCAGATTTAAACCTCACATATGAAAACGCCCCTCTCAAAATCATTTATTTGTTGCATTCGTTTATTTATTGCATTACTTGTTTAATGAGTCAACATCTGCCTAATAATAATAATAATAATTAATCTTAATAACACCCATTTTTTCCCCCAATTCCTGTGCACTTTCTAGGAAGCCGTTTTATCTTGCTAGAAGGCAGCCAGTTGGATGCCAGTGACTGGCTAAATCCTGCCCAGGTGATTCTTTTCTCCCAGCAAAACTCCAGTGGGCCCTGGGCATTGGACCTCTGCGCTCGACGGCTTCTGGACCCCTGTGAACATGAGTGCGACCCTGAAACTGGTAGGTGGGTGCTGTGAGAAGATGGGCATGTGTCTGTAGGCACCTGTATCTCTCTCCCTGTATTTGTATATCTGGAGGATGGAGGGAGCTTGTCTATAAGTAGCAGAGAGAACTGGGAGAGCTTTGCCAAGTCCCACAGGCTGCCAAACAAACATTGGCTGTAAAGTCCTTTCAACAAGGCTGCTTCTCCCTCGATTCCGCCTACATAGTGACAACAAAACTCAAAGAGACATACAAAGCTGCCTTCTACTGAATCTGACCGTTTGTCCATCCAGCCTAATACTGTTGGCTTTGCTTGGCTACAGCTCTTTAAAATCTTCAGGCCAAAGTCTTTGACAGCAGCTTTTGCCAGAGATACTTTAACTGGAAATGCTGGGGGTCTCAAACTTTATTAATATATGCAAAATGTGCTAAATTAGGAGAGAGAGAAACTTGAGATCATTAAAACAACAACAACAAATCTCTTGAGTGTTCCAGGCTCCTCCTTGTAATTCCTTAGAGCTGAATCTGAGGCAAGGATGGATGAACCTCTCATTCTCTTATTTTTCCAATATTTAGTTTAGTTTGCCCCATTATTTTCTTAGATTTGCAATTTTTAAAAAGTCTGCATGAAAATTCATATGCATTTTATGTGCATTTTACGTGTGCAATTTTGCTTAGTACAGTGGTACCTCAGGTTACATACGCTTCAGGTTACATACGCTTCAGGTTACAGACTCTGCTAACCCAGAAATATTACCTCGGGTTAAGAACTTTGCTTCAGGATGAGAACAGAAATCGTGCTCTGGCGGCACGGCAGCAGCAGGAGGCCCCATTAGCTAAAGTGGTGCTTCAGGTTAAGAACAGTTTCAGGTTAAGAACGGACCTCCGGAACGAATTAAGTACTTAACCTGAGGTACCACTGTATACATATTTTTATAAGCAAATTTTCCCTAAAGGACACGTTTTTTTATATTCTCTTCACTAATACAGGCATTTTTGCACGTGCTTTTGCTAATACATGCATTTCTTAATATAAGCACAATTAATTTTTTATTGTATATGTGTTTGTTGTGAAAAGTTTTGATATCTTTCTTAATGGATAGCAGCATACAACTATGTTCATTCATAAATAAAATAAGCCGCCGCCCTACATGGCTGGAGAGTTATATTGTTAAAGCCAGAGTAGTGTGCATTTTGAAGGAGAGCCATGGGGAAAGGTGAATTTGGTACCTAAATGCTAATGAGACAAATTTCCCCCTCAGGAGAAGGGGCAGGCAGCCCTCCTTGCTCTCAAGCATCTTTTGCACTCACTCCCCATTCTTCTTCCCTTTGTAACGGTGACTCACTTGCCGTCCCTGCATTCCACTACAGAGCTGGCCTTCCATTTATTCACAGCCATCTGCCATGGCAGCTGCCAACCCTAGCAGGCCTCTGAGACAGAGAGCATCAAGCATCCTCCTAGGGGGGCCTTTTCCAAATTCACAGGTTTTTGTCAGTGCTCTGAAAAAACAACAACCCCACAATGTTTTTCTTTAAACAAAAGAGAAGAGCTTCTGTTGAGGCTTTTGTTCATTTGGCTGCAACCCGATTCGGGTGCTGTGAAGATCATGGCGGGTTGCCAAAAGGTAGTGTAGTGGATTTGAGTTACTCGTGCGTAAACTGTCCCGTTAGGGGGCTTAATTGCCTGGGTTAAACCGTCCTGACTGCACAGCCCATCTCAGCGTGGCTGCCTCAGTCGCTAGCAGAATCTGTCTGTGGGCGTTTCTTAAACCTTTTCCAGCATAAAAGCTGTTTGACTCCCAGTCGTCTCCGCCTCTCACTGCGCGGGAGTCTTCTGCGCAGGGAGGGCGTGGGTAGTGGAGGACCAGTGCTCTCCTCACTGATGTCCAGGGAAGAATCCTGGAGCTCTTCCCCCACTTCCCCCATTTGCCCTCCTGGATCCTTGGTGTTACGCCGATTTCCTTCCCCCTCTACCAAGCTGCGTCTCCCCCTGGTGCTGGTACCTTCTCCTGCAGAATCAGGGAGCCTCTCCTTCTCCTTTCGCTCTGATGTCAGTTCCCTGACATCCAGCACTGGTTGCTTGAAGCAGATCCAGGCTGAGCGACAAGACCTTCCACACACACAGGCCAGTGCCTGGTTCTTTGCTCTGTTAGCCACACACCAGCTTCTCCTGCTTCATTTGTTGCACCCCCAAGACAGAAGCTGTTGGGAATGACACCACAGACCCTTTACGGACTTACCCACACTTGCCTTTTCCACCACCCTTTCCAGGCACAGACTCACTCTTAAAAGCTCCGTGTCAGATCTTGGGGTTGTTGTTTTTTGGCCCCAGAGTGTTTCCCCAAAAACCCTCTCTAATGCTCAATCGGAGCAAACATCAATCGGTTTGTTCCAATTGAGCTTTAAAGAACAGGTTTTCACAGGGAAAGCTCCAGAGCAAAACAAATTTTGTGCTTGGACATGGACCTTTAAGGCACAGACCATGCCTGCAAAAAAGTAGAGTGAACTCCTTAAAAATGGGAAGAAAAGTACCTCTGAGGGTGTGCAGAATGCCTTTACCTCATCACCGTGAACAAGAGCAGTGTTCTAAACTGAGGGCATTTGGGAAAATGTTGCCTGCAAGCATGTCTTTAGGCAGAGGCTTCAGTATAAGAGCTGCACCTACAGTCTGGAGAAAAACTCGCAGCTGGTTTCTTGTACCTGTCTCTCCCCTGGTTGTTCCAGCAACCAGGGCTGGCCCAGGACATTTTGCCACTCATGGGGGCAACCCAAGCCTTTCTTTCCTTTTGCTTGAAAAACTTACCAGCCCAGTGGAAGAAGACACTTTTCTCTTTTTTAATGCTCATCCTAGTAGATAGTTTATCAGTGAATTAACGGATGGAGTGGAGAGTTGAACCTAGCCCTGGTCTTGCCCTGAATATTCCTGCCCTCTTATCTGCCACCTCTGTAAACCTTTGTTGCAGCTTGTCTGGCTTTTCCTTGCTCATTGAGCTGGAAGAAGCAAAGAGAACAGGAAAAAAGGAGGACAGCAGCAATCTTTAAACCAAAGAAAGGAGGTGAGCATCGAAAGATGCTGTAGAAAATAGTTAATGTGTTTGCAGAAGCAGTTGAGAAAGTGCTCTGCCAAAAGATAAAGGAACTTATTATTCAAGGGACAAGAAGTGACAGCCACATCTCACAAAGGGTATGATATGCTCAAAACACGTTAGGCAAGAAATTGGTCTGCTTCTGTAAAGAAACAATTTTCCACAGGGCTCTTTGACATCCACCTCCTTTTAAGCGTCTGATTTTGCATCAAACACTGAGGCTTTTGAAAGGAAGGGGGTAGTTTTGGTGAAGAGGTGTTTAGATGAACACATTTTATGCCTGCTTCTTTGCTTGTTTCAAATCACGCAACTTAAAGAATAACGGGATCAACAACTATCGTTTCTCTCATCTGCTTCATTGATGGGAATAAAAATTACGGAGGGTACCATATATTCAAGCTGGGATGATATTTCTCAGAAAAGAATCTTGCCTGGAGATGAAATGCTGGTTTCTGATATAGACCTACCTTAGAGCTAATCAGGAAGAAAGGTCCTGCAATGCACCATTTAGAATCTGAGAGAGGTGTCTGAGTAAATATATTTGTTGATGTATTTTGGAAGCAGTTGTCAGCCCTGAGTAGCTTGGGGAACGAAGGGCTACAGTAAGCGAGAGTGCTGGATCCCCATTTAGCAGGTTGTGCCACCCAGTTTAGGGTAGGGGTGGGGAGCATTTCCTCGTGGGCAAACATCTGGGGCGTGTGCATGCTGCTGGGGCATGGACGGGCAGAGTCAGAGGCAAAAGTGTGTGTAGCAACAAGTACAAAAGACAAAGAGCTTTCTGTAGACACATCTCTCCACCTTCCAGGCAAGCAAGAGACATTGCCACCGTTCAGGGACACATTTCACCCAGGCAAAAGAACTCCAGAAGTGCACAGAGCAGGTCTAATAAGGGAGTGTGGCCTTAGGAGGGAGAGCAAGCCTGGAGGGCTGCATTCCCCCCCCCCCATGGGCTGGAGGCTCCCCCCACTGCTGGCTTAGGGAATCTCAGTTGGAGGGCCTGGGAGAAATTAGAGCCCAGTACTCCTTGTCCTAAGGGACATGGGTGGTGCTGTGGGTTAAACGACAGAGCCTAGAGCTTGCCGATCAGAAGGTCGGCGGTTTGAATCCCCGCGATGGGGTGAGCTCCCATTTCACAGTCCCAGCTCCTGCCCACCTAGCAGTTCGAAATCATGACAAAGTGTAAGTAGATGAAAAGGTACCACTCCGGCGGGAAGGTAAACGGCGTTTCCGTGCACTGCTCTGGTTTGCCAGAAGCAGCTTAGTCATGCTGGCCACATGACCCGGAAGCTGTATGCTGGCTCCCTCGGCCAATAAAGCGAGATGAGCGCCACAACCCCAGGGTCGTCCGCGACTGGACCTAATGGTCAGGGGTCCCTTTACCTTTACTCCTTGTCCTGGTTATTTTTCCTTTGTAGCAGGAGAATAGTGATCTAGTCATTGAACTAGTGACAGGGGAATGACAATAAATGTAGCTGAAGACTTGCATAAAGTATTATGATACTGGTCATTTTATTTCTGGCTTCTTTCCTAAAAATTCCTGGCATGAAATTGGTTGTTTTCCACTGCTGCTACACACTTGAGTTGATGAGGTCCACCAGAAAAGCAAGGTCTCTGTCCCTGATACCCATACAGTTCGTTCATTATTTTCCTTCTCTTGTTTCTTCTTCTGCCTCCAGGCGAGTGCCTTTGCTATGAAGGTTACATGAAGGATCCAGTGCATAAACACCTTTGCATCAGGAACGAATGGGGCACAAACCAAGGGTAGGTGACTTTTACAAGTCTCCAGAATCATTGCAAACCCTGAATGGAGAGGGCAGTCCTGCATGCCTGCCACTTATGATTGCTGCAGTCTCTAGTGAATTGCTCAGTACAGTGTCTGCTGCAACTTCTTGGGATCGGTATCAGCGGATGAAGTCCTTGCAACAGCCAGCAATATGCCCCTCCTGGCTCATTAAAGCTTGCCAAGGGACTATTATTTATTCGCTTTTTTCTTTTTTTGTTTTGTTTTTTGTTAGTGGCTTTAGCTTGCTCAAGGCAGCCTAAAGCTACTTACAACCAAAGTAGGACCAAATGGATCTAGGCTGTGGTCAACACATCCTTGTGGGAGGGAGTGATCCTGGGAAAAAGCAGTGATCCCAACAACACCTGAAAAGCCCACTCTGGACCCACTGAGTTGTGACAGCTGCCACCCAGTCACAACTGAGAGCGTGGTGATGCAGCAATTGCAAGTGCTGAAACAGATTAACTTGATGCATTTTGAGAGGGGTACAGGCCTGATTATGGGAGTGAATTGGCCTTGGCCACCTTAATGGGTGACCTTTATTGGGAGAAGGACAGGGAGAGTGTGATCCTGTTACACTTGATATCTCAGCTGTTTTTGACGCCATTATCCATGGTATCCTTTTGAGCTGCCTTAGTGAGATGGGTATGGGAAGCACTATTTTGCAGTGGCTCAGGCCCCCACCTGCAGGGTCTGTATCAGAGAAAAGCACTGTGTGTTTGTTTTTTGGCCTCCTGGCAGTTGTGCTCTGGGTTGCTGCAGGGTACCATCTTGTCCACAATGCACTCTACATGGGGCTGCCCTTGAGGTTGGTCCAGAAGCTACAGCTGGTGCAAAATGCGGCAGCTCAGCTACTCCTTGGGGCAGGATATCGGCAACGTGTACCCCCCTCTATTGAAATACTTGCACTGGCTGCCAGTTAGCTACTGGGGTAAGTTCAAGGTGCTGGTTTTGGTGTATAAAGGAACCAGGATACCTGAGACTGATACTGTCATAGACCTGGTTGATCACTGCACTCTGCAGGTGAGAGCCTCCTGCAGATTCTGTCTTTTCAGAAGGTCCTTTCTGCAAAATGTAGGAATCAGGACTTTCGGTGCCGTCTCACCTCCGCTTTGGAATTCCCTCCCATCACATATTAAACATATTAGATCTTCCTCTTTCAACGGACCTTTTAAGTTCACAGAATCATAGAATTGTAGAGTTGGGAGGTACCCCAGGGGTCATCTAGTCCAACCCCCTGCAGTGCAAAAATCCTGCCCACAGAAAAGTTGAGATCTTTCCCAGTCAGGAATTGTTTTGAATATGCTTTGGAGTTGTTGATGTTGATGTTGCTGCTGCTGCTGCTGCTGCTATTTGCTTTATCACTTGTTGTTTGCCACACTGAGGTTCTTTGGAAGGAAGGGCAGGATAAAGGCAGTTCTTAGTAACTGCTCTGAAAGATATGCCTGTATTGCAAGCTAGCTAGCAAATTAGTAAAACTCCTCTGTCTAAGGACCAAAATTCCAAGGTTGTAAGTCATTAGTACAGTAGAGAGACAAGTGTATGGTTGCTGCTTTTATTGGCTTAAGTGCAAATGCACTCTGTGTGTGTGTGTGTGTGTGTGTGTGTGTGCTTGTGTGTGTGTGTGTGTGTGTGTGTGTGAGAGAGAGAGAGAGAGAGAGAGAGAGAGAGAGAGAGAGAGAGAGAGAGCACACTGCCCCCTAGTGTTCAGTAGTGCTTACACAGAAGACAAAGTTTGCAGGAGCATTCCTGAATGTCTCCATGTTCTAAGATTACCAGATCATTGCCCAGAGATCTCAGATTTGCCTTGAAGTAGCGCAAAGCAGGAAGAGGACCACTTTTCTGTGAATATAATATCAAATATAAATATAACTAAATCATAAAGCATAATCTTCCTTCCTGCCTGCCTGCCTGCCTACAATTTTTTATTTTAAATGTGAACAAGATTAAGGGATCATCATAATCATCATCAGTTTGTGATGGAATGTCATCAAGTCCTATTGCTCCCAGGGGGACTTTGTGAATCAGTGTGTGCTGCAGCAAGAAGCCCTGTCTTCTCGCTACTAAGGCGGTGGGTGGATGAATAATCTTTTTCCGAAGTCTTGGAGGAAAAAAAATTGGTGTGGAATGAGAACAGTGCAACCCTTGAACCTTCTTGTTAGGGAATCTAGTGGTCTTCTACCTGATTCTGAAGTAGACCATTGATCTGATCCAGGTCATGATCTGCCTGGATTGGATCAGGTGATTTTGCTTTGGTCTCCAAGCACAGCAGATTTCTTCTCCATTCTTAGAGATGGGCAACGTGATTGGCTTCTTATTTTGTTCTCTGTGAATGGTTTAAGCACTTTGATCATGCATGCTTTGTGAGTTGTGCTACAGACTTGATTCTGCACATTTATCATTATTTTTTATTACGGTCTTTTCCATGAGTATGACCCATCCAGAGTTAAGGATATTGAGATCTCAGTGGGTTCCGTGGGAGAATCAAGTACATACTTAGGTCCCATTGATTTAAATTGAAGTTAACACTAAACTTTTTGTGTTTTGAGGTTGTGTTATATGAATCAATACATTCATAAATCATTTTCTGAGTATAGAAATGTGTACTGCTTTCCTTTCCTTTGGAGCAAGGCTGGGGAGGGGGGGGGTCTTGTCACCTTGGCAGCCCCATACATAATACCCAGGCTTGTCTTTTTTTGGGGGGGGGTTCCCTGTTGTTATTATTATTATTTTGCTACTTGCACTTTAGATCTGTTGGATCCCCTCACTTTTCTTTTATTTCTTTTTTTCATTTTTTAAAAATCTGCTCCCAGCACTGCTGCCGAATTACCAGGAGAGCACAAGTGCTGACTTAAGTGTGTGGGAAATTGCTCAGATTAGAGCTTAATCATAGTGATGGCCTGTGTGCTAAGGAGAAAAGGGGTCTAGCCTGCTGGCATCCGTAAGAACGCTAAGTGTGGATTAATTATCCCTTCACACTCTTTAGCCACACTATCATAATCACAATCATGGTGGTTAAAGAATGTCAAAAGAGGGCAGAATTTGATTCTGTCCCCCCCCCTTCCCATTCAGCGCAGGTTTATGGCTGAAGTGGGGATTCTAATCCATGTTAATTAATGGAAGTAGTAGACCAGCAAGTTTAATTAAATTAAAATGCAGTGCAGTGTTCTTGTGTGAGAGAAAAGCCAGGCAAGCTCCATAAAGTTGTGCAGCTGTAGCTAAACCCCACATGCGTTCTCCCTGCCTCCCAATGACATGGCTTTGGTAAGTACTCTCATTGTTGGCGAGTCTCAGTGCATCGTGATTCAACACTCCCTGGGTTAATTAACAATAATTGCCCGTTAACATCCGAATGGGGAACCTATGGTGACCAGGATCAAAACAACCCAGGGTCCCAGGATTACTGCCTTTTTCAGTTTCCAGTAATCACAGTTTCCCAGTTTAGGAAATCCCAGACCGAGAAGGGAGGAGGGAAGGGGTGGCTCGTGGAGGTGTGAGGGCACAAGGACAAAACCTTTGCATATCTTAACTTACCTAACTGAGCCATGCATGTCCAGACTGAGCAGTCCAATTGCCAGCTCGCTTTGCTGGGGAAATGTGCAAGGCCATTCAGTGACCAAGCTCAAGCACCCACTGCATTCTGTTGACATTACCCACACACTTCCCAGCACACCAAAGGGTTAGAAACTTGGCATTTAAAACAGAAAGGAAGAAACCAGAAAGCTCAATTCAGTACGACCTTTTCCTTTATATGGGGAAGGCTTTTATAAGAGCATGGGAACTTCAAGGAACTACAGAGATTTTTTTCTTACGGTAAGAAATACGTTTTTTTAAAAAAAGAAAGTGCAGAACTTGCCCTTGGTCATAAACACTCTAATCAGAACGTCTTTGGGCCTTTGTTTTTGAAATGTAGCTTCAGATAACACTCCTCCAGCTCACCATCACACGCCTCAGCCGTCTCATCCTCCCACCCAAGTTCCCACTGCCTTTTCAGGGCTCTGTGATTTTCATCACTATCTGATTCTTCCAGGGGACGGATCCTATGTCTTCCAAGGCTTTGTTGTCCTCCCTTTGCTCTTATTTGTAACCCCCTAGGAGACTCATCTTGTCAATTTGCAGTGGATTTTTATTTTATCTGTTTGCTTACAAATCTTCAGAAAGAAACAGCACACCAAGCACACTTTTTGCATCTCCTTGACCTGCCCAGCTACTCAAGATTGCATTTAGACCTTGCCTTTGCTGATATGCCTGCAGATGTGATTGTACGCCAGTTAGTGCCTTCCTTCTCCTCCTTTTCTCCCTCTCTGCCTTCTGCTGGTCCTTGAGGGACACAGTTACCTTCAGATGCCCTCCTTCAGATGTTCCCCCCTTTTTATATTCTTCCATCTCCTAGCCTATGTCCTCCCATGGCATGTAAGGTTCTCTAAGGCTGCCTTGCACAAGTTCTGTACCCAGAGTGGAATGAAGTGGCTGAAGCAGATGAGTCTGATGGTTTGGAACCAAAAGCTGTTGGAGCAGGAGGCAGATTAAATGGTTATGAGCATACTTGGGAGGAACGGGATGCAGGTGGCGCTGTGGTCTAAACCACTGAGACTAGGGCTTGCCGGTCGGAAGGTCAGCGGTTCGAATCCCCGTGACAGGGTGAGCTCCTGTTGCTCGGTCCCTGCTCCTGCCAACCTAGCAGTTCGAAAGCACGTCAAAGTGCAAGTAGATAAATAGGTACCGCTCTGGCAGGAAGTTAAATGGCGTTTCCGTGCGCTGCTCTGGTTTCGCCAGAAGCGGCTTATTCATGCTGGCCACATGACCCAGAAAAACTGTCTGCGGACAAACACCGGCTCCCTCAGCCAGTAAAGCGAGATGAGCGCCGCAATCCCAGAGTCGTTCACGACTGGACCTAACTGTCAGGGGTCCTTTACCTTTATACTTGGGAGGAGATGGATTAGTTAGGTCTGTAAAGAGAATGTTATTGCTTGTATGGTGTGGACTTCGTGAACCCATAAATTCTGGGTTCAAATGCCCCCTCATCCTCAGAGCTCATTGGCTAACAGTTGGCCACTGTATGAGCCACTCCCATCTCTCAGCGTTGTAAAGAGGTATAGACCATTTGCACTTTTTTTTTAATAAAGTGGTTACTGGGGGCGTAGTATAGGGGACACTGTTGGGTCTCAGAGGATAGGCAAGTTTTCAGATCTCCCCTCAGCCATGAAGTTTACTAAATGGCCTTTACTCACTCAGTATCTTTCAGCCTAACTTACCTCACAGGTTAGTTCCATGTTTTGTATGTAATCATAATGCATTTACATAATTCTGAGTTCACTGGCCAAGCCCAAATAATTTTAGCACCTGAGGGCAGAAAATCCAAATGTGCTCTCACCATCCACCCACAGCAGTAAAAAGGACCTAAAATGGGTGTGATGTGGCCAAATAGACATTTTTATAAACATCAAGTCTAACAAGATGCCATGGAAGAAAAGATCAGCAGTAGCTCATGGGGCACGACTTCAGCCGTGTTGTGTCCATCATGCCATAACTATGTATTTCATGTTCTATCTAAACAGTTTGCACTGAATACATGCAGTAACTGGCAACTAACTGCCCTTTAACAGCATCCGGAATCTGATGCCCAAAATCATCATCTGCCTCATATTGTAGGAAAAGCCCTTTGGCTGCATGGATCTGCTTTGTTGATGATGTAGCTTCAAACTAGGAAAGAAGGGGATGGAAAGTCTGCAGCTCCGTTTATTTCCTTTCCCCCTTTAGGCTGGCTCAAGGACTGGGTTAAGCGGCTGGTGGGATACAGGCAGCTGATTTCTCACCAGTAAATGTCTCTGGCAGGAAATACTGCAGACTGAGATCTTGCAGTGTGCGTTCAAGTGGCCTGCTTTGAGCAACTTGGGATTTAGTAGCCATCAAACAACACAATTTATTGCACTCATCCTGCAAATGAGCTTGAAGGAAAGGGACTGGATTGTCTGGGTCAGACCATTGACCCTATCAGCTCTTGTGCCATGAACCACTTGACATTCTTCACAGCAGATTAGAGCTTCACAGTCTCGGGGCATATTCCTAACTGGTACTGCAGGAAAGAGGACTACTAGGTACCAAATTATAAGAAGGAAAAACAACAACAAGCCACATGGGCTGCCTAGATTAGAACCGAGTTGAAACTTGGCAGAAGTGGGGGGCGAGTTAGTGCACCCCTGAAATATGACCCCCCCCAACAATAGGTTGACAAAGGAGCTCAGATGATATGACCATGTTTGTGGAAGAAAGGAACACATCCTCTTTGAGCTTCTGCACAGCTCAAATGCCTCGCCATGGGAGATATTCCCTCTTCTCTGTCCTTAGTGACTTCAGTGCATCAGGTGACACATTCCTCACACGATCCTTATTTGGCTGGAACTACAATACCTTCTCCACTCACCTGGCAGTGAGCTCCATTGAACGCAATACGATTTTAAAATTTGTGAGCAAAATTTTGATAATGCAGTACTCCCGTCTGGATAAATTGGGGGGGGGGAGGAAAGTCAGGGGTAGGGAGGAGGGGGCTGCTTCTAAAAATAGACACCCCCTTTGCTTTAACTATGATTTGTTTGCATACTTCAAGACTACTCATCCCCTCTCACTTTCCTGCTGCCAAAGAATTAATCTCAGAGCATGGGCACGACTTCTGGCTTATGTAGCTGTGCACAGCTCCAGGTCCACTTGCTGGCTCTCTCTCCATAGCAACAACACCATCTTCAAAATCATCTGTAGAATGTAGAAGCAGGGCAGTCAAGTAAATGCAGTGGGTGGCTTGTTGTGAAAAATGCTCATTTATAAGAGGATAACTGAAGTGGTCAAAGGAAAAGGATTCAGGACATAGTTTGGCACAATACTCATATGCCAGGCAGGGCCGTCTTAAGTATATCCGGCGCCGTGGTGCAAATATCCCTCTGGTGCCCCCCCTTCCCAGGGTTGCTGACCTTTTTACGGCACTGCCGGCAGCTTTGTGGGGCTGGAGGAGGCGGGCAGCGGCTGAGGAAGAGGCGGTGAGGGCTGCGAGCTGATGCTGGGAGGTGCTGCGTCCAGCCTCCGCCTCTTCCCTGGCACCCGTGCCGTGGTGGCCATGGCAGGTGGAGGCTCTGGGTGCGGCGCTTCAGTGTGGCATGGCAGAGGCAGGTGAAGGCAGCGAGCTGATGCTGGGAGTCGCCACGTCCAGTCGCTGCCTCCTCCCTGGCGCCCTCCAGAACTTGGCACCTTGTGCCACTTGCCTCTATGGGCAAGATGCCCCTGGTGCCAGGTCTGCTTGCTGCAACTTGGGCAGGGGTGGCCCTGGAGTCAAGGCTTAGAAAGGCATTGGAAACATGTTCCCTGGTCTCACAGGAGATGCCGGTCATCTTGAGGAAGCTGTGGAAGGCGTTGCAAGTTGGATGAGTGGTTGTTTGGCCAGGGAGGGTTTTCTCCGAACTCAGTTGGGTGTCTGGGAACTAGGCTGAAGAGAAGGGGGAGGAGAGAGCTTCCCCCCTTGATTCTCTCCCTACTGGGGCAGCCCCAGGCAAAAGACCCCATGTATCCTGCACAGTCCTTTCCCAAGCTGCCCTACATAGAATTTTCTTATGGAAGGGGAGATTTATTTTTAGAGTAGTGAGCAAAAACTTTATACTTCTCTTGTCTAATTACACTTTTAGTGCACCCCTATCTTTGGCAGGATGCCCTTTTTGAAGTCATTAGTCTTCTCAGCAGGAAGAGATGATCATCAAAGACTCTGTTTCCCAGCAACCCCTGCTGTGTCGTTATGCGCCAGAGGATTGCTGAGAGAGCCTGCTAAGTCTGCTCTTTGCTTCCCCAGCCTTAAGCAGAGATTTCTTTGAACTGGGGCCCAGGGAGAGGGCTGCCGACTCTCTATCTCCAGACTCCTTTCTGAGAATTTCATTTTGAAACCAATTTAGCAATTAAAAGCAGCACAGGACATCAGAAAATGCAGGACAGGGGATTGTGAAATAAATAGCTGTGCAGAATTGTCCTAAAAGGGGTAGGGTGGGGGGAGCTTGTTCTCTGTTGGGTCCATGAACCCCTCCCAGATTACGCGCTGCGTACTGCAGGTAGGGCCTGTAATCCTATGCAAACTGGTTATACAGTATACAAAGGCTACATATCGCTACCAAAGGGCAAGTCACCAAATGCCGTGTTTTTTTTGTTTCTCCTGAAGCAAACTTTGGGATTTCTTTTCAGGCAAACGGTCTGAAGAATTCTGATGGAACCCAAAATATTCCAATGCTACTAGCAAAATATCAGAAGAAACCTGCTAGATCAAACCAAAGGCCTATCTGGTACAACATCCTGTTTTCCAAAGTACAGTGTTACCTCGGGTTAAGAACTTAATTCGTTCTGGAGGCCTGTTCTTAACCTGAAACTGTTCTTAATCTGAAGCACCTCTTTGGGGCATCCTGCTGCCACCGTGCCGCCAGAGCACGATTTCTGTTCTCATCCTGAAGCAAAGTTCTTAACCCAAGGTAGGCGGGTTCCAGGTAGGCGGAGTCTGTAACCTGAAGCATCTCTAACCCGAGGTACCACTGTAGCCAGTCAGATGCCTTTGGGGACAGATGCCTTTGCACAAGACTTGGCATCAGGTGTGAAATGAAAAGAAAAGAAGGGAAAGCCCTTGGTCAGTTGACTGGTTAAATATAGTCAAATATTTGTTTAATTTTGTCAGAACAATAAGAAACAACAGAAATAATTATACTATTTAGAAAAATTACTTTCTTCTGAGAAGCCTGTACTCTTTCTAATTAGGAGAATCACTACCACATTCTTTTGACTTCAACTGATGGGTGAGGACCCACAAGTTGTATCCCTTTTGCATCCCTCCATAGCTGACCTTAGGTGAGTCACAGCAATTGTGCCATCCACTGCCATGCCTTTTTTGTTGTTAAGGTAAAGGTAAAGGTACCCCTGCCCCTACGGGCCAGTCGTGTCCGACTCTAGGGTTGTGTGCCCATCTCACTTAAGAGGCCGGGAGCCTGCGCTGTCCGGAGACACTTCCGGGTCACGTGGCCAGCGTGACGAAGCTGCTCTGGCGAGCCGGACCAGTGCAGCACACGGAAACGCCGTTTACCTTCCCGCTAGAAAGCGGTACCTATTTATCTACTTGCACTTAGGGGTACTTTCGAACTGCTAGGTGGGCAGAAGCTGGGACCGAAAGATGGGAGCTCACCCCGCCGCGGGGCTTCGAACCGCCGACCATGCGATCGGCAAGCCCTAGGCGCTGAGGTTTTACCCACAGCGCCACCCGCGTCCCTGTTTTGTTGTTACCTAGCTTTAAAAACGTGGGTGGTGCTGTGGTCTAAACCACTGAGCCTAGGGCTTGCCGATTAGAAGGTCGGCGGTTCGAATCCCCGCAACAGGTTGAGCTCCCATTGCTCGGTCCCTGCTCCTGCCAACCTAGCAGTTCGAAAGCACAAAGTGCAAGTAGATAAATAGGTACCGCTCCGGTGGGAAGGTAAAGGGCGTTTCCGTGCTCTGCTCTGGTTTGCGGCAACCCCAGAGTCGTCCGTGACTGGACCTAACGGTCAGGGGTCCCTTTACCTTTACAAAAGGAACAACAAACGAATGGAAACACAATTACAAGATGCAAAGGGAAACAAGGATCACATGGCACTGAAAGCTCTCCTTAACAATGTTGTTGGAAATCAGATGCTCCTAAGTTTGAGCTGAGCAGAGACCTGAAGCTGCTATTTGCATTTCCAGGGAAGCTCCCATTGGCAGCCAGGGAGGATTTCCTTGAAATGCAAATGGAAGGTTTAGAAGGGGAAAGTTGTTAGGACTGTGGGGAAGAGTAAACATTCCCTCATTATGGGTCCTGAGGTTGCTCAGGCTTCCCTGCAGCTCCTGTTTCCATAACAAAATTGCGCATGCTCATTCCACACAACTAACATGTCTCATTTCAGCCTTGCATCCCAGTAAGTAAAGAATGCAGTCTTACTTGACTATTAACAGCGCAATCCTATGCTTGCCTACTCAGATGTCAGCCCCACTAAGTTCAATGGGACATCCCAAGATATGTATATGTATATAGGCTTGTAGGCTGAGTGTGTTAGATATACTCATATCTCTTAGGCCCCAGACTATTTCACAGTGGCTCTGATCTACCACAATGCATTTGGCTTTCCTTTGAATAAATGTTTTGTTTTTTCCACATTCCATAAGAATTCTGCAGTTTGATGTCTGAGGGTACAGATCAATATTGTTCTATTTATGGAGATGGTTAGCTATGACCTTCATGATGTGAGATGGCTCATTAGGACTGAAATTTTACACTTACCTGGTAGAAAGTCCCAACAAAATCAAGGGGGTTTACTTCTGAGTAAACATGTTGAGGTGTGCCCTGTAAGAGCCATATTTGGTGTGGTACAACACACAATTTTTTCCATAGAACGCACAGCAACCGTCTCCATGTATGAATCATTTCTCCTTGCCGTCCCCAAGAAACGGGTTCACTGCCTCGTTTTAGGTGTCTCCGCTATTATTTTCTTCAATTTTGTAGGGTTATGACATCAATTAGTACATCTTAAAAGGGAAATTAGACACTAATAATAAAGTAGTGGTTTTAAATATTTATTTAACAATAATGTATGATTAAAACATGTTTTAATGTTCATAAATGGATTCTTTGATCTCTAAAATGATGGCAGGAGGCGAGGGGGACATCATACGCCTACTCATTGGAGATGAGCCATAACTCAGGTGCAGGCAGAAGATTCTCAGTTTATTATTGTTAATTTTCCCACAATTAGCCCTGCTGAAATTTGTTTTCCTGGCATTCATTCTCTTTGTGCTCTTCCCAGCGGCCATTTCTCCTTTGGTTACTAAGTGTACTTTTGCACAAGTAGCAGTATACAACGACAAGCTGAATTCTACAAGTTGTATAAACAGTAACTGAGAAACTTGGAATAATTTGGTTTAATTTCCAAAGAAGGGTGTCAGTCATATATATGATTTGAACTTCTTAGGGTAGTTCTCTGCTACCCTTACTTTGACAAAGCTGGCCCCATGGAAGATTTCCCTTCTGTTTTCACAATTGCATCTCTACTTCACAGTTTGTGATGCTGATCATTACGCATACCATTGTGCTTTCAGGTTGCTGCATAAAATGTGAAGTAGCCATGGAATCCATTTAAGACTAGATTCAGAATAGCTTTTAAAAAGAGCTGAAAGCAGTTTGAGAGAGGCATCATTTCCTGTGGTGTACGCCCGCATTTCCTTTTCCCACTGTTGACCTTGCTTAAACAGGTTTTGAAACAAATACTTTACAAAAAGCAAAAACCCAACAACATTATTTATTAAAAGTTTGTCCTGCTCTTCCATCTTTTATCCTTGCAAATAACTTCCATGGTAGTTTTGGCTAGTACTGAGTGTCCCATTTGCATCCCATGAGCTTTTGGACTGAGCAGGAATTTGAACAAAGATCTCTTCAAAATCCAGCACTGTATCCCAGCCTTTCCCAACGTGGTGCCCTCCGGATGTTTTGGAACACAACTCCCATCATTCCTGATCCCTGTCAGGCTGATGGGAATCATAGTCCAAAACATTTGCAGGACACCAGGTTGAGAGAAGCTGCTCTATCCAGTCTACCAACCTTATAGACCACAAAATGCCTCTTTCAAAGTGCTTTCAACTCCAGAAAAAAAAATCAACTGTCTCTAGTATAAGATTTCATTTAATTGTGTACAGCTGGAGCTTCAACACTTTATCTCTTAGCAGAAGCAGCAGAGAAACATTCTCTATAGGTTCTCCCCTTTTCTATTTCCCATTTTTTATCAGTTTCTTTAGGCATGGGAAGAATTCTAACATGCCCACCTCCCTTTAATCTTATTTTCCAAAGACTAAATGTTTCCAGTTCCTTATAGAAGGCATGTAACAGTTCCATTTCTGAAGTCCCATTAGGACCTACTGCATGTATGTAGCTTACCCATTCTGTCAGGCCTCTCTCCTGGATGAGTCTCTCGAGCTGTTATAATAGGGTGGGGGTAGGTGGGGGGGTCATTATCTGTCTCTCCTTTGAAGTTTTCAGCTTTCAATTCAGAAACAGGTAGCTGCAGAGCAATATTTAATTCAGATACCACTCTCTGTCTCTTCTCCCTCCCCCCTTTCTCCTGAAGCTTACACTATTTATAGGTGTACTTGAAAGCAAGTCAGCTATATAAGTAGCTCATTACCGGCCCCACATTTCACATTTAATGAGTTCTGCTGCAATTCTACCATTGGTTTCTGAAGCTTAGCCTCCACGTTGCACAATGGTTTCCATAGCAGGGATCCCAGTGGCTTTCAGGTCCGATTCTGTTTCAGCCAATTTCCTTCTGCTTGTAGACTTGAAACAGTTCACAGAGGAGGAAAAATTGACAGAATTTTGTTTTCAGAGAGCCAACTGGGGCTCGGCTACAATTTCTTTTAGCTGGCATCCTAGTTGGAGGTGGCGACAGATCGTCCTAAAGACTAGGTCTTCTTTTGTTGTACAGGCCACACTGGCCTGCATGGGGCCATACTAATGACCCAAGAAGCCAAATGTCTCTAAATTCCTGCTGGCCAATATGTGTTTTGAAAGGAAAGGAAGCTTGGTGATTGAACTTCTTTCACTTCTAGCCGACTCTTTTTTCTGCGTAGTTGAGAAGTAGCTCCCTTTCTATTCTGCTTGATGAAGAGTTTTGATTAACTCAACAACATCTGTACTCCAGTCCTGCTGAAACAGAGGTCATAGCTTAGCAGCAGAGCTCCCAGGTTGAAGCCTTGGTGGCTCCAACTGAAAAGTTCCCCTGTAGGTGATCTCATTGGACAGCCACGGCAAGCCACAGTCAGCCTTGGGTTAGAAAGGCAAGGTTCTAAAGCTGTGACCTATGGCCAAGAAGGCAAACACTATAGCCAGTGTCTCTTATCCTATTCAGTTACATATTGACATATATGGGTCAGCGTCTTCAGAACCTCTGAGGTATTTTGTAACAATTTCACAGTTGGGCAGAAGTTCTGAAGTAGCCATCAGCTGGTGCATTATACATTAGCCCACAGTGAGAGTGTGGAATTGCTATTGCACACATAACATTCCTTTCTTATGCGCAAAACTGTGGGAAACCCCTTTTTGCCACACTTTGATTGAGACTTGATGGGATTTCCAGGTTCTGGGTCAAATTGCTCTGTGGACCATATCAAGTCTAATTGGTTGGCTGTTCATTCATGGATAATACTCAGGATAGAGAACTTGCTGTTCCTGACTTAGGCTCATGTTAAAATTCCCCAAAAGTCCTACTTCCATTTTAAACTAGGCTGGTCTCCTGACTCCTAGTGTGTCGCAATGATTTGTTGTTGCTGCTGTAGTTTGATTATTTAGGGCTGCAATGTTTAGTAGACTAATTGGTTAAAATAATCATTTTAACTCACAGATATGGTGAGATCCAGGGCTCATCCAGAATTACTTCTGTGCCATGCACAGGTCTGCTATTTAAAGCTCCCTGTCTGAGCTGTTTTCTTTTCTTTTTGCTCCAGCAAAACCCCACTCTTTACCACTTAATCAGAGCAAATGTCAATCCACAGAAACCCCCAAATTTCTGTTTTTTCCACGGATTCGGCATTAAAGAGCAGGTTTTCCTGGGGAAAGCAGAGGGGCAAAAGAAAAAGTGCTTGGACATGGAGCTTTTAAGTGCGGACCTGTTCCTAGAAAGCTCAAGGCAAAAGCTAAGAGTGGGTGAGCCCCCAGAGGGCCCCCATAATCACAGCCAGGGCTTGCTGCAGCCCCCCAGCCCCCTCGCTGAATGGCTGCCCAGCCAGTACAGTGGTACCTCGGGTTAAGAACTTAATTTGTTCTGGAGGTCCGTTCTTAACTGAAAACTGTTCTTAACCTGAGGTACCACTTTAGCTGGTGGGGCCTCCTGCTGCTGCTGCTGTGTGATTTGTTCTCATTCTGAAGCAAAGTTCTTAACTATTTCTGGGTTAGCGGAGTCTGTAACCTGAAGCGTCTGTAACCCGAGGTACCACTGTATTGGGTGGATGTGGCCGCCAAGGGCTGCATCGGCTGGCCAAGCTCCCCACTGCGTGGGCAGTAATAATAACAAAAACAGCAATAATAATAAGAAGGCACTGCTTCAACGCATGCACCACATTTAAAGACAAAGAAAGAATGCTTTTCTTTTCCTTAGCTGTCATTTTGCTCTTGTGCAATTATATACAGCAATATACAGACTTGTGCAATTATATACCGCAATATACAGACTTAACCAATTAATCAAGTGATATTTACACGTGGATGTATGTATGTATGTATGTATGTATGTATGTATGTTCTTTACGTTTCCCCAGAGACCTCCCAAAATAGATTATGAAAGCCTGTACACCTGTACATACACCAGTGTACATTTGTAAAAGCATGTTCTTATTATGGCACCCGTGTCCTTTACGTAGCCCAGGGAGGGCATGCAATGGGCTGCTGCCCTTTCTGTCACCCTCTGCTGCCTTCCTTCCGTTCTGCCATGGGCTTCATGGGCTGTTGGCTGGCGTGTCACTTGAAGGAGGATGGAAACAAAGTGATCTGCAGCTGGCCAAAGTAAACTGGGTCATGAACCCAAACAGCCCAAATCTCCCCAGGCAGATTCTGTCACCTCACCAGCGCCCCAAATTCTAGACATGGGCCATAGCTTCATTCCCTTGCTTTAGAGACGACTGTGCTAGTGCTGAACATCTGCCCAGAACAAGGCAGTGTCAATGAGCAGTGTTTTTCATTCTCTTCTGTGCTGAAGAGGACAGCGGGTTTTGAGACTTATCTTGATAGAATTCCTGCCTCCCTTGCCTGATATTGTGGAGGATTGTGTGTGTGGATACTCAGTGATATAGAAAGGACATTCTGCACATGTTCAGGAGCACTCTAGGAAGCGTTTTCTGGAGAACACTATACACGGTAATGTTTTTGTGGCTTCCCTCTTTGTGTGCACATCCTGTTAAAAGGATGATGGCTTTGGTGAGTAGAGGAGGCTCTTGCATTCTACCCCTCCTCCTTCCCTTCCTCCCATGTATCTTGTCCAGTCTTGCCCTCCCTAACTGAACCTGTCCAGTGGACTGCCGTCCTCAGGACCCTCCCAGCTCTGGTCAGAGGATTTCTCTCCCTCTGTCACAACGTCTGCTTGGAAAAGTGAGCAACTTGGAACTAGCAAATCTTGGGCAATCTAAGAAAAATGGGACCCAGGAAGCATTCTTCATGCAATAAATTGGATCGCTAACATCTTGTGACGTTCTGCTTTGCTGGGCACCCAGTTTGGTGCAGTCTCCTGTTCAGAAAGAGAGGCACAAGGGTTACCGCTTGTTCTGCCTCTGCCTTCTCCATCTCCCCTCTTCCTCCTGTGGCAAGCAAAGAATACAGCAGAGATATGAGGAACTGCAGTCCCCTCTTCCCACCTTTCTCCTCCTCTCTAACACAGAGAAGCAAACCATGGTGCTAAGGTGCTGAAACCCAACTGGGCTGATACCCGCCCCCTCTCTAAAGTATCTGCTGATCCAAGGAGGTGAGTAGCAGCTGCCGGTCCACTTGGGGATGCCAGGCATGGAGTTTTAAAAGAGAAAGCCATTGGCCTGGCCATGGCAGCTTCCCTATAGCCAGCACTGAAGGCACATGCCAGATTTGTTCCTGGGCTGTGTAGGCAGGTGTCTGATGGCAGCGGTGGCAAAGCAGTTGGCAGCTGCCATGCCAGCCCAGAAGCCAGTCACCTGGTTGGTGCTCCAGGAGCCAGCCTGGATTCCTTTCTCTCAGGGAGGAGGCGGGTAGCTTGACTCTAGAGCAAACAGGTGGGCATGTGTAAGGAGTGGTAGTGGGCAAACCAGCTTCAGTGCTGCCAAGCCAATGGTAGTGGTGGCGGCCCATTGAATTGTGGTAGTCAAAACAGAATAGTCAGGGTTCACTCACCCCCTAAGTTTGGTTGGCAGGGGTGTCCAGGAGGGCCTTGTCAAGGTTAGGCATGGCAAAGTGCCACAGGAGGACCCAGGTCAATGCTGGCCAGCTTTTCCAGCAAACTGGTAAATCCAGTGAGTGCTGGGCAGAGGAAGAACTGAGGCTTGTGGGGTAGCACATGGCCACAACTGGCTCACAAATTGGCAGCTCTGTTGAAATGACCTTAGAGGTGGCACTGAAGACATTCATTCAGTTAAAAGATGGGCTCCTCATCTACAGCCAACTGCCCACCCAGCTGCTCCACTTGAGCCTGGCTCCCTTGTGGACTGAGGTTTGGTGTGGCTGGTTAAAACAGCTCCCATGACTTTCTTGGAGATTCCTCAGTTTTCTTGCTCCCACTTCCTCTGTTTTCTCCCACGGTGCCCCTTTTCGTTCTGCTGCATGCATCCCTTTGCCTCAGGAGTATTCAGTATCTTGGACACAGGGGACGGGGATGCCAGGGTCGGTAGTGCAAAAGGATTGAGGAACCAGTGATGGTTACCAGCTGTCAGGGAACTGACATCGGAGCCAGAGGCGGAGAGAAGGCTCCCAAGTGATGCTGAAGAGGGACCCAGCAGGGAGAGAGGCAGCTCATCAGCTGGGGAAGGAAATCAGCGCAACACCAGGGATAAAGGGGGGCAGATGGGGGAATCGGCGAGAGGGCTCCAGGACTCTTCGCTGGACACCAGCGGGGAGAGCACAGGTCCTCCGCTACCCACACCCTCCCTGCGCAGAAGACTTCCGCGCAGGGAGAGTAGGAGGAGACTTGGCGTCAAACAGCTTTTATGCTGGAAAAGGTTTAAGAAACGCCCACTGACGGATTCTGCTAGCGACTGAGGCAGCCACGAAGTGAAGGGCTGTCCAGACAGGAAAGGTTTAACAAGCCAACTTAGCCCCTATATTCATCACACCAGCACTGCATTTCCACTCTTTTTTGAAGCTCTTCCCTGCCACCCAACTCTTGCCCCAGTATTTATAGTTGCTTCTTTTTATAGTCACACACACACACTGCCCTGTTGTTTGCCTCAGCTTTGCAAAATTGAAGGACGGTGAGATGAAAAGCTTCTTTTTCCGTTCCTTTCAGATCTGCCTTCTCCTTTCCTCCCCGGGTCTCTCTCATTCTGCTTTGCAGCTCCCAGCAGCCCATGGAGAAAAGCGTCAGCATTAGCATTCTTTTCACAATAACCTCTCTGGGGGGTGGCAGAAGAGGGTGGGGTAGAAGAGGGTGAGCAATAGAAAACCGAGTCACTGACAATCAGAATGCTCGAAAGTAATAGAGTTTGAGAGTCATGAATCTTAGTTGAAAAAGAAACGCAATGCAGTTGAGGACTGGGGTCATATAAGCAGGCATACGGTTACTGTAAATTTGGGCCTTGTTCTTATATTTGGTGGTCCCTATATGATCCTCCACAGGAGTGTGTAGGGGAACTGGCAGACCTGAGGCTCAGGGGGAATCTCACAAAGTCCATGTGTGCAATAGCAATGGCCCCTCTCAGGAGCCAGCAAATCTACAAACTGGGCCTTGGTCCTGGTTCACACATGAAGAAGAAGAAGAAGAAGAAGAGTTTGGATTTGATATCCCGCTTTATCACTACCCTAGGGAGTCTCAAAGCGGCTAACATTCTCCTTTCCCTTCCTCCCCCACAACAAACACTCTGTGAGGTGAGTGGGGCTGAGAGACTTCAGAGAAGTGTGACTGGCCCAAGGTCACCCAGCAGCTGCATGTGGAGGAGCGGGGAATCGAACCCGGTTCACCAGATTACGAGTCTACCGCTCTTAACCACTACACCACACTGGCTCCCTCCCATGCATATATATCACTTTGTTTCTCTGCTTGAGCTTACTGTTGGGTTGGGTTGTCACATAAACCTGAAGCCTCCAGGATCTAGTTCTGGCTTGTTATGTGTGATAAAGCTATAACATCCCCAGTAGGACTTTAATATCACCTCACTCTTGTCATGCTCCACAGACACTAGGAACCTACTTTTCTCTGTTCAGGGAATAAGCCTTTCAGGAACATATATGACTGGGTGGAATTACTCCAATGCTAGTGGAACTTCACCCTCTGTGGCCCTCACTCTTTTCAGCTGTCTGCCTAGTAGAGCTGGCCCAGAAACTGGCATGCTTACCATAAAATTGATTGTACTATTATTTGATTCCCTCCCCGCAATTTGAGGGAGAGCTGGGCTTGCGAGTCATGAATATTGGTCTCAATCTAAAAGCTCTCTTCATTTAAACCAACATGTACATTTGAGTTTTATTAGCTAGTCCTGTCACATTTCCCCCCAAAATTAACATACAATGAAGGTCTGGAATGATGTTTCCATGAGATGCAGGAAAACACTGGTGATTCTGTTCTAGCTATTGTGATATCATCCCTGTCAAGACAACACACAGCATTTGAATTCCTGATTGGGTATCAAATGTTAGTCATTTGGGGTTGCCTACATAGGCCTGGCCTGCTTACCAAACTACATAGAACTAGAGTTTGCATAACTTTAGGGGACGCAGGTGGCGCTGTGGTCTAAACCACTGAGCCTCTGGGCTTGCCGATCAAAAGGTCAACGGTTTGAATCCCAGCGATGGGGTTGAAGATTTTCAGTTCTAGCTTTTCTCAGACTGATGGCATGGTCTCTGAAGTAATAGCTACTTTAATCTGTTGGGTGGATTTTGTACAGTGGTATCTCGGGATGCGAATGGGATCTGTCCTGGAGCCCCGTTCGCATCCTGAATGGAATGTAAGATGCGATGGCGTGCATGCATGGGTCGCGTTTTGCCACTTCCACGCATGCGCGTGATGTCATTTTGAGCGGCGTGAGTGGCGAAACACAGAGGTAACGCGCTCCATTACTTCCAGGTTGCCGCAGAGCGCAACCCGAAAGCGCTCAACCTGGAGCACATTCAACCTGAGGTATGACTGTAGTTAGAACAGGATGTATTATTTTACAATCTACCCTCCCTGTTGCTCGTTTGTGTGAGCAGAATGTTTAGTGTGATCAGTGTAGTGTTTAGACATCATAAAATGGTAAAGGGGACCCCTGACCATTACGTCCAGTCGTGACCGACTCTGGGGTTGCGGTGCTCATCTTGCTTTATTGGTCGAGGGAGCTGGCGTACAGCTTCTGGGTCATGACTAAGCCGCTTCTGGCAAACTAGAGCAGCGCACGAAAATGCCGTTTACCTTCCTGCCGGAGCGGGACCTATTTATCTACTTGCACTCTGACGTGCTTTCGAACTGCTAGGTTGGCAGGAGCAGGGACAGAGAAACGGGAGCTCACCCCATTGTGGGGATTTGAACCGCCGACCTTCTGATCGGCAAGTCCTAGGCTCTGTGGTTTAACCCACAGCGCCACCCGCGTCCCTCTTAGACATAATATGCTTAGTTTAAAACTTCATCCCTTTCAGCATTAATGTAGAAACTTTGAGACTAGGCTGTATAGCCTTCCCATATTTACCCAGTCTGTGGTAGTAGACTGGATTTCCCCTTTTAATAAAACAATCATGCAATAAACTGTAAAGTAAGCATAACAATTGAATTGCATTCAATTCCAGCATTGCCAATAACAAAAACAAGGCAGGCAAATTCTACTTCTAGATTACAAAATACATGGCTGGGTTAAAATGGATTCTCCAAATGGAGACCAGACAGACGTCCATCTGCCTCAGAAGCATAGTGGAAAAGAGATTGAGTTCTGAATCAAGAGGAAGTAGAAAAGATTAAAACCTTTGTGTCCTTTTACCACCAGAGAACTCAAGGGAAGTGACATGACACAGAGCTCTGTCTCTGTCAATTAAATTGCTTTTATTTGCAACCTGCCTATCTAGCACTTTGCAGCTCTGTGGTTGTTAGTCCCTAGAGTTACTAAACAGCAAGAATGCATGGTTATTTTGACTGCAATCCCTCACATAACAAGGGGTGTGGTAGTTGGAGAATGGTTCTGTCTTCCAGAGACAGAACCAGTTCAGAAGAATAGCTAGGTTTCCTTGTGTTTCCTTGGCCACATGTAAATGTTGGGCTTGCATTGGAACAGTTTCCCCTAATTTGCCGGTCTTTTTGAGGGTGACAAATTGGAGGTGGCCATTTCAAAGGTTTCAATTTGACCCCCCCCCCAAAACTGCCTTGAGGTAAAGGGACTTAAACTTCTGGTGCAACATCATTCTTCTTTTTACTTACTGATTTTGCTGGCAGAGCCCATGGCTTTAAAAATCTGCAAGAAAAAGGAACACAAGAGGGAAAAGGGGGAGAGATATAAGAACCTGCCCTGTGCTGGGATGGCCGGCTACTCTCTACACCTCGGTTATTTTACCTCCTCTCTAAATCATTGCATCCCTGTCCTTTTATTTCTCTCTGGGGATTTGTTTCAACAAAACAAAATCATACCTGCCTAAGTTATACCACTCCCTCTTGCAGTGTCAGACTAGGCTTAGCAGCAGTTTCAGATTTCTATGGAATCTCTAGAGTTATGGGAGACCTTCTGCCTGTGGCCAGAGGATCACTCCCAAACATCAAATGGAACCTAGAAAGGTCAAGTGCTGCTTGTTCTAGGATATTGGGAAAAGGATGAGGCATGTGGTCAAAGCTACAGGGCAGTAAACCAATCACTAAAAGTTATTGGAAGGGCAACATATAGAATCCAAGTGGAGATGGAAGTTACAGAAAATGCACACCAGGCACACGCCCCACTGTCAAGTCCCACAGAAGTCAGTAGAGAAAGTCTTGTCCTGGTGGCCATTATCAAAAGTGCTGGTGGATATTTTAAAGATCCTGGCAGTAGCTACAGCCATGAGACACCTATCATGTGAAAAGTAGCCATATGTAAACCTGGCTTCACGTAGGTGCTTCCATATTAGGTTTTTACTGTGGAATTTCCACCCTTTGTTCACACTTCTGGGAATTCTGATGTCTTCTCTAAAGACAGAAAGAGGGGATCATACAGCCTATTTCTGCTTCTACAGTTTATCTCTGCTTCTCTTCCTTGCAGCTCATTGTGCCAGCTCCTCCCTCTCCCAACCCCTAGGGACAGTTGGCCAATAAAAGAGAGATAGCAACATGTACAATGAAGAAAATCAGCCTTCAGATCAATACTGCTCTCAACATAGGTGCCAACTCCCTGGGGCCCTGAGTGCCTGAGCACCCACAAAATTCCCCATGAAGGGGCCGGGCACCCACCAATTTCAGTGCCAGGGCCATGCACACTGCATGGCACCCATGGCCCTGGGCACCCATGGTTGCAGGGCCAAGATGGCGCTCCTGGCTCTCAACCTTCATTTGCCGGTGTCATTTTGAATTCTTAACAGTCAAATTAACAGTTTACAAGCTGATAGTCTTCTTTTCCAGGGACACTTTCTGCTCCTTGACTAGTCATTTCCGGTTCCTCTTCTTACTCCATGAAGCAGCACAAGGGCAGGTTAGGAATGGTTGTGGACCTTTAAAGTCCCCGCACTGAAACCACAAGTTATCACTGCTTGGCTAGACTGCTTCTACTCAAAAGCCTTGGTGCAAAAAAACCAACCCCGCTGGCTACTCTCAGTTCCGTGTTGTAGTAAGTCCTTGCTTTCCACTTTCCCCATCCCCATGCAGTATTCAATGGTTGGAAATGCTTTACCAGTTGCATTGGCACAGAATGATATAGAAGCTTCAAGGGTGCCATTCTGAGCTTCTGAGCAATCTGGTGACTGGGCTTCCTAGTGACCAGGGGGTAGGGGTGCTCCTGAGGGGGGCACAATTCTTACTTCTACACACACTGTCCTAGTCAGGTACAAGAGTGAAGTGCTCCTCTAATTTTAACTCAGAAAAGTGTGCCTTGGCTATCAGATACTTGGGGAATGTCTGAGAGGGAAAGATGGATATCCTTTATTTTGACTGAGATTTTATTTTCTTTGAGCAAACCAAATCCCTCTTAGAGCACTTCATGAAAGAGTGGCCCTACTTTTCTCAGATCACTTTTCAAGGCTCTGGCCTTTTTGAGACCTCCACTCAAAGGCACTTCTTGGAAAAGTGCTCACTGTTTTTGTCCTGTCTTCTTGGTTTTCCCCCTTCCTTTCCTTTTCACCTTTCTTGCCCTTCTGCTCTGCCAGAATCCACGCCTCTCCTTAGAACTGTCAGCTCCTTCTTCAGGGAGGTTTCCTCTTCCTTTGAGAACCTGGGCTTTATCCTGAATGTTTGATTTGTTCCTGTAAATTGCAGGCTGCTATCGCTCCTTTCAGAGAATAATGACACCATAGGATCAAACCTAGGACAATTTGCATTCAGGCAGCTTCTAGCGAGCCCTGAAGAGACCACGTAATCTCAGGAAGCGGACCTTTTCATGTGCAAGGTTTAGTAAACAGGTAGCATGGGAGCAGCATAATAAATACTGCTTTTAACATTTTCAGAAATTCAAAGCGTGGGTTTCCAAGTGAATTTTCAGAAACCTTGCTTCCAGCAACATGGAACACAAGCCAAAGCCAGATAAACAAACCGTTTGGAAGGCTATTGCTTTCTTGCCCTGCTGCTATTCACTCTCTGCTCCCCTGATTATTCTTTATAAACCATTCTTGTTCTGTACATCTTATAGAATGATTAAATAGGTACTAGCATCTAGCAGCATAAAAATATGTGAGATTGTAGGAGATGTAGAAGTGTTGATTCTGAGCTGTATGGAAAGCCATGGTGGATCTGGACCCTGGATTTAAGAGACCTTTGAGTCTCCCCATTTAGATGGTCACATGGAGTGACCTCCCCGGGTTGCAAGCTTGGGCAGTGTGTATGGAAGTCCTGGGCTGCCCAGGCCACAAGATCTCTCTCTTGGGCTCGCTGGTGTGGTTCAGAGGAAAGCAGAGCAATACGTTTGGCACCAGCTTGGCTGCAGGAGTTGCCAGAAGGAGACGTACAATACACCATCCAACGATATTAGCGACACCATTCTGGATTTGTGTAAGTTTTACTTAGCCTTTTCTTCTCCCAAATATATCCCAACAAGGCAGTGGAAGTTTAGGACCAGAGTTTTCCTTCCCTTTGATGAACTACCTTCCTAGGTTAATGAACCTCATTTTCCTCTACTGCATATGCAGAAACTGCTTTCATGACTGTTGGACCCCACTGTTGATCTTGTCCACTCAATCCTCTGGACCCTGTCTTTACATGCAGGGTAACTCACCAAGGGTTTAAGACACATCAGCTACCCTTACCTTCTTTAGCCAGCCAGTTGAAGCCATTCCCAGGATGTGGCCGCTGTCACATGCTGACAAGCTTCTACGAACCGCAGGTGAGAGCTAAGTGAAGGGTGGCGACCGAAGGTGGACAAACTACCCCAGAAAGAGCACAACATCCCCCCATCTTTGTACAGCTGGCTACATGTCAGTCACACAAAGGCTATACATATACGGCTCTCTCTGTCCTGCGTCCTGGCATGCAGGGGGCATCATCACCTCTCAAAAACACATTGCAGACAGGCAAGAAAAGTACCCAAGGACTGTGTGGAGAATTCAACCTGGAGAGAGTCCCAAGGGCAAGGTGTGAAGCGGAGCATTTGGCCCCTGGGCCTGAGGAACCTAAGTTGCTGACTCTGATACAACAAAACATGTAAAAAAATGAAATGAAATGTTTTGAGCACTTGCAGTTTCACATTTTAAATTCACTTAAATCAGAGTGCCACCAGGACTATGGGAATAAAACAGAGCTTGCTTCTGCTCCCGGTGCTAAATGCATTTCCTTGGGAATAAGTATCATTTTCTGGTAAAAAAGTACAATATAATTTTTTTAAGTCAAGATAATCAAATGAGCATCTATAACCATGTATGTGCCTGGCTGGGTGCCCCTTGGCTATAAAATGTTTTATCAAAATAGGATGAAGGAATGGAGTCTGTGGGATTCAACATGCCCATGCCAACTCAGGTACTGGCGCAGGGCCCAGTTGCTGCTGCCTCCATCACCTGCCACTCCCAGGTGGCCATGGAGGGGGTCTGGACCGAAGAGGCCTGGGCTTCAGACTCAAGTTCTAGCCTTAGCTGCACCCACTGGTGGAAAGCAAAGTATTCTGCTAATGCATATTTTGCAACCAGATATTTTTTGTTGTTTAGTCGTTTAGTCGTGTCTGCCTTTTCGCGACCCCATGGACCAGAGCACGCCAGGCACTTCTGTCTTCCACTGCCTCCCGCAGTTTGGTCAAACTCATGCTGGTATCTTCAAGAATACTATTCAACCATCTCGTCCTCTGTCGTCCCCTTCTCCTTGTGCCCTCCATCTTTCCCAACATCAGGGTCTTTTCCAGGGAGTCTTCTCTTCTCATGAGGTGGCCAAAGTATTGGAGCCTCAGCTTCAGGATCTGTCCTTCCAGTGAGCAAGATATTAAGATGATCATAATATTAGAACTAGGCATCACTCAGTGAAATTGACTTTTTCAAGGTAAGCTTAAACTTAACAGATCGATTTACATGGTGATGCCCATTAGCTTAGATTACATAAATGGATGGAGCATAGAGATGTCAGTGGCTGTCTTGATAACAAAATAGTGCTTCCACATACAGGGACAGGTATTGTTGTATTGTAGTTCCCATTAGCACCAGCCAGCATGGCTGCTGGTCAGGTATAATTGGGGTTGTAGTCCAGTACCATCTGAATGGCTGCAGATTCCCCACCCTTGACTTATAATGCCCATGATGCCAAGCGCCGCTGAGGTGTCCTCTTTTTTGCTCTTCAAAATAAGGTAACCCTAATATTGCCCCAGTGCAAATTGTGTGTCCTGAACTCCGATGTATAAGGTGTCAAGACCCACTGGTGTACACAGTCCCATATGCTAGCCTGTAGTTCAGCAGTCCAACAGATCAAGAAATTTGGTCCAGCTTTGATACAGTAAGCTAAGTCTAAAGTCCAACAGTCAGACCAGGCTCCTGCTGCTGCAGATGATCCAGGATCAGGGAACCTGGTGATCAGTCCCCAAAAACACAGTCCCATGGAGCTTCTGGAATACCCAAACTGTGGTCCATCAACGTGGAAAGTTGAGCAGACACAGAGCTTCTGCCCTGCTTCCCCTTCTGTCCTGAATCTCGTCTGAAGCATCTTTGCTTGCTCCAGCTGAGCAGCTGGGTCTCTCCACTTGACAAGGCATGTGACCCTCACCTGCCCTGAGCCAGATCCAGCTGAGGGAACTCCTCTGAGAGCTAACAAGCCCCAAGATCCCCACCTGGTCAAGTGGTGAGCTGCTCTGTGTTCCTTTGCCTGCCCCAGTCTTCTGGAATGCAACCTCCCGCTGTTCTGGATGTCTCAGAGCCAGGGCCAGATTTTGGTTTGATGAGGCCCTAAGCTACTGAAGGTAATGGGGCCCTTTATATGTCCAGCTGTCCTTTGTCAACAACAAATTGTCACTGTTTTTGTGTTGAATATATGCTATATGGTAATTTATGGACCTAATAGGTATCTAAAGCCATTTGCACATAACAACACATATATTTTATCAAAGGTTTAATAAATAAATAAATTGGGGGGGGGCCCCAAGAGAGTAGGCCCTAAGCTATAGCTTGTTTAGCTTATACACAAATCCAGCATTGCTCAGAGCCCACCGTGTTCTTGGAGATAGAGGCTCCTTTGGTGATGTGTCCCCCTTCTCTGACTCTCTTGAACTGATGGCTGCCCCCTCACCATCCCCTACCATCCCAACCCTAAGCCCCCCAACCTCCCCTTCTCCATCCTCTGCTTCCCCCGATATGTACCAGTTGTATCTGCACCCCTCACCAGGATCCTCTTCCCCCCTCCCTGTTGTCCTGCCAGTTCATGACACTGAGGGGGTAATTCTTCTGTAATTCTGGGATGTCCTACTTAAAGCGGGACAGTTGAGGGGTACAGAGAAGTACACCTTGGAAAGAAATGGATTAAAAATGTACCCTCTGGACCTTGTTTCTACTTCCTTCTTATTCCCAAGCAATTCTGGGAACCTCAAGGGCTACAGACATACTTCACAAAGAAATAAAGTTGCAATCCTTGGCACCAGCTACCGAATCCCACCTCCTTGTGCTGTGGACTCGTGGAAGTGTTGACGATGCACAAGCCTGATCTGTTTGTTTTATCTCAGCCCCACCAGTCACTGACTTTTATGAGGGTTGAATTTGCACTCAGTTTAGAAGCCTGAGCAAAAATATTAGACCTGTCATTTCCCACTAGGGCTAATCCACTCTCATCAGGCACTGAATTGTGTTTGATCAGCCCCGGTTTCCTTTTGTGAGATCTAAAGAGCAGGCAGCCGAAATACTCGCCAAGAGGTATGGAATCGTAGCACCAAGCAACCTGCAGGGAACATGAAAGAAGGGAAAAGAGAGACACTAAAGAGAGAAAGGAAGATGGGAGAAAAACAAAGTGACATAAACGACAGGGGGCAAAAGATATCGACTAAAAAGGTGGGTTGAACAGAGAATGTTCATCCATCTGTTACTCATTTTGGGGAACAAGCACAACAGCTCCAGAGTTCTCACTGTGCAGAGAGAGAAAAGCCAATGGCTCCTTGGGGGATGGTAGTCAAAATGATGAGAAAAGAGAGGCTCTGTGGGGCACGAGACATTTCAGAGTGTTTGAGTGACTTGTGTGCAGGAAAAAGCAGTTAGGACAATACATCAGCATGGATTCTTGGCCTTGGTTCTTCCATTTCCTGCCCCCATATGCTCCACCCAGTGTTTGTCGTAGGCTTCAGCATCAAAGTCATTCACAGGCAGCCTTCTCCCCTAGGAGTCTGGGGGCAGAACTAACAAAACTGGTCTGCACTTTCCACTCCACCCACCATTGCCAAAACTCTTGTATGGAATGGCACCGGTCATGAGTTTACTTCCTAAAGGTAAAGAGACCCCTGACCATTAGGTCCAGTCATGTCCAACTCTGGGGTTGTGGTGCTCATCTCGCTTTATTGGCCGAGGGAGCCGGCTTACAGCTTCTGGGTCATGTGGCCAGCATAACTAAACCGTTTCTGGCGAACCAGAGCAGCGCACGGAAATGCCGTTTACCTTCCCGCCGGAGCGGTACCTATTTATCTACTTGCACTTGGATGTGCTTTTGAACTGCTAAGTTGGCAGGAGCAGGGACCGAGCAATGGGAGCTCACCCCCTTGTGGGGATTTGAACCGCCGACCTTCTGATCAGCAAGTCTTAGGCTCTGTGCTTTAACCCACAGTGCCACCCGTGTCCCTACAACTACTATAATTCACAAAGTGGGTGCTGTAAGGCAGTTGCTAGTAAGCCATGAAAGAGCACGAAAATAAGAAGTAGGTACTTGTCTTAGCTCAAATCACTCTGTATGATGAATTGCTCTGGATTTGCCAGAATGTGTGCATAGAATCATAGAATTGTGGAGTTGGAAGGAATCCTGCGTGTCGTAGAGTCCAGCCCCCTGCAATGTAGGAATCTCAACGAAACCTTTTGCCCTTCTGCAGGTCCACCACACATGAAAAAAAGTTCCATCTGACATTTTACACTTCCAAAAGATACTTAATTTACTTTTATACATTTTTGCAGTTTTATACGGTGTTAAATACCATCTATACATTCGTTTTTATAGCTGACAATGGCCCTAAAAGTGAATGTTTCATCCCTCCCCATCTTCACTTCTTTCCAAATCTTAACATAATTATCTTCAAATAGATTAGGGTTTCTGGCTGTCAACCAGACTCCCAAAAATTTCAGTTTTTTCACAGCCTTAATGCCGTTTAATTCTTGAAGATTCTGTTTCATTTGTAATCTGGGGAACCGGGTTCGCTTCTCTGCTCCTCCACAAGCAGCTGCTGGGTGACCTTGGGCCAGTCACACTTCTCTGAAGTCTCTCAGCCCCACTCACCTCACAGAGTGTTTGTTGTGGGGGAGGAAGGGAAAGGAGAATGTTAGGGGAGTGATAAAGCGGGATATCAAATCCAAAATCCTCCTCCTCCTCCTCCTCCTCCTCCTCCTCCTCCTCCTCCTCCTCCTCTTCTTCTTCTTCTTCTTCTTCTTCTTCTTCTTCTTCTTCTTCTTTTCTTTTCCTCCTCCTTCTCCTCCTCCTGCTCCTCCTCCTCCTTCTTCTTCTCAAGGCGTGCTGTAAATACCTAGGTTGCTTCCATGTTTCATTTAAAACAAGCTGGGAGGTTCCTTCTCAGGCAAAATGAGAAATGCCAAAAGTAGTGATGCCACCAAGAAAAAAAATGTTTTAAAATATATCTTTTTGCTTTCTCTTGGCACTTGTATCCTTATATCTGCTCAGCATTGTCTCCACCTCCATTCTAACCCTCTTCCCCTCACAACCCTATATTTCTGAATTTGTCTTATTAGGCCAGTAATTCTCAACCTGTGTACCAAAACACTCTAGCGTACCACAAGAGAGAAATAAATTGAACATTTAAAAAATATCTCAGCCCAAAGGATTCACCCAGAAGATTCAACTCTGCATGATTCATTGCTGTGGTTCTGGCTTTGCCTTTGCTAGTGACAAGTAACCACTTCTGGGTTTGGAACATAGGAGGCTGCCTTTTTCTAGCACAGTTGACTATTTCTTCATCTAACCCAGTGTTGTCTGCTCTGACTGACAGCAGCTGAGTCTTTCGCATCCTTTTTCGCTGAAGAAGCCAGGATGTGGACCCGGAATCCATATGTTCTACTATGCAGCTACAATCAGTCAGTAGGTGATGGGGAAAGTGGCCTTCACTTCTTCCTTAGGGTCTGGAGGTCACGTTCAATTTGGGGAAATAAGGTTAGCTTGGGTCAATCTGACACAAGAGCTTCAGTAACAGATGAAGTGAGGAAGTAGGAGAGCTGGACAGTCCAACTCAGGGGGCCTTTTGCTAATAATACAAAAATACTTACCTTTGACTAACTAGTTCTAATCAGTAATCAAGGACAATGAACCATTAGCGAGTCTGTATTGACAGGAGCCTTGCTCAAACCTGGCTCCACAGAGTTGTCTATCTGACTTAATTCACTCCCCTCACACCCAGGGCCGGATTTAGGTTTGACGAGGACAGATGTGAATTGTGGCTAATGTCATGTGCATTAAGAAGAAGAAAGCTTTTGGCCTCACCCAGGGCGTGGGTGATGAGGCCCTAAGCTACTGAAGATAATGGGGCCCTTTATATGTCCAGCTGTCCTTTGTCAACAACAAATTGTCACTGCTTTTTGTGTTCAATATATGCTATATGGTAATTTATGGACCTAATAGGTATCTAAAGCCATTTGCACATAATGAAATATGTATTTTACCAAAGTAAGTGTTGAACTGAAATACAATTAAGAAGAAGTATATTAATAGTGAAATGGGGGGGGGGGGAGAGAGAGAGAGTGGGGCCCTAAGCTATAGCTTGCTTAGCTTATACGTAAATCCAGCCCTGCTCACACCTAAATGGAAACTTCTCCCTTATTTTTTTTAAAAAATGCTCACCCCAGTGTGTCTGTGGAACAATAGTCCTTCTGATCTTTTGCTCCTCACTCACTGCAAGCCTGCAGAATAGAAAGAAAGCCCATCTACCTGAGTATTGAGAGGTATAAATGAGGCCCATGAAGTACGCTTTGTATAGCTCTTTGGAAATCTTGCCTTATTCAGGCTGGTCCTGCTATCAAAAATGAATGAAAAAATTTCCCGTTTCAGCCATCGATTTCAACAGCAGAAAAAAGTACAGTCATATCTATGCCTTGAAACAACATCAAAATACATAATTCTGCAATCAACCTTTTGTTGTTTGTGGTGCTGTGACACTTGGGTTAGAAATGAAAGTGCTTATTTATTGTTGCAACAGTCACCACCATTTTCTCATCCATTGTATTTATTGGGAAATTATCTTCAATCTGAATCGCTGACCAAAATGATACCTAATTACGTGGAACGGCTCACAAGTGCCCTTTTTACCTTTACCATCCCCTTTCTTCCTCTTCCCCTGTCTGCTTATTCCACCCTTCCTCCAAGGCCATCCAAGCTGTGTGCCTGGCTCCCCCAACTTTTAAAACTTCACAGCAAGTGGAGAAATAGATTAGCGTGTCAGTCGTTCCAAGGACAACCAGGAAGTTTTCTGGTGGAGTGGGAGTTTGAAATCTCTTCTCTCCACTCTTAAGTCCCAACACTCATTCCACTATTCCACATTGTCTTCTCAGGGTGCTTCATTGCTCAAAGAAAACTGAGAGTTCTCCAAACGTATACCTTTTATTCTCACAAGTGATTAGGCTGAGAGACAGTGACTTACCAAAGTCACTCAATGAATATTATGACTGAGTAGGAAACTCTGTGGTCTATACGGGACACTCTGCCCATTGTACCATATCCTAGTCCGACTAAACTGGTTGCCAATTAGTTTCCGGGTCCAATTCAGAGTGTTGGTTTTGACCTATGAAGCCTTAAACAGCTCAGGACCACAATACCTCAAGGATCACCTCTCCCTATACGAACCGACCCGAACCCTGCGATCATCATCTGGGGTCCTTCTTCATGTGCCTCCCCCACAAGAGGTCCGGAGGGTGGCTTCCTGTTTGTAGAATGCTCTCTCCAGGGAGGCTCGGGTGGCGCTGTGGTCTAAACCACAAAGCCAAGGGCTTGCCGATCAGAAGGTTGGTGGTTCGAATCCCCCTGACGGAGTGAGCTCCCATTGCTCAGTCCCTGCTCCTGCCAACCTAGCAGTTCGAAAGCACGTCAAAGTGCAAGTAGATAAATAGGTACCACTCTGGCGGGAAGGTAAACGGTGTTTCTGTGTGCTGTTCTGGTTTCGCCAGAAGCGGCTTAGTCATGCTGGCCACATGACCCAGGAAAACTGTCTGAGGACAAACGCTCGCTCCCTCGCCCAGTAAAGTGAGATGAGCGCCGCAACCCCAGAGTCAGACTTAACAGTCAGAGGTCCTTTAGGGCTGGGTGGTGTGATGTTTTCAACACTGTGATATATCACCAGTCAAACATTGCAATCTGGCAATACACAGCAATGCTGAAACAACAAGCTGCTTTACCCCTAGCCTGCGAGGGTGAAACTCCCGCAGCTCTCACTGCAGGAGCTGCTGCTCTTTCACCCCAGTGCCTCAGGGGCCAGGACAATGCAGCTTGTTTGCACTGCTCAGCTGGGGGGGGGGGCGGGAAGACTCCCGTCCCCCAGCTGAGTGAGCCCCATGCCTCTCTGGCTCTCATGTGAGGCACTGGGGTTCACTTACCTGGGGGCAGTAGCAGTTTAGAGTAGCAAAGGGAGGAATAAGCTGCATTGGCCCAGCAATACAGCTTGGCCCTCCCTTTGCAGTTGAGGGGCAGAGCATGTTGGTGGCTTCACCCAGCAGTATATTGTGGGTGGAACTGCTGCTACTCCTGAATCCCTCTGTTTCCAGTGGCCCAATGGTGAAATTGGTGTTGCTGGCTGAGTGGCTCAGGAACGACGTCTGTTTCATCGATATACCACTGGGTGAAGCCACTATCGCAGTCTGGCCCTCATATCGGTCCTAACCCTTTCATACAGACTTTTTTTAAAACAAACAAACCCACGAACTCCTCAAATGCATAACAGATTAATGCAGAAATGTGACCAAATGGACTTATGAACACATACAAAATTGCCTAGAAATAGGCTAGTGTATCCATTTGTGGGCTCTGGGATTGCTGTTGCTAGTTGGATTTCTTCGTTTTGCAATGTTCACATTGTTGGTGCTTTGTAGGCAATAGATAGCCTCCTTCATGAGGCCCAGGGGACTGACAGATCCTCATGAACCTTTCATTGCAGAGTTGGGGTTAGATCACTCTACACCCATGAGGCCTCTGAAGTTTAGAAAGCCACTTGGCTTTGCTGGTGTAGAGGCAGCTCCCCTGAGTTGGATCCATGGTCAGTGGAGTAAATGGTTTTTGAGCTTGTTAGCTCCCTTGAGGGTTCTGTCACAGACCTGAGAGGCAGGCTAAACCTACTAACTAATACTTGTGGTGAGCCTGGATAGTCTAGACAGAATAATCAAATTGTAGAGTTGGAAGGTAGCCCAGGGGTCATCTAGTCTGACCCCCTGCAATGCAGGAGGCATCTTTCACCCAACGTTAGACTCGAACTCACAACGCTGAGATTAAGAGTCTAATGCTATACCGACTGAGCTACACCAGTGTAAAAATTCAATTTATTACACTTGCATCTCCAAAGCTACTACCCTCAACCACCTGGAATGCTCATGCTCTCTTGAACAACTCTGTTTTTCTCTCGCTTATGGCTAAAATCCCTTCCTTTGAACACCTATGTTGGATGATGGATGAATTATCTTCACATTGATTCACAATCCAGGCAGAAATTACAAGTATAACAAGAATGCTAAAAAGGAAAAACGGGAAAGGAGGGGGTTATTGTGCTAGGGGTTGACTCATAATGGTGGCTGCACCTTATAATTTTCAGCTGCCCTTCAAAATATCTTGTGTTTTTTGTGTGAGTCATGGGCTGTAATTATACCTCAGCCAGAGCTGTACCAATGTCACCACAGGATAACACACAACTTTTCAGACAACTGTGGGCAAGTCTTTTGAAGCTCTGAAGTTGTGGGAACAAGATTTAAACTGGGGTGGGCAGAAGACAGACTGGGATCTCCTGGTAGATGGATGGATTTGGGGGGGGGGCAGAAATTTGTATGTTTTTATCACTCCTAATTGTTTAACCATAGCAATAACTTAACTAAATTAGGCTGCTGAGGTGAAGAAAGCTAGCCGGGAGTGGACTTTGGTATATGAAAAGAGTGAGAGCACAGTTCTAAAAACAAAATCCTAGTCTCAGAAGTACCTTGCTCTTTAATTCTAGCTATATATCTTTTGCTCCTGGCTCTAGCTGGCAGATAGAATCATAGAATCATAGAGTTGGAAGAGACCACAAGGGCCATCGAGTCCAACCCCCTGCCAAGCAGGAAACACCATCAGAGCACTCCTGACATATGGTTGTCAAGCCTCTGCTTAAAGACCTCCAAAGCAGGAGACTCCACCACACTCCTTGGCAGCAAATTCCACTGTCAAACAGCTCTTACTGTCAGGAAGTTCTTCCTAATGTTTAGGTGGAATCTTCTTTCTTGTAGTTTGGATCCATTGCTCCGTGTCCGCTTCTCTGGAGCAGCAGAAAACAACCTTTCTCCCTCCTCTATATGACATCCTTTTATATATTTGAACATGGCTATCATATCACCCCTTAACCTCCTCTTCTCCAGGCTAAACATGCCCAGCTCCCTTAGCCCTTCCTCATAAGGCATCATTTCCAGGCCTTTGACCATTCTGGTTGCCCTCCTCTGGACACGTTCCAGTTTGTCAGTGTCCTTCTTGAACTGTGGTGCCCAGAACTGGACACAGTACTACAGGTGAGGTCTGACCAGAGCAGAATACAGTGGCACTATTACTTCCCTTGATCTAGATGCTATACTCCTATTGATGCAGCCCAGAATTGCATTGGCTTTTTTAGCTGCCGCGTCACACTGTTGGCTCATGTCAAGTTTGTGGTCAACCAAGACTCCTAGATCCTTTTCACATGTACTGCTCTCAAGCCAGGTGTCACCCATCTTGTATTTGTGCCTCTCTTTTTTTTTGCCCAAGTGCAATACTTTACATTTCTCCCTGTTAAAATTCATCTTGTTTGTTTTGGCCCAGTTCTCTAATTTGTCAAGGTCGTTTTCGAAGTGTGATCCTGTCCTCTGGGATGTTAGCCACCCCTCCCAGTTTGGTGTCATCTGCAAATTTGATCAGGATGCCCTTGAGTCCATCATCCAAGTCGTTGATAAAGATGTTGAATAAGACCGGGCCCAAGACAGAACCCTGTGGCACCCCACTAATCACTCTTCTCCAGGATGAAGAGGAACCATTGATGAGCACCCTTTGGGTTCAGTCAGTCAGCCAGTTACAAATCCACTGAGTGGCAGTGGCATAGCGTGGGGGGTGCCAGGGGTGCTGGCCGCACCGGGCACAACATCTGGGGGGGGGCGCGAGTCCAGAGGGAAGGGACAAGCAATCGAGGCTTGTTTGGGGTGGGGGGTCGTCGTCTCCGTTTGGCCGGCCCCCCTCGAGGAAGCGGGAACCTCTCCAAGGCGCAGCGCGCCGTCGGTGGAGGGAAAAGAGCCACGCAGCAGCAGCAGCAGCAAAGCCGGGAGGAGGAGGAGGTGGAGGCGCCGCCTGCCGCAGGATCCGATCCGAGCCTGCTAATCGCTTGCTGGGAATTAAGCGGCTCAAAGAGGCAAAGGAAGAGGTGGAGCCGCTGGCCCAGCCGGGAGGTAGCTGGAGAGAGCAGCGCGCCTGGGCGTGGCGAGGTTGGGTAGGTGCGCCCTGGCTGACTACCCGCCTCCCGGGCTCAGTGTCTCCATGACCCCTCCAGCGGCGATGGGAGAGATGGGGGGGGGGGTCTGGAGCAGCCCCGGCTGGCCTGCTCCTGCTTCTCCCCCGCCTCCTTCCCGTTGCCAGCGCCTTGATCTCATCCGGATCAGGGACGAAACACGCCCATCCTTTGCTACTCCTTGTCGGGTCACTGCTTCATTTCTCCAGGGAGAGAGAGAGGAGAGGAGAGGTGCCGGGGATTGCCAAGCGCGCGTGACGCAAAGGGCCTGCCCACGCGCAGGCTGAGCTCCGCGTGGCGGGGGCGGAGGGAGGCGCTCTGCACATGCTTAGGAGGCACTCGCCAGTGGCGTAGCATGGGGGTGCAGGGGGGGCCGGCTGCACCGGGCGCAACATCTGGGGGTTAGGGTTAGGGGCGCAAATCCATGGGTTAGGGGATGCAAATTACTTGCCTTGCCCCGGGTGCTGACAACCCACGCTACGCCACTGCTGAGTGGTAGCATAGTCAAGACTGCATTTTACCAGCTTCTTTACAAGAATATCATGGGGCACCTTGTCAAATGCCTTGCTGAAATCAAGGTAGGCTACATCCACTGTGTTCCCTTCATCTACCAGGCTTGTAATTCTGTCAAAAACTGAGATCAGGTTAGATCTTGGGGTTCAAGCCTGAAGTCTGCCCACTCCTGACATGCAATCCCTGAGCACGGCTGGTCAGCACAACTGACCTATAGCTTAGGCACAGTCCTTTTATGTACTTCCTGTTAGCCCTTCTCTAACCTCTAGCTGCTCACCTTATGGTGAGGCCACTGCCGGATTTACATATAAGCTAAACAAACTATAGCTTAGGGCTCCACTCTCTTGGGGCTCCCATAAAATTTAAAGGGGGAAAACGTGGATGTACATTTCCAAAATATAAGATAAAAAACAAATAAAATAAAACCTACGTACAGCAACAGTAGCAAATGGCTTTAGATACCTGTTAGGTTAATAAATTACCATATAGCATATATTGAACACAAAAAACAGCCACAATTTGTTGTTGACAAAGGACAGCTGGACATATAAAGGGCCCCATTACCTTCAGTAGCTTAGGGCCTCCTCAAACCTAAATCCGGCCCTGGGTGAGGCCAAAAGCTTTCTTCTTCTTAATGCACATGACATTAGTCACAATCCACATCTGTCCTGCTGTTCCTTGAGAAATACTGTGTTTAGATTGCGTTTCCCCCCAAACCAGCTTTGATATAATTTGAAAATGCAAGCCATAGGAATACATCCATGTTCCCTCTCCACACACTGGTGTAGACAGACAACTGGTGAATTGGAAGCGCATCCAGTGATGTGAGGCACGATGGGGAAATTGTGCTGTTTTATTAGCCGTGACCCCCGCTAATTGATTTACAAACCTCGATTAGCGGTTTATTGCTGCCCGGCACGCTTCCGCCCCTGCTCCTCTTGGTCACGGTCAGCAGAGCTTCGCACAGCGTTGTAAACTGTCACCTGCTGGATTCAGCTCCCGGACAAACACACAGAGTCCCGTTTGTCTCTATACAGCATTTATTTCCAACATTTCTCAGGTATTTCCAGGGCTAGTTGCAGCCATCACAGCCCTGCGTCTGTTCCCCACAGCTCACATAGTGGGACTGGCAAACTTTGCCCGAAGCTCCTCCCAAGCTTCTAAAATTGACGTCAGAATGGTGAGGCATCATGGGAACAACTTAACCAGTTAAGTTCCAACTCCAACACCCCCCTTGCATCACATTCTGACCACACCTTTTTGAGTTCAACACCTTCCCCTTTGCCTTGTGCCCCTTCCCGGCATCTTTCCCAGGCACCTGTTGAACCCCTTCAACACTCCCAGAATCACACTGTGCGACACTTTTCCACGCACCTGTGACCTGATACCCTACTGACCCATTAGGGCCAGCAGTTGTGTCTTCTCCGTCAGACGTTTCCCCCTCTGACTTGACAATCCTTCCGTGAGCTTCCTCCATTACCGGAGATGAAGCCTCACACCTGGACACTCCTTTCACAACCCTTGGAGATGCCCAAACCTGCCCTGACCCCTGACCCTGGACCTGGTCCCCATCACTGGGTTCAGCCACAGCCTCCCTTCTCCCTTGAGAAGACTTTGCACCTGTCACCTGGTGACGTATTTCCTTTTCCTTGAAAAACTCCTCCAGAGCAGACCCAGTAAACTGTGACCCTCGGTCGCTCTTGAACCCTTGCACCCTGGTGGAGAACCTTAGTTCCACCCCCGCAACCCAATCCTGGATCAGTTGCGTCACCCCCCCCTGTGATTTGAGAGAGAAACACCAGCCAACCTGGCTGTGGTTGCCTGTCAGCGACAGCACATACCTGGCCTCACCCAGACTCTCAGACCTCTTGGGTCCTGACAGATCTGTGAGAACCAGCTCAAAGGGCTCTTTGGTTACCCTCCCAAACCCGGGAAAACCAAGCACCTTTGCACCTTTGCATGCCCTGCACCCTTGGGACCTCTCACATTGTGTGATTTTACACCCTTTTGTGCACCTGTGCAACTTTTGCACATGACTGGGAACCTTAGCACACTGCACCTGTGCCTTAGCACACTGCACCTGTGCTTTACCAGCATTCCCACAACCCTCCAGAGGTGACTCCAGAACAAAGACGTTGTTCCCCCTCTGCATGTTGACCCGTTGTCTCCCCCCTCTGAAAATGGAACAGGTGTCATTTTCAAAACGAGCATTGTATCCCTGCTTCATTAGAGCTGATACATATAAAAGACAACACTTCAGTCCCGGCACAACGTTGAACTTTTGCTCCTCCTGGAAAGAAAAGAACACGTTAGCCACCACACCACAGACTGATTTTTGTGTTCCGTCTGTGAACCTAACAGTCATCCCTGTCAAAACAGCCCTGCATTTCCGCAGCTTCCCAGCAGATGTCTCTGGGATCAAATTGCAATTAGCAGCAGAGCCAATAACAACACTCTGCTCTGGCCTTGTCCCACGAGTCTCTTGCTGGCACCTGGCACGTCCACCAGCCTCAGTCTTGCGTTCCCAGGCTGATAACTCCCAGACTGGTTGCCATGGAAACCCGACTGGTTCCCATGAGAATTCAGCAGTTTGTTGACCTTGGCAACATCCTGTCTTGTCTCTCTGCTCCGGTGGGGGCAATCTGCCACGCAGACGTTGAACTCCAGTGGAAAAACACTGCCTGGGGCTCCTCCCAGCTGGCTTGGCCTTCCTCCTCCCGGAAAAACACCTCTTGCCAGATCCGCCCCCCCTGAACTGCCGCTTCATTCCAGCACGTACAGTGGAAAACTTTGAACGTGCCTTCGGAAACCTTCCGCCCCCCCGACCTGCTCAGCAGCACTCCTTGTGGCTAAAGCATCAGGGACAGGGGCTCCAGCCATCTTTAGGCTTTTGTATTCCTTCCTCAGGGCTCTGGCCTCCTGCTGAAGCTTCACAGCAAACACAGCAGGACATTTCCAAGTGCCAATAGTCCCTTTGCCCCCCCTCTGGGGCCCACAGCCTTTCCCAGCTGTGCACCGGCTCTCACGTAGGTGATCAGCGCCATCTTGTCTTTCTGTTCTGTAGCAGCCATCTCCCGGCCCTTGCTTTCCGCCTCCAGCCTCACAAACACCCTGGAGCGCTGAACGGCCTCTGGCTTCCTGGCACCCAGAACAGTAGACTTTAGATCAGCAGCCAGGTTGCCCAACTTCTTAAAGTGAGCCTCCCACAGTCCTCCAAGACCTGGCAGCCTGCCATCCTCTTCCGTTCTCCCAAGGGGCCCCAAGCTGTACTCACAAGATCACCAGCTCATCCAGCACCCGTCCGGAGAAACGATTCCTCAGCTGCTCTCAGCTCTTGGCAGTTCTCAGCAACACAGGCACTTCTCTGCGTCTTGCAGCCTGCTTGTTTGCTTCGCAGCTCTCCTTGCCTTTCAACACCAGGCAAAAAATCCTTCCGCCTCCTGCCGGCCCCCTGCTCGACGCCGCAGATCAAAGCTCCCGACAGTTTTACAAGCGGTGATGACCCATAACCTGTGCTGTTTTATTAGCCGTGACCCCCGCTAATTGATTTAGAAACCTCGATTAGCGGTTTATTGCTGCCCGGCACGCTTCCGCCCCTGCTCCTCTTGGTCACGGTCAGCAGAGCTTCGCACAGCGTTGTAAACTGTCACCTGCTGGATTCAGCTCCCGGACAAACACACAGAGTCCCGTTTGTCTCTATACAGCATTTATTTCCAACATTTCTCAGGTATTTCCAGGGCTAGTTGCAGCCATCACAGCCCTGCGTCTGTTCCCCACAGCTCACATAGTGGGACTGGCAAACTTTGCCCGAAGCTCCTCCCAAGCTTCTAAAATTGACGTCAGAATGGTGAGGCATCATGGGAACAACTTAACCAGTTAAGTTCCAACTCCAACAGAAATGACCTCAATGAGTTTTGAAGCTGGTAATGTGTATTGACTTTAAAAGCAAACTAGATGCTTTTACTGTTACATATGGTCAAGCTACACCTGCTGGAATTCCCTCTTCTGTACAACTACAGTCAATACTTGGTTTCCAAACGCCTCCATTTTGGAACGTTTTGGCTCCCGAATGCTGAAAACCTGGAAGTAAATGTTCCAGGTTTGGAACGTTTTTTTGGAAATTAAATGTCTGACGCAGTTTCCACTTGAGTGCAAGAAGTTCTTGCAACCAATCAGAAGCCGTGCCTTGGTTGCTGAACATTTCGGAAGTTGAACAGTCTTCCAGAATGGATTACGTTCGACAACCAAGGTTTGACCGTATTAAAGGTGCTGAAAGAAACCTGTCTTTTTCTGCATCTGCACACCCTAGCTATTAGGTCTGCAGTGAAAACAGAGAGACTGGCATATCTATCTCGTTTGTTTGTTTGTTTGTTTGTTTGTTTGTTTGTTTGTTTGTGATGCAAAAAACATGTTAAATGGGGAGGGGGGAATACTGAATAAGTTGAAGGCTGTAATGTAGAATCTCTTGCATTAAAAATTAAATTGCTATAGTATGGGTGTGGGAGTGTCCATTATTAATCAGTTTGGGGTTGTTTTTTTGCAAGCCTAAGTTCCTATTCAGGGTTACTGTAAGAAACCTCCTCATCACTGATACAAGTGAGTGAAAGAGTCTGGGAAGTCCCATAGCCTAGCATCCCACCCATGTGGGACTTAGCATGCTATGTGCTGGACTCCATTAAGAAAGATCTCTGCTGTGTTTACTTACCTCAAAGTTACCTGAAGGGTGTTGAGGAGCTCCTTCCTTGGGTGCCACAGCAAACCATCTGTGGCGGAGAGTCACTCACTCTGTCCTGTCTTGTGTTTGGCTGCTATTGCGTGCTGTCAGCTCACGTGCAATTATGAGGTGAAATATTGTGAGGTGTGTACTCTTCTCTTATCCAAACCTTTGGTTGAGTGAGTATCTCCTGTCTTCCTTTGTGCACTGCTGTTCTGGTCTTCTGCTCTGTTGCTTTGTCACTGCTTGACTTGTGCTTTCATTTTATGGTTTTAATATAGTTGTTCCAGTTCTGACATTTTTTGTAACTTCTCCTGAGCCATTTGGTGACAAAGAAAGAAAGAAAGAAAGAAAGAAAGAAAGAAAGAAAGAAAGAAAGCTTTCATGGTTTCTGTGGTTTTGTTTTTCTCCAGGCCATGGCCATATACCATATTCCAACGTGGATTTGATTTGGTGCTGGGAGAACAACCTTCTGACAAGATATTCAGGTAAGGTTTTTTCCCAATGCAGCCAGAGTGACCAACCATGTACATTATCTCTCCTTGTTCTCTGCTGTTCTTTCTCCCTTTCCTGCCTCAGCATATAGTAGGGAAATGCCATTTCAGGTAGAGTGGCACCAAATATTCACAAGTGAATATTTTCAGCATGAAAGGGGCGAACTACCGGGGAGAGAAAAAACATGCCTGACAAACCTCTCTCCTTGTGCACACAACCACACAGCCCTATTTGGCAACACCGTTTATGTCTTGGAACCCGACTTCTTCCTATGAACTGTGACTTTTCTGCATAGCCAATCAGATTTGGCTAGGAGGTGACATAGCTGAATGCAGCAAAGCTAACTCAGAGTGAATCCAGGCATTGGCCCTTCAGCCACAGATGCTGTCGGCAGAGTCTTGCAGGCAGAAGTGTTCCTCAGCACCTCTTCCTGGAGATATTTAACTCTAGATGCCAGTCACTGAACAGGGAACATTACACAAGCAAAGCAAGTGTCCTGCCAACTGAGTCATAACCTGCTAGAGAATTGCATCTAGATTCATGTCCACAAATAATGCTTCTTCTTGGGCCGCGTATCCAACTGGTTTCCTCTCTCTGAATCCAGATTCACCTATACTCTTGGGGAAGGGATGTGGCTGCCGCTGAGCAAGAGCTTTGTCATCCCACCCGCTGAACTGGCCATCAACCCATCAGCCAAGTGCAAAACAGACATGACAGTGATGGAGGATGCTGTGGAGGTCAGGTACGTGCTTGTTCTAAGCTTTAGAACGATCAAAGGGTCGCTCGGGTTCCTGGAAGCCATTTCCCCACCCTAGTAGCTGCTAAGTTTTCTTCCTCTCTGTACTCTCATGCTTAGAGTTGTCTCCCAGGACACCTGAGTGGCTCCACTTCTCTCTCTTCCTCTTCCCTGGACACACCTCTGGTACAGGACAGCAGGCCAGGGCACGTTCGGCAGACGACACACACTTACCATTTGGGCAACAGATTGAGACCTATTTCTCTTTTACTAAGGGCTACAGCCCCTGCTTGCATTACTTGCCAGCCCCACCAACCCTGCCATACTCCTCTGGTCATGCCCAAACCTCTCCTTTTACAGCTCAGCCAAGCCTCCTCTCCCTTTACGCATCACCCTCCAAAAACCTGCAGCAGGCCAGGGGGCAGGGCAGAGGAAAGGGGGAGAGGCTTTACTTGCCTGCAAAAGGAAATAAGGCAGTGGGGCAGGGCGAGGGGCAGAGGACAAATGAACCCCACTGCGCTCGTCCAGCCCCTGCTTCTGCTCGAGTGATGCCAGCTTGGCTATTGCACCCTTCTCGTGCCACCCTCCCCAGATCCAAGTCTTGCTGGGCTCGTGCGAGGCTGGGACTGAAGGGTGCACAGTTGCCGCGTCCCCACAGCACCCTTGCAAGGCTCAGATTTGGGGAGGGCAGCACTAGAAGAAGAAGAGGAGGAGTTTGGATTTGATATCCCGCTTTATCACTACCCAAAGGAGTCTCAAAGCCGCTAACATTCTCCTTTCCCTTCCTCCCCCACAACAAACACTCTGTGAGGTGAGGGGGGCTGAGAGACTGCAGAGAAGTGTGACTAGCCCAAGGTCACCCAGCAGCTGCATGTGGAGGAGCAGGGAATCGAACCCGGTTCCCCAGATTACGAGTCTACCACTCTTAACCACTACACCACACTGGCTCTCTTGTCTTCCAGAGAAGGGTGCAAGAGGCACGTGCCCCCCGCCAGCAAGGCGAGGCTAGGGCAGGGCTGCCCCCTCTCCCAGCAGCCTTGCAAGGCTGGGATCCAGAGAGGGCGGTGCCTCCTGTACACCACGCAGGGGAGAGCGCAGCCAGCGAACAGCACCTGGCCGGTGCAGAGCCTCCAGTACAACCTGGCCCTGTGCTCTTCTCCATGAGTCTTGGTTCCTCCAACCCCGGGAGAGGAGCTCTGGCCTGTGCCACACTGGGGGCACCTGCGTGGGGCGCCTGCTTCACACCCCTTCCAAAAGCCACAGTCAGGGCCCCTCAGGCAGCCATATGCTGCACCTCTGAAAGAAGGAAGCTGGCATTTTTAAACGCGTCCTTTCCCCTCTCCACCCTACAACAGCAGTGGAAAGAAGCTCCTTTCCCCTCTGCCCCGCGAAGAGGGAGAAAGTAGCTTCCCTTGTGAAATGCAGGCTTTTCTCTCCTTCCTCCAGTCATGCCCACAGTGGTAGACGGACAAAAGGGATGCTCCCTTTCTTTGGCACCTCTCTCTGCCCACCTCCAGTGGCAGCAGCAAAAGGGGGGGTGCAGGAAAGCTTGCAAAGCCCTCCCTGCTAGGGTGTGTTGAATTTGTCAACTTTCAAATTCCCCAAAATGAGGGGTGCCAAAACGTTGTGACATGACTTCGGAAGTCAAAAGTGTCAGGGAACTGACATCAGAGTGAGAGGCGAAGGGGAGGCTCACAGATTATGCTGGCGAAGGAACCAGCAGCAGGGGGAGAAACAACTCAGTAGAGGGGGAAGATAATCAGTGCAACACCAGGGAGAAAGGGGGGCAGATGGGGGAATTGGAGAGAGGGCTCCAGGACTCTTCACTGGACATCAGTGAGGAGAGCCCAGGTCCTCCGCTGCCCACGCCCTCCCTGCGCAGAAGACTCCCGCGCAGTGAGAGGAGGAGGAGACTGGGTGTCAAACAACTTTTATGTTGGAAGAGGTTCAAGAAACGCCCACTGACGGATTCTGCCAGTGACTGAGGCAGCCACCATGAGAAGGGGCTGTGCAGTCAGAAAGGTTTAACAAGGCAAATTAGCCGAGAAAGGCACCAGTTTACGCACGAGTAACTCATAGCCATTACAAAAAGATATTTTGGTTAAATTTATATAATTTAGCTTTGCGTGGTAAGTAAAATGTGTGTAAAATTGCATATAAATCATTAAAAATGATTGCCAAGTACTTGCAGTTATGTCATAAATTAATATTATTGTACATTGTTGTTGTTGTTTGTTGTTATTATTATTTAGCATTACCTGACATTCCCAGAAGGTAAAATTAAAATTCTTTGGTTTTCCGAAAGCAAGTTTACCTGCTTCTTCTTCGATCACAAGCTAAATGTTGTCCAGTCACAAAACTAATAGCAGGTTTGAATTCCTCACACCCCAAAACATATTTTTATAGACCCCTCACTGAAGAAATTTGCAAAAAATGAGTTCCAGCCCATAAAATGATATGCCCTTCCCTGACTCCATCAGGTTTGGGTTTCTGCCTCCTCACTCATGCACCTGTCCACCTCTTTGCCCCTTTTCAGCTGAGCTGCACCACGGCCCAGTCACTGAGGATCTGGCAGGGCAGGCTGGAGCAGTTCCCCAGTGGCACACGGGCTGCGCTGCTGCTTGCCTCCTCACGTTCCAGATGCCAGAATTGCCTCATTGGTGTGAGGCATGCAGTGCCAGTAGAGCAAGGGGGCTGCTGGGGACCCTGCCCTGTTCCTCTGCAGCTCACCTGTGGGCTGCCCGCTGCCCACAATGTTCACCTGGGCTCACCTGCCTGGGATGCCCACCTGATCCATCATCATGCTGCAGTTCACATGGCTACCTATCTCCACCCACACAAACTGCAGCATTATGCAAGCACACAAATGCACAAAAATAAATATATAAAATAAACGGGCATGGTGCATCAAAACACCTATCCCTCATGCAAATGGGGCATTGCCTGTACTAAGAAATGGGTAGTTAATGAGTAGTTAATGCCTACTACATTAATTGGCTGTATTTTTCCACTTTTCAAGCTACTGGTGGTCCACAGAAATGGTCATCTGTGCACAGCCACAAAGAACTCACATCATCTGCAGCTACCCTGTCTCTGTGCTCAGTCATCCTTTAGCAGAGACACACAGCTCCATGTATTAAGCCACTTTAATACTCTCCTGCTAAGCATAGTAGGCCTTCCAGATGTTGTTGGCCAATGGCCAGGGGTGATGGAATTTGTAGTCCAGCAGCGTCTGCTCTAAAGCTCCTAGAACACTGATGTGCTGCAACGAATAGTAATATTAAAACAATGAATATTAACAATTGTATTTTTCTCTCTTGCAGGGAAGAACTGATGACTTCCTCCTCTTTTGACAACCTGGAAGTTCTTCTGGATTCATTTGGGCCGGTTCGGGACTGCTCCAAGGACAATGGTGGCTGCAGCAAGAACTTCCGCTGCATTGCAGATCGGAAATTGGATTCTACGGGTTGTATGGTTCGTGTACTTTTTATTGAGAGTGATGCAGCTGCCTCTTGAGAAAGTGGGATTGCAGAGATAAATGTCTGTTTGCACACATGATTTATTTGGGGTTTCAATGTATTTGTTTGGCGTATACGTTTGGCACCAGATTGGCTGCAGGAGTTGCTGGAAGGACACATAGAAAGCTCCATTCATCCAGCCATCTTAGGGACTCCACTCCGGATTTGTGTAGGGTTTAATCCTTAGCCTTTTCTTCTCCCGAAGAAATCCTTCAAGGCAGCGGACAAAGCCCCATATGTTTGTATTATCTTTCAGCTCTGTGGCTGTTCTTTGTCTCCCGTCTCCTACAGTTCCCCCATTTTATGCCCACCTTCCCCCTTATGCAAGACAAATATAGACTTGACACACTGCCTTGCCACACCTGGTAGGAAGCTGGCATGACACTTGACTTCCTAATGAGTACGATGCACACTCTTTCTGTATGTTACACGCTCTTGCAACTACAAGTTTGCCACCTTCACACTTCACTTTTTTAGGAATACACGTAAAACATCTTTGATGTACATTTGTGTATTTTTTAATGTGTGAAGAAGTCCTTCGATGAATTAGCGTGGGTGCCAAAGGGAATGAATGAGTCATACTCTTTGTTGGTACAATCTGCTCAGTAGCTATTTAAATATTAGCAAAATTCCCCTGGAGCTGCGGAGATGGTATTCTTTCTAATAAGTGAATGTGGAAGAGACAGGGTTGGGTGAGCCACCAAAACCTGAGGACACAACAAACAACCTAGATAAGTGGGAGCTCCATTTTCTACTTGATTGGTGTGTTGCCTACCCCAGCTGCTCCATTGAGCAAGTGCTTTTGCACATGCAAACCCAGCGTTCAGGGTGTTGAGGTTGGGATGTGGGGCCGAGGAGTTGTCTTCTCTGCCAGGTGTTTTGGTGAGAGGTAGGACTGCTCCCCCTGGAGTGAAGAAGGAAAGCTTTAGTGGGCCCTGCCTGTTCCTTCCACTAGGAGGAGTCATCCCTAAGAGGAATGTCATCAATCATTCCCCATAAACAGAAATTCACAGCAAGACATTTTTCTGGTCCTTGCTCTTTTTATCTCACTTTCTGTCATGCCCTGTGCCACAAGACTCAAGAGTAAGTTGAAATAAACAAACCACCAAAATAGAAGAACTCCCATTTCGAAAGCTAGCCAGGAATGTGCTTTTGCAAACTTCCCAGCTGAAAAGTTCAGAAAGTATTAGAGTGCAACCTCTGTTTGCATCCTTATTGTTCAAATTTGGACAAACGATTCTGTGGTCAAGAATGTGCACTCAGTTATTATTATTATTAGAGATGAGCAGAGCATATATGAAGCCCTTTAAATGCTCTCAACCACTGTGCAGATGCCTACCATTATTTCTTGACAGCTGCACGAGAAACAGAAATTCAGCAGGTGTGACTTACCTTACAGGTACTCTTCTGTGCCTTCCAGAGCTTCAGAAGCCTCTGATGGCAAAGGAGGCAGCAACACTCATATCAAGCTATTTCACTGTATTGTGTTATTGTTCTTAGCTAACTTGTTATAAGTTGCCTTGAAAATAAATTTTATAAATAATCATAATACAAACAAACAAATATAAGGCCAAATTTCATAGGCCACAGTCAGTGGTGCCTTGATCTGTGGAGGACTCTGTCCGGAGACAGCCCTTCTTTTTTAAATTCCTTGTCCCCTGAAAGCTGAATGTGCTACATTGTGCATTAGCTGGGAGAGATTATGTGCACCCGTTGGAACAAGCAAGCCTTTCCTTAACTACCATGAAACCACAGAAAGTTCATGTGCACCTATGATTAGTGGGAGAACTTCTGGCTGAGAATGTGGTGGGTCGGTTCCATGCAGGCTTGGGCATCCCTATATTTATAAGTGAAGCTCCCACATGGGGTCGGGTCCTGGCGACTTAATTCTCTGTCTCCAGAGTCCACTCCTCCTGCTGCCGCCGCCACTGTCTATCTACCAGCCCCCAATGCTCTGGAGGAGATGCTTGCTAACTGCTCTGTGGCAGATGTTCCCTTCCTCCACCTCCCCACCTGCTCTCACGCCCCCGCAGCCCATTTCACTGCACCCTTTTGCACAAGGACTCCCAGGAGAGATAGGTGGAAAGCAATCCATCTGCTTCAAACTGCGCCCGCGAAGCTGCTGCACATGTCCCGTTGCTGATGCTCTTCCTCTGCACCTGCTCTGCACTGGGAGAGGCGTTGTGCCAAAGTCGGATGTGCGATGAATTGGGGGAGCGATCAGCAGGTGGAACACTTTCTGCACAGAGATCTCTGAAATGACTGCTGACAGGGCCACTGCTGACAGCAGCAGCATGAGCAGAAGGAGTGAGCAAGGGAGTGGAGGAGGGGAAGAGAATGTACCCATTTAATTCCACCTCTGGCTTCACATGTTCAGGACATTTAATACATAGGTATGAATAAAATTGTGAAACACGTAAAAACACAGTTCATTCACTTACAACAAAACATATAATACAGTGGTACCTCGGGTTACATACGCTTCAGGTTACATATGCTTTAGGTTACAGACTCCGCTAACCCAGAAATATTACCTCAGGTTAAGAACTTTGCTTCAGGATGAGAACAGAAATCGTGCTCCGGTGGCGCAGCAGCAGCGGGAGGCCCCATTAGCTAAAGTGGTGCTTCAGGTTAAGAACAGTTTCAGGTTAGGTATAGATCTCCGGAACAAATTAAGTACTTAACCTGAGGTACCACTGTATGATGATCCATATATAAGATAAATCCACAAATAAAAACCTTAAGCAATTAATATAATCTCTTAAAGCAGCAGGAAAATGTCCTTAAATGGATTAATGTCTGTTTTGCAATTCTGACACATATAAGAGGCCCACAAGGACTTAAAGGTTTCCTGGTCTTGCTTTCCATCTCATGAATGCACAAAGGTGGTAAATTTTGCCACCACAGCCAAATGTTCTTTATAGTTAGTGCAACTTGAAAACAGCATACTTTGAGACATATTTTTGCTGTTGTCAAAAGCATGGGTGAGAATTTTGCAGTGTCCAATTGTTCTTGCACACCACATGCTTAACTGCATGTCATTCCCCATTTAAAGAGCAAATCTAATGTGCTTTCATATCTTTGCTGACTTCATGGCTTCTCCTCACAATTTGGTTTCACTCCCCTTTTATTCTTCAAAGACTGTTTTCAAACCTGTTTCTTGTTTGGGATACTTGTCTGCAATGGCAAATGTGCAATTTTTGCTTTAGGTAAAAAAATAATCACAAACATTTGCAGTACTCTAATCATAGGAGGCAGAGTCTGAAAGGTTGTATTGCAGTTACAACTCCCAGGAAGCCAAACCCATGTATTCCCTCACAAAAACACACACCATATCCTTGAAGATGCTATTATCCTTGCTGATCAAGGCTTGCCTTGTCTGTGGGCCACTAATGCAGACACAATGGTTTCAGAATGCGCAAGCGGAACTTCTTATAACTTAACCCCAAGGCTCAGTGGCAGTCTGCAGAGCAAAGGCCACAGGGTACAATTCCTGACATCTCCAGGTTGGAGTGGGAAGGCTCCCTGTCCAAAACCCTGAAGAGCCACTGCCAGTCAGGATAGAATAAGACTCAGCTAGATGGAGCAGTCATGTGACTCCATCAGCATAAGGCAGCTTCTGGTGTGTTGGAGGTATTAGTATGATATAGAACAAGGCATCTGGTATATACATCCTTGTAATCAGAATAGAAGGGACGCGGGTGGCGCTGTGGGTTAAACAACAGAGCCTAGGACTTGCTGATCAGAAGGTCGGCGGTTCAAATCCCCGTGATGGGGTGAGCTCCCATTGCTCGGTCCCTGCTCCTGCCAACCTAGAAGTTCGAAAGCACGTCAAAGTGCAAGTAGATAAATAGGTACCGCTCTGGTGGGAAGGTAAACGGCATTTCCATGCGCTGCTCTGGTTCACTAGAAGCGGCTCTGTCATGCTGGCCACATGAACTGGAAGCTGTCTGCGGACAAACACCGGCTCCCTCAGCCAATAAAACGAGTTGAGCGCTGCAACCCCAGAGTCAGTCACGACTGGACCTAATGGTCAGGGGTCCCTTTACCTTTTTAATCAGAATAGTTGATGTACACTTTGCACAAGTTTTAAACCTTATTTCCATCTGAAGAAAATGATGAGGCTATAGGGAAGTAGCAGGGGGTGGCGACAAAGCAGAAGAACATGTAAGGGGGTGACCCCCACCAGTGTAGTATGCAACACCGGAGCGTTGCAGATGTTGTAGTTTAGCAAACACATGCTTTGCTGCTGAATGGTGCAGGTTACAAGGGAAAGTGCAGGGAGCATCGCACTGAGGCACTGTTGCCTTTTTATTGCTTATGCTACACGAACTTGAGGCACAACCCACTAGCAAATACCTGCCCCTGGTCCATGTAAAAGAGTGGGAGCTACAGAAGAGTATGACGGTAAATGGTTCCTGCTAATGGCCACAAAGGAATCAAATCAATTTGAGGGAGGAAGGCACGCGCACACACGAACACGTACCTCACCTGCCCACCCACTCCCAACTTGCTTGCACATCTGGTCAGACAGATGGGAAGCCAATGAGATGGGGCTGGGTGCTGGGCAGGATCTCCAGGCTTCCTCATTTGCCTGTTTGCCATCATCCTGAACATCTGGGCTTGCTCATCAAGTGCCAGCATTCGTAAAAACACCTAAAGTGCTGTTGTGCTTCAGAATTCCAGCTGGCACTGGAGGGGGAAGTGCGACATGGGGCAGGATGAGAGCCAAGTGAGCCCACAGGGGGCCGTTTGTTTTGGAAATTGCAGAATTAGTGTCAGCAAGCAACCTGTGACTTGTTGTGTGAGCTTCAGTCACCAGGACTGTGAGGGGGAAATCATTTCAGGAACAAATCCTCTGTTAACACCTCATGAGCCAAAATACATGAAGAAGGATAGAGAGCAGCCCGGTGACTTTTTCCACCGTGTGCCTCAAAGGGCTCCATTTGAAAGAAGAACCTTCTTGACAGTATTTTCTCTGAGCTGGATAGCTCTTTAACTCGCTGCATTCCAAGTTGTTCTTGTGTTCCGTATCTCAATCCAAAAACTGAAACGAATTGGAAAGCCTAGGAAAACAGTCCCTGGATAACTGGGGGCTCCTGATTCAGTTGCTTAGATGTCTGACCATGGAGGTAGCACCATGACCATTTTCTCAAGTAACCAGAGATGGATGCAGTTCAGAGTTCACTGCAAGCACATTGTTCGCCTAAAAGCAACTGAAGTCAGTTAAAGGTACAACTCTCTCATCAGTCTGCAGAGGCACAATCCCTGCAGGAACCTGAGTCCATCCTGAATCCAGCCGTGTGTGTGTGTGTACGTGCGCATGCACACACAGAGATACTTCCTCACATCTAGTGCATCCAATAGTTTCCGGGTAACTATGAAGAAAGCAGTTGCCTGGATGAGGGTGACGATGAATGGGGTGATTGCCTATTCACCCACCGAATAGAGGAGCACTTCCTCGGGATTGCATTGAGGCTAAGGAAGACACAGTGCCCAAGTTAGAGGAGATAGGAAGACTTAGCAAGAAGAAGAAGTGTTAAAACAGTTGAAGTGAGAAATAATGGAAGAGAGCAAGCTACTCCGTCACATCAAATGAGAGAAAAGGGCCAATAGTTGCAGGTATTATTACAAAGATGAAAGCTATGAGATTTTACAACTGAGATTAGGAATGTAACACTAAGGTTATGAGCCTGGAGTGTGAATGGTATTGTGGAATTATCTAGTAGAAAGAATGTGGGAGAGGAGGAGCAGGAGGAAGGGTGGGGGGAAGCAGAATCGGTTCCAAGAAATGAGAATCAAGGAAATAGCAGAGAAGACACTGCAGATCTTGCCACTGATTCAAACAAAAGAGAAATAGTAGGGTTCTAATTGAGTTTTTCTCACTAAACATGGTGCCTTGAACTGCCCAGATGGGAGATGCAGCGAAGTTTGTTTTTGTACGGTTGTTGTTGGAAGGCATCCAGCGGAGGTGCGATTATGCTGTTGCGTGCCATTAACACAATTTTGTGTCGAGCGAAGCAGAAAGCAAGAGCTCTGCAATCTCCCACCTCCTGTGTGTGGCTAAGCTGGTTTGTGCTGTTGTGCTTTCTTGTCATGCTAGTGTCCGCCTGGCCTCAGCCCCATGAAAGATGGCACTGGCTGCTACGATCGCCACATTGGTGTGGACTGTTCGGATGGATTCAATGGTGGTTGCGAGCAGCTCTGCTTGCAGCAGATGGTGCCTTTGCCAGAAGATCCTGTTCTATACAATATCCTTATGTTCTGTGGGTGAGTTCCACAAACGTCTTTAGTATCTTCCAGGAATGTGGAACATCTTTTGTTGAACTTTTTGTGTGTGTTTGTAAGTCTGGCTGTGCTTATTTTTCTTTTCTCAGTATTAAATGCACCATTTATAGCTGCTATGCTGCTAATCTACACTTCAAACTCCCTTTGTAGCACTCAGTTACTCCTGGATTTCTCTTCAAAACAATAAGCTAGTGGTTATTCCATAGTAGCGCTGAGCATCCAAAGTAGCTCTGAGTAACATGTCTCACTAGCACAAAGATTTTCACTTCTGCAACAAGGCTTTCCCCCTCTCCTCTCCTGACATGCTCCCTAAATCTCTTCTGGGTCTCCCCCAAGCCTCCAGAGCAGATATGGGGAGGGCATGGGGTGCACACAGGAGGAAGGGGGGGAGTCCCATTGCACAAGAGCAAATCCTTGTCCTGATGGGGCATGTTAGTTGGCTACTGCCCATAGTCCTTAATTAAGAAGTTGAAATAATGATGATACAGTAGCAATACACTTTGCTGTACAGAGTGTGTTCATTTGGTGAAATAACTGAATCTTGCAATGGCAGGGAAGGCTGGGTCACACCTTAAATATGCTGGGATCTCCTTGGAAGAATTCCCAAGAATTGGGAAGAGCCCGTTTCCCTCTTTCCATTCTGTTCACTGTGCCCCATGTTCTGCCATAAACGCTATAAGCAGGAAAAATCCTAAAATTTTCTAAGAATGATTTGGCAAATATTGCCTGTGTCCTCCTGCACCCCTGCCTTCTTGCAGCTACTGAGGTGCCTGGGTGCATTGATCAAGAAAACAGGGGAATCTCACTGAGGGCATACCATTGTATAGAGCAGGGCTTCCCAAACTTGGGTCCTCAGCTGTTTTTGAACTACAACTCCCATCATCCCTAGCTAGAGGACTAGTCATCAGGGATGATGGGGAATGTAGTCCAAAAGCAGCTGGAGACCCATGTTTGGGAAGCCCTGGTCTAGAGGATTCCTTTTCCTGCTGTGATTCGATCAAAGTTGAAGCATGTTGAGATCCTGCAAGGGGCGGCAAGAGACATGGCCTGAAAAATAGCAAATTGTGAAAGCTCCGTGGCCTGAACAAAATTCAGAAATTTAATATATTAGAAGAATGGTGCTTGCTAATTTATCAGCACTGCTCTGGAAATTAGATTTAGTAATCTGGAATGCCAAAATCCAGGAGAATAGTTGGGAGGAGTAATTTCATACGTATCCTTACCTGTATAGTTCTGAGATGAGTGGGTTGCTTTCTACCTGTCAGAGGTATGGGAGTGACTCCCTCAGTCAGAGAGGCTGGAGTGAGTTATAAATAACACCTCATTAGGATGCGTCATTTTAGGAGGTGAAATTTATTCACTGAGGGGTCTTTTAAATATGGTTTATGATGTGAGGAATTCAAATTTGCTATTATGTGATTGGACAACATTTAGCTTGGTAAGCCTACGTTTGTTTAACAAGCAAATAAACACACACTTTGTTTACAGATCAAAACTAAATTACCGTATTTTTTGCACCATAACACTCACTTTTTTCCTCCTAGAAAGTAAGGGGAAATGTCTGTGTGTGTTATGGAGGAAATGCCTAGGGGTGGCATGCCTACGGATTTTCCTCCTCTAAAAACTACGTGTGTGTTATGGTTGGGTGTGTGTTATAGAGCGAAAAATACGGGTATATAAATTTAACCAAAATTCCCAAGTCATGTTACAACTTTTTAGCTCCTTTCATTTTTTTGGAATTTGAAAGTCAAAAAATTCGACACACCCTAATACCTCACGCATTACTTTCCTAAACTTTTCTCAACATTTCATAGTAGACAGTTTGCCCGCCTCTATCAATCTTTCCAATGCATTTCTGAGATCGTTGGAGAGATCCTCCGACACAGTGTCTCACCACAGCGTTGCAGCAGCAAATTACTTGTGCATGGGTTCTTCTATTGTCAAAAGTATGCTTCCAGAGCCAGGCATCTTCCCTTCTACAGCTCTCACAGCAAGATGTAACCGTGTCCCTTGCATTCCCTCCCACGGCAGATGCATCGAAGATTACAAGCTAGGCATAGATGGTCGATCATGCCAGTTAATCTCAGAGTCGTGTCCAGAGGGTGGCGACTGTGAAGAGAGCCGAGAGCTCCCCATGAACCAAACTCTCTTTGGGGAGATGTTCTATGGTTACAACAATCAAACTCGGGAGGTGGCACCTGGGCAGGTGCTGAAGGGGACGTTCAGGTGATGGATAAAGGCTTGCTGTTCTTTTAGTTGTCTATGCAGCGGTATCCGTGTGTGTTGTGCTTTTACAGCATACGCAAAACTGCAAAAAGGGGCTGCCTCTCAGTTCTTAGAATACGCAGCTTCACAAAGGAGAGGGGAGTGAGAGAAGAGAGGGGTGGGAGGGAGGCAAATGTAGCAAGATGAGTGTCTTAGCCAGAGCAGGGCAGTTGCCCATAATTAGACAAGCTTCTGGAGGAGTTCTGATGGGCAGAATAAGAATGGAGGCTGCGTATAAGAAACGTTTTAGGGAAAGAGCAATTTCCAGTTGAGAAGTGGAAACAGGGATGCTTAACCTCCCACCCCCATCTGCATCTCTGCTCTAGCTGTTCTTCCTCAAGCATTGACACCACCACAAAAGAGGGGCTCATCCAATCAGAGAGCAGTCGGCAGGGCAGAGTTTTGCCCACTTGTTTGCAGGATGACGTATTCATGGCCTGCTTGTTGCTGGTAGTGGCAATTCTCTTGGGATGGTGTAAGGTGGTGGCAGTGAGGTCAACGTGGCCCTGGAGGTGTGCGTGCACCAACCTCACCCATCCCTGTGAATGGAGTGTTGGCACTGCCAGGAGGACAGTGAGAGAGCTGGTTTGACATGGGTTGCTTCATCCATGCTCTTGTAGAGAGGGCTGCGCTTCTCTTCTCAGCGTCCTTTGAAGCAACCTTTCCTGTTGTTTTGCAGATTCTGAACTTGTCTCTCTTGGGTTTTTCCAGGCAGAATAACTTTGCCCGTGGTTTGGAGCAGCAGTTGCCAGATGGGTTGGTGTTGGCCACCGTTCCACTAGAGAACCAGTGCCAAGAGGAGCTCTCTGAGCCTACCCCTGACCCAGATTTCCTTACCGGTGAGTAATCCCAGCCAGAGTTCTTCCGTGTCCATCCAGCCTCTTGTCTAGTCTCAAAAGCTGCACAGGGCAGTATCAAGTTACTTCTTAAAATTTTGTTGTGGGCAATTTTGAGATTAGTGCAGGTGAGAAAGCAGCCAAGAAAGGTAGCAAAACATAATAACGGCATCAGATATGCCTCTGAGAAATTTTATTTCATTGCTTCTTCCCTTTGGACACTCTTTTCTTGAAGTAGGTAATATGGATAAGTGTAAGGGCAATATGATTTGAGTGGGTGTTCAGTGAGTCTGTAGGAGAGAGATTCTATGCTCTTTTTGCTGATTGCATAAAACTTCAATAAAACGTAAATAATTAAAGAAACTGCTCTGCAGATGGTGCATGAAAAAGGAAGTAGTTTGATTCCTGCTGGCTGATCATAAGGGGTTTTTTGTTTTTTGTTTTAAAAAGGAAATAAATGCTTGATTTTATTTACCAGTCCAAGCAGATCAGGCGTTACTCTGAATGTGCACGAGGGAGCAGAAGTGCTGAGTAAGGAGGTTCTCTGTTTTTTCCATAATCACTTCAGAGACGAGATAGGCACTTTAATATGGTCAGGACCTGAATGTGCTGAAGTAAATAGCAATTCAAAGGTACCAGGGCCTTCTGCGTTCTTCCAGGTATTCCGGAGGGGGCCTGTGTCAACCTCAAAGCCTAGGTACAGGTGGTGACCATTTTCTGTAAGTCCAATTGATGTGTGAGCACCACCACACGGGTCCTTTTGGACCTGGAAGAGGGCAGGAAGGGGGTATAGCGAGGATGGGGTGGGCTTATGCATGCTCTGCCAATGTGCATGGGACCAGGAACAGAGCCCCCACCTGTTGCAGCACTCCTAAGGGGAGGGAACCTGTTAACTGCATGGAAATCTGTTGCTTCCACAAAGATTGTAAGAACCATAGGACCAAGGGGAGTGCAGGTGGTCTGACTTGTTGTAAGGTGGCTCCCTATGTTCCATGTGGTGGCTGCCTTGTAACTTGCAGGCTGGACCTGAAGTTTGAGTGAGTTGGCAGCCTAATTCTATTCCAGTTTTGCTAGCAATCACAGGTCCATTCCATCCCATTTTGTCATTTTTTTTTTTGAAATATCATACTGAAAGTGCACATTTCAATTCTACACATTTTGAACACACTTTTTATATGAAATGCATATTTTTCAATGTTCCCCCCCCCCATAAAATAAATGTTTTGCATGCATAAAATATGTGAAGAGCAGTCCAGAATCTGAAGAAGTGCATAAACTGACTGAGAGTTGTGTTCAGATTTACAGGCAAGTGCTCATCCATACTTTCATTTGTGCTGCGTCTTTAGGCACTGGTTGGGGGTTTAAAGCACTGTATCTGAGTGGGGTTTTTTGTTTTTTTGGTCCCAGCACTTGCCCCGTGAAAACCACATTTTACCATTGAATCCAAGCAGATCTGACCATGACAAGGGACTGATGTCAATATCCCCCCACTTTCAAATCACCTTCCTCAAGCTCAGTTGAGAAAACAAGGTCCAGAGATTGAGGCTTTCAGCACCCTTTTCCCTCCGCAGAGGTAGGGAACATGTTAGGATTGTCCGCCCTTGGAGGCTAATGGACCCAATAGGTTTCCAGATGGCTCTGGTGGATTTTCTGGCAGATACTACTGGTGCTCCTATTGAAGCCTTGGCCAACCTCTGGAACATCCAAATGGTTCATGCCATTGACAGGATCGCCCCTGAGCTCCTCTCCCACTTGGTGGAGCCTGCTAGGCTCCCTGTTACACTCCAGGGCTTAGGGCAAGGAAACAAGCTTGAAGACTGCTCAAAACACGAGTGGTGGGAAACTTCAGTTGAATGCAATCAAACACTGGTGAGGTGTAATAATCGAGGTTATCTAGTGACAGTGAAGGCAGCAAAGAAGGCATACTTTGCTGCCTCCATTGCATCCTCATCGTGCCTTCTGGCAGAGTTTTTCAAGGTTTTCTGGCAGAGGTTTTCAAGGTAGTGCAAGGCCTGTTACATTTAGCCCAAAGGAGGTTGCAGAACTGAAAGTAGCTTGCTGTGACTTGCTTGCAAAGCATTTTGAGGATAAAATCGCTCGCATTCACTGGGATCACAAGCTAATTGTTACAACAGTTGAATCTCAAGGGGTGTCCAGAGCACTTTCTAGTCTTGTTGTGTTGGATGAATCAGAGAATCGTACAACTGTAATGTTGGAAAGGTTCCTAAGGGTTATCTAGTCCAACCCCCTACAATGAAGGAATCTCAGCTGAGTTTCAGTTTGTAAGGCTTGAGATGTAGACAAGGAGCTTGGGTCAGTCAAGGCAACCACTTGTTCTCTGAACCCTTGCACCTCTTGGCTGATAAAAACTACCAAGGAACCAACAGCTGGGTAGGCCAGGGAGGTGATTAAAGCCTCCTACCAAGTGGGGGACGCGGGTGGCGCTGTGGTCTAAACCACAGAACCTAGGGCTTGCTGATCAGAAGGTCGGCAGTTCGAATCCCCACCTTGGGGTGAGCTCCCGTTGCTCGGTCCCTGCTCCTGCCAACCTAGCAGTTCAAAAGCATGAAGTGCAAGTAGATAAATAGGTACCGCTCTGGCGAGAAGGTAAACGGCATTTCCGTGCGCTGCTCTGGTTCGGCAGAAGCGGCTTAGTCATGCTGGCCACATGACCTGGAAGCTGTCTGTGGACAAACACCGGCTCCTTTGGCCTATAGAGTGAGATGAGCGTGCAATCCCAGAGTCGTCCGTGACTGGACCTAATGGTCAGGGGTCCCTTTACCTTTACCAAGTGGGGGTAGACCCTGCCTGCTTGAAGGAGGCAGTGGTAAAACCACTCCTCAAGAAGCATTATGTATTCTGTGCTCTCATTTTTATGTTGTGAACTGCCCTGAGATCTTTGGATGAAAGGTGGCATATGATGATGATGATGATGATAATAATAATAATAATAATAATAATAATAATAATAATAATAATAATAATGTTTTCATATATCGTCTTTTTCAAGTGCAATAATACCTTATCTCCTATCGTGTTCCTCTTATCAGTCAGAGCACACTGCTTCAAAAACAACTGCCGCTACAAATTAGTAGGCATGAGATAATGAAATGAACTGGAGCAAGAACAGTGCAATAAGATCTTGCTCCTGAGGAAGGCAGCACTTGAAATCCCGTAGGATGTACTGTAATGAAGGCTTTGTTTCTGTGCATGATTTCGGAGCTTTACCTCCCCTATCCTCCTGGTGGGTGTGCATACATAGTAGACCAGGTACTGAAGGAGTCAGTGCTTCTGGAGAACGTCAGGGGATAGCTCCAGAAGGTGTGGCATTCGGCAACTTGCCATACAACCCTGCAGCAAGGGGCTGCTTTGGAGGAGAGGCTGAGCTGTTTTATGGGTGAGGGCCAGAGGGGGCTCTGTGGAATGAATGTGGCGGCTCCCCATTCAACACTGGCTCGAGGGACAGATCATTGCCACTCACCATCCAGCCCCTTTCTCCTCCCTTGCAGCTGGCATTCAGAAGCTCCTGAGTGCCTATGCCCACACCCCTTGGCATGGGTTGAGGCTGTGCCTGCCCCTTGGGAGCCCATGGGAAATGTCCAGCTTGCTGTGTGTGGAAGACAGCTCATTAAAAACGCAATTAGTGGAGAAATTAACGTGGTGGGGCCATGCCTTTGGGACAGGCCTCTCAAGAAAAGTGGGGGGGGGCAGAGAGTAGGGGGGAGGCTTGTTATCTTCAGAAGCAGAGACTGGGCTGCAGAAAAGAAACAAGCACAACCAAGCTCCTTTCAAGTTGTATTTTTAATTGCCGTAGAGTTGCTGACCCACAGACCTTCCTTTAGTATAATTAGTGCTTCTCTTCCACCTCCACACCTTCCAGCCTCTCGCGCTGCCTCCCACTCACCCCTGTTCCCGCTCCTGCCCCACACCTGCCTCTGTATTTCTTGCAGTCTGAAGCAACATTTAATTAGGCATATTCTTGAATTAAGTGCTTTAACCAGTTTGGCTGCTTGAAAGCAACTGGGCTGCCGTTGCCCAGGAAATTGGGCGAAGGTGAACGGCCGTTATGTAGCACATTAATTGCTTTGCTTGCCCAGGAAAGGAGGTTTGTTAAGTCCAAAAGGTAAGCATTCTCCCAGGGGAGCAGCAGGGGGAAAAGCATAACAGCCAACTAAAGAGGACTCGCAGTGAGATACAGAAATCAGATTTGAGAATGTTGCCGTTTTTTAATGAACCGTGGGGGCCTCACTTGTGCTTTTTTTCTGATGGTACTCACCGGTTCACAGTACCAGCACCTCCCCACCACCACAGAGATGCTCAGCCACACGGGGAGCCGCAAAGGCATGAGCAAAGCCCCAGTGGAGCCTGACTGCTGTCGTCACACCCCCAGGGCTGGCTGGGGTGCACGAGTCCCACTCCCAGAAGAGCGTGAGAGTGAGTGGCACATGACGTGTGTCCTACTTCCCCCACTGTGCCCTGCTGCTGGCTCTGTGCGCCCTGGTTGCCTAGCGTGTGATGGACAGGGCGGGAGCCGTCAGTGAGTACTGGCACCTTTTTTTTCTAGAAAAAAAGGCAGTGAGCCTCACTCTGAGGAACCCAAGAACTGCAAGTCAGGTTCTAGGGCACTGCAGGTTCTATGTGCACAAGACCCATTCAAATGGAAAACGTCTGTGCATGCCTCCAGATCCAGCAGCTTCACAGAGGGAGAATTTATGCAGGGAGGCAGGCACAAGGAGCAGTAGCAGAGAAGAGGCAAGGAATGGGTTAAAAATGGCCACAATTTTTAATTGGTAATAGTCATGGGGAGCTGGCACAGCATGGGGCAAGAATCCACCCACTGATGGAAGACATCACTCATGATCTGTTAGGTAAAGGTAAAGGGACCCCTGACCATTAGGTCCAGTCGTGGCCGACTCTGGGGTTGCAGCACTCATCTCGCTTTATTGGCCAAGGGAGCTGACGTACAGCTTCCAGGTCATGTGGCCAGCATGACTAAGCCGCTTCTGGCGAACCAGAGCAGTGCACGGAAACGCCATTTACCTTCCTGCCAGAGCAGTACCTATTTATCTACTTGCACTTTGATGTGCTTTTGAACTGCTAGGTTGGCAGGAGCAGGGACCGAGCGATGGGAGCTCACTCCGTCGCAGGGATTCAAACCGCCAACCTTCTGATCAGCAAGTCCTAGGCTCTGTGGTTTAACCCACAGTGCCACCCACATCCCTTTTTAGCCTGTCCCTAAGAGATCGCTTTCTGAAGCCTTTGTTCACATAACCAAGCAGGCACACCCTGGCAGAAATGGTTTGGTTTCTTTTGAGTCACAACAGTGCCCAGAGTGGCCCTATAAGTGCTGGTTCTGGAGGGGGGGGAGAGGAAAAAAAGAGTTAGATAAAATCACTATAAATTGTTGTGGTTTTTCAGACGTTTAATCTGAAATCAAGCTGAGTTTGAATTTGTTGGTGTCTCTGGTAACTTCTCTCTCTTCCATCATGGATGTTGGCAAATTGGATTTTAAAAAGGCAAAATAATATTAGAATTGGAACTGTCAAAAATGCACAAGGGAAACTGTGTTTTAATGCTCAGGAGCCTGGCAAAGTTTTTGCAGATTTTTATATTGCGGATGTATGCTCTTTATTATTTTATTACTACTCTTGCTGAATGTTGTATCCATTGGATAGAACAATAAATTTATATATAATAATTGGTTTAAACCCAGCTCTGCTATGAGGAAGGCAAAAACCACACAATCCCAGGCCAATTTGGGCCCTGTGTAAAATTCCTCCTCAGCCCCATTAACAAGAAACCAGCATCCAAGGGGAGCTGGTGGGTGGACAAGACACGGGGGCAGGAGCACCGGTGAAGCAGCAGACTGGGCTCCTGTTTATAGCTCGTCCACAGATCAAAGGAGAGTAAGTCTTCACTCTGGTCTGGAAGTCCACCCTGGGGGCTAGCCTAGGCTGCTGATTGGCTCTCAGAGCTGGCCTAGCTCCTGCTCTGCAGTGATGCCGCCAACCTGGAAATCAAGCAATGCTCTGCTGCCTTGCCTTGCCAGGAGCGCAATCTGGCCTGCCACAGAGATGTCAGCAAGCTTGGACTTCATATAGTTGCTGGATACAGTTGAATATGAATTAGGTGGGCCCCAAGAGTGGCTTTTGACTGAAGACCAATTTATACATTTAGCACAAACACAGTGTGTGGGGGGGGAGGGGGGTTTCTGAGCAGAGGTGATGTGCTTATGTCCAAGCTTATATCTGAAACGCCCTGCTCCCATATATGAACCTGCCTGGGAAGATGGCCTTTTCGTGGCTGCTCCCAGACTCTGGAACTCGCTCCCTGGAGAAGCCAGACTGGCTCCCTCCTTGTTGTCCTTCCTCAGGCAGGTGAAGACCTGCTTGTTCCAATGGGCTTTTGGGAGCTGATTGCTTTTAATGAAAGGGCTGGTGCTGTGCTGTTTTTGTTGCCGTTATTGGTATGGTTTTAATAGATTTTATGCATGTCTGTGGTTTAAGTTCTATCAATGTTTAATAGTTGCTTAAATGCTTCCCCCCTTATGTTTTTAGCTGTTCATATTCTGTATATAAGCCACATTAAGTCCTTGTCAGGGAAAAAGGCTGGGTATAAATAAACAAAACAGAAAAAGGCAAAAAACAAAACAGAGACATCACCTTGCCAACAAAGGTCCATATAGTTAAAGCTATGGTTTTCCCAGTAGTGATGTATGGAAGTGAGAGCTGGACCATAAAGAAGGCTGATCGCCGAAGAATTGATGCTTTTAAACTATGGTGCTGGAGGAGACTCTTGAGAGTCCCATGGACTGCAAGAAGATCAAACCTCTCCATTCTGAAGGAAATCAGCCCTGAGTGCTCACTGGAAGGACAGATCCTGAAGCTGAGACTCCAATACTATGGCCACCTCATGAGAAGAGAAGACTCCCTGGAAAAGACCCTGATGTTGGGAAAGATGGAGAGCACAAGGAGAAGGGGATGACAGAGGACGAGATGGTTTGACAGTGTTCTTGAAGCTACCAGCATGAGTTTGACCAAACTGCGGGAGGCAGTGGAGGACAGAGGTGCCTGGCGTGCTCTGGTCCATGGGGTCATGAAGAGTCAAACACGACTAAACGACTAAACAACAACAGGATGATATTGATGCGTTCTAAATACTTCATCATTGAGGGGCAGCAAGGAGGGCGTCATCCCTGTCCATCAAAAAGCAGCTGCCTTCTCAGCAAGCTAGAATCAAGTCTTCTTGGCATGCTTATTTCCTAATGGAAGTGGTGTGGGGCAATTTAAACTTGTAAACCTCCACCCGGGACAGTCTAGGGGGGAAACGTTACTTCTTGTTTCTGCTGAATGTGCAAACCAAATCACATAATGGGGCCAAATCTGAAATTCAGGAGAGTTGGGTGGGTGCTTTTGTGCTTGTCTGCTGATTTTCTGTGCCTCCCCCAGTGACAAAGCCAAGCTTACCTGTTGTTTTGGTCACAGGGATGGTGAACTTCAGTGAGGTGTCTGGATACCCTCTGCTGCAACACTGGAAAGTGCGCTCCGTCATGTACCACGCCCAGCTCAACCAGCTGACCATCTCCCAAGGTAAGTGCCTCTTAGCCCAGTGAGTGGGGTGGATTGTGGTCTGCCACACTGCCTGAGACCCAGGAGGTGGAACTTGGGAGTTTCTTGTCACAACAGTTAATTAAATTATGGAATTGACTACCAGAATATGCGGCGGGAGCAAGAAGTTTGGATCACTTTTGAAAAATGGATGCACTCATGGAGGAGAAGTTCTTTAAGTCGCTTCAGGGCTCCTTTCGGTGTGGGAAGAGATGAATAAATTTAATAAAGTAGCAAGCTAAAGGAACTATTCAATATTGGTGCTGTGTACCCTCCATGTACAGAAGTGGGGCACCTCTGAGTGTCGGGCACCAGAGAGAGACGATGGAAAGGGGCTGTTGAAGGTTCCCATACCTTCTCTGAGCTACTAAGAACAGCAGTTGCTGTCTTAGCAAACTCATCAGCAAATCTCTTTGGAGGTTTGCTTTTTGTGGCCCTTTCAGATCTGCGTACTAGACGCAAGTCTTCTGCACTCATCTCCTCCTTCTTAGGAGAAAAATGGCCAATGGTGAACAGTGGTTCTTCCAGTTCAGTGTCAGACGCATCAGATGGTCTGACTGAGGCCTTTGCGCTCTGGTAGTCTGCTGTGTCATCACTGTCACTGACAACAGCAGCAGCGCCGCCCACTGAGCTGGAATCCGAACTCTGATCATCATCCTCAGCTTCCTCTTCTACCTCTTCATCATCTGCTTTTTTCACATCATCTTCATCCTCCTCTGAGTGACTCTGGAAAATTCCCACATTCCCCCCCCCCCACTTAGGATTGTACTCAACACTCTTTGTGAACCTAATGGACTTAGAGTCAGTCATGAATACCCTGTATGCACCTTTTTCGTACCCCATGAACAAACCATGTGCCCCACGCTTCCCAAGCTTGCTGCTCTGTGGGGTGTGGACCCACAAGTCAGAACCAAAGATTCTCATGTGCTTGACGTAAGGTTTCTTACCAAACAGTTTTCACACCTTGCTTGTGAGCTTCCAAAGTATCTCGTCCATTTTGGAGCAGAGAGTCCCTTGGTTTTCAAGGAGAGGTTTCTCCTGCATGCTTTGTATTTCTCTCCCTCCACCTTCAACCTGCCCCTGAATTGCAGCTTGTTGTGCTTTGCAGCTTTTGGCAATGCCCTCCATTCTCTAGATGGAGCCACATCCCGAGGAGATTTTGTGGCCCTGCTGGACCAGTTTGGCAACCACTTTATACAAGAAGCTGTCTATGGCTTTGAAGAGTCCTGCTCTATCTGGTATCCCAACAAGCAAGTCCAAAAACAGCTCTGGCTGGAATATGAAGATATCAGCAAAGGTAGGGGCCGTGATGGTCATTATCTTTTTAAAAACATACACCACGTAACTGCGGAGATAATCAGTGGTCTGCTAATGTGATAGAATTGGGTTGACACTGTTCCATTGTCAGAAAAATTCTGCACTTGGAATAATTTATGCCTATTGCATCATTTGCAAAAGGTTGCTTAATCTGCACAATAAATTTTGATTGCAGTGTTTGTGTTTTAGTGGCTCTCAGGGGTTGTAAAGAATATGAGAGGAAGGGAAACAGTTGAAGGGCAGAAAGTAATTGGGCTGTGGTGCTGTGCAGGGTGGAGGAAAAGGCGAGGGAATGAACAATATCTGAACATTTCAATAGGCCCTGTCCTGTAAATGGACTACTTTCCTTTCATATATTTCCCTTACCATTTTGTGTTCTAGAAACTTAGGGTTTGTTTGTTTTTTAAAAAAGTAGAAATTCCCAATGATGCTATAAGAGACCACATTCCAGACTTCAGATTGATTTGCAGAATATGGTCAGGCACGCCACGGCAGACAGGGAATTAGAGAGCAGTAGGACTGTCAGGGAGCAGTGATGTTGATGTTACTTCCTTCTGAAAGAAGAATGGCTCAGTGATGAATGGGATGGTGCCGTCCACAAAGGGTGCCTTGGTGACCTTGTGTTAAAAGCTTTGTGTCTCAATGTTTCAGCGGTAAAATGGCGGCCATGTCACTGGGCTGTCTTTCACAGAGCTTATGCATTAAAAGATTTAGGTGCTTTGTTGTAAGTGAGCAGCCAAATACTTTCAGACAAGTGGTGAGGCTGTTTTTCTATAAACAAAACGAAAAGAAACAGTAAGCCCACAACCTGCTTAGAAGCTAAATTTTGGGGATAGCACCCAAAGCCAAAATTGCATATAGTCAAAACACATTGGGTGCTGTCAGGGAACTGCCATCAGAGCATCAGGTGGTGGAGGGACTCAGGCAGGATGAAAGAGACTCAACTGCTGAAGCAGGGACCAGCAGGGGGAGGAGTGGGTCTCTGAGGGAATGCGAGCAGGAGGGAGGGCTCAGGGAGGCTTCCAGCGAGAACAGTGGGGAGGTATCGGAGTCTCCCATAGGGAGACCCATACCTCGCAGGAAACTGTCACGCCGTGAGTCCAGGAGACGCGTTTCCGTTAAGGAACTTCTTTGCTGGAAACGCTTCCGCAGACAGCCACTGTCGGACTCTACTAGTGACTAGAGCAGACATGTCTGAGGAGCTCCGTCACACACGGAGGTTTGTGGGGGCGCACAAACTCTGAGGGAGCACGTTTTCACGCACAAGCAGCTAATCAAACCCTCACAGCAGTCCGACAGTCTTTGTACGCTGCCTGTGCAAGAGAAGGCATCATGAGCGAACCAACCGGAACCGGAGGAGCAGGGGCTGGAGCTGGTCCAAGCTTGGAAGATAGATACCGAGCGTTGGAGGTTCAACTGGCCCTGCAGACGGCGAGGCTGGAGGAGAGAAGGGCTCAGGATGCAGACAAGAAGGGGAGAGCCACTCAATTCCCCAGAAAGGTACCAGGATTGGTGCAGAAATTTGGGGGGGACCCCAAGGACTACCATGCTTTTAGGACAGAGATGCAATATGCCCTTAATGTGCAGTTCGATGAGTTCCCTGATGAGGAATCGCGAGTTGCTTTTGTAATTGGGCATCTTGAGAAAGGGGCTAGAGACTGGGTGCGACCCCTAATGGCAACGCACAATGACATACTAAAGGACACAATGAAGTTCTTTCGTGCAATGGATATCATGTTTTCCAGCGATATTGAGGAAGGGGTGGTGCGCAGACAGCTAATGGCTTGTAAGCAGGGGAGTCGATCTGTCCGTGAATATTGGACTGAGTTTACCATGCTGATTCACAGACTGAGTTGGGATTTATCGGCGGCACCCGTTCAAATGCTATTTGAAGAAGGTCTTTCTTCGGGGGTGAAAGACGAGCTGGCACGGAGCCCCAGGGCGGAGTCTATGGATCAGCTGACCAAATCTGCGCTGACCATAGGAGCGCGGCAGGAGGCAAGAGCCTTGGAGAGGCGGGAAGGGAGAGGGGAACGTTGGAAGGAGTTCCGCATTCCAGACATTCCTGAGCCAGCTTTCCCGCCGGCAGAGCCGATGGAAATCGGAACAGCGCGCGCGCGCGCATTTTCAAAAACCAGCGAGGGAGCTAAGAAGGAGGGAAAGGGCCCCCGGAAATGCTATCTCTGCCAACAGCCAGGCCACTTTGCCAGAGTCTGCCCCCAGAGGAAGGAATGGCAAGGGATGGTGGGAGCTGTTGAGGGGGGAGAAGAAGGGGGAGCGGAGCAGGTAAAAGCCAACGCCTGGTTGCCACAATTGGGGCACTGCAGCCAGGCCAAAGAGCAGTGAAAGTGCCCGTGCCAGAAGCTCCTCGACCTGCTCTGGTGATTGAAGTGTCGCTAGAGCTGCAGAATGGGCACCCCCTAAAAATAAAGGCGCTATTGGACTCAGGCAGCTCCTGCAATTTTATGAGCAAGGAGTTTGCTGCTGAACACCAGATACAGACCATCCCTTTAAGCAACCCCCTGCAGGTGACCACGATTGATGGCAGGGAGTTGTTGGGAGGAGGAGTCCGCTTGCAGACTGTCCCAATGATAATGAGGGTGGCAAGGCACACAGAACTGATAGCGTTTAATGTGGCCACCCTGGGAGGCGCTCCCATTATTTTGGGAATGAGCTGGCTAGCTCTACATGATCCGCTGGTTGGCTGGCATCAAAGAGTGGTGTCCTTTGGTTCAGCACATTGCCTAGAACACTGCAAAGGGGAGAAGGGTTCAGTAGGGGCCCAAGCCACCCTAGCAGGGACTGAAGTAATGGGGAAGGTGAAGGTACCACCACAGTATGCAGATCTCAGCGACGTGTTCAGCGAGAAGGAAGCTGACCAACTACCACCTCATAGACCCTTTGATTGTCAGATCAATTTACTCCCTGGAGCACAGCTTCCCGTGGGCAAGTTGTATGCCATGTCAGACAGGGAAATGCAGGAGTTGCGAGGGTTCATTGACAAGAACCTGAAGAGAGGCTTCATCAGAGAGTCCAAAGCAGCAGGGGGGAGCCCAGTGTTCTTTGTGGACAAAAAAAATGCAGACAAGCCGAGACTTGTATGTGATTTTAGGCGGCTGAATGCAGTGACTGAACCGGTGGCGTTCCCTATGCCCAGAATTGATGATATTTTGACCATGGTGAGGAAGGGAAAGATTTTCACAAAGCTGGATCTAAGGGGGGCGTACAACCTGATACGCATAAGGAAAGGGGATGAATGGAAAACCACCATGTTTACCCCTTTGGGGGCGTTTGAATACCTCGTTATGCCATTTGGATTACAAGCAGGCTCCGCGTGTTTTCAATCTTTTATGAACCACGTGCTGGGCCCTTTGCTCTACAAGAATTGCGTTGCCTTTCTAGATGATGTGTTGGTGTATTCTGAGAATGAGGAGCAACATGTGAGAGACGTCAGAGAAGTGTTGAGCAGACTGCAAGCCAACAGGCTGTGGGTCAAACTGGAGAAGTGTCGGTTCCATACCAAGGAGGTGGAATTCCTGGGGTACCGCCTGTCAGACAAGGGATTGGCCATGGATCCCGGCAAGGTACAGGCAGTGCTGGAATGGAAAACACCCAAAACCAAGAAGGATGTGCAGAGGTTCCTAGGGTTTGGAAACTTTTATCGTAAGTTCATCCGCAACTTCGCCCATCTGACGGCGCCCATCACTGACTGTCTCAGCAGTAAGAAGAAGTTTGTATGGACGGCGGAGGCGGGGCGAGCGTTTGAGGAACTGAAAAGGGCCTTCGCCTCTGAAGAACAACTTCTGCATGTGGATTTACGAAAGAAGCTAAGGGTTGAAACAGACGCATCTGACAGAGCCATAGGGGCGGTGCTTCTTCTGCAGCCGGGGAAGGAGGAGTCGGAGTGGCGTCCGTGTGCCTTCTTCTCGCGGAAGCTGAACAAATCCGAGAGGAACTACACGGTGTACGACCGAGAACTGCTTGCTATTCATGAGGCGTTCCGGAGATGGAGGCATCTGCTAGTTGGTGCACAACATAAAGTGCAAGTGTGCACGGACCATAAAAATCTAGAGTACTGGAGAACGGCGCGAGTGCTCAACCAAAGGCAGTTGAGATGGGCCCAAGAGTTCTCCAAATTTAACTTTGAGATTTGTTATGTGCCAGGCCCAGAGAATGTTAGGGCGGACGCTCTCTCACGCAAGCCTGAATATTTGGAGGGGGAGGGAGCACCCGAAGAAACCCATATCATTCCAGAGGACCGCTGGGTGTGTGGGGCGACTTTGGTGGGGCAAAGGGAATTGGTAGAGGGTACGGTGCAGGATGCATACGCCCAGGGGAAACTCAGGGATCTCAGAGGGGAGGAAGACAAACCCGGTGGTTTTGAGGAGAGAAATGGGGCATTGTATTATAAGGGAGCGTTATATATACCTGAAGGGGAATTGAGGGAGAAAGTACTCAAGCAGCTGCACGATAGCCCCACAGCAGGGCACTTTGGGCAACACAAAACCATGTGGCTGGTTACCAGGGAATTTTGGTGGCCCAAGGTCAGGGAAGATGTGCGGGAGTATGTGAGAGGGTGTGAACAATGCCAAAGAGCCAAGGGGGAGAGGCAGGCGCCGGCTGGTTTATTAGAACCACTGCCCACACCTGAGAGACCGTGGGAAGCAGTGGCAATAGATTTCATGACTGATCTGCCAAGGTCTAGAGGGAAAACAGCCATCATGGTTGTAGTAGACCTGTTAACTAAGATGGCCCACTTCATAGCCTGCTCACATGCGGTTACAGCAGAAGAAACCGCCAAATTGTTTGTAGAGAATGTGTTTAGGTTGCATGGCGCCCCCTTGAGGGTGGTTTCAGACCGAGGGAAACAATTTACTTCCAGGTTCTGGAGGAAGCTCATGAGCTTACTGCATGTAGAGGTTAATTTCTCGACGGCCCGTCATCCTGAAACCAACGGGCAGGCGGAAAGAGCAAATGGGGTTCTCCAACAATATTTGAGGTGTTATGTTAATGACAGAGAGAATGATTGGGTGGAGAAGCTGGCGTTGGCAGAATTTGCCTACAACAATGCAGAGAACGTGTCCACGGGGATGAGCCCCTTTTTGGCTAATCACGGGTGCCATCCCAGAGCCTTCCCAGGGGGGGAGGGGGAGAACTGGAGCGTTCCAGCTGCAGAACAGTTCGTGGAAGAAATGGAAGCGATCCATCGCCAGCTCCAACTCAACTTAAACAGGGCTAAGGAGGAATATAAGAGGCAAGCAGACAAAAACAGAAGGGAAGGTGAAAGCATCAGGGTGGGGGACCAGGTGTGGCTGTCAACCCAAGGGTTGCCATTCAAAGGGGGTTGTAAGAAATTAAGACCCAAAAGGCTGGGTCCGTTTGAAGTCATACAGCAGGTCAATCCAGTGGCTTTCAGGCTCCGGTTACCGAACCACATGAAGCTGCACCCAGTTTTTCACAGGTCGTTGCTGTCACCGTATAGAGGAGACAGTGAGGGGAGGGTCACTAGGGGACCAGCAATGGAGGAGAAGGAACACAGCTACCATGTAGCGGAGATCCTCGATTCCAGGTGGAAGGGAGATCAAGTAGAGTATTTGGTAATGTGGGAAGGGGAACCGGAGTCGGAAAACACCTGGGTTAGGGCAGAGGATGTCAATGACGAGGTTTTAATAGAGACTTTTCATCAGAGGTTCCCACGTAAACCTCAGCCTGTAGCGAGGTTCCGAAGGGAATACTTTGCCACCACCGACGAGGAAGAGGAGTTGGAGGGGTTCCCAGATTCTGAAGAGGAGGAGGATTCAGCTGGCCAGGACGACGATCGATGGAGAGAATTGTTCGAGACGTCAGAAGATGAGGAAGATTCGTTTCGGGGTTTTAGCCCTTCACCTCCCAGGGGGGAGGAATTGGGAGGGGGTGAGGGGGGCCCTGGAGGGGAGGTGGATGTCAGGGAACTGCCATCAGAGCATCAGGTGGTGGAGGGACTCAGGCAGGATGAAAGAGACTCAACTGCTGAAGCAGGGACCAGCAGGGGGAGGAGTGGGTCTCTGAGGGAATGCGAGCAGGAGGGAGGGCTCAGGGAGGCTTCCAGCGAGAACAGTGGGGAGGTATCGGAGTCTCCCATAGGGAGACCCATACCTCGCAGGAAACTGTCACGCCGTGAGTCCAGGAGACGCGTTTCCGTTAAGGAACTTCTTTGCTGGAAACGCTTCCGCAGACAGCCACTGTCGGACTCTACTAGTGACTAGAGCAGACATGTCTGAGGAGCTCCGTCACACACGGAGGTTTGTGGGGGCGCACAAACTCTGAGGGAGCACGTTTTCACGCACAAGCAGCTAATCAAACCCTCACAGGTGCAATGGAGGGAGGGATTGCCAAAGCTTTTTTTCTTCCTGGGTGCCTGTCCCCTTACCACTCCTTTTATTTATTTATTTTTCAATTGCCAAGCACGTGAAGCTGAACACACTCAAGTTAAATGTGCATAAGTTGTGAGTGTGCTGTTTTGTGGATTTTGTAGCCAGAGCTCTTTGGGACGTTTTTAGTGCTGTGCAGCTAATTTTGCAAAGGACGCGGGCGGCGCTGTGGGTAAAACCTCAGTGCCTAAGACTTGCCGATCGTATTGTCGGCGGTTCGAATCCCCGCGACAGGGTGAGCTCCCGTTGTTCAGTCCCAGCTCCTGCCCACCTAGCAGTTCAAAAGCACTCTTAAGTGCAAGTAGATAAATAGGGACCGCTTTATAGCGGGAAGGTAAATGGCGTTACCGTGTGCTGCGCTGGCTCTCCAGAAGCCACGCGACCCGGAAGTGTCTTCGGACGGCGCCGGCTCCCGGCCTCTAGAGCGAAATGAGCACGCAATCCTAGAGTCGGACACGACTGGCCCGTACGGGCAGGGGTACCTTTACCTTTACCTTTAGCTAATTTTGCATAATGCCAAATGACAGTTTGGCTGAAATCCTGTACATACTAACTCACTTTGGTGACACACATAGGCTTGCAGTGCTCAAGGAGTATGTAAATTGGGTGTCTAGAGGGGGGCACTGCAAAAATGATTTCCTTTTTCGTGTTTTGGGGTAGAAGGTATTTTTTGTTTCCTAGTTAAGCTTACAGGGAGTTGGAGGCATCTGTGTTACCTTGTTTTGATCTCCCCCCACTCCCCCAAGGCCAGCCAGGAGGCTGTTGATTGGAATAGTTGCCTCTGCTAGAAAGTTTGAGTCTTGCAGCCATTTGATGGGTTAATAAGCTCACTATGCCATTTACTATAAAGCAAGTTCTTGTTCTGTACTGTATGTTTTCTCCCTGTGGAGCCAATGGCATTGTGGGTATGTATAGAGACAGGCTTAGTGAGTGTAGTTGTGGTTGTTGTGATCTGGCATTAACAAAAGTACATTTGGGCAATTATAAAGTGGTTTCTTTTTTGCTAACTGGTTTTGCCTCCTTTTGGAATTGTGTGCGTTTCTTTTGTTCAGGTAAATGCCTAGGTACTAAATTCAGTACTTGGCTGCTTAGTCCCCTGCTACTGAGCTGTTGAACTTTTAGCCCAAGGCTCACATAACAACTTGGAACAGCCTTTATCAAGCTTAGGTCCCCAGATAAATGTTGGACTACAACTCCCATCACCCCTAGCCAGCGGGACCACTGGTCAAGGATGATGGGAGTTGTAGTCCAACAACATCTGCGGACTCAAAGTTGAGAAAGGCTACCTTGGAATCTTAGGGATGTCTGATGACCTGGGCTAGAAGGGGTGGTCATGGCCACCCTACTTGTAGGGTAGGCAGCTGCTGAATATTTGGCAACTGCTGAGTCATCAGTTATGTGTTGGAGTTTGGGGGCATCACCTTCACACACACACACACACACACCCCTCTTAGGGGCCCATATGCAGCTTGCAGGCCACAGGCTAACCATTCCTGATTTAAGCTAAGAATAGCTGAACAAATGTAAACCAGCTGGCTTCAGCTTTCTTAAGCAGACTCTCCAGTCGCAGTCAGTTGCTGGGAACAACATTTGTTGTTCCTGGCCAGACCTTGCTGCTTCTTGCTTCTCGTGACCTTGGACTCCCAGCTTTATTGACCCACAGACTAACTGTCTACATGAAGTGAGATACTCCTGACCTTAAGACTGGACTGAACCTTGCATACAGGCTCTGCCTCCCGGCCAGTGCTCCCCTGAGACTTGGTTGGCCTCTCCCATCACTGAGCTCTGCCACGGCTGAGCAGCACAGGACTACGACATTCATACTGCTGGGTATTCCTCCTAAGGAAGTTGCGGGAGGTTGTTGGCATCCATCTGTCTCAAGAGACCATGGAGTGTGCCTCTAGGGGTGAAGTCAAACCACTGTGTAACAGCACCAAAGATTACCTGAGCTGCCCAGACGACAAGAGCCCCCTCTCGGCCTTGCTGATGTCGTGCAAAGGAAAGCAGAGCAAGACGTTTGGCATGAGCTTGGTTGCAGGAGTTGTCAGAAGGATGAGTACAAGATGCCATCCAACCAACTTGGGGACTCCACTCTGGATTTGTGTAGGGTGTACTTCCCAGCCCTTCCTCCTCCCAAATGTATCCCACAAGTCAGAAGAGGTTTAGGATAAGAGGTTTCCTTCTCCTGGTAGGCTACCTTCCCAGGTTGACAATGTTAGTATTTCACGCCTCTGATGCTGCAGATAAATCACATGCCTGTCTGGGAAGAGTGAAGTTGCGTGTTGAGTCCCACAATTGCCACCCCAAAAAATTCACACTTCACACATCAATTTTTGTTTAGGTTTTTGGCATAATTTTGGCCACAACTTTATTCAAATACAAAAAATGTGAGTGGTTGCTTAGGCATTGGTTATGACTATCTGTCCATGCCCTCAGGGACAGAGCTGGCATTCCGGACACCAACGGAAGCCAGAGTGGGAAACAAGTATTGGGTGAGAAAGTGAAGTCGGGCATCAATCTCCCACTACTCACCCTCATGTTCCTGTGGGGCTTGCACGGCCCAAGTTCAACTCCCTGAACAAGGACGAAAGAATGGCAAGCCCCTGGATTCCTTTAACGGAATTCCCATTGCATCATTTGGAGGGGTAGGCACTTACCCCTCCAAGCACCAATTTACCAATGCCTAACCGCCAACCTTACAAGTTGTGACGATTTGCTACGTAGTAGGCAAAAACCAAATGGCACCAGCCAATCAGCCAGATGGCAAAATTCCTACTAGGCCCCCGCACCAAGGCGGACGACCCCATGACAGGCAATAGCAAGGTCAAGCGAGCAAAACAAAAAACCACCCTATAAAAGGGCGGGAGGGCGGGTGATCCGATGCAAAACGGCCAAGAGGATGTCTAACGTCTGGCCCCTGTATTTATAAACTCTAACCCCTCCTCCCATTTGGCAACAGCAAATCTGCCCCAGCAACCCAATCATTAACCCCTTAGGAGGCTTGGGTCGCTCACTAATCTGCCTAGTCATGGCATGGTGGCTTGTTTCCCCCAACCGCAACACGTGCTCTCTGCTAGGGAGAACACGCTGAACGGAAGACAGTCTTATCTCTTCTGCTGTATTAGCTATTGTACTGTACTTTTGCTTTTACAGTGGTGCCTCGCAAGACGAAAAGAATCCGTTCTGTGATTCTGTTCGTCTAGCGGTTTTTTACGTCTTGCGAAGCAAGCCCATTGAAGGATTAGCGGATTAGCGCTATTAGCGCTATTAGAGGCTTTTAGAGGCTTTCAGTGGCTTATCTGCTTATCGGATCAGCTGATAAGCAGCTTAGCGCTATTAGCGCTATTAGCGGCTTTTAGCGGCTTATCTGCTGATCGGATCAGCTGATAAGCGGCTTAGCGGCTTAGAAAAAGGGGGGGAAGGGAAAAAACCCCCAGCAGGAACTGGCAATACATTGTCGTCTTGCGAAGCAAGCCCATAGGAAATTCGTTTTGCGAAGCACCTCCAAAACGGAAAACTCTTTCGTCTAGCGAGTTTTCCGTCTTGCGAGGCATTCGTCTTGCGGGGCACCACTGTACTTGTCTCTGTTCTCCTCTTGGAGCTGGAGAGAGGAGACTCTATGATTCCTTTGTCTGTACATAGTGTGTAAATAAATACGTAGATTAGCTCTACGATGTCTCACGTTTCTTGCTGTGTTATGCTAGAACAGTGTTTCCCAACCACTGTTCCGCGGCACACTAGTGTGCCGCGAGATGTTGCCTGGTGTGCCGCGAGATGTTGCCTGGAGGGAGGCGGGCGAGTCGGGCGGCGAGAGGTGGGGCAGCGGCGGCGAGGAGAGGCCGCCCAGCGCGGGGCTCTCGCCGTCTGCCTGCCTGGCTGCCTGCGAGCTCGGCGGGCAGCGCCTCCGTCTGCAGCGCCCGCCTCGCGGCTCTCATTCCCTGCCCCTGCCAAAGCTCACCCAGCCAAGCCGCGCTCTCCTTCCTGCCTCGCTTTGGTGCCTCCTCCCCCCCCACCCCCAAAGCTTGGAGGTTCCCCGGCAAGGGGGAGGGAAAAAAATTGAAACTTACACTTTCGTGCGTCCCTCCCGGCGTGACGCTGCGCGCTGACGTCACGGGGCTGTAATGGTGGTGTGCCTTGAGATTTTTTTCATCAAACAAGTGTGCCTTTGCCCAAAAAAGGTTGGGAAACACTGTGCTAGAAGATTAGTGTGCATATATCATTTGATATATGTCGCTGAAGCGCACTGGAGAAGAAGGGAAATGCCTTTTCCAGCGCATACCAGAGGATGCTCGGAGTTCAGGGGCTGCAGGGCACCCCAGGGTGTTTTCTAACGGACAAGCCCCATAAAAGGGTGCTACAGTGCTCTTGTGCAGCACTGATTCATTTCAATGGGCCTTGCCAGAGGCATAGCTTGGGGAGGCGCACTGGGTGCCACACTGCGAGGGTGGCACTTACTGTGGGGCCTGCAGTCTGCCCGAGCCACGCATCACTCCTGGGATTGACGTGGGGGCTCGGGTGCCTGCAGGTTTCGCGCTGCCCAAAACGGCAGTGTGGGGCTTGCATCTGCCCCCCGCCTCCCCCAAGCTGCTCTACCGCTTGGGGGACTCCCTACAGGCTCTTCACTGCTTGAAAAAGCAACACAGGCCTGCAGGGCGCCGGAGTGGAACATAGCTTGTACACTGGGATTCTGGCGCATCCTGCCCTGTCCTGCCCAATGGATGCCTCGCCCCCTTGTTCAGCACATGTGCCACCCCAGGCGTCCAAGCCGGCTAGCTACACCGTTGGGCCTTGCAGAGGAGAATGGGCCCAAGAGATTGGACCCTTTTTTCCTAAACTCAAACATAAAACCCCTAGGAATGACTCTTGTGGCAGCTTCTGCCATTTCCACCATTCTGGTGGTTAAAATCTTGTTAAGCCTCAGGAAATACTTTGGCTTATTTTCCTTCTACGTACTTTTCTTTTTCTTTCTTTTTTTCTTTTTAATAATCCGATTTCTAAAGACTTGGTAAATCCAATTGATTGCTGGCTTACCTGCAGAGGGGGGAAAAGGAGAGTGATCGTGCGTTGCACTGAGGTGGATTTGATGAGTTATCCCCAGTGACACTTATTTCTGTGATTTTTGGATGTCACAGGGACACCTTGGAACAGGGACAAATCAATGTAAAGCATTACACACGACTGCAAGGGAACCAGGTAGTGCTGTTTGCCAAGAAGGATTTAAGGGCTGTAGCGACTAACAAATTGAACATGATTCAACAGTACGGTACTGCGGCAAAGTGCCATTCTAAATTTATTAACAGAAGAGGGATCTTCTCGCTTAGACTCTGGAAATCTACAACTACTGGGCTTAGCAGTGCTAAAGTTTTCTTTGATCCACTGTCTTCACTTCTGGGCACCAGTAGTGGAATTAGAAGTGGGGTGATTGGGGAATCCTTCCAGGGCCAGCACAGTCGCAGCTCAATTGTCAGGGTGGTCACCATAATACCAAGGGCTGCAGACTCTTGGACCAACGCAGTCTTGAGGCTTAAATGCTCAAAGCATTTACTACTGCTCTATGCCAGCTGCTCTGGCTTTCTGTTTGCTTCCTGGCCTAGTTGAGCGCTCATGGGGACCTTTAAAGCCCTTAACCATTAAGTCTTAATGGTTTAGAACCAGGTTACCTAGCACACCAGCAGTGCATGGGCCTGTGAGAGATTTGAGATCAGCTACAGAGGCCAGCAGGTATAAGGGGCAGGGCCCCACGGCTAGAGAACTCCCCATGGCTTGCCTCTTGAGCTGCCCAGTCAATGCTCAGTCTGAAGGTCACTTGCAGCTGCTTCTCTTACTCAAGAGCTAGTTTGGCACACGCAAGTGCTGTGACCCAAAATGCACGTTACACAAAATTGCACTTATCTGAACACGAGGAATTAGTACCCAAACCTCGCTATACACACCACAGATTCAGATATCCAAACACTAAACCTGCACGTGGTACTGTAAACAAATAAGCAGTCTTGAAGAAGCAGGGCTTTGTTGTGTTTTGTTGGCACACGGCAACTGCTTCATCAGAAACCATAGCTGGAAGGAAGGGGGTGGGTCAGACAAATAAGAGAGCACTTTCTTTTTTTATATAATATTTTATTAAGTTTTAACAATAAAAAGTTTAGAAAAATAGTAAAAACAAAAAGAGTACAAAGTTATAGAATACAAAAATACAGACATTAAACACCAAAAAGGAATAATAAAAAACATATAACAAAAAAGACAAAAATTCCCTCTTTCTTAAATTCTCCTCTTTAGTTAACTTATTTTCCTGACTTCCTCATGTCTCCCATTTTTGTATCCCTTTTGAAAAATTTAATTCAGCCAATTCATGTCCTATTATTCTATCTATAATTAATCCAATCTTACATTTTACCTTGTTGCTAGAACCCCTGCAATTCATTTCAATGTCCTCAACATTCAAAGATTTTACAATATTTCTGCAAATAAGTTTTAAATTTCAAAATAAGAGAGCATTTTCCCCTTCCTTGTTTGGCTTTTGTAATGTGTCAGAGGGTTTTCCCAGGTGGGTTTTTTTGGTCATCTGGAGGTGGTTTTTTTGGTCATCTGGAGGTGGTTTTTTTGGTCATTTGGGGGTCAAAATTCCATGGTTAGAAAATTTCCCATGGGAATCAAGGGAAATTGTTAACTCAATATGTGAATGCTTGCCTAACAAACCATTTCCTGAAAATGCATTGTATTTGGATGGGGACAGCTGTGTGTATTTTCTTTATTTTAATTTTAATTTTTGAATTAAATTTCCATATTACACTTCATCCAAGGATCGCATGGTATTACCGTGTTGCACAGATCCAAATCCTGACTTTCCTAATTTATTTATTAGATTTATATACCGCCCTTCATTATAAGGTCTCAGGGTGGTAAAATACAGGATAAAAACATGAAAATAAGTAAAACAAAACAGCAAAACAATACCCCCCCCCAAAGCTCGCTGAGTGATCGTGGGGACCTTTATCCAAGCTAACCTACCTAACAATATTTTTGTGAATGATAAATATGAAGGAATCCATATATACTAGTGCTGCGTGTGCAGAAGATTTCTCCTGCATGTTTTCACGTATCCCCCATCCATCAATGGGAAAAGAAATTGCATTTCAAAAAAATCATAGGGGAGAGAGAACTTTGGTGAAATTTTCAAGGGTTGGGATGCAGGACTTTTTGTGTGTGTTTATCTTCCTTAGTTTCAAGGTGGGCGAGGAGTTATTCCTTCATTCTATAAATCATCTCTCTGATTGCCTGCCCTCCGCAGCCTTCCTTGCCTTTCTTGAAAATGCCATGACATCCTCAATTGGGCTTCGCTGTAAGGGCAGGAAGGCAGGACGGCTTCCTCCTGCCCGCCTGGCAGCTGCTCGTTGTTATTTCTTTAAGTGAACTCTTTCTTTTTTTTAGTTAAAAAGAAATCATTGTAGTATGTAAAAGGTAAAATGAAGGACTTCCTTTAAAAACATAATAAGTGAGTGCATTAATGTCGTGCATTTGACAACTAGCCTTCCTGCACTTCAATTAAAGCTCAAGGGATGACATTGGGAAGGGTCTCCTCCCATGAGCTGCTGTTGTTTTTTAATAATAGAGTTTTATTAGGGCTTTTCAAAATACAATAAGAGAAAATATTAAAGAGAATAAAGAGAGAAAGAAATATTTTAAAAAGGGCTTCCAACTATCCATCTGTCAGTTATATACTGTGCTTTTTTCTAGGGGGACGCACAACCCTATACATTTTGTGAATCTAAGTTTGGCCTCATTGAGGGGCAGTATTTCAATATGAGTAGGAAAAGGAAAGTACCCCATAACAGTTTTTTTCTTTAGAAAAAAAGCACTGGTTATATTTACAATAATTCTTCAGAATAGTGAAATGTTCAATCTAGACTAATATTCAGCTATTCCTCTCTCTGCTAGATGTTTTTCCAGTCTTCAATCCAGGGCCGTCCAGTTCATTCATTTCTTTTGATGCAAGAAGTCCAAAGAAAATTCTCCAATTGTGCTAATCTATAAAAATTGACAAGAGTTTCTCTCCAGTCCAACATCACAGCATTACCTCCAATGTTAGGAAACCTTCAATCCTCCTCCTTTATTTCCTTCAAAATGTCCTCACTGTGTTTATCTATTAGGGCATAGAGTTGTTTTTCCAGACCTCAGGAAGGCTGCAGTGGTTTGGGTAAAATGTGTAATCATTAGAATTAAGTGCAAAGGAAAACACAACACCATTATGACCATTAAGCACATCAACCAAAATCCACACACACACACACACTCACATGCCTTCCACTTATTAGTGTCCTGGACCAGTGTCCAGCTTGCAAGCACAGGTCCAAAATGGGAGGGAGAAAGCAGCTGGCAAGGAAAGGATAAAGCATTGCAGCAAGGATGTGACCTTTTGACCTATCACGACATACAGCTATGGTTGGCCTTTACTGCTGTGTACAGTCCTGGTTAGGAGACCTTCCTCTCTTTTTTGCATTAACTGGGATGGTATACTTGGATTCACTCAGAGGCTATCTGTTTTCTTTTGCTGTATCCTCCCCCACCCCACAGTTGTGCATCAAGCACTTTAAAAAACCACAGTTTTTATCCTTTTCATGTTTCAAGCAACACCATTCATAACCTCTCTTACTTTTTTAGATTTCGCGTTTTCTCTTTTTCTTCTCCCCAAGTTTCTCATTTCAGCTTCTCTTCAGTCCTGTCACCTGCCATGTTCCCCGCTTCTTTTTCTTCCTTTCTCTTTTCCCCCCTCTGTGCATGTCAAGAGCTTTATATCGATTGAAAAATTGCAAGAGACAAACCATTCTCTGTCACCGCTGCTTTGTCCCCCGAACCTGCTAAGCAGCAATTCAAAGCTGTCCCAAAGTGGTCCATTTCCAGCACGGTGGGGTGGCTAAGAAATGCCCTGCATCTTCTTGGCTCCTTCCCCCCCCTCCCCAAGTTTAGCAGCCTTGTTTTCTTTGTGGGGGTTTCTTCAATAAGGGTCTGGCAGCAGACTATTCCTTGCAAAACATTTAGACATGGGCAGTGAAAATTGGGGAGTAAATGGTCTTTTCAGCTCAGGCACAAACCTTTATCTCCCAGTCCTTATAATAAGACTCAGTTGTGCAAAATTTTTCTCTCTGAGGTGGGATTAAAGATTTACTGGGTGAACTGAAACCATTGGTACTATTTAGAACCTTGTGGGTTCCTTTCTGCCTTGTAGTGTTGGCCATGTGTTTAGAGCTGCATGTTGCAGCATGCTGGTAGAAAACCGGGCCTTAAGTTGCCAGGACCCCAGAGTTAGTGAAGGGGGGCAACTTGCTGCTTTGGTCTTCTTTTCTTTCCAGACCTAGGGCGTGCCTATCAGCTGATAATAGAATTTCCATGCCTGTGTGGTCTCCTGGTCTTTGTGCAGCACAGCTGTACAGGTATAATAATAATAATAATAATAATAATAATAATAATAATAATAATAATAATTTATTATTTATACCCCGCCCATCTGGCTGGGCTTCCCCAGCGACTCTGGGTGGCTTCCAAAAGAATATTAAAATACTATAATACATCAAACATTAAAAGCTTCCCGAAACAGGGCTGCCTTCAGATGTCTTCTAAAAGCCTGGTAGTTGTTGTTCTCTTTGACATCTGGTGGGAGGGTGTTCAACAGGGAAGGCGCCACTACCGAGAAGGCCCTCTGCCTGGTTCCCTGTAACTTGGCTTCTCGCAGTGTTAAGCCAAGGCTTAAGCCAGAGTGGTTCAGCAGCAAGCAGGAAGGTAGATCTGTGTTTTACTCCAGGCATGCCTTGGACTAGAAGTGGCCAACTCTTTGGCTCTCGGGAACTGGACTTTCCCGGTACAACTGTGCCAGGAGCAGTTACACCTTCTTCCTATAATGACTTCCTGCCTTTTCCACAGCTGTTTGGCCATGAAACACCTGACCCAACCACCCATGTTTGAGAAGCTGAGAGCTGTTTCTCCCATTAAAAGCTTCTACAGTGATGCAAAGGGCTCTACCCCCCCCCCCAGTTCCCCAGTGGTTCCTGGAAGACAGGCATGGTCCAGTCTTCTAACCACCTCATCCAGGGTGGAGGGGCCATCCTGTTCTCCAGACCAGCCCTGCTTCTTGCTGTGAATAGTCTGGCTGAGCTCCCAGAAGTCTTCTTCTTCCCCCCCCCCCAACTTCTTCCTTTGAAGGTGACCCGGAAACTACAACTAATCCAGAACGCGGCAGCTAGACTGGTCACTGGGAGCGGCCGCAGAGACCATATAACACCGGTCTTAAGAGACCTACATTGGCTCCCAGTACGTTTCCGAGCACAATTCAAAGTGTGGGTGCTGACCTTTAAAGCCCTAAATGGCCTTGGTCCAGTATATCTGAAGGAGCGTCTCCACCCCCATCGTTCTACCCGGACACTGAGGTCCAGCACCGAGGGCCTTCTGGCAGTTCCCTCCCTGCGAGAAGCCAAGTTGCAGGGAACCAGGCAGAGGGCCTTCTCGGTAGTGGCGCCTTCCCTGTGGAACACCCTCCCACCAGATGTCAAAGAGAACAACAACTACCAGGCTTTTAGAAGACATCTGAAGGCAGCCCTGTTTCGGGAAGCTTTTAATGTTCGATGTATTATAGTATTTTAATATTCTTTTGGAAGCCGCCCAGAGTGGCTGGGGAAGCCCAGCCAGATGGGCGGGGTATAAATAATAAATTATTATTATTATTATATTATTATTCCTTCTCCATAGATCTTTACTACACTGTATCCCTATTTCTGGTTTCTTTACCCCTCCACCCCACCCTCCACTTTGCAGCTCAGTGAAGGGCACAGGAAACACTTCGACAATGGCGTTCTGTTCAGTTGGCACCAAAAGTCACAAAACCTAAGTGCAAAGTCGATTTGACGAAAGTAGTTTGTGTGGGCACGTGGCACAGAAGTCCCAGAAGACTTCTGGGAGCTGAGCATTTTTCCAAGCAAACACCATCAGCAGAGGTAGCCACAAACACAGAACAGACATGGGTATGATAATACATTAATTCAATATTCCTTCCCCCAAAACACTGGGATTGAAGAGCCTTAGTGAAATCATTCCTTCTGATTAGAACCTAGACTTGTCAGTCGCAGAGCAGCTCTCCCTCTACCATGGAGGTTACCTCGTTTGGAGAACTTGGGGAGAAATGTTTCATATTTTGCAGACATACTGTCTGCTGCTTTAAAAACAACAACACCTGAATCTCCAAAGCATCTCAAAGCATTGATTTTCAGAGAGCGCTCCAGCTTTGGCTTGTACAAGCCCCAAATCTGACTGAAGCGGCCTTGCTTGGGTTTTCGATGTGGGATTCATTTAACTCTCTTTGCATATCTCTAATTCCTACATTGTGCACATGAATGCCCTGTGGTGGTAGTTCAAAATCATGCTCAAATGCAAGGGAAGAGTAAGATAACCCACGGCCGCTGTTTGTAGGCAATGTTTCAGCAGAAGGTTAGCAAGAACAGTGGAAAAGTGCAGATTCTGAAGTTAGCCGCTGAGAAGCAGCACAGTTGTCCCATGGCTTCTGGCAGCAAAATCTGGCCTGTTGTGGGGGGAGGTCTTGGCACAGGAACCTGGGCAAGGTGCTGCCCGGACCTGCAGCATCCGTGGTCTGAACCAGTACATTAAAGCTCTCCAACATTCCCTGCAGCCTCCTGCAGCTGTGCAAGTTGGCAAACACTGCAATGCATCTGGATATGACCCAGATGAAATCCAAATGTCCCCCTTCCCTGCTGAAGGATGTTGGCATCTCAGAACTGACAAGCAGAGCTTAACCTTTCATCTTAATACAATGGCTGTTCCTCCCCTACAGAGGAAGGGGCTTCCTGCTGTGTGCACATTCACATGGCTCTAGCTCCAGGACATCAATGCCTTTTGCTCTCTATAAAGTGGAAAGTATCTGCCAATCTCTCTTTTCAAAGCCATAAAGAAAATGAAACTTGCCAGTAGATCAGTCATGTTGCCTGGCTAAAGCTATGTATGGATAACAGAGAAGGCGTTGGCTGCACTCCGGGTTAATGTGGAAAAGGTACTAAGCTCCGCCTCCTTGATCTCACCAGGCCTACTTAGCCCCGCCCTCTCCCTACCCCCATGACTGGTGTTACTGAGCAAAGACGTTTCTCTCCTTGTTTCTTGCATTTAAATTGAGGAGCTGTCCAGCAGACAGCTATGCAAGCAGGAGAGCCCAGAGGGTGCAGATATTTGTAGGTTGGTAGGTTTTTAGTCTTCCCTTCCTCCCGAAGGAAGGAATTGTGCTCTTTCCTTCACTAATGGAGGGCAACGTACACAACGTAACCCTTTCATTGTGAGCAACAACATTCTTAAAACAAGTTCAGGGATTATTAAATGGAAGCTGTTGAATTAACAGTTTGTTGATAGCCATGGATCTTACATGCATCTTGACTTTAAGGGGCATCGTGCCTTTCAGGTTCAGTATTTTTTATTTCAACATATTACAAAAATAAGAGAAAAAAGAGAGAAGAAAAAAAGAAAAGAAAAAAATAGAAAATGAAAATACAAGGTAAAAACAGTTAAAAACAGATCAGTCTTTCCATATCTTGTCCTTCATTTGCTTGTTTCCCTGACCTCCTCACACCTCCCTTTTTTGTATTCCAGTTCAATTAGTTAATTCAGCAAATCCTTTCCCTCTTTGATTTTATCTTAATCTTTTATCTTAATATATTATAACTTTAGATTATCACCTGTTAACAATCCATTTTTACATATTCCTTTATAATATTGCTGCTAAAAACCACTTAACTTCAATCCAACATCATTCTAACATTCATTAATTTTACAGTATTTCTGTAGATAGTCTTTAAATTTCTTCCAATCTTCTTCCACCGACTCTTCTCCCTGGTCTCGGATTCTGCCAGTCATTTCCTCCAGTTCCATATAGTCCATCACCTTCATCTGCCATTCTTCCAGAGTGGGTAAATCTTGTGTCTTCCAATACTTTGCAATAAGTATTCTTGCTGCTGTTGTAGCATACATAAAGAAAGTCCTATCCTTCTTTAACACCAATTGGCCAACCATGCCCAGGAGAAAGGCCTCTGGTTTCTTCAGGAAGGTATATTTAAATACCTTTTTCATTTCATTATAAATCATCTCCCAGAAAGCCTTAATCTTTGGGCACGTCCACCAAAGGTGAAAGAATGTACCTTCAGTTTCTTTACATTTCCAACATTTATTATCGGGCAAATGATAGATTTTTGCAAGCTTGACTGGTGTCATGTACCACCTGTATATCATTTTCATAATATTCTCTCTTAAGGCATACCTGTGGTCCATACTTCATACCTGTGGTCCATAACTGTTCCCAGTCAGCCATCATTATGTTATGTCCAACATCTTGTGCCCATTTAATCATAGCAGATTTCACCGTTTCATCCTGAATATTCCATTTCAACAGCAAGTTATACATCTTTGACAAAATCTTCGTTTTGGGATCTAACAGTTCTGTTTCCAATTTTGATTTTTCCACCTGGAAGCCAATTTTCTTATCCAAATTATATGCCTCCATTATCTGATAATAATGAAGCCAATCTCGCACTTTGCAGTTTCAATTTGTCTCCCTCTTGTTCCAAAAGTTCCCAATATTTCGGCCATTTGGCCTCCATATTGAGCTTTTTCTGAGCCTTCGCTTCCATCGGTGACAACCACCTTGGGGTTTTATTTTCAAGTAGGTCCTTATATCTTATCCAGTCATTAAACAATGCTTTCCTGACAATATGATTTTTAAATGCTTTATGTGCTTTGACCTTATCATACCACAAATATGCATGCCATCCAAATACATTATTAAAACCTTCTAAATCCAAAATGTCTGTGTTTTCAAGAAGCAGCCATTCTTTCAGCCAGCAAAAAGCTGCTGATTCATAATAAAGTTTAAGGTCTGGCAGGGCAAATCCACCTCTTTCCTTTGCGTCCGTTAGTATTTTAAATTTTATTCTAGGCTTCTTGCCCTGCCAGACAAATATAGAAATATCTCTCTGCCACTTCTTGAAACAATCCATTTTATCCAAGATTTGCAGTGTTTGAAACAAAAACAACATTCTAGGCAATGCATTCATTTTTATCGCAGCAATACGGCCTAGCAGTGAAAGCTTCAAATTTGACCAAATTTCTAAATATTTTTTCACTTCAGTCCAGCATTTTTCATAATTGTCTTTAAATAAATTCCCATTTTTAGCTGTCATGTTGATCCCCAGGTATTTCACTTTCTTAACCACTGTTAAGCCTGTCTCATTCTGAAACCTATCTCTCTCAGTTACAGATAGGTAGCCGTGTTGGTCTGCCATAGTCAAAATAAAAAAATTCCTTCCAGTAGCACCTTAAAGACCAACTAAGTTAGTTCTTGGTATGAGCTTTCGTGTGCATGCACACTTCTTCAGATACCTATCTCTCTCAATCGCTGTTAAATTTTTCTCTAAGACCTTTGTTTTTAACTTATTCAATTTAAATCCTGCAACCTGACCAAATTCTTGAATCAGTTCCAAAACTCTTTTAGTACTAGATTCTGGCTCCTGTAATGTCAATACTAAGTCATCTGCAAATGCTCTCAATTTGTACTGTTTAGCTCCGACTTGTATACCTTTAACCAATTGGTCCCTTCTAATCATATTCAGCAGGACCTCCAGGACCGATATAAAAAGCAGTGGGGAGATTGGGCAACCTTGTTGTGTCCCTTTTTCTATCTTAAATTCCTCCATCACCACGTTATTAACAATTAATTTAGCCTTTTGTTCTGAATAAATTGCACTTATACCATTTCCAAAGCCTTGACCTACCCCCATCCCCTGTAGGTTCTTCTTCATAAAACTCCAAGAAATATTGTCAAAAGCTTTCTCCGCATCCACAAATATCAAAACTGCCTTGGTATTAATATTCACTTGTAATTTTTCTAAAATATTGATTATGTTTCTCATATTATCAGACAAGTGTCTACCCGGGAGAAAGCCTGCTTGATCTTTATGGATCTCTTCCACTAGCACTTTTTTTGGTCTTTTAGCCAAAATATCTGCAAAGATTTTATAATCCACATTAAGCAGTGATATGGGGCGGTAGTTCTTGGGGTGCGTCTTTTCAGTCTCTGTTTTCAGTATAAGTGTGATATATGCTTCCTTCCACAACTCTGGTGCCCTTTTCCCATCCAATATTTCATTACAGACTTCCTTTAGAGGTTGTACTAACCATTCTTTTAAAGATCTGTAGTATCTAGAAGTCAGTCCATCCGGTCCTGGAGATTTACCTAATTGCATATTCTGAATGGCACCTTCTACCTCCTGTTCAGTTATTTTATAATTCAACATTAATTTGTTTTCTTGAGAGATTTTTTGTAATCCATTTATTTTCAAAAATCGATCTATATCAATTTCTTTCTGTGGCCCTTGTGTATATAATTGTTTAAAGTACCTCTGGAAACAGTTTCTAATCTCAACTGGGTTCTGTATGTTCTTTCCTTCCACTTCTAGATTTATAATAGTGTTTAGTTTTTGTCTTTTTTTCATTTGCCAGGCCAACAATTTCCCACATTTATTAGCCGACTCAAATGTCTTTTGTCTCATTTGTTTAATTTTCCATTCTATTTCCTGATTCATCATTTTCATATATTGTACTTGATATAACTTTATTTCTCTCAAGATCTCTTGCAATTGAGAAGGACAATCTGATTGACTTTCTTACGCAGGAATTTGCAGACTTTTGGGATTTAGATTTGGAGAAGGAAGATTTTAAGATAGTGAGTGCTTTCAGGCTTGGAAGAGGGGGGAAGAAGAACAGGGTGAGAGATTGTTTGATCACCCTCCGAACAAAAGAGGAGAGAGACAAAATTTTGAGTCTGCACTTTCAAAAGACTCTGGAAATACATCAGTCAAGAGTGGAGATATTTAAAGACATCCCAAAACATCTTTTGGACCTTAGGTCCAACTACGGAGATTTGGTTGCCCTGCTGAGAAGTAACAGAATTATCTTTAGGTGGGAATTTCCCCAAGGCCTATCTTTTAGCTTCAAAGGAAGAAAGATAAAAATAAGATCAGTGGACAACAAAGAAAGATTTTTGAAAGATCACGGAGAAGATTTGCAGAAAGAATCTGGAGAAGAGCTAAGAGCATTAGAAAGAGGAATACTAGACATAGCAACACTACCTTTTGGACTGGACTGCTTAGAGAAAGCGATACCCCCGACGGAACAAGAACAAACACTTGGTGCAGTTGGAGGAAAAGCAAAATAACTACATCATGGCTCTGCAACTATTAAGCTGGAATACTAATGGTCTCAACTCCCCCCAGAAAAGGAAAAGAGTTTGTTCATTTAAAGGACAAAGTTTAAAAAAAAGAGTAGTGATTTATGCAAAGGAGAGTTTATCACCGAAATTTATCTTTAAAGATGACCAAGGAAGATTTGTGGCAATTGAAATTCAAATCCAAGGAGAGAAATTTTTGATAGTAGGAGTTTATGCACCAAATGAGGGGAAATCTGAATTCTTTAAAAAGTTGCATGAGACCTTGATGGACTATTTGGACTATAATGTGATTTTGATGGGGGATATGAACGGAGTGGTATCTACAAATATGGACAAGGCACAAAGACAGGTAGTCACTAAGGATGGTAGACTACTGAAAACCTTTTTTGAGATGACAGACAACTTGGATTTAGTTGATATTTGGAGAACAAAGAATCCCTTGGGTAGAGAGGGAACCTTCTTCTCTGAAGCCAAAATGACATGGACAAGAATTGACCAAATATGGGTAACTAGAGGAATGGCACCAAAGACAAGAAAAGTGGAAATTTGTCCAAAAACCTGCTCCGACCATAATGCTGTGAAGATGGAGATGAAACTAACACCAACTGACTCTTTCAGATGGAGGATGAATGACACTTTATTTAGAGATGAAGAAGTGACTAAGAAGGCCCCAAAAAACCTTGAGAGACTATTTTGAGATAAATATGAACACTAATGTTGAAAAAAGAGTAATCTGGGATGCAAGCAAAGTGGTTATAAGAGGGTTCCTGATACAACAGAATGCAATAAAGAAGAGAATCCAGAATGAGAAGAAAGATAAAATTTTGGAGAAAATAAAGGAAAGTGAGAAGAAATTGAGAGCAAAACCAAAGTCGCAGTATTTTATTTTTAGCATTCGTATGGTTTCAGATTGGATCATGCGTTGAGATTCCTGCAGTGCAAGAGGCTGGACTGACTGATTCTCAGGATCCCTCCCAACTCAACAATTCTAGGGTCCCTCCTCTCCTCCCCCCACCCACAAGCTCAGAGCAGCATATCTGAGATCATGTGGCTGTTATCTTCACAGCAGCCCTATGAAGTAGACTGACTTACTTCAGCCACTTTGAGCTCCATGTATGTGTGAGGATTTGAACCCAGGGCTCCCTGGTCCATGTTTTAACATCTTATCCCATGGATTACACTAAGTTCAAAACTGTACATTGTGAAATACAAGAACTCCATATCAGTTTTGCTTCTTGAATTGCTAGGGTCAGGTCTAATCTGCATAGATAGGTGGATGGCGGGGGACGGGGGACGGGATGGAATCTGAATCTGCAGGGGACGGGGGACGGGGGACGGGATGGAAGCCTGGCAACAAGTGCACACATCAGGGTACACACCCACAACCTTGTACAGACACACCTTTAGTTGTGCTGGAATACTTTCCCTGAAAACTGGACATCTCAAATGCTTCTGCGCCATTGTTTAGCAATTACATATTTCTGGGAGCACTTATTCCAAGAGATGAGAATCATCCAGCTCCAAAAAGGGGAGATCTGAGTGGCCCAACAAGCAGTCCAGAAGCAGAGTGGCAAATGGGAATGGCAATACTCACTTTGCACATGCAACACTAACGTTGACACGGCGCCATCCTAGCTTCAGTCGCAGCTATTGCCGCCAGCAGGAACAGTTGGCATTAAATTTAGAATAGAAACCAATTAAAAGATAACAAGCTAACATAACAGAACATATGCTCTGGATAGCAAGAATCTAAGTGTTTAAAAAAACATGACCTCCAGCTATCACCGGGGAAGTTTAAATATTGGTTCGAAAGGCCCACAAAAGTATTTCAAAGCAGATATATCTGGCTGCTGGAAACTACTCTGACCTTGGCCAGGCAATTTGTATTAATGAGGGAGAGTTGGGTCAACAGGGTGCTTGGAGCAAAGGATCTTAGAAGATCTTGAGCAGGGAAATTAACGCCTTGATCTAACCAAAAATACAAATTCTTCTCTTGCGGGTAGGGAGGGAGCGAGACCCCAGCTTCTGTGTTCAAAATAAATGGCACAGATGAATGAGGCTGTGTAAATAGGCTTATTTTTGCATGTATGTGCTCAATTAGCATCTTGCCTCCTAAATATCGTACATCAGCATTTGTATAATACATAAGTTTTGTGAGACAAGAATGGGGTGAGAAAGAGGCAGTAGAAAATGACAGGCAGGGAAATGTTCCTGGCAATTATAATAGAGGGACAAATATTCATTTGTACCAGGCCTCAGAAATAGAATGAAGTTGCAGGTTAGCTACTGTCAGCTGAAAAATGTTGTTTGATTGCTGCCAGATATTCCACAAAGTCATTAGTCCTATGCAGCCATTGCTCTCCAGAAGGGGCAACGTGAATACAAAGAGGCTGTTTTCATATGGCTGCTTCCAGCTTCCTTCACGTTCAGGAAAACGTGCAGGGTTCCAGATTGCGTGGGGAGCGTGAGCAAGTGCGACAGGCCTGAACCACATGGAAAACTGGAAGGTGCCACGGAGCAGCCCCCTTGCTCTCTTGCTGCTTCTCCAGACAGGTGAACAGGGCTTTTGTGTCAGACGCCTTTTGATTTGCAGCTTCGGATCACCTGGATAGCCGTGCCAGAGAGTGTAAGCAATGCATAGTCTCCCAAAAGTCCCAATTTCCACACCACTGTGCTTGACAAAACAACAGGCAGGTTCCTTGTTGTTTTCTCTGGGATTCACGCCTTCCTCTGAGTCAATCAGGACAAGTTGGGAGCTCATTGGGATTTGCAAAATCAATGTTTGTGTTCTGAAATGGAAGCAGTTGGTGAAATGGAATAATTGCTTTTCTCAGAATATTAAATAGGGACCGTCCTCTCTAAAGTTCTTCATTGTGACTAGGCCTCTCCTGCCTGGTCCCCTGATTACAGAGAATATCAGTCTTGGGAGAGGAGATGCTTAAGGTGAAGACATTGGCTCCTCACAGCTATGTCAAGATAATTATTTGCATGTAAAGGCTGGGGGAAAAGTTGTGGCAGGGAGCAGATGACACGAAATGCAATAATTCAATAGGTTAGGGGGGAATAAATCATAGACAGTTTCCATTAAAAAACACAGCACCTGCTGGTTACTGGGGTTGTTGGTTTTTGTATGCTATAATAATAATAATAATTTATTATTTGTACCCCGCCCATCTGGCTGGGTTTCCCCAGCCACTCTGGGCGGCTTCCATAGAAACCAAAAAACACTAAAATATCATACATTAAAAACTTCCCTGAACAGGGCTGCCTTAAGATGTCTTCTGAATGTCAGGTAGTTGTTTATCAACTTACCTGTGCTAGGACAGGTAGACACACTTTTAATTTGATATACCAAGACACTAATTCTATCAACTTACCTGTGCTAGGACAGGTAGACACACTTTTAATGTGATATACCAAGACACTTATTCTATCCTTAAGCAGGAGCGCATTCTCAGGGTCCCTTAACACAGATCAGTTATGCCTTAACTGTTAAGAGATCCTGGGTATACATTTAGAGCTTTGTAATTTTTAAGTGAAATGGAGGACCGTGCGGCTTCTATTGAGGAGGGGTGGGGTTGTGGGGGAGAGACTTCTACAGACTGGTCAGCCCACCCCTAGAGCAGTGTTTCCCAACCTTTTTTGGGCAAAGGCACACTTGTTTGATGAAAAAAATCTCAAGGCACACCACCATTACAGCCCCGTGACGTCAGCGCGCAGCGTCACGCCGGGAGGGACGCACGAAAGTGTAAGTTTCAATTTTTTTCCCTCCCCCTTGCCGGGGAACCTCCAAGCTTTGGGGGTGGGGGGGGAGGAGGCACCAAAGCGAGGCAGGAAGGAGAGCGCGGCTTGGCTGGGTGAGCTTTGGCAGGGGCAGGGAATGAGAGCCGCGAGGCGGGCGCTGCAGACGGAGGCGCTGCCCGCCGAGCTCGCAGGCAGCCAGGCAGGCAGACGGCGAGAGCCCCGCGCTGGGCGGCCTCTCCTCGCCGCCGCTGCCCCACCTCTCGCCGCCCGACTCGCCCGCCTCCCTCCAGGCAACATCTCGCGGCACACCAGGCAACATCTCGCGGCACACTAGTGTGCCGCGGAACAGTGGTTGGGAAACACTGCCCTAGAGACTGCCAAGCAATGTTTGGATAGTATGGGGGTTTTTGCTAAGGTTGCTGTCTTTCTTCTGGCCCTGCTCTTTACATTTCTTTTCTTTTTTTAAGATATTTATTAAAAGTTTTTAAGATATAACAAGAAAAAAGAAAAAGAAACATACAAAATAAAAAACAGTTAAAAACACACATTAATTTTCAATAACATAACTTCCATACACTTATTTCCTCGGACCTCCTCATCCCTCCCTTCTTTGTATTCCAATTCAATTTGTTAGTTCAGCAAATCCTTACCATTAAACTTTTACCCATTTGTAAAACCTCTTTTTTTCCATATCTCTTAAAGCATTACAGCTGGAAACCGCTTAGTTTCTATCCAACATCCTTCTAACATTCATTAATTTTACAATGTTTCTGTAAGTAGTCTTTGAATTTCTTCCAGTCGTCTTTCACCGACTCTTCTCCCTGGTCTTGGATTCTGCCAGTCATTTCTGCCAATTCCATGTAGTCAATACATTTCTGGGTGTCAAATGCCTGTTTAGGGGCAGCTGCTCAGAATTAGCAGGAAAAAGTGACAATAATATATTTGGTGCTATTTTACTGCACATTTAAGTGTGTGTGTATGTGTTCTCAGAAAGCACCCTTTTATGCACTTAGTGGAGATTTTATATCATCCAAATGCTCTTTCATCCATCTAGACCACTTGCCATCTACTATTGGCTCAGATACAGAGAGTCCTTGTTACAGCCATTGGTAACATGCATATCTTTCCCATCAGACATAAGATAAAGATTTCAGATCTGTCATGATCTGTAATTTTATAGCACCATCTAGTGTTCATAGGCAGCCTTTTCTGTTGAATGCATTACTTCATTTTACTTCCCTTCCTGGAAGGAAAATAGACCACCACGTTTTTATTAAAAACAAACATAGAATTTTGGCAGCATCTGAACCATGGCTTTGCACCATTGTTGCTCACTGCATGCAAATGGGCATATTCAAAAGTAACTTCTTTCTAAGAGAGACCCGTTGTGTCACATCACTCACTAGCAGAGTTGGCTTAATTGTCTGCACTAATCCTGTTTCAAAAGCACCATAGCCCTGAGTCAGGTAAAGTGGTCCTGCCTTCAATCCCATTGAAATCAATGGTACTTGAGTTGGTCATCATGACTTAATTTTTTCTGTTGATTTCAGTGGGGCTCAGTTATGACTAACTGCCCTGGGATTGCACCTGTTTTCCTTATGCCAACCCAAACTATCTAAAAATTAGAGCCATGTTGAGTTAGAGCAGGGGTTGTCCACCTGGTTCCTACCACCCACTAGTGGGCGTTTCAGGTTTCTAGGTGGGCAGTGGGGGGTTCTATGGCACAAGCTCACTTCTCCTTCCATTGAGCACTGGTGGGTGGTAAGGACATTTTACCATCAAGAAAGATGCATTTAGTGGGCGGTAGGCATAAAAAGGTTGACTACCCCTGAGTTAGAACAAAGGTCCATCTATTCCTGACAATGGCCAATAGGATGTCTGAGAAGCCCACAATTCCCCCCTCTGTCTTTCTGCCACCCCTCTTTTTCTGACACCCACTTCTCTCTCTCTCTCTCTCTCTCTCTCTCTCTCTCTCCTTTTTCTGTTCTTCCTCTCCCAGCCAATCCTAATGGTCTGACCAGTTTAGTTTGAAGTCCATATCGTGATATCAGTTTCATTCTCTCTGACCTGGCAATATATTGTGAATCATGATGTGTGTGTGTTTGCTATGCAAAAATCACAATGTGGGGAAAGTATGAAGCCAGCCAATGTTTCTATTGATTCTTGCAGCCCCTGTTAACTCTTCCTGCTCAGCTCTCCCCGGCCCTCATGCAGGAGGCAGAGAATCACAGGAGCAAGCACCAGCAAAAATCAGAATGCAGAAAAAACCACTGAGCCAGCCAATGCATAGCTCCATAGCTCCATCCTTATTTCAGACATTGTTGATATATTGACACATTGCAATATTTAGCTGGTGACATATTGCGGTGTTGATAGCCAGATATCGCCCAGCCCTCTTATGACCTTTTTGATATTAAGTGGTAGTGGTCTGGCTGCACATCATTTCCCCCCATATGTCTTCACTGCATGTGGTTCTCAATTTAGAAACACAATTTTTCAGCATACAAAATGCAGACCAGGACCATTGTTGCTTGCACTTGGTGCAATTGCCTTAATTGCACATCATTCCCCTTTTCAAAAGTTCAACTTTTCTAGTGCTTATCTAAATTACTGTTGCTCAGCAGCCACCCCACCTCAATTTGGCATTTTTCAGTTCTTCTGCTTCTTCAGAACATTTAACTGCCTATGCAAGTTTTGCATGGAAAATCAAGTGTATTTTGCACCATTCTTAAAAAATGTGGAATGAGACCTGGCTGAAGGTTACTTGAGGAACCGTGCACTTAGAACCAGCAGTATTCTGGGAGGAAATAACCCAATTTCACATTTAGACTACTGAATCAAGATTTGAGAAACAACAGCATAATTCTTGCCAGGATTATTATTATTACTATTATTATTAATTTCAATTCTCTATATACTCCTTTATATTTTAAAGAAAAAATCTCAAAGTGGTTTGTTGTTGTTGTTTAGTCGTTTAGTCGTGCCCGACTCTTCGTGACCCCATGGACCAGAGCACGCCAGGCACTCCTGTCTTCCACTGCCTCCCGCAGTTTGGTCAAATTCATGCTGGTAGCTTCGAGAACACTATCCAACCATCTCATCCTCTGTCGTCCCCTTCTCCTTGTGCCCTCCATCTTTCCCAACATCAGGGTCTTTTCCAGGGAGTCTTCTCTTCTCATGAGGTGGCCAAAGTATTGGAGCCTCAGCTTCAGGATCTGTCCTTCCAGTGAGCACTCAGGGCTGATTTCCTTCAGAATGGAGAGGTTTGATCTTCTTGCAATCCATGAGACTCTCAAGAGTCTCCTCCAGCACCATAATACAAAAACCTTCCATCATATGTGGTGGGTTTGTAAGAAAGTGAAGGCTTTCTGGGAAATGATATATAATGAACTTTAAAAAATGTTGAAATATACATTTGTAAAGAAACCAGAAGCCTTATTATTGGGTATTGTAGGTAGTGAAATACATAAGCAAGATAAAACATTGTTTTTGTATGCAACAACTGCAGCAAGGATATTATTGGCCCAAAAATGGAAACAGGAAGAGACCCCAGCAAAAGAAGAGTGGCAGAAGAAGTTAATGGATGATGCCGAGTTGGCGAAACTAACTGGGAAAATATGGAACCAGCAGGACCAGACCTTTTTGAAAGACTGGAATAAATTTACATTATATTTGAGAGACAATTGTAAACAATTGACATTGTTAGTAGGGCTACAAGAAGTTTTGTAAGGTTAGAGATATCAATTATTACCAACATGATGTTTAAATGGTGTATTTAAGATTTGGATTTAAGGGTAATAATAATGATAATAACAAAATGCAATATCAGAGTATAATTAGGAAAACCATTAGTTGAGGAGGAGAGAAGTCTCAGGCCAAGATTGCCAAGTGGTTTTTATATATTATATGTAAGATGGATGTTTTGTCAAAAAAATATTTATAAGATTTAATTTTTTAAAAAAATCATAAGCATAGAAGATACATATCTGCTGCTGTCACTACCAATCCTGCCAACGGTGGTTCACAGCGGCGGCTGTGGAAGCTCTGACTCGATGACTTGGGACTGCATTAAGATAATAATAATAATAATAATTTATTATTTATACCCCGCCCATCTGGCTGAGTTTCCCCAGCCACTCTGGGCAGCTCCCAATCAGTGTTAAAAACAGTACAGCGTTACATATTAAAAACTTCCCTGAACAGGGCTGCCTTCAGATGTCTTCTGAATGTCAGGTAATTATTTATCTCTTTGACATCTGCTGGGAGGGCGTTCCACAGGGCGGGTGCCACTACCGAGAAGGCCCTCTGCCTGGTTCCCTGTAACCTTACTTCTCGCAATGAGGGAACCACCAGAAGGCCCTTGGCGCTGGACCTCAGTGGGAACAATGGGGGTGGAGACGCTCCTTCAGGTATACAGGACCGAGGCCGTTTAGGGCTTTAAAGGTCAGCACCAACACTTTGAATCGTGCTCGGAAACGTACTAGGAGCCAATGCAGATCTCTCGGGACCGGTGTTATGTGGTCCCGGCGGCCACTCCCAGTCACCAGTCTAGCTGCCGCATTCTGGATTAATTGCAGTTTCCGGGTCACTAAGAGACAGCCAAAATGGTCTCTGGCCTTTTCAGCAGCCTTGGCTTTTTGTAGCTGGAGTCAGTCAGGGCCCTGCCCAGGGCCAGGCCTGGTGGGAAAAGGCCTGTGAGGCCTGGAACAGATTTTCAGGACTCTCACTCAAGATGGTGCTCCTGTTTGCTGATCTATGTATGATTTTGAATGCCAGTTTTAAAGAAGAACATTAAGCAGTTGGAAATTATTCCAAAGAGATCTATGTTCTGGAAGGCAAGTCATACAGGGGAACACTTAAAAACAATGATATAAGCTTGAAATCTGCACAGGGTTCTTGCAAATGATTGCACACCCCTGTGGGTGCAGATGTTTTATCTCTCTAGTCCAGGGCACCATGAAACTTGACCAGGTCACAACTCACCTTTTCCTGATTCTATCCAATCACATTTCTTACAGGTAACTCCCCATCAGATGAGTCTGAGGAGCGTGAGCGAGATCCCAGGGTCCTTACGTTTCCAGAGTACATAGCCAGCTTGTCAGAGTCAGGAACCAAGCGCATGGCAGCCGGCGTGCGCATGGAATGCCAGAGCAGAGGCCGCTGTCCATCATCCTGTCCTCTGTGTCATGTATCCTCTGGCACAGACACTGTACCTGAGCCTGTCCTCCTGGAGGTCACAAAAGCAGCACCCATTTATGAGCTGGTCACCAACAATCAAACTCAGAAGGTGAGTGGCTTTATATGGGAGGCAGGACTAAATGTAGTATCAGTGGTTGCAAATAAGTGAGCATTCTAAAGGGGGACAGGCTACTCTCTTACTCGGTCTTAAGTATTCAAATTTTCATATAAACAAGATTGTGTGTCGAGGTACTCCAAACCACCTATAAATAATTCACACCACACATAATTTTTGTTTAAGGTTTTTGGCATATTTTTGGCCACAACTTTATTAAAATATATAAATGTGAGTGGTTGCTTAGGCATTGGTTATGAGTATCTGTCCCCACGCCCAGGGACAGAACTGACTTCCGGATTCCAATGAAAGCCAGTAAGAGAAAACAATATTAGGCAGAGCATGGAGCCGGGCACCAGACCCTCACACACACACACACACACACCGCATGTTCCCGGGGGCTTACATGGCCCTAAGCCCCCTTCAGGGGTACGGACGAAAGGATGGCAAGCTCCTGGATTCCTTTAATGGAATTCCCTTGCAGCAGCAGCATTGGAGGGGCAGGCACTGCCAATCCTTACCCCTCCACCAACCAATTTTTAAACCAATGCCTAACCGCAACCTTATAAGTTGTGACGATTTGCTACGCAGTAAGCAAAAACCAAATGGCACCAGCCAATCAGCCAATTGGACAAAATTCCTACCAGGCCCCTGCCCCCAAAGCAGGCGACCCCATGACAGGCATAGCAAGGTCAAACTCAAAAGCCCTAAATTAGGAAGGGTGGGCGGGTGATCCACAGCAAAACAGCCCTGTCAGTGGTACGTGACTTCATTTTATAACCTTTGGTCCAACCCCCTAAATGGCAACACCAAAATTTGCCCAGCAACCCAACTGCCCAATCACTGCGGATGGTCATCCAAACTAACGCGCCCATCAACAGAGGGGTGGCCTGCCAGACCCCACCGCAACACGTGGTCTCTATGAATGAGAACACGCTTTATCTGAAGGGGGCAGAGGGAGTGGGAGAAAACATGGTGACATTTCCAATCTTCTCAAACAGTGATGGCTAGAAACAGACTTGAAGCAGAATAACTGCAGTCAGCATAGCAGTGCTTATTAAATTCTCCCCATCTGAATTACCGTATTTTTTGCTCCATAACACTCACTTTTTTCCTCCTAGAAAGCAAGGGAAAATGTCTGTGCGTGTTATGGAGCGAATGCCTACGGATGGCAGGGGGATCTGCTGCAGTTGTGAGCAGAGGATCCATGGTTCCCCTTCCTTCCCTCCTCCGTGGCTCGCTTTGCTCGCTTTGAAACAGCAAAGCGGGAGAAGAGCCACTGAGTGGGGAGAAGAGAGGGACAGAGAGCCTGGTTACAAAGCACGGATCCACATAGATCCTCAGGATTTTTGCATTGGGTCACCCCAAATTCACCATCAGATCACATAGCATGTCCATGGCTACAGCTTGCACCAAAAAAATCACACACCCACTGTTGCCTGGGGCCGCAGTGGTGCAAAAATGTGGTTATAAAGCATGGATCCACATGGATCCTCAGGATTTTTGCATTGGGCTACCCCAAACTCACCGTCAGATCACATGTCTGTGGCCACAGCATGAACCACAAAAATCATACATCCACTGTTTCGTTTAGAATATTTTTTTTCTTCTTTTCCTCCTCCAAAATCTATGTGCGTGTTATGGTCGGGTGCGTGTTATAGAGCGAAAAATACGGTACTTTCTGTTTGCAGAAGAGGACTGATATGTTAATGGCTTGCTGGTCTTCTATTATTGAATTCTGAACTTCTGTTTTGATCACTACACGTGTGCAGGTCTGTTGCCTGTTGTACTCAGTGACCTAGTCCTAAACCAAACCATGGCTTAGTGTGAAATGAGCAAACGATTTGCAAGCCTCTCAACAAAATTGGTCAGAAGGGGCCCCCCTGCTTTGCAGCCCTTGGGTAGGATGAAAATTCAGCTCATGGCGGGGATTCTCTTGATGTTCCTCCTGTGCTATTCCTCATTCCTGTTCTCCTTTTATTTCTCTCTCAGCTGTTGCAAGAGGCCACCATGAGTTCCCTATGGTGCTCAGGCAGTGGGGACGTCATCGAGGACTGGTGTCGGTGTGACTCAAGTGCCTTTGGTGCTGATGGGCTTCCAGCCTGTGCCCCCCTCCCACGCCCTATGTAGGTGTCCCCCACCATCAGTTTGCAGAATTGAGATTTTGCTAAATGTCTTTTGGGAAACATGACCTCATGTGATACTGTTTGTTGTAGCAAATATTCTTCCAGCACCAGAAATAAAGAGAGAAACAATGGCTGAAAACTGAGGATCTTGCCTTTCCAAACAGAGTTACCTCTCTTGAGTCTTTTTCACAGAATCATGGTGGTGGTGGTGAATTGGATCAGACGGTTCCTTTTTGAATCTGGTGTGGGAGAGAAGGCACCCATGCCTGATCTCCATGCCTGCAGCTCCTGACAGTCCCCATAATGCTGTTAGGAGCCCAGATGCGAGCAGGGTGTACATCAAAAAGTGTATATCAAAAAGTGCAGGAAGGCAACTGCCTTTCTGCTCCATTGCTTCCAAAGGAAAGTGCATTTTACTGGTGTCTGTTTTTTATTGGGTCTTAAGAGTATTTCGCGTGTATGTTTTATTGCTGTTTTTAGGATGCTCTGTTTATGTCATGAATTTTCATGGCAGGAAAAAGGCAGGTTGCAAAAAGTAAATATTAAATCAATATTGTAGTAAGCCTGCAAAGAAGGCTGCAGGTGCAAAGGCAAGCTTTTGCTGTCCACCAGGGTAAAAAAAAAAACAGCAGCAACAACAACAACTGTTGGGAGTTCAAGGTTTCATAGCTTACTCAGCGTAACGAGTTTGATGCTGCTTGTTTCTATATTTCATTTTGGCCTTCTCCCGAGGAGTGCAGGGCAGTGGTCACTGTCCCATTATGCCCGCACCGTGAGAAGGTAGGTTGAGCTGAGGTGTCGTAATGGAATGGAATCTGAATCTGCCTGCTGGATTTAGAGTGTCCATTTAATTGTCCCCATTTTGGGTTCTGTGCGAGGTGTGTGTCTGAAAGATCTCTAGTTGGGCCCTCGCCTGCCCACCCCCTTTGTGTTGTGCACCAAAGACAGGGCATGGCAAAGTGTGCCCTGTTCATCTCATTAATGTTACCCCCCTACCCTTGTGGGGGCTTGAAGGTACAGTGGTACCCCGCAAGACGAACGCCTCGCGAGACGAAAAACTCGCAAAACGAAAGGTTTTTTCGTTTTCGAGTTGCCTCGCAAGACGGATTTCCCTATGGGCTTGCTTCGCAAAACGAAGCTTGCCCCGGGGACAGCGGGTCTTCTCTTTTGAAGCAAGGGGCGGCGGGGAGAAGCGATCTTCTCCCCGCAGCCCCAGGTCCGGGGACAGCGGGAAGCGCTTCCCGCTGCCCCCGGACCTCTTTTGAAGCAAGGGGCTGCGGGGAGATCGCTTCTCCCGGTGCTCCGAAGCGGGGTGGGGGGGAGGGAACACCTGCCCCCACCGCCCGGCTTCGGAACGCTGCTCCGAAGCGGGGCGGGGGGGAGGGAACACCTGCCCCCGCCGCCCGGCTTCGGAACGCTGCTCCGAAGCGGGGCGGGGGGGAGGGAACACCTGCCCCCGCCGCCCGGCTTCGGAACGCTGCTCCGAAGCGGGGCGGGGGGAGGGAACACCTGCCCCCGCCGCCCGGCTTCGGAACGCTGCTCCGAAGCGGGGCGGGGGGGAGGGAACACCTGCCCCCGCCGCCCGGCTTCGGAACGCTGCTCCGAAGCGGGGCGGGGGGGAGGGAACACCTGCCCCCGCCGCCCGGCTTCGGAACGCTGCTCCGAAGCGGGGCGGGGGGAGGGAACACCTGCCCCAGCCGCCCGGCTTCGGAACGCTGCTCCGAAGCGGGGCGGGGGGGAGGGAACACCTGCCCCCGCCGCCCCGCTTCGGAACGCTGCTCCGAAGCGGGGCGGGGGGGAGGGAACACCTGCCCCCGCCGCCCGGCTTCGGAACGCTGCTCCGAAGCGGGGCGGGGGGCGGGAACACCTGCCCCAGCCGCCCCGCTTCGGAACGCTGCTCCGAAGCGGGGCGGGGGGGAGGGAACACCTTCTGAAGGCTGGCGGGGGGCAAAAGTCTTTGTCCCCCCTGCCTGCCTTCCCAGGGGCTTTTAAATCGCCCCGGACAGCGGAGAAGTCCTCCGCTGTCCCGGGGCGATTTTAAAATGCCGCCCGCCAGCATTTTAAGATCGCCCGGACAGCGGAGAAGTCCTCCGCTGTCCCGGGGTTTTTTAAAATGCTGGGGGTGGGAAGAAAAGCCCTTGTCCCGTCCCCCCCCCAGCCTTCAGAAGAGGTCCAGGGACAGACTGTCCCCGGACCTGGTCTGAAGGCGGTTTCCCTAGGAACGCATTAATTGATTTTCAATGCATTCCTATGGGAAACCGTGCATCGCAAGACGAAAAACTCGCAAGACGAAGAGACTTGCGGAACGAATTAATTTCATCTTGCGAGGCACCACTGTACTTGAATAAGCAGAACACATTATTAATTGAGCATCGTTGCTTAAGCACCATCACATGCTCTGTTGAATGCAGTATAGTGAAATGAAGGCAGAAGGGCGGGGGGTACTCTGTTGTCAGAATTTTGCTGAATTTGAGTTGGCATTCCCATTGACATTGTCAGGAGACGCTTGCCAAGGGTTAGCCATAGCCTGACCTCTGTTTTTGCTCTCCCCTCTGCAGGCTGAGGTTGTCCACTGTTCATGAACCTAGTAGCTCCCTGGTAGTTCTGGAGTGGGAGCATTCGGAACCCCCAATTGGAGTACAGATCGTTGATTACCTCATCCGCCAGGAGAAGGTGACTGACCGCTTGGACCATTCCAAAGTGGAAACTGGTGAGTGCAGTTTATTCTTTTATAAATGCATTTACACAATTGTTTTTGAAAATTTCTAAACAGTGTCTTTCATCCAAAACATGGATTCCAGGGTAGTGTGCATAAGAATTAAATATTGATGCAATATAACACCGTATTCTTAAAGGTAAAGGTACTCCTGACCGTTAGGTCCAGCCGTGAACGACTCTGGGGTTGCGTGCTCCTCTCTCTCTATAGGCCGAGGGAGCCGGCGTTTGTCTGCAGACAGTTTTTCTGGGTCATGTGGCCAGTATGACTAAGCCGCTTCTGGCGAAACCAGAGCAGTGCACGCAAACACCATTTACCTTCCCGCCGGAGCGGTACCTGTTTGTCTACTTGCACTTTGATGTGCTTTTGAACTGCTAGGTTGGCAGGATCTTGAACTGAAAACAGGAGCTCACCCCGTCGCGGGGATTCGAACTGCCAAACTTCTGATTGGCAAACCCAAGAGGCTCTGTGGTTTAAAGAAGGACTAATACTAAGTCACAGTGTTGCCAAAATAGTTTGTTCCAGTTTAGACGACAAAAAAAGAGCTCCCTCCATAAGAGCATAAGAAGAGCTCTGCTGGATGAGGCCCAAGGCACTTTCAGGTGCAGCTTTCACAGGGTCCAGCGAGAGAGGGGGACCCGAGCACAATAATATTCTCCCAGTTGGGTTGTCCAGCGACTGGTTTTCAGAATCATACTGGATCTGGCAGTGGAGGGTGAACGTAGACATCATGGCTAGTAGCCATTGACTGCTAATATCACCCACTAATTTATCCAACCCTGTTTTAAAGTCATCCAGGTTCCAACCCAAATCCAAAATCCAGTTTTAAAAACCATCATTATGATCATAAGAATCTCCATCGTTTCTCAACCGTTTGAGCTAGGAATGAGCCAGAAGGCTCCCTCCACATTCAACAGAGCTTGGTCCCCACAAAGAGGTCCAGAGTGGGTAGATGGGAATAAACAGGAGGGTTTGCAATAATTTCTGAAGACTTTAAAAAGTTTCCTTCCCCTTTATGTTTAAATGGCAAGCTTTGGTTTCATTGTGCCTCAGTATCAGCCTGTGTCTGACTTAAAAATGAAGCCCCAAAACGCCTGGGGATGATGCCACAATCATTTGCAAAGAGTCAGGACATTTTATGAAGGGAAATGGATGCCCCCATATTAGTCACCCTATTCTGTGCTCTACATCATGATCACACTCATTTGGATATTTCCTACATTGTCTTTTTGTGCAAACAATTATACAGGACTCACTTTTAGAGTTGCCATCAAAATCCGGTTTAAAGCAAAATTCAGGGTTTGAGTTTGAGGTTCCTTCTAATGTAGAGCACCTGAAGAATCTCAAAGGAAACAAACATTGGATAAAAAGTTCCAGATTTCTCAGGGCAAATGCAGGAGGGGAATGTCCAGCACTTCCGTACAGTGGTACCTCGCAAGACGAATGCCTCACAAGACAAAAAAATCGCAAGACGAAAGAGTTTTTGGTTTTTTGAGTTGCTTCGCAAGACGAATTTCCCAATGGGCTTGCTTCGCAAGACGAAAACGTCTTGCAAGTTTGTTTCCTTTTTCTTAAAACCGTTAATACCGTGCTTCGCAAGACGAAAAATTTGCAAGACGAAAAAACTCGCAGAACGAATTAATTTCGTCTTGCGAGGCACCACTGTACATTGCCATCGGATTTGAAATGAATTTGGAAGTTCATCCTCTCGTGGAATATTTGGTGAAATGTCAAGGCTCACGATTTGTTTGTTTGCTCAGTTCACAGTACTGCTTGTGTCATTTAAAGCCTCAAGCAATTTGGGACTGGGTTATCTAAAGGGCAGCCTCCTCCCATTGGAGCCTGTCTACATTCTTCAATCACCACAGGAAGTTTGGGCTCTCTGCCCTTTAAGGTGTGATGGATAGGAGCTTCTTGGTGGTAGCACCCAGGATGTGAAATCTGCTGCCCTGTGAAATTTTTCTGACCTCTTCTCTCCCTGCCTTACAGAGCCAGTAAAAAAAATCAGTGCTTGTTTGGCACACTCTTGCATAAATGAACCATGAATGTTGCTGCCAACTCTTCTGTTACTTTTCCACGTTTATTTCTGCTGGTTGCTGCTGGATGGCTTTGATTCTTATTGCTTTGCTTGTTTAAGCAATTGCTTCTATTTGGGGGTTGCAGCCACCCTGAAGGGTCAGGAAGGTGGGGTGCAAATACCTTAAGAATTAATTGTCAATCAGAAGCAGAGTAAAATGGCTTTGGTTGCCAAACTCCTCTCCAGCTTCAATTTATTATTATTAACGTAGTTATGACTATTACTATCTATATACTTATTTTTATACCACCCTTTTCCTCTGACAGGGACTGAAGGTGTCTTACAGATAAAAATGAGAACAGCTAAACACATAGAAAACCCCAATAATTAAAAAGCAATTAAGCATTAATACACACTCACATATAATACAGTGGTACCTCGGGTTAAGTACTTAATTCGTTCCGGAGATCCGTAATTAACCTGAAACTGTTCTTAACCTGAAGTACCACTTTAGCTAATGGGGCCTCCTGCTGCTGCTGCGCCGCCGGATCACAATTTCTGTTCCCATCCTGAAGCAACGTTCTTAACCTGAAGCACTATTTCTGGGTTAGCGAAGTCTGTAACCTGAAGCGTATGTAACCTGAAGCATATGTAACCTGAGGTACCACTGTACAATTTATTAAAAACATAAAAATAACATGCTTTATTAAAAACATGCAGACATTTCCTATGCTCCTCTGTCTTCCTTGCTCCTTGTCCATCTGCATTATCAGATAATGGCTGGGTTGCCTGTTTCCCTAGAGACGGTGCTGAGTTTTGTGGATGACATCATCTCTGGGGCCAAGTCGCCCTGCGCCATGCCAGCGCAGGTGCCTGACAAGCTGTCCGCCACCATCTCTTTGATCATCCGCTGCCTGGAACCTGACACCACCTACATGTGAGTAGCAATACCAGCTGCTGACTTGTCTCAAGCCCACATGTGGCAAGCAGCAAAGGGGAATAGACATCTTTTGAATTAAGATGGAGATGCAGGGCACATTTGCTCATGCAGTCCAAACATATATGCTGCATGTATCTGGTGATATTTTCTGTTCCATCATCAGGTTCACTCTCTGGGGTGTGGATAACACAGGGAGACGTTCAAGGTCAAGTGATGTGACCGTGAAGACTCCTTGCCCGGTGGTGGACGATGTGAAGGCCCAAGGTAACAGTTCTGCTGCAGAGACCTGCCCGTTGGCAAAAGAAGCTTCTGCGTACAGCGCTTGAGGATTTTATTTTATTTTTAATCATTTTTGTGTGTGTGCAAAACCTATTCCTTTAACTATAAATTTTAGAGTTTGGGGTTGAAAAATGATGCTTTGAAAAGGCACAATATATTATCCTGTATGCACATCTGTGTTGCAAGTTGCAAAGCTAGGTTGCTGGTAAAGAGCCTTCAGGAGCTCATCTTTGAAATCCTTGTTCCATCTTCACTGTTGCATTGGAACACAAAAGGCCTGTCTTCCCTTGCCCTGCTTGCCAAGGGTGGCTGTTTCCCCAGCAATCTCCCTTCGCCCTTCCCCAAAATGCTGTGTTGAGGAGGGCAGCTGTGATGGGGAAACGCTTTTTTCCAAGAGGCGCTATTTAAACTCCAAACTACCCTTCACTATGTCGATCAACCTTTCACCTTCCCTTCTTGTTTAAAACCAGAAATAGCAGACAAGATCTACAATCTCTTCAATGGCTACACTAGCGGGAAGGAGCAGCAAACAGCCTACAACACCCTGCTGGACTTGGGCTCACCAAGCCTTCACCGGGTCCTGTACCACTACAACCAGCACTACGAGAGCTTTGGGGAGTTCACCTGGCGATGCGAGGATGAACTGGGCCCCCGGTAAGATGAGACCTTCTGTGCCATGCCGGTTGTTTCAGAATACAGTATCTGCCAAAGTTATTGTCACTAGCCTTGACCTCTTTAAGCAGCAACATGTGAAATGGAAAAGATACTGGGAGTGTGTCTATGCCACAGCATGGCTTAACTGGTTTAAGAGTAATTATCTTTCCCCATAGCAGTCCGAAAGCACATCAAGTGCAAGTAGATAAATAGGTACCACTCCGGCGGGAAGGTAAACAGCATTTCCGTGTGCTGCTCTGGTTCGCCAGAAGCGGCTTATTCATGCTAGCCACATGGCCCGGAAAAACTGTCTGTGGACAAACGCCGGCTCCCTCAACCAGTAAAGCGAGATGAGCGCCGCAACCCCAGAGTCGTCTGCGACTGGACTTAATGGTCAGGGGTCCCTTTACCTTTTTACCTTTCCCCAAGGAGTGTTGGGAACTATGGCTTTGTGAGGAAATAAGAATTCCAACATAGTTGCCCATATCGTCACCAAATGGGGATCCACAGGATTCTTTGAGGGGAGCCATAACAATTAAACTGATATAAAAGGGGCACACATGTATGGCATTGTTCTGTCCTTTAGTTCAGGGTAGTAACACGTATTAGATGCCAGAGGGCTGACAAAAAAATAAAGAATGCTTGATTAATTTGCACACCCTTTCAATAGGCCTCAGAGCAGATTACCCTATAGCAAGTGGGGTGGGGGTGTCTACCTTACTATTTTCCTGGTTATGGATGAGCTTTATTCTTACTTACTAGTAAGGGATGTTTAAAAAAGGATTCAAGAGAGATGCAAGAGTTAATTCCCTTTAAAAACAAACAGACACTGAAATTAAAGGAGTCAGGTGGTGTCACATTATTATCACCCAGCAGCATTTGATGGAGATCATTTCATCAGTCTCTAAGGATTATGATAAAACTTAGGGATCCAACTTGCTGCTTGGATCAGCTGCCTACAGACGGATCAAATCCACTTGTGACTGACAGGGCAAGCGGCTTGCAGATTCCACCTTAACTAAGAGACCAGCTGCTCTGTTTCAACATTTCGTCCTTAATGCACTTGTCATCTTGCATACCAACAGTGTCCCTCCTGCTCTGAGGGCTGGAGGGGACAAAGTAATAGGTCTTTTTCACCCTGGAAACACTTTGGAAGAGGCACCACAGCTCCTTGTAGTATTTATCCTGTTTTTGCCCTTGGTCAAACACATTTGGCAAGTGTTTGTATTGCTTCAAAAATCTACACAACCTGCATGATTCTGAGCAATAGTGGAATCAAAGAAATGGGGGTGTACATTGCAGGAAGTGAAGCCGAAATCCCCCTTTAACTCTCTTGGAGTCAAACTCAATAAGAAGACAGAGATCTGTAGCTGGAGTTCACTAGTTGTTGTTTCAAGTCTGGTTTTTTGCCAAAAGCAACCATAGTCTCACTGGGTTCAAGTCCCTTGGCACGTCATGATACATGTTTGGCCCCTCTCCTCACTACACAAATACTGTTTTCCTAATGAAAATCCCTTTCTAACATGCTGTTTACTCCATTAGGGAAAATCTATGTGTTGCAGCTTCAGAGGAGAAAATGTTATTGGGTGGGGTGGGGTGAGCTCCACTGTAGACTCAATCCAGATTAGAGACCTTTTCTTTTTTTGCCAAAATGTAAAGCAATCACTGTTCCCCATCATCTCACGTGGTTTGGCCCTAGAAGGTCTCTGAGGGGGAGGACTCTTCATGGCTTCTTATGCTTTGCCATCCTTGAGCACTTCTTCAGCAACCACTTGGCTTTCAAGTTATTTCCTAGCAACAGTAGTTGCCATGACAAAGAACAAGCACCCAAGAAAAAGCTGAGTTGTTGGTAACTCTGACATCTGGAAGCTGAAGGGCTGCAGGCTTTGCCATGCTGACACTTAAGCCAAACATCTGGCTTATATGACAGTGAGAGGTTAGTGGCAGTCTGTCAAAGAGGAATCTTGGAGAGTACAGTCCAGCCTGAACCCACTTACATCTTGTGTCCCCAGTCTTCCTCTCAGGAGCTCAGGGTGGTATCCATGAAGCCTCCTGCCATTTTGCTCTTGCAACAACCCTGCTTGGTACATTAAACTAAAAGACAGTTGCTTGCCAAAGCCCATCCAACGAGCTTTGCTGGCCCAAGTGATGCAATCAGACCACTATGCCACACTGGTTCTGATATCCTGGAGAGCTCAGCTGATGAAGTTCTAATCCAGCAGGGCCAATGGTCAGGGGTGATGGGTGCTGTAGCCGAACAACATCTGGAGGGGGTCCCATTCCAACCCTGCCACCATATTATTAAATTCAAAATATTTCAAGCAGTTCAAATTGTTTCATGCACTTTCTCTCAGTAGCTCATACAGCAATCATAGTGACAGTTAAATTCGATTCACCTGCATGTTGACCTCCACGGCCTGTTTTAGAGGTCAGTGTGGCACACATGTGAACTGGGACTGAGCAAAGGTTCCTACTGACTCCATTGCACCTTTCGCTGACCTCCAGGAGGGGGACAGAAGCACAGCTTTAATTAGGGGGTTCAAGGGCTTCTTAATTTCTCCACCTCCCCCCATTTAAAAGTTCAGCCATGGTTCAACTGAGCCAGCAACACATCAGACTTTGGAAATGGGGTCTCAAATGTCTTTGGGGAAGATGCTGAATAATATTAGTTGCCACCTCCCCCCAACCCAACCCCGTACAATGCCATTGTCCTAATGTAGCATGAAAAGTATTTTCCCCAGAACATCTGTCTTGAGCCATAGCAACAGGGGGCTTTCTGGAGGGGACACACAGGGGTACGCATACCCCTAAAAATTTTGTGAATCTTTGTACTTTGGTCCATTTACTGTATTTATTCCCCCCCCCCCGAACTGAACTATAAAACGGTGATTTTCTTGAGTCGAAATGAGAGTACCCCTAAACATTTTTTTAGAAAAAAAGCACTGCATAGGAACATATGTTCTATGAGAAAGTCAGCAGGAGGGTTTTGCCATGTTTTAAACTTGAAACAGAGAACTGTACCCTGAACATGTATCCCAAATACAAACAAATGTTACGATCCAGCAAACAGAGGATGCTAAATTAATGACTTGATGCAAAGGCTTCACTTCTCGGGCTTTAGGACAAGCTGCCCAAGGAGGGTAATGCAAATAAAATCTCCTCGTGTGAAGGCTTTCATGAGAAATCTAGGTCAAGGTGGTCCCCACACACACCCGGCTGTGATCTAAGTTCCAGCGTGGTTGATGTCTCATCTTTCTCACCACAATTTCTATTCTGCCATCTCTCTGGGGAAGAGCCATAGCTCACTGGTAAGGCTTCACATGCAGAAGGCTCAGATGTAACTCCTGGCGTTTCCAGATGGGACTGGAGGAGAAACTGCCTTAAACCCTGGAGAGTGCCTGCCATTTTGAGCAAGCCACACCCACCGTCCCTCCCCTCACATCATACATGGCGTTGGGTGTGAAGTGGCCTTTCAGATTGAACAACTGGAAGCTGAAAGTGGCTCCCAGTTGGTTGGTTACTGCAGCAAGGCCAGTTCCCAACCACCCAGCGGTTTATGGGCAATAGGGGCACGCGAAGGAAAAGTGCAGGAAGACTCACAAAGCCCTTTCCCACATTCCCCATTTCAACCTCCAGTGTCATGTGTTGAAAGGGGGAGTGTGAGGTGGGCTTTGCACTACCAGCATGGTTCAGGGGTCAATTCTCGGTTCCTCCTGTGTCCCCACCACCACCTCCCTGTGAGACGCAAGAGAAAGAAATCTGAATGTTAAAATGCAGGCTTCATTCTGGCTCCCCTCCTTGGCAGCAGAAGCTTGGGAAACCCACAAAGCATTTTGACAAGTGAGCAGTACAACCCACCTGTCAATCATGTGACCTAATGACACCGGGTGATCAACAGTTGTTTGACCATGCCAACTTGGCCGCTAAGGCTAATCTTGATAAGCATCTGAGAAAGTCCCCCACCGCTGGTGTAGATGGTGGATTGATTCCGTATAAGATTGCTCCCTGTGTTCCTGCTTAGGCCCATTTCTACTTCCCTTCCCTTGTCTCTTTCTGTCCTCTCTAGAAAAGCTGGTCTCATTCTCTCCCAGCTTGGGGACCTCAGCACCTGGTGTCATGGCCTCTTGCAGGAGCCCAAGATTGGTCTTCAGCGCATGTCGCTCAAATTCCTTGCCTGCCGTTACAGTGAGATCAAGCCATACGGATTCAGCTGGATGGAGCTGAGTCGGGACCTCAAGAAAACCTGCGAGGAGCAGATGTTGAGTGTCCTCTACAATGACTACGGGGACAGAGACAACTGAGAGGAATCAAGGAAAGAAGACAAAGGACTTCCTCAGAGTCGGGAGGAAGACAGGGAGTTTGGAGGTGCAGGATGGGTGGGTTTTGTACATGGATCTTCAGGGCATCAGATAGATCTCTAGGACAATGTTTAGCCAAGGAGAGGAGAACTCACTCGCTGCATTGGTTAGCCTGGCTTGACATGGTCAACAAACTTCTGACATTTTCAAGCTGTGTGGGACCCAGTGGGTGGTGTTGGTATTTTGGGTGGGGGTGGGGATTGCTCTGCTAGGTTTGCCAAGAGGTTCCTCGGAGTGGTGTGGGGAGACAAAGGGGTGTGTGTGTGTTTTGGGGAGAGAAATCCTCCTTCACACTGGGGTACAAAAGTGGCAGCCTGCTCTCTTCCCACACCCAGTATAATTTCAACCGAACAGCCAAGGCCAAGAACATAGGGGAATCGCTTTTTGGGACTGAAAAATGGAGGAAGAAAAAATGGAGACAGGTTCAAAGGAAGGTATAAAATGCTTGGAATGAGATGGATTAATAGCCTAACTTTTACAGAGAAAGGTTTGTGCCTTCTTATGGTTTCAGCTGCTCTCTGCCATGTCTCCATTAAAGCAGGCGCCTCCTCTTATCCATGCCGCTGTAGAGAACTTTTTCTAGGATGTAGCTAGAGTTTCTCTATCTGCGGCCCCCATGGCTGCCTTTATGGCCTATGACTTGAATGTACTTCGTTGGGATTCATCAGGATCAGCTCAGACACCGCAAAGTTGCAGAGTGGCAGGATCCGCAATATAGCACAGAAGCTTCCTTAGCTTAATATGCTGGGGACGAGACCAGGATCAGAGACTACAGCATATAACGAAACTGGATTCTACCACCAGGAAATGAAAGTAGAATAAATTATGCAAGTATAATTTGTTTATTTGTTTTTTTAAAAAACCCTGGATAGCTCAGTTGGTTAGAGCATGGTGCTGATAATGGCAAGGTTGGAAGTTCAATCCCCGTATAAGACAGCTGCATATTCCTGCATCGCAGGGGTTGGACTAAATGATCCTCAGGGTCCCTCCCAACTCTATAGTTCTGTGATTCTGTAATTCTATACTTGACTTATGAGATAGAAACTTGGAAGCAGAGCTTCAAATAATTTGTCCCATGACACTGCCATCCAGCCTATGTCAGCAGGTGCTATGACTATATGGCGAACTGTGAGACAAGGAAGGGCTTGCAGTGATCAGTGTATCAAGATGGGGTGAGGGTCACAGGGGGCTATGAAGAGGGGGGGTCTTCATTTGTTAAGGGAAGCCTCTTCCCACACGTCTCTCTTAAGTCCTTGTGTGCACAGCCAATGCAGATGGAGATGAGATTCTGGACATACAGCACTGTAGGTACTAAGAATCCAGAGATATGTAGTTTCCCAGCAGATGCCGAGTACTCAGTGGGGAAGTATATGTCTTGGTGTAACTGTGACATTGCTGAGTGGTGAAGAATTGATTTGCTGAAGAGTTTTGTCTGCTGTCTACTCTCTCCTCCCCTTGGTTGTCTTCAGCCTGCTCTAGAGGGTGGGGATTGTGGCTGCCGCTAAGCAAATATCCCAGGTGCCAGGAGCCCTGAGACTTACTTAGTGCCCAGGCTGCCTAATGACTCTGCTGAGCACTCAAGTGCCCTCAAAGCCGGCTTGTCCCAGGATTCCTTAATGGCTTAGAGGTGTGCACAAATTCGGCCAGCATCCTGGAGCCAGAGAGGAACTTCTCAGGGAAATTATGGGCAGGAAAAATTTGAATTCTAAACCAGGTAATAATAAAACGCAGTGACATGACTAGAACCAATAAAATTGGGAAGGGCTCATATTAGCTTTAATTTGCTGGTGGTGGCATGAATAATGAGATGAGCCCAGCTGACATAAGCTGTTGGAAGGAGGCAAAGCTGCCCCCAACACTTTTGATCTTTGAGTGGGAGCACAGCTGGAGGTCTCATGGCACAACTTTAGCATCTCCCCCCCCCCCATGCCCACGCTCAACAAGTCAGAAGCTAATGATTCTTTTTCAGGTATTTTGGCAGCAGGTAGTTTATTGGAATTAGGTATCACCAACGCACCAGGCAACAATGGTTGCCTGGTGCTGCGGGTGTCATTTCAGATTTCACGCCAGAGTCAAGCAAGTTAGTTCTTGGATCCATTCAAAGTCAAACTTTGAAGGGGGGGGGGAGTGTTTCTTGTTACTGCACCTGTATCTTTTCCCTACAGGTGGCAGAAACAGCTAGGGAATAGTTTTGGACAGTAAAACAGCTGGAGGAGGAAGGATGAAGCACCTTTCACAATTGCAGTCTTTGGCAGAAGCCTTTTACTTTAAACCAAAAAATTGTTGGGAGACTGTTGCCTGCATCCAGATATCCAGCTTAGCCTTCAGTGTGCAAGGGCCAGTGAGTCAGTGCAGAGAAGCACCTTCCCATTTTGCCTCAAGTGGCAAAACAGGGCAGCCCACGCCTGTAAAGGTCCATCTCAGTGGCACCATGGTCAGGGAAGCTCTGGGTTGGCGGTGGTACCACCACTGCCTCTCCCCCTCCCCAAATGTGCAGGATACTGTCCTGCATCCTGTTTTCAGCAGTTGCCAGCCAAATCTTCTGGACAGCTCCCCGTTGGTTGGTTGTTTCCCAGCAACTGTTGTTTCAGGAGTACGCTTGCTCTAAATTTGGATTTTCCTTTTTTTCTATCATAGCTAATAACTACAAATAGAACCATCTTCTGTGTGTGGAGTGAGTAGAGTTGCCCAGATCCTACTCAGTACTACCAATATCTAAACGTAGTGCTAGATGTAGCAGGTAGAGATGTTCCTTCCAAGAGACAAGAGGCTGCTATTTTTACAAGTTGTATACAAGGGGTGACTGACAAGAGAGGAAAATATTGAGGTGACTTCCTCACATTCAAGGCATGCTATGATGCTAGCTGCCAGATATCTCCAGCAGAGTGTCATCCCTAGAGATGGCCTCATAAGTGGTCTCTTTGTTCCTTCTTTTGTCTCACCAAAATGTGATGAAGAAGCATATAGTCACTGCCCTCTTGAATTTAACCTGAGTACCCTCAGTCAATTTTGAATTATGGTGCTAGAGGAGACTCTTGAGAGTCCCATGGACTACAAGAAGATCAAACCTCTCCATTCTGAAGGAAATCAACCCTGAGTGCTCACTGGAAGGACAGATCCTGAAGCTGAGACGCCAATACTTTGGCCACCTCCTGAGAAGAGAAGACTCCCTGGAAAAGACCCTGATGTTGGGAAAGATGGAGGGCACAAGGAGAAGGGGACGACAGAGGACGAGATGGTTGGACAGTGTTCTCGAAGCTACAAACATGAGCCTGACCAAACTGCGGGAGGCAGTGGAGGACAGAGGTGCCTGGCGTGCTCTGGTCCATGGGGTCACGAAGAGTCGGACACGACTAAACAACTAAACAACAACACCCTCAGTCAAGTTGCCTGTAGTCTGTTCAACTATAGACTGTAGCCTGCCTATTATCTGTTAGATAATAGAAAATGGTACATGATAGTCTTTCTGAGTCCATCGTATTTCTCAATGGTATAAATTAAAAATATAGACAAGAAGTTGCATGGAAGAAAGGGACTTTAGCTCAGCAGGAATTTGGTTGTAACATGACAAATTCACTGGTAATGACACAATGACAGAGTCCCGAGTCCATCCCTTGTTGAGTGCTCTGAGGAGGGCAAGCAACTGCTTCTCCTTGCCCCTGATGGGAGAATATCTAGCAGAGCTGTTACTCACTAGAAGCCCTACAGCACAATGCTATGTCTACTTAGAAGTAAGCCCTATTGAATTCAGTGGGGCTTACACCCAGGTGGTTGGGTTTAAGATGGCAGACCTAGGCCAAGGCACTGTGTATTTTAATTGAAATATTCCAGAAGGGAAAATATGTGCTTGTTCTTAGATGGTGCACATCCTTTTTGCAGCCAGGCACCACCTTAGAAGATGAATTCCCTACCATTTGGGAAAGGAGAAGGAACATCTGTTCTAAGATGATGGTGCTGCCACAATTTTTGTAGCTACTTGTACTAAAAATAATGAACAGGTTTGAAAAACTGCTGCCAAATTGATTGGGACACCTTCTAAATAGATTCACAAATTAATTGACTAAACGAGATGCCTCTAATTTCTCAAATCATTTCCGTTCACATCCATGCTTAGTCTCTCATAGTATCTTTCTCTTGCCCCCACCCAACACTTTATTTTGCCAGGGCTCATCTAATGCTCAAGTCCTGCTCCCAAAATTAGTGACAAATTTTTGCTTGAAGTAGTTTGGGAGTTCCTTGTTGCAGAATTCTGAACTTCCACCCTGAACGATGAAGGTTCCCTCTCTGAATTGCTGAAATAGTTTGTGTTTTTTGTTACTAATTTTGCAGGTATTGTTCACTGGATTTTTATAGCTTTGGAGCGAAAAACTGACACTATAGCATTGTGGGACCACAATAGGACCCAATATCCCATGCCCATTGCCACTCACAAGTAGGCCCAAGAATGCTAACATGGGATAATTATTGAAAACTTCCTGTTAATGTAAATCAAAAGAGCGCGCTTACTGTTAGCATTTGGGGGCCTCTTTGACACCAGATTCTGCCATTTGTTTTAAATTGCAGTGCTTTATTCTGCCAGTTGCCCAAGGCAGACTTAGCTTACGATCCTAAGGTTTAAGAACAGCACATGAAAAAGGGACGCCTTTCCTAAGGGTTGTAGCCTTTCCTAAGGCAACTTCTGCATCCTTAGGTACATCTCTAATCCTCACCGCAGCTTACTCCCATTTCAGGTCACTCATCCAACTCCTGCTTCCTTTCCACAGACCAGCATGCAATTCCACTGCCAAACACACAAACACACAGTCTTCTGCTTCTACACTTCTCTGCCCTTAAATTCCCCACCCCCTGCTCCATTATATGGCTGGAGGAGGTCAGGGTCAGGCCTTCGTTTTAAACCACCCATGTAAAACTGGCAAACAGGAGTTCCACCATCTTGGATATGGTTGCTGCCATACAGGGTTTGTTTGCAGACACTTGGGTTGGGCCATTGAGCTTGGACCGTGGAATTCATACAGGGATATTGGTTCTTTTTTTAAAAAAAAAAGAAAGAAGAAATGCCCCTGTCCGCAATCTGACTTCTCATTTATTATGGAAAGATACGACTGAAGTGGTTCCCCCCGCCCCTTTACTATTATTTCTTCAAGATCTTGTATTGCTGTATTTGCATGGTTACCTTTTGCTTGTTGTGAGATTATTTTGGTTATCGATATGATTGGGTCAGTTGATTTTTTCCTCAAATGTCTTATTTACTACAATTCTCATTTCTTGGTGTTCTCTTAAAAATATGAAGCAAAGTTTTGCTACTGTAGATGGATGGTGGCTGGGGCTGGCGGCAATGTCAGGAAAGTCAGTATTATTGTTGTTATTCTTTTTAAAAACGTTTCAAAGTAATAATTGTAACACTCTGTAAAATCCAGATTACCATCTAACTGAATATTAAATGGCGCTGTTAGTAATTTGTGGGGTTAGGAAATTGCAGTGTCTCTTTATATTTTCAAACCAGCTGACATCTATTTTCCTCCCTTTTTTGGTGTTGGATGAAATGTTTAGGCTATACTTCCTTTGCTTTCAAACTTAATTTCCTCATTAGTTTGCCAAGAAAACCCTGCACATTTTTGTCGAAGCTAGTAATGGGGGTATATTTTCAGTCTGAGGAGTTTTAAATGCAGAATCCCCCCATTCAAAAGTGTCCCTCAACCCCTTTTGAGTGGGACTCAGACCCCTTGAAATCCAGGTCTGGTTTGAAATGGGGTTTGGCCCTTGCTGATAGCCAGCTCTCCTTAGCCAACTTCTCCATACTGTTCCTAAGTAACACCACCTATATGCTTCAGAAGAGCACAGCAGAAATGGATTTATCATTTTCCCTGCCTCCCAAACTGAATCAGGAGACAGACGAAACTACAAACCCTGTGCTCCACTGCTGTCATTTCATCCTAGGGAGCATGGGATTAAATCTTTTTTTGCCTCCGGATTCAATTTGGGAGCCAGAGGAAATGATACATTATTGTTTTTGAGAAATTGACACTCCACTTAAGGGAAGTCCAGAAACGACAGCTCTAGCAAGTTTTCCTTCTCGTTGCTTGAAAAGGTGTTTGGGAGGGTTTGCATGGCAAGGGGAGGCATGCTTCATCTATCCTGCCCCCCACCCCCGGAAAAAAAACATTCTTGGAAAATCTCCAAAAAGAAAACCCAGCTTTTGTGGGAGCATTTTCTAGGAAAGCTTAAAATGACAGAAAGAAAAAGGGTTTTGAGGCAAATGGGGTGAGGGTCACACAGAGACCAGGATATAGTTCTCATCCATTGAGGGCCCCTGCTTTCCACATGCGCATGTAGGATACAATTAGATGTATCAGAACATGTGTGTGTGTGTGTGTGTGTGTGTGTGAGAGAGAGAGAGAGAGAGAGAGAGAGAGAGAGAGAGAGAGAGAGAGAGAGAGAGACTTTTCTCCTGATCCAGAGCTGAAATCTCTTCCCACCTGTCAAGCATCCTTCCTTTTCCTGACCTTGCACAATTCCAGTTTTCTTCCAGTGAACATCGCAAAAGAACTGGCTTACTTCAGTAAATGAAAATCGGCATTACATTATAACAGGTGAGTCAATGGCAAACGAAAATTTGCAGGTTTGTGTTTTATTTCCTTGGTTAAATCTGCTCAAACGACGTCGCCGTCCATTTTGTCGGTCTGATCTTGCCTTTCTTTGCAGACAATACTTTCGCTTTCAAGTCACAGGCAGCAAAATGGGGAAAGACACGAGGATAGGTAGATTATTTATTTCCATAGATTTTTATAAAAAATAATTATCAAATACAAATAAAATAAAATAAAATAGCAGCAGCCTCAATTGTGAATAAAACCCTCCCTCCAAAAGGGGACAAGATGCTCCAAGTTGCTAAAGGAAGTCCCATATCCCCTGAACCGTAAAAAGAAGCAATTCGCCCCAATTAATTTTCCCACTGGCCTGCCATCAGCTTCTCCAGCTGAATGTGGCTTCTTCATCCTAAACCTTCAGCCCTGTCCTTGGGGGAGTTAACAATTTATTAAACACTGGAAGTTATTAATACTGGAACGCCTGTTTTAGACAAACTAGAAAGCTGTCTGGTAGCCAGGTGACCAACCAGGCATGTACCTTTTTGAAGTCTGGAATCTCTGCTGAAGGAGTTGTATATGAAGCAACTGGCTAAGGTGTCAAAAGACACCGCTGCTGCGAATGTAGGGTCACGTTTCTCCAATACAGAAAATAAAGCCCCAACTCAGCCTCCGTGGTGAACCCTTATTATAATGGGACCATTTCTATGAAGATAATGTCCCAAATCCAGAGCTGGTTTTGTGCTTTGAAGCACCTGCACATGCCATTGGATGTGTTTGATTGGACCAATTTTTGCTGTCAAACCCTTTTTAATGATGATGATGATGATATTAAAACACGTCTACAGTCCACACGTAGAGGTTCTTTGTTAAGTGCAGCAGCTCTAGGCAATAATCAAAACTAACTTTTGCATAAACCTCTGACGAGAAGAAGCCTTTGCCTGGCTCAGAAATTAGACATTATTTCAAAAGGAATATGGTCTGCCAAAGCTGTTCTCTTAGTGTCTCGCAGCAGCTTCAAATGGTACCTTGCTGCAGAGGAATAGGAGAAGCTTCCTGTTCTTCCACAAAAAAATATGTCCTACTCAAAACCTTCATTGCCTCCCACCTGGGAGACACGTTCATTATCTCTGTGCCAACGGCTTACATGGCTCTCATCATGGAAACGACCCGGAGTCTGAATTTTGGAAGGGATGCTGGTGTAGAGGAGCAGGAAGCACACTGGACTTGTGCAACCTGTGTTTGTGCAGCAAAATAGCATCCAAAGCAACTCTACGCAACTTGTTCTTTTGTACCCAGACGAGAAACAGCTTCTTGGCATTTTGTCTTCCCTTTACAGGCAGTGAAATGGTGCGCCTAAACAAATTGGAAGTGCTGGTGACAGGAATTGTCATCTCTCTCGGGAACTCATGCTGAGTTTGTAAAATGAGCTATGCTGCTTCAAATGCCACCCTCCTATTCAGCCAAGTTCCTTCCTGACCATCAGCCTCTCTGATGGGCTGAAAGCCAGCCCTCACTCTCTGGTGAGTCATACATGTGTTTCCAGACATGTTACTGTCTCACCCATATGTTACATGTTCAGGTGTATGGGGGAAGCCAACAACGCTGTAATCATAGAACTATAGTTCTGAGGGTCACCTACTCCTAAGCAGCCCTACAAATCACTTTTGTGGTTCTGTTCAGTTTTGTTTTTTTAAGCTACTTCCCGTCTACATGGTTGCAGGAATGGCTCCACCAACAAGTTCCTCCCCTTGCCTGACTCTCCCATGCAACTCCTCTCGCCAACCATTTCATCTCAGCTACCTCCAAAACCCGAAACAAGCCTGGCCTGCAAGGGATGTGTGGGGCTTTCTTGAAAAAAACTGATGGGGAAGGGGAATGCTATGTGCATCGTCCCTCCACTCCTGCTATTGCTATTGATTGGCAAACGCACGTTTCCCAGTTTAGCGTGCAATTTTGCCCTTATTAGCATTTAGGTCATGAGTATTTGTTATATTCCAGACTTTCCTATTCTGAGGCATCACATAGCATTAGGCAATTCCAGTCCAAATCATATAGAACGTCCTACAGCGAGGTCCAGAACCTTTTGAGCCAATGTCTTCCAACAAGAGTGCCTGGCAGCAATTGCTTAATTTCAGAGTATTTTACAGCAAGGTTGTGACAACCACCAAATAGTACGTAGGTGCTAGTTTAAGGCAGAAATTAGGAGGAGAAGGATGAATAAGCTATATGCCCTTTAGGGCACACATCGTGGTGTGTCTCAGAAGTGGCATCTGGCTTTTGGTATGGGTAGTGCCCAGGCCACCTGCAGCTTGTGACATTTCAGAGGTTTATTTTATGCAGGATACAGCAACTGCTTGGTGGTTAGATGCAATGCATGCATCTCTGGGCAAAATGTATTATATATATATATATAAAAAAGAGCAGCTGCAGGTTAGCCTACATTGCCTTAGGAACAGGTTGGGTGGGAAGTTTAACTCCTTCGCTCCCTGCCCCAGGCCCAACAAAAATCTCTGAAGCCGCCAGTTGCATTTCAAGGGAAGCTTTAGCTCGTGCCATTTGGAGCTTCCCTTGAAATGCTAATGTCGGGCCTCACCATTGCCCTGTGAAACTAGAGTGCAACCTATCCCACTTTGCATTCCTGCAGCTGCGCCTGGTAGTGAGCCAGCTCTCTTGCGTGGTTGTGTGTGTCTTGCTTTGCCAGGACTGATCTTCTCACTGTGAGAACGCAGTGGTAACACTCCACAGAATAAAACTTGAGAACCACTTGTCCAGAGCAAACATATACCACATGGTGTTCTGGAGCAGTAAAGTATCACAGTGCAGTGTGCATTCTAGAGCAGGGATCACAACAAAAACATTTCTTTTTGAGGGGGTGGACAGGCCGTTCCTTCATCTGTGGAGGGTTTTTCTTTTCCTTTTTGAATGTGTGTGGGATGCTTAGGCATGCTGTGTGTGTTTGTGATTGAGAAATACATTTGGGCAGAGAAAGGGAGAGGTGCATGTGTGGTCTGCAGGTGGGTGTGGCAGAAAAGGAGAGGTAATTGTGTATAATCTGTGAGAGATGTATATGGTATATGTTTGAGCACGGCACCAGTATGTGTGTGTCAATATTGTGTTGTTTCCGGAATCAGCAGCAGCAGAATGTACATGACTCCCCATTGGAACGACTATACTCCCATGGCAGCCATTTTTGTGACTGGTGCCCACAGCACTAACTTGGATTTTGAAATGTGCCTGCAAGTCCAAAAATGTAGGTGACCCCTGTAGTTCAGCAGTAAAAGCCCACAAAAGTTGCCCATTAGACTATGTGAAGTACCTCTGGGTCCCCTGTTGCAGGATTGGAAGAATCTCCCACCTGTGTCCAAACAGGAAAGCTTTTTAGAAAGCTGCGTCTTTCTGGACACAACATGGCAAACACACTCCTGGATGGGAAGGCTAGGATAGCAAAACTGAAGACAAGTTACTTGTAGACTTGTTTGCAAGTCTGCCCTGATGTATGGACCCAGTACAGTAATGTTAAGTTACTTTAAAAACAGTGTTCTTTTTAATGTTCAAATGTGCAGATTTTCTGTTGTAGCCTTTGGCCTTTATAGGTACCAATTATCTGAGACTGGTGGGGATCTCCTGTTACACTGAAGTACCCATCTTGTGGCCAGTTTATGCAGTGGGCAGAATCAAATGGTAAAGTTTTTCCTGGACTGCGCCACCAATATTCTCTGCCCATAAGGAAAAACAAATGGAATGTCAAGGAGAAGGGGGGGCTGTGTGGGGCTGGAGGGGGCCTTCAAACATGCAATCTTACACCAGAAAAACAACAACAACAACATTACTACTTGACTCTGCCGTTTGCATAAACCAGAAATCCTTCTGCGGCTGGAAATCCCTCTGCATCTGACACCAAGTTTTCTGATGTCCCATACTTCACAGCAGCACGTTTTAGCTTAATGATCAGCAAATAAAAATATAATATAGATTTGTAATAAAATTATGCTTAAATATTTGCAGACAAATCACTTTCCCCTCTCTTCCCACCCCCCACCCCCCACATTTGCAAAAAATCAAGCCCTAGACAGTGAATGAGGGTAGCTGGGCAGACTGACAAAATTCAGAGCAAAGACAGTTGTAGGTGGCAAACCATTTATACAGTAATGCACTGAAGGCAGCCTCGGGGGCCTGATCCAGAGCCAGATTGCCGGCAGAGCTGACAAGGCTGTGGAACAGGCCCTTGGCCGGCACCTTGATTCCGATGGGAAAGAAGCTGAATGGGTGTTGTAAGGCTGTTGGCTTCCTCCCTGGCGCTCCTTCCCCTCCCTTGCTCTCTGCCTCCTTGTCATTGCTTGCTTTCTTCCATACACGCTTATGCCTCCCATAGCACCAGGTCTCTGTGCCCCTGCGTTCCACTGGAGTCCTTCCCATCAGCCCTGCGTCCCGCTCCTCCTCAAGCCTGTGTCGTATCCTCCATTCGCTTCCCAGACGGCACAAGCGGCCCTGGCTGCTGTCACTGGTTCTCTTCTGCAGATGGGTCTCGACAGGTGCACTCGTCCCGGTCACAGCCAATAGGAAATACGACCACCTGGGGAGAGTGGGCAAGAAGCTTGCTTAGGGAGCAGAGTGCATCCACCTGAAAGCAGGTTCCTCACTTGGTATTGAAAAAAGCCAGAATGAAAAAGCAGGCAAAATTAGTGGAGATCTGGCATGCCTTCTCTGGTCTAGAGCCTTGCACAAACCAGATTCAGTGCACTAAGTGTTTGCTGTTCTCTTGAAAGCTTTTCAGATTCTGATGAAAGGGCTATTTGAGCTATTTGGCCTTTGAGACCAAACTCTTTGTCTGACCTGAATCAGTTCAAATAAAACAAAAAAGAGGGATTGACTGGGTATTTTGCAGTGATGCAAGATGTCTCACTTCAGCCCTACAGAGTCAACCCTTCTCAGCTGTTTTGTTTGGCTGCTGCTCAGAGGAAGCTTCACCACCACTGTGTTTCCTCAAGCCATTGACCTCTGCCATCCAGCAAAACTCTTCCCTCCATCACCAAGATGTCAAGAGGGGAATGGGTTCTGCTCTGGGCACAAGATCCCAAGAGCTATACTCCCAAACCCTTCTCTTCTTCCTGAGTGATGGAACGAAAAATGATTCAAGATGCACAACAAAACAGGATGGAAGAGAAGAACCAGACTTGCACATATCTGGAGCGAGGACTGACTCGAGATCTTTTGTACAGATAACATGCAGGTGGCAAGAGAATATGATCAAGAAGAAGGAACTAAGCTGAGTCCCAACCCAAAGGAGGATGGCCATATATGATTTACAGGACTGCAGAATAACAAAAGATCCCAGCCAACATTTAAGACCAACCTGGTGTTAAAAGTCAACAGGCTGGGGTTCCCATTAGAACTCCTATAATTCCTCTTTTAAAATAGCTGCACGGGTTGCCAGTTTGTTTCTCGGTCCGATTTAAGGTACTCACACCAATGTTTAAAGCCCTAAATGTATTGGGTACCAATATCTTCTCTACAGACTTTCGTGTTAAGATCAGCAGAGAAGGCCCTCTTGGTAGCACCCTCAGATGTACTGGGGGGGCAGGGGGAGACTTGGGAGAGGTCATTTTCTGTGGGGTTAACAGCAGCTTAGGGAGGTGGTTGGGAGAATACAGACTGGCAGGGCAAGGGTTAAGCACTCTCTGAAACTAATGGACCCCCAACATCCCACCTACCTTCCTGGAGGAGACAGTGGAGGAGCAACAGTCCCCTCCATCGTACTGGCAGTAGGCCCGGTTGTTGGCAGTGTCGCACCAGCCATCAGCTTCAAAAGGCTGGAAAAAAGAAAAGGGCATTGAGTAAGCAGGAAGACAGAAGAGGAGACTGCTCTGGGGTCAAAAACAATGAAAATACTACTGACTGAATAACTAGATATAATAATATATGAACATACTGCATTAATTTGACTACAAATTACATCTCATACTTCCCAGAGTCACAAAGTTTCTTGTAACTTAAGTGAATAAGCTGAGCAGTAGTCTAAGACAGACTTCTTCAACCTGATGTCTCCCAAATGTTTTGGACCAACTCCAATCATCCCTCACCACTGGACCATGCTGGCCAGGGCTGATGAGAATTGCCGCAAGGAAGGTCATTTCAATAGAAAGATTAAAAAAGCTCCAAGGTCCACCAGGCAATTCTTTGAAACATTGTACAATGGCATTTGCAACCTTTATGGTCCCAAATAATCCTGGGAATCAAAGTTACTGCACACATGCCAGGATTTTATGCAAACAGAAAAGGAAACTGAACACAAAATTCAGTTTCCTAAGAGTCTTGGCATTATTGCTTTTTAAGCTGTTGGCACTTATGGCTGCAAATACCGCATTTTTCACTCCATAGGGCGCACCGGACCATAGGGCGCACCTAGTTTTTAGGGGGGGAAATAAAGAAAAAAAATTATTTCCCCCCCAACCCCAAAGAGCAAAGAAGCCAAGACAGCCAGCAGGATCCATTCTGCTGGCTGTCTTTGCTTCCTCTTTAGCCACACACAACCTCTCCAACCGGGAGAGGCTGCGCACGGCTTCATTTTTAGCCGTGGGGCTGGGGCGGGGGAAGCCCGAGCTTCCCCCGATCCCAGCCCCCAGAACAGGTCCGGAAGTGGAGGCAAGGTTGTGCAGCCTTGCTGCCGCTCCCAGAGCTTGCGGGCTGGGGGAGCGCTACAAAGGTTTGCGAATAGCTGCTTGAAGCCCAGGGAGCGCAGTGGGAGTTGGCACTGCTCTCCCCAGGCTGCAGGCTGCTATCCACAAGCCTTCAGAGCCCGGCAGAAACTCCCGCCGCGCTCTGAAGGCATGCGGATAGCTGCCCGAGGCCCGGGGTGCGGGCTGCAGGCTGCTATGTGCAAGCCTTTGGAGCCTGGCGGGAACTCCCGCCGTGCTCTGAAGGCTTGCAGATCTCTTCCTGAAGCACCGACCCCTCTCGCTCTCCAGGCTTCAGCGAAAGCCTGCATTCGCTCCATAGAATGCACACACATTTCCCCTTAATTTTTGGAGGGGGGAAAGTGCGTCCTATAGAGCGAAAAATATGGTATATGTTTGTAATGCACGGGCAACTAAGCAGAATAAACTATGTTGTAAAATATGCTGAATTTTCAAAGTTCTGCATGTTGTAGAATTCAGTTTCGCTTGGCACAGAATTTTTGTTTGTTATATTTTTCTTTAACCACAGACTACCCCCCATGATTCTTTACCAGAGACCTCTTAGCACTTTTGTCAAAACATATTGGGTGATTGCTTTAGACTGATGGCGCAGGTTTAAGGTAATAGCTTTAGGGCCAATGATAAGAAAAGAGCAGTTCTCATATAAGTTTGCACGCTTTTTAGTTAAAAGGAAAGCCAGAGTGACACACAAATAGACAGACAGATAACAATCTACATTTTACACACATTTCTGAAGTAATCCTCACAAAAGTCCTGTAAGGTGACTACTATCCCTGTGCTGCAAGCATTGAGGGTGAAGGGATCTAACACTAAGTGATTGTGGTTTGTCCAAGGCTACCTCATACGCTCATAGCAGAGACGAGATTTAAACCATCAACCTCCCAGGAAACTCTCTCACAGAGCAATCCTACACTTGCCTACTCAGAAGTAAGCCCTTTTGATGAAGCTTCCTACCAGGGCTGCAGCCTCATTATCACACCAGCTGGGCAGCATTCTGCCTCCAACAGCAGCTGATCAGCTTCCAAGGAGAAGTATGAGACAAAGAAAACCCCTTGTGTTACAACACAAAACAATCTGATCAACAAAAGGCAACACGTGGGCCAATAATGCATTGGCAATATTTATGAAACACTATCAATTGTTTCTTAATTCATAAACAAAAGCCATATAATACGTGCAAGAAGTCACAGACTAATAGAAGTCAAATGAATATTCCATCAACAGGAATGCTTAGAATGGTGTGTAACCACAAAGAAACACTGGAGCTGAGGCAGAAAGCCTTTCCACAGTGCATATCTATATCAAAGTTTGTTTGAGAATGAACTGGAGCCGGGTGGTGATGTAAGCACAGCAGCAACAAACAGCAAACAGAACAGTTCTTCTGGGATAATGAACTGGTTCATAGGCACCGACTCCATTGGGGCCTGAGGGGGCCCGAGCCCCCTCGAAAATTCGTTTGGGGGGGCTCTGCCCCCCCCAATAATCTCGGGCGCCCCTCCAGCAGAGCGCCACCGCCGCCCCTCCCCCAGCCCAAAATGCACAGGGTCGGGCTGCATGACTCCTGCCCTCCCTCCCGAGCAAAAGCTCCACCCAATTTCCTTCGTGGCTGATTAATAGGCGCAGCACGCTCTCCCCTATTCGCTCACGAGGAGGCGGCGCCACTTTATCTGCATATTCATGAGCTTATTTATTATTCATGAGCTTTCGCGGGCTCCCCCAATGTTTTTTATAAGTCGGCGCCCCTGAACTGGTTCAACGATATTTCTCCATCAGCAAGTTAATAGTCCTCAAAGGTACATAAAGTGATCATGGATCAGCTCTCACGCAAAAGTTGCTGTTTGTTGCTGCTCTGCTTACAGCACCACCCAGCTCCAGTTCATTCTCAACCAAACTTTGATATAGATATCAACTGTGGAAAGGCTTTCTGGTTACATAAATATTGCCAATACATTATTAGCCCACCTGTTGCCTTTTGTTGATCAGGCAGCTTGCATGTACAGCAAGATTAAGACAGCTGGCTGCCTCTGCCGCTTGCCCTCCAGGTAAATGTGGTCTCTAGTAAGTGTCATAAATGTTTGCAGTTAAGCTGTCCTGACTACCACTGATGTGAGTTTGCTGAATCCTTTTTAACAGCCATATAAGCAGGAGGCCAGGCTTGTCCTAATGGAGTCCATATGTTAAAAGTGTGCATTGTGTGTAGTACTTTCTTTTGTGAAGAAGACTTCAAAAAGTCAAGACTCAACACAGGTAAATACCATCAAACAAACAAAGAAATGTTAATAAATCTTACAATTAAGAGTGTGTCCCTTCGAATCTACCCTATGATCTTGGATATCTGTAGAGCATCGTATACCTGTGCATACATTCAATGTACATTAGGAGGAAGACACAGATGCTGTCTAGCTCCTCACATTTCTTTCTAGGAATACACGATTAGATGGTCACTGAAATAAACATTCCAGAAGGATTATTCAACTCCCAACAGCTTGTACAAAATATCTGGCACCCAGGCCCTATTTTCCCTTTCCAGCTAGCCCTTGCAAGAATTCCTGAGAATGCTTGTCTCCCACTTATTGAAAATGACAGAATCAGGCACACAGAGTGCTTGGGATAATTGTCAGCACCAGGATAGCAGGCAAAGAAGAAAACAGCATAACTAGAGAGAGGGATAATCTGGGGACCATCTCCATATTCCCCCCCTTTTTTGCAGAGTTCAACGTGGCAAGGATTTTTCCTCTATCCGTATCATGACTCATTGGCAAAAACCAAAAATGCACTTTTTATCAAGTTTCCATATAATTATTGCAAACAATTGCCTGTTGCCCCGGATGCTAGTCCAAAATGACTTCCAGATTAACATCTGTGGAGAGGAGGTGCTGGGTTGGGGCGAAGATGGTTTGTCCTCATAGTATATACATATGACCACTAATTGCTCCCCTCCCAACCACTTCAAGCCACCAAAAACATATCCAAGCTGGAACAAACACGGACTCATAAGACAGCTCTGGAGAAATATGACAAGTCATGTTAAAAATTATTTGGGGTGGGGGTGGTTGGTAAAATATGAGAGAGGCTGGCAATTTGGGTTGAAGCATCCTGAGAGAGAATGGATTCCAATCAGTTTGCAATGCAAGATGCCTGCATTCTTGGGTGGTTCCTACCTCTCCAATTGCAGCCCCATAGAAAAACAGCCCACAATATTCAGTAGGTCCAGGCTAAAACTCTGGAGAGGCTTTTTGTGCTTTTTGTGTACAGCAGGGGTGTGCTGGTGGAGCGTAGGGGAACGATCCATTGCAGGAGATGGCCTTCAGCTCACATAAGATTTGGTAAAAGTTATTGTGCTCTTTCATTATTTCACTGCTGGAAGATCTAGGGAGAGTGTTAGTATAGCATCCTAGCTGGATAGGTATGAATTCAGAGAGCATCCCCCCCCCCTATTTTCTCCTCTCCCTTCTATACATGCACCATCTTCTGAAACTACTAATCCCAACCTTCGCCAGAAGACCTCATAACCAACAGCCACGCATCTTGCTACCATATGTGAGAACCTGTTGCTCAGTGCAGACAGATGGAACAAATTGTTCTAGAATAAGGACCAGTTTCTTCTCTCACCCTTCACCTCCCGTGTCTTGCTTTAAAAACAGGACCTACTTCTTCCACCAAGTGCTTGCAGAGTTCCGATTCAGAACTGCAGAGAAAAAGAGGACCTCCAAGCTTCCAGCAGAAGCGAAGTTTCCTGCTTGGCAGGGGGTTGGACTCGATGGCCCTTGTGGTCTCTTCCAACTCTATGATTCTATGATTCTATGAATCCCAGCTTTCATGCCCAATCCCACATCAAGCAGAGGAAGTCTTCAATTGTCTTTACCAAATACAGCAGCCTGCTAGACCTCCTGCATGTATCCTTCAAGACTTCCTTCATGCCATGGTCACCTGCTCATCTGTAGGTTGAAGCAGGTAATGAAACTCTTGGAAACTGTACAGGAATTAGATTCCTGGTTTTCATGCTGTCGGTGTGCCACATGGTATTTGTGAACTTTTTTGTGGGCTACCAACTTTTGTGGACTTATCTGAATGGCTATAATTATTTCCAACCTGTAGTATGAAAAAGGGAGAAACAGTTCAATTGGTCTGCAAAATATTCTGAAGTCTCATTATTACAAGTCACTAAGAAGTTATTATTATTTTTTTGTTTGTTTTGGAGCCAGGCCTAGCACAGTCTGGCAAGTGTGAATGACTGAGCACCAGCAGACGGAAATCTATCTGGCTCAAATACCCTGGAAAAAAGTTCTGATAAGCACAGACTGGGAACATCTAGATTTCAACTCCTGGCACTTCGTAGATGAGACAGGCCCTCAGAAAGAAGCAAACATATGCTCTCTTGTAGTGAGTACCACATGGTGGTACTTTCAAGCAATGCACTGGCAGCACCAAACTGATGTGGCAAAAACTACAGATGGCTTTAGCAACAAGATCTCGCTTCTGTTTCATGCTGAGATATGATAATGCAAACCCAATAACTGGATTTCCATATTTGAGTTCACACTACAAAAAGAAACACAAGTGGCCTATGAATGGCAGGAGGCCCGGGGGGGGGGCGGAGCAAGAAATCATGAAACCTTTCATGACCAAATGCACATGGAGCAGCTCACCAGCTGACACACATTGGAAGTTTGGAGGTGCCTGAGGCCCATGGCATAAAACAGCAGAGGCAAGTTTGTGGCTATGGGCTTTCAGCCTTACATCATTTCACTAGGCCTCTATGTGTACACCATTCTCTTTCTTACTCGGACAAACACATACACACACACATTTGCCCATGCAAGTTGATGAGGCAATGAGCCCAAGATTTCTTGGCTGCTTCTGACTCCCCACTGGAAGATGACTAGGGAATGCAGCCTGTGAGACAAAATTGCCATGTTCATTGTTTGGATTCAGTATTTTTCTTGGCCATCTGATGGCTGCAGAATTCCTTTCATTTTATCCTCTGCTTCTCACCTCCCTGCTGTCTTTTTTCACTCTTTCTGTGTTGAGATGCACAGGAGAAAAGGAAACTCAGGGACAACACAGAAGAAAATGAGAAGAGAAGATTACTGGGTGTTGCACCAAGGCTGCTGCACTGGGCACACAACTTGGGAGGCAACTGGAGATGATGGAAGCTCCTCTATAAATCTGCGTATCAAGATTAACACCAGGCTTACAGTAACAATCTGCAAGAAACCTGTTCAGTGCCTGTTATGCAGTGGGACAACGTTTCAAAATAGCACTGTCAGTAGATGTCTTCCCAATACCTTAAGTGGAAGGCACAGGCTCTCTCCTTACAGATTGTAGGACAACTACTACTCTGGATCCAGGACCTTCCTAGCTGGTCTCTAATCCAAGAAAAAAGAACTCCAACTTAATAACAAGAACTCTAACTTATTTAACGTTAGTATCATGGTCTCTAATCCAGGCATGGCACTTTCAGCAACTGCATTAAGTCAACAGCAGCCAATTCAGCAACAGAAATGCTGCCACTCACGGCTCATATTTTTTGATGCAGCTCTCATTTGGTGAACAAATTGCCAGCCGAGTTGCCAATAATTTAACTTCATCTGTGACACTAAGACACAAGATTTCAGCCCTGTGCTGCTTTTAAGAGAAAGCTTTCCTCCTCCTCAATCTGCCTTTTGCTCAAAAATGTCAAAAGTAGACGCACTTCCATGCAAGGAAACAGCCTCTGCCAAAAGCCAGGCAAACTCACAAATCTACCTGTAATCTTTTATGCCATTTTTAATTCAAAAAAGCTTAGAGCAATTTTTTTAAAAGACCCCCCCTCCCCAAATTAATCTGCAGTGAAAAGAGTTATTAAAACACCAATTTAAAACACTTTCCTGGTTATTTATTTTGAAAGTAGCATAGATGAAGCTGCAACACTGAACCAGCCTGAACAACCTAGAGCCAGCAGAGAGCAGCACTGGCAAAGCTTTTCGAAAAAGCGCCAGTCCTTTCCTAATAGGGTTTTCACACAATTAGACTTAAATCACCCATGAACCTCTCTTGAAGTATTTGTATGGCTTTGTGATTCTCATTAACAGAGAACAGAGAACCAAGTGGAAGCATTTGTAATTAAAATGTGCTTTCCGGTCAATGCAGTCCTAAAGTAAGGTAGTTTTATTGCAAGTGGAAAAGTGGAGGGAAGGGCCTCCACCTTCATGGTAGAGATATGATTCTGACTAGAGCCAGCCTGGTGTAATGGTCAGAGTGTTGGACTAGGACCTGGGAGAACAGGGTTCGAATCCCCACTCAGCCATGAAGCTCCTTGGGTGACCTTGGGCCAGTCACCATCTCTTAGAGACTGAGTCTAACCTTCCTCACAAGCTTGTTGTGATGATGACATGGGGAGGGGGAGAATCATGTCTGCCACCTTGAGATCCCCGTGAGATAAAGGTGGTATATAAAAGTGATTAATAATAAAATAAATAAATAAAAACTAGCAATGTTTTGAGTCTTAGGCAATAGGCTGCTATTCTACCTCAGTTCTCTTTGGAAATTATTAGGTAGCCACAGTGGGGACCAGCCATCATTTATACCTTTTCAAGACCTCTGTGGGGCGAGTGAGTTCCAGTAGCTCAGGAATTTGAAACTGAATCACCAACATTCAAACACAAATGTCATCAAGGAAGGAAGGAAGGAAGGAAGGAAGGAAAGGGTGCTTTCTCATGGATTACTTCTGCAGATTTCTTTTCCTTCTCATTCTGCTTTTATCAGAATATGCAATAACACAGCCCAGCCCACACCTTTGCAAATGTTCACATCCTTAGTACCCCATCCATACCAGTGAGCAGTGAATGCTAAGTACCTATTGTGTTCATGCTCCTCACCACACGCTACCTGTCATACCTCACTGAGCATGCGCACAAAGTAACAAGCAGGGTGTGGTTTTTGCAGTTGTCCAGCCACAGGAAGTATCTGATGGGACACTTGTTGTGCATCACAATTGCTGCATCTGCACTTGGGTTGTTTGTTTGTTTGTTTGTTTGTTTGTTTGTTTGTTTGTGTGTGCGCATGCAAAATTTTTATTAGCTCATTAACGAATATACCAGAACATCATACAGAATATAAAGGAAAAGGAAAACAAAGTTAAGGCTATACTTAAAAAAAACCATTAGAATTAGTTTATAACTCTTGTACCTTGTTGCACTATTTTTCAACCAAAAAGATCATCAGGTTTCCCCCCCCCCCACTAATTCTCACAATATTTGTCCATTTTACATCTTTACAACATCGCACCTATCCTTTCTTCCAAGGTGTTCTGATCAGTGGCAGAGCTTCATGCTCCGGTACGGCACAGGGTGGTGGAGAGCAGGGTTGGCGCATGTCCTGGGGGCGTGACACACTGCCTGCAGGGGCACGACGCCCAGCGCAGGCGGAGGGCAGCCGTGATGGCACCACACTGGGATCCTGCTGCCGGGGGCAGTGCGCTCCCCCCGCACTCCTCTTCCTCCACCAGTGCTTCTGATTCTCCCCCCCCCCATTAAAATAAACAGTTCCCTAGTAGCTAGCTGTCAGGAACTGCTGAACTAATGACCTGTCTTCTAATAATATTTGATCCTTTATTAGCCCAAACAAAACGTTAAAAGATCCATTGGCACTACATATCCTGCTATTATTTCAACATTTCCCCCCCACTATATCAATCCAATTTTAATTTTTATTCTGAGACATGCGTAGAATCCCAGCGTCAGACGCCTTGCACCTCCAGCATAAATCACTCACTAAGCTGCAGTGGTGTTCAACACCAACGGAAGAAGAAGAAGAAGAAGAGGAGTTTGGATTTGATATCCCGCCTTTCACTCCCTTTAAGGAGTCTCAAAGCGGCTAACATTCTCCTTTCCCTTCCTCCCCCACAACAAACACCCTGTGAGGTGAGTGGGGCTGAGAGACTTCAAAGAAGTGTGACTGGCCCAAGGTCACCCAGCAGCTGCATGTGGAGGAGCGGAGACGCGAACCCGGCTCCCCAGATTACGAGACTACCGCTCTTAACCACTACACCACACTGGCTCTCAGTGTGGCTCTCAGAGCATATTTGTTCCATGCTCTTCGTGTGTAGACTCACAGGGAGGAGTGAACGGGAAATCTCTTGTCAAGCCATACAAAGCCCCCCCCCCTTCCCACAGCTTGATGATGGGAAGCTTTCATTGAGACTCAAACTACCCAGGCTTTCTGATGGTGAGCAAGCCCCACACTAGTATTAAGATTAAAAATAAACAAACCCTATGCCTAGTAAGATAGGCACCCCTCTTTTCATGAAAACAAAAGCAACACCCTCCCCATATTTCCTGGAAATGAAATGGCTCAGGCAGTAAAGGATCCTTGGACAGTTAAGTCCAGTCGAATTCGACTTTGGGGTGCGGCGCTCATCTCCGCTTTCAGGCCAAGGGAGCCAGCGTTTGTCCACAGACAGCTTTTCCAGGTCATGTGGCCAGCAGGACTAAACTGCTAATGGCTCAGGCATCCCCAAATGAGTCAAACTGGAACTGAGGAGGCATGGCAATAGCTCATCCCCACTCCCCACCAAAAAAATACCACAAGTTGCATCACAAACAAATGAAACATAAATGGTTCCGCTTTGACACAGCTACACCTTTAGAGTTTTCACATCTTTACAGGACTAAATGGATTTTTTTTCCTGGCAAGGAAAAATCTGGATCAACCAGGGAGGTGGGAGAGTGCATTGAATGCAGAGCTCAAGCATGGTGCCATATGGATTCCCATCCTCCTGCCCTCAAATGAGTGCCTGGGACACAGCAAATGGAAGAAAGAAAAAAAGAAAGAAAGAAAGAAAGAAAGAAAGAAAGAAAGAAAGAAAGAAAGAAAGAAAGAAAGAAAGAAAGAAAGAATCCGTCTTGGTCTTTGTAATATTAAATGAATCGGAGTGCAAACAAGAGAGGAAACCAGAATGGGGAAGTTTTGGCCAGTTTCCTTTTGCCAAGGCTATTGTGAATGCAATGGCTGGTACTGCTGACTCCCTAAAATAAACCCCATCTGCCTCCAGTCAAGTGGTTTTGTTTTTTTACATGTGTGTGTTCGTGTGTGTAAGGAAACACCAAAGCTTTCTATCTGGATAACAAAACAAAGCTGTAATTTGGCCTCTGATGAAGGATTTGTGGAAACAGGTCCAATGACCAGGAATGTTGTGGACTTCCAGATATAGCCATTATATGGCAGCGTATCAGATTAACCAGGGAATTTCATTTGGGTATTTTGTAACTTTGCAATGCCGTTGTTTGTTTAAAACCAGCTAACCAACCAACCTTGTGTAGTTGGGACGTTAGGAACATTGATTGCTCCATTTTCGTACCTCGTTTGAGTAATCCCTTACATTGGTTGTTGTCTCTGGTGTTTTTCACCTTTGGGGTAATGGTTTCATCTTGACAACACCAGCCTGGGTTGCTACCCACAGCAGTCGGCCTTTTTAAACCTCTGCCCAAGCCAACACTTGCTTAAATATGCGACAGGATAGAATGGGTTATGGAAAACAAGCCTCAAAGCCACAGGGGCCTCCGGGCCCATTTCGCATCTGGTTTCTGCCAAGTTTATATTGCAGGACTTAAAAAGGGAGGAAAAACCGTGCTGGATGGTAGATGGTGGAGGGGCTACGGCGCTTCTGACTGCTCCCTTCAGCTGAGGGGCTTGTTTCAGCAGGAGGCAACCACTCCTTGGCTCCCATTCAGATCAAAGCTTTAAAAAATGTCTACCTGTTTCTTCTGCCTACTTGATAAGACACAAAAGGCTGCACAAATGCAAAGCAGCTAATGTAAATACAGGGGGAGTCAGAAGAAGCACTGCAGCAAAGAGTAAGAAAGAGGAGGGGGCCCTCAAGCTAAGCAAACACACAGAATGACTTTGGGCTCCTCCACTCTTCCACTTACTGGATAGGTTTTCTGTTCGCCCTGATGCTTCCCCCGGGAATCCTGGTCTTTCGTGCCAAAACCAGAGCAAACATCAATCTGCATAAAACCCAGTTGATGTTTGCTCCGATTCAGCAGTAGAGATCTGGTTTTCCTGGGGGGAAGCAGCAGGGCAAGTGCAAGCCCAGACGATCCCTCAGACAGCAGTAAGTACTGTGACTCTGTGAGCTTGTTGCTGATCTCCACTGGTGGATGATTTGCAGAAGAGGACCAAGTGGCAGGTTTGTAACTTGTCCTCTGCAACCCCTCTCCCCAAAGCAGTTTCATGCTTGGTGGTGTCTAAGAAGTGCAGGGGTGGGGGTGGTTGCATTGTGGAAAGTGGCCAGCTGAGAGAAGATTAAGGAATTCCCTCCCACTGCTTCTGCACTGAAGATCTGCGTTGCAACAGAAAGGTAGCAACCCAATTCCCCCCAGGGTCATGTTTGCCACTGTCGGTGTGATGACCAGTGCCGGATTTACATATAAGCTAAACAAACTATAGCTTAGGGACCCACTCTCTTGGGGCCCCCCCAAAAAATTCACTATGAATATACTTCTTCTTAATTGTATTTCAGTTCAACAATTATTTTGATAAAATAAATATTTTGTTATGTGCAAATGGCTTTAGATACCTATTAGGTCCATAAATTACCATCTAGCATATATTCAACACAAAAAACAGCGACAATTTGTTGTTGACAAAGGACAGCTGGATGTATAAAGGGCCCCATAACCTTCAGTAGCTTAGGGCCTCATCAAATCTAAATCTGGCCCTGGTGATGACACCTCCTGCCCTCTGTAGCTCTTTATTTCCTTTTAGCAGAAGCGTTATTCTACCACTCACAGAATCATAGAGTCATAGAACTGTAGAGTTGGACCCCAAGAGTCATTTAGTCCAACCCCCTGCAATGCAGGAATCTCAACTAAAGCATCTATGACTGATGGCCATCCAACTTCTGATAATCACCTCCAAGGAAGGAGAGTCCCAAAAGAGACCATTCCGCTATTGACAGCTCTTGCTGTCAGAAAGGTTTTCTGAATGTTTAGTTGGAATCTCCTTTCTTGCAACTTGAAGCCATTTGTTCGAGTCCTGTCCTCCAGAGCAGGAGAAAACAAGCATGCTCCCTTCTCCATGTGACAGCCCTTGAGATATTTGAAGATGGCCATCTTATCTCCTCTCAGTCTCCTCTTTTCCAGGCTAAACATACCCAGCTCCTTCAAGTGCTCCTGTAAGGCTTAGTTTCTAGACCCCTGATCATCCTGGTTGCTCTCTTCTTAAATTGTGGTGCCCAGAAACAGAAACAGTATTCCAGGTGTGGAAGGCAGAATAGAGTGGTACTATTACTTCCCTTGATCTGGACTTCTGTTGATGCAGCCTAGAATAGCATGCACTTTTTTGCTGCTTCTGCTGCTGTTGAATCATCTTAAGCTTGTGGTCCACCAAGACCCCTAGATCCTTTTCACATGTACTGCTAGTAAGCCAGGTGTCTCCCATCTTGTATTTGTGCATCTGGTTCTTCCTGCCTAAATGCAGAAACTTACATTTGCCCCTATTGAAATTCATTTTGTTAGCTTGCGCCCAGTTCTCCAATCTGTTAAGGTCATTCTGAATTCTGAATCCGTCCTCTGTGGCATTAGCTACCCCTCCCAGTTTGGTGCCATCTGCAAATTTGATGAGCATCCCCTCAATTCCTTCATCCAAGTCATTTAATGAAGACATTGAACAACTACAGGCCCGGGACAAAACCCTGTATATGCTTTGAAGCTGAGAGTTGGCACAATCCTCGTCTCTCTTCGTTACTTTTTGACCGGGTTGATGACAGTTGGAAAAGGTTCAGAAAAAGACAACCAGAATGATCAAGTGTGTGGAAGGACTCCCCTATGAAGAAAGGCTGCAGTGTCTTTGGTGTGGAGAAGCAAAAGGCGACATGATAGAAGTTAATAACATTATGCGTGGCGTGGAGAAAGTGGCTAGAAAAAAGGTTTGCTCTTTCTGTCTTAACACTGGAGCCCATGAACATCAAATGCAACTGGAAGATTCAGGACAAATAAAATCATAGAATCATAGAATCATAGAGTTGGAAGAGACCACAAGGGCCATCGAGTCCAACCCCCTGCCAAGCAGGAAACACCATCAGAGCACTCCTGACATATGGTTGTCAAGCCTCTGCTTAAAGACCTCCAAAGTAGGAGACTCCACCACACTCCTTGGCAGCAAATTCCACTGTCGAACAGCTCTTACTGTCAGGAAGTTCTTCCTAATGTTTAGGTGGAATCTTCTTTCTTGTAGTTTGGATCCATTGCTCCGTGTCCGCTTCTCTGGAGCAGCAGAAAACAACCTTTCTCCCTCCTCTATGTGACATCAAATATATAAATTTGAACATGGCTATCATATCACCCCTTAACCTCCTCTTCTCTAGGCTAAACATGCCCAGCTCCCTTAGCCGTTCCTCATAAGGCATCGTTTCCAGGCCTTTGACCATTTTGGTTGCCCTCCTCTGGACACGTTCCAGTTTGTCAGCGTCCTTCTTGAATTGTGGTGCCCAGAACTGGACACAGTACTCCAGGTGAGATCTGACCAGAGCAGAATACAGTGGCACTATTACTTCCCTTGATCTAGATGCTATACTCCTATTGATGCAGCCCAGAATTGCATTGGCTTTTTTAGCTGCCGCGTCACACTGTGGGCTCATGTCAAGTTTGTGGTCAGCCAAGACTCCTGGAGGACTTCACCATGCAGCACCCATAAGAGTCAGTGATGGCCACCAACCTTGGGTGGCTTTAAAAGAGGATTAGATGAATTCATGGAGGAGGAGAGGGCTATGGAGGGCTATTAGCCACGATGGCTCTGCTCTGGCTCCACAGTTGGAGGCAGCCGTGCTTCTGAAAACCACAAGAGGGGAAAATGCTCTCCTGCTTGTGTCCCGCTTGCTGTTTTCCCACAGGCATCTGGCTGGCCACTGACAGAACAGGATTCTGGACTAGACGGGTCCTTGGCTTGATCCAGAAGACTCTTATGACAGATGCTTGGCTTTAAAGCTCTCCAAAAGCCCCATGCCAAACCCACATACTGTCTGAAACCTCTATCTCCCCATTGCCAGCCCCCTGCTAGCCTGCCCACAATTATAATCCAAAAGCCTCTTCCCTGTGAGAAAGGCTTCAACTGTCTATGCTGCACTCAGGGTGGCTTCAGGTTTCCCATAGAATTTGGTAAGAATTTGGAGCATTTGGGTAAGAAATGGAGATGGCCAGTGAAAGGGGAAGGTCTATGGTCCACTGGCACAAGCTTTGCATGCAAAAGGTCTCAGAACCGTAGAATTGTAGAGCTGGAAGATACCCCAAAGGCCATTCAGTCCAGCCCCCTGCAATGCAGGAATCTCAACTAGTCCAGGCTTCCTCAACCTGGTCCTTCCAGATGTTTTGAGACTACAATTCCCAGCGTTCCTAACCAATAGTCCTGCTAGGTAGGGATCATGGGAGTTGTAGGCTGTAAGAAAACCCAGAGGGCCGAGGTTGAGGAAGCCTAAGGTTCAATTCCCAGCATCTCCTGGTAGGGCTGGGCCTGTCCCCTGCCCGAAACCCTCAAGAACCTGTGCCAGGGTAGGCAATACTGAGCAAGGCCAGGCTGAGGGCTCATCAAGTTCACCATCCTGTTTTCACAGTGACCAACTAGATGCCCACAGACAGGACCCAAACACCAGAGCCCTCTCCCCTCCTTTGGTTTCCAGCAACTGGTTTTCAAAGCATTGCTAGGATTCATCAATAGCCCTCACCTCCATTAATGTGTCCAATCCTTCTCCATTAATCCTTTCTGAAAGCGAGTTCCAGGGTTTAACTATGTGCTGTGGGAATTAAGTCCTTTCTTTTACTTGTCTTTTTATCATCTGTCCACCATATGTCCCCAAGAATCCTAGAAAGCATAAATTATTCCTCACAAAGCTGCAATTCCCAGCATACTTAGCAAATTACAGTTCCCAGGATTCATTGTGGGAAATCATGGGCTCTAAATGTGTTTTAAATGTATGGTGTGTATACAGCCTTGATCTATTTTGGCAGTTGTACACATTCATGTCACCCATTCAGTTGTGCTTATGTACCCCCCTCTTAAGGGACATGGGTGGCACTGTGGTCTAAACCACAGAGCCTAGGGCTTGCCGATCAGAAGGTTGGCGGTTCGAATCCCCGCAACAGGGTGAGCTCCCGTTGCTCGGTCCCTGCTCCTGCCCACCTAGCAGTTCGAAAGCACATCAAGTGCAAGTAGATAAATAGGTACTGCTCCAGCAGGAAGGTAAACGGCATTTCCGTGCGCTGCTCTGGTTTGCCAGAAGCGGCTTAGTCATGCTGGCCACATGACCCGGAAACTGTCTGTGGACAAACGCCGGCTCCCTCGGCCTATAGAGCAAGATGAGCACCACAACCCCAGAGTTGTCTGCGACTTGGCTTAACGGTCAGGGGTCCCTTTACTTTTATCCCCCTCTTAAAGAAAATCCAAAATGATCTGTTTCATCTGCTTAATAATGAACTATAACCATAGAGAGTATACGGATTGTTCCAAGGGATCCAAATAATTGTCAGTTACTCAAGTGACAGAATTAGTAACAGCAGCTATGCCAGCTCGTTTCATGAGAACTTAATGAAAACTGGCCTCCTCTTGAGCTGTGACAGTTGATGCAAGCAGAGTATTATCACTTCGGGGTGTGCATCTTTCAGAATAATCTGCCTGAACTTAATTGTTAAAGGAAGATGGTGCTGCTGCTGCATCCTAGACAACTTTGTATTTTGAGGATGACATTTGTGTAACAAATATGGCAAGGCATTTGAAATGTATTTGTTAATCACTAACTTTATTCCTTCATTAATCTTTTCTGCCTCGAGACCTTCATTGTCTATTGCTATCCTCATCCTTCACTTAGTTGCTGTATGCCAGTTTCTTCTCCACCTGCTGCTTTCCCACATAGATCTCACTACTCGAGTGTAGAAATGTCACCACGCATGGAGCAGCCCTCAGGCCTCTTGACTGCAAAGAGAGGCTGCTGCCACAGAAAGGAAGAGCCAGTTGGAAGACCACCAGCTGTCAAATTCTGTCATAAACCCAACCCTCCAGAGCCAAAGACAGCGTCAACCACAGTGGGATTAAAAGGAGACACCACCATGCTCTGAAACAACTGGTACCGACCACCGCTGGAGACCAGAGCATGGGGGAAGATCAACCACAGGATCCTGATGTGGCCTGGCAATTGCTCTCCTGTTAAGCTTCCAGGCATGAGGAAGGGAGTCTTCTGTGTGGCATCTTTCTCCCGCATTCCCAGCTCTGGTCATTTTATTGAGAATCTCATCTTTGCCTTTGCATGACAACGCCAGAGCAACTCACTTCAAAAACGGAACACACTGAAGTTGCCAATAAAGGAAGCTTACATTCTGAAAGCACAGACCCGTGCCTTTGGGCACTAGTGAAAGCCTTCCAAGGGCTGATTCAAGCGTGACAGCTGAAGGGTGAATGGAATTCCCACAACCCAACCAAGAGCACATTCACATCACGTATTTGCAGCATCATGAATACCACTTTAAACAGCCATGGGAGCTGCATTTTGCTAAGGGTGCTGAGCATTGCGACGAAACCCGTATTCCCCTCACAAAGCTACAATTCCCAGAGTGCTTTATCAGTATATCCCTTTTTCCAGGGACATCTGTGAATTGCAGCTGGGGCTGCTACTAATTCTGAATCCACATGCTATAACATCAAATGCTGCCCTATACAAGTTGCACGTTTTGAGTTTCTTTGGAAACAAGCCTTCATATCTGACAAGACCAGTGTCCTCCCCAAGAATCTAACCTACATTTTGGCCACGAAAGAAAACAGAGCAGGGGATGACAATGACCCAGTGTGTGATCTCTTCAAGGTAAGTGGCAGGCAGGGGCAGGAAACTTTGTTTGTTTTGCAGTAGAAAAAGAAGAAAAGACTGGGGAAAGATACATTCGAAAGCTTGGGGAGGAAAGAAGCACAGCAGTTGACAGGAAAATGCAGAGGATCAAAAAGGACTTCTGCTCAGGTTGAGGCATGAACAAGACTGGAAGTATATAGAGGAGCGGCAGAAGTGATGATAAAGTTTCCTGGGCAAAGTGGAAGGGGACGATTAACCCACGGTAGGCTGCCTCGCATTCTGCCAGGAAAACAGCAGTTGGGTCCAGTTGCATTAAAGGCCTGCAGTGTGTAGAAGTGAAACAAAAGCTCTCAAATGCAAAAGCATTTTTTCAAAATAGAGATTTCAAGGTTGAGGCTTTGTATGTGGAGATATGGAATGTGCATACCTTAGGACTAATTGTGATACCACTGCTCTCCCCTAAATTAATCATCCTCATCAGGACCTTGGCACACCCTTTTTTGTGTTAAAAATCTTTTAATGCATCTGTGACACCTTCAGCAGCAGCAGAAATTCAAATTGAAGCGGCACCTGTTTACCGTTAACATTGGGGTGAATCTCTTGTATTCGTAGAGGGCTTTATTCTTGCAAAATACAGCCCCTTCAAAGGCAAGCTCTATAAGAAGACTGGTATCACCAGGGACTGAAGGCTTCATCATTATACAGAGTGCACAGCTCCATGAATACAAAAGCCCAAACAGAGACAGCAACTTGAGTATCTCTGCAATTTCCTTTCTGTACAAGTAAAACACTGCAATGTTTGTACTTAAGTGATGCAGTGGATAGTGGATCCAAGTGTGCAATAGCAGACTGAGAAGACGTGGACATGAATGCCATCCTGAGTGACTTGGAGGATGGGTGAGATAACAATATAAATAACAATAAAGAATACTCTCGTGCTTGGTGGGACACTGGGAAGGGGCAAATAAAATGATTTTTAAGCTGGCTTTTGCTCATGCCACTTGACTACCCTTTGTCTAGTTACCTGGCCCAAGAGCAGGGCACAAATCTCTCCATTTACCCAATCAATAGTTATCCAGGCAAAATTCAGGGACTCAAGCTACTAGACTATATTAGGAATTGTCAACAGCTCTAAAATTGATCACTGGTTTCACCAGCAGATTCCAAGTCACTCTGTGCTCTGGCTATCCATCCCTCATCCAGCCATTTTAGCATTTTTGGTCATCTGTTTTTCTCATGATAGTACTAGGATGAACTTCGCGGGTAGCTTCAGTAATTCACAGTCCGTTCCACCACCAGCTGACATCCCTGATGAGCTTTCCAAATGCCTTTCCCTGTCCCCACTTTTTTCACCCTTCTTTTTGGGTTTCCAAATGCCTCATTCCTCTCTACTCCCAACCTCCTGGCAAAAAGGGACTGAAACGGACAGAAGATTGATAGGCCAAGGACAAGAGGGAAGCTGGGAAGTTAAGCTGTTCAAGCACCAGAGACAGGAGAGAGAAAGAAATCCAGATGACATAACTAAATAACCTGAGGTGTATGTTTCCCCACCCCCCTTTACAGCTCAGGGTCTTCTGCGGAACACAACTCAAACTGTCATGCCCACCCCTCCCTCCAAAGAATTCTCAAAATGGTAGCTGGGTAACAATTCACAGCCTTGGTCAGACCAGCCCTGTGTCCAGTTCTGGGCACTACAATTTAAGAAGGATGTTGACAAGCTAGGACATGTGCAGAAGAAGGCTACAAGATGACCAAGGGTCTGAAAACCAAGCTTTAAAAGGAATGGTTGGGGGAGCTGGGTATGTTTAGCCTGGGAAAGAGGAGACTAGGAGATGATCAGAGAAGTCTAGAGTTGGGAGGGGCCCCAAGGGTCATCTAGTCTAACCCCCTGCAATGCAGGAATCTCAGCTAAAGCATCCATGACAGATGGCCATCCAACCTCTACTTAAAAACCTCCAAGGAAGGAGAGCCCACCACCTCCAGAGGGAGACCGTTCCACTGTCAAACAGCTCTTCCTGTCAGAGGTACGATAGCCTTCTTCAAATATCTAATGGGCTGTCACATGGAAGAACGAGGAAGCTTGTTTTGCATAGCTCTGGAAGGTAGGACTCAATCCAATGGATTCAGGTTACAAGAAGGGAGATTCCAATTCACCATCAGAAAGACCTTCCTGACATTAAGAGCTGTTTGACAGTGGAATGGACTCTCCCAGGAGATGATGGATGCTCCTTCCTTGGAGGTTTTTAAGCAGAGATTGGACGGCCATCTGTCATGGATGCTTTAGCTGAGCCAGTGTGGTGTAGTGGTTAAGAGCGGTGGACTCGTAATCTGGTGAACCGGGTTCGCTTCCCTGCTCCTCCACATGCAGCTGCTGGGTGACCTTGGGCTAGTCACACTTCTTTGAAGTCTCTCAGCCTCACTCACCTCACAGAGTGTTTGTTGTGGGGAGGAAGGGAAAGGAGAATGTTAGCCGCTTTGAGACTCCTTTGGGTAGTGATAAAGCGGGATATCAAATCCAAACTCTTCTTCTCTCTTCTTCTGTCAAGGATGCTTTCAAGTAAAGCATGCATTGCATGGGGTATGACTAGATGAATTTTTGGTGGTGGTTTCTACTTTGCAAAAACATAAACCTTCAAACCTCTGCATTTCAGAAAATGGGATCTTCAATTTTGTCAGCCTGGTGTGTCACAAGAGAAGATGCAAAGACACTAGAATCTGGCACCATTTATCCATTCTGCATAAACACACACTCCTTACCTCGCATGAAGAAATACAATGAATGGCTTTCGGATCTGGATGCCACTCCAGTCTTCCAGTGCACACGATACTCTGAAGAAAGGAAAAAGCAGAAAGTTTCATGTGGTGCAGGAATTAAGGTGTGCCTCTCTACAGTATCACTGAATGTAAGAAATTAGGAACTGTTGGCCTATCAGATATTGTTGAATTAGCAGCTCCTTGGCTGATGGTCAGGAAAATGGGAGCTATAGTCTGGAGGGCTCCAGGTTCTTCATTCCTGCTTTAAGTATTAAAGATTAAGTATTACCAGAATGACCAATGATCTGTAATGTTTACATTCAAAGATTCCACCTGTGAAGTGCTACAGATTTCACATGCAATCTTGCACTTGGGACAAAGCTTTGCAGACAGTCAAGTCCAGGAGGAAGAGAAGTGAATCAGAAATGTACAAAGCATTCGAGGAATTGAGAAAATAAACAAAGGATATGTGTCTTAGCAACCGGTGTTGGAGAATTCCAACTCAAGGCCTTCTTTCCAGTTCAGAATGACAGACCCTGCAGAGCAGGGCCACAAAACAACCCCCTTCCCTGCTGCAACATATCCCACATGGCTGATTCAACCTAACACACAGCAGTGTCCAAATGAATGAAACCCTGAGCGTTCCCACACTTCCTGAAAATTCTTCGGAGGAACAGGGTAATCTTGGTTTGAAACTCTGGCTCTTGATAGTACTCTCTGCTTTTATTTTCCCTTCCACTGTGCTTTCAGTATGCTTCAGTTTTATTTTCAGAAATATCATTCTTGATAGACCCAATTAAGGGAAAACAAAGAAGTTATAATATCTGAGGCATTTTAGCCATTCCATGGAGGGGAAACAGGGCAATAGTTCCTAAGTCAGCCATTAGCAAGAAATTGGAAATCCTAGCCAAATATTCAGACCAAAACCAGCTTGGACCAAGACAGCTTGGAATGGAACCACAGCTGAAGAGAAGAGGGAATCTGCAGTTGTTTCCAGACTACAGTGGTACTTCGGGTTACAGACACTTCAGGTTACAGACGTTTTAGGTCAGTGTTCCCCAACCTTGGGCCTCCAGCTGTTTTTGGACTACAATTCCCATCATCCTTGACCACTGGTCTTGCTAGCGAGGGATGATGGGAGTTGTAGTCCAAAAACAGCTGGAGGCCCAAGGTTGGGGAACACTGCTTTAGGTTACAGACTCCACTAACCCAGAAATAGTACCTCGGGTTAAGAACTTTGCTTCAGGATGAGAACAGAAATTGCGCGGCAGGAGTGGGAGGCCCCATTAGCTAAAGTGGTACCTCAGGTTAAGAACAGTTTCAGGTTAAGAACAGTTTCAGGTTCTTAACCCGAGGTTGCACTGTAATGCTCTTGCCACATTTAATTTACCCCTTCCTGCTAGAATACTCATGTGCATCTTTTCTGTACACATGTATTTCCACTTCCCAGAAACATGTGAGCTTCAGAGGATGTCAGAGAGTTCCAGCATCTGCCCCACCTGTTAAGCTTCATTCAAGTGAAATCCCTGTTGAATACTCTTTACATTCATTCAGTCCCCTCCTTCAAAACAGTGGTTCTGGGAGGACAGAATGAGAAATCATTAATCCCTTATTTTTTGTGATTGTTGGCAGCCAATAATACTCCAGTGCTGACACTCTTTGTTGCTACTTCAGTGGTCATTTCTCTGTGCTCTTGTAACTTTTTGACTGATCTTGGCTATTGAGGGACCATGTACTAGAAGTGATGACATCAAAATGGTATGGAGTCAATGATGTTTAGCTACGTGCTGACATTACTATGAGCAAATGAAGCTAATTCAAGTAAAGTGAATGGCTTCCTGACCAAACATATGGATGACCCTAAATGTAGCCAGCCAAGGATCACTCAATGTATGACCTGAATTTTCAAAAATCATCCAAGGTGGGGGGGGGGTAGAGAATTAGAGCCTGGCAGAGCTTTTTAACAAAAATCTCCCCCATTTTGGTTCTGCAGATCACCAGGGAAGCTTCTTGCATAGCAACAAGCCAGAACAACTAAGGTGGGAACGGCTGGTGGTAATACTTCTAGCACAGGTTTACTTTACTTTTGATAATTTATATACTGCCTTCCACATCACCTGGGCCACTTTACCTGGACTCTAGTAGGCTTCAATCTGTGGTCCATGGTATCTGCAGTGACATTTTCAGGCAGTGTTACGGGATCTTTCGGGAGAATTAGACAGGAAGGTGTGCACACAGCACCTGAAGGGTAAAAGAGCAGGTAATTACCTTTTGCACCTGGGCATTGTGAAGCTCTACCTAAGCCCTTCATGTTGCCTCCCACTTTGAGACTCTAAGAGGCTACAACACCAATCTTGCACTCATGATGCCTGTGATCCAAAAGCCACAGGAAGTCGTGTGCAAAGATATGAATAGTTCTAAAGTTTGGACTGCTCGGCATTTATGATACACAGCCCAAACTTCTAGGCTGCTCAATAGCCTTTGAATGAAGGTGGTGAGGTCCAAAATTCTTCTCCAGCTCAGATGAAAACCCAAATCCAATAAAAACTGCTGGCTTCCATGCCCTGCTTCTCTCTGGGCTCATCCACAATGGAGTTTAATGTGAAGCTGCTTCCATCAGTATTTGATGTATGTATTTATTTCTGCAGCATCCAGATGATGTCCTCCTCACTGAAAAGGCACTTACCTCCCCCCATCTCCAGATAATTTTGGGTTTCTCCAATCCTCCAATAATGAGATAAATCAATCAAAAATTAAAATAACATTGTTGAGTTAATCCATAGACTATTATAGCAGCAATTAATCTGAAATGTACCATCAATTAAATCACTGGTGACTCATGAACTTTTTCCTAATTCTTGAAGAAAGTGAGAGACTTGGCTTTTTGGAGGGAAGGGGAGAAGCTTTCTTCCAAGAACCTGAAAAAAGGAGGTTGCAGGAGATAAGGGGAGAAGTTCTTACCAATTCCATAGCCTTCCTCACACTTGTACTCCACTGAGTTAAGCTCTTCAGGTGGTGAACATTCCCCCTGCAGATCTTCACACAATTTAAATTCCTCTGTCCACAAGCCATCTTTAGTGCAAAGAATTGGGACCTAAAAGTACACAGGATGCAGAACTCATCACCCAGCAGACCTTCTTAAGTTTGTCTGTGGGTTGTTAACAACAACAACAACAACAACAACAACAACAACAACAACAACAACAACAACAACAACTTTATTATTTATATGCTGCCCATCTGACTGGGTCAGCCCAGTTAATACCCCCCCCCCTCAGCTAACGCAGCTCTGGACCCCTCAGTCACCCACCGTGACTCTTTTGCAACTCTGATGATAATTTTTTTTTCTTCTTCTGCAGACATTGCGATGCTGTCTTGAGCAAAAATCCAGATGAGGTGCCCAATGCAGACTGCACAGCTATCGCTGAAGCCAGAACAGCAAGAGGGATTGCTGCGATCCCTCTTGCTGTTCTGGCTTCAGCGATAGCCGCGCGAAGCCTCTTCAACAACATTGGATTCAGATTTTTTTCTTCTTGTTTTCCTCCCTGCTCCTGTTTCCACAGGCTGGACTACCCTTCTCTCTGTTTCTCTATCTAGAACAAAATAAAACCAAACTCAAGAGCAGGGGTTGGCAAGGTTTACCTCGCTTGAGCCAGTTCACTCCAGTGGAGATCCTTCCGTGGGCTGGAGCATGCACCCCTGCAATTCCCGGCGTCTGTGTTGGCGCAGATGAAATTTCTGGCACCGCTAAAGTGAGTGCCTGTGCCGCGCTGATTTAGCGCAGCACGCAGTGACTTGTCAAGCAGGTGGCTCGGTTCAGGGCTGGCTTGTGGGCCGGTTAAATGACCCCCGTGGGCCGCTTGTGGCCCATGGACCTTAGGTTGCCGACCCCTGCTCAAGAGATAGCAGCAAGCAAGGCAAAAGGAGGCAGCCAAAATGTTGAACTGTCAAATTTGCTATTTCCGCCCTTCAATGGAAATCTTAGATGCTCTGGGCTATTTAGTAGATCAGCCACTATACTGAATGATCCTTACCTTCTTATTCTGTGGGCTGCAGCTGAGAACACATTGGCTGTCAAGCTCAAAGCCATTTGTGCAGTTGTATATCCCCTCAAAGACGGGTGGGGGAGGCTTACACAACACTGGAACACAGCTACCTTCTTCCCAGAAGCCACTTTCGAGACACTGAATATTCAGGAACTTTCTAGGAGGGGAATTAAAAACACAGGAAAAGGCTGGTTATGTCATTGCATAGTGTAGCACTATTTGGAGGGGGTGTCATTCTTTGTTTTAACCTTTGCAATAGAGAGTGGTGATCAACTGGCCAGCTGCTTAAAAACTGATTGCAAAGTACTTTACTTTGGGGGGAGGGAACTGAATCTGCCATCATATTTATAGCTGTTTGACTACAGAACAGGAAGCATGAAGTGTGACCTAAGGGAGAATAAAGCCAGAATATGTTTGAAAAGGGAGAAGCAAGTGTTGCTTTTAAGCAAATGGGAACAAAAGGACGAGTCAACAGAACAGAGGGGCAAAGCAACGGCACACATTTAAAGCACATAACTTCCCCCAAAGAAACCTAGGAGCTGTAGTTTCTTCCGCACAGAGCTATAATTCCCAGCAGCCTTAATGAACAACGGTTCCCACTATTCTTTAGGAAAAGTTGTATGCTCATATCCCTCAGGCTCCCTTCCCGTGGAAGCTTGTTCAGGAACATGAATTTGCCCTGTATCTTCCCCTGTGAAGACAGGTGCAAATAACTAGTTCTGTGATCTCCTTAAACATTCTTTGACTCCCTTTTCATCCAAAGCACAACCACCTCCCTTGCTAATCTCTTGCTATGTCAGATATGTCAGTTTGTCTTTTTATTGCTGGTCTTCATGTTTCTAGCAACGTGTTCCTCAAATTTAGCCTCTCTTATTGTCCACTTGCATTCCTTACGCCAAAGTTTTCGTGTGTTTTTTTGTTCTCACTTGGACAAGACTTCCATTCTCCAAAGGAAGCCTTTTTGGCTTAAATCACTTAGTTGATTGCTTTTAAGCACACAGGCACCCTCTTGGCCTTGGGGGTACCTTCCTTGGTCTGCGACCTACATTCTAGCTGAGCTTCTAATATTGTGTGGACAGGTGGAGTCCCCCAAACCCTGGGCGGCCCCCGTGTGGAATAACGACACAAGACAACGTGCTATGGGATTAAAATTGGCCACAACTTTATTATGTTTCAGATGTGGATAGACCTTGGCTCAGGCATTGGGCGTTTATCCCTCCCAGTCACCCGCTGGGGATCTGGGGAACATCAGGGTTATCTAGTGTGTGGGGGTGGGGGGTGGGCTGGCTCTGGAGAGCATATGTTCAAGCAGAGAGAGCCCGCCCCCGTTACGCCGCCATTGCAGGGGAGAGCAATGACAATCTCTAGGTGTATAGCCAAAGCCTCCCCTCATAGCAACCCCTTTAACGGGGAACCAACTGACAATTCCCAGGTAAGATCCTCCCCCTATTGTGTGGGCAGGGTGGTCCCTCCCCCTACCTGGCTTGGTCACCTTGGCAATGCCTCCCCAGGCAGGATTGGGCAACTGGCTGAGGTAGGCAGAGACCTCCAGGTATCTCACCTGGGGAAGGCAAAGCCAAGCCTGCGCTACTGGTTCCACATAGGGTCCAGGGGGCTGTGCGCAGCCACGCAAAGGGCGCCCCCCATTTAATGTGGGGAGCGGTCATTGTGGTTTTAAACAACTCCCAAGCATTTAGGAGAGATTTGACCCTCTTGACTTTGCCTTTCAACTTTCCTTTTAACAATACCCTCATTTTACAGAAGTTTCCTCTTTTGAAGTCAAATGCAACTTTATTTATTTATTTATTTACTTATTTTCCAGCTGTCAATCTGCGCACAGTTTGAACTTGATTACACTATGTTCACTGTTCAAATCAACAACACTTGCTTCAGGTCCCAAGTGCCACTTAAGATTATGTGGCATGTGATTCAATGCCGTCTGAAAATAGCAACAGTCTGAAAAAGCCCTGGGATTCCCATATCTCAACTCAGATTCTTAGGAACTACAGTATTTTTCCATGTATAAGAAGCCCCCACGTATAAGACGATCCCTGGTGTTTTTTTTAACCCTAAATTAGGAAATCAATATTCCCTTGCTGCCGCTGAGAGAGGAGGGCACGTTCTTGTTTGTTAACTGTATTCAGTTATGAAAACCACTGAAGGGAAGATGATATGCATCACATATTTAACTCAGAATATGTTAACATTTGAGGACATATGTGCCTTTCAAGCTGAATTGTTTTCCTTTAACTTGATTTTGGAAAAACTAGATAATTTGATTTTTATTTTAAATAAGCTGCCTGCAGTAAGTAATATATCAGAACAGGCTGAAAAAGTGCTGCCTGCTGAACATTTACAGATACAAGCTGCATAGCTCATCACCCCTTCCCAAGGCTCGGGATGAGAAGATCGGTTTATTTCCACTTCATGCCAATTCTACATGTGTTCATTCATTAAGTCCATTCTATATTGTTTCCACCATCTGTGATGTTTAAAAAATCCATTCCAAAAAGTATGTATTTTGTTCTAACATATTTCTTATATTTCTTTAACTCAACATATTTTATCCTAAAATGCAAATTTAAATGCATTCTGGCACATTTTTTGAGCAGTGTATTACAAGATTCAGGGACATACACAATCCAAAAGATAGTTATGTTCTGATCTGCACTTTAATCTGAGAAGTACAGATTAGGTCGGTTTAAATAGAAATCCCCATAAATCAAATTTCCAAGACCAAAAAACCTCAGAATTAATGAAAAGTAAAGGGAAGGTAAAGGGACCCCTGACCATTAGGTCCAGTCGTGACCGACTCTGGGGTTGCGCACTCATCTCGCTCTATAGGCCGAGGGAGCCGGCGTACAGCTTCCGGGTCATGTAGCCAGCATGACTAAACCACTTCTGGCGAAGCAGAGCAGCGCACGGAAACGCCGTTTACCTTCCCGCCAGAGCGGTACCTATTTATCTACTTGCACTTTGACGTGCTTTCGAACTGCTAGGTTGGCAGGATAATGAAAAGTAGATATATATAAATTCAAGACATCTTGGCAAATCTGCTTGTCTTGCATAATTTATACCAGTCACAGAATTCAGCTTTTGTCGTTCAGAATTTGAATTTGCACAGGTGCAGAATTCTTTAGCGTGGGGTGCATTGTTTATGTCCCCAGACATCCCAGTGGAGATGGTTCCTTGCCTGCTTGAGCCTCATGCTTCCTGAGAATATCTCATTCCCACAAAGAAGCCACTGCATCCTTCCCTACAAGGCCCCCTCTCGTATTTCTCTTCAAATCCTTTGAAATCATGCAGCCAGTTACTCTGTCCCTCTCCCTCCATCCACCTAAAACTCTGCAGCTTTGAGTCTTACAACAGAGCCTCAGTCAAGTCAGTCTCTCCAGGCCTTTTGTCATTTCTGTGGCTCATCTCTGAATTCTGTCCAGCTTGTCAAATACTTCTGGTAAAGAAAAGTGAAATTTCTGCCAGAAAATACACCAAGGGCATCAAGCGGTAATAAAATAATGCTGCTTAAGTCTGAACACTTTTCAAGAAGAAATATCTGTTGAATTTATCCTTGTCAATGACTAAAAGCAACTCAAAAACTTTCTGACCAGTTGGTTATGTTGGCCATCATCACTGATGATCAGCGACAACCCATTATTATTATTTAATAATAAAAGTATCCACTCGCTGAGCCAATTATAATGCACAGTTGATCATTTTTAAGAGCAATGAGAGCCACTCTCCAGTACCATAAAATTAGCTTTAATCAATCATTGGTAGCTTTATAACTATAAATTTAACGGGAGAGGAAGAGGTGGGAGAAGCTTCTCCAGAGGGAAAAAGCCTGTTTTCCTCTTAATTCTCAATAAGGCAGCTATTCCACCTAGTCTAGGCTGAGTAACTTATGAGCCACCAAGTCTAACACTGTCCATGAGTCATGTCTATGAGGAAGGAGATCCCTTGTGTCCCTTGTGGGTTGCCATACGTGGATGATAGGTCACAGGTTCAGAAGTCTGCTCCAGCCCCAGTCATTTCAGATGAGATGTAAATTGACTAGACCAGAAAACCAAACAGCTTCTGTTCTAGCCAATCAAGCCAAAAGGTTGTTTTCTGCTGCTCCAGAGAAGTGGACGCGGAGCAATGGATCCAAACTACAAGAAAGAAGATTCCACCTAAACATTAGGAAGAGCTTCCTGACAGTAAGAGCTGTTCGACAGTGGAATTTGCTGCCAAGGAGTGTGGTGGAGTCTCCTTCTTTGGAGGTCTTTAAGCAGAGGCTTGACAACCATATGTCAGGAGTGCTCTGATGGTGTTTCCTGCTTGGCAGGGGGTTGGACTCGATGGCCCTTGTGGTCTCTTCCAACTCTCTGATTCTATGATTCTAAGTAAAACCATACACATTTTCCACTTTGCAAAGGGGAAAAGGCTACTTAAGTCCACCTGGAAATGTGCAAAGATCCTTTCAAGTTTTACAGTTTTTAAAGATTTTCAGGTATGATTCCTGTAGTCACAGGCGCTATTCAACAGGCAGCCCCAACAGCAACTGCAACACATAGGGACGTGTCTTACAACGCTATTGGTCGTACATATGAGACTTGGCTTTTTGCAAATTCTGACTGAAGCGCTATAAAATTTCACCAAACTCTTTTGGCGTAAGAGACTGGAAGAACACGAACAATGAGAATATGTACTGCAAGCAGTGGAAATTCAAAGGTACTCTCTCCAAGATTCGGTTCCTTTCTGTGGGACCAGACTAACCCCTCCCCCACTCCTTTTTTAAGCAAAAAAGATGCCAGTACTCACCATGAAGTTGCCACACTTCTGAAATCTGGGGGGGAAAGGTGCTGATCCAGTGTACTCTTGAGTACCCCCAGAAAAAAAGCCCTAGCCCCAACAACTGGATCTAAGTTGGATCATTGGTACATTTACCAGATAGCATCCTTTCCATGCCCTCATAAACTTCAGGTATCTGAAGAAGTGTGCATGCACACGAAAGCTCATACCAATAACAAACTTAGTTGGTCTCAAAGGTGCTACTGGAAGGATATTTTTTTTATTTTGTTTCTCATAAACTTAGAAACTAATAAGAACATATTCAAATCCTTTCTTACATTGTGTTCTTATTCTCTACCCCCAATCCATCAAGCACATCAAGGGGCATGGGCATAGCCAGGATTTATTTAATGGGGGCAAGCTTTATGTTGGGGGGCGAGCGAACTGAGTTATCTTAGATTACTTGATTTAGGGGGGGACAGCTTCTCCCCGCCCCCCCCGGCTATGCCCATGTCAAGGGGGGGGAATCATTCTGAGTCAGGAAACTCAACTGTGGCTTGTTTTCTTGAACCAGGGGCTCTGGGAGTACTGGAGTGAAACCAGCTGCCACCTAAACTACCCAGTTGCAAGTATTGCGGACTCATCAGACTCAGAAAGTAGAGCTAGAGAAGTTCAAAACGTTCACTTTAAAACTTCTAAACCATGGGTCGGCAAACTAAGGTCCGGGGGCCAGATCCAGCCCAATCACCTTCTAAATCCGGCCCGCAGACGATCTGGGAATCGGCGTGTTTTTACATGAGTAGAATGCGTGCTTTTATTTAAAATGCATCTCTGGGTTATTTGTGGGATATAGGAATTCATTCATCCCTCCCCAAAAAATATAGTCTGGCCCTCCACAAGTTCTGAAGGACAATGGACCGGCCCCCTGCTGAAAAAGTTTGCTGACTCCTGTTCTAAACAGTCCCCCCCCCACACACACACCACAGGAATCTGATGCAGCCACTGGTTGGCACTGTTGTTCTTTCCCAGAGCTGCTTCCATACGAATGGAAACAGTGAATGGAAACCTAGCTCCCTAAGAAACTAGAAATGTGTTTCTACACTGGCTGATTTTAATGTACCATTGGATTTATTTTGGGTTTAAAATGTTTACAGCCTTACATTAATGCATCCTTATGCTTGTATTTTGTTTGCAGACTTGGTCCAGAAAAGCAGCTTAGAAATATTTCAACTTAAAATAATATAATGAACTCTGTTATATCTGAGATCCTAGCTGAATGTTACAAACATCATTAGAAAAATAAAAGGTAAGTAAAGATGCACTCATTGGCCGATTTCCAGGATGTGTCACTTTCTAATGTATTCGCTCTTTGTCCCATTAACAACCCACCCCACACACAGAGAGAGGGAGGGAGGGAGGGAGAATACTGCAATTAAGTGTTTATTTTGGAACATACTTTCTCTGAAAATAGGCATTGTAAATGCATTGTGATACTTATCTGTGCCAAGAACTGGATTACAACATTCAGAGAAAGGTGAAATCCAAAGGATAGCTGAATTCTGGTCTGCACATTAGTCTGAGCGGACAGATCAGGTAGTTTGCATTAGGCTTTGCAAGGATCAGATTCTTCAAGCATTCCTACATACCCTGCCACTGCCCCGTTTTAAATGAATCCCGGAATGCCTCATTTAAGTCTGGCACCCTGTCTTCTGGGATCGCTTTGGCAATCATCAAAGGGGCACCTCTCAGTGGCTGCAGAGAAGGAAGAGGCGGAGATCTTGCCTACAAGTGATGCTCATCATATGGAAAGTATCTACATGTAAGCCAGGCTCTGACTCTCAAGTATTCTGAAGCTCTGGAGCCCTAGAGCTGGAAAAATCTGGAGGGGGGTGGGGCACACAAGCGATCATATAGGGAGGAGCAGGGATTCTCCAGTTCAATCACACTTGTAGCCTTCTGAGTTCAATCTTCAGGTGCCTGCAAAATATACTTGTCCTTACCTAACCCTGAAACAGAGTGTTTGTGTCTGGAGAGAAGGGAGGGGAGTTAAGTACCTGTTCACATAGCCAGCTAAGCAGCCAGTTTACTGAGAGGTACTGGGAAAGGATGAAGCAAGAGGCGGGGGGAAGAGAGAGACTTTAAAAACTTGCTCTTAACCCTCCTTTGTAACAGAGCCACAACCACTTCTTCTGATCCTACAAAACTGACATTTATTTAGGATTAGCAGCGGAGCCAAAGCAAAAATTAAACAAAAAAAATCAAGGGTTTTAAAAAAATAATCCAACATTTAAAGGGCAAAATTTGAAAGCCTCGGGAAGACATATGAGGCACTGCAAGAGGTGTGTTTGATGTGAAGGCCTCAACATCAATCTTGAAAACATCACAATCCATACAGCAGGGTGACTGGCCCTCCCCCAAGTGTGTATTAGCAGTAGCCAGGTTTAGGTGCCAAGGAAGATGGCAATAAATTAGTCCAAAAGCTTCACATTATCTGCCAATGGCAGGAGATCCAAGGATTCCAAGCAGCAGAGCAGGAAAGAGTAGAGGTATTTACTGGTAAACTGGATGGAAACAAAACTGTAGCCTTAAGGGCCAGTATCCTTATCTCTCATGTTTTCTCAGTGAAGAGCAAAAACATCAAAACAGACACCTCTCGCTCTTCACTACGAGACAGATAAACACCTCTAGTCTACAGCAATATTCCCTTCCTTCGTGGTAGACTATGGGCCGAACTAGATAATGTATGAAATGCATGCAGAGCTGACCCAAGACGTTTTGGCACCTGAGGCGAAGCACAAAATGGTACCCTCATACCCACCAGGAAAGAAGGGGTGAATAAAGATCTACATCAGGAATAAGGGGTGAATCCCCGTGAATCCTGCCACCTGAAGCAGTCACCTCACTTTGTTTGCTAGGTGGGTCAGACCTGAATGCATGGATAAATTTCAGCATCTGTGGATCAGGATTGGGGTTGTGCTGTGAGGGTTTAAAAAAAACTTTCCTCCATGCAATAGGTCTGGGGTAAATCCCCCTCCCTTTTTATGTCAGGGCTGCAACACAGGGTGAGTTAAGTCATGTTAATACAGATTAGTTACCCTTAGAGTATATTTTTTAACCTCTATTTTGGTACTTTCAATGAAGGCAGCTAAGAGTATACAACTGCTAGACTTTTCTCAATGTTTGCTAATGACCAAATTATGATTATCAAGGGTATAATTGTGTATGTATGTTTCTGAAGTAAACTGCATTAAAAAAAATCTAACAAATTGTTTTGATGTCTGAATCCTAACTGACAAACCAGACTTTTTGCTTCATTTTAGATTTCAGCATTACCCTTCCGCAGAGCTGCTCCCAGGGCAGCTAACAGATGAGTAGAACCATGAAGATGTCCTGGGTTTGTAAAATTCTTCAGCAGGGTGGGAGTTCTGCCCACAAGCTTTGCTTACTATCTCTTCCTCCCTGAAGTTTTCTCTCGTTTTGGCTAGGAAGCAGGATATAAAAAGTTTTATACTGCTGCGTTTGTGGGAGTAGAGGACCCAAACTCCGCTCAGTTTCAAGCATTTTACATTTAGGTTTCTCTTACTGTGGAGTAAAGTGGAGTCTCGCCTGCTGCAACAGGAGGAGGGCTGGGCCAAGAGGAGCAGTGGCTGAATCTTCTCTTACAGCCCTGTTCATTTTTAAAGGTTTTCTGGGTGGCGCAGGATCCACCAACCCTTTCATGTGTTCAAAATAAATCTTGCAAACTGAGCAGGCTTACTCTGCAAGCACAAACATACACGAAGAAGATGATTTTCATAATTTAGCTGGAGTGCAGCTTGTTGAGTTTACAGGGCAAAGAATTTGGGTTTAGTTGGCACAGACACTGGAATTATTTTGGTGCAAAAATATGAACAGGGCTGCATACATTTCCAGTTAATGTTGGGTGGCCTGCAGCCAAGCTACACTCTTGATCATCCTAGCTCTATCCTCATTCACCCACAGTGGCCTTTCTGAAGAATTTCCAGGTCCCACCCTGCTGATTATTTCCATTTCCATTTCCCTTCCCCACATCCACCTCTTTCTACACTTTTTATGATCTAACTTCAAATCAACTGCAATGTTTGGATAATGTGGGACCTACTGGCGGGAGAGGGATATACCAAGAAAGGAAAACAGAGGGTGAGGATAAGATCAGCCTTTGGTGCAAAGGCATGGGTGTCTGTAGCTTGCTCATGTTCTTCTTCTTATTCAGCATGACCACTGCTCTGGGCTGGCATTATGTTCACTAGAATAAGTTCATCAATGGCAAATAACGGCTGGTATAAAGGATCCTCAAGTGACAATTTGTTTACCTACTTCCAGATTCACGTGCCTCTGGCTCTGAAAGATGAATGAACCTTGAATAGGATGTGATCCTGCAAACAATATTTTTTTTATTTGGTACATCTGAGTAGGAATCAAGATGGGAGGGGGAGGGGGATTATTGCTTTGTTTTTCTTCCTATTTTTATTACATAGTTTGTCTTTTTTATATTGTGATTTTATGTTGTGAGCCCATCAGGGTGCCATCTTCCTGGTTCATCCTCTCTCCTGGACAGAGGTCAGCCTAGCCAGTTCTCCATGCCCTGGCAACTTCCTGATTGGATTACTATGGTATGTTATATGTGAGGCTCTGTCTGAAGACGTTCCAAAAGCTTTAGTTGGTTAAGAACACAGCTGCCAGGATTTTGACAGGTGTAGCAAAATCAGATCATATCTTGTTAGTGTCAAAAGAGCTGGCTGCCTACTTCTGAATCTAATTCCAAATACTATTGACTTGTTAAATCTCTCTAAACAACTTGGGACCCAGGTATATTCCACACATTAATGTGCATACAGAAAAATCACATCTGAAGTGTTCATTTGCTATATAAGGTCACCATCTGGAAACATCCTTCCAGCGCAATCCAATGTCTACTAAGAAATAGGGTCAATTGAGTTTAATAGAGCTTATAAAGTAAGTATAGAATTGCAGACATAAAAGGCGGAGAATGAAGCAGGCTTACTGTGAACAGAAACTCAAATTTATGCCACAATGAAAGCCAAATTCTGCAAACTTGTCAAGATAGCAAGTAATGCAAATTTTACTCATGCACACACTATTTTGTAATTGTGAGCATTTTTTCTATCCAAAAACAATATTGTTAGGGGAAAAAATAAATGTTGTGTTTAGAGGGTAGAGTTCTACATTAAAAAAAGAAGCTGGAGAGGTTCAGTTTTGACATTTAAAAATGATGAAGGTTAGCATAAATTCACTTATGTACTATTTTAACTGTTTCCTTACCAAAGGCAGATTTTTCATTTGGATTGTAAAAAGGGGGTGGAGAGGGAAGGACTGGATTTTCATAGCACTGGAGGATAACAGAGCTGATTCCATGAGGTAGGACAGAAAAATCAAGGCTCGAGGGAAAGGAAGAGAGGATCTGTCTGTTTTGGCTTTGCGTGGTGAGGCCCCGTGACCACCCTGTTCCCTAAGGTGCAAATAACTAGACAACACACAGCATATTTAAAAAACTTGATTATTTAGAAAACTGAAAGCAATTAAATAATTGTGGAGTTGGAAGGGACCCTGTGGACCATCTCGTCCAACCCCCTGAAATGAAGGAAAAGGCAGCTGTCCCATGCAGGGATCGAACCTGCAACCTTGGCATTATCAGCACCACGCTCTAACCAACAGAGCTATCCAGGCTGACATGCTAGTGAGTTACAGATATGAAGGTTTGGCCATAGGCACTGAGGTAAGCAACTGCACATGTCACTCCTGCCCGCCCTCTGGGAGCCAGCAAGTAGGGGCTGCCCTACGACCTAGGTCAAATCAGGGCATCCCCCAAGCGGTCCCCATTGGTGGAGTGGCATGGCCCTAGCCCCCTAACCTTACCCGTGGAGGGGCAGGCTGAGGCTACAACCTCCCCTCCAAGCAAGACTAGGCTTACCCAATGGCTATCCACCTTACAAAGTTACAAAAATACACCCCGTTTAATTTGTATACAGCCCTTCATCCAAAGAGCCCAGAGTGGTTCACAACAGAAAAATGCAAAATAAGAATACAAAATACACAATGAAACAAAAATTAAAGCGAACGAATAACGCGCGCCACCTCACACAAACACTTTTAAAAGAGAAGCCATGGAATGTTAATCAGCCAAACGCCCGATTGAAGACAGACATTTTTGCCTGTCACCTAAAGATATGCAATCAAGGTACCAGAGGAACCTCTCTGAGGAGGGCATTCCACAAATGGGGAGCCACTGCAGGAAAGGCCCTTCTCTAGACCTCCCCTGGAGATTATGCCATAACGTTTTACTGGAAGTAAGTCTTGTTAATTAAAAGTCCTCTGCAACCTGGGCTGCATTAATAGGAGTATAGCATCTAGATCAAGGGAAGTAATAGTGCCACTGTATTCTGCTCTGGTCAGACCTCACCTGGAGTACTGTGTCCAGTTCTGGGCACCACAATTCAAGAAGGGCACTGACAAACTGGAACGTGTCCAGAGGAGGGCAACCAAAATGGTCAAAGGCCTGGAAACGTTGCCTTATGAGGAACGGCTAAGGGAGCTGGGCATGTTTAGCCTGGAGAAGAGGAGGTTAAGGGGTGATATGATAGCCATGTTCAAATATATAAAAGGATGTCACATAGAGGAGGGAGAAAGGTTGTTGGACTCGATGGCCCTTGTGGTCTCTTCCAACTCTATGATTCTATGATTCTAACCTTAAAGCTGCAAAATACTATGGACAAGTCCAAGAACAGCAATTCATTCATATATATATATATATATATATATATATATATATATATATATATATATATATATATATGCTTTCGTAGATTTTCACGGGTACAGGAATGTAGGTTTTGGTGTCTTCGGGTGTCTTCCCGTGTAAGAGTTGGGGTGTCTAGGCGACGTTTCGACGAGGTCTCACTCGTCATCTTCAGGCTGGTGCTTTCGGCTTCTTGTTACTAGCTCTGTTCTAGTAACAAGAAGCCGAAAGCACCAGCCTGAAGATGACGAGTGAGACCTCGTCGAAACGTCGCCTAGACACCCCAACTCTTACACGGGAAGACACCCGAAGACACCAAAACATATATATATATATATATATATATATATATATATATATATATATATATATATAGTAACAAGAAGCCGAAAGCACCAGCCTGAAGATGACGAGTGAGACCTCGTCGAAACGTCGCCTAGACACCCCAACTCTTACACGGGAAGATACCCGAAAACACCAAAACCTGCATTCCTGTACCCGTGAAAATCTACGAAAGCATATATATATATATATATATATATATATATATATATATAGTCAACTCATATATATGAATATCTCACTTTCTTACCTTTTCTGGAAGACCAGAAGTGACCCTGGGTTGTGTCAGTGTTAGCCATACTCAAGAGTAAAACCACTAAAGTTTATTTATTTCTTGTATGTATATCCCATCTTTCCTCCAAGGAGCTCACACGGAGCATACACGGTTCTCTTCCTCCCCATCACAACATTGCTATGAGCTGAGTTAGACTGAGCTCACTGTGACCGGACCAAGAACATCTAGCAAGTTTCATGGCTGAACAGGGATTTGAACCCTCCCCTCCCAGATCCTAGTCCAACGCTCTGGCCACTACACCACAGTGGCTCGCTGGCTACCACCCATTAATTTGAATGCATCTACTCTAAGTAGAACTTAGTTGGCTATGCACTGACTCACGAGACATCATCCCATAACTCTGGCTCTAAAGGACAGCCTTTTGGATTCTATCAGCTTTTAACTCCAATCCCTTGCAAGTCAAACAGCCTTATGGTGATTTCAATTACCGTACCAGCCATTCTAAACCTTCTCTGGGCTAAGTCATGGCTTATATTACCTTCCACCTCACTCTCTAGAGAAGGTCAGAGGCTGACCTTACTTTCTCCTGCTTCCACTCCTCCACCTTGCCTTCTGCACCTGTTCCTGGACGCCAACGTTGATTGACATTTTAGCCACGAAAGCTGACTTTCACAATACACTTGTATGCTTGGGGGAAATGCCAGATCTCCCAGCAGGAGCGGGACTGGCCACCATCAAACCCACTGGCCAAGTGCAAATACTCCAGTGGCAACATCAAATCCAGCAGGTGCTCTGGTAAGACTGAAGTGCAAATGCTAAGGTGAAAGAGGCAACAGGGGAAATAGCAAAGGGAGATAATATATTTCCTTTACTCACTTCCTGGGCTTCTCCTCTGTGGTTTCCGCCACGTGGTATCCAGGCTTACACTTGTAGCGGCAGACAGAGCCCACATCATGATTCCCTTGCAAGCAGCGGGGCACCAGCAGCTTAGCATTGGGAACCGGGCGCGGAGTCTCACATTCCAGTTTGCAGTAAGCTTCCGGGAGTGACCAGAGACCATCGTCCAGGCAGGTCAGCCACTGACTCATTCCTGACTCCGAGTAAGAGAGGGAGAGGGGGGTGAAGAGAGCGAGAGAGAGAGAAGGAAAGGGAAGGGAAGGAGAAGAAGCACCCACTCAGAATTATTTGCAAAGACAAGAGCATAACTTTCTGAAGCTCCAATGCACCATCAGAGCTGCCTAAGGGTCATCAAGCAAAGCTCATCAGCATACCTTGCAGCTTTGCTGGCTTGATACAGGAGAAGAAGCATCGCTTCATGTAGGTGGTCCCTTTAGGGCAAGAGAACTCTGCATACAGGACATGTGACTGGTCTGGAAACTGGCAGTCGATGGGGTCGCAAGTCACAGACCTGTCCCAACGCCCATAGTTACAGGTCAAGAGAATTTCTTTCTGAGGGGGGAAAGAGGGGAAAGGTTGCTGTGAATTTCTACTGATTGTCGCAAAACTGATACAGCAATCTAAGAGCTGTCCTTGGCTCAGGAATCAAGCCAGAGTCCAGATGGGAACCGCCAGGAGGTTGGCTTCTGCTTCTGGGCTGGCAGGTGCCTGGTCTTGGTTTACAGCACTGACAATTGGCAGATCATGAGAGCTGCTTCCCCAAACTGACCCACATCAGTCAAAACTCCAACGCAGTGCTAGTGGCAGGCGGAAGTGAGAATCGTGCCCTGACCTCAGGCTTGCAAATGATGGGAAGTGAAAAAGTGGTTGTCAGCTAATGTGTTGTTGTGGTGGTTGTTCTTTTACAAAATGAGTTAAACTAGGGTAATTCCCTCATTTCATACAACTGCAATTTTGCGTAATTCATGTCGATTTTGGTTGTGGAAAGCCCTGCCTCCCCAACCACCCCTCTGACTCCCAAGACATCAGAATGCTGTACACTCTCAGCATATTATCACGTTCAGGAGGTTCACATTAGAAACATTTTCTTGTTAAAATAGAATCATAACTGAAAGCTGAGATTTTACAAAGCCAGCTCTTCTCCCCACTTGCTGCAATTCTGGTAACGACCAGGAGTCTTCCTGCACCAGGCATTTAATTGGGGGGGGGGGTGAGACCTATGTCAAGAGTGCCAATCCCATTGTGCACTTCTGCCCTAACTTGCCTCACTTGTGATGCTAGCAGTGCCTCCTCCTCAGCAAGGCACAAGAGCAGGAGCCCTCAAGCAGTCTTTTCTGCCAATATGTTTCCTGCTTGAGTGCCAAACATGGAAATGCTAAACGAGGCAGGTTTATTTTGCTGGTGTGTGTGTGTGTGTAAAATTAAAGCAAAAAGGATACTTTGTTTCACCCGAGAACGCAGTGTGTGCAAGAGAGGACCCAGGGCCCAATCCAAATTGCATCTGCCCACATCTGGATTAACTGGAGAGTCATATGATGGAAGAGAGACCGAGCCACCCAGATAGAACCACCTAAGGCATGCATCTTTCCAAGCCACTGACAGGCCTTCATAAATTTTGATCAAGTATCTCTTTTAATTCTTTTCAGACTGGCTTCCTTTCCCAGTGATATCCGGACTGCCCTTTCAGTGGCAGGGACTAATTCAAAAGCCTTTAACAGCCTGAATAGCAACTATTTTGGTCAAAAGGCTATGCTAAAAGACAGCAGGGTTAGGCCACTGGTTGGCTGTATCTGTTACCCAAACCACACGCCATTTTTGCCTCTGGGTTGGAGATTTGAGGGTCAGTGACCCCCGCTTTCAGGGGCTGCATGTATCACCCCAGGGGTCTCTCAGTTGCTGAAACCAACAACAGATTGTAAATAAAATGTTAAGTTTTTCACATATGGGCAGCCACTTTTCCCGATGATGAACGAATGGCACGTGATGGCACAATTCCCAGTTTAGATGCTTGGGACAACCTGTTGAATTTGTGCATCTATCGTTCTTGTGATTTGATCTGAATAAAAATCAGTCAAAGAAGGAGGCAGCATCCATCACCGGTCATTTCCTGCTGGACCACATTAATGATCGTAATACTTAGTATCTATCTAACCCTTTAAAAGTATTTCATATGTTTTATTTCTATAATCTGTTGATAGGTCATTTTATTATCATCATCCCATTAATGCAAATTGGATAGCACCGTGGATAACAGAAAGTAGCTTGCCAAACCTATCTGGCAAGTTCACGAGAGAAGCAAATTATGAACCAGACACTTCCTACCTAGCTCCCAGCAAGGTTTCTTAGCTATTGTACTATAATGGGTCTATTAAACTCCTCAGAAAGCCCACTAGCTGACTCAGTGTTACATCAGAGATCAATTTGGCCTAAAACACGACTAGATTATGTGGCAAAAGAACCATAGTCTGGCACAAAGGAAACTGAAGTTTCTGCATTCAAAGTAAATTCTGCAAATAGTTATCATTTGCAGGAAGTTCATTTCTTTCCACCCCAATATTTCGGTCTCGCCTTTTTTTCTTTTCTTTTCTTTGCCAAACATTAAAATATTTTTGGCAGGGAGCAATGTGGTAACTGGAGAAAAAGAATGGGAAAGTGAGAGAGAACAGGGGTCACTCAAAGGCAGCAATCATAACTGGAGACCATTCGAAAAAGCACATGAAGCTACAATGATAAGCTTCATGCAGGTCTTCAAGCCTATCTTTACAACCATAAAGTCCACACATTTTTGTTTCCTTCATCACAGCCACCACCTGTGAAACATTGCCACAAGACCCCTTTGTACTGTACAACGTACCGTATTTTTCGCTCTATAAGACGCACCAGACCTAATTTTTGGAGGAGGAAAACAAGAAAAAAAATATTCTGAATCTCAGAAGCCAGAACAGCAGTGAAAGCAGCAATCCCTCTTGCTGTTCTGGCTTCTGGGATAGCTGCACAGCCTGCATTCGCTCCATAAGATGCACACACATTTCCCCTTACTTTTTAGGAGGGAAAAAGTGAGTCTTATAGAGCAAAAAATACGGTATCTACTGAGTACACTGGGAAAGATAAATAACTGGTGGGATTGCAGTGGCAAGGCCTCTCTGGAAGCCCCATCTACCCTCTTGCTGAAGCATGCCTGCAATAACATCACAACCCCATGTACCCACCTGTCCTGGGCGCAGCAGCTGCCCATGGCTGGCGTGGAGGACAAAGCCCTTTTCGCAGGCAACAGCACACTCCATATGCCCCTGGCTGCTGGGACTGCAGTTGACAGCAGCAGCATGATGGATAAATGGCTGCACACAGCTGCCAACCTCTCCACAGGTGTGTTGGGTGCAGCTGCGGAGAGAAAGGGAGGAGAATCAAAATGCAGCTTCCTGTATTGCAAGGTGGGACCGCATCCTCCTCTTAGCACTGTGACAAAACAAGCTTGACACAAGGGAACGCAGAGTGTCACCCATACAACCCTAGCATCAACCGTATTTTTAATCTGAATTTCCAGAACCCCCTCGGTGTGGCATCAAAGAAGGAGGAGAAGTGAGAACATGAGGCTTTTCTCCCCTTGGAGCAGCCTGGCAGAATTAACAGATCCAGGATCCTTAACTATGTTGTTCAGTTTTTTGGCAAGAAACAGCTGAAGATTCTGTTACACACAGGGAGGGGTTACTTGAGACAAAAGGTGATCGAGTCTCTGCCTGCCACTGGTAGGAAGTGATAATGGCATAAGGCTGATTCCAGAGGGCAGAAGCAGATGTCCAAGATGCTCATAGAAGTTTCTTATCTCAAGTTAGAGAGGGATGTCTTAGAAACATAGGTGAATATGCCACAGAACCATCACCACAGAGTAGAAGAAGAGTTTGGATTTGATATCCCACTTTGTGGTTCGAGGACCCGACCCAGGCGAAGTGAAATAAAGACACAGGGACACGTGATATAAGGTTAATGGGCTAGAAAAGGCCACAACTTTATTGGTTACAGCAATTAAAAGGTATTGGCTTAGGCATTGGATCGAAACAAGTGGGTTATTCACCAGTAGGTGGAGCCTGTTGATGCTAATCCAACTATAGGCTCACCCCTGCTGTCACCGAGGGTCGTGCCAAGGCCTCCCGCCAAGCAGGCATCGGACGGAATACACGACCCCCAGATTCCTTTAACGGAATACCCCTAAAAATTGAAGGCATAGGCGATGGCCACACCTAGCACTTCCACACACCGCAACACATTATTCCAATGCCTGACCTACCCACCAATACCACAAAAGTTGTGACGATTGCTACGAGGTAGGCGAAAAAAACAAAAAGCCTAGTGCCAAATGGAAAAACTCCTACCAGGCCCCCCAGGCAACCAGGGTGACCAACCTAAGGTCCATAGCAAGGCCAAAATCCTAAGCCCTAACTAAAAGGGAGTGGAGGGTGGGTGACTCGGGATAAACGAAGGAAGAATGGGGCCGGGGAAGGCTGGCGCTGCAGCAAAATGCTGCTGAACACGCCCCCTCCGTGGCTCCTGGTTGGATGGCCACCGAGGGGGCGTGAGCGCCAACCAGGTGAGCGGGCGGGCAGGGGGCCACGCCCCCTGCTAGCCGGAGCTCGAACCACAACCCCTCCCCTCCCTTTCAGGGAGGAGAGTCTTTATCAGTACCCTAAGGAGTCTCAAAGCGGCTAACATTCTCCTTTCCCTTCCTCCCCCACAACAAACACTCTGTGAGGTGAGTGGGGCAGAGAGACTTCCGAGAAGTGTGACTAGCCCAGGGTCACCCAGCAGCTGCATGTGGAGGAGCAGGGAATCGAACCTGGTTCACCAGATTACGAGTCCACCGCTCTTAACCACTACACCACACTGGCTCTAGTATTTTAAGTCCATACCATATTTGCATAATAGATGAGTGGTGCCCCAGGTGGAGAGAAGGACATTATCCTGATGGAATGCAAAAGGCTATTGATTAAGTTACTGGCAGATGTGTAGGTTTGGCCAGCCAAACAGAAGGAAGTTCCACATGATCAAGTCTAATTAATGACAGGATAGAGTTGTGTACTTGTGCCAGCAGCTGGCAAAGGCCTTAGGTCCCAGATTAGGCATCAGGATACAACTAAATTTATGCCCTCCCCTTTCACTAACAGCAGATCCCTTTCAGATCCCTTTCACTGACAGCAGTCAGCCTGCACCAAAATACATTTTCTCTTTGTGCTTGCAAAGAGCCCACACTCATTGCAGTGTCACCTGTAGAGCAGAGCTAAGAGCCAATGAGTTCTGGAACATGTGCTGAGTGCCAGCTGAACTAAGCACCTCAGTAAACACTAACTTCATTTCAGAATTTAATGAACCGCTGCTCAAGCGCCAATAATGTACGTCTCTCCCAGCTCCCTCAAACTCCACATTTCTTCCTAATGTTTAGTGCAAGTTGTATACAAGTTATATGTGACACAGGGCATTCTTTCTGTGATTTAGTTTTGGCTGGTGGGTTCACAGTGTGTGATTACTCCAACACTTTTTTATATCAAATGTGCTGATTCTGTGCCCTCCCTCCACCAATACCCCATGCCCTGCTGGCAAGTTATTCCCCGAGGGCGCTGCCCATGAGAGACTATACTGGTATCCTTTAACTTTCAATCCCTTATTTGCATATGTGGACCTGAGTGAAAACTATCTACGGTATCTCCCTGCTGGCCCAGGGTGAGAACTTCAGTACATAACATGCTGGGCTCACGCTGCACAACCAGCAGGGCCTGATCTCAATGAGCGAGCAAGTCTACACAGGTAACCTGGTCCTAAGTTGTTATAGGAAAGGACTTAAATTTTGATGGACCAAGCCTGTATTACTTTACGTTAAACCACTTATCATAACTTACTGATTTAAGCCAGAGATGCCAACTTCTAAATACCAGGGGGTCAGGTGGGAGGATGATTCTGTTCTTTCGAATCATGGAATTGTATTTTGCTACATAAATTTACAAGATGGTGGCGTGAAGCCTTTTCTCTAAGTCAGGGGTAGTCAACCTTTTTATACCTACCATCCCCAATGCATCTTTCTTGATGGTAAAATTTCCTTACCGCCCACCAGTGCTCAATGGAAGAAGGAGTCAGCTAGTGACGTAGAAGTCCCTACTGCCCACCTAGAATCCTGAAACGGCCACTAGTGGGCAGTAGGGACCTATGTCACGACTCAATTGAATTGTTATTTTGGAAGCTTAACTATAGTTTGGAGACAAACCATGGTTTGCAACTGGCCAGAATTGTAACTGCGCTTTGACGTGCATTTGCAAACGGTTGATTGTGCAGACTAGTTTTGAGTGATGACTCAATTAACAATTACCAAAATGGCCACCACAAAGATGAGAGGAAGTAGTGCCTGCTGTACACCTGATAACTGAAAGAACAGGTGTGTGTGTTTTTTTAAAAAAGTTATTTTTAATACAAATTATTATAAAAGTAAAAAAACACTATCTTAGTAGCAATATTCTTTCTTCTCTGTCACACGGGAAGGAATACAGCTTCTAATATGCTAGTTATGATGTTTGCATAATCTAAAAGTAATTGGTCTTGACTTGCTGTTATGAGGGACAATAGAGAGCACCACCACCCGGAAAACAGAAGAAGAGGAAGTTCTGAAGGAGGGAAGCAGCCGGGGACCTGCACAGAATCAGCTTAGCAATGGACAGCCACGATGGAGCCCCCCTGGATCCAAACCATATGTGTAGAAAGAGCATTGCCAAGACTAGTAGTCCAACACTGAAAAGGAACAGACTGTTTTGAAAGGGTTTCCTTTTGGGGGAGGGGGAGAGGCAAGGACAAGTGAAAATGGCAAGAAAAGGGACCGCAAGACAAAATATTTCTTTTCTCCCTACACGCAGACATGTTTATGAAGTGAGAAATGGTTTTAGGGCAGCTGCTAAAAATTCTTTCACTAGCTTAGATTTCCATTTGCTTCTTTTTAATATATATTTTACAAGCACATGTGTTTGTCAAATCGTTGAGCTTCTGGGGACTTCAACAAGGATCAAATGCAATACAGATCTCCCCCTCCCACCCACACTTCCTCAAGACTCCATTACTGCAATGAGCTCTTCGTGAGGCTACGCTTGGGCCTAGTCTGGAGGCCGCAGCTAGACGGTGGATGGGGGACAGACGATTACCAGCACTGAACTCCAGTGCTCAAAAGCATGCACTGGCTGCTCATATGCTACTGGGCCATGTTCAAGGTCTTGTATTAACTTACAAGGAGCCAGTGTGGTGTAGTGGTTAAGAGCGGTAGACTCGTAATCTGGTGAACTGGGTTCGCTTCCCCATTCCTCCACATGCAGCTGCTGGGTGACCTTGGGCTAGTCCCACATCTCTGATGTCTCTCAGCCCCACTCACCTCACAGTGTGTTAGTTGTGGGGGAGGAAGGGAAAGGAGATTGTTAATAATAATAATAATAATAATTTATTATTTATACCCCGCCCATCTGGCTAAGTTTCTCCAGCCACTCTGGGCTCTTGTTAGCTGCTTTGAGACTCCTTCGGGTAGTGATAAAGCGGGATATCAAATCCAAACACATCTTCTTAACTAACCCCTCCTCTCGCTGACTAATCCCTGATGTATTCAGGGGAGTCACTGTTGGTTCCATGGCTCAGATGCCCAGCTTGTATCCACCAGGACCCATGCATTTAGGCTCAGCAAGAGAGGGGAGAATTGCATCTGGCAACCTGAAAAGCTTGCGCTGACAGACCAATGGCCATAGCACTACACTGACTTCCTCTCCAGGTGTGGGGCAGGAGAAGGATGTGGCTCCCTGCCAAAAGCAGGGTTTGAGGGCACTGCTAATCAGCTGAGCTTGCAAAGTCCTGTGCCTTTGCCTACATGGTTTAATTTCAAGGCCAAGGAAGTGGGGTTTGCAGGTGCTGCCAGAAAGTGGCACTTGCCTGTGTACCTTTGCCTGTGCCATTTGGCTTCAAGCACAGGTGGTACTGTGGTCTAAACCACTGAGCCTCTTGGGCTTGCCAATTGGAAGGTCGGTGGTTTGAATCCCCACGGCAGGGTGAGCTCCCGTTGCTCGGTCCCTGCTCCTGCCAACCTAGCAGTTCGAAAGCACACCAGTGTGAGTAGATAAATAGGTACTGCTGTGGCGGGAAGGTAGACGGCGTTTCCGTGCACTCTGGCACTTATCATGGTGACACGTTGCGCCAGAAGTGGTTCAGTCATGCTGGCCATGTGACCTGGATGTTTGTCTGTGGATAAACACCGGCTCCCTTGGCCTCAAAAGTGAAATGAGCACTGCACCCCATAGTTACCTTTGACTGGACATTACCGTCCAGGGGTCCTTTACTTTTACCTAGATCTCAGGGTAAAGGGAGGTAAAGGGACCCCTGACCATTAGGTCCAGTCGTGACTGACTCTAGGGTTGCAGTGCTCGTCTCGCTTTATTGGCCAAGGGAGCCGGCGTACAGCTTCTGGGTCATGTGGCCAGCATGACTAAGCCGCTTCTGGTGAACCAGAGCACCGCACGGAAACGCCGTTTACCTTCCCGCCAGAGTGGTACCTATTTATCTACTTGCACTTTGGCGTGCTTTCGAACTGCTAGGTTGGCAGGAGCAGGGACCGAGCAATGGGAGCTCACCCCGTCGCGGGGATTCGAACTGCTGACCTTCTGATTGGCAAGCCCTAGGCTCTGTGGTTTAACCCACAGCGCCACCCACGTCCCTTGATCTCAGGGTGCTTCACAACATAAAATCACAATATAAAAAACAGAAAATACAGAATGAAAAGAAAAACAAAGCAAACCCCTCTTTCACAATACATTTCAAAAGGGCATAGGATGTCAACCAGTCAAAGGCCTGGTTAAAGAGGAATGTTTTTGCCTAAAGGTGTATCACAAAGGTGCCGGCCAAAGCTTCTTGAGGAGAGCATTCTACAAATGTACTGCACACTTTCTTTTACCATACCTGCTCTGATTATATGTGTCTGGAATTTTGAATACCCCATTAACACTGGGGTTCTTTTATATGGGACATATATATGTTGTGGCAGTGACAAAGAGGTTTTCTTTCAAGTAAGTGCTGGTCTCCACAGCTTCACTTAAAAAAAAAAAGCTTTTAAACTCCCACTGAGCATGTCCAAACACTGGACACTCCCAAAGTGGCTCTATAGTTCCCCTTGTTTACATTTTTGGTTTACTTACAGCATCTTTGGCATGTGCCTGAAATACATAATGACCAAAGAGTCTCCAAATTGTGTTTTGCAAGCTAAGTGAGTTCTTTTATACAAATTTTAAAGTGCAAGCTGTAGCCCTCCATGAGCGCCCGCTGTTCTCTGAGTGAAACCGAACCTAGTTGGGCTTCATGGAATTTCCCAGGTATCAGGGAAGAGGGGACACAAAGGCTATTTATTTTTCATTCCAAGCATCTGTTCCCACTTCTGCTTTGGGAGCATGGGCTTCTAATCCCCCATTCCAGAGTGACTTCCTCTGCAACAAGCTTTACAAAAAGGGTTGTGTGGTACAGTGGTGCCTCGCAAGACGAAAAGAATCCGTTCTGTGATTCTCTTCGTCTAGCGGTTTTTTCATCTTGCAAAGCAAGCCCATTGAAGGATTAGCGGATTAGCGCTATTAGCGGCTTTTAGAGGCTTTTAGAGGCTTATCTGCTGATCAGATCAGCTGATAAGCGGCTTAGCGCTATTAGCAGCTTTTAGAGGCTTTTAGCGGCTTATCTGCTGATCGGATCAGCTGATAAGCGGCTTAGCGGCTTAGAAAAAAGGGGGGGGGAACCAGCAGGAACTCGCAAGACATTGTCGTCTTGCGAAGCAAGCCCATAGGAGATTTGTTTTGCGAAGCACCTCCAAAACGGAAAACTCTTTCGTCTAGCGAGTTTTCCATCTTGCGAGGCATTTGTCTTGCGGGGCACCACTGTACAAAGAAGCCATGAATGGGTAAAGGGGAATAAGCACTGACCAAGACTGCATGCAGTGAAAATAAATCCCCTTTACTCCAGTTGCAGAGCAGCCTGCAGCTGAACCACAATCCATGTGATCTTGCCCCAAATGGATGTGATCTTGCCCAAAAATAGCACCAACGGCAGCGCTGCTTCTCTGCCATTGGCAGAGGGGGTGGGGCAGGTGGGGCACCTGTGGAAGTGCCACCCGAGGGGTTTCTGCAGTTCCCTCCCTCATCGTTATATGGTGCAGTTTTCCTGTTGTCTTCTGTACCCAGCACGAACTCTAAAGCTCTTGATGGCCTGATTGCACCATGCTTTTCTGCTATTGTATTCCAATATGCTCCTGGTGGTCCCCCCCACACCTTTATCAACTCAAGTTGCCCCAAAGTTTCCTGCTCTCTTAAAAAAACACTCTGCTGTTGTCTCTTATGCCTTCTGGAACATGAAGTTAGTACTTCTCCCTCACCTCTGACTTAATCCCTCAGCCCCTTCTTACACACTTACCCTGGATTTGCCCACAGGACAGAGCAGCTCCTGATGGCTACTCTCCACTTTCTCAGCAAGGGAATAAAATAGCAGTGCAATCCTAACCATGTCTACTTGGAAGAAAGTCTTACTGAATTCAGAGGGGCTTGCTTCTTGCCAATCCAAGGCAAGGAGCGTCAGGATTACAGCCTTAAGCAACTGTCTCTTTGCAGGGGTTTGACGTGACAATACCAAATCCTGAAGAGTTACCTGAGTCTCTGGCGGCCATGCCCCTCGTGCTCTGGGAGGCAGTTGCTCGGGTTGGGAGGGTCTGGTGGCGAACGTGTCCGCAAGGCCACCGCAGAGATGCCCACGGAGAGGGAGGAGAAGTTGAGCAGGGCGGATGTGATTTGGCGGAAGGAAACGTTGTCACTTAAGTTGATGACCAGTGGATTCTGCTGGCACGACAGCTCATACGTTGCTAAAGGTGATTAAGGAACAAAGTAACTTTGGGTCCCTGTGAAGTCCCTCTAAATTAGAGAAGATAAGCCCTCTGAGTCTCTCCTCCGACTGGATTGAGATTTGTCTCTATTTCCCAGGAAAAATAGGTGAAACCTGGAAACACCTCAAAGCCAAGCCAAGGGTTCAGAGTGATGCCACATACACCCTGCCATTCTCCTTGGCCAACTTCCACTGCCTCACAGTGGCCAAACACTTGCCCCTTCCCCTTCCCTTCATTCAATGGTGAAGGGAACAGTGATAAAAGCACAGGAGGAGGAAAGAGAAGGAAGCAGCATGCAGAGAGGTCCCTAAAGACATCCAGCACAGTACCAATCTTTCTCCACAACATGTAGCTGCAAGGGAGTTCAGTATGTTTTGTGTCACACATGGGCAACAGTAAGGCCCAAAGGCCATGCCAGCGCCCCACAAGAAACTAGTATGTGATTTTAGAAAACACACCAGGATCTTCTGCTATGAAACAGGGCTTGGGCAGCAGAGCTTCACAGCTTCCTCAGTCGACACGCAACTGTGGGAAGAGTTCCAAGGCAAGTAGGAAGTCTGAAAACCACTGTTCTGAAGGAATGCAATGCCCTGTCAACAAAGTAGCAAGTAATATAGCGCATTTGTGAAAACCCTTCTTCTCTATGAAGCAATTTATACAGGCAGGGGCACAGTGAGGGCTATGCTGTTTCAGACTACAGGTAGGGCTCCAATGTTTCAATGCTCCCCTCCCTACACACATTTTTAAAACTCCATAACTCTACAAAGCTATCAAGAAAAGCGTTCTAGGCTAAACTCTTCCCAGGCAAGCTAGTTCTTTATGTGCAAGGGGTCTCGGTGGGAAGCAGCCAGACGTTCAAGCCACCACAGGTGGTCTGAAAGGAGGCAGCACAGCAACAGACACATCTGACTCGTGGTTTTGCTTTCCACTGAATTGTACACACATATTTCTTTCTTCCCAGCTCCATTGTGGTCTCTGGTCAAACAGGTTTTGCAGGTCTTATAAAAAACACTTTAAAAACTATTTAACAGAGGCAAAAACAGAATTAACGTATACATCATAAGCAATGATTCTGCTGCCAAACCGCCTACAGCTCCCAGGGAGTGAGGGGAGGGTGGAAATAAACAACACTCCTGTCTGTCTGAAGTCCACTAAAATAACCTTGCTCTTTACAAGAAGGAAATGGTAAAAATGGCAAATAAATGTTAGAACCTAATGACACACAAGAACCTGGATAAAAACCAAACTCACTGATTGCACACTCACCAAGGAAGTGGCTGTGCCCACTGATGTCACCCAGCTGAACTGTCACAGTAGACTTAGGCTGGTCATCCATGGTAGTGCCATCGGACACCAGGAAAACAAAGAGTGAGGTAGCTATGCTGGGTCTGTTGAAGCACACCTGGGCTCCAGGATACCGCAAAGGAGGAGTGCATTATGGAGTGTGGGGGAAAAACAGGTACGTTACATAGATAGGTAAACAAGCAGAAACCCTCCCCTACTGTATTCCTCACCCCAACTGGCACTGGCCAGCAACCCTGAAGTTCTTCTTTGTTCCACTTGGCTCATTTGCTCTCTGGGTTGTCTTCTGAAAGATCCCTTAAGCAGGGCTGGTGCTCTTCTATGGGGAACTTGGCACATACTCTGCTACTACATGGCAACCCCCGCTCTTCCTCAAGAAAGCCCAACTAATAAAGGACCGCATACAGTACAGTGATATGTAATCAATTAGATTTTAAGGTAAGTGATGCATCGTTTCAGGCAACTGAAACTTATTACAGGGCAACACTTCCTGTATTGGTAAATGGACAAGCCCAGCTGGTCACAGATCATTCTAAGAATCCCCTAAATTTTAAACATCAACAAGCTGTAGTGTCTTCATCTGATGCTCACGAAGCTGTTTGCCAAAATCCATCTTTTCCATTTCAACTCTGCAGCAGTATCAGTGAACACTTCAAGGTTATCAAGACCCCCATCTCTGAACCAAAGAGGAAAGGAAATGGGCCGCGTGTCCACAGAATCACCTTCACCTTTGGGCGGGGGGAACTGAATCCCTATTTTATCTCATGCAGGTGGTTGAGCACTTCTTGCCATCTCTTGGTCATTTTTTAAAAGAAATGCACAATTGTTGTTGTTGTTGTTACTGCTGCTGTTGTTGTTTAGTTCAACAACAAATTCCCCAATCCATAAATTCTGCCGGTTCTCAGTAAACAAGGTAACTAGGGCATTCACACCAGTTAGTGTAACTTAGCTATTCTCTTAATAAATTTATCCGACTGCTTTATTAGATTTTAAGCATAAACATCATCAACAGAACTGGTAACAGTTATTTGATACTTTGCTACACAATGGTAACGATTCTGTATTCACTGCGGAATAGTCCAGTGGTAGAACAGGAAATGATCTATTGACTTACTGCAAAACAGAGGGCAGAAGAAGAGACATGGAAACTTTGAGAAGTTCTGTTCCATGAGCCTTGCCAGGTCCTGCCTGATTCACCCCTTCCATCCTTAGGGCACTTACTGCCTTCACTTGTTTCAACTTACTGTCCCAACAGAGAAAAATGGTACAAATCTGTGGAACACTTCCTCCCTACGAGGCCACAATGACCAACCATTCTGAATAATTTGGGGGTCTCCGGAACCTCAACTATATCCAAGCTTTAGCATTCGTGAGGGTTCAGTAGGAACCCTTGTGAAGGTCCAGCCTCTTTCTAGGCAAGCAAGAGGATGGCCATGAACCCTAGTTGGAACCTGCCAAGATCCCATAAGAGGTTGCTCAAATGAGTAGGTTCACGGCACTCTAATCTTCCTCAGATGCAACAGCAAACCATAGTTTTGTCAAATTGGGAAATAATTATTATGCTGTTTATGTCAGAGGGAGAGGGAGAATGCAAGCACATTCCTGATCCTGTAAATCAGCCTTTCCCAACCTTGGGTTTCCAGATGTTGTTGAACTACCACACGCATCATCCACAGCCAACAGGAGAATCAGTCAGGGATGGTGGAAGTGGTAGTCCAATAACATCTGGGAACCCAGGGTTGAGAGAGGCTGCCTGTTGTCTAAATGCAGCCCGCCTCTGTCTTCTCTACCGAATCTACTTCCCCCACTTCTCAAAATTCAGCATCACAGCCCAAAGCCATTTTCTTTTAGATTTACCTAGGCATTTCAATAGATTTTACTGATTCACAGCACAGTCCTATCCACATGCCCAATGAATGTTCTACTGGCTTCAACACAGACTAAGTTGCAAGCCCTGCTGAGTTCAACAGAACCTACTTCCAGTTAAATATCTGCAGGGTTCTGCTGTTAATGGAACAAGTTTTAATCCATTTGAAGAGTTTTATCTGCTGTTTTCTTGTTTCAGTTTGCATTTGTTTTATGTTGCAGCACAGCACCCTGAAATCTAATATGACGGAAGGGTGATATAAAGTGTTTTAACATAAAATAAAGGGAGGTGAGGCGAGGGGAAGAAACAGACATTTTTATTGCTTGGCCATAAATTTATGGATGGAAAATAATAAAGTATGCAAGCAGTGCCAAAAGTGAGAGTTTTTAATATAAACATCCATGGATGAAGGGAGCCGACCATGAAATGTAATAAAACTAGAACGTGCTTTAATCTCTGGTGAAGAGTGGAACGCAAACCTCCCGCAAGTTCTGCAGAAAGGGAGCATTCTCCTTTGTTACTGCCCCCAAGGAGCGAATGCCGGGAAGCTGCTCCATCACGTTCACTGCTGAGACAAGCAGGAGAGATTGGGGTGCGGGTGGGCAGGTCATGACATAAGGAAAGAGAAACAAGCAAAGAGGCAAGATGTGTTGACAGTCAGCAGCTTTGACTATTTGGGCCTCATTTGAATATTTTTAAATATTTTGGTGGCATAATCATAATGCTGGCTTTTTCACTTTTAATACCATTATGATATAGTTTTGCTGCTTTGTAAGGGTTTTTTAAAAAGTTTATTTTATTATATGCTGTGGTTGCAAATTGCTTTAGGAAGGCTTGTCATGAAAAGCAGTACACAAATGTATTAAATAAATTAGGGAAAAAATAAATAGATATCATTCTTTTTAATGGTTTGGACACATTTACAGAAGGTTGGATTTATTAATGGCCATTAGATTTGACAGCTGACTAGAAAGACAGCTTGCCTATCTGTACCAAATGTGCTTCCCATGGTCATATATTTGGGTACTGCACTGTGAAGTCCATAAAACTCAGGTGTAAATACGTGCAAATAAGGACACGTCTTAAGGACACTACAGTCTCTGTCATGCCTCATTCCAAAGGAACACAAATGCTGCTTGGGTGCCAGACCCCTGGAATCTTCCTACTGCTCAGCAGAGACTGGGGTGTCTGGTGACAGCACCTTCCCATCTCCAAAACTTTTTAGAGCTCCTCACTTTGTGTAGAGGGAGAGCTAATCTCACTTGCATGTGGCCTAGGGGAGAGGGGAGACTGCCTTCCCACCCAGTGCCTTCTGCCTAAATGTAAAAAGGCCCACAAGGTGGCTTCCCAAGAAATAAAGAAAACAATAAAAACTGAAACCAAGTGAAAACAGCAGTGCCTGGTGAGGTCAATAATGAAGGCACCTGAAGAACATGTCTAGGTAGGGCATTCTACAGTAGGGGAATCAGATCCTTCACTGGTTGTCTTACCACGTGGGCAAGTTTTTACTGGAAAAGCTGGCCCTCCCAAGATCCTGATCTCAGACTCTTACAGGTCAAAAAATTGTGCTTGACCATGAAGCAAGAAGATCTTTTGTGACTGTTACAATATGTTTACCATAGTGAAGCCCAGTGAATGACCTGGTTACCATGTTCTGAATCAGCTGAAGTTTCTGAATGGATTTTATAACCAGAATCTTACTAGAGAATGGATAACTGTGACATGATTGTGTTTATGCAGAGAAGGTCCCAGTCAGTGGGCTACTGAGAAGACGCTAGATGTTATTTAGCAAAGATAGGTGTGTGCCAAGCCTTCAGGATGTCAACACCACGCTGCAACAACTGAAACTCATATGAGAGAAAAGAACAGGTCTAGTACATCCTGTACTTTATCCAAAGTTACATCCAAGTTGGAGCAGATTTGAGTGGTTTTATCCCTGGAGCTCTCATTGCATGGCATTTGTGCAGACACAACTGTAGTGGTGAAGTAAGCTTTCTTTGTCAATACAAGACTAGGCCCCAAAGCAGACTCGAGTATGCATTTGACAGACTCATCCTGGTTCTTTCCCCACTGGCGTTCCAGCCACTGTCCCTGTTCTGTCCATCATGCCACAGAGAACATAACTGTGGGAAAGAATGCCTAGAGATAACTTTGTTTACCGCATGGGTCATCAGTCAGAACTTTGGCAAACTTCTAGCCATGCCAGCAGGAAAATCCCCTAGGGCTATCTGGAAATTTCAAGCTTCCTCAGCTACATGGCAAGCCACGTGAGAGAGGTTCTTGCTTCAAACACCACAGGGCCTGATACCAGTGTGTGAAAATTGGGATCTGAAGGCACTAAGTCTAACCTCCAAGATTCACTTCTGGGAACTGCTGCGGAAAGGAAAATCTCAAGTAAATCTGGAAGGTCCTGCTCAGACCAAACATCTGTAGGATTTTTGAGTTTCTGTGAGACTGGCAAAATGTGCAGAGCACTAGAATAAAACCTTGTGAGGGTTCAGCAAATCCCCACTTTTGGGAAACTGTACATATTATCTGCCACATCCTCTCTATGTACCCTTGATACTCTGAGTGCCCAAAGCACTTACTTTTAGCCAAACTCTATCGTCCAAGAGCATTTTCTCCCTGTCCGCATCTTGAAGGGCACCGTGACTGGTACAAGGGAACCAAGCCGCATGGGGGTGATGCTCCAGTGTGTCCTGGGGGTGAGGCTTGCACACCTGGAAAGGAGGGGTTTTCAGAGCCGGGAGAGGGGGGGGTTGGGAAAGGAAAATAAATTTCAGTCACATTAGAACCAGGGAAATCAGAAACACACAAGTGAAGCTCAGCACAAAACAGTCCCTTAATTGTACCACCAAGTTTGTCGGCAATGAAAAGGGGTGAGGGCATAAAATTCTCCAGTAGTTTAAGTTCTCTTACCACCACTTTTGGTAGTAGCTGTCACTTTCCCCACATGGTCTCTTGGAACAATGCATCTTGTGAGATGGCAAGAATAAAAAAAAAATTAAGGGGGGGGGGAAGCCTATTAAGAGAAATCCTGCTTAGCCCACATCCAGCTTCCCAGAATTCCCTTTGAATGTTTTCATTTTCTGTTAGCCATGGCTGCAACTAACTGGGGTCCAGAGACCTTCCACTTGAGCGTACAAAGCCATATTTTATTCAATCAAACTTCAGCTCCTTTAGCCCAGTACTATCAGCCTGGTGGTAGCTTTCTATGGCTCAGCCCTCACTGAGATGGTAAACCCACACCTGGGCTATACCACTTTGGATTGCTAAAAAAAAGGGGGGGCTCACATCATTGAATCTTCCACCATACAAAAACCTTCACAGAGGACATAAGCCTATCAGGAAGAAAATGAGAGTAGAACCTGGCTGCCTAACATCTAGTTTTCCGGGTGGCAGGAATGTTGTTGTTTTTTATGGCAGAGTCTCCATAAAAGCATGCAAGTCTCCACCTGGTCTCTGAAGCAATAATGGCAAGACACAGGTTGCCCAGGACAAAGTTCATTGCCAGCATTTTGAGATCCTTTAACTGGGGGTGCCTGCAAATTGTGTGCTCTGCCACTGGCTCTATAAGCCTTACCCTCACTTCTAAGAGAGAAACGGGGAAGATCTTCATGACTGCCAAGAACAGACACAGAGGTAGAAGTTCAGGAATGGCTGAAGGTAGGCCTCCCCCATAGACCTCAGTATCTATAGTTGAAAGGTATGCATGTGGGGTTGGAACTTATCCACTGATGTTGCCAGTAAAGTTCAGTTCATCCCAGTTCAGAGCAGAATCAATAGCTGGCAGACTTGGGAAGATCACAGAGGTTTGGGACATGTTCTTCTTCCAGGAATAACATAAGGGCTTGAATATGAAATAAAAATTCCCCTCACCCTCACAAGAGGTTCTCCTGTCACCAGGGAAACTGGGCATGCCTTCTGGTCCTGGTGGGAGGCATAAGCCTCTGATGCCCATTGATCCACGTACTCTTTGGGGGTGTAGAGACCACAATCCACAATGCTGCTGCTTTTCTCAAACGGCTCACAAATGCCGTCGCCATCAGATACATAGCACAGGCTTGGCTCTCCTGCAAATTTGAAAGAACAGCTAAGATGGTGCATTTGCAAATTTATTTTGTGTTATAAAAACACTCATGATACTTTTGTATTCAACATAAGAACAATTCACTAACATATATGCATTTGCCTGCACTCTTTCACTTCTCCCTATAACAGAAATTAGTATCTCCTGGTTTAGAAGACATCTGAAGGCAGCCCTGTTTAGGGAAGCTTTTAATGTTTAATAGATTATTGTATTTTAGTGTTTGGTTGGAAGCCGCCCAGAGTGGCTGGGGAAGCCCAGCCAGATGGGCAGGGTATAAATAAATTATTATTATTATTATTATTATTATTATTATTATTATTATTATTATTATTATTATTATTATTATTATTATTATTATTATTACTATTATTATTATTATTATTAAACCAATTCACTCTTTCTTCCTTTTAAAAGATAATTCAGAGCATGACAACTAAGTTATGTTACATTAGGCTTAGTATATGTTGGATATTTGATTGATCCCTTTTCCATTTACCTCCCCCCGCCCTGCTGCCATTTTTAGTATTTCTTTCCTCTGAATGATTCTATGAATGTTTGTGTCCCACCCCCTCCAGTGTTCCTCTATTACTCTCTAAGGCCTGGGTGGCCAATTTGGGGCACTCGGGCTGATACTGACTTCAGCTTCCATCATCCATGACAGGTGGACATGCTGATGGGAGTTGTCAACCACATTGGCTATCCATGCTCTAAGCACCATGCGCAGCTAGACCCATGTGTGTTCTCCAAATAAAGTGTCCCTGAGGTACATTGATGAAGGTCTATAGTCCATGAGGCAGAAGATACTGGTTTTCTGATATGGAACAAGACAAGGTTCTGAGTATTTTTACCAAGCCTGGCCAATCCAGAAGCTTGATAGGTAAAGGTAAAGGGACCCCTGACCATTAGGTCCAGTCGTGACCAACTCTGGGGTTGTGGCGCTCATCTCGCTTTACTGGCCGAGGGAGCCAGCGTACAGCTTCCGGATCATGTGGCCAGCATGACTAAGCCCCTTCTGGCAAACCAGAGCAGCGCACGGAAATGCCCTTTACCTTCCCGCCGGAGCGGTACCTCTTTATCTACTTGCACTTTGACGTGCTTTCGAACTGCTAGGTTGGCAGGAACAGGGACTGAGCAATGGGAGCTCACCCCATTGCGGGGATTCAAACTGCCGACCTTCTGATCGGCAAGCCCTAAGCTCTGTGGTTTAACCCGCAGCGCCACCTGCGTCCACCAGAAGCTTGATACTGCTTGTCAATTACAAGGACTGATTTTGCACCCTTGTTACCTCCCATACAGGAAGAGAGGTCCGAGACCAAAACTCAGGTAGCCCATGTGACTAATCCCCTGTCTCAGGCTATGCAATTTGCGATTGATGTCCCTGGCACACTTTTTCCTTCTTTCCCCTCCTTCCATAACTTTGTTATTCCTTTATAATGCATTTCTACATACTTATGGGCAGTTGCAGACTAGGCTTAGGAAAACAGAAAACAAAAACTAGAAGTGGATATTCTGAAAACATGCTGTCTGCAGAGAAGAAAGCCTGCTGTTTCTCGGATGCTATTATATATGTGGTAAGCAGTCCTGAATCCCTGACTTTTCAGTGTCTAAAGTGATTTTTAAGTCTGCCCACTGCAACCGTGTGAGGTAGGACTCGAACAGAGGCTGAGAGAAACTACCTTCTCAAGGCCACCAAGAGAGTTCATGGCATCTGTACAGCATCTGAAGCCAAGGAGACCCTGGTCCAAGTCCAACACACTCTCGACTACTTCATACACTGGTCAATGGGAATGTTGCCACTGATTTTAATGGAATGTGGCTTTTACCCAAAATGCTTTATAGACCCATGCCAAATGCTTGACAAATGCTCCAATGGTTCTAATATTTTGAAAATTGCTTCTTTTTTAGAAGAAGAAGAAGAAGAAGAAGAAGAAGAAGAAGAAGAAGAAGAAGAAAGAAATAGCACACACACCCCTTCCTCCAACATTTCCTGATATATAAAGGTAAATGTCAGGGAACTGCCAAACTGCCATCAGAGGCACGGGAGAAGGAGAGGGTCTCTGATTCTGCAGGAGAAGGTCCCAGCGCTAGGGGGAGACTCAGCCGGGAAGAAGGGGAAGAGAATGAGTGTAACACCAGGGATCCAGGAGAGCAACGGGACAGGGAGGTGCAGGGGCTCCAGGACTCTTCGTTGGAAGTTAGTGAGGAGAGCCCAAGCACCCCGCTGCCCACGCCCACCCTGCGCAGGAGACTCCCGCGCAGTGAGAGGCGGAGACGATTGGGCGTCAAACAAATCTTATGTTGGCAACGCTTTAAGAAACGCCCACAGACAGATTCTACGAGTGACTAAGGGCAGCCACGCTGAGATGGGCTGTGCAGTCCGGAGGGTTTAACCAGGCAATCTAATGCTCAAACGGAGCAGGATTACGCACGAGTAACTCCCAACCCATTATAGTAAAGTAAGGTAAAGGACCCCTGGATGGTTAAGTCCAGTCACAGGTGACTATGGGGTGCTGGCCACATGACCCAGAATGTTGTCTGTGGACAAATGCTGGCTCCCTTGGCCTGATATATAAAATGCAACGCCTGCTTTAAGGAAAAGGTTTGCAACACCTTAATCAACTGGCTTCTGAATCTTTGTCAGAACCTGAAGTACCTGCAATGACTTAGATTCTGACAGGGAGGTGGGGACCACCCACAGACCTGCAGAAGTACGAGATCTGGACCCTGAAACTGAACCCCCCAAAAAACAAAAACGGGGGGCTACTGGAATTCAAGACTCCCAACAACTGAGGGAGAACCCCCAGAGATTGCAGCCCCTAATTCAGGCCACAGTGAGAAAGCAATGTCATTGTCCCGAATAGACTAGCATACCAAAACAGTATTTCTGTGTGATGAGCCAGCCTGAGATCTATGGACGAAGGGTGGTATACAAATGGACAAGAAAAGAAACTAGAGACTGAGGAGGAGGAAGAGATATACGCTGAACAGGAGGAGCAGAAAGGAGGGGCTGAAATGTTACAGAAGGCATATGAGAGCCGGAGGCCTGCCAAGATGGATATAAAAGAAAATAAGGATTGGAAGAGGAAAACTTGGTTTGAACTTAGAAATGAGGAATGGAAAGATCTTCCTTTGTGGGGATTTGAAGATCTAGGGTCTATTAATTTGATCAAGGTGGAAGCTGGAGCTTTTGGGACATTTGGATCCAAGAAATAGGATTTGAGCTCCACCTTTAAACAAGGAGGCCTGGCTGGAAGGAATATGGACATTATAGAGAGAGTGCCCCTTCGAGACTGGGTGTTAAATACAAGGGACTTTCAAAGAAGCCGGCAGAAAGGGACTGAGAGAGATTTAAGAGCCTCGGACGTGAGGTTGCCAGGCTGATAATAGATGGACTAATGGACTATGGTTTTGGGATTGAAACCGGGGAAGGGAGGGTGGGGTTTGGAAATCCAAAGGGGGCTTGATCTTCTTTATTCTGTGTTTAATTCTGTGTTGCTATTAGTATAAGAATGGGGAATTCGTGGAAGGGAAATAGGGTCGACCTTAGAAAAAGTTTTTTTTTTATAAATGATTGAGGTATATAAGTTAAAAGTTGATATATTAACTGAACTAAATATAATAATGAATTAAGGTTAAAAATTTAATATAAATAAATATAATAACAAATTAAGGTTAAGAAATTTGAGATAAGAACTTGTTGGATAAATATTTGGACTTGGAATACAAGAAGGGGAGGTGAGGGGAAGTCGCGGAAAAAAGTTATTGAAAATGGGATTGTAAAGGATGAATTCTTTTTTTCTTTTTCTTTTTTCTTTTTGTTTTCTGTATTATTTGAAACTCTAATAAATATTATTTTAAAAAAAACACACAAATGAATGAATGAATGAACGAACGAATGAAATAAAAACTGCCCACCAATGCCCACAGTGTGCTCAGCAAGAAATGATAGAGAGATAATGGAGTGCAAAGATCCAAGCCAGAGTCCTGTCCCTATAGAGGTCTAAATTTTTCATAAAGGGGAAGAGCCTGGGAAGATATGAAAGTACTAAAAACAAGGCAGGTACGTAAACCAGTCAACCCAAACACCAATACTGTCATTAAATTCCACTAAAAAGCCTGAACAAACAGCCTAGTCTTCAGCTAGGTGCTGAAATAAAGAAAACAATAAAATGCAACCGCGTCATAATTGGGAAAAGAATTCCAAACTGGGGTGCCACCACCAAGACAGCTCTCTGAAAGGGCCTCTGCTAAAGATTGTACAGTAGGAGAACGCTCCCAGCAGATCTTAACAAAATGGAAACCCATTTTTTACATCTCTCCATTAGGAGAACTCTCTGTCCATTTTCATGACATTTCTCTAACTGTTAATTTCCACATTTTATTTGAGCTTTCACACAATGTAAGAGCCACTTCCAGAACTATAGTGGAATGTAATGTGTATGGGTTGCTCGTGCGTAAGTTGCCGCCTCTCCAGGCTTTGTTGCCTTGCTAAACCTTTCTGTCTGGACAGCCCTTCACTTCGTGGCTGCCTCAGTCGCTAGCAGAATCCGTCAGTGGGCGTTTCTTAAATCTTTTCCAACATAAAAGTTGTTTGACACCCAGTCTCCTCCTACTCTCTCTGTGCGAAAGTCTTCTGCGCAGGGTGGGCGTGGGTAGCGGAGGACCCGTGCTCTCCCCGCTGGTGTCCGGTGAAGAGTCCTGGAGCCCTCTCGCCAATTCCCCCATCAGCCCCTCTATATCCCTGGTGTTGCGCTGATTTGCTTCCCCATCTGCGGAGCTGCCTCTCTCCCTGCTGGGCCCTTCTCCAGCATCATTTGAGAGCCTTCCCTCCGCCTCTAGCTCTGATGTCAGTTCCCTGACATGGAACTACAGTAGAATACAGAATAAAGTTTAGCACTCATTTCTGTATTATTTGCAAACAGATTGTACCTAGAAGCAAATAACATGGAAATGAAATCAAGGAGGCATCCGAATGTGGAAATTAATTTCATAATTTTATTTCTGGTTTACAATAAAATAAAACCATAAAAACCAGGAAATTTTTGTATTAAAACATACAAGAAGTTAAAATACTGCTATGATAATTTCAGTTACCCTTACATCGGCTGGGTACATGCATGTTCCAGTCATGACAAAAAGGCAAGCTTTTTAGGTACCCGAAATGACTGCGTCTTAGAAGAGTTGGTCATAGAACAAAGCAGAAAGGCTGTGACCCTGGACTTCATATTAATGGGGCCCTGGACCTGGTATGAGATTTAAGTGCTGAACCATTTGGAAGACCAGGTGGCGCTGTGGGTTAAACCACAGAGCCTAGGACTTGCTGATCAGAAGGTTGGCGGTTCAAATCCCCGCGACGGGGTGAGCTCCCGTTGCTTGTCCCTGCTCCTGCCAACATAGCAGTTCGAAAGCACGTCAAAGTGCAAGTAGATAAATAGGTACCACTCCTGCGGGAAGGTAAATGGCGTTTCCGTGCGCTGCTCTGGTTTGCCAGAAGTGGCTTAGTCATGCTGGCCACATGACCCGGAAGCTGTACACCGGCTCCCTCGGCCAATAAAGCGAGATGAGCGCCGCTTTGGTAACGACTGGACCTAATGGTCAGGGGCCCCTTTACCTTTACTTATCATAGTGCTATCAAATTCAACGTACATACAAGTCGATAATTGCCAAGAATATCCAGTGCAATCACATTTGACTTCAAAAGAGGGATATGGTGCTCATTCTCTATTTCCTTAGCTGATTACTTTTCAATCAGTAAATTCTGAAACAAATATATAATCTTCTGTAAAAACCATCATCTTTATAACAGAGATGTGGCCCAGCCAAACGAGACTAAGGATCCTCCACAAGCAAATATCCCTCTTTAATTTAGCAAGGGGTTTATATAATTATGCTTCCTGAACTAGCAAAATTTCTCTTGAGAGTGGTTCCTTAAGCACTTAAAGCATGCATATGGCAATCACAGGTTAGTTTTTGTAATGCTCTTTGGTCTTCTCATGTTACATTAAAACGTATCATGTGGGCTTTGGCATAGTTAATCTCTGCTTTATCCCCCTTGCCAGTTCAAGCAAGGGCAAGTCCATTGCATTAACTCTGGTGCTTGCTCTTAATCTGGAGTATAACTGATGGAAGTCAGAAACCATTGTCTGAACTGCAGTTTAGTAAGTACTTTCAGCAAAAGAAAAAGAAAGGCCGTTCAAGACTGTTGAATGCCTTTCAAGCATCAAAACAGAGGAACATTTCTGTATTTGCCCATGATGTAGAACCTTTAAGTCCCTTTACATCTTGGACTTCCGGGTTGGCGCCATCACCGAATGGCGGACTCCCTCCGAGCTCCGGAGGGAGTCTGCTCGGCAGGGGCTGGGTCCTACCGCACCGGCGATGCGGGGACCCTTAAAAACCACGGGCACGGAGACCGTGGACATGGGGACTCGGCTGGTACCGTTAGCGCCCTCCCGACTCGTGAAAGAGCCTTTTTAAAGGCTACAGATCGGGTGCCGGGGAGCGGCGTGGTGCTGAGAGTCCATCGCTTCCCCTGCCGAGCGCAGCCGCATGCCATTCGTCGGAGAGCGCTGGCTTCTTCTATTGGAAATTCGGACATTTAACAACAACCCGTGAGTAATTGGGTAATCGGGCATAAAAGGAGAAAAAAAGAATTTTTTTTTCGAATTCGGCACGAGCGGGGGGGATCTAAAAAGGAAGTCAGTCCCCTTCCTGATTGTAAACATGCTAAAACAAGGACTGGGAAACCAAGATCGATTCAGAAGTTTATCGCTGACAAAGATGATCAACTCCACGATGGGATTTTATAAGAATAAGAATTGTGCTGGAGGAGAAAAAGTCGAAGAGGGAAAAGGCAACCCCCCCTGGGAACCGGGGCGATTTGGAGAACCTGGTGGAGAGAGACGGAGAATTTGACAGCTGTCAAAGTAGCTGTCAAATCTTGAGTATATAAAGAGGACTCTGTTACAAGTATTTTGCTGGTTAATTCTGTTACAATTGGACATAAATATGGATACAAAATGTCGGAGGGAAAAAGAAACAACAATTTGACTTCTGGATTAGAGGACACAAAGTTACTGCAACCCCCCTAGAGGGGCTTTGGGACATTACAACTGGCGTATGTGGAAAACTACTCCGGGACGTGTACAGGTCTTATCTCCTGGGAAAGCAGCTAAACTGAAATATTGTTTCGTCTACAGAGGTGACAACACAATAGAATTTTTCTATTGAAGCAAGGTAGGAACTGGACGCAAGTTTTTGTTCCTGAATAACAAACCTCTGTGGAGATACTAGATTTCGGAATAAGAATGGTTTTGCAGCTGAACAAGACAGAAACCTGAGAAAGCAAGAAACAAAAGAGCAAAGGACCAATTACGTCACAGAAAGAACAATGGGAGGAGTAATAAGGACTAAGGAAAATTAAAGGCCTCTATAAGTCTGGAGTTCTGAAGTTAAACATCATTAAAACAAGCAAATTTAAAGAAAACCGGCAAGATGGATTGAGAAAATTCTGGCTGTGGACTTGAGACCTCCAGGCCGACAACACATAGACTGATGGACATGGGGAATCCAAACCGGGGAAGGGAGGGGGAATTCTAGAATCCAAAGGCTATGTAACCAAATTTTTGAATTTTCTGCTATCTTTTATCTTTTATCTTTCTATCTTGATTTAATATGTTTTGGGGGGGAAAGGGGGGAACTCGTGGGAGGAAACGGGGTAGATCTTGGAGGAAAAATCTTTCTTTTTCTATTTTGTTAAAGATGAGGAGTGATGTTAAGATTGTAATTTAAATTGGCTAATAGGTACAACATATTAGGTTTAAATTGGGATTGAGAGCTTGTGGAACTAAATTAGGGAAAGGGGAATACAGTCGGGAGGGGAAGGAGGGAGTCCCAGAAAGAAGGTTAAGAAAATAAGGGTTTAAAGTTGGTCTCTTTGTTTCTTTCTTTTCTTTATCTTCTCTATCTTTTCTATTCTGTTATTATTGGAAATTTTAATAAATATGATTAAAAAAAAAATAAGTCCCTTTACATCTTGGTTTACCTGAGCAATCTGCTGATACCAGGATCTGTTGGATCCTTGCCTAGCTTGTCTCCATGAGGCTGATATGCCTCCCACATCAAGAATGTTGTTAAGCAATAATTTTAGATGTGGGACTAAGATGTCAGAATGGACTTTAGAAAAGTCCCCTGTGAATCTGTCCATCTCTAGAGCATTCCCCTTGTTCAGTCTGTCATTTACGGACCACATTTCCTTACCAATTATGAATTGGTTCAGAAACACCCTGTTGTTTTCAGATAAAGCTAGAATGGAAAGGTCCTGCAAGTATTTGTTTATAGTAGTCAGATATCGATATTTATAACTTCTCATAAAAAAGTGACTAAACTGTTAATTGTTTTAGTGCCACATTTCATCTATCCTCCCTTAATTTTAATTCCTAACAACTGTTCCTCTCTGCTTTTTTTCTTATTTTTTTTACAAGTATTTTATTAAGTTTTCACTATAGAAAAACATTCAAGAAAATATACCAAGACAAAGAAAGTACAAAATCACAAAAAAGCAATAATACAAAAATACAAACATTAAACACATCAAAAGAAAAAGAAAAAGAAGTTAAAAACACATATATTAACAAAAAACAAAAAATTCCCTCTTTCTTAGTTTCTAATCTTCCATTAACTTATTTTCCCGACTTCCTCACGTCTCCCGTTATTGTATCCCTTTTGAGAATTAGTTCAGCAAATTCATATCCCTCTGCTTTTTTTCTTAAATGCCTCAATTAAATTTCAAACTTTTGTTGTTAAATTCATAGTAATATCTATTTACAGACCATCATTACATTTTTATTTCCCATCTCTAATATCTTCCGTTCATTACATCTGCTATTCTTTAAACAAATGAATTTTCTTGAGAATCTTTTTCTCTCTCTCTTTGTGTTCCTTTATGCATGGTACTCAATTCATAAATGCACTGACCACCCCACCCCCCGAGTACTGTCTTCATGGAGTCTTACAAACAGCCCTCCATAATAATACTGGCACAATATTGTTATGTATTGGTATGCGTTTTTGCATTTTTATAGTGAAAGGTGCCCTGTGATCTCCAGATGATGGATGATATAGAAATTAATCAATTGATTGAACTCACACTTCTGGCCTGCCATTATGTTTGAGTAATGCTTTGACCCCCTCAACTGAGTCCATCCACCCTCTCTTACTTGTTTTTATACTGTCAAACACAGTCACCAGGTGCAATTACGCTGGTGACTGTCACTAAATATTATGTCACCAGTTACTGGAGCGTCCTCAGATATCCCCGATGTCTAAATCCCTGGCTATTTCCACCAACTGTTTAGGAATCAAGGTCTTGCCTAGATTTCTCAGCACAAAAAAATGTAATGTCCTCTAGCATCTGCAAGAGTCTGTAAAACAATAAACTGACATTTGCACAGCAAATTGGCTGAACCTCTCTAGGAGTCAGTTCCCCATGCTGCTCTCTAAGCATGGATTCCTAAGACATTCTTACACCCTCAAAATGCTACTTTAAAATAGATTGGCAAATCTCAATTTCTCCCCCAGTTCTGCAGTCCTATCGATAGAGATCCAGCCTCAATCATACGGATTCAGAGGTACAAATAGCTATCAGGACCTTGAGGTCATCCCTGGGACAAATGAAGCCCTGCCCCACAGTTCCCAAGCTTCTTCACCTGCAGCAATAAATTTCCAGGTTCTGTCAAACCTCAAATACTGGATTCGGAAGAGTGCAGACAAAGAAGGCAAGGATACAACAATATGATTCTGTGTTTTAATTTTTAGTTCTCTCCCTCCCCCCACCCCACAAAGAAATTGAACAAAATGAATAGTCATTTTTTTTAAACAACAACAACAACAACAACAACAACAACAACAAAGAACAGACAAGCTTTTCTAAACTCACCGACACAGTGGAATCCCTTTTCTTTTTTGCAGGTTCGGGAGCAACCATCTCCTTCTATTAGATCCCCATCATCACATTCCTCTGCAAGACTTCTAAGAAAATAGTAATACTTTGCACTTATAAAGCATTTTAACATGGGCCAAGAGCTTCATATACTTTAATGTTTTCTAATCCTTTACAACAGCTTCTCCATTATGAGTCCCCACATGTTGTGCAGCCACTGATGAAATCAGCTTGCATTATATTTTTTGCTGCCACAAGAAGGAATGTAAAAAAATAAAATAACGGTGCAACTTTTTTACTTCTGCTTATTTGTTTTACAGTTAGGATCTTTTTGTTTTTAAAAATTTGTTAAAACTCGTTTTTTCTCTTATTTTTATCTAGGCATTAATTTTGTTAGGCCTTTCTGGTTGCTCTTTCTTTATTCCAAAATGGGTGTCTATTTTTCACTCCACAGCTCATCTTTCTTGTTAATATATAGGACCATGTTCTTTCTCATCTGCTCTCTTTGAACTGGCTAGCATTCCCTTATCACGTTCAATTTAAAATTCTACTGCATACTTTTATATGCTTGCACTTCATTATTCCTGTTTATCTCTCTCCTTTCCATTTGTGCTCCTTCCAGAGCTTTACATTCTCCTGACCCCTATCTCTTGGTGTCTCGCTCGCTCCAAGGTAATATGAAACTAGGTCTTTTGGTGGGACGAAAACACTCACAATAGAAAAATGGGATATAAATGGTAGTGAATTGATTGATTGATTGATTGATTGATTGATTGAAAGGGGTCAGCCCACAAACCTGAAAGCTGCAGGACAAGTACATAAATGAACAAAACTATTATTAATTTGAAATATTAAAGGGGAAGGAAAGTGAGCTCCATCCCCACAAGGGGACCCCTGAGATAAGACTATTCTTGAGGGGTTTGGGATTTTAGGTTTCACACACCCTCCCATTCCCCGCCCCAGGAAGGTCCTTCAGAGCAGCCCCACAAAGAAGTTATTCTCCACTGATGCAGACAATTTCATAGACTCCACTTCCACAGAAACGATTTAGGTTCAATCTAATCTAATTTCTCTGGCTATGCAAACTCTTCCACAGGCTATCTAGGCATATAAGAATGAGGATGAAAGTAATAAGTGACAGGTGGCAGCGGCATCCCTAAAAGCAACTGATGGCATCTTCATTTGGAGATGCATTCAGGTGTGCATCGGAACGCTCATCCACCTCCTGTCTGCAATTCCTAAAAGCAAGGCTATCCAAGACAAAACCATGAGTTGCTGTGGGTGTCTAGGAAAACGGAATATGAAAGCAGAAAGCTTTGTGGAATTAAGAGAAGAGGTTCAGCGTATCACTTAACAGTACAGATCCCCCCCACCCCCCTATACTCACATGAATGAATGGAAAGCAGGAACACTTTGATAGATGAGGCCGCAGTTAAAATGGGGTGAGTAAAAGAAAGAAACCTCAACATTTTCAGATCTCAGGGCTCCTCACCTGCTTACTTTACCATCCCCGCAATAGGGAGAGCCATGGATGTGGAACAGAGGAGGGGAGGCTTCACCTACAGCAGCTCCAGCCACAGCCTGCACTTGGTAGCGATACAGCTGGCCTGCCATGACTTCCCTGCAGAAGCAAACAGAAGTCAAAACTTAAGACAGAATACTTTCCTGCCTCTTCCTAAGCTGAATTTCCCATGTATGCTAAGGATGGGCAGCTAACGTCCAAAAGGCTCAAAAGCCCCCCCCCCCCCCATTTCCAGCTGATCTCCAAACGCAGCACCAGATTCCAGGGACTTCCCTCTTATTATCCGACAGGGGCTCTTTAATTTAAAGCAGTGGTTCCCAAAGGCTGTAGCACACCAAACCGGTGTGGCAGGAGAGGGCGGCAAGGGTGGGGGGAAAGTTCAAGAACAATTAAAGAAACATTTAAACATTTCAGTGTAACGTGGTATAGTATTTTGTATTTTTTTGCAGAATACTGATAAATATATTTTCAAAATCAAGCACTGCTATGAGTTGTTGTTTTTAGTTTGCCAATGTATTTCTTTACAATGTAAAGTTTGGTGTGGTGCCAGCAAATTGTTCCTCTCAAAGTGTGGCCCAGAGAAGAAAGCTTGAGAACCACTTCTTAACAGGGTGAACACTAGCATACGGCTATTTTCGAAACACCACTTGCTTGTCAATCATCCCATTGCTTTTGTATTCACTGGCTAAGACACCAAAACCAGTAAGTGGCTTCAGCTTAGCAACTGGGCAGAATAGAAGAGTTTGGATTTGATATCCCACCTTTCACTCCCTTTAAGGAGTCTCAAAGCAGCTAACATTCTCCTTTCCCTTCCTCCCCCACAACAAACACTCTGTGAGGTGAGTGGGGCTGAGAGACTTCAGAGAAGTGTGACTGGCCCAAGGTCACCCAGCAGCTGCATGTGGAGGAGTGGGGAATTGAACCCGGTTCACCAGATTATGAGTCCACCGCTCTTAACCACTACACCACACTGGCTCTCCCGTACTTCCCATATGTTTCCCCTCATAGCTGAAAAAGCTAGTCTAATTTAAGCTTTTCAAAGGGAAAGGGGCCTGGGGTGTCCCTGGGAACCAGCAGCTAAGAGAACGTTCCTGAACACTAACACCTTCACTCACATGTCAGTAAACTTTCGTCCTGGCTGCGTCACCATCGCTGGGGATCCATCCAGAAACGGGGGGTCCCGGAGAACCCTGTACCTTACAGGTTTGCAGTTGGAGCAGAGCGGGCTCTGTGGCATGGATATCAGAAGTGCAGCATCTATCTCCATCTGCTCATCAAACGTGTAGATCTTTACGCCAGACACCTTCTTGTTAAGGTTGAGTTTAACCGTGAGGGGGATGTCACAAAAAGTGTCCATGGGCCCCAGGTGTACAGAGTCCCCGTGCTCTGTCAGGATCTCAATGTCTGACAGAGCCTTGGGCGAGTCCGTAGAAAAGTAGGTTGTCCATACCATTAGAGACTCCGGGTAAACAGGATGCAGAAAATGCAGTTCCAAGATGCAGCCGAGAGGCTGAGGGCAAGGGGTGGTCATGCTCACGTTGAAGAGATTGAACTCAGGGCTCCAAGCCTGCAAGCTGGGCTCACAGGGCTGGTCCACATCTGGAGGCCCTTAAAGAAAAACAGAACAGGGGAGAATTGGGTGAGCTGGGCAGCTCACAACCTTAGGGGTAGGACTGCATACAAGGACCAGGGCTGGACCAAAATGAGGAGGCAAAACCCAAATATCTGTGCCAGCATTAGAGCGTGTGAGCATCTGTCCATGATTACAGAAGCAGATACAAACATTAATAGGCTTCTGCCTATATGAAGAGGCGAGATTTATGTTTGTGTGTATTTAGGGCTGCAAAACTATCCTAAATGAATGTCTGAAACACGGAGGATAAACCTTTTTTTTTAAAGAAAAGGAAAATGAAACAGACAAGGTTATCTGTAGCTCCCATCTGTTACAGGAAGAAGGGCTGGGAACTTTACCTACTGCTTCTTCTGGAGTCCAGTAGCCAGAGGAATCACAGATCCGAGGTGAGGAGGCCTCATGTACGTATTGGCTGAATGTCCCATCTTCAGCGCAGTCTCCACAGAGGTTCCCTGTCTCTCTAAAAGACAGAGAGAGAGAGAGAGAAGGGGAAGGAGGGGTGGGAGGAGGAGAGAAAAACATACTCTGTTCAATCTCTTCTAAGTCAGACTTCGAGTGACAAGCTACGCAGTTTCAATGGCAACACTCATGATTTCCCAAGGCCTTATACAAGACGTGCACAAACTGTGGTCCACTGCTGCAAACTAAGAAACACGTTACAGTGGAAGAGAGTTGGTGGTTCCTCCACACTGTTTGCTAGTTCGTTCTTGAGTTTATTGTTCTAGCCAAAGGCCATGACAAACTTGTATTAGTGCACTCCAATGGTTATTGCAAACCACCCTGTGATCCTTGGATGGAAGTGTGGTATAGAAATTTAATAAATAAAAATAAATTCAGTGGCCCCAACTTTCACTGGAAGAATAAGATGTGAACCTGTTCAGGATCTGGAACTGCAGGTGCTTATGGGGCAGAAGATGAGGGCCTTTTCACCTCCCTCTTGCCTTGCACCCTAAAGGTCCTGGATCCAGTAAAAACATCACACACTCCAATAGAGTGGGTGAGGGGAGGTCTGTGCAGTTGCCATTTTGTTGTACTTACAGCAGAAGACCTCTGCTTTACATCCTGAAAGTCCTTCCACCTAGCAGTAAAAACATTTCCTTTTCAGGGTGGAAGGTATAACAGACCATTCCTATTGACAGACGAGACACGCGTATTTGTATGAGCGCAGGCATTTTGGTGAGCTGCCGTACTGTGGGATGTGAAACACAGAGCAGTCAAGTACAACATCCCTAGAGTGGACATAAAAAGGGGATGTCTGGACCAGCCGGACAGAACTTCCTGTTTCCTCCTAGGCTTGGACAGACTTCCTCTGCATGTGACCAGAGGTGGGCGTGACCTCACCTGTGCAGGTAACAAAAGCACAGGGAAGGCAGCCCTCTCTCTCTCTGACTCCATTTTCATCAAAGAAGTATCAGCCTAAGAAGCTCTCTTGGCTCCCAGTCAAGAGAGGACAAAGGAACTATCTCCTTATGAGATAGTTTCCAGATATATTACTTTTGTAACTTAAGTCTGCCTTCTGGGATCCATCTGTGAACAGAATGTGAGTGAGTAAACTCTTTTATACTTTTAGAGAAAACTGTGTTGTGTCTATTTCTTTTATGAGGGACTAAAGGGGAAATTACCAGGTAACTTATTTTAGAGGCTTTAGCGAGCCTGAACAAACGCATCCGCTGTGCAAGTTTCAAACGGGGGATGTTACTCTGCTAAATTGTAGAACTTGTTAACACAAGTTGGAAAGGATATAATTAAACAATATATCCTCTCCTGCCTCCCTGAACATTCCCACACGTACATGGGTTTGTGAGGCCAGATTCCACAAGGGCAGACACGTCCCTACCCCATCCCCACACCCAGTGTGGAATGGCGCATAATGTTGCTTGTGGCCTGGCTGCAGCACCACTGATATTAAGAACCTGCTCAGTGCCATGTAATGCACTGTGATGTTTTCAAGGACAGAAATATTTTTATTTACAATGGACGCTCGGGTTGCAAACGTGATCCATGTGGGATGCACATTCGCAACCCACAGCGTTCGCAGCCCACGTCTGTGCACCCCCTGAACAGTGCACAGGGGACCGAGAGAGAGAAATTGATCCATCTGGAAAGCTGAAATGTTTGCATTGATGGAACGTTTGCCATAACTATTCCTCTGAAAATGTATATAAGCTGATATTTCAATGATGGATATGGATGTTTTAATTTTTTAATAAGACTGTTTTATTGTGTATTTTAATTATGGAGGTTTATACTTTAATGTTTGTGGAACTCATTTTAATACGCAGTAAGAATTCTATTTTGGCAGTAAGTGGATTACAAATTAAGAATGAATAATGAAATAACGAATGCATTATACACACACCTCTAAAATTATCCTAAGATGATATCCCAGTGATAGGAGCATGTGCCATTGCTATTATATTTTTACCTCAGCATTCTGCATGGCGCCTTCAATGGAGGTTCAGTGACTGCCATGCCTTGTGCTTTGCCTGAGAAGTAGCAGCTTTCCCTTATGGTCCACAAATAATAATATCTTGGAGGTCCCGGGCCTCAAGGCGGTTGAACTGGCCTCAACCAGGGCCAAGGCCTTTTCGGCTTTGGCCCCAGCCTGGTGGAACACTCTATCTCAGGAGACCAGGGCCCTGCGGGACTTGACATCCTTCCTCAAGGGCTGCAAGATGGAGCTGTTCCGCCTAGCCTTTGGTCCAGGCCCAGTTTGACACACACACCCCCCCCCCCATGGGACCCTGTAAGTTATCTCTTTGGCCCTTTTATCGGCTCATGTGGGACCAACATGGATAGCTGGCCCTGATGAATGCTTGAGGTTCCCGACCCCTATGGTTGCAGTTCATGGGCAGTCATTTAATTTTATCCTGATTCTATTTTTTAAGCTGTATTTTAATCAATTGTTTGAGTGTGTTTAAATGTATTCGATATTTGATGTTAGCCGCCCTGAGCCCGGTCTTGGCCGGGGTATAAATAAAAATTTACTAACTTCCTTACTACCTTGTACTGCAGAATGGAACTGGGAAGACACTACATACAAATTGGGGGGGGGGGTGTTCCTATCTCTCTCAACCAGCCGGACCAGAATGGTAAATATGGATAGAAAAATAAGGTCAGCCCAGGTCATAAAAAAGCTTTAAGACAAGAAATGTGCACAGGAAGGGGTAGGGATCCAGCACAGAGACTTGAGGAAACCAGATGCAGCAATGACCACCAACTTGGATGTCTTTGAAAGGGTTTTAGGCAAATTCATGGAGGATGGATAGCAGCCACGACGGCTGTGTGCTCCCTCCAGTCTTGGAGGTGGTTTTGCCTCTGAAGAGCAGAGGGCTGCCCTGCTTTGTGGGCTTCCCAGAAGCACCTGGTTGGCCCCAGTGAAAGAAGGATGCTGGACTAGGTGGGTTAAGCCAGGAGGGCTCCTCTTATCCTCTTAGACAGACAGGCATCCCATGGTCCCAGAGAGACGGGACTCACGGACGGTTGTGGTAGTAACATTCTAGATAAATGTCAGAGTGCGTTGAGGGAAAAGCAAAAAAGAGGAGGTTGCTACAGAAGTAAATACCGTATTTTTCACCCTATAGGACGCACTTTTCCCCCTCCAAAAATGAAGGGGAAATGTGTGTGCGTCCTATAGGGCGAATGCAGGCTTTCGCTGAAGCCTGGAGAGCGAGAGGGGTTGGTGCACACCGACTTCGCGCCTGTCTCCCGAGGGTTGCGCAGAGCTGCCTGCAGTCCTGGGCTTCACGCAGCTCTGCGCAACGCTAGGGAGCCCGGCGGGAAGTCGCGCCGGTCTCCCGCCGGTCTCCCGAGGGTTGCGCAGAGCTGCCTGCATTTTGAAGCCTGGGGCGCGCAGCTCTCCGCAAGCCTGGGGAGACCGGCGCAACTTCCCGCTGGGCTCCCTAGGCTTCCGGATAGCAGGCTGTTCTCGGGGCTGGGGTCGGGGGAAGCTCGGGCTTCCCCCACGCCAGCCCCTCGCCTGGGGGGGAAAAATATTTTTCTTTCTTTATTCCCCCCCCCAAAAAAAAACTAGGGGCGAAAAATACGGTAAGTGGATTTTTTTTAAAAAAAATGCTGTTTACTTTTAAGTGCTTAAAATATGGTGACTCTCCTTCTTCGAATGGGCCTTTCAGTTATCTTAAGTGAGGAATTTTCACCCAGCAAAAAAATTCAAATTCCTACCGATGGCACTAGTCACTTGCCTCTGGGCACCTAAGGACCTAAATGTTCCATGACTCTCAAGTCAGCTGTCGCAGGGGGGGGGGGAGAGACCTTCAAAGAAGAAAAATAAAGCAAGCAAGTGCATGCATATATGTTTAATTTAATCCAGTTGCCCTACAGGAGGAGAAGGACATGCGTTGTGCTGGCCATGAAGTTATAGCAGGGCTGTGGGGGTGGGGGAGGGAAGGGAAGAGTTCCGAAGTACACAAGCGCACTTATCACTAAGGTTGCCTATATCTTATGCTGGTTACGGCAGAAGGCTCAAGATCAGGTTTTCTGTTGTACTAATACGTTTCTTCTCTCCTCCCCCCCCCCCAACTTGACTCAAACATAAAGCCTCAGAGAAGGTTTTGCCAACTGGCAAACAAGTGAGAAGAATTGCCAGCTCATCTTTATCACCTTCTTTGCATTCTGGAATTCCTACGCTGGAGGCCAAGTTCAGCTTTCCCTGAGGTACACATGCTCAAATAAACACTTTCCCATCAAAACAAGTACGTGCGGGTAGTATGGGAAGGAACACCATACGCAGAGAGGGTGGGGCAAGGTCAGAAGGAAGATCTGCAAAATGTATCTGCCATGGCAGGCTGTTCCAAGCAAAAGCATTTGCCTACACAGGTATTTTCACATAGGAAAGCCACGTGTATTTCACAACATACATGCAGAGCCACAGTCCTATCATGGCACATAGTGAGGAACCTGCCTCACCCTCTGACTACAGATTTTGGGCTTCATTAAGGATCAGAAAAATGATTATTTATTCCACCCACAAAGCATTAAACACACACACAAAGTAAACAAAGTGATACTGTTTATATACCCTCACACTGGCACAAAGAGATCAGGTGTTTTGGCTTCCAATTCTAATTAACCACCATTTAGCATTCTTTGCCACCTTCACTGCCACTGGGTAGACTTGATGGTGAGCCCTTGCCATTGTTCGGTTGCATTCAGATGGATCCTTCCTCCACTTGCGTTCAAGCCGTCTCCCAGCTTATTTCATCGTCCTAAGCTCTGGAGTAGACCAAGGAGCCAAACAGGCTCCGCAAAGTGAAAGAGGGTGCACAGAAGTGATCGTGTCACTGACCCGAGCCATTCAGTTGTTCCAGAGAGTCAACCAGAGTTTCAACAGGAGCACCAGTCCTATCAGGCAGGAAATCCCCCAGAGCTGTCTGGAAGCCCATTGACTCTTAGCAGTCTCTGAGAGCAGACCATCCTAATAGGTCCCCTGCCTCTGCGGAGGGGAAAAGGTGCTGAAAGCCTAAAGGTCATCAGGAAGTGATCTCACCATGATAAGAGACTGATGTCAATATCCCTCAGATCACCCTCTTCCTGCCCAGTTGAGAAAATAAGGTCCAGAGTGTGGCTTGCCATGTGTGTTGGGCCGTTGACATATTGAGACAGCCCCATGGTCATCATGGCAGTCATGAGACGGTTGCCTCAGCATGGATGTTGAAGCCCCCCAGAACCAACAGTCTGGGAGTCTTCAGCACTGCCTCCGGGACCAGCTCTGTCAGCTTAGGCAGGGAGACTGCTGGGCAGCAAGGCGGGTGGTAAGCCAGCAGAATCCCTAATCTGTCCCGATCGCTCAACGCCAGGAACACACACTCTAGATTCCCACCCAACTGGACAGAGAGTCAAGAGAGAGGGAGAACAAATTTCAGCAGAAACAAGGAAAGGGAAGAGGCACCTGTTTACATCAGCAAATATGTAAATAACATATCTGCAAAGGAATTTACATACCTAGTTACGTATAGTGTATGTAAAACACACACACCACCAACAACAACGTAGAGAATTTAAAGTAAATTTCACACCAAGAGTCTGTGGTGCAATGGCAGTTGAATAGGTGAAGGAAAGGATAGTCAATTCTGACTGATTCCTTTGATATCCCAAGCTAACAGTTGTGTAAATTCTGGGAAGGAATTTAGACCAAAAGGGAGAGGTTTTATTTGTATTTAATTTTTATTTACATTTCATTTATATTCTGCCTCATGGCTTTAAAAGGCAGCTACACTTTGCTGCTGGCATCCTATGTGGCATGAGGGCATCTCCCCACACTTCCTTCAGACACAGGAGCAAGGCAAGCGAAGACAAAGGGATGCCAGCAGTTGGGGAAGGGAAATATTAAAGGCAGAGGTTGCAAAGCTGCATGGTATTGGGGAGTGTTCACAGCTGCAACAAAGGAAGAACAGAAAAATATGACTCATGGAAACAAAGAATAACAGGTGGGGAATAGGGGGACCGGCAGCCCTTGAAACCTCTGCAAGACTAATTCACAGAGATGTTCTTTTCCCCTTGCGTACACACTCAGCTACGACTGCCTTCCTCCCCTTCCGCAAAGATTCCTCTCTTACCTTTCATAAACCACCCCACTAAGAGGGGGTGGCCAGTGTATGGTAAGGGTTTCCTGGCTTTGCCCAATGACCACCGCTGGCATGGGGATAGGAGTGGGCCTCCTGCCCTGACTCCACTGCTGGTACACCAAATCCAGATAGCAGTGCATCCGAGCCACTTGGTTTGGGGTGAAACTGTCTGTGCAGTTGTCATCTGTGGGAGAAAGAGAGGCAGCTGGTGAAGCAACTGAAACGTAGTGCTAGACAGCAGGGGGGCGAGGGTGGGGCAGCCTGGGCAAGAGATCCCTCGGTGCAAGGGGGTCAGGTAGGATTTGTGTGCCTCCCACAGTGACCTGGTCTTCCACCCCTGTGCTCCTCCCAGAATACTCTGTGCATCAGAGAAGATTCTGGGGCAGCACAGTCCTTCACATCACAGGTGCTTAGGAAGACTGGAAGCAGCATGACCCTCTGGCTTAGCTCACACTGAGGCCCGCTCCGCAGTTTCCATTTAAAGCAGTATCATACTACTTGAAAAGGGACGCGGGTGGCGCTGTGGTCCAAACCACTGAGCCTAGGGCTTGCCAATCAGAAGTCCAGATTTTGTTCATGCAAAGCAGATAGAAAGCTGCTCCTCATACTGTTTTAAAAAGTGAAAATTATGTAGGTTTGCCTATAAATGCTAGCTGAATGGAATTCCTCCCTCATCCCTAGCAAATGTAGAGTTTCCACATCTGAAAGTGACACAGACCAGAAATGGAATGAACCCTCCATCCCTCTCCTAATATAAACATACAGTATCTACCAGTATGTCCACTCTGGAGAGGAAATTACGAATTCTCAGAGCATGTTATGCCATCCATTTGCCAACAGATGGCAGTCCTTCAGCAACTGCTTAATCTCATCACAGGTGCTAAGTAAGCGCAAGACTTCTTCTTCACGAATAGCCAGGAATGTTGCCCTTGTTGCATCAAGGAACACTAAAGACGGAGGGCAGGCATTTCGAAGAAGGAAGCTCAAAAGCTCAGCGATGAATGCATGACTCTTGAAAACAAATAGTTGTTATCAGCCAGGATGAGAGAAGAGTCAACCCAGCGCCAAAGCTCAGAGCCAGGGGAGGCCACCTGCATTGGGCAGCAGAGCTAAGAGGGCCAGGCTTGTTGGGCAGGGAGGAACTCAAATACATACTTTTGATGCTGCACTTACGAAAACATAATCCATAGTTCCTGGCACTAACTATACATAGGATCTGCTCTCTAGCTTCCATCAGGTCACTCCTACAGATTAATCTTCTCCATTAGGTTTAAGCCCATAATCCTCATACGCTTCTCTGCTTATTCCTACAGATCAAGCTGCCCAAAACAGCATAGAAGTAAGACAGGTCATCTTTTTCCCCCCCTTGGCAGTCCTGCCAACTATAACGAAGCCAAATTATGTGTAATTGCAATCGTGTCCATGCTACCCTTTTCTGTCCTCTCCCTTCCTTGTCTTCCACATGATTGAATGAGGATTGCTAGCTCATTGCATCCATATCTTCTTTGCTTTGCATTTTTGGTTCCTTTAAAGAGCTTGCCAAAGAGGAATGCACATTTCCCGAGAAGTAATACCCACTCTGTGGAGCTTGCTTCTACATAGAATTGTGACCTCAAAAATGTAGATGCCTTGGGCTGTAATACTTTGCACACTTACCTGGGAGTAAGCCCCAAGGAATCCAAAGGGACTTTCTTCTTAGCAGACATGCATGGGCTGGAGCTGTTGGTTTTGTAGCAGGGGGTCTGCCATGGTCACTTGAGGCCAACCACAACAGAGGGGTCAGGTCAAAAGGACAGCAGATACAGGACACCTGCTTTTAGTATCTCCAGGCCAGAGCAAAGGTCACCAAATGGAAGCAAGCAATTCACAAGAAAACATGGGCTCTTCTCACGAAGACAGTCGCACCCTCTAGGTGCAGAAACACATCCCGGATTTGAGTGTTGACTATGTCTACAGCATATAGAGGGATTGTCTGTCTCTAATGCTGTAGAGATTGTCTTACACACAAATGTTCACACTGCATATTTTTGAGTGAGTAAACCTTGTCTTTAAATGAATTTCGCTCATTGCAAAACAGAAAATAGTTTCCATAAGGGTTCCCCTCAGAACAGTGCTGATCAAGATTTCCAACTCCTGAGAATGAGGCAGAAAGACAGAAGACACTTTTGGAAGGGAAGAGCTCTTCTGAGAAAATGTTGCTACTACAAAAGTACTTTCATACAAAAGTACTGAAGCAACTGTATTCTCCTATGCAGCTCTTAGGGTAAGGGACATTTTAGGGGACCCTTCTTAAATGAATTTATCTACTTACACATTATTTACAATAGATTTGAGGTAGGTATAGGTAGCCTTCCCAACCACCGTTTCTTGCCTTCCCCTCCCCTCAGTTGCCCCTGCAAGCAAAGTGAACCAGGAAAAGACTAACAGAGCAGTAGTCAGTCTTGCAGAGCCCCTCAAGGGGCTGGAGGTAACATATAAATGGCCTACGACCCAGAACGTTAAGAACTGGCTTTTCCCATATGAACAGGCTCAGGCCTTAAGATCTGCCTCAGACTGTTCCCCATATTCTGTAACCGGTGGAGATCTGGCAAGGAGGCACAAAACAGAGGTGGCCCTTGACTCGTCTTCACTGGGTTAGTCTACCAGGCTCCCTCTGCTTTTAAATGTGCAGCCAAAACACATTGCTTCCAGCAGACTTTTACTTATAGTTCTGACCTCCATTCATAATTGTGGCTGGTCACTGTGTTATTATGTCATTACTCTGGAGTAGATACAAGACAGCGAAATTTATTTTTTACTGCCAACTATGGGATCCAGTCATTGGGCCATGCTGAAAATACTGTATTTTTCGCTCTATAAGACACACCAGACCACAAGACGCACTTAGTTTTTGGAGGAGGAAAACAGGGGAAAAAATATTCTGAATCTCAGAAGCCAGAACAGCAAGAGGGATCGCTGCAATCCCTTTTGCTTTTCTGGCTTCTGGGATAGCTGCGCAGCCTGCATTCGCTCCATGACGCACACACATTTCCCCTTACTTTTTAGGAGGGAAAAAGTGAGTCTTATAGAGCGAAAAATATGGTACATTGAAATATTGGAACTGCAAAGCAAGTTGCACGTGAGTGGTGGTGGGCAAGCTGTATTTCTCTAGCTGAGCCTTTCTGCCAGGCACAGTGAACAAGATCCCTCCCACTAGTAGTTCCTAGGTGATGAGAAGCTTTAAAAAACCTTTGAAAGGGTGTGGTGATTTAGAATTCATGAGATCTGGAAACAAAATGCATGTGATTCTTGAATGATTTGCCTTTTGATTACTGAGATTTTCAAAAACACAGCCCTCTTTTCTTCACCTAATGCTTATCTGTGAAATCTTGAGACCTCCCAACTTACTATTCTGAAAATGAAGGCAGAGGTTCTCAGCATCTCACTGGATTCAAAGGCTGACATGCCATTCATCTGAAGCCCCTCTCTGAACCTCGTGAAGAAAAAGTTCTCCCCCTCCCCTTCCTTACCTGTGTAGCTCATATAATTGTTGAAGGGAGTTCCAGAGAAGTGGGTCTGGCCACAAGTGTCATTGGTCGGATCCGGATCCCGGCAGCGTTTGCTTTTGGGAGTAGGTGCTGTATCAGCACAAAGATCTCCAGTCTCCATGGATGGTGTCGTCTCCCTGCACAGGTCATCACAGGATTCCCTTTCATTTACTCCCTTAAAGACATGGTAGAGTCCCAGGATGTGTCCCACTTCATGGATCATGGTATTTGTATGACCCGGCATACCATAATAGGCCGGATTGAGGACCACACCGCCTGAAACAGCAAAAGCATTCAATGTCACTCAGAGAGAGGAGTGGAATCCTGAGCTAAAGTAAATGCCAACTTTTCCAATGAGAAGTTCCAAATAGTGTTCCTCATCATGAGAAGACTGGCTCTGCTGCTGCTGCTGCTGCTGGGAATGGCCTCTGTAGAGCTGACCATCTTTAGCTCCAGCCCAAGGTGAGCACCCTATGACAGATCAACAGATGGGAGAGGAAGCCCACTCAGCTACCTTAGAGTATCCATGCAGCCGACTAGAGTCCTTCCTGCCAGCAGAACTACTTATGAGTAAGTATACCAATCTGCATGCCAGCTCATTAGGAAAAAGGGATTCAGGTTGAAGTCGTTCCCGGTCTGCTGCTTTGCTCCTGAGGATGAGCTTCAGCAACAAGATGCATTCTTTCACGAGTAGACATGTTTGAAGCAGCAGGCTGGACAGAAAAGTGATTCTACTGCTGCCTTTCAAGGCGTACACACCCAAAAAGTGTGAGTGACAGCAGAACTTATTTTGGGGAGGGGGGCAGAAGTCTACTTCTCGTCCCAAAAGGAAGTGGCTGCAGCAAAGACACCCCGAAAATTAACTGCCACTAATGTGTGTGTTGGGACGCGGGTGGCGCAGTGGGTAAAACCTCAGTGCCTAGGACTTGCCGATCGCATGGTCGGTGGTTCGAATCCCCGCGGCTGGGTGAGCTCCCGTCTTTCGGTCCTAGCTCCTGCCCACCTAGCAGTTCGAAAGCACTCTTAAGTGCAAGTAGATAAATAGGTACTGCTTTATAGCGGAAAGGTAAACGGCGTTTCCGTGTGCTGCACTGGTCCGGCTCGCCAGAGCAGCTTCGTCACGCTGGCCACGTGACCCGGAAGTGTCTCCGGACAGCGCTGGCCCCCGGCCTCTTAAGTGAGATGAGTGCACAACCCTAGAGTCGGACACAACTGGCCCGTACGGGCAGGGGTACCTTTACCTTTACCTTAATGTGTATGTTACAGACATTTCCACAGGCGTTCTTCCATCTTTTTTTCATGATTATTCTGTCCTTTAAGAATACTTGTCAATTAAGCAGCCAAACATTCTCAAAGTGAACACCAATTATTTGACCGTTATCGAACACTGTCAAATGTGGGAGAGGGGGCTGAATCTGATGCCCCCTTCTTTTCATTATTCCATCCTTGTTTCTAATATCTAAGGCCATGGGATACAGGCCAGGAACTGTTCCGTCTTTTAAATATCATACATACATGTCGAAACACTGTTGCCTATAAATAATAACTCTTTTTGTTATAAAAAGTAAACTTGGGTTGTTGTTTTTCATAATGAGTAAGTCACACTATTTAGAATTCTGAAAAATGAATGTGTTAATATTTTGCCATAAATATTTCTGGTGAAGTAGGCTCTCCTCCCCAAAGTTTTGGTCACAATAAATGCCTTAGCTGCTAGGGTTCTCTTTGTTACAAAAGGCTAACACAGTTCTCCCCTTGGCAAATCAACCTTATCTGACAGTATTTGACCCTGCTTAAAGAAACACTTTTCGACAGATCAAATGGCCAGGCCACCTTTCTCTGCCATTTTTGCATGGCAAGGCGGCAGGCAGGAGAGCTCCATTCACTGAACGGGGAGCTCCTTAGCTAACAAGCAAAAATTAAACCAGGAAAAGAAAACTGTGGCTGATTTCCCAGCCAAACCCCAGTCTGAGACAGGAGGCTCCCTTGCTGAAAGCAAAGGAGAGGAATGTGAGTGAGTGAAGAAAGAAAACCTTGCTAATAGCTAAGTTAATGGGATGTTAGAGCCCAGCCATAATCCCGCTGTGTCAACCGCTAACAGCAAACAGCAAAGTGAGTCTGATTGCTGAGGGCACGAGGGGCCTCAAAACCTACTCTTCCCACCTTCAAGTAGAAACTTGAAACCCGTTCCACTGGAGAAAATATGAGCGGGAGAGAGCCAGCTACTGCTGAGAAGTGTCTTGGCAACTTTGTGCTCAATCCCCCCTTTCTCCAAGACTGCGAGCTTGTTTTCAAACTGGGTGAACACAAAAAAATCCATTTAGTGGGGGAAAGGTTGCCCGTTCTCTCTGATCCCTCTCCTGTGTGAACATTTCTGCATATTGCAAGGGCCAAATTGGCTGCCCAAGGTCTCTGGGAAAGTGGGGGTGGAATAGTTTTTAAAGCTTCTGCTGCCCTAGGATATCATCTATAGCAGTCACACCTCCCCTTTCTAGATACCATGCTGGCCAGCTCATTTAGTTTTACTTGTGGACTTGTTAGGAATCAGCTTTGATTTTAAAAACAAAAAACTGTCAGCAAGTGACTGCACAAAGGCCAGGGCCACCCATCAACCATGGAAGTTAAGAGGTGTGGACTGAGTTCATGATGGCCTTTGCTTAGAGATCAAAACCTCAGCAAGCCAATAATCCTAGTTTGTCAAAGGCCAATGCTTTGGCTTCTCTTCAGGAACAGAGAATTTACCACATAGGAGCTTAGGCCTTCATAAAAAATCCCAGCAGGCTACAAGTACTTAAGCAAGCACTTCGCCACACAAGTCAACACCCCTGAACTTTTGGATCTAACCAACTAAGCTGAAAGGTCAGTTCTGATGGCTGCAACAAGACCTGATGTTATGGCCCTCAAGTATCTGGGTCAGTAGAATGTGCTATAGGACAACCAACCTCTGCATTTTCAGGATTCACACTTTTCTCCAGCCTGGCAGTCTAAAGTATATTGCGCCAAACAAAACTGATTTCTCTTCAGAAGACAAGGCTCTGTAGTAAAGTGTGTGGCATCTAGCAGTAAGTGGCAAATATGGGAGACTTTCTTCCTCCCCCCCTCTCTCTCTGAAGAGAAAACCTGAAGTCACCCAATGAAATGGTTGAGCAACAGATTCAGTTAAAAGAAATATACGGCATTAATAAGTAATATACAGCATTCACTGCCTCAAGTTGTGTTGATGGCCATTGGATTGGATGACAGAGATTATAGGAAGGAGTATTCAAATTAACGGCATAAAGCTCTATCAAAGTCCATGGGAGACAAAAAAAAATTGTCTCAGATTTTAATGTGTTATTTCTCAAAATTGTTAGGGTTAATGTGAGGCTTGAGACACTGAGTGTTTTGTTATTATTCAGATGATATTTACTGATGTACAGAAGGGCTAGGGGTTTTTTAGATCTTTTAACAGCTGCCAATGATGTTTTGGCTCAGCAATGGAAAACAGCCACACCTACTTAAGGAACGGCTAATTAAAAGTTCTGGAAATGACCAAAATGGATATGCTTGTGATCAACACCAGAAAAATGGCTTCTCCCGTCTGCCCCCAATTAAAGTGGGAGGAAAAATTGGTTCCATTTCTCTTTACTCCACTGCGATACTAAAAAGAGTATTTTTGCAACATTTAATTTTTGAATGTAAAACAAGATGAAAGAAAAATCGGTGACTGTTTAGTCAAACCTGTTACTATATTGGCTATAAATATTATGATGGCATGCAGGAGCCAGAAAAAATGGTTTTGAGGACTGTATTTAGCCCACAGACCATCAGCTGGACATTCCTGCCCTAAGTAGGAAGAAAAGGAGATAAAGGGTCTCCAGGGGGCTTTGAACCTTGGAAAGTTGTCACTGAGGTGAAGTGTGGTGTGCTGGAGGAAAAGAATGAGAATCAAGAATGGGGAGCTTGCCTCAACACCCCAGCTCAGGCAGCTAAAGGAAATGGTTTGGTGAATTTTTTTGTGCAGCTGTCCAGTGTTCAACTTTGTGAGCAGGTATCTTGAAAAGATCTACAAGATTCCTGCGAAACCCAAGCCACGTGCATTGGAAAATGCCTCCTAAAAGGGAACAAGGAACTCTTGAAGTCTCTGAACTAGATCTCTCCTGCAAAAATTCCCACATCACAAATCTGCTTTTGAATCAAAGGCAAAGTCCTATGAGTGGAACCAAACGTATTACGTGCATTTTTTTAAAAAAATGCAAATCCTGTGCCAAGAATTATATACAACATGCACATTACTGGAGAAATAAATCCAATACATTTCCGTTGGATTTTCTTCTAGGTAAGCATGTTTACGATTGCAACCCTGCCAGTGGTAACACGCAAAGAAATGAGGGGGGGGGGCTGGTGGCATGAAGCAAGTTAATGCAGCAGGTTAAGGGTACCTCAAGGAACAGCAAAGGTTCACAGTCAGCTCTGGAGGATGACCAGGTGGAGAAGCAATTGGAACCCACTGAGAAAGCTGCAAAACATCTTCTAACAAAGATGGGCTGTCCCCAGGGGGAAGGTCAAGTAGGGGAAACTGTGCTTTGGGGGATCCCACATTTGGAACCAGCAGCCATGGACACCAGCCCCACTGCCTGGCTCACCCTGTCGCCATCCACTCACCCAAAGCTCTCCACCTCATCCCTACCAAGAGCAAGGCAGCAAGGGAGAAGGTGCAGTCCCTCAGTGCCATTCCTAAGTGACATTTACCTAATAGGACAGATAACATAGATTCTGTCTGCAAGTCTGCATGGAACCTTCTTTGCAAAGGTCAGTGACAGAGGGCGACCCCCCAATCCAGGCACACCCAAGAGCGAGGCTTACCCAGGTGGCTGAGGGCATCCTTGTCCCAGGGCCAGGTGGCAGCACCTGCCAGCTCCTCTCGCACAGAGCTAGCAAAGTAGACATTCAGGAAGTGAGTGCTGTTCAGCTGAAGCATCTCCTTCAGCTCCTTCACACTCATATATGCCCTGCAGAGAGAAGGAGAGAGGTAACACAAAACAGTACAAATTAATTACCGTAGTAACAACACTTTGCATTCATGCAGTCCTTTCCCTGGGTGCCCATCTCAGTGGTAGGCCATGTGGCCTCATGCCAAATTCCTAAAACCTCTTCTCCTTTGAAGTGGGTCTTGGGAAGCGCATGAGCACAGCCCAGTATCTTCATCAGCGTCTCTACTAGGGACAGCTTCACACCAGCATGATGACGCACTTTTAGGCAGACTGTATATTTGGAAAGAGTGGCAGAGAGAAAAGGTTTTAAGAAGCTGTTCAAGAAAAGCCCTGCCTGTGTTCACCCTGGCCGATGGATCTTTGCACACAGGCTCCCAGTACTTCCTGGAATGACCATGGGAAGTTTTGCGGTGGAGACGTGCTCATTTCAGGCAGTGCTGCTGTGCCAGATGCCTTCCACGGCTGCAAGTGGGCTTTAAAAGAAAAATGACCTGCAGAGAAGACCCCCTCAGCCACCTCGTTCACTTAAATAAAGGTAAGCACTACTCTTGCCGCAAACCAACAAATTCTGAACAAAGTTTTTCTGCTTCCTGTGAAAGAAGCAGAGAGAAAAAAATACCTCTTTCACAGGGAGCAAAGACTTTCACAAAAATAGGAGGCGAGGTCTGACCCAGCATTATTCCACACAATCCCTGAATCAACTTGGATTTCCCTATTCTAGATCACTGTACCCTGGATTAACTGACTCCACTGAGAAGGACTGGATTTTTAGCTGATGCCAAACTTCCATCTGTGTGGTGAGATCTGTGATGGCCACATTCTCACATGCAGACCACTGTTCGACGCCTCCAAGTGATAAGCACACATGCACACATAAATAATCCCTAAATAAGAGAACAAGGAATGAGCGTTCCTATTATGGCACAATTCTAAACAGACAAGCAAAATGTAATTTCCTCAGGGGAACTAAGAAACGCCGCTCAGTAGCCTCACGTCTTAAAATAAATCTTGGTTCCCAACCTGTGTGCATCTAGGAAAAACCACTCCAAAAAAACCACTCCAAAGGCTTGCAAGCCATCCAAATTCCATGGACTGAGGTCAGTCATGTTTGAAGGGATATTCCTGCCACTCTCCAGGGGAGACATTTTTCTCACTGCTGCCTGCAGGTCCCTTGACACTAGTAAAATGTTTCCCGCCTCCCCATTCGCTTTGACTTCATTATCAATCACCCCAGGGTTGTTGGCTTTTTCCATGAAGTTGGGCCAAGCAGATTTGATCTGATCCAAAAAGAAAAAGGAAAAAAAGCAGCTTGATGTGAGGAAGGGGGAAAACAGACCTTCAATTACAGTGTGAGAGGAACTGCAGACATCCAATGATGAGCAGCCCAGCGAAAGACCAAACAACATGGAACAGAGACCAAATCAAATTTGGAATGACCGACTCCCTTGGGCTTCTGCTTTTGCTGGTGTCTCCACTGGTGCTTTCATCCGTCATAAACAAGTGTTAGTGCCAATGTTACTCTATTCCACAGTTATTCATTCGTATCCCTTAGGCCTTCTGCATAGACTTCTCCCCCACCCACCCCATCCCCTCAATGGCTCCTAACCCAAGGATTCTGTGACACATTGTCTGCACATTAATGGATAGTTGGAAACGACTCTGTATTCTATTTCTGATCTTCTAGGAAGAGTGTCTGTGCTTAAATAGACAAATGACAGCACCCACTCACAAGAGAGGTTTTGGCAGGCTCAAGGAAACTCCAAGGTTTGCAGAAGTACAAAAATATCTTCAGGGGAAATCCTAAAAGGGGGAGACCCACAAAATTAAACAAATAAGGACCGAGTATCTTCAATGGACATAAAATGCTTACTGACCATTGTGAGGAAACAAATAACCTGTTGGGATGGAGAGGCAAGAAAATGGTGTGGCTGGAAAACGAGCCTGGAAGAAGAGGGTAGCGACAACCATCCTGGCTCACACTATTTTTAAATATCTCCAAGGACAGAGGTGAGAGCGGCCCATAAAAATCAATGGAGAAATCCATTTTCTTAAACACAGATGGGACTGAACACCAGTGTGTCTACCCCACGCCCAAAGAGTAGAAGGCAAAGACGATAGTTCATAGAATCATAGAATCATAGAGTTGGAAGAGACCACAAGGGCCATCGAGTCCAACCCCCTGCCAAGCAGGAAACACCATCAGAGCACTCCTGACATATGGTTGTCAAGCCTCTGCTTAAAGACCTCCAAAGAAGGAGACTCCACCACACTCCTTGGCAGCAAATTCCACTGTCGAACAGCTCTTACTGTCAGGAAGTTCTTCCTAATGTTTAGGTGGAATCTTCTTTCTTGTAGTTTGGATCCATTGCTCCGTGTCCGCTTCTCTGGAGCAGCAGAAAACAACCTTTCTCCCTCCTCTATGTGACATCCTTTTATATATTTGAACATGGCTATCATATCACCCCTTAACCTCCTCTTCTCCAGGCTAAACATGCCCAGCTCCCTTAGCCGTTCCTCATAAGGCATCGTTTCCAGGCCTTTGACCATTTTGGTTGCCCTCCTCTGGACACGTTCCAGTTTGTCAGTGTCCTTCTTGAATTGTGGTGCCCAGAACTGGACACAGTACTCCAGGTGTGGTCTGACCAGAGCAGAATACAGTGGCACTATTACTTCCCTTGATCTAGATGCTATACTCCTATTGATGCAGCCCAGAATTGCATTGGCTTTTTTAGCTGCCGCGTCACACTGTTGGCTCATGTCAAGTTTGTGGTCAACCAAGACTCCTAGATCCTTTTCACATGTACTGCTCTCAAGCCAGGTGTCACCCATCTTGTATTTGTGCTTCTCATTTTTTTTGCCCAAGTGCAATACTTTACATTTCTCCCTGTTAAAATTCATCTTGTTTGTTTTGGCCCAGTTCTCTAATCTGTCAAGGTCGTTTTGAAGTGTGATCCTGTCCTCTGGGGTGTTAGCCACCCCTCCCAGTTTGGTGTCATCTGCAAATTTGATCAGGATGCCCTTGAGTCCATCATCCAAGTCGTTGATAAAGATGTTAAATAAGACCGGGCCCAAGACAGAACCCTGTGGCACCCCACTAGTCACTCTTCTCCAGGATGAAGAGGAACCATTGATGAGCACCCTTTGGGTTCGGTCAGTCAGCCAGTTACAAATCCACTGAGTGGTAGCAGAGTCAAGACCGCAATTTACCAGCTTCTTTCTTATGTGGTCTCTTATTTAGGGCAAAACATTTGCAAAGAGCAAGGCCAATCCATCTCACTGTCCCAATATTGCAGGTTGAAAGCGCTTGCATCTGCTGTCCAGGTGGATCAGGTGCCCAGCAGGGGCTGGGATGAAGATGAGAGGGTGGGTTACAAGTTCTCTGCAATAATATGCCTTGCTCCTATCTTCGCATTGGGTTGACCACCGTGAGAACAGGATGCTGACCACTGACCCCGCAGGCTCCTCTTATGTTTACATTGCAGGCTGGGCTGAGAGAGTGATGTTCATTCTTATTTACTTAATACAATTAGCTGTGTCCTGCATTTTAGGGCGCCAAGTGCTTTAAGGTGTCTTATAAGTAACACCAGAGCACAACAGAATATTGACAAAATAACAATAACGATCAAAAATATAATATGGGTTATTTCACAACCACTTATTCTCATCCTTACACTAGTGCAACAGCCCTTGCGTTGACATCCAGTGACAACCAAAATTGGTTTGCTTTGAGAGCATATGTTGCAGCCCGCATTTATTTGTTTTATTATTTATTTATTGCATTTATATCCCAACCTTTTTCTCCAAGGAGCTCAAGGTCGTGTTCAAGGTGGTTCTTCCCCTGTTCATTTAATCCCCTAGGGTAGGCTGAGAGGCATTGACTGGCCCAAGCTCACTCAGTGAGCTTCATGTCCGAGTGGAAATTTGAACCCTGCTCTTCCAGGTCTTGGTCCAACACTCTAACCACTGCACAACACTGCCTCTGTTTCATGACACGCTTTCCTAAAAGCAAAGGGTTTTACACTTCTCTCACACGGATCCATTTCACTGTGCTTGAGACATCAATGGGGGGGGGGATTATCATCTTTGCACCTCCCCACAATTGTCTGAAACTAAACTCATTAGGAGGGGGAGCGTATGTCTCAATGTCAACTTTAAACCTCCAGAGAGAGCCTGTTGCTCATTCTGATGAACACAGCAACAACACAGTATTGAAGTTGGGGCAGCAGAGTCTCACAGCAAGCATGAAGTACGTGAATCAGTTTGAGAGGAAAAAGTCAGAGACAAATGACTTGTGGGAGAGAGCCGGATTCAGCCAACCCATTCTGCTGGAAGAAGCCACCACAAGGACTCCCACTAGCATAACAGGGTTTCCCTCCCCTCTCCTCCCCCTGTGTGCCCCTGTGCCTCCCCCAAATCCACTCTGGAGGGTGGGGAGAAATCCCGGAACAGTGTGTGGGGTGAGGAGAGGTACCGTATTTTTCGCTCTATAACACACACCCGACCATAACACGCACATAGTTTTTACAGGAGGAAAACAAGAAAAAAAATATTCTAAACAAAACAGTGGATGTATGATTTTTGTGGTTCATGCTGTGGCCACAGACATGTGATCTGACAGTGAGTTTGGAGTAGCCCAATGCAAAAATCCTGAGGATCCATGTGGATCCGTGCTTTGTAACTATGTTTTAAGTGGGGAGGGAAGGAATAGCACTCAAGGGACATGGAGCACGCGTGGGGTATGTGGAGAAGGATGCTGCTAATAATGCAGGTGAGGGGTTTAAGGGGAGAAGAAGCACGTGTGGGGTGGGTGGAGAAGGATGCTGCTAATAATGAAGAAGAGGGCTCCTCTCCTCTCCCACTTTGCTCCTTTAAAGCAAGCAGGCTCTGCTTTTCTCCTTCCTCCGCGCTCATCCCCGGCCTAGCGAGCTGAAAAACTTTGCTGCTATGTAGCGAGCTGAGTGGGGAGGAGAGAGGGACAGAGAGCCTGCTTGCTTTAAAGGAACCAACCGGACAGGAGCCGCTGACACTCATGTAAGCGGCTCTTCTCCTCTCCCGCTTTGCTCCTTTAAAGAAGCAGGCTCTCTGTCCCTCTCTCCTCCCCACTCAGCGGCTCTTCTCCGCTTTGCTGTTTCAAAGCGAGCCACGGAGGAGGGAAGGAAGGGGAACCATGGATCCTCTGCTCACGACTGCAGCAGATCCCCCCCCCCCCGCCACCCGTAGGCATTCCCTCCATAACACGCACAGACATTTCCCCTTACTTTCTAGGAGGAAAAAAGTGAGTGTTATGGTGCAAAAAATACGGTAATTAAGTTGGGCAAGCTTGTGGTAAGAAAACAAATGGCATTGAATTTCACCCTTAGTTAACAATCCAGTCCTGGGCATGTTAAGTGGAGCTTACTCCTATACAACCACACATAGGATCACAGCCTGCACCAATCCTGTGTCCTTCAAGACACATTGCAGTTCTGCAGGAGAGTAAAAAGGGGGAAAGCTGCCACTGAGCACCGCTTCCTCCATAGAATCATAGAATCATAGAGTTGGAATAGACCACAAGGGCCATCGAGTCCAACCCCCTGCCAAGCAGGAAACACCATCAGAGCACTCCTGACATATGGATGTCAAGCCTCTGCTTAAAGACCTCCAAAGGACGAGACTCCACCACACTCCTTGGCAGCAAATTCCACTGTCAAACAGCTCTTACTGTCAGGAAGTTCTTCCTAATGTTTAGGTGGAATCTTCTTTCTTGTAGTTTGAATCCATTGCTCCGTGTCCGCTTCTCTGGAGCAGCAGAAAACAACCTTTCTCCCTCCTCTATGTGACATCCTTTTATATATTTGAACATGGCTATCATATCACCCCTTAACCTCCTCTTCTCCAGGCTAAACATGCCCAGCTCCCTTAGCCGTTCCTCATAAGGCATCGTTTCCAGGCCTTTGACCATTTTGGTTGCCCTCCTCTGGACACGTTCCAGTTTGTCAGTGTCCTTCTTGAATTGTGGTGCCCAGAACTGGACACAGTACTCCAGGTGAGGTCTGACCAGAGCAGAATACAGTGGCACTATTACTTCCCTTCCTCCAAATCCATCTTTCTGGTTCTTGGCAGTTACAACTACCAACTCTTTCAACAGCTACTGATCTCAAGATAGCTGCTGTCAGAGAAACTGGTCAACATGTTTCCAAAGACAGCCACAACACCTGAGGACTAACTGGGTCTCCAACACCAGCTTCTCCTCCTTTTCCCTCCTGGAAACAGTATGAGATGGGTGAAGATGAGCTAAACTTGCTTCTCACAGTAGGGCTGGGTAAAATTATTATCTACCATTTTTTAGCACAAAATGCAAGATCTCTGTAACTATGGGACACAGTTTCAGGTTGCCCACCCCATAGGCAGCCAATCTGGCTATGCAATAGGGTGACTCTCTGTCAGAGCTGTGCTGTGGAGGCGGGCAATGAGTCTGCTTCAGCACAACGTGGGATAGCTAAGTTGGTAGAGCATGAGACATTTAATCTCAGTGTTGTGGGTTCAAGCCCCATGTCGGGCAAAAGATTCCTGCGTTGCTGGGGGTTGGACTAGATGACCCTGGGGTCCCTACAATTCTACCATTCTATATATGATCTAGTTAAACTAGATTCAGAGTGTGTTTTGTTGTTGCTGCTGCTCATCTTCTTCAAAAACAAAACTGCAGCAAAACATGAGCAACATGAGCGGGACGGGACAGATAGGAGTCTGAATCACGTTGTGAAGACTTTGCATCCCAGAGAGATCAGTCATGCTGGTCACTTAAGTCTCTGGACAAAGGGGTCAGCAGCTTCAGAGCCAGTGCGGTGTAGTGGTTAAGAGCGGTAGTCTCGTAATCTGGGTAGTCTCCGCTCCTCCACATGCACCTGCTGGGTGACCTTGGGCTAGTCACACTTCTTTGAAGTCTCTCAGCCCCACTCACCTCACAGAGTGTTTGTTGTGGGGGAGGAAGGGAAAGGAGAATATTAGCCGCTTTGAGACTCCTTAGGGTAGTGATAAAGCGGGATATGAAATCCAAACTCTTCTTCTTCTTCTTCAGAAGACCAGTCTGCTTCTTCTGGCACTCACCATCAAAATGCCATCCAGTTCCTCATTTTTAAAAAAATTAAAAATAGGTTTTAATGTTATACAACCCAGTCACGGCAAAGAAAAGAGCATTGCGTTAAGATTATGGTGTCATTTCACATGGTGTTAAAACACGGACAGTCCAGGCAGGTTCTACACAGACAGGTTTGTGAGGCTGGTAGAAGAGCTTTACTTGCTTTCCCCCCTTACGTATGGAAAAAAGGGAGACCAGGTTTGAACCCTGCATCCTTTTATGCAAGAGGGGCTATAAAGGAAAATACCTTTGATGGAACCTGGTTTCCCAGTTCATCATTCATCTAGTTCATGTCCTCCAGGGACAGCTAAAAGCTATTCTCTCAGACGTTCCCAGAAGCTACATGGTGGATAGCAAGCGCCCAGATGCTGACCTGGGCGGTGAGGTTCTTTCTGACCCAGATACTTCTCTATGGCTGAAGTCATACATAATACTGAAAGGGCGCTGAAAACACATTCTTCAGATGTGCTGCCAGTCCATTCTCACAGATGTAGACAGTGAGGCCCCTCCCCGATTTCTGCCTCTTCTTCCTCTTGCTCCATCTGGGGGAAATTAACAAGGCAGCCAGATGCAAGAGGCAGGCAGGGCTCCCATACCTTTATCAGTTGCTTAAAAGGAGGATTACAGAATAGGAAGCTCCTTCCAGGGGTGCTGTGTTTATCTGACAATTATTCACACATGCAAGACGGTAGGATGTGGCAAGATTTTCACTAATTTGAAACACTAATTTAGCAACTTGGTAACCCGGAGAAGAGGATAAAGACACAGCAATTGTTTTTAATTGCGCTTAGAACAAAAAATTGACAATAATTCTTCTACTTGTTGCCAGTCTGGGGCGCTTCCCCAGATGGAAGACAGCAATTTCCAGATGCACCGTGCAAAGCTGGGAAGAGCCTCCTAGTTGTGGAAACATCTGTGCAAGGGAATAAGGGAGCGAACAGCTGGAGCCAATTAGCATATTGTGCCTTCTTGGGTTCTCTTTCAAATTTCACTTCTGCGCTACAATATAACTTTGTAACGAAGTGCACAAACACACGTTTGCATGAACAAGCGCACATACACACCAGAGACAGATGTTTTGCTCTAAAGTCCATGGCTGGCAGCAGTGGGCACCTTGAGATAAAACCTTTCCTTTGCTATGCCTGGTATGTTGTACACACATTGAGTCTCTCCCTGAGCTCCAGCTCTTATTCTGGTTCTTGGCTTGAAGCAGAGGAAGGAGGGTAAGGTGGTCCAATACAGACAATCTCAGGGCTTCTATACTTTCAACAACTGTATTGAAGAGGAAGTCTCAGCAGGTGCACCTTCTTGCATGCCTGCACGACAAGCTCCCCCGGTCAAAGAGAGAGAGAGAGAAATCCTCCCTCCACTAGGAGGAAGGAATCTTAAAGGTCCAAGAGTTCTGTGCTCCCTTGCATCTCACCATTGCCTCAAGGCAGAATTAAGATTACACAAAGGCATTCTGCTCAGGTGTAAAAGAATAGAGAGAACATTATGCCCACCAGCGCCAGTCACACAGCACAGGTTGGAAGGTGTACTTATGGAGACACCCTGGAAGATCACAGGTGTGTGCTGCTTTTACATGTGAGTAGAACACTTGAAGTGTCCCAAAGAGACTACCAACTCAGCGCACCCAGTTCAGAGTTAAGGGTCACTACTTCACTCCCCTGCCGGAGCGGTCATCCCTTTAAACAAGGGTTTCAAACTTTCTGTCTTCCGACATCAATGTTATCTACTTGCAAGTCCACCCAAGGACCCTGAGTGCTGCAGAGGATCCCGGGCCTTTAACCAGGGCCAGCCCACTCATGAGGTGGACTGAGGCAGCTGCCTTGAGTGGCAGATACCTGCAGGGTGGTCGCCCACCCCTGTTGCCGCTGCTAGAGAAGCAGAGGTAGGGGCTGCTTCCGGTGAGATCTCATGAGAGCACCAAGCTGCTGCCCTGTGACCCAGTAAGCAAGCCTTTAGCAGAGAGGTAGGGACGGTGCCTTCCTGTTTTGCCTGTAACTCTCCTAGGTCGTGCATTGCAGAAGAAGCTCAGTAATAATGGGAAATAATCCCCCCCCCCCGAAAAGCATGTCTGCCTTTACTTATCTGCTCACTGAAAATCCCCAACCAGCTTCTGAGGAACTTCCTGGGGCAAGTGTCCCAAAACTGCTGTCCTAAAGTGAAGGAGCAGCAGGACTTCTGATTCAGTCAAAGCTCTTCTAACCCTTTAGTGGTTCATCTGCAGTAGGGGGCACAGGACTCCCACCTCCCCTCACAAACATTTACCCTCCTTATTTCCCCACTGCTATGGACCACTATGGACCGCTATGGAAAGATCTTCACCACTCTGGTGCTTCTCTGGTGCTATCAGTACCTTTGGAAGGGCCATCTGGATCAGGACAACAATGGGGTGGAGTGGGGGGAGACTGAACACAAATACATATGAGGCTACATTTTGGAAATACAGAAAACTTTGGGAAGGCTGATCATGGATCTGACCATGTAACATGCAGTTTTCCCCTAGGTCCAGCACCTAGGACACCCATGTCTCCTACAAGCAGGCCATCTGCAAGGGACATTCCACCTCTGGTTGTGCCCACATTATGACTTGCAAAGCCTTTTGTTCTCTGCCCCTTGCTGCTCCTCACAACTCGGTGCACATCTTGCCACACTCTCCTCTTACTTGCCCTTCTGCGTGCCAGTACTTACGATCACTTTACGAGCAACAGATGGAGTAGACATTCATCATGTGCTTAGATCTCTGGACAACATTATTATTAAGTCTGACTTAATTTCTACCCACCCTCCTATAAAACCGAATTGATAACAGCTTCTAGGCTGTCCCCTTTCTGTTGCTTTCCCAGACTCCTCAAACATAGGAGTCTCCAACTGTCAGGATCCGGGCCAGTATATGGCAGTGCGCACATGGGCATGAGTCAGAGACTGGGCTTGGGTGCAAGAGATCCATCTGGCTGTCAGCAGTTCACAGATCATGGTGGTGTCATAATCAATGTCGAGAGAGATTTTGTAACCAAATCAGGGCAGGAAAGCAGGTGCAAGGAAGGAAGGAATGCAGACAAAGGCACAGGAACAAGAGTGAAGAGCAGGCAGGAGGCAGGAAATACAAAACAGAAGAAAAAGACAACAGGGACCTGTCACAATCCTTATTGGCCACATTCTGGAGCTTTGTTCCTACTTTGCCATTTCTGAGCACCCTTTCGTACTCACCATCCGCATGGTGGGAAAACGGTGGCATTTTGCCAGTAATCCAAATCATGGTCAGTACCCGGTTGAATACAAAGGAAGCGCACCTCTTCTCGTGGCAAAAGAGGGTCTCCCAGAGCTCCTGCAAGTTTGAGATTCCTTTTGAGAGCAGAGGGTCTGGTCTCAGGACCACCCCACCGAGCCCTATCGTGTTGCAGCATGAGCTGCAGAGAGGCCCATCTTCTCTATTTTTATTTATTTATTTATATTTACATTTTCAAAAACAGGAGCAGAGAGCATATTTAACCCCCCTTCCTTTCCCCTGTCCCACTTACAACTTCGTACCAAATACAGCATATATATATATACCATATGACGTCCCTTCCACACTTTCCCTGGTTCCTTTGCTTTTCTGCTACGCCACGTAAGCCACATCTTTTTAATCATCCAACTTGTTATCTATTAAATTAACTATTTCAACTCTGCTGGATTTACTGGAGACCAGCAAAGCTATGTATCTGTCTATACCGGTTCTTAAAATATTCACTAAACATTTTCTATTCCTCCTTATATTCCTTATCTTCGTTTTCTCTTATCCTGTTCGCAAGACCAGCCAGTTCAGCACATTTGAACAATTTACACTGTCATTCTTCCTTAGTGGGGACTATATTTGTTCTCCACCTTTGTGCCAATAAGGTTCTAGCTGTGGTGGTGGCGTATAGTAATAAACTCTTTTGGGTTTTGGGGGGACCTCGGTTGTTACCATCCCCAAGAGGAAAATCTCAGGTGTTTTGGGGAGAGGCCCATCTGCTCTAGAAGGGAGGGCAAGGAGGACCGCAGGTTGGAGCCAGGAGTGCTGGCCAAGGAGGGAGGCTGTGAGGCGCAGCCCTGAACTCCAGCCACACACACTTCCCACCCCCCTGGAAAAACAGAGAGGAGAAAAGCAAAGCTAAGAATTATGGAAAGGAAAGAGAAGGGCAAGGGACACCAACTGGAAGCAAAATGACACTGATTCAAAGAGACAAGTCGGGAGACAGACTAATAAAGTCCGAGACGTGTCTCAAGAGGAACCGCCTGACCTGTGTCTGAACAGGACCCAGAAGTATTTGGCTGACCCTAGTCGATAGCCACCACATTGCAAATGTTCTTTTCAGTACAAAGGGCAGCGTACTGACAGCCTCTTCACACACTATAAATCTCCTGCATGGAAAGCAGCTCAGCAGAGGAAAAAGCACACCCAGATAACGTGCAAACATACGTCCCACACACATTTCATTTTGGGTGTGTTCTACAATAACGCTCAATGAACAGGTCTCTGGAGGAGCCCTCAATGCCTTTCACTAGGTATAAAATACATTTTGATCACTCGTGTGTTCTTAAAATGGCGAGTCCCTGAATCTCAGCATTCTACACACCATGGAACATGCACGAGGACACTGGCCAATAAGAGGTTCTGGGTAGTCTTCCATTGAGAAACAGAGAGATTCCATGACTCTGCCCTACACAAAGCAGCAGAAATAAAGTGTGGTGGCCCATGCCCTTTAGTTTGCTGGCATCACACCAATGTCTCACATTGGGGAACTTCAGTCTTTCTCTATACCAATGAAAGCCAGGTGCCCATTGCCACATCTACCACATCACTTCAAAATGCCAAGGCCCCTGTCACCCCAACTGGTGCACTTGCCCACTCCAAATAATCTACTTACTTTCTGAACCAGCATCTACTGAGGAGGAGTAGAGACTAATACCAAGTGCTAACTTGCTAACTTGGTGGCACTGTGGTCTAAAGCACAGAGCCCAGGATTTGCCTATCAGAAGGTCGGCAGTTCCAATCCCCATGACAGGGTGAGCTCCCGTTGCTCGGTCCCAGCTCCTGCCCACATAGCAGTTCGAAAGCACATCAAAGTGCAAGTAGATAAATAGGTACCACTCCGGCGGGAAGGTAAACGGCGTTTCCGTGTGCTGCTCTGGTTCACCAGAAGTGGCTTAGTCATGCTGGCCACATGACCCAGAAAAACTGTCTGTGGACAAATGTCGGCTCCCTCAGCCAGTAAAGCAAGATGAGCGCCGCAACCCCAGAGTCGTCTGTGACTGGACCTAACAGTTAGAGGTACCTTTACCTTTAACTTGCTAAGCTGTGCATGACACCATTTTGTAAGCCTGTCACAAGTCTTCCCTTTTTTCCCCTCACCATGGAGAGTTTACCACAATGCTCTTCAGTTCACATGACTAACTTTCTCCATACAAAAAAGAAAAGAAAATTAAAATCCCCATATGCAGAAAACTGCCGTGTCAGTGAGAAGGCTAAGCTAAAACCTTTCTCTCCTGGTATTTAATTTTTCTACCTGCAGGATGTTTTGAGGTCATTGTTTGAATGCAGGAACATTCAGTCATGAGAGCCCCTTCCAAAAATCTGAAGCGGAAGAGCCAAGACAAAGGTTTGCCACCTCCTGGAGAATTAGGCTCCAGGTCACTCACTGTGCTACAAAACCCAGGAAGAACTTAAATCCAAAGCTGATGATCTATCTACAGCTCTACCCCAGCTGCCTAAATACTTTACAGTTACATAAAGTAAAATATAAGGCTTAAGTTCACCTTCCCAGTTGCCCTGTTGTTAACTGCTTTGCTTTACTCTGGCACAGCAGACCTTGCTGAGTCAAGAATATAGCTAGCTAAGCCTCCACAAAACGTGAGACAAAGAACAAACATACAGTGGTGCCTCGCAAGACGAACGCCTCGCAAGACGGAAAACCCGCAAGACGAAAGGGTTTTCTGTTTTGGAGGCGCTTCGCAAGACGAATTTCCCTATGGGCTTGCTTCGCAAGAAGAAAGCCCATAGGGAAATCTCCGGGGACCTCTTTTAAATGCTGGTGGTGGGGAGCAAAGCCTTTCCCCCAGTCCGGCCTTCAGAAGAGGTCCAGGAAGGCCGGCGGGGGCCGAAAGGCTTTGCTCCCCACCGCCAGCATTTTAAAAGCAGTCCGGGATAGCAGGGAAGCGCTTCCCGCTATCGCGGACGGCTTTTGAAGGCAGGCGGGGGGGAGCAAAGACTTTCGCCCCCCGCCCACCTTCAGAAGAGGTCCTGGACCTCTTCTGAAGGCGGACGGGGGGCGAAAGTCTTTGCTCCCCCCTGCCTGCCTTCCCGGGAGAGCGGAGAAAGGCAGCGCGTTTCTCCGCTGTCCCGGACGGCTTTTGAAGGCGGGGGGGGGCAAAGACTATATATATATTTTCTAGGGGTTTCATTTTCACCCTCTGCATGCAGCCCCAGTGAGGATGAATTGTTTATTACTGGGGCCAGATGCCAGGCAGCCCTGTTCAAGGCCAGGGAGGAATTTGTGTGTGTTGTCTGGGAGGAGGCAAGGTCTGTTTTTCTCAGGCAAAATGTTGCTCAAGAGATATCAGAAGGAAATGTTTCAAAATGGATGAATGACCATTACTGATAGGTAAAAGAGGATTTACTCTGCTCGATTATTTTGAGGACAGGTTATAACAATGTATAGAAGCCATAGCAGAAATTGGCAAATGAACAGGGTGATGTTTAGGGAGAAGGGATGAATGTATTTTGAAATGATAGTTGGAAAAGTTATTTTATTGCCTGCCCTTGCCCCAGTAGGCTATGCTCTTTTTAGTTGGCTACATGTTGTACAAGCGTGCAAAAGACTTATGTCTGGGCCATGAAACACCTTGAGCGACACCTACGACACTTGATCTTAGCCAAAAGGCCGAGAACTGTGCACACGGTCCTTTCTTCTTGAAATTAGGATGGGATGAACTGCGATTATAATAAAAAATACATTGTTGTTGTTGTTGTTCCACATGTGTCTGCGTGTGAGATAATGAGAGAAACTTCAGTTGCAACCACATAATGGAATATCGTTTTCCTCCGGCGATAAATCTAGCCCAGTCTGCATCTTATTGCTCTGGCTCCTTGGGGCTCGTTTTGTTGGGTGTTTTTTAATGGTAGCTGGTAGACAGAATCAATCACACAAGCGGTAATCCCCTGCAAATGGAACTTAATAGATTTTTTAAAAGGCAGCCTATTGACCCAGAGACCTTAATGGCTCAGGAGCTGCTTGAGTCTGGCGTGCAAATTCGCCAGCAGACAGTTTATAAATGCACACAAATCGAAAAGGGTAGTAAAAATCCTTTTAAGTGGCAGGCCCTCCAAAAGCACAACAGAGAATTTCCAGCATTAGAGCTCTTGGTATTTACATTATAACCTCCCATGGTTGCCTCAGTGAGATGCTGAATGGATGGCCGGCAGGGAGCCAGCATCTTCCTGCCACAGCTGAAGAGGATGACATCACCAGAAAGACAAGCAGGTGTCCAGCAAAGTTTTAGGACTTCGGATTAAGTGAACTGGGCAATAGATATCAACATCTTGAATTGACCTTTTATTTTAGGTGGAGCTATCACCATGTTTTGCCATATGTGAAATTCTGGTGAGAAACTAGGAGGTCCCTACTTGAGAAAAGAATCAAAAGGAATTTTTTTAAGCCTTGCAAAGTGAACATCTCAATATTGCCACCAGATTTTGCATTAAGTAACATTTCAAAGCAAAATGAAAGACTCCTGATTTAGCAAAACAACCATGGAATTTTGAGGGAACCCAAAAAGATATTTGCAGTTCCGTTCTGTGCATTGTTTCTTTTTCGACTGATCAATGTGAATCATTCTGTCAGGCAGTGTGAAAGGTGGGATAGAGTCTTGCACCTCTGGGCCTTAGGTGTGAGTCCTGGCTCTGCCTTGGGATCACTGTCTGGGCCTCAGGCAGATTCAATTCCCACTCTTTGCACAGTGACCCCAAAAATAGTGTATGGATTAAATGAATGCAGGTTATAAAGCACTCTGCAAATGAAAAGTGCTATATTAGATTGATGATTATGACAACGCCCACCTGCATAGTTCAGTTTCCTGGGTCATAGATGTTGTTTTTTAATTTAGGATGGCCATAAACGTAAAGGTAAAGGGACCCTTTACCATTAGGTCCAGTCGGGGCTGACTCTGGGGTTGTGGCGTTCATCTCGCTTTACTGACCGAGGGAGCCGGAGTACAGCTTCCGGGTCATGTGGCCAGCATGACTAAGCTGCTTCTGGCGAACCAGAGCAGCGCACGGAAACGCCATTTAGTTTCCTACCAGAACGGTACCTATTTATCTACTTGCACTTTGACGTGCTTTCAAACTGCTAGGTTGGCAGGAGCAGAGACCGAGCAATGGGAGCTCACCCCATTGCAGGTATTTGAACCGCCGACCATCTGATTGGCAAGCCCTAGGCTCTGTGGTTTAACCCACAGCGCCACCCGCGTCTACTCTTATTCACAAGCTGAAACACAGTACAGTGCACTTGTTTACAGAACTTATCCGCACCTCCCGTAAGATGTGGATGGAGGATTGCCTTGACATGTGCAGCGTTTCGTTCACATTCTATTCAAAGCAAAGAAGGGTCTCACTCAGTTGCACCTGTTCTAGTGCACAATGAGAATGCCATCTCAGTTTATCAAAGGATACACGCGTGGGAGGCTGAATGTGACTTCGGTTTTCCTTAACTGGACCGAGATGAATGGAATAGTTACTAGAGATCTGTAAGTTCTCTAGTATATTTATATAAATATATATATAAATATATATATATATATTTGAACATGGCTATCATATCACCCCTTAACCTCCTCTTCTCCAGGCTGGGCATGTTTAGCCTGGAGAAGAGGAGGTTAAGGGGTGATATGATAGCCATGTTCAAATATATAAAAGGATGTCACATAGAGGAGGGAGAAAGGTTGTTTTCTGCTGCTCCAGAGAAGCAGACACGGAGCAATGGATCCAAACTACAAGAAAGAAGATTCCACCTAAACATTAGGAAGAACTTCCTGACAGTAAGAGCTGTTCGACAGTGGAATTTGCTGCCAAGGAGCGTGGTGGAGTCTCCTCCTTTGGAGGTCTTTAAGCAGAGGCTTGACAACCATATGTCAGGAGTGCTCTGATGGTGTTTCCTGCTTGGCAGGGGGTTGGACTCGATGGCCCTTGTGGTCTCTTCCAACTCTACGATTCTATGATTCTATGATTCTAAGTTAGGAGCACTGATGCTGACTGAAGCTCCTTCCAGCAGTACAAACTCCAGTAGCTATTGCTTAGTGAATGTAAATGCTTAATTGCCCAGATGTGTAATATTTACAGGTAGGTTGATTATTATATTATATTATATTATATTATATTATATTATATTATATTATAATTATATTTTAGGAGTATTTTATGCTCTTACTTATTTCTTCACACAGAGGAGGGTGGACTTATACTAGAGTGGAGTCTAGGAAGTCATCATCATCACAACCGTATGACCAAGAACCTAAAATCATCACATGCTTTAATATGGTGCTTAACATAAAGAATCCAACATCAGATATGGCTGCATAAAAGCCTCTTTGTTTGCTAAAGAATTATTTGCAAAACTGTTATCTTCTGCAACAAGACTCTTCCCTCATTTTATTTCTTATGAAATGAATTCTCATCCAAATATATATTTAAATCCAAGGCACTGAGCATTCCAGGTAGCAGAAGACTGTATACAGGCCAGAAGTCTCTTTTTCTCTGGGATATGAAAGGGCACTCATTATTATTATTTTCTTTGGGGGGGATTTGTAATGTAAGAACCACATTCTAAACTCTGTACCAGAGAAATTTTTAAAAAAATTAAACCCCCAGCCTGCTTCTCTCCCCACAATGTTACCCTTGGCAGCCGAGGGTCTCTGGCTCTTGGAGTCGTCTCCCCCATGGCCTCTTCCAGGCTTGTTTGGACTGCAGGGCTTATGGAGCCTTCGGGTTCCATGGCCTCTTGCTCTGAACAGGAACAATTCCCATTTCCTAAAATAATGGCCCTGACCAAGCCAAAGAAAACTAAAAACAATATATTCATTTAACAACACTAACAATTTCACCAGAACTTGCCAACTCAAATGCTAGCTAACTCATTCCAGAAAGGCTTTCTACTGGACCTGAAGAAATCCCAAAAAACTCCTCTAGCTGACACTCATCTTTACTTTTGGACACAAGCAGGCCCCTTGGTGGCGGTCGGGGTGTGTGTGTGTGTGTGTGTGTGTGTGTCAGTATTAGCAGCTCTATGCGGAAGACTTCCATGTCAATTGGCAAGGAGACGCACATCGCCGTTTAAGGAGTCTCCACATTCACTGGCTGAGTCTACAAACAACACGAGGGATATTCAAATTACAGACATGAAATCAGCTTCAACAGTCATTCTCCCTTCCCATGAGAGCTTTAGCGCTGCGAGGAGAGCCCAGAGATCTCTAGACAAATAATTATGCGCACCATTGCCAAACTTAAGTTCCAATACAGAGGTGGTGAACATTTTAAGTAGTATAAAGCCGTTAAATGTCTGAACGTGAAACAGGGCAGAAGCAGGTATTGGAAACCTGTGAACCTCCAGAAGCCATTGGACTACAACACCCATCATCACCGGCCAGCCACTGGCCATGCTGGCTGGAGCCAAGGGAAGTGGGAGTAACGGAAGAGGGAGGACCACAGGCTCTCTGCAGGTATGTGCCTCTGCAGCCTCAGGCACATTTACTCCTTTCTCCTGCTCCCACCCACCCCACCCCCCATCAGCAAACATCTCTCTCCCTTCCACTGCACTGCTAGCACTGCATCAGCAGTAGTCAGCGCAGACCACAGTTCACATTAGCCTAAACCCAGAGAAATGAATAGTATGAGAGGGGAATCAATGGACATGATCCTGTGGACTTCATTGCAATGGGCTTTAGTGCCTAGGAGTCTCCAGGCAGGAGGGCAGGGCCCTCCCTCCCTCCCTTGTCCGCCCACAACTTACCGGTGTGGAGATTCAGGGTCAAAGCACGTCTTCTTCACGTTGGTCACTCTGGGGTTGCAACAGTCCCCGTCGTCAAAATTGTCAAGCATGTTGTTGCATTCCATGTTGCAAACCCCATCCCGGCGCACCCAGTCGTAGCAACGCCCCAGCCGGCGGCAGTCCCCCCCGTCGTAGCCAGTCAGCGGGTGCTCGCACTCGGGGTCACAGTATTCATTGCCAATCTTGCTGGGCTCACAGTTCATCAGGACCACGCGGTGGCGGAGCAAGGAGCTCTGCACCTTGTGTACGCTCAGTTGCCAGGTGATGTTATAGCGGCCAAAGGCCCCGCTCAGCACTCGGTGCTGGTGGGCAATCTGCTCCTGGCTGACAGTAGGATGGAGCCCCTCATCGTCATGAATGTTGACGACCCGGTAACGGACCACCTTCTCATTCCTCAGCGGCCAGTGGCTGTTGTAGTAGGAGATCAACTCCACGTTGTCGCAGACGGTCTGCCCACAGAGAGGGGGCACGAGCGGTGAGAAAACCGGAGGCTCTGGCACTTGGAAGGACTCCACCAGGGGGTAGGCACCATCTTTGAATGTTACCCATTGCTGCTCCAGGCGGCTGAACCTTGCACTGAGCACCATGGTAGCTTCTCTGTCTTCAACCTTTCTCAAGAAAGCTCTCTGGAGTTTCTCCTGGGGTAAAGCAGCATTCCAAATGGCCAGCAGAGCCAGGTGGCCACGGAAGTGGTGCCCGTCCTCTGAGCTGTCACCTCCCAGAATCAAGGTGCGGCAAGAAGCCATGAAGGGACTGTGGAGGGCCCCAGACTGCTGGGAACTACGAGCCACCCGTTCCCCGTTCAGGTACAGCAGCATCTGCTTCCCGTTGTAGGTGGCAGCCACATGAGCCCACGTATTGAGTTCATAGCGGTGTGGTACCGATATGGTGGAAGATCTCTTGAAGCGGTCTGTCCGGAGTGAGAAGAAGAAACGGGCATCCTTCTTCCCGGTGTTCTCCTGCGTGCGGATGCCAAGAGTCCAGCCCCTGTCACTGGCAACGTGGGAGCAATTGTCAAACACACCTGAGTGGAGGAGAGAGAGAAAAGAAGAAAATTCAGCACAGATGCTAGTACAATGACCACACTACCTCTCAGCTCTAGAACAGGAGGAGTGATTTTAGGATGAATCCACACCAGATCTTCAAACTGGCTTGGATCCAAGGGCACTATAGTGGCTACCCTCAAAGAACCCTGGAAACTGCAAGAGATGTGAAGAAGTCTTTGTTTAAGAGGGATGACAATTTCCAAGGTTTCCTGCTAACAAATCTAAACCAAAACAGGTTGGAAACGCATTTAAAATTTGGTCCACCAGACACCAATTCCAATTCGGTTCAAATTTGTACCCACAAAGATAGTATCCAACCCTAATCATTAACCTGGGCTGTCTGGAATCTGCTACATCAGTCATGGCACCATGAAGGCAGTGAGAAAGGGCACATTCGCTGCACCACATCCATCTAAAGATCTTACTGGAGAAAGAAGTGCTTTGTTCCAAATCTGAGGCAAGAAGAGGAGGAAGACAAGCAGTGTGAAGGCTTCTCTCCAGCACTGAACTTTTTTTTTTGGGGGGGGGGTGTCTCCCAAGTTTGCAGCAAATGCCAGTGGTGACAACTGGCCAGTCCCTTCAACTGCCACTGAGAAATGCACACACCAAATCCCTGTAGCTGCTCAGAAACGTTTTTATCAGATTGCTTTTTTTAAAGGAAAGCGAACACACTGGCCGGAGCATAGCAAAAATTATGGCTGAATCAGCATTAACCTCAAAAGAATATACTTCAGTCATCCTAACTGCAAATCTGGGAGAAAATGCATACTGTGGGTGAGCGCCACCACGGTGACTTCTCTTTAAATAATACGCCAGTCTTCTTGACCCTGCACTGTGAAAACTTCTATAAACTGGAAAACAGCGATCGATGCCTTCCTGCTGTTGTACAGCTATGCACAATATCATGTTTCACTTTGTAGAAGCCTTATCCTTCCATACACAAACATTCTACTCCTCCTCTGTCTATGATATTGCCACCGGACGGTCGTGGGGTGGGCAGTCATTCCATAAGACGACTCAGGCATCTCCAACTCCTGAACTATGCAAAGCTCATCATTATAAGAACTGTGCCTGAGTTTTATTCCTCTCCCTCTTCCTTCTCTGTCACATTTCTCTTGTATGTGAACTTTTTTCCCCATTTAGATTGTATTATTATTATCATCATCATCATTATCACTATTATTTATTATCAACAAAATGTATTATTATTATTATTAATTCATTGTCACTATTATTTGTATTACTAGATCAGGATCTTTGCTTGCAACTCAAGGCGGTCTGTAGTCTTCAAGGTTGCAGCAGCAACCAAGTCAGGCTGCGTCCAGGGATCAGAACCTGCTTTGTTCAGCTTTGTTCCCTACCAGTGGAGCTATCCAGAGAGTCAGTGCTGACTGAGCAACTACGGTAAGCCCCTAGGAAAATCGCAGCGGACAGGCCCTGAGTGGCTACTCTTGCTCTCAGTCCTGTCCGTGTTAAACAGGCTTATTTCTTGCCTCTTCAACAGAACAATTATTTTCCCAGCTGGCTTACTGGGAGAACTGAATGTAGCCTGGAGAACCACCCTAGCTTCAACTCTGCAACCAGGCCACTCATATTCTGCAGACTGGGTATTTGCATGCATTTTGCATAAATTAATTGGCTGAAATCACCCATGTTTGAGGATACTTAATTTTTTGCAGGTGAAAAGGGGGGTGGTAAGTAATTAAAGGAGAATGACATGGAAATATTTCTATGCTCTTGTCCTCTTATCCATGGGGGTTAGAATCATGTTTATTTAAATGACATCTGATGACCTTAGGATGCCAAATGTGTTACTAAGTGTGAACAGTTGCAGGAATATCTTGTCAGGGGCTCATTGCCAGCTCCAAAATTCCCTTCTTGTTGTCAGGGACTCTGAAGCTTGAAGTGGGAACCTCATGGCCTGAAACTGGAGCCCAAACTAGCAAACTGTGCAGTGGACCTGAATGCATTCAACTGCAAGAACCCTCTTAAGGCACAGAAAGGAATAAGAATACGCAACACTGGCCCCGCCTGAAGCCTCTAGGTTGGCCATTCACAGTAGCTCTTGGCCAGGTCAACAGAAGAATGCCTTCTGCTCAGTGAAGCTGGAGAATATATCCACCACATCTAATGAAAGGACATTTTAGCTGTACATTTAAATATTTTTTATAGCTTGAGGAAATGCTTTCATTAATGTTCTTACCCATCCTGAGCCTTCAAGGTAAAGAAACGTTATGTATTTTAAACACATACAAAAATACTCTGCTACCACTGTTCTAGAAGCATCCCTTCCCAGAAGATTTCCCTCAAGAATCTACTTCTGTTCACAGCCCCGATCTCTCTTTTAAGGATGAGTTAGCGCAAAACAACCACAAGGATGCTTTTTTGCGCTCTCTCTCACTGCCTGTTCCTCACTATCCAGAGGAGGAGCTTCCACACATTCAATTTCATCAACAAGTGTCTGCCTGGAGCTCTGCATTGTTACCAAAGGGCTTCCACATCTGGAGCCCCATCTGGCATTGGCAAACTTGCTCCCTCCCCTTGATGCTGTTCCAGCTCTTTGCATTTGCCCACTGCCGTCCGAGACTTCGCCCTGCTAGAGGCCCAGAAACTACTGCTCCGGAAAAGTCAAGAACATTTTCCGGGCCCCTGCGTCAGAAGCCCAGCCAGCAAGTAGGAATATGCCCAGGAATGTGTCTGATGCTGCAATCTGAGAGCTCCACTCCAGCATCGCTTCGAACAAGCAAGCAATTCCCTTTGTCAGGAAGCCAACGTGTGAAACCATCCAACATAGGAGCAAGGAGGTGGAAGCAGGAACTAAGGGGGATCTGGTTCAGAGGAACCTGTAATAAGGGCTTCGGCTCAAGCAGAAAGGAGAGAACCCAGAGGCCCTCCAGAAGAGCTGTGCAGCAGAAGGTGGCATCTGTTGCAACAGGGCATTGCCAGGAGGTTAGGAAGTGGGAGGATCTAGAGCACAGGTGGAGAACCTGTGGCCCTCTGGGAACTTGCTGGACTCCCAGGGGATGATGGGAGTAGGGAGTCCAACAGCACACAGAAAGCCACAGGCTTTCTCCGCACACAATTTCAAGGCTTTGCTTCAAAGTGTCATCCCTGAGAAAAGCTAGTTATGGCCAAGGTTCTAGCATCACACCATAAGACTCAAGAGAAGGCCTAGTCCTAAGATACACTCAGCGTAAGATACACTGAGTGCTGCTGGTCCCAAAGGCAAGCTGCTAAGCCTCTGGGTGGGGGCTGCTCCCTGAGCCATCATAATCACCAGTTTTGTAACATCCTGGACTGCTTGTCTGCATGCTTCTGGCCTCAATTCAAAGTGCTGGTTTTAACCTTTAAAGCTGTAAATGGTCTGGTGCCAGGATATTTGAAGCCACGCCTCCTCCAAGGTCTTCAGAGGAGGCCTCACTGATGGTTACCCTCCTTCATGGAGGTTCTGGTGATGGTTAGCAAGACCTCAACCCTCCTCTGTGGTGGCTCCCTCTCTTTGGAACTTGACTGCTTTTGCAGAGCCAGTGTGGTATGAGAGCCAGTGTGGTGTAGTGGTTAAGAGCGGTAGTCTCGTAATCTGGGGAACTGGGTTCACATCCCCGCTCCTCCACATGCAGCTGTTGGGGGACCTTGAGCTAGTCACACTTCTCTGAGTCTCTCAGCCTCAGTCACCTCACAGAGTGTTTGTTGTGAGGAGGAAGGGAAAGGAGATTGTTAGCCGCTTTGAGACTCCTTAGGGTAGTGATAAAGTGGGATATCAAATCCTCCTCCTCGTCTTCTTCTTCTTCTTCTTCTTCTTCTTCTTCTTCTTCTTCTTCTTCTTGCAAATACCTTCAAATACCTTCCCTGAAGGAGACCCTCTGGTCTATAAATCTTTGGACTGTGAAGCTCCCTACTGTGGTGAAAGGGGATAGCTAAAAGGAAAAATTGTCTGGAACTCGGGGGGGGGGAGATATATGTAATCAGCTGTTATTGCATGTTGCTGTTCTGAACCTTGAAGGCTTCAGTCCACCTGTAAATGATTGGCATTTAATCCCCTCCCAGGGGAATCTCTATTGAGCAGAGATTCAGCCCCAGGTTCCCTCACCCCTTTTTCGCTGGTTCTGCTGCCTTTCCATTATCCCATAACACCTGTTCTCCCTGCTCTCCACCTGTTTTCAGAACATGTTGATAATTATTCTTGCAGATGAGGGTAGGAATGAGAAGACTGGGTCTTGGCATAGGATTCAGAAGTCAGTTCCTGACTCAGATCTGGATAATTTATAAACCACACACACACACAGAGACCTTTTTTTAAAAAAAACCCCACACGGGCCATGTGGTTTGAATTAGTGTTACTGATGCGGCTCTCTGTATTGTACTTTAAAATAGGGAGGAGCAAGATGAAAATGCTTAATACGAGTTTTATTATTCCTCTTGGTGTCATCTTGCCTACTTTCCTTGCTCCATGGTCAGTGATGCTCCCATCCTTAGATTGCTTTGACTCCTGGATATTACTATCATGAGTATACTGTGCTGACAATCCTTCTCTGCCATGCACTCCCACCAGGGTGGGGGTGGAAAGGGCAGGATAGGACCCAGAGTGAGGTGGCAGACTGTAGGTGGTGGTCTACTGGCCAATTGCCAGGAGACCACCTAGAGCCTGCAGGTTGTTGAGATTCTTGCAAATGATGTTGACACAGCATGGCTGTTAAGCAAGCACAAAATATTCACTGTGCGTCTTCATTCTGTAAATCTAAAACATGCGGGTGGACAAGAGGGATTTTGATTTTTAAAAAGAGAAAAAGGTAAACTACATAACAATGAAGTTAGCCCACCCCTGATATGGAACACACTCAGGTTATGCAAGATGCTCTCCATAAACAATTTCTAGTATTTTAAAGTGACGAGGGCAGGGTATTATCTATACGGAATACCCCCACAAATGCCATTTTTGGATGACAACCCATCCTATGTCAAGGTGTGGGAGAATGACTAGGGCAAGCCTTTGAGAGGAGCAAAATGCATTACATCAGCTCTCCACCTGTTTTCAGAACCTGGTGATAATTATTTTTGTAGATGAAAGGAGGAATGAGAAAACTGGCCCCTTATGTAAGAAAGATGGCACACTTATAAAGGGGAAAAATACAAGTCTCATAGCTGGCACACTGGCCCTGTAAGGCTTCACCTAATACATCCAAGCTACAGTCAGTATTGTTGGAATGTGTGTGAACAAATTGGTTCATGGCTTTGCTCTTAGTGCGAACGTGCAGGAGTTTTGGATTCCTGCACAAAAACTTCAAGCAAACCTATACGGAAACAAAATCAAGTGCAGCACATATCTGGAAGTGCCCCAAACTAGCTTCTAAGCAACACTAGGGTGATAAAATCTGCTTCCGTTTAGGCTGCTTTACGTTGTCCCACAAACTTACCTCATGTTATTTCAGGAGCGTGGATGCAAGAAGAATATCACTAGTTATATTTTACAGACAATAATAAGACTAAAATCAGAAAGATTCCCTTTTCTCCTTAAAAATGGCGGTCTCTTTATGTTGTTCTTTGCAGTCTTAGTTGTACTTTTTAAAAAAAGAAAGTGAGGAACTGAAGGACAGAAGTAGGAGCCCTGGGTTTGGAAACGGTGACCTGAAATTCCCTCCCACATAAACTTTAAACTTCTCTGGTCAGCTACCAGGGGCTGAGGATATAAATGCAGAAGCTCCCAGGCAATGGCTTTGCCATCAGCCTTCCTGCCAGTCACTCTCTTTCCTTCCTTCTCTAACCAATCAAAGCACTGCCTGGCTCCCATCCAGGGAAGACTTTGGGTGACAGAAGTACCTAATTGAAAGGGTCTCCCCAGGACTGACTCTCCGGAGGAACAAGGTCATATGCCTTGGAGGCTTCCAACTTTCCTCTCCTGTGCAGCTGTACAGCCCAACGGCCATTCTGAATAACCCTTTGTGCTTTTTGTCAAGTTGCCCACCTATGACGGTTGCAAAGGTCCTGCACCTGGCAGACCCCAATGCACGGCAGGTGGACCACATTCAGCTTGGGGAGTTGGGTTCCATGTCATGTTGGTCTGCTCTGGAGATATTTCCACATAAGTGCTTGGCTCAAAAAGAGCAGGTGGGGTTTTAAAGCTGCTACTGGTTGGAGGATGAATGGCGGCTAACAGATTGAGGTTGAATCCTAACAAGACAGAAGTACTTTTGGGGGACAGGAGGCAGGCAGGTGTCCTGAATGGGGTAACTGTGCCCGTGAAGGACCAGGTGCACAGCCTGGGAGTCATTCTGAACTCACAGCTGTCCATGGAGGCGCAGGTCAATTCTGTGTCCAGGGCAGCTGTTTATCAGCTCCATCTGGTACACAGGCTGAGACCCTCCCTGCCTGCAGACTGTCTCGCCAGAGTGGTGCATGCTCTAGTTATCTCCCACTTGGACTACTGCAATGTGCTCTATATGAGGCTACCTTGGAAGGTGACCCGGAAACTACAACTAATCCAGAATTCGGCAGCTAGACTGGTGACTGGGGGCGGCCGCCGAGACCATATAACACCGGTCTTGAAAGACCTACATTGGCTCCCAGTACATTTCCGAGCACAATTCAAAGTGCTGGTGCTGACCTTTAAAGCCCTAAACGGCTTCGGTCCAGTATACCTGAAGGAGCATCTCCACCCCCATCGTTCTGCCCGGATACTGAGGTCCAGCGCCGAGGGCCTTCTGGCGGTTCCCTCGCTGTGAGAAGCCAAGTTACAGGGAACCAGGCAGAGGGCCTTCTCGGTAGTGGCACCCGCCCTGTGGAACGCCCTCCCACCAGATGTCAAAGAGAAAAATAACTACCAAACTTTTAGAAGACATCTAAAGGCAGCCCTGTTCAGGGAAGCTTTTAATATTTAATAGGTTAATGTATTTTAGTGTTTTGTTGGAAGCCGCCCAGAGTGGCTGGGGAGACCCAGCCAGATGGGCGGGGTATAAATAATAATTATTATTTATTATTATTATTATTATTATTATTATTATTATTATTATTATTATTATTAGTGACTTCAAATTGTAGGTAACAGGCCAAAACATTTAATGTTCCTCCATCTAAAAAGCTAGCTGTCAGGGTTATAACATAACTTTTTCTCTAATCTGCTAGCTTTCTATGTGTAGGGAATATGTTTGTATAGAAGAAAATTCACCTTGGGAACGCCCATTCCCGGCCTGAAATAATACAGTCTAGAAACAGTTTTGCCACATCAAATCCTGCAGTGTGAACTAAGCCTGAGCATTAGAGGTTTCAATCGAACGATCTTTGAACCGTTCTGTTCTATAGTTCCTTGCTGTTTTAAGGCTGGTGGAATATGTTGTGTTGCACGTCTCAAACACAAGCCATCCTCGCATATCAACATATTTTGAAAAATCTGAAAACGCTAACAAAGGGTCTCTAGAAACAGAAGCTAGAAAAGCACCTCAGAAAAATCTGGGCTAGAAAGCACATCATTTTCCCCCCAAGCTGCTCCTTGCAATGCTGCCCTGCCCCCCCCCCCAAAACACATTCCTATAATTATCACATAATTAGCAGGAAATGAAACAGGAGGACTGTAGAAAACAGCTGCATGGCATAAAAAGGCAATGAAGAGTTCTGAGAAGTTCGGGCCAGAAACTTTTGGCCCACCATTAGAAACACAGCTCACCCGTCACTTGCACAGTGGCTCTTTTTCTGAGAGCCCAGTAAACTTATTGTCTTTGCCAATGGCCTGGGATGGCAGAAAGGATGGGGCCTGGCAAATGACAGGTGGACTGAATTCAAATCAGCGGACCACAGGTTGTGCAGACCAGGAGGGAACTGTCCTAGAATTCTTCGGAACGGTCTCCCTAAGCCCACCTGGTGTTTGTGGACTGCCATAATGGTAGGCATTGGTCAATAAATAAACAAACAAACAAATTTATTATTTGTACCCTGCCCATCAAAGTCTGGTCAATATTGCTTTTTAATTATTATTATTATAGGGCTAAGAAAAGTGGAATGCTCCCCAGCACCATTTTTTCTTTATTAATTTATATATTGCTTTATATGCCAAAATGGCTTCAAAGCAGTTTACAACTATAAAATCAATACATAATTAAGATACACAATTTTTTTTTTAAAAAAAAAAAAAACACCTGTCAGTACAATAAGACCAGTTCAGGGGAATGCCTGCCTAAACAGGTGTGTTTTCGGGAGCCAAAAGAAACTAACATGGATGGGTCGTCTTGCATTTCAGCAGGGATGGCATTCCACCACACTGGTGCCACCACTGGAAAAGCCCACCCCCGTATTACCACAAGATGATACTTATCAGATCATGGCAAAATCTACCCTGGCCCCTTTAGCTGACAGTGGTGCCCTTACTGGGCAGTGAGGAGGAAGATGGTCCAGAATTATTTGAGGCTTTGTGTGTAAGTAGCACCACCTTAAACCAGCTCAGTGACTAATAGGCAGCAAGAGCAAATCTCACAATGTATGCCCAATAAAGGGCCACCACTTGTGAGTTCTGCAACAGCTGCAATCTCCAGACCAGCTTCAAGGGAAGCCTCACCTACAGAGCATCATTAAAATAGCCCAGATGTGAGGTTACCAATCCACATGTAACAGAGGCCAAGTTCTCCTGTCCAGGAAAGGGCACAGTTGGTGCAGCAGCTGAAGCTAGTGATAGGTGCTCTTCAGAGGGAGGGCAATCCCATTTGTAACAAGCAGACTCCCCAGTACTTGTGCCCACTTACCCACAGGGTTCAGCTTCGGCCTGTTAACCCTCACCCACTGCACCCAGAGATTGGTTCAGCTTAGGTACAACCTCTGCCAACTTGGTTTCATTGGGAAAGCAGAGCTGAGCTTCATCAACCTTCTCATGATCACTCCTAATGGCCTCATATAGCATTGGCCCAAATCAGTGGCGTAGGGTGGGGGGTGCAGGGGGGCCGGCCGCACCGGGCACAACATCTGGGGGTTAGGGTTAGGGGGCGCAAATCCACGGGTTAGGGGGCGCAAATCCACGGGTTAGGAGGCGCAAATTACTTGCCTTGCCCCGGGTGCTGACAACCCACGCTACGCCACTGGCCCAAATGCAGACACGTCCTGCCCCACCTCTAATCTCTGGAATCACTGTAAATCAGTGCCTCCCATTCCCAACCCACGGAGACGGTTCAGGGAGACAGCACATTCCATGGTGTCCAAAGCAGCTGACAGATCTCACAGCATCAGGAGGGCTCTTTTGAGGGTCTCTCCCTCAAAAAAGGTCATCTGTCAGGGTGGCCAGGGCCAGTTGCATGCCAAACCCAGGCCTGAACCCAGACTCACAATCTGTTTCCTCCAAGAGTGCCAGTCAGTTAAACTAGGAAACCTTGCCAGGCTTACCTTCGTGTACGCCAAGGGTGCCCCCCCCCCAGTGGCAGCGAAGCCAGTGTTTTCTGCTGCTCCGACTCGTTCAGCAGGGCTTGTTTCACAAATGTTTCGAGTTAGACTCAGCTGCTGGCTCTATAATCCACAGACCCACGCTGAGGGGGTGATGAACCTCTTAACCACAACTTAGCACTTAGGCAGGAAATCTCATCAAATTAATATTTCTAGTTTTGCACAGTCTTCGGGAAACTGATGTGGTGAGTGACAAAACAGGCAGCTTACCCAAGCTACATGGTGAGAGCATGTTCCTGCGAAGCCGTTTCATGCTATGAGGTAATCCACAAAGCTTCACAGGCACTGTGATGAGCCTTCCCTGGTCCAGATTCTACTCAGAGCGCTTGAGATCACAGGAAAGCAACAGGCACCACAAGAACTTCAGCATGACTTGAAGCTTGCTCAGCAGTTGGGCTTCTCAGTCACCCCATGTTAAGACTGTGCACGGTATAGCTTTTTAACATTCAAAAAATGCTACACTAGGTTATGTAGCCCAACCTGAAGCAAAACAGGAATCCAGAATTCTGCAAGCTGCAATTCATTCTGGAAATGTGGAAGTCTGGTTCAATCCATGCAGTGAATTTTGCCAAGGCTATCCTTGGTCTAATCCCTATACTAGAGGTTTCCCCAACTACCTGTTGAGACTGCCTTGCTTTTAATGCCCTTGGTCTGGTCTCTTGGGTGCTTGTCCTGCCCTGGCTTTTATTGTTCTGTTTTATATGTCATCATTACGCTGCTGCCACTCAGCCGTGTTGCTTGCCTTTGTATTACATTTCAATGTTATTTTTGGATTCTATCTATTTTATTCTGGGAGCCAGTTTGGAAGCCTATGGGTAGAAAAGCAGTCTAGAAATACTAATTCTATATATAGATATATACTATTCCTGCAAATGTTGTTGTTGTTGTTTTAAGTTCTGCATTACCACCGCAGAAAACGATTTCAATCAAGGACTAGCAGAGAGGCAAGGACTTTGAAGGCAGTAAGGGTGAGAGTGAGGAATTGTATGTGCTCGTAACTAAAGCAGGGAACAAGGTGGGACATTTGAAATGATGTGCCTCCTGACCTCCTCTCATGGAGATCACCAGCAGGCTTGTGACCTAATGGATATCGCACGTAGAATTGGTTGCAGGAACAGGCATCTCTAAGCAGGGCCAATGTGCCTGGCCAGAACAACTAAGGCAGCTTGAAAAAGGACCATCATGATCACGTAAACTGCAGTGACCACATTAACACACACACACACACACCTCAAAGCAGCACTCCATACAAATCAGCCCCACTACACAATCTATTGCAGATCAGAAAACCTGTGGAACTCCTGCAAGAGACTACACGGAGACTGGTCCCTAGTAAATACTGGATTTATTTTAAGAAACTGTGGGGAATTTACGCACCCAGGTGTGTCAGAAAATAATACCACTTGGGCCACTTCCCACAAATATCCAGTGCCTGCATTTGGTCCAATGCCAAACTGTGGTTTACTGCAGCCTTACCCAACCTGGCGCCCTCCAGTGGTTTTGGAATACAATTCTTGTCGGAACATTTTATCATATGTGGTGGGAATGTAAGAAAGTAATAAACTTCTGGGAAATGATATATAATGAGATGAAAAAGATGTTGAAATATACATTTCTTAAAAAACCAGAAGCATTTTTACCAGAAGCAAGAGTATTGTTGGCTCAGAAATGGAAGCAAGAAGAAATACCAACGAAAGAAGAATGGCAGACAAGATTAATGGACTACGCAGAATTGGATAAAATGAAAGGAAGGATTCGAAACCTGTGGGACCAGAGATTTACAGAAGATTGGAAGAAATATAGGAATTATTTGAAGAGCAACTGTAATCAACAAATTACGCTAGTAGGACTACAAGAAGTTTTGTAAGGAGAAATATTGCAAAGAAGAGAGCTATTAGTTATGAGATTTAAATGTAATAGTGAAAATAAGAACTGTAAATTAAGTGAATAGATTGGAAAATTTTCAGATGTGATTGATGGAAGTCAAAAAAACTGTATAAGATGTAAAAGTATGTTTAATTACTGTTGAAAATGATATGTTGAAAACTAATTAAAAATATATTTTTTTTTAAGGAATACAATTCTTGTCGGTCTCAGCCAGCACAGCCAGCATCAGAGATGACTCCAGCTAAAACATGGAATCACAGAATCTCAGAGTTGGAAGGGACCATGAGAGTCATCTAGTCCAGTGTTTCCCAAACTTGAGTCTACAGCTGGTTTTGGAATACAGTTCCCATCATTCCTGACCACTGGTTCTGCTAGCTAGGGATGATGGGAGTTGTAGTTCAAAAACAGCTGGAGACCCAAGTTTGGGAAACACTGATCTAGTCCAACCCCTTGCAATGCAATACTCTTGCTTCTGGTAAAAATGCTTCTGGTTTTTTTAGAAATGTATATTTCAACATCTTTTTCATCTCATTATATATCATTTCCCAGAAGTTTATTACTTTCTTACATTCCCACCACATATGCATTTGTGCCCAATGTGGGACTCAAACCCAGAACTCTTGAGATTAAGAGTCTCATGCTCTCCTGTCTGAGCTATCCCGGGCCCAGGAGGGCAAAGGTGTATGGTTCTATTGGCAGAGCATCAGACTCTTAATCTCAGGGTTGTGGGTTTGAGCCCACGCTGGGCAAAACATTCCCGCATTGCAGGGGGTTGGACTAGATGACCCTCAGGGTCCCTTCCAACTCTACAATTCTATGATTCTAAGGCTGCTTTAGTGTTACATGAAGAAGCCTTGGGCTTATGCACTCCCTTTCCACTTTTCCTCCACCACCACAGTCACGAGGAGCAGACTGGAAGCTTTTGCTTCCATTTTAAGATAACTGCATTTTGTGGCCATGTCTCAAGGCAGTCAAGCTGTGGCTAGTCTTAATTATGGCTTAGAGGGCAAAGCCAACTTCAAATTGTGGTTTCAGATCCTGGCTTGTTTCCTTCAACCATAGTTAAGACAAACCACAGTTCTGAGTTGCAACTTAACAACAAATCACAGTTAGTCAAAAATGGAAACTGAAGCTTCCCGTTTCCTCCTTGTGGCCACTCAGGAGAAGGAGCACCTAACACAAAGCCAAAGTTCAGAGCTGAACTCAGCCAGGGGCCATGCTCAGAAGTAATGCTAAACCAGGAAGGATGATTTCTCTCTGCACCCAGAGGGCTCCCACTTTGCTCCTCTTATAGCTGGGGAGGGAAGCAAACCACAGGCTTAGCTCTGAATCCAAACCGGTTTTTGAGGTTTGCTTCTCCTCAACAAACCTTGACCAGGAAGCCAAGAACAAACCTTGATTTCAGCTGATGGCTTGTTTGGAGAGAAAAGTTCAGATGTAACGCTAAGACTGCCACTCTGTGGTTTGTTCCATCACTTTTGAAAACTTAAAAATGGTTTATAGCTGGGTTGTTGTTTTTTAAGCCAGCTTGTTTTTAACTTCAGACTTGTCTCAATGGTTGTGATGCTTTTACATTTTAAGTAAACGGCTGAAAGCTATTTCTTTTCAATTAAGCAGCACACAAATTCTGTTTTGATAAAATAAATAAGGGAGGAACAAAGTGGAGGAGCCTGAGCTCATGCACAGCACAGTTAAACAAGCCATACTTTGTGCCCTAAGCCCTGGACACATTAGATTAGTGGCTTGAAAGACAGCATTTGAAGGCACACTGTTTTACAGGGCAGAGGAGGGGCAGGGATGTCTTCACCCAACAGTGGCGTAGCGTGGGGGGTGCAGGAGGGGCCGGCCGCACCGGGCGCAACATGGGGGGGCGCTCGCACTCGCAGCTCTCTGCCCCTACCGGGTTAGGGGGCGCAAATTACTTGCCTTGCCCCGGGTGCTGACAACCCACGCTACGCCACTGCCACCCGATGCCCATGAGCTGGCACAGACCTGTAGCCAGAGGGGGCTAAGGGGGCCCTGCCCCCCCAAAAAAGGTTCCCTGCTGCAGCTCACCCATTTCCTTACAAAGAAATAATTAAATCAACAGGAAGGCCTTCCTTTCTTAAAGGTAATCCAATCCCCCCACCCCAGCCTAGCATTAATTAAACTATACATTTCTTCCTGCCTATTTTATTCTTTGCTCATAACTCTTATTTGTACTTTTCACTGTGCAAGCCAGTTCGAGTATCTTTTTGGAAAGGCAGAGTGAAAATGATGTGACTGAATGAATGAATGAACGTCTGCATTACAGGCCAGACTGCGTAACTCCACCCTGGAGCTCAAATTAGTTTGACCCCAAATGTCCAGTTCTGTACCTCCAATATTCATCTGTAAAACAGGAAGATATCTCTGCTCACATGCACACCAGTTGTGATTTAACTGCTCAAGTTGCACGGCATGGCAGTTGCATCAGAAACCACACAGTATTACAGCACACCATTGGGCAACACCCCCTGGATGAGGCCATAAGAACCAAAACAATTATTTGGCAATAGTGTTTGGTGATGTAGGAGCTGTTTGTCCCTCCACCCACCACTGGCATCAACCTGTCTCTAAGTTTCAGGCACCTGTGTACGTGTGATGCAGAAGAATCCAATTTCTGGCAGAGAGGGAATTTTTGTAGTTGCAGCAGCTGGAAGCATGGTTAAAACTTCTGACATGCAAGATGCATAGACACTATACATTTAAAGCACATTCAAAGCATAGTTCCCCCCACACACACACACCCCTCCCCCCGCAAATAGAATTCTGGGCACTGTAGTTTGTTAAGAGTTGCTTGGAATTGTAATTCTGTGAGGTTAAACTACAGTGCCTTGAATTCTTTGATGGAAAGAATGTGCTTTGAATGCAGCTAGTCTTTTCTGGTGCTTAAGAAATAAGCTTCCCATGATAGTTTGGAATGAACCAGCATTGCTCTGGTGGTTTTTGAGCAGGAGTGGGCAGACTTTAGGGTTGAGTGGCTGAGTTTGGTGGTGTTGTTGTTATTCTTTACTAGAATACCACGATCTTTCTATCAGAGACAAGTGTAAAAGAAACACAGTTAGAATTAAAGAGCAGGACACACGGTGAGTCCGGGAATTTATTTTCAGTACCAGAGCTAAATGAGCTCAAAATCCTTTCACACCAAATCCACTTCTAGTTGGCTTTCTTCATTTCAGCAATGAATTTAGGTGACAAAAGTCATTTTGTGGTTGCCTTGTTAAACAACTGCAAAGTCAGAAACCTTTGCTCATCTACTGCAAATAACTCTGAGATCTACCACTAGTTCCCAATCTACTTTCTGGGCACCTGGGTCAGAAAGCAAACAGAGAATTCTCTTTCTTGCACCAATTTCCACTGCTGCAAAGGCACAGTGGAACTCATAACCAGGCAGAAACCTGATCTCTCATGGAGGCCCATGACAAGTAACATCACTGTCTGATTGATTCCATGAAAATCTAAAGAACTTCACATGTGAAAAACCCAAAAAAATTCAGAACCTTCCATATGTCATATATTCCAACGGTCCCCATTTACCTTGGACAGTGTATATTTTCTGATAAAGATGATAAGATGCATCCATATAATTTTGTTGGTCAAAACTATTGGGTTGAAAGGGTTTAAACCTATACCTACTTATTTGGAAATAGGTCCCAGGTGATCTCTGTGAATTCAGCAAGACTCACCCTATAAGCTGTTTATTTTAAAGTTATGTTTTTATTATGACTTTTCTGTATTGGATCAGATTGTTATTAGGTGTATGATCTTTGTTGTCTATTTTCTTGTTTCTTCAGCTTGTAAACCACCTTACGCATAGCAATATAGAAAGGCAGGAGACAAATTAAAAGGGAAATGGAAATGAAATACACAGGCCAGCTTCAAGCCATGCATAGAGCAACAACTCTTGTTGATTTGAAACTGTTTTCCTTGTAAGTTAAAAAGCTTTCCTTGCTCTGTAGTGCAGTACATGCTTCAGCAATGTGAGCAATGTGTAGAACACAAGGAAGGGTTGCATTCAGCACTCATTCTTGGTGCATTATCAGGAGTATCCACCAGTAATCAACTACTCCCATTTTCATCTGTGAAATGTTAGAGTGTAAAATATGCTTGCTGTCAGGGTGCTTCCAGACCAGGGCTTAGTACTGCAAACCGGTCATTCAAGATATTGCAAACAGGCCGTTGGCATGACACTTCCCCCCCCCCCCAACTTATTGGTTCTCCGGATTCATTGGGGGGAGCAGGGAATACTGGCTGGCTTTTTGATGCTGATGGCTTCCCATCTGTGTAAACGCTGCAAAAAAAAGTGTTCGTATGCATGAACAGCACCAAACCTACACCATACACCCATCTGGAGGTACTCTAGGGATAGAAATTTGCTGGACAGTCCGGTTATTCATCAAGTCAGAAAGGTGAAGTGAGTAATGTATAAAGGGGTTCAAGGGGAACCACAAAAGAATCAGGAAAATTGATTCAAATCATTCTGAATACAGAGTTGAAGAGCTTTCCAGTTATTAGTTGCCAAGTTGCCAAGTTTAGAATCGTAGAATCATAGAACTGTAGAGTCGGAAAGGACCACAAGGGGCACCGAGTCCAACCCCCTGCAATGCAAGGCTCTTCTGCCCAATGTGGGGCTCGAAGTGACGCCTGCTCTACCTACTGAGCTAGCCTTCCTTCCCTTTCAGAGTGGGTGTGGCAGACAGAACAAAAGCTTACTTCTACCAGGAAAGGTGAGCATTCTTAACAGTCCGACCCTCTGCCTATCTACGGTGGCTCTTTGTGCCCAGTCTTGGCCCCTCCCTACCCCCACCCAACACTTTGTCGAAACTTCTTGAAAAGTAATTGGCAAAGGGCATCTGCGTTTATTTAATTTTTCCCCAGGGTGGGGCACGTTAGATCGATAAAATCTAACTGAAAGTACCATCAGCGCCATCCCTCGGGTCCAGCTGGGAGTCCCTCTAGCCTTAACTTGAAGGAAACACGCACGTCGTCGGGCGCTTGGATACCGCGCATCTTCGACTTCTCTCGGCTTTCGAGGGCGCCTGCCTCCTCCCCGCGGACCTGGCCCAGCCTTCACGCCCTTCCCTTCCCAGCGCCCCTCCCGCTTACCTGCGACGACGGCTGGGTTGCTCTGGCCGCCCTCGGGCTTCAGCCACGCCTCGACGGTGAACTCGAAGCGGGGCAGCTCGGCCACCACCCCCGGGCGCAAGAGCAGCTGCTCCCGCCGGCCCGAGAAGTAGAGCGCGGCGACGGCGCCCGGAGCGGCAGGCCCGGCTCTGGCGCGCGCGCGCCGCGGGAAGGGGCTGCTCTCGCCCCACGTGTCCTCCACGCTGCTGCCCTCGGCGCTCCGGGCGCGCCTGGGCTGCCCCGGCGCCGCCGCTGCCGCCGCCGCCCGCCCGGGACGCGGGTAGGTGGCGTCGGGGCGCAGCAGCCGCGCGGCAGAGCGAGTCCTGCGCAGCCAGCAGCGCTCCCCGTCGGGCGACTCCGGCGTCGGGCTCCCGCCCAGCAGGCCCGCGGTCGCCACCAGGAAGGCGGCGGTGGCCACCAGCGGCGTCCAGCCGGGACGTGCCATCCTGCGGCGCGCGCCTTCGGGGCAGCCGCTTCCTGTCCTTGGGTCCGTGCCGGTCCCTCGGCTCCCTTTCACATGGGTCGGCCCCGGGCGCGTCGGTGGCTGCCGGGCTTCAGCTGCTGCAGCCCCTCTGCTCCGAGCGCCGGAGAGCGGTCAGGTGCATCGCCTCGCCCGGCCAACTTCTCCCCCGAGCGCCCGGCCCAGCAGGGTCCCAGGACCGAGGGGGGCCTCAAGGGCTTCCTTCGAGCATCCTCGACGCCTCGCCTGGGTCCTGCTTTAGTTGGTCCGTCCGGAGGTCCCAGGCGGCCGAGCGCCGTGCGCTGCCCCCTCGTTCCCGGAGCTCAGCTTGCGCGGGGCGGCCGCTTTCTCGCGTCGTGGCCACCCCAGGTGGCTCTCCTTCGATCCCGCTGGATTCCTGCGAAAGAGAACGGGAGGCAATAGGAAGAAGCGTGCGTCTGGAGAGCTGCTCGCTCTCGGCTTTGTTTGAAGAGGATTGATGCTGCTGCTGATGGCCAATCTCATAAATTCTGCACATCACTCCACCTCCTGCCTTTCTCGGTGCCCCCTCCCCCCTCGCCCCCGCCTCCCGTCATCCTCTCTCTCCTCCCCGCGCGCTCGGAGAGATGAGGGTGGTACCCCTTGGGGGTAGCGGGAGTGGTTTTGCGACCGGATCCCATTCACTCTTAGAAGCACTACCGTGCTCGGGTGGGCTTACGCCCAAGTAAGTAAGGTCAGCCACTGAAACGAGTAGACCTTACTTCCGAGGAAGCGTAGGCGTGTGGGCTGCTTTCCCGTTACCTTGGCCTTGCTACCTGCCTGGCAGCCCGTCAGTCCCAATCCAGCGCCTCCCTTTCCCTTTCCGATCCCACTGATAAAGCTCCAATGCTACGCACAAATTACTTGAGGGTAAATCCCATCCACCTCTGTGAGACTTATTCCTGAATCAACATGCCCTTAGGATCGGGCTGTGTGACATTAAACTCGGTGCGGACTACTGCACCAACATGTTCAGGATCGGGGCTTTTGGAACCGAAGTCGTCTGAATTTAGGGATTTTCAAACGCAGCATCCCAACCTTACACACATCCACGTGAAAGTCAGTCCCTTTAGTTTACGTGCAACTTAGTTTTCCAGCAAAACCTTGATGCTGAACACAGCATTACGTGGAAATCCGTGGCTTCTGAGTAATATCAGAACCGGGATGCCCGTGACGCGGGAGACGATCCCTCCAACACGTTTGCTCTTAAGCCAGACCCACGTGCGTTCTGTGCAGTCCCCCCGCTTGACACTTGTGCGCATTGCTGCACCCCCAACCCGGAGCGACCTCCGAGTAAAACACGCTCGGGCGCTTGGACTCGCCTTTGAATTCGGAGTCTCCACGTCCAGGTTCCCGACGCGTTAAGGAAAACATTGGAGGAAGAAGCCTTGTCATTGGCTCCAGGAGGGTGCGGCTATCGCTCCCGAAATGGATTTGGGCGGGACTCCAGTCGACTAAAAGAGGGGTGGGTGAGTGCGCTTTGGAGGGAATATGTTAATATTATAATTTGGCTGCCGGCGGGGATCAAGAACCCGCCGGCTTCCTCAATTTGGGGCACTGCGTGGTAGCTTTAATCTCCTGCGAAGCTGGCCCTACGAATGATTTGGAAAGGCCCTTTCCAGTGCGCCCACGGGGGCGCAAAAGGGGCGGTTTCGCCTGGACAGTACGGGCTACTGAAAAGACACAGAGGCAGATGGTGTTGAGCAGCCTCCGCCAAGTTGGCGCCCTCCGAGGCTGATGGGAGTTGCAGTCCAAGCACCTGGATGGCGCCCAGTTGGCGACGGGTGTTTTTGTGCAGGGGTGGGGAACCCGACGTCGCCGGACTCCCAGCCATTCGAGCCAGGGGTGAAGATCCAGCTACATCTGGAGGGCCGCACGTGCCCCACCTCTGCCTGGGGCCTGCGCGCAAAAAAGGAGCCGAGCGGCTCTGTGCCGATTCCAGGCCTGCTCCTCCTCGCGGAGGTTTCCCTGGTCAGTCGGTAGACAGACCTCGTGCTTAGCGGTTGGGGCGCTTTGCCGCGCGTTCCCAGTGCGCCACCTCGGTGCCGGACGGGACGCGCAGCAGCGCACCGGCGCTTCCTTCCGCTCGCGACCTTTGCCGGTTGGCGTCTGCGGGCCAAGCGGGGCCTTCTGCCGGGATGCGCTGGGCGGCCCGGGCCTCTCGCTACGAGCCGGGCTTGGAGCCACGCCGGCGAAGGGACCCCTCGAGGGATCTCTGCGCCATCCGAAGCCGCCACCTCCTCCTCCCCGGGTTTAAATGGGGGGAAAGGGAGCAGGGTTGTCGAGTTGCACCCGGAGCTTCTTCAGGCGGCCGCGCGTCAAAGCGACAGGCTGCCAGGTGGCGAGCAGGGAATGCAGAAGGAAAGGGGGGGGGGTCCGGAAGGAGAGGGAGCGAGGTGATCTCCCCGCACCGCGGAAGGACCCCAACCTCGAAGTAAGAAAAGCGGGTCTCGCAAGGGCCTTCCCGCTTGGAGTAAAAGGAAGCGACAGCGACAGGGGATCTCCGACGGCGGCTGCCTGCCGATCGCCCACCCTGCGCGTCTCCTCCGTCTCACACCCTGCTCCATTCTTGGCAGCCCCAAAGTTGGGGAGAGGGTGGCTTGCTTTCTTTCTTCTTCTTCTTCTTCTTGCAACCTCCTCCCCCCGAAATGGGGTCCTCCCCCCCCCCTCCACCACGCTATAACTCATTACCTTCCTAGCTCTTCAGCCCCCACCCCTCAGCTTCTCCCCATCGCGCCCTCCAAGCCGGGAAGGGGAGAGACCCACAGTGTCTAAAACCTGCAGGAGCCCCCCTCACTTTTATTCGGTGAAAGTGGCTGCGCGAGAACCTTTACACGCAGAGAGATCCAGCGCAAAGGTTCGGACAAAGACGGGGCTCTCCCCGCTCTGCTTTTGCAGTTCTTTCTCAAATGCATCAGCGACCCCGACCTCCTCTGTGTGACATGTGCGGGAAAGGTAAGCTATACAAAAGTCCGATCGGCGTGAATTCAGAAGATTGGGAGCGGGTGTCAAATTTTATTTGAAGCCTACCTGCCCCCTAGCTTCCCCGTCCCACACTTACCCCACACAGATCACCGCCCTCGGAGGAGACACACAAGTGGATTTTGAGTTTTTTGGTGTGTGTGTTTTTAAAAGCGTATAAAAACCCACCCGCAGTGCCAGAGGGAAAGACTCGCTCCGTGCCAAAAACAACCCATTTAATGGAGGGGGGGAGAGACTTTAGAAAGTTGCTTATTTGTTTATGAAAAGCCCACCTCCCACCATTGCTCCAGTGAGGGTCCAGAAAGGCTGGTAGGAGCTGTTTTGAAATCTCAACGTGAACTCCCCCCCCCCTTTAACTCCTTTCTTCACTGCAAAACACTATCTGTGACGATCAGACGAAAGCAAAGGTTGCCAGCGAAAAGCTGGGAGTGGGAGGCCCTTCCAGGGTACAGGCTTTCAAATCAGGAAAAAAGAAAGAAAGAAAGAAAGAAACTTGGAGGGAACGGATTTTAAGGAAGCACAGCAGGCACTGCCTGGGGAAGAAGAAAAAAAGATATTTATATTAAGTTGGGGTCGGAGTAAGGGGGGAAGTGGGGCTGACACAACTTGTTGGAAAAGCTCAAAGGATGAGGAGAGGGAGGCACAGAACTCAAAGCAGGAGCGGGATGGCCTTGGATGCAGGTAAACTTATAAAGGAAAAGGCGCTGGAAGAGACGACTGGATAAACAGGGAGAGAGAGGGGAGAAAACACAGCACTATAAGGCAGGGCAAACAAGGACAGAAAGAATATTGAGCTGGAAATCTGAAGATCAGGAAAGAGAGTAGGCTCTAAGCACCACCAGGAAACCTCTGGTGAAAACATAGAGACAGCAATCCGGAGAAACACACACAGGAATATTACAAAAAGATGGTTGCAGATTTCGTTCTTTTCAGAGAAAATGCCCACTCCCTCTTTGAAGTCAGAGAGACTAGATCCAAAACATCCTCAACGTGGACTGACACGGAGGAAATCCATTTAGGAACAAATTGTGCGGTTTAGTAGTTAAAAGTGTGAACTGGAAAGACACCCCCCTCCTCCCCCTTTCAAATCTCATCTCGGACATTAACTCAAGAAATGGCCTTTGGGAAGTCACTGGGCCTAAGTCTCCCCTTCACAATATGGGGAGGGTGGCTTTAAGAATCACTGAGGCAACGTAGGTGACATGCCTTGAACCCAACACACACCCACACCCATGGTATACATTGCTGTGTATTATGTTTGTTTCAGTCCCTGCTGAAACCTCAGGCAAACTGGGATGGTCTTGGGGGAACATTGGCCGTTTTCATCAGCATCACTAAAACCAGTTTTAAAGTGTCCTGTTTTTGTAAGGGCATTTCCACATGTAAGACATACATCAGTATATGTGCGATTCTTGCCTCTGGAAAACATGCCCTGGTAGGAATGCGCCATGTGGACTTTCCATGCTGCATTAACAAAATCCACACATGCACAAACAGGAAAGAAATAACAGCAATTCTGTGCAAGTGCTCTACGCTTCATGGGGCCAAGATGCACCTTTAGTGTTTTTTTATGCATCTGCTCTTGCTTTCTGCAAAACATCAGTGATGTTCAGAAGTGATGCTTTCCAGACTTAAAGGCATTCTTATCATCACTTGTGAAAGCTCCGTCAGTCTCCCAGCCTCAAATTCTCCATCTATAATAAGGGATTAATTAGTAAAGACTTGTCTCTCAGGGCTGTTTGGCAGGAGAAAGGCCATCAAGATTGCAAAGGATTCTGCCTGGGTGTTGGGAGTTCTCCACAAACAATTTAAGAACCCCAACAAATAATGCAAGATCTGAGATGTTATCAATCCGGCCTCTCCTTAATCAGCTACCTAACAGGCTGTTTATTGCATGCATCTGAGAACTGCAAACATGTATTGTCTAGGAAGGTATACCAAATTGCCCCCTGATAGCACGGTGAGCCAAGTTTGCTGTGAAATGTGGTATTCTTGGGTTACCTGGCAAGCCCGTTGTGTTCCTTATCTCACACTGTGAAGGTTATTAACTGCTCTTCTCAGTCATCCTCATCACAGCACAAAAAGCCAGGATAACTGCATTGACTCCCCGGGGGTTGAACTAGATGACCCTGGTCCTTGCAGCCACAGCAGGCACTGTGATTCTGCAGTGGTTAGACTTCACCCCTGGAGGCGCACTCCATTACTGTACAGATGCAACAATCCCACCCTTCCTCCACATGGAATGGATGCTTCTTCCACTCCCCATTTCATCTACCCACAAACCCTGTGAGATAAGTTAGGCCAAGAGATAGTGAATGGTCCAATGCCACCCAGTCAGTTTTATCACTAAGTGGGGGCTTGTACCCTGGTCTCCCAGGGTTCTTGTCTGACATCTTTGCCATACAGGCCCCACATCCATAGACTGAACTGCAGAACTGGTGGTGCCCAGATTTTGATGAATGGATGTTATTTTATCCTTGAAGGGCTTTGCCAAAGGTCACCTTAACCTCCGAAAGTTCTTCCCATAGCTTTGCAGGCCAGACTGAAGAAGGCCATGAACCACCCAGAGAGCTCTGCTGGGAGGCACGACACAAACTCCGGTCGCCAGGGAAGTGCTGCTTCTTTGCAGTCACCGTTGCCATAGAGGAGACTCAGAAATGTTACCTATGTTTGGTCAGATTTGCACAGAGCTTTCTACCCCTTGCCTACCTGTCCTTACCTCTCCCTCGCAACTGCCTGTTTTTAATGTGGATTTGAAGCTGCTTGTGACACCCACCTCATCCGAGGGTTCAGCCTGCACGTCTCCATACTGAATGTAGGTGTGGTGTAGTGGTTAAGAGCGGTAGTCACGTAATCTGGGAAACCGGGTTCGTGTCTCCGCTCCTCCACCTGCAGCTGCTGGGTGACCTTGGGCCAGTCACACTTCTGTGAAGTCTCTCAGCCCCACTCACCTCACAGAGTGTTTGTTGTGGGGGAGGAAGGGAAAGGAGAATGTTAGCCGCTTTGAGACTCCTGAAGGGGAGTGAAAGGCGGGATATCAAATCCAAACTCTTCCTAACTGAAGGGAGGGGGCAACTATACCAGCATCCCATCGAGCACCAGCCAATAGTGCAGATGGGAAACATCAATATAGATTTCAGAGGTATAAAACCTCTGAAGTAGTCATGCGCGGACAAAAGCAAACACAGGAACCCACATATTCATTCATATCCTGGTGTGGACACAGCCCAGGCCCTAGAAAATGCTCCCAAATCTTCTGTGCTGTGCAGATGTGCAAAAGTTTCCTTAGCAGACAAGCTGCTACTGTGCAAAATGTCCCAATAAAGGGAGAAGGTTTGGAATCCAACGAATTTGAGCACTGCTGTTTTGTTTTTAGCCTCCTTGTGCTTCCTAAGCTACTGTTGATTGTTTAATTTTATTTATTTTAAATATTGCCAGACTGCTTTTCAGGGCAGAGCCCTCACAAGAGAGCTTACACAGAATAAAATATAATCATGTAAAACAACAGTCTAAAAAAACCTTAAAGACCAGCAACGCACCATTGCAAATTGGCGAAAGCAAATTAAAAGCAGCACTATGATTCCTTCGCTTACTGACCCGTCTTCAAACTAGTATCTCAGTGAAAAGCAGCTTGAGGTGTGTGGGTTTTTCAAGGCCCATTTAAAAGTTTGCACTGGTGGGGCCATATCCATACCAGCTGGGAGGGCGTTTCATAATTGGGGGCCACCACCAAAAACATAGATTCCTCTCTCCTGCCCAGTATTCTGCCAGTTCTCTTTTCTCTTCTCTCTGTTGCTATCATCACCTCATTTCTAGCTGTAAGGTTGCCAGACTGCTTGGTGTCTGTCTGTCTGTCTGTCTTTTTTAACAGAAGAGATGACGGGCCAAACAAGTTCAATAATTCTTCCAAATAAAATCATACTTGGCTGGAACAAGGTGATCCATCGTCTGAGTGTTCATGTAAGGCAAAGAAAGGCCCCCACATGGCTGCAAAATATTGTGGTGACTTGTAAGTTCATGAATCAGTTACTTCACAGAAATAATCTACAGCATATTTTTATACTACACAAGTAAAAGTCAAGGTATCCTCCCAGCCCTGGGTTATAGTTCAATGGGCTGTGACCAGGAGGAATATAATCAAAGGTGTGAACAATAGAGTGTTAATTGTCTCCCTCAAATATGAAGAGCAGACCTAATTTTGGGTCGTTAACCATCTGTTGTCCTTTTATTTTTATTTTGTAAAATTTATATACTACTTGATTGTAAAAGAAGAAACCTCAAAGAGATTTACAGAAAATAATCATTAGTAAAAACAATTGAAATATTCAGGAAATTAAAACCAGCAATAAACAAAAAACATATCAGCGTTCCAAATATCTGGATGCAATTTCCCAGCACTCAATCCCAGAAAATGGGAATAAAATGACAATCCCAGAACATATGCCAGTAAGTGACCTTATTTAGGCAGCACCATCAACGTGGGTGGCGCTGTGGTCTAAAGCACTGAGCCTCTTGGGCTTGCTGATCAGAAGGTTGGCGGTTCGAATCCCCGTGATGGGGTGAGCTCCTGTTGCTCGGTCCCTGCTCCTGCCCACCCAGCAGTTCAAAAGCACGTCAAGTGCAAGTAGATAAATAGGTACCGCTCTGGTGGGAAGATAAATGGCTTTTCCATGCACTGCTCTGGTTCGCCAGAAGCAGCTTAGTCATGCTGGCCACATGACCCGGAAAAACTGTCTGCGGACAAACGTCAGCTCCCTCAGCCAGTAAAGCGAGATGAGCGCCACAACCCCAGAGTCGTCCACGACTGGACTTAATGGCCAGGGGTCCCTTTACCTTTACCAACTGTTAGACCAGCCTTTCTCCACCTTGGATCCCCTGATGGTCCTGCTTGCTAGGGGTGATGGGAGTTGTAGTCCGACAACATCTGGGGACCCAAGGCTGAGAAAGGCTGTGATAAACCCTAGACCCAAGAAACAGGTGTGTCAGTGGGCGTTTTTTAGTCCAGTGTTTTTCAACCACTGTTCCGCGGCACCCTAATGTGCCGTGAGATGTTGCCTGGTGTGCCGTGGGAAAAATTGAAAGATTAAAAAAATATATATGTCAAATTTTCACCCACTAGGCGGGCGCCGGACTGTGTCCTGGGTATGGGTGTGTGTGGGGTTTTTGACCCCACCCTCGGCCAGCAGGGACGGCGATTTGCGTTCCTCAGGGGGACACCCTCCACTTTTCTGATGTCCGGGCTGTGATTGGTCCAGACTCCAGCCTGGACCTATCACAGTAGGACATCATCTTCCGACTTCCTTCCCACCCAAGCACAGTTTGCGCAGCAGCGGAGAGAAGAAGACGTCGCGACTCGAGTCACCAGGGGACCGGAGCAGGAGGAGACAGATGGAGACCAGGACTCGGCGGGAGTCGGCACTGCAGAGAGACCGCATCCGGATCCAGACCAGGCCGCAGGTGCAGCGTGAGGTGAGGAGGTCATCTGGAACCAGTCGGTCACGGTCGTGTCTCGGAAGAGAGACGAGTGAGTCCAGCCCTGTGCAGCAGCAGCAGCCCGGTAAGTTTATATATAGTCAATATAGGCACAGAGTTAAATTTTTTAACATTTTCTAGTGGTGGTGTGCCTCGTGATTTTTTTCATGAAACAAGTGTGCCTTTGCCCAAAAAAGGTTGAAAAACACTGTTTTAGTCATCTCCTCAGGGTTTCCAAAGGAAGCAGCCTTTGTGAGAGCCCATCATCAAGCTGTGGGAAGGAGAGGGGGCCTTTGTATGGCTTGACAAGAGATTTCCCATTCACTCCTCCCTGTCAGTCTACACATGAAGAGCATGGAACAAATATACTCATGGTGTCTGAGCCAAGAGCAAGTAGGTGCAGAGGATATTTGGCGGCCTCAAGGCAGCAGGGCAGAGTTGCCTACTTGGAAACTAAAGCAGGGGTTGGGGAGTGTTCGCCATGATGAGAATTACCTGGGTCTCTTGTTCCTGTAAAAGCAACCTCCACTCTTTTTAAACATGTGCAGACATGCACCCAGGTTTTGCCTAGTGTGGAAAATGAAATTTCAGATTTGGTCAGCAGAACCAATTCCTCCTCCCCGTCGTTCTGAGGCACTTAGTCTGAGGTGTTATCTTGTTTCCTTTTGGCTGCTCCACCGAAGACTTTCCATGGCATGTATGAAGTAACATTGGAAGACGTCGTAGCAAGTTCCTTATTATTTAGTGCATCAAGTGCCTGGAGACCCTCCAGCCTAGTTGGTAATGTTTCTTCTGACATCAGGGAAAAGATTAAGAGGCACACACACACGCACGCACCCCCAAGTCTGAAGAAATATGGCACAATTGGCAAGTGAGGATTGGCTGAGAGAGAGAAAAGGAAAGAGTGGTTGCGGTTAATGTGCTGGCTGAATGGAAAGTGACTGCTCTGCCTGGTGTTATGAAACCTTGTGCATGTACATTGGTTCTGCTCCATGTTGGAAGCAGGTTTTTTCTTACTTGTACAGGGGGCATCTGGGGGCAAAGGCACAGCTCCCACATAGCTGCACTAGCTATTGCTAAAGTTTCCTTCCATTGAAACACACTCTCTCTCTCTTTCTCTCTCTCTCTCTCTCTCTCTCTCTCTCTCATCCTCCTAACACACTCATCTCAATTAACTGATTAACAATAAAAATAAACATCACGAAAGCACCCCCATAGCAAGTAGGAGGCCTTACCATAGTTTTAGGGTTTTCCGGCCTGAAGAACAATTGGTGACATCTTGCATGCATATTCATTCATTGCACACTGTATCTGAGGGCCAAAGATGTAATACTTTCCAATCTTGCTTCCTCCCTCTATGAGGCAGACCACTTTAATTCCCGCTGTGGGTGGGGCCACAGTTGTACACCCGACTGAGCCACGCTCAATGCACAAAAGGGTTAAGAGGAGCCCACAGGTGGAGGCCTGCAGGCACAAACATCCTCTACATACTTTTAGTCTTTGTTTCTGGGCCCAATTCAAAGTGCTGGTAGTGACCTATAAAGCTTTACACAGCTCAGGACCTCAGTACCTTAAGGACCATCTCTCCCAATACAAACCAACCCAGACCTTGTGCTTCTCACCTGAGGCCCTTCTCTATGTCCCCCTATCGAGAAAGGTTCAGAGGGTGGCAACAGGAGAACAGGCCTTTTCTGTGGTGGCTCCCTGATTGTGGAACACTCTCCCTAGAAAGTCTCGCCTGGCACCATCATTACCTGTCTTTAGGTGCCAGGCAAAAAATTCCTCTACCCAGGCCTGCGGAAGGTTCCATGACCAGTCCCTGGCATCTCCAGGCAGGGCTGGGAGGGAACACTCTCTGAAACTCTGGAGATCCTTTGCCAGTCAAGGACTTCACCATACAGCTCTAGATGGAACAATGATGAAAGGAAGCTTCTTAGGTTCCTCAATTATCATGGCTGATGGAAGAAAACTATCCCAATTCTGCAATGTAACAATTGGTCAGATGTTGACAGCCATTACAACCACATGGTGTTATCTGCAGAATTTAATGTCATCTGTTAATGTCGTACCAAAGAGTTGGATATCATGGAGACAGTGACAAGGAAGAATGGATGAGGCTTCATACCCTATCCATAACTGCCATCCTGGAGTATGTTGTTGTTTAGTCGTTTAGTCGTGTCCGACTCTTCGTGACCCCATGGACCAGAGCACGCCAGGCAATTCTGTCTTCCACTGCCTCCCACAGTTTGGCCAGACTCATGCTGGTAGCTTTGAGAACACTGTCCAACCATCTCGTCCTCTGTCGTCCCCTTCTCCTTCTTTCCCAACTTCAGGGTCTTTTCCAGGGAGTCTTCTCTTCTCATGAGGTGGCCAAAGTATTGGAGCCTCAGGTTCAGAATCTGTCCTTCCAGTGAGCACTCAGGGCTGATTTCCTTAAGAATGGATAGGTTTGATCTTCTTGCAGTCCATGGGACTCTCAAGAATCTCCTTTTTGACCGTGGAGTGGATGGCATGGACACTAACAGCATCACTGTTGGGCTCAACATTCCATAGAAGAAGGAGGTGCCCAAAGAGAAAACTGTATCTTAGCTAATTGAGCAACTTGGAGGTGCTGCTATTCTCTTGTGTGATCCCCAGTATAATTTTTTCCCTATTCTGCCCTCCTCCAAACACATCTAATGGGCTTCTCTTCCTAAGGGTGGCATTTGGTCTCTTTCTTGATTTCCTTTAGGTGAGCCCTAAAGCCATTTGTTTTCTGATCTGCTTTTGGTAATCTCCATATGCAGTGCCCAGGCTTGCGCCCCGGGGAGGTCACTTCAGTACTGCTAACACAGCGGTTTGATTTCACCCCCAGAGGAGCACTTCATGGTCTTTCAAGAAAGACAGATGCCAGCAAAGCAATGCTAGCATGGTTGTTATTTTTGTCAATTGCATGCATATTCTGTTTCAAATACTGCAGTGCAGCTGGTTGTCATGATTATGTGGTTTCCTTATCTACCTCTCTGCCCTCAGAGGGGCTTAGAATATAAGAATCACAAACTGAAACAGCAAAACAACATGATTAAATGTGCCCCCAGCAGCTTCAGCCGGTGGTGACAGTAGAAGCAGAAGCACCTCCATCCACACCAGGTGAACGGAAGCCAGTTGCCATTTTAATTCCCCTCCAAGGACCCTCATGTAGTGTCATTCTGGAGCACTGTGGGGAGTTAAAATGTCTTCTGGGGACCACAAGCTAAACTTCCCAGGATGCCCTGGAGTAATGCTTCAGCAGGAATCGTAGCAGGAGATTAAAACAAGTGGCTACCAGACCCAGTGGTTCAGGCTGGGGGCCATGGGCCTTGGCAGGTTGCTGGAACCCCATCAGCTGCCCATGGATGTCAGTTGTTGGCGCCAGACTTGGTGGGTGGCATCAGGAAATCCTAGGGCATCCTCACTCCTTCCTTCAGGATGATGCCACTACCAATATTTTGTTGGGTTTTGTTCTTCCTTTTTCTGCTGTGTTCTTTAAGGCCAGTGGATAATTTTGTTTTCCTTTTAAACCTGCTTATTTATGTATTGAATTTGCATACCGTCCTTCATCCAGAGATCCCAGGGCACTCCACAGCAGAAAGATACAAAAGGAGGATACAAAATACATAATAAAACAAAAACAAACCAATACCTCCCTAAACACATTTAGAAGGCCATAGAATGTTAATCAGCCAAACGCCTGGGATTTCTGTGCTTAAAGATATGTAATGAAGGCACCAGGCGAGTCTCCCTGGGGAGAGCATTCCACAAGCTGGGAGCCACCACAGAAAAGGCCCACTTTTGTGCTGCCACCCTCTGGACTTCTCATGGAGGGGATACACAAAGAATGACCTCAGATGGTGATTGCAGGGTCCAGGTTGGTCCATATGGGGAGTTAAAGGGGTTAAGAGTTATATGAGAATGAGTGTTCACCTGATTTGATTGTGGGGTGGTTATATGTTTTCCCACGAGTCATTTGTTGACTTCACACTTTTCAGTGCAGTTCATTGTCTAATTGTGCGAAAATAAATCTCTAGGATGTGTTTGAATCTCTTCTGCAAATGCTGACAGTACCTTAAGTGTGAGGTTTGGGTTTGAGAGTCTTTTGGCGGCGGGGGGGGGGGGAGATTGCTTTTCTTCTTTTTTTCAAGTGGGGGGGGCTCACAACTGAGTGGCCAAGCACTTTCACAGTGGCTTTCCTTGAGTCCTATCTGGCTTTCATGACGTTGGCAGGACCCAACAACTCTCTTGTGACCTGAATTCTGTGACTTCAATTTTAAACACACACAGCACTAAAGAATAGAACCATTAAATAGGATATGGACATCAACAAACACACAGTTAGGTAGCAACCCAACAGAGGAGTGACATCTTTGGGAGGGATATGTGCAACAACTGTCATCAGGGAGATACTGTCTTCCCTACCTTTGGGTTTTATAAACAACCACATCACCTGGGAGAGTGGTTCCAGGGCCTTGTATTGACACCTGAAACAGATTTTGGGGCCTCACACAGTTTTCAGTGAGCAAATTGGAAACTGAACACTGAAGCCGCTACTCATGTTATGAAAACAACCTGGCTGCATAAGCCTCAGATAGAAGACATGTTCTGGTTGTTTGGCTGGAGGAACATCTTGTCCACAGTGGATAATTGCATTCTATATTCTGGAGTACAGCAGGAGTTAGCAGTATCTGGAAGAGATACTATCAAACAGGTTGTCTTCATTAGCACATGATACTGATACAAAGCACAATATTCTGTTTCATATGTTCTACAGCTAAACGCCAGCACTGAAAACCAGTTCTCGGACTGAGCCCTACAACTGAGCCCAGCTGTCCTATTACAGAAGTGTCTGGGCCTGACTGGACAGGTTTGCTTCGTGCCGAAGGACCAGGATGGACCTGGGGGCCACATCACGTCCTGTCAGCACCGGCATGCTGCAAGGAAATCTCCCCTGCTTTCGTTCTCTGAAGATGACCTGCCCCCAACACCTTGCTTCGTAACGTCTCTGTTAAAAAATGGCTGTTATACTAACACCTTGGCTATTACGGTACTAACATATTTCTTATGTAATGGTTCAAAACACAAGTCAAATTCCCCACCTCCCCTTTGAAAACACATTTTCCCATACTGCAACGCTCTAGTGTTGCCAAGGAAATGAATGACCCAGCCACAAATGTACAAGTTGACGCCTGAAATGCTGCCATGATAAGGCAATTAAGGACCTCTGTTTCAAATGCCTTGTTAATACATATTCATGTTCTGCTCCTCCACCTGCTGTCTGCACTGCTGCTTTTTATGAGTGAGAGCATAATGAGCCTAGGAAGTGAGGGGAACAGAAGGCAATGGGTTGTATCATATATACCTTGTTAATAGCAGGTAATTTTTATTACCCCGCCTTGGAAGGAGAATGTTTGGTTGAGGCAGGTAGTTATTTTAGTGAGAAGAACTAGGGACAGATGGGAGCAAGAATCTGGGAAAAATGTGGTCTCCACCACTGCCCCAACCCCATCCAATCAGTTCAGGTAATCTTTCCAACTGGATTGTGGTGGCTCAGACAAAATGGGGGACTTGCTAAGTGTTCAGTCCTGCTGTGGTATGTGAAATCCATGGATGAACCTGCACACTGTACCTATGAGAAAACCCCATACATTCAAGGTACATTTGAAGCATGTGAGTTCCCCCAAAGAATCCCAGGAACCATCTCTTTTCACTCACAGCCCTACAATTCCCAGTACCCTTCAAAAACTACAGTTCCCAGGATTCTTTGGAGGAAGTCATGCGCTTTAAATGAACATTGGATGTGATTTATTTTATTTTTTTTATAAAATTTTTATTTGGTTTTCTGGTTTTATAGAGACAAAACATACACAAAGAAAAGACAAAAGACAAAAACATGTATAAAATCAGCAAATCCCCGTTTCATAAACTTGTTCCCTGACTTCCCCCCACCTCCCCTCGTGCATCCCAGTTTCAAGATTATATCAGCAAGTTGGTATTTCTCCTCTTAACAATCTTATTCATCTTATTACCTTTTTTATAATAAAAATTAATTTTCCTAAGTTGGACTTAAGTTCTCTTCCATCGATTTTCATTTTATCTTAATTAGGAGTCATATTAACCAAACCTAGAAGTCTTAAGAGTTTTTAAGAGTCTCTTCTTCCCTCCCTCCCCTCCCCGGTTTTTGTCCCTTCCCAATAAAGATCCAGATTCGAGATTCTCAGCCTGGGTTCCTCACGTCCGAGGCTTTCAAATCCCTTTCAGTCCCTCTCCGCCTGTCCTGTTGGTAGTCCTTTATGTCAGTCGTCAGGTCTGGGAAAAGCTCTTTCACCATCAAAGTGTATCCTCTTCCCACAAGGGGGTTCAAAAGTAACTGCTGGAGAATTTCCACAAAGCCTATCTCTTCACAATCAAAGTCCAAACGGAGGCCCCAATCGTATTTCTTTATTTTAGTTTTCTGTATTCCATTTTGTCCCGGGGCCTCCTCCTTCTTCTTCTGTGTCTTTCGCCGAGTTGTAGTAGATATGTTCCCAGCATTTCCTTGCTTGTGTTCCGCAGATGTCAGCTTTTGGTTGTTGCTTCCCAGGATTACTTCTTCTTTTTCTTGTTGTTTAGTCTCTTCCAGCTCTGTAGGTATTGTTTCCCATTCAGCTGTGGATTCTTTCTCATTGAGGTCCTCAATACTAAGAGCAGAGTTGCCTGTTCCCAAGGTCATAGTCTCAAGTTGTTTATTCATGGCCAAGCTCTGTTCTTGTAAGATTCCCACCAATTGAAACATCCTTTCGATTTCCACTAGTAACTTTCCTTCCACAGCCATTGTATCCATTGTAGTTTCACAGAATTCCCCCTAGGGGGAATCTGGTTACTTATTAGCCTTTTCACCAACAATCCTTTAACTGATTATTATTACTTTGTTTCCAACAGTTTTAGCTCAATTATAACTCGTCTTAGTCCAGAGGGATCTTAGATGACAAATTTTCCACTTTAAATCGGCCGTTTGACAGCTTTGACAGCTGTCAGACTCCGCAGCTCTTACACAGGCACCAAGGCAGGACGTTCCCGGGCCCGGGAGGGGGGGTTGTTTAAAGCAAAAAGAAGGTTCCCAAAACTCCACTCTCCAGCCCAAAATTTCCCTTAGTTAAATCTCGGAAGTTAATGTCCTTTTTAACTCACCCCACCAGGGGTAGGCTCTCCAGCTTAGCTCTTGCGCCGTTGCTTAGATCGTCTGCAAGGGGGGGTGCGGACTTCCTTTTAGACACCCCCCGCTCGTCTCCAATTCAAGGTAGAATTTTTATAAAGTCCCAATCCATCTTACTCACGGGCGATTCTTTCAGTCCAAATTTTCAAGGAAGGAAGTCAGCGCTCTCTGGTTATGGCTCGCGGCTTCGCTCCACCGAGGTAGCGATCGACTCTCAGTGCCACGCCACCCCCGTATCCCCTCCGCAGCCTTTAAAAAGGCTCTTTGCGAATCAGGGGGGGCGCTTAAGGCACCCGCCGAGTCTTCAGTCCGCAGGCTTCCGCGCCTGCGGTTTTTAAGGGTCCCCGCGTCGCCGGCGCGGCAAAGACCCATCCTCAGTGGAGCCGATTCCCTCCGGAGCTCGGAGGGAATCCGCCATTTCCAGATCGCGTCAACCCGGAAGTCTCTGGATGTGATTTAAATGTATGGTGTAGATCTGCCTTGTGGAACAACCTTTATAAAACCTTTGCAAAGTTTTTTTTTACTTTCTGAATTAAAGCTGAAGTTCTAGGACTTACTGGCAAATTTAACAAATGAACAAATCACCAGGTCCAGGTGGGAGCTGCTAAGAGTTCTTAAATTGCTGATCTCCTGTCAAAATATAATTTAATGAGCCACCTGTAAGATGCCTGGGAGGTGGGCACATAACATCAATTTTTAAAAGGGGGGTTTGTTTGCAGTCGTTGTGTACCTGTGCGGCCGTGCATCTAAAACACTGCCATCCTATCTCACCACTTCTGGCCTGCTCATGCCTTTATCTGGTCAGGCTGGGACAGAAGTGACACCGAAAGCAGCTGCAACTCCCACAAAGTTACTATGGAATTTGCTATCATAAGTTGTAGCATTGGTCCCTAAGGTGGATGGCTTTAATGGGGGTGGGCGGGCAAATTAAGGGAGGGTAAGGCTAATCAATGGCTGCTGCTAGTGACAAGGGCTCTGTAACACCTCTAATATTGGATGCAGTGTGTCCCAGAATACCATTTGCCTGAGAACAAAATTGTGGAGAGTGTACAACTAGTTTAATGGCTGCACAAGTGGACTCTTGGCTCCTTAGACTTACTTATTTCACAGAATTTATATACCACTTGATTGTATCAAAACAAAAACAACCCTCAAAGAGGTTTATGAATTATGTAAAATGTGAGCTAAATGAGTCACATTGTGAATCACCTTAGGAATTACTGACAGCAGTGAACTTCCGGGTTAGCGCCATCGGCAATGGCAGAGTTCCTCTGACCGAGAGGAAACCGCTCCACGAAAATCGGGTCTTGCCGCCGCGGCGAAGGCGGAGACCCTTCAAAAATCTCAGGCGGAGGAAGCCTGGGAACATGGGATTCGGCTGACACCAAGAGCGCCTCCCCTACTCGCGGGGAAACCCTTTTTTGGGGTCCCGAAGCGAAGTGGGGTGAATGGCGCGGTGTTTTGAATCAACCGCTACTTTTACGGAGTGAAGCCGCACAGCCGTTTGCCGGAGAGTGCTGACTTTTTCCTGTGGACAATTGGACTCTAAACAACTACCCGTGAGTAGAACGGAAAATTGGACTACAAAATATTTTAATTTGGCACTGAAGCGGGAAGGTTCTAAACAGGAAGTCCACCTTCCGCTTTTGTAAATAGCTTGAAGCAAAATTTTGCAAGTTAAAGTCTGAAAAGTCGTATACAAAGGACTAAATTTCCTTCAGTTAAAACTACCAAAACCCCTCTTGGAAGCAGGAGAAGAGGAGGGGGAATTTTAGATTGTTTAAGCCTGCAGGAGAGAGAGTAAAGAAAGATAAATTTCCACCATCTCAAACCTGGGAACGGGGTGTCAGAGACAGACGTTTTGGGGAAGTTCATTGACTGTGAATGAAACGTCTTTTGACAGATAATTAAAAAAGAGAAACATATTGATTCCAATGTTGCCTTTTGCATTTAAAAGAAACAAATATTTGAAAAACGAAAGTAACTTTCTTTTGTTGGACCTGCTTTTAAAAGATGGATACAAATAGAAATTGTCTCCTCTAGAGGGAGCTTGTTAAACTGTTGCTGGAGTCGATCTGGGGAATTCCACAGCTGTGGAGATTAAGGATCGTGAGACCAGACTTTGACCTTGGACAAGAATGTGCCTAGAAGAAGTTTTGGTGCTTGCTTTTTGCAAGACAAGCGCTTTGTTGGAGCAGCTGCATGAGAAGATGGATTTGATGACTGCTGCAGTCAGTAATTTTGGACAAACAGTGAATATGCATATAGAAACCATTCAGGAACCAACCCAGGAATCTGCTTTGACAGGGCAAATGCAGAAGATAATGGAGGAGGCTGTTGTTGAGCCTCAACTAACACAAATGGAGAGACCCGAGGCCCTGCAGGAGCATAAGCTGCAGTCTTTGAAGACTGAACCTGGAGAGGGTCAGATTTGGAGAGATGCAGTACTGTTTGGTTTGGAGATGGGAAGTTGGATGGATCCCCCTATGCAGGGCCATTTCGGCTCTTGGGATTTGGTTTTGGGCCGGGGGGGGGGTCTGGAGTTGTGGGGGCTCTTAACTTTGGAGGGACTTTGAAACATGCCTTCAAATACTTTTTGGATTACAGTGCTGACTGTGGAGAGTGGGCTGACCTGTCGAGGGGGGATGGAGATATTGTTGGGTTGGAGTCTCCCCGAGACCTACTCCTCAATGAGAAAGGAAAGAAATTAAGAAAAAGATCAACAAAAGACAAAGTAAAGTGCAGGTATAAACAAGAAGAAGATCTGCAGAAGGGACATGGAAAAGACTTAAGAGCCTCGGACAGAAGATCACCAGGTTGATGGACTAGATGGAATGGATAGAAAGGACTGGCATAACCCGAGACCAGGAAGAAGAGACGATGGATGAAGATTGGAGGAAAGTTTTTAAAAATTCATTTTGATAAATAGTGTAAAATTAATGAGTGTTAGGAAAAATGTTGGAATGAAACTATTTGGCTTTAGTAGAAACAATATAAGGAGTTATGTATAAATAAGTATTAAGTTTTAAGTTTAAGTTTTAAGGCTTTTTATGGTAAGATAAGGTTAAAATAAATTAAGGTAATTTAATGACAGAATACAGTGAAAGATGGAAAGGATTTGCTGAGTTAATTAATAGGTTAAACCGTTAAGACCGCTGGCATAGGAAACACCTCTTACTGGTTTTTCCCTCCTTCTTACGCACCTCGCTGGAGTTTGAAAACCCGCCCGCGCTCGCTCCTCCAATCTCCATTGGCTCCTCGGGCGGCACAGTAGACGCTGGCATGTCTGGAATGCGGTTGTCATGCCAACGCTCTGCTCTCCCTTCCCGCCTTTCCAGAGCGCGTGTCTCTTGCCGGACTCCCACAGCGAGCGCCAACTTGGTCAGCTGGTCCATCGATTCCGGGCGGGGTGAGCGGGAAAGTTCGTCTCTCACCCAAGGGGATAAGCCCTCCTCAAATAACATTTGTACTGGTTCCGAACTCAGATCCCACCCAAGTTTATGGATCAGCATAGCAAATCTCGACCAGTACTCTCTCACTGACTGGTTTCCTTGTTTGCACCCCATCAGTTCTTTGCGCGTCACACTCATTTCAACATCACTCGAGAACATGTGATCCATCGCGCTAAAAAACCTTCTCAGGTCCTTCAAGGCAGCGTTCTCTGCCGCCATTAGGGGTCGAACCCAATCTCTGGCCCTCCCCTGCAGGTGCCCCACCACGAAAGCGAGTCTTCCCCCATCGTCGGCAAAGTCATCATGCTGCAGATCCAGCGCATACTGCACTTCTGTCTTAAAAGTGTTATAATCCCTGGGGTTGCCCCCAAACGACTGCACAAGTCCCGGTACCTTTCTTGCGATGGGGGTAATCTTCCCCTGGGCGGGTTGCCAAATTTGTCGAGAGAGCAATGAGATTGAGAGCTGCTACCTGAGTGACATTAGCGTCGTCACCCAGATTCCTCTCCTAGGATTTTACTATTATTATCGTTATGTTTTGCTACTATTATTTTGTCGTCCCCTAAAATGTATTTTATATAATTGACTTTTTAGTTTTATTCTTTGTGTGTCGTATTGTTGTTTTATTGCTATGGCCGATGGCTGACGCAAATAAAGATTCTTATCTATCTATCTTCCCCTGGGCGTCATGTAGAGCCGCTAGTAGAGCCAGTTGCTGCTCCAAGTCTCAGTTTCTCTCCTCCAGACTCTGTCCGCCTTTGGCTCCCTCTCCTGTGCCTGCTCCTCCGGTTTGACTCATGACTGTACCCCAGTCCTCTTGCACACAAGCAACATAAGGGACTCACAGATTGCTGTCACGGGAATTGGGGTTGCTTGTGTGTAAACCTCTAGCTGTTCCAAACTGCTTAGGGGCAGTTGTGTCTTTCCCTGACTGAGCAGCCCTTGGCGCTGCTGCTCAGTCGCTCGACGAATCCGTGAGTGGGTGTCTCCTAAATTTCCTCCAGCATAAGAATTCCTTAACGGACAACCTTCGCCTCGCCTCTCTGCGTGGAAGCCTCCTGCGCAGAGTGGGCGTGCCCAGTGGTGGTCCTCCACCCTCTTCACTGACTTCACTGCTAGAGTCTCGGAGCCTCACCTCCGAGATGCTCTCTCCCTCTCCCTTCTTCCTGGTGCCACCTGGACTTTCTTCCCCAGATGACGTTCTCTCTCTACCCTTACTCGTTCCCTCTCCTGCAGAGTCTGGAAGCCTCGCCTCCCCCCTCTGCTCTGATGTCAGTTCCCTGACAGGAGGTGTGAGGAGGTCGATGAAACAAGTAAATGAAAGATAAAGATATGGAATATGGATGTGTGTTTTAATGTTATTGTTCTTTTTTGCTGTATTGTTGTATTGCTTTTTATGTTTTCTTTTCTCTATGTATTGTAATGTATGTCCTGTTAATTTTTTTTGTTTTCCTTTTTTCCCCCTGTAATTTTTAAACTTCTAATAAATATCATTTAAAAAAAAAAGGAATTACTGACAGCAGCAAAGTACGTACTTCCCACCAAACAGAAATAATAAGACACCCTCCTGAAAACATGCCAGTCTAAGGCACTGGTCTTCAGCTGGTGGGTCAGGGCAGCCTAATCCCAGGAGGGGGGCAACAGGAGCACCAGCACCCAGGAAGGTTATGGTGAAAGACTAAGAAGTAGGTCTCCAAACAAGTTTGGGTTAAAAGTGAGTGCTGGGTCTGGAAAGGTCAGAGCTACCTGTTCTAAGGTGTTTTATATGGCAGAGATGGCAAAAATGACTGAAGATCGCATTAAGTTAGGAAATGAAATTGATAGGAATGTTTTATGGGAACTGACTGCCATTCATCAGTTTTAGGAAGGGAAGATGTAATCTGGACAATGACAGATATTCTACATTTAACTTTGTGTGAAATATTATTATCAGGTGAAGAATTATTGATGAGGTGGGCTTGTGTTTGATATATTATGCATATTTTAGAGCACGGAAATGTTTTATATATAATTTGGTGGTTGTAATGTAAGGCATCTCATGTAAAAAAATTGAGGCATCTTCAGTAGTATATTTATGGTATATATGATATTTCTCATCAGGATTGTTGACTTTGTATTGTGTCTGTAAGTGTTGATTATTTGAATTGATGAAGAGATGTTTACCTTTCCTAAGAACTGTTCTCTAAATAATTCCTTGTAGTGATTATGTTTCAGTTATTTATTTAGCATATTTATTACCCACTATTCAACATAGTTCCCAGGATGGGTTACAACATGATAAAAACACGATAAAAAATAAAATAAAATAGTGAACAATTTAAATAACAACCAACCAATAACACAAAATGGCTACTTGGGAGACATAACACAAAATGGCTGCCACACCTAAAAGAGCAGAAAAAGAGACCCCTTCCTCTGCCACCATCAATTGGGGGGGGGGGGCGACATTCCTACATTGGCCACTCACAGAAATAAGCTATTTGCACCTCTGCTTTGCTCAAAATGGAAGATTGTGCGGGTGTCCAATTCTAGCATCCAACGAAATGTGGGGGTATATTTTGTATAGGAGAGGCTAAGCCAGTACAAGCAGGAACAAGCAAGAAGAGCAAATGGCCCCTTGTACATTATGGATATGTGACTATACCCCACCTTTCCTTACAAAAGTTCAAGGTAGCTCATCACAAAAATAAAATATTATTTCTTATATTTATGGACTCATTTTGCAGCTGCCATAGGAGGTACTGGTGGGCACAGGCACTTGGCTGGCAACCTGTGGATGAATATTAGGGTTCAGTTTCAGGCAGAAATAGAACCACACAAATGGACAGCCTGAAAAGGAACCCCAACTCAGTGGTATCCTGCCAGGTTTCACAGTAGCTCCACCACCTTCCTGGGTGCGCTAGACCACATTGTATGTGCTTTCAGGTAGGGATCATGGGAATTAGATCCAGTTTGCATGTGAGGGTGAATCCATAGCTGCAGATCTTTCCTCAAGCAGCAACACATCTTCTGCTAACAGTTCTTCCAATGCTGGTTGCACATGCCATGGCTCTGCTTCATTCCTGGAACAAGAGTTGGGGTTGGTTGGGTCGAGTAGACACCATTAGAAATTCACTCCAGCCAAGATGCCTAGGTGCAGCAGCAGACATGGAGGAGAAATGCAAAGCAGAAGAGGAGGATGGGCAGTTTCTTCAGAGAGCCGTTCTTTACAGAGGATGTTTGCCAGCAATGCACTTTAATAATGTAAAATACATTTCAGTATTCACATCATCACGTCAGCTCAACTCAAGCTGGTTCAGGCAGCGTTTATGATGGGGTGTATCTAGTGCTAGTCCAGCTCATTAACTCTGACTCCATCCCATACTACAGGTGCATCACCTTCACGGTGGCACACCAGTGACCCCTTCTGAGGCCTCCTCTGCCTGACACCTCATGCTTGGCTGTTCATGTGGCAAAAAGACAAAACAAAAAACAGCAGAGCTCAATCAGATTTCAGCTAATTTTAAAAACTTGCTTGTATAATGTTATTCTGGTAAGACCTTTACACAGGGCAGCCTTTAACACAGCCATTGGCTCCTTTCTTCTGAACGTCGCTCAAGCTCCTTGACAGATGGGCACAAAATGCATATGCAAGTTAACTGCAAGCAGCATGAATTAACACATGATGAACCATAATGTATTAATCTTTATTAATGATTTCAGATTTGAGATTTACGCAGTACATGATTACCATGCGTGGTTATTCTCCTTGCCCCATGGTTTCACCCTCGGGGAATAAAATAACACAAACAAAGTGTTTTGTTTAAAATTGCTCTTTGAGAATAGTGACAGGAGATGAATGAATAACAGAGACTAAACTGTGGAACTTACTTTTGCTGTGTTCTGACTGGCATATGCTGTGGCAGATAGGCAGGCATGCAGCTGCTTGTATCTGGACTGCCACACAACCCCTGTCAGTCTCCTGCAACACAGCTGGGCTCAAAAGGAAGTGAAAGAGTTGACTATCCAACTCTTGCTGGAACCAGGCTCTTCCAGCTGGAATTGAGACAGAAACTGGTTGACAGACAGGCGCCTTCTTGACAGTGGCAACATACGGAGTCCTCTGCCAAGCTGCCATGCAGACATTGTTGCTGCTTCTCCTGGATTCAACAGCTGGCTAGTTTATGAGCACTGGAGGCTTACAAGGTAAACAGGCAGGGCCCACTGAAGATAAGTCAGGGCAAAGCAGAAAGTGAACAAGAACAGGACCTTGGACAGCCCCAAGGCTGAAGCCCTCTCCTTGTAAGGCAGTTGCAGGAAGGTGTTGTCTCAGCAAGAAGCAGGACCCAACTGAAGCTTTGCAAACCTGACTAGACCTGAAGTGGGTAAGCTCTGCATCCCTTATTTTTCAGTCTTCAATATCTCCAAGGCTCTGGGGATAGAAGTCCTGCAAGACTTTACGCTCTCTGAGGCAGAGAATGGTAGCAGGCCACTATAGGTTAGGCAGGAGGTCACTGAGTAAGGTGCAGAGAGCTTCCCTTGGCTGCGCACTGCCAAGTCCTTGCTGGAGCCTGAAAACTTCCCTTCTTGGCCTTGCCTCTGCCTTCTTCACTAGAACCAGAACACCTATCATGGGATGCTTGGGATGGAACCCTTCTACCTCTGAGGCCATTGCTTGAAGCACAACATAATTGGGAGGGATGTGTCATGACGCATGATGTGTGGTGCACATTGTAGAAAACAAATGTCATATTGTGCATTCCAAGTCCCCAAGATGTGCTTTGGTAACATGCATTGTCCAACAATTTGGAGTTGCTTTGAAGAATGAACACAGGTGGGCTTTCATCTGGGTTTATAGCATTGGATTTTAACTTGTTTGCCAGATTCAGAATAGTAATCCATTCTGAATAGTATCAGCCATCATCGACTTTGCAGACTTTTGAATATTCTGTGTGCTCTACGTACATTACCTTGAGGCAGAGGTTTTCAACCATTCTGAGTCCATGGCTGCCTTGACCAGCCACATTCTTTCTGTGGAATACTGTACAGGGGAATCCCCACTTATGCAGGAGTTCCATTCCAGGCCATGGCGTGCATCACTTGAAGGTGCATAAGCGGGGATTCCCCTGTTCTGTCCCTGACCCCTTTTAGGACCATGTTCAGTGCATGCTTGGGCAGCACTCTTTCAAAATGACCAACATCATAGCACAGAGATGCATGAAAAAGTAGAGAAACATATCTCGTTTGTCTTGAGTAGTGAGTTTCCGGCTTTGTGTTGGAAGTTGTGGAGGCAGGGAAGGGATGAGGGATGGGGGCTAGTGCTGTTTGTGGCACCTCTGACCATCATTCAAGTCACCCCAGGGTGCTACAGCACACTGGTTGAAAACCACTGCCTTGAGATCATTACAACAACTGTGTAAGGTAGCTCAGGTTGACTTGTGAGTTCAAGGCTGAGGGCAGTTTCAAGCTGAGTGCACCTGTCAGTTTTGCTTGATGGCAAATTTGGGTCTGACAATTTCACTTTCGATGGTATACTTAAACATTTTAGATATACAGTTAAACGTTTTAAATATACACCTAGAAATTTGTGGAGGTTGCCATCTTAGTCTGTGCAGCAAAAGCTGAAAAAGAAAGCACCTTAAAGACGAATGGCAGAAGCCTTTGCAATGTCTTAAGAGGCCCTGAGACAACATTTGGTCCAGGAGCCTCCCAGATCATTCCTCACAGTCTTAGCCTTACATTACAGGATATATCACACACCAGCATTGCTCTGGCACCCGCTCAACTACCTGTAGGGAAAGGCCTTGGTGAAGAGGGGACTGATTTGCACCCAAGCAAATTAAATGGGGGCAGGAATAGGCAGGGTCGGGTGCTTCTGTTGACCATAGGCTGTTCCGCCATTTGTGGCAGGCAGTTTTGTGGCGTGAAGCCTGGTGCGAATGCCCTGGCTGCCCTGACCCTCGAGGCTCTTCCTGGAATCCTTTCCCTGTGTTATTCAGTCGGCAGCTAATGCACTTTGAAGCTCTATCAGCTATCTGTCTCCTGAAAATCTCTGCCTTTGTTTGTGCCTAAAGACCACCCTGGTTAGACAGATATGTGGAGCGCTAAGTGTTGGGTGGCTCCAGCGGCTAGCCATGGTGACCTCATTGCTGAAGCGAGTGCCGAGTGCTTGATTGGAACGAACTCCGTGAGCCAAAAAGGCTCTTTGAGTGGTGAAATTATTTTTCTCGCAGAGCTTAATTCAAGTGATGAAATATTCATAGGGCACTAAAGTGAGTGGACTGGCTGGCTGGCTGCTTTCTTATGGGAATATCAATAAGGCTGGAGACAGCCTTAATCCAATATTCAAAGAGCTTCATTGCCTGCTGTTGCTTTGGGCTCAGGCTTCTTTTCGGAAACCTTGCTCTTGTGCCTCCTCCCTCTCCCAACACCAGCCGCTCCATTTGGACAAACAGGTACAGATGGGTTGATGGGAGAGGAGGAAACCATGTGAGGGGGGACTGAGCAGGGAGGGCAAGGCATGGCCCAATGGTCAGCATGGAGGGGAGACACTTCAGGAACTTGGAGAGAAGCAAGGTCTTGAGCCCTGCCAGACCAGACCAAAGATCCACTTAGCCCAGCCTTTTTACCAAGAGTGGTCATGATGGGGTGGGACCTGAGAAGCTCAGGACACAAGGCAGCAGCCTGTTCTTGGTCCTTAACACTGGGTGCTCAAGAGCTCTACTGTCTCTGCTTATGGAAGTTCTGTTAAACAACATGGTTGTTGATGGAACTAAAGGTAAAAAAAGAGGTAAACGTGGCCCCTAGAAGGTTAAGTCCAGTCAAAGGTGACTATGGGGTGCAGCACTCATCTTGCTTTCAGGCCGAGGGAGCCAGCGTTTGTCCACAGACAGCTTTCCAGGTCATGTGGCCAGCACGACTAAACCACTTCTGGTGCAACAGGACACTGTGACGGAAGCCAGAGTGCATGGAAACCCCATTTACCTTCCTGCCACAGCGGTACCTATTTATCTACTTGTGCTGATATGCTTTTGAACTGCTAGGCTGGCAGAAACTGGGACAGAACAACAGGAGCTCACCCTGGCACGCGGATTTGAACCCCCGACCTTCTGATTGGCAAACCCAAAAGTCTCAGTGGTTTAGGCCGCAGCACCACCCACGTCCCTCCATGATTTCCTTTTGTCACTGATAAAATTCTAAAATGCTGCATATTTTTTTTAAAAAAATCCAATCTGCTGCAACAGGTTTTGTGATTTGAAATTCAGTAGGCCAATTAATGAGTTATGTTTCCTCCCCTATGCCCCATGGTTTATAATCTTTTCTCCAGTTTGCATCAATTTTCTCATTCTAGATTTGTAATTTTGGATGCCATCCACCTAATTGAGCAAATGAAGTTGGGCCTGTGTGTAAAACACTCTGTTGATCTCATCTGCCAGCATCTAGAAAATAGAAATTTAAGCTCCTTTTCCTGACCCAGCCAATATAAGCATATTTTAAGCACAAACATGAACACAGCTCCTGTTGCTAAATGTTAAGGCTAAAAAAGATGACCATAGTGGGAGCTCCTTTTCCTGTTCTTCCAGTACGTTCGCAGTGTGTATCTTGTGCACTTTACTAATGTAATTTAAGTTGATCAATAAACAGAATAATTGATCTCTTGCAAGAACCTTTACGTAATTAAGAGGCTGGCCATGTGGCAAAACTTCTTAGATTGTATCATTACAGTAAGAGTTGCACCATGCTGCTGGAAGCAATATATACGCAACACCTGCCTGAACAGTTGTTTCAGAAGGATTTCTCTACCAGTCTCATGCAGTGGGTGGACACAGATGAAAAACAGAGTTTCATCTTCTCAATTCCTACCCTGCTCAGGGATTTCAAAGGGCCAGAGTCACTATGTTCTTTGAGAGTTGACCTAAAAGAATGTCAGATTATGAGATTAGCACACTTCAACAGGATGTGGTCTGAAAATGTCTTGGTAGGTATCTTGTGAGCCGTATCTGGAAGTTCTCCAAAGAGCCCAGTGTCTCCCTACCTCTATTTTTCCATTGCCCATCTCCTTTCTCTGCAGGCTATGAACCTGACTGACCAGATAAATAGGTACCTTTAGCAATTGCATCCAAGAGCATTAAGGTTTTCTCTTCCTTGCATAGCAAGCTGTACCAGCCAAAATTCCATTTTCTATACATGATGAAAGTCCTGTCCCACCTTTGCCAGAGCTAGCATTACCATTAGGTATGGTGAGGCAGCCACCTAAGGTGACCTATATTGAGGGGGTGGGGTGGGATAAGGAGTGGTGGCAAAATGTTGGAGGGCAGAATTGTGTGTGCTGTGTGTTAGCTTACTGCCCTCAGGTGCGGTGCAAAATGCTGGTCCATCACTAGTGTCAACACAGATTCATTTTTCAAGAATACATGTGATGTTTTCCACCTCTGTGACATATGTTATTCCATTTTATTTTAGAAATTGATTGGTCCAGCGCTCTTCTCTTCTCCCCCAGTAATGATTTCATTGAGTTTTGAAATAAAAATAGGCAAAACTGAGTAAAACTGAGTAACAGTCTGTCCCCTCCTAGCTGCTTTTCAGAAAATATAATAAGTCGCTCTGAGTTGGCTCCAAACAACTCCAAGTAGGAACAGACCAACTGAAATCAATGGGCATAGCTAATTTGTCCATTAATTTCAGTAGGCCTTTTCTGACAAGGAGTTATTTGGGTACAACCATGTATGTCCAGTCTGCTCATTTTCAACTCCTCCTTACAGCAACAGCTTAATAGGCATCTCTGGCACTGTTTTTAAGGGAAGGGCTTACCACTGGAGGAGGAAGAGGAGTGTGGGGGGAGCGAAACCTCCCCCAGCAGTGTGATCCCAGTGGGGTGCCATCGCAGCTGCCCCCCTTGCCTGCATTGGGCGCCATGCCCCCACAGGTGGCACACCACGCCCCCGGGACGTGCGCCAGCCCTGCCCCCGGTGCAGGAGCATGAAGCTCCACCACTGGGACTTACGCACATGAGCAAAGATCAGGAAGGAATTCTGGTGCTGCTCATTTGTCTTTCTCTAGCTTTCAGATGTTGGCAACAGAGTCACCCTGATGAGATTCTCACAGCTTGCTAGAAGACGGGATGTGAGAAAAACATGGGAGTGGGATGACTTAGCTGTGATTCCTGCATTGTAAGGGGGTTTGAATAGATGACCCTTTGAGATCTGTCATGGACTGATTGGACACGGAGGAATGCTGGGAGGAACCAGCTGGGGGACCCCAAGGGAAGAAGGATCAGAGCCTGGGGAGTGGTGGTGGTGGGATGATGATGACTGGTCAGGTGGGGAAGAGGAGGTGTCAGAAGCTAACAAGGCTTAGTAAGCTGGGAGAGTCTGTGGAAGATAGAAGTCCGGAATCAGAGAGAGAAGCTGAAGCAGGGGAAGAGGGAGGCCAAGAGGCAGAGAGGAGTCATGCTGCTGAAGAGTCACAGGCGTCTCCCCCTCCTGCTGTGACAAACTTCCCTCCCCCCTTGTCTCCCAGAACCAGAAGACGCTTGTAAAGAGTGGAAGAGAGGTTGGCTTCATGCAGGCACAGTCTCTGATTGCTTGGAGAAAGCCATGGAGAGCAAGGGTGTGGGGTGGCGGGGACATTCAGTCTTGGCAACTGATTAATGGGGTGAGACCTACCGGGGATGAGCTGTTGTGTTCATTAGGTGTGACTCTCAACCAAGTCTGTGCAGATTGTGTTCTTGCTAAGAAAGAGTTAACTCCAACTTAAACAGTGTGATTTACTGCTGGCTCACTCCTGAGAAGACTCTTCCAGCTCTACAATTCTATGACTGTCAAAAGGACAAACAAGGGATGGCCCAAAGCATAGGGTGGCATTTGCGGGGAGAGCACTTGGAGGTGGGATGCTAGCTTCCCATTATTCCCAAGAATGCCACATGTGACTTACAGCTACTAGAGTCCTATGGAGCCAACTGGTCCCTGGCAAGTTCAGCATGAGAAGCCCCTGCAGTTTCTTTCAGAAACCTGTAGTGAGGGTTCGTGCAGCCTTCTGCCCCACTTTCTTCCCAAGCTCCCAGCCCCCAGGGTCTTGATCCTGAAATTCAGGCCCAGCCCAAGTGTTCTTGAATCATAGAATCATAGAATCATAGAGTTGGAAGAGACCACAAGGGCCATCGAGTCCAACCCCCTGCCAAGCAGGAAACACCATCAGAGCACTCCTGACATATGGTTGTCAAGTCTCTGCTTAAAGACCTCCAAAGAAGGAGACTCCATCACACTCCTTGGCAGCAAATTCCACTGTCAAACAGCTCTTACTGTCAGGAAGTTCTTCCTAATGTTTAGGTGGAATCTTCTTTCTTGTAGTTTGGATCCATTGCTCCGTGTCCGCTTCTCTGGAGCAGCAGAAAAGCTCCCTTCCCATTACCCAAGAGGTCATGCTTTTCTTTGAGGAAGTGTTTGGTGACTTATATAAGAGTGCATTGCAGAACCAGAATCCACTATCTATGGTTGTCCATCAACAGCTACTGGTCACAATGGTTGTTCTCTACATCCACTGCCTCTGAATACCAGTTGTTGGGAATCACGAGTTGGGAGAGTGCTGTTGCACTTGGGTTCTCTTGTGGCCTCCTATAGGCATATGGTTGACACATTGAGAACAGGATGCTAGACTAGATGGGCTATTGGCTACATTCAGCAGGCTCCTATGTTCCTGTGTCCTTCCAAAGCAGTCTTTGCTCCCCCCCCCCCAACTTTTTCCTCCCTTTTCTGAAGCTGGTTCTCACTCACTTTTTCCCTGACAGGCCTAGCAGGGTGTGTGGCAGAGCAGATGTGATTTCTCTAGAGGCCCATGCAGATGAGGGCTTCTGAATGACAAATGAAGATTGTCCAAAACAAACTGGACCTCGGAGAGAGGTGGGCTTGGCAGCTTTTACAGTGTACTCAGTTTCACAGGAATGCAACTTGGGAAACCTCTTTCAGGAGGCTGCACAACAGGCCAGGCCAACTTTCCTTGTTCCATGCCCGTTGGCTGATACATACAGAAGCACAAAAACACTTGGCGTAGCGGCCCAGCACTCCTGAGGACCACTGAAGCCCCTCTTGCCTAAGAACAATGTATTTGATTGATTGGTTTATCACATCCTGTCAAGCTTATCCAGCAGTTCACAAGGGCCAGAGGTGCTTAGCCTTTGCGTGCTTTCAAGGAAAAGATGGTGAATAGTGACTGGGTTTCATTATTCCTTTGACAGAGGAGGCAAACTTAATTACGTATCTGCCTTCTAAATTGCCCCTCTCTTTGAACAAGCAGCAGTGCCCCTAAAAACCCAAAGGGGGCAAGTACTTCTGGTGGCTGCATTGCACATTATGCATTTGAGACCAAGAGAAAAAGGCCCACTTTTGCATGCAGAAAGGAAGCATATTAGCATTGCCCTTTTAGAGCTTCCTGAGTCCAGAGGTGCCAGATGTTTGCCATGTTTGCTCAATTATTTTGAGTAGCTAGACTAAAATAAAGCTGTTCTCTTCTGAACAGAAATGTCTTCAGTGTGACGTTCCTGGGACTGCTAAAGCTGTTCCCCTATTTTTCACAGCAGTCTGACAAACAGAGATTTTGTCTGCTAAAACATTTCTATCCATTTATTTGAAAAGCATCGCCTCCTGAATTAGCTGTCAGTCATGAGGATAGCTCAATAAACCTGGCTGGTCAAAGGGCCTGGGTCTGAACTTTAAGGGCCCCTCTCCTCTCTCTTCCTACTGAGGGGAGTGAAGGAAGTAAGCAACCTGTTTTGTGCTTGGCTGAGAGCCCTTGCTTTTAGCTTTGCCCCCTGTTCATCAAGCTCCATCTGAGCTACCAGACAGACTGTGTTCCCAACCTGGCCATGTATCGCCTGTGCCCTGAGCTGGCTCCACCCCACTGAGACAAAGTTAAGTCTCCATGTCCAGAGGTAGCATACCCATTGTTGGATGAGGCCATTACCTTCATGTCCTGTTTGTAAGCTTCCAAAGGTATGTTTGACCCAATGTTGGAAACAAAATGCTGGACTAGAAGGACCCCTATCTAGGGGGATAAATTTTATTATGTATGCCTGTTAATGCTTTATACAAGGGGAAACTGCTTGCAAAAAAAGTGTACATTAGTGAAAAAACTATACTAAAAATGTGTTCATTAGGAAAGATTTGCACTAAAATGCTGATGAATTTTTGAGGATTTTTTGCAAAAGCAAATTGCTGTAGGAATATGGAGAACTGAATGCAAGACTCAAAAAATGAGAAATAGAACCCAAAACTCAGATTTGTCCATTCTTACCTTGATCTAACCTAGCAAGGAATTCCATGTGTTATGTTGTTAAAAGATGAAGGAGCAGAGGTTGTAAGAGGTGGCACCACCAGATCGCAGGCTGGAGTGGGACTTTCTTCTGACTAATCATGGGTTAGGGTCAGGAGCCAGCCAGTGAAATTTTATTAGGAATTGCTTTGTGGGAGGAAGACTTTCATTTTCGAAGAACTGGGAGTTTGCAGGAGTAAGTGTGCTCTTTCAATAGGACTTTATGGTGCCAGAAATGCCTGAGTATTTTATGGAACAGGAACGTTCCGAAGTAGCTAGGTATATTTTTCCCAACAATCATGCACTCTCTTAAAAAAAAAGAAAAAGCTTGATTCAGAGTACAAATTAATTTCCTAGTGCTCAGGGGCAGGTTAGAGGTCTCTGAAGGAGAAGGGAGGAGGAAGCAGTCTTGCCATTCAGAATTCTCTGGTCCCGAAATTCTGCAGGCATGGAAATTAGGGTGGCCGTTAGATGCAAAAGAAGCACTTTGAAGAACTGTCTTGCAAGCTATACCTGCTGAAAGCCCCTTTTCTCTGCAAAGTTGCAGGAGCCCAGTCCTCTTTTGCCCATGGCCACCAAACCACCACTTCTCTGCCTAATCAAGAATTTGTCAGTGAATCACAAGCATGAGGCAGGGACTAGTTCACTGTCACACAATAGCTGGGGCTCTATCCACAACCCCCTTCCCAAAGTGGTCAAGCTCTTATAGGTAAAGGTAAAGGGACCCCTGACCATTAGGTCCAGTCGCGGACGACTCTGGGGTTGCGGCGCTCATCTCGCTTTAATGGCCGAGGGAGCCGGTGTACAGCTTCCGTTTCATGTGGCCAACATGACTAAGCCGCTTCTGGTGAACCAGAGCAGCGCACGGAAACACCGTTTACCTTCCCACCGGAGGGGTACCTATTTATCTACTTGCACTTTGATGTGCTTTTGAACTGCTAGGTTGGAAGGAGCAGGGACCGAGCAACGGGAGCTCACCCACGTCCCTCAAGCTCTTATAGAGCACTTGTTAGAAGTTTGTCTTATCTCAGCTTGTAAATACCACACCCTCCAACATTTCTCCAATGAAAATAGGGACGTCCCATTCCATAATGATAATTTTGCTATTTCTACCCCACACATCTCACTGGGTTGTCCCAACCTCTCTGGGCAGCTTCCAACATATATAAAAACATAATGAAACATTAAACATTTTTTTTTAAAAAAACTTCCCTATACAGGATTGCTTTCAGACAGCTCGCGGGTTGGATAACTCCATACCCTCCAGTGAAAATAAGGACATCCTACCATACCCTCCAACATTTCTCCAATAAAAATAGGGACATACTAAGGAAAAGTGGGACATTCTGGAATCAAATCAGAAACTAGGATGGCTTCTCTAAATCAGGGGTGTCCCTGGAAAATAGGGACACTTGGAGGGTCTGAAATACCCATCCAGATATTTGTGTGTCAAACTGAAAGAATTAAAAGCTTGTCCCATATGCTTACTTCTAGACCACCCAGAAATCTGGAATACACACAATTTTATCATTAAAACAGTTTGAAAGGAGACCATTTTGAAGACCATCTCTAGAAATGAGGGACAAGAAGTATTATAGCACTACCCTGCCAGGCCACTCAGAGAGCTGAAATGTGGTTGATGTACAGCCCAAGACCCACTGATTAGCACTGAAAGGGCTCTATCTGTACATCTCTCATTAGAAGCAGGGGGCATGGAATGCACCCCAAAATGACCAAGGCACTGATAGACCACCTAGAAGACTGCAGCCATGTAGCCCAAGATACAAGTAAACACAGTCCCAGAGCTGGACATTTTTGCACCTAACAGTCAATGTTTACCTCTTTGTAGAAGCCAGTATTTTGCCACACAGCAAGCCAAGGCACAAGTGGGACTGAATGCTGGGCCATGAGAGTTCTGCTGCCTTTTCAGAGTTGGAGGGAGGGAAGGAAAACTCCCACTTGCAGCAAGGAAGACATCTCCGTGTGCAAATTGCATTTGCTTGCACACACAGAGGTAAAGAAACAAATATCTGTTGCCTTCAGCTTATCTTGCAGTGTTGCTTTTTTTTTTTTTTTTTTTTTAGTATACAGCAACTAACAAGTTACAGGGAACCAGGCAGAGGGCCTTCTCAGTAGTGGCGCCTTCCCTGTGGAACGCCCTCCCACCAGATGTCAAAGAGAACAACAACTACCAGGCGTTTAGAAGACATCTGAAGGCAGCCCTGTTTCGGGAAGCTTTTAATGTTTGATGTATTATAGTATTTTAATATTCTTTTGTTTTTGTTTTTTTAAAAAATATTTTATTCAATTTTCAAACATAAAGAAATCACCAAACATATACAATCCCTTCACCCAACAAACCACAAACAAAAAGAAACATACATCAACACAAACATATAATATAAAGAAACATAACTGTGCATAACGTATTTTTTGATAACTAACTGGACTTCCTCACATCTCCCTTCCCTGCGTTCTCTATAGTAAAGTTAAAAATCAGCAAATTATTACCTTATTTCAATTCTTATTTTGAACTTTTCAGATATTATGTCTCTAAACTTCAAATAATTTTTGTCAAATACTTATCATCTTAATTTAAACATAATATTGCTTCAGATTTCAGCCTTTTCTTAACCATCACTTAGTCTCCTATATCTTTCAACTAAGTTGCTGGTACCATATTATTTTCAATCGTGCAATTTCTTAGCATTCATACAGTTTGTACTGTTTTTGTAAATAGTCCTTAAATTTTTTCCAGTCCTCTTCCATTGTCTCTTCTCCCAAATCTCGGATTCTGCCGGTCATTTCGGCCAACTCCATATAGTCCATCAGTTGCGTCTGCCATTCTTCCAGTGTGGGCAAATCTTGTGTCTTCCAATGTTTTGCGATGAGTATTCTTGCTGCTGTTGTTGCATACATAAAAAAAGTTCTGTCCTTCTTTAACACTTTCTGGCCAACAATGCCCAAGAGGAAGGCCTCTGGTTTCTTAGGGAAGGTATACTTAAATACCTTTTTTAACTCATTGTAGATCATTTCCCAGAAGGCCTTCACTCTTGGACAAGTCCACCAGAGGTGAAAGAATGTCCCTTCAGCCTCTTTACATTTCCAACATTTATTATCAGGTAAATGGTATATTTTTGCGAGCTTGACTGGGGTCATGTACCACCTATATATCATTTTCATAATATTTTCCTTCAAGGCATTACATGCCATGAATTTCACACCAGTGGTCCATAACTGTTCCCAGTCCTCAAACATAATGTTGTATCCAATATCCTGAGCCCATTTTATCATGGCTGATTTAACTGTTTCATCCTGAGTGTTCCATTTTAGCAACAAGTTATACATTCTTGAAAGTACCTTAGTTTTTGGTTCTAACAGTTCTGTTTCTAATTTCGATTTTTCCACCTGAAATCCTATCTTTTTGTCCAGATTAAAAACCTCCTTGATTTGAGCATAATGTAACCAATCTCGCACCTTATTCTTTAGTTTCTCCAAACTCTGCAACCTCCAAGTGTCTCCAACTTTCTCTATTATTTCCCAATATTTCGGCCATGCGGCCTCCATATTGAGTCTTTTCCGGGCCTTAGCTTCCATTGGTGATAGCCACCTTGGGGTCTTATTTTCTAGTATTTTAATATTCTTTTGGAAGCCGCCCAGAGTGGCTGGGGAAGCCCAGCCAGATGGGCAGGATATAAATAATAAATTATTATTAATTATGATTATTATGATGATGATGATGATTATTATTATTAACAAATGTAATACACAACATCCTCTGCCTGCTGCTGCTTTTCCTTCAAGGAACTAAAGTCAGCAGACATGTTCCCTCCCTTCTGTTTCATCCTCAAAGCAACTCTAAGATTGTTTAGGCTGAGCCCAGGGTCAAGCTTCATAGCCAAGTAGGGCATCCCACAGTGACCAAACTGGGCCACAAAAGCTTATGCTGTCACAATCCAGGGCATGGGCGCCAAGAGTCCAGGACCGACACCAGGACCAGGGTATGGGCGGTGGTAGCAGTCCAAGTGGTGGGTCCACAGTCAGGCGCAAGTCCAACGGAGATCAGGGACCAGAGGAGGCCAGGATGCAGGATAACTGGAACACAGGAGCAGACCACAGCATAGCACGAAACCACATTGCTGTGGCAAAGACCCGCAGTGAAATGCAAGTCTTATATAGTCCTCCCGAGCTTGCCTCCAGGGGCAGTGCATCACATCATCTGACCATGCCTGCTGGCCTGCATCTGATTCCCCCAAGGCAAGCCTGGCCCTGCAAAGACTCGCGGTGCTCATTACACGCCACAATAGATTTGTTAGCTTTTTGCTAACAAGTGCTGCAGGATTCTTTCGTGCTTTTGCCTCCCTAGATCAACATCAATACCTCTGAAGTTTAAAACAAGTGGCTGACAGACCCTTCTTCAGCAGGTTGTGAACATTCCATTTTTTTAAAGGTGAGGGGGGAGGATATTATAGGAACCCTTTAAGATCCCCTTCATTTTAAGTGATTGAATGGGATTGGGCCCAGTCTCATGGCTGTGTTACCCTGCCTCTCCCGCAACCGTAAAACTCTTCCATTTTCATGTCCAGATATTGTTTGCTTGCTCATTGATTTGTTTATTTATTTATTTAGTCTTATTCTCTCTTGAGCAAAGTCTGCCCTCTAGCGGAGAGAAAGAATAATGATAATCAGTAGTAATCCTGTCACCAATCTTCTTTATTATTTTTTAATTTTGTAAAACTTATACACCCGTTGACTGCAAAAAAACACACCTCTCAATGCAGTTTACAAAACATAAAACAGTAACGTCAAGGGGGGGGGGGAATACAACTCTACTTTAAGATACAGTGGTGCCCCGCAAGACGAACGCCTCGCAAGACGGAAAACTCGCTAGACGAAAGGGTTTTCCGTTTTGGAGGTGCTTCGCAAAACGAATTTCCTATGGGCTTGCTTCGCAAGACGACAATGTCTTGCGAGTTCCTGCTGGTTTTTTCCCCTGCCCCCCCTTTTCCTAAGCCGCTAAGCCACTTATCAGCTGATCCAATCAGCAGATAAGCCGCTAAAAGTCGCTAATAGCGCTAATCCGCTAATCCGTCAATGGGCTTGCTTCGCAAGACGAAAAAACCGCTAGACGAAGAGAATCACAGAACGGATTCTTTTTGTCTTGCGAGGCACCACTGTATAAGCAATTTAAAATAATAAAACAGATTAAAATTACCTCAACTTCCCTTTAGTATCAGCTGCCTGAGGCAGTTGCCTTACTCTGTCTATGGAAGGGCCGGCTCTGTATTCCCTCCAGGGCGGGTGGGGAGACCAAAGCTTTGCCATCTTCTCCAAGATTTACTGGGATTGAATGAAAATCAGTGTCCTTGAGTCCATCAGGGCACATAGATTACTCCAGGAGATATTAGGACATTGGGCTTATCCACACTTCACCTTGTCCCACAGCTTTCCCCCAGGGAAAACAGCTTTTTAGCGCTCAGTTGGAGCAAACGGCAATTCGGGTTCCCCCTGGATTGTCATTTGTTCCAATCTATAGGTAAAGAGTGGGTTTTCCCTTGGAAAGGAGCAGGGCAAGGGGAAGACCTCTCGGGCCTGTGCTTTCTAGGCACGGCACAAGTGGAAGTGTGGACGAGCCCATTCTGTCAACAGCAAACAATGTGACATTGTAGTGAAAGAGGTGCCTGTCTCCCTTATTCACATGATGGTGGTCTTCTCCTAAGTTACTGTGTCCTGAAAAAATTAAAAGTTCAGAATGCAGCAATTTGCTTTTTTATTTTACAAAATTAGGGAGCCTTATTTAACTAACAGGTTATAACTATAACTAAATTATTTAACCATAACACGGGCATGTCAACACATAGCTCCTTATACAACTTGAGCACAAGATGGAAGAGCTCACAGCATTAACACTTGCAACAGATCCAGATCTCCCAGGGAGGCCTCACAAAGCTCTTGCTCCCCCAGGAAGGCCTCCTTCCAAGGCCATGCAAAGCCACAACAAAATAAAAAAAAAATTCCTTCCAGTAGCACCTTAGAGACCAACTAACTTAGTTATTGGTATGAGATACTATCTGAAGAAGTGTGCATGCACACGAAAATTCATACCAATAACCAACTTAGTTGGTCTCTAAGGTACTACTGGAAGGAATTTTTTTTATTTTGTTTCAACTACAGCAGACAAACTTACCTGTAATGCAAAGCCACAGTTCTGGTTGCAGAAGAGAACATGCCAAGCACTTGTGTCTTCACAGCTGGATGGGTGAGATTGGCCAAAGGCTAGCCACTGACCTATTATTCTCCTACTCCAAGGACTTGTCATCCAGCCAGGTGAGGGGGCAAGGCCTGCCCCCTTCTTTGGGAAGCATCACTAGCTAGCTGTTTCTATGGCAATCTAGCTATATTTAACCAGCTCTTTAGACATAATAAACAGGCTGGACCACTGAGTTAACAAAGAGACTGGCTTGACTGTTTCAGCAGTTCCTTCTGCTACTGACTCCCATCTTACAGATACAATACAAAACCACTGGCTTGGAAGGAATCCACAGATTTCATTCCAAGAAACCAAGCCCTTCAATCCTCTAACAATATGATAGTGAAATTGCCAGACACTCTATAGACTCAATAGGAATGGTTCAGCTAAAAAGGTGCAGATGGTAGCCCTAGCCTTACCATGAAGTAATGTGGAAGGGGCTTAGGATTTTTGGCATCACTAAGAGCTGTGGTGCGATACAGACAGAGCTGACTCAAAGGCACAAGCCACTGGAAGGTTATCTTGGTCTACCAAGAGGCATGGAAACTGCAAAAGGGCATTACTGATCATTTTGACGACAGTTGTGTTGAGGAACTTTGGAGTAGATAGCGTCTCCTATTAATTAGTTGAAGAGGCTGTTATTTGGATTAGGTAAAAATGTCTTTGACCTGCCCCAATTGCATATATAACATTGGAGATTTCTTATCAGCAATCGATATGATACATAGGGTTTTAACCTTTTCCTACGGCAGGGTTTTGGTGCATTTAACCATAGGCTGGAGGCAAGAATGTGAAAGCGGAAGATTTTCCTGGGAAAAGCCTGTATCGCTGTCTCCCTGACCAGGAACCCTGTCAAAAAGGGTGAGAATATTTCGGCAGCGGAGGACTGGAGGTGCCGCCATCTCCTCCTTGAGCATGGATGGTGCTACGCTGGGAGTCCCTTCTCTTGGCCGGGGCCTTCCCGGTGGCTGCTCCCCGACTCTGGAACTCCCTTCTCTGGAGAAGCTAGACCGGATCTCTCTCTCTCTCCTTGTCCTTCCCAGAGCAGGTGGGAGACCCTCTTTGTTCCAAGGGGCTTCTGATTGCTTCCAATGGAAGGACTGCTGCCCAGCTGTTTTATATTGCAATGATTTGGGAATCATTGCGGCAGCTAGACTGGTGACTGGGGGCGGCCGCCGGGACCACATAACACCGGTCCTGAGAGATCTGCATTGGCTCCCAGTACGTTTCCGAGCACAATTCAAAGTGTTGGTGCTGACCTTTAACGCCCTAAATGGCCTTGGTCCTGTATACCTGAAGGAGCGTCTCCACCCCCATCGTTCAGCCCGGACACTGAGATCCAGCGCCAAGGGCCTTCTGGTGGTTCCCTCATTGCGAGAAGTAAGGTTACAGGGAACCAGACAGAGGGCCTTCTCGGTAGTGGCGCCTGCCCTGTGGAACGCCCTCCCAGCAGATGTCAGGGCAATAAACAACTATTTTACTTTTAAAAGACAACTGAAGGCAGCCCTCTTTAGGGAAGTTTTTAATGTCTAATGCTGTATTGTTTTTAATATTCAGTTGGAAGCCGCCCAGAGTGGCTGGGGAAACTCAGCCAGATGGGCGGGGTATAAATAATAAATTATTATTATTATTATTATTATTATTGTTATTATTATTATTATTTGCCTGACTTTAATATATAGATTTAATATAAATAGCTTCGAGTCTACCAATGTTTAATTGTATTTTCCCCCTATGTTTTAAGCAATTATTTTTCTCTCTCTCTTTTTAAAAAATCTGGAAGTCCCGTCCTATCAGGGGGGGAAGCGGGGTAGAAATAAATCAGAATGATCCACACACAGAGCTTCTGAAACAGAGTCAGCGAGACTCCTACGGATGCAGCTGGAGCTATTGCATCTAGCGATGGGGTTGAGATTCCTGCAGCAGCCCCGCTTTTCTTCGGGGTCAGTCGGGGGCTTAACCAACTCCAGCAGAGGCGGGTGGTTTGGTAGGCCCGCTCCGGTTGCTAGGCTACCCAGCCTTTCGCACCTTGTGCGCAGGCGCGTTGCCTTGCGCGTTCTGACAGGAAGGGGAAAAAACCCAACGCAAGCCGCCTGGCGACGTTCATCTCGTTGGTAGAATGCTTTTTGTCAACCGACGGGCGCTTGTTAATAAAGTTTCAACAACGAGGTGGTTTCCCCGCCTCCTCTTTTCCCGGGAGGTGAGGGGAGGTTTCCAGGAACCAATCAGGTTCCTCTCCCGCATCCCTCTCCCCCCTCCATCTCTGGGTTGGAAGGGGAGGCGGCCCGCGGGAACCAATCAGGTTCCCGCACACGGAGTGGAAGGGGCGGAGGGAAGGCGTCGGCGGCGTCGCCGAGCGAGAGTTTTTATTTTCCTTGTTGAAACTTTATTGTCCCCTCCCTCCCCGTAGACAGTCGCCCGTGCTGAGGGGAAATGATGCGCTGACTGAACCGGGCGGGCGACCCGTCGAGCCCAACAGGCCTCGGGATGTCAGGGAGCCGGCAGCCGCCTCCGCCGCCGCCGCCCCAGCAGCAGCAGCAGCACTCGACTCCCGCGCCGGGGCCTGGCGCCGCGGCGGCCCCCCCGGGACCTTCCTCTTCCTCCGCAGCCTCCTCCGTCACCACTTCGGCCTCCGCGGCGGCCTCCTCGGCGGCGCCGGGCTCCTCCTCGTCCTCCGCCTGCGCCCCGGCGGGGCTGGGGGTCCCCGCGCGGCCTGTGCTGGTGGCCGCCGTGGTCTCCGGCTCCTCCTCCGGCGGGGGGCTTTCGCGGCTGGCCGGGGCGGCCCGGGCCGGGGCCTCGGGGAGCGGCGCGGCGGCGGCGGGCGGCGCGAGTGGCAGCAGGAAGAGGCCGCTGCTCACCCCGCTCTGCAACGGCCTCCTGAACTCCTACGAGGACAAGAGCAACGACTTCGTGTGGTGAGTTGGGCGCGGAGGGAGGGAGGGAGGGAGGGAGGGAGGGAGGGCGAGAAGCCGCCACGGGGATAGCCGAGAAATCCCCATTAGCAGCGACGCTCCCAGGCCAGAAGGGTTTCCTTTCTGACAGGTAAATAAATGCCCACCCAGAACGGCTCTTCCATGTCGAGGTGTCTTTATATTATTCTGTTTTGTGTTGAGCTTTCAAAGTCTCCAACTGGTGTTTTGTTTTGGTACTGACCGTAAGAAAACGACTTGATTCGGATGCTAGTAATAATAACAACAACAGTGGCTGCACACGTGCACACTGATGCAGAGTATAAAGTCCTGGAATTGTAGAGTTGGAAGGCACCACGAGGGCCACCTCGTCCAACCACCTGCCCAAGGTGGGAATCGAACCCGCAACCCTGAGGTTAAGAGCCTCACACTCATCTCCCAAGCCTTCAAAGTGTGCCTCCGTCACCAGTCCCTATCTTGCAGAGGGATTGCTATGGAAGGTTATCGGAAGGAAGCCTTCTTCACATGAGCGCGTGTGGAGGGCTGAGCCCTCAGGAGAAAGTGCCCAAATGCACAGAATCTCTATAACAGCCCCGTGAGGTAGGTCAGTGTTGAATTGAGCTTTGAGGATGGGACCAGGTAGGCCTTTGTTCCAAATGCAACCAGAGCTGTTTTTTCCTTAATGCGCAGGGATAGGGGCATGTTGCATTTATGTGTTCATGGCTGAGGAGTGGTTTGAACTGGGGATTTAGTACCTTATGTTTTAGCAGAGTTCTTACATGTTCTCCTAAAAGCAAAATCTGCTGTGTTCTGTACAGTTTATTTGCTTGTAGTTATGGCTGTGATTGCAACCAGGTAAGGGAAAAGTTCAGCACCCTTGAACTCATCTCTCCTATGTAGGTGACTGAGGTATGCCCCAGATTTGAAAAAGACAGGCCTGCTGTTGGAAAGTTGGAAGGACTGTAATGCACAAGTAGCTTGTGGTGTTGCTCTATAGCTAATTTTGGCAAAAAGGGTTTGAGGAAACTGGCAAGATTTTAATCAAAACCTTCTTTGTTCTCCTCAGCTTGGGTTGTTATTTATTTCTTATGTGAATAAATCGAGCCACACTACAAATCCTCCACTGAAACATGGTGATTTCAAAAAACTGTTTGGAAAGACTTTAGGATGTACAACAGTTTATGGTGGCTCTATTTCTTGTTATACAGATAAATTCCTTAATAACAAACACTATTTTGTAAATATTTGAATAAAAATATTTATAAAAAATAAATACCAGTTACAACCCTGCCAGCTTCTATTCTCTATCCACCCAGCTCTTGGAGAAGTAGATCATAGGCTTCCATTTTCATGCATAAGGATAAAACCAGTAAGAGAAGATCTGTCAGAATCTCTTTAGCTAAAAATTTACTTAGCTAAAACTGAAGCCTTATTAACACATTCAGAAAACACTGTGTAGTCAGTGAAATAGACATAGGTAATGTTGACTGTAAGGTTATATTTTATACGGCACTGGCAGGACTGTAGCCTAGGGCAGTAGGTGACTTCTATCTGTCCTGGTAGAAAGATGCAGTGTGGAATTCAGTAAGTTTCTTCAGGATACAGGGCAGGGTGAAGCAAAAGATTGCTTGGATCTCCATGCTTACTTTCTCTTAAGACAGTATGAAAACTGAAGTGACTGCTACCTTTGTTTTAAAAATACTTGCTTATCTTGGGGGTGGGCAGTTTTTTGCTGTTCCTTCTATAGAGGAAAATAGTCTATGCAGATTTAGTTCAAATACTGTTTGTTGTTGTTGAATCTGTCTTTTAACCGAAAATGATCTGGAGTCTTGAGTTTCATTCTAGAGTTCTTAGGACAAATACTGTGAACATTTTGTTTCTACTTTGAGGATTGATACACTAAAAGAGATTGATGCACCCTTTTGACCTTTCCTAACTTGTGAGGCTTGAGATTTAGTTGTGGGCTCTCCTTCTCAACACTGTTAAAGAAGATGAGAAATAGTCTAGAAGGATCGCACTCATGTATGTAGATAAGGCAATTTGATAAACATTTTATACTTGGGATTTCATACAGCTTTTGACAAAATCCCTCATCGAAAGTTGCTAAGCCAACTTTGGCCTGTAAGAAGGCAGGTGGCAACAGTGGAAGAGATTTGGGTATTGGAGCAGCTGGCACCTCTTGCAGACTACTAGAAGGCAGGAGGCAGGCAGGGATGGTAAAGCTGTGATATGACTTACTGGAGCCATCACAGAGAGAGTGGCAGTCATATTCCAGTTCTAGAGTGCCACTTTGGAGGATGAAAAGATTGTTGTGGAGGCAAAGTGAATTTGAGAAGAAAATGCCTAGGAAGTACTGAAGATATTTTGCTAATTCCGCCACTTTATCTTTTTGAAGTTCAATTCCCAATGAAGGGTGCCTTTTGATTTATGTAATTTCAGATATCATTCCAGATATATTATTCCAGATATAGCTTACATCTCAACATATTTAAGCAGAATACTTTAGGTGGAACTATTGCATTTACTGCTTTTATGCCATTTTTTGGGAAGGTTTTTAAAGTTGTTGCACATGAGATTATTTGAATCAGCTGGTTGGTTTCAGCACAATTCAATGGTTTCCAAATAAATTGATATAGGCTTTAACAATGGGCTGGTTTGCACACCACATTAAACCATAGTTCAAAATAAATTGTGGTGCTTTAATCCTCCTCTGCTTCTCCCTTGCTGCTGCTTATGTGTCTGGAAGGAAGCAAGCCATAGTGAGAATCGAACCCAGATTCTGATGCAACAGAAATCCAGACTTTGACTAGTTTCCTTCTTTATGTGGCAGGAGCTGGGTAGGAACAGCAAAGTGTCTGCAATTTCACCATTGTGCACTAGTGTGCTCCTTATTCCCATTAAACCATCATTAACTATGCTTAACCAGGCCAGTGTCTGTTGGTATTTGTTTAATGTTCCTTAGGTGCTGTTCATTCTCTCCCTCTTCTCTCCCCCCTCTCCAGTAAATGGAAAGGTTGCCTGTTTAACTTATGTGATGCACTACTTACACACCTTTCCCCTCTTTGTTCCAGCCCCATCTGCTTTGATATGATTGAAGAAGCTTACATGACAAAATGTGGGCACAGCTTTTGGTAAGATTTGTTGACCAAACTGCATATCATGATAAATTTATTTATAAAATTAAGTGTTGTGGATTATTGGATTATTGAATGCACACTGTGGCTGGGGTGGCTTTTGAGCAAGTGGCACAGAATGACATTGTCTGAATGAACATTTTCATGGATACTTCCTAGAGATAGATCCTGAAGACTGTACTGGAACCTGCTTTTAGAGTATTTTCCTAGTTAATTTCGTACACAAAACTTGTTAATCTGCATTGGGGAATGTCATCTATTGTATAATATCTGAAGTGGTGTTTTTTACCATAAGATCACTGATCTGTGTAGCAGCTTCCCAGTCCACGTAACCATGATGGGGAGAGATTTGGGCTGCTCTTAATATTAGCCTGAAATGAAGGGTTTGCATGTATAATCTTCTCTGCATTGGACATTTTAAAGCATAAGTCAGTTGAGATGTTGCATAGTGCAGGGGAAAATGGTGAAACTCACAGAAGTGCTCCCATGTCTGTGTCCAAGATAATCACCATGCAAATGCTTAGAGTCATTATCCAAAATATAAAATGGATATCACTTGGTAGTTCCTAAAAGTTTATGGACCTTCATAATAAATAAACTTTGAATCAGTAAACAAATTGGGGATTCACAATCAATAAACAAATTGGGGATTGAAGCAAATTAGATATATTAGGATTATATTATAAAGTAACAAAATTCTTCTAAAAATCTGGTTAAAGAGATTGCATAAATTATACCTGTCATCCCAATATAGGCTTGCAAGAATGTTTTTAAACTACTTTTATTCATCTTCCTTTCATGATCTCTGAGCACTTGATCAAAATACTTGCACATGGTTGCTGTTGGATGAATGGGGCACATTACGGGTAGTGTTGAGGTACCACCTGCCTTGCTGACTAGCAGTCTTCCTACCTGATCTGAGGTGTTCTCAGATGTGATTTTGACATGCCCCAGGCTATTGATGATAACTGCTGACTGGGCCAAGGTGGTAATTAAATGCCTTTCTGAGAGTGGGAGTGGTCCTAGGCCTGCTGAGAGATGAATCATTAAGATTATTCTGCTCCATCTTGGACCAGGAGATTTAACAAGTACAGTGGTGCCTCGCAAGACGAAATTAATTCGTTCTGCAAGTCTCTTCGTCTTGCGAGTTTTTCGTCTTGCGATGCACGGTTTCCCATAGGAATGCATTGAAAATCAATTAATGCGTTCCTATGGAAACCGCCTTCAGACCAGGTCCGGGGACAATCTGTCCCCGACCTCTTCTGAAGGCTGGGGGGGGGGACAAGGGCTTTTCTTCCCACCCCCAGCATTTTAAAAAACCCCGGGACAGCGGAGGACTTCTCCGCTGTCCGGGGCGATCTTAAAATGCTGGCGGGCGGCATTTTAAAATCGCCCCGGGACAGCGGAGGACTTCTCCGCTGTCCGGGGCGATGTAAAAGCCCCTGGGAAGGCAGGCAGGGGGGACAAAGACTTTTGCCCCCCGCCAGCCTTCAGAAGAGGTCCAGGACCTCTTCTGAAGGCGGGCGGGGGGCAAAAGTCTTTGCTCCCCCCCCGCCTTCAAAAGCTGTCCTGGACAGGCTTCGCGGACCTCTCCCGCTGCTTGCGGAGAGTTGCCAGCATGCCGAAGCCTGCGCGCGCTGAGATCAGCGCGCCCAGGCTTCGCGGCCCCGCCGCCCGGCTTCGGAGCATCGTTCCGAAGCCGGGCGACGGGAGGAGGTGTTCCCTCCCCGCCGCCCAGCTTCGGAGCATCGTTCCGAAGCCCGGCGGCGGGAGGAGGTGTTCCCTCCCCGCCGCCCGGCTTCGGAGGAGCCTTCCGAAGCCCGGCGGCGGGTGGAGGTGTTCCCTCCCCACCGCCCGGCTTCGGAGCATCGTTCCGAAGCCGGGCGGAGGCGGGAGGTGTTCCCGCCCCGCCGCTCGCCTTCGGAGGAGCCTTCCGAAGCCCGGCGGCGGCGGGAGGAGGTGTCCCCGCCCCGCCGCCAGGCTTCGGAGGAGGTCCGAGGACAGTGGGGAAGACGCGCTGCGCTTCCCTGCTGTCCCGGAGATTTCCCTATGGGCTGTCGTCTTGCGAAGCAAGCCCATAGGGAAATTCGTTTTGCGAAGCGCCTCCAAAACGGAAAACCCTTTCGTCTAGCGGGTTTTCCGTCTTGCGAGGCGTTCGTCTTGCGGGGTACCACTGTATAGGCCAGTTGCAGGTGATGTCTTTATCGACAAGCGTCTTGAGTGGGTAGTTGCTTACCTACTCCAGGCTCTCTTGGGTAAAACTGATAGTCTAGAGCCATTTTAATCAGGGTTCAGGTCCAGTTTTGGTTACCCTGTAATGACCTATTTTGTGAAGAAGGTATTGGTTCTACTTGATCTCTTGGTGGCTTTCAGTACTATCCAAAATGTTTTATCTACTTGATGGTCTTGATTGGTCTTTTACCTTAAGCCACCTAGGCCATAGGCCTACTTCTGCAATATTTATGGTATACTATGCAAGTAGAAAGCAAGGGATAAAAGAACGTGGCACAACATACCCAGTTGTACACATGCTTTTGCTTGCTGTATTTTCTTTCTCATGGTTCTGGTTTGTTTTCCCTTCAACAGCTATAAATGTATTCATCAAAGCCTGGAAGACAACAACAGATGTCCCAAATGTAATTATGTTGTAGATAACATTGACCATCTTTACCCCAACTTTTTAGGTAAGTTTTAGGGTTTGTTGGTGTTGCAACATTGAATAATTATATTCCAACTTGGGTTTTAATAAGCAGATCTTGTATCATCTGTTTGCTCCTTATTTTTCTAAACATCATTTTGTTAACTTTACAGAATTTGGGTGGCATTCAGCCAGATTTTACTCAGAGTAGACTCACTGAAATTAATGGACATGACTAAGTTAGATCCATTAATTTCAGTTGGGTCTCTGAGTTAAACTTAGTTGATACCACCCAGTGTTTCATAGAATGCAGTCTGTAAGCAGGTTGTGCTTTAATATATTTTCTATTCAAGCAGCATGTTGTCTGACATACTGAAAAAGTGCTTAGAGCACACTTTGTTTACTGGATTTGGCTTAATTCTTATGGGCATGATGGATACAGAATGGAATGTTGCTGTAATAAAGAACCTGGATATAGTGTTGTGCAAAATAGATAAATTACCCTTGTGTCAAGGATGGCATATTTGGAAAGTATATTTTGAAAAATGTTTTTGACATTGAATTTTAAGTTGTTGTAACCCTCCCTAAGTATTATCTAGCTAGGTTTGCTTAGTAAGCTAGGTTTTATACTGGATTTTGCCATAGATGAGGGAAACATTTGGAATATAGCAAGTATGCGTAATTTTTGCTACTGCGGAGCAACAGACTTTAGATCTCTGGTTGGGATATATGTGTGTGTGTGTTAGAGATGCAAACTGGAAAGCATTTTAAGCTCTTTCAGAACTGCTGCACTGCTGTTATTTCTTGTGTTCTGCTTCTTACTTCCACAACACCATCTGTCATGATGGAATATCTCATTGTCCTTCTATCAACCTGCTGTGTTCCTTCTTTAGATCACGTCTTTACTAGGCTATTGTAACTTGTGCTGCCCCTGAGCCCTTGCGTGTGCCACATTTACTATGCACTCCTGTCTTGTTAATCTAATACAGAGTAAGAGCATTCTGTGCAGGGATACTTTACAATAATTTAACACAAGATCCCTTGTAGTGGGGAATGAACCTTGGGTGCATATTTGCCGTGCCAAGATAGCATAACACACAAGTTAGCACCAAGCAGAATCAAGGATGTAGGTGGCTTGCACAAGCACTTTCTCCTCCACGAAAATATGCCTGCCTATTTTACTGACTTTCCACCACCCCAAAATGTGTCTTTAGCTGCCAGCTCTGCTGCCTAATACCTGACAGTGATAACCCTACCTGCCCGCGGACTGTCTCGCCAGAGTGGTGCATGCTCTGGTTATCTCCCGCTTGGACTACTGCAATGCGCTCTACGTGGGGCTACCTTTGAAGGTGACCCGGAAACTGCAATTAATCCAGAATGCGGCAACTAGACTGGTGACTGGGAGTGGCTGCCGGGAACACATAACACCGGTTCTGAGAGATCTGCATTGGCTCCCAGTACGTTTCCGAGCACAATTCAAAGTGTTGGTGCTGACCTTTAAAGCCCTAAACGGCCTTGGTCCTGTATACCTGAAGGAGCGTCTCCACCCCCATCGTTCAGCCCGGACACTGAGATCCAGCGCCAAGGGCCTTCTGGTGGTTCCCTCATTGCGAGAAGTAAGGTTACAGGGAACCAGGCAGAGGGCCTTCTCGGTAGTGGTGCCTGCCCTGTGGAACGCCCTCCCAGCAGATGTCAAGGCAATAAACAACTATTTTACTTTTAAAAGACAACTGAAGGAAGCCCTCTTTAAGGAAGTTTTTAATGTCTAATGCTGTATTGTTTTTAATATTCAGTTGGAAGCCGCCCAGAGTGGCTGGGGAAACCCAGCCAGATGGGCGGGGTATAAATTAATAATAATAATAATAATAATAATAATAATAATAATAATAATAATAATAATAATTATTTATTATGCTCAAGTGTGAGCTCCAGTACTTTAATGTCCCCACTAGATAGTGCTCAGGTGCCGCTTTAGGTTTCATATAGGTAACCCTTTCTCCAGTATCAGTAATGTCAGATGATCTAAATTGTTGTGTGAAAATATCACTACTACTAAGGGGTTAATTGGAAACAAATGGTGCTTTGGCAGTGAACTGACATGGAAAAAGATAGGGGGTTGGGGTTTCCTTGAAGATGATTCTAACCTTCTCCCCACTTCTTTGTCCCAAAATGTATTCCCCTGGAAATTTAACAGTGCACTGTATACCCCATTGTATTATGTCTAGATCAGTGAGAGAATTAGCCTTATGTAAGTGAGTTACATTGTGCAGTGAAATGCCTACATTTGATTACAGCAGGCATAGGCAAACTCCAGCCCTCCATATGTTTGGGACTACAATTCCCATCATCCCTGACCACTGGTCCTGTTAGCTAGGTGTGATGGGAATTGTAGTCCCAAACATCTAGAGGGCTGGAGTTTGCCTATGCCTGGATTACAGGCATACCGCCCCGACTTATTCACATCCCTAGATATTTTGCTCTAGGAAATCTAAGGTACTGACCTGTTTGAGAAAGTGTAGTAACCAGCTGGGAATATCTAAATGTGAATGTTCTTGACCCTATGCTGTAGGCAAGACTCATTTACTGCATAACATTTTTTGTGCTCAACGGGAAGGTCCCTTGCTATGAAAAAATTAAGTGGTGTTGGTGGTTTTTATTACTTTGAATGTGTAAACAAACTACACATGGAGTGAAATTCTGGAGAGAACATAGGTTAAAGTGTTTGTTTTAATTATTCAGATCTTATTTATTTAAATATTTAAAGCCTATTTATTTAAATATTTAAAGCCTACATCAGATGATCTCGGGGTAGAGTACACATATATCTAAAAGTAATTGTAATTAAATATAAGCAGCAGATCAAAACAGCAAATAATGTTAAAACACATTGCTATAGTATTAATAGTTCCCCAAAGCCTGAGAAAATAACTAGGTCTCAGTGCTGAAATGCAAACAAAGTTGGCATCAGGTGGATCTCATATGGGAAGATATTCCACAGGAGGGTGTGTAAGTCCTAAAGGTGGGATAGTTGAGAAGGGCCAATACCTTTAATTTGGACCGGAAATGCATTGGCAGCCAGTGCAGTTCCTTAAAAACTGATTTTATGTGGTTGCCTCAACTGTTCCCTTTATGGCCTAGCTGTCCGACGTTACTTCGTTTTCAGCTGTTCAATATTTTATTTCATAATGTGTGGCTTTATCAGCAATTTATTTACACATACTTAAACCATGTGTTCTGCAATGTTACTGTGTAAACAAAATAGACAAACTATAGAAAAAGTTGTGAAATGATTTTAATTCAGTCACATTAAATGAGTAAAACTGAGAGGTTGGAAAGATTCCTTTGTTTGATTTGCCTACTAAGACTAATTTCCTAGTAAACATGCTTCAAGACAGTACACACACACACACACGTAAAAATTCACTGTTTATTTCTTTTCCTTTTGTTTAGTGAATGAACTTATCCTTAAACAAAAGCAAAGATTTGAGGAAAAGAGATTCAAACTGGACCATTCAGTGAGTAGCACCGTATGTCCAAATTTCTTACTCTCATTTTTCTTCTGGGTAATAATTTTAGTTACGGGTACTGTTTGTTCAGATTTGTTGCTTAAAACCACAGGTCATCATGGTAGGAAACTATGAGAGATGGATGTGGAGATGAAAAATGGAACAAAAATATTCTTTAAAATTAAATTTTATTATTACTTTAGATTTTGTGATAGGTTTTTATATTCTAGGAATCAGTTATGCAGTTCCAACATACATATTCAGCTTTTTCTGTTGTGTATGGGGGCTTGGATTTGAGTGGAGATCAGAATGTGTGTAAATAGTCATAGGTTTTCAGATGTAGCGTACCGTGTGTAATTAGTTTATATAACTACAATCCTAGACTAATATAGAGTTGGGAGGGACCCTGAGGATCTAGGAATATGCAGCTGCCCCATACAGTTTTGAGCAGAAATGCTAAGAGGTTCATTCTTCATGCTTATAGTAAAATGATTCACAGTTTTTTTCAATTAAACCTTACCCTGGAAAATAGGGCTCTATATTTCTTTTAAGAATTATTATTAAGACATCGACTTGCCCAAAGCTAGTGTACTTAAATGTTTCCCCTGAAATCTCTACCTAAGTTTCCACTGTACAACTTCAAGGTTTGGATCCAAATAACTATAGGCAGTGTTTTGCTCATTCAGTGGGGCATTCTGTTCCTTACCTATTGTCTCTCCTGAGGGTTAGATGGAAGCTGTGGAATAGTGTACAGTGGGGTGGACAGCACTTAAGATGGGTGAAGCTTTTTTTGTGAGAAATGCATTCTCTTTATACAGTGGGGCATGTCTGTAATCTATAAATTGCTGCAACATTTATTTGCCTGTTTTCACCAACATATAACCTGATGGTATGTCTGTTTGTTTTCTTGCTTTTAGAATGGCCACAGGTGGCAGATATTTCAAGATTTGCTGGGAACAGATCAAGATAACCTTGATTTGGCAAATGTTAACTTAATGTTGGAACTCCTGGTCCAGAAGAAAAAACAGCTGGAAGCAGTAAGCTTTTCCCCTTCTCTCTGTTAATAAATACATTAAGAAGCATTACTTTTTGTTTGGTGAAATTCTAATACAGTCATTCCTTGGTTCTCGAACAGCTTAGTTGACGAACAAATCGGCTCCCAAACGCTGAAAACCTGGAAGTAAGTGGGGAAAACTTACTGGGGAAACCCAGCCAGATGCCCGGGGTATAAATAATAAAATTCCAGTTTTCGAATGCTTTTTGGAAGCCAAACATCCAACGCAGCTTCTGCTTGAGTGCAGAAAGCTCCTGTAGGCAATTGGAAGCTGTGCATTGGTTTTCAAACAGTTTCGGGAGTCGAACAAACTTCTGGAATGGGTGAAGTTCGAGAACCAAGGTTCCACTGTACAGTACAAAGGTGACTTCCTGGCGGTTGCTTAGCATTGTTGCTTAGCCATTTTAATACAAGTAGGAAAGCTTGTAAATGCCACTTACCTGGTAACTTGTGGTGAGTTATAATAGAATTGTAGAGTTGGAAGGTACCCTCAGGGTCATCTAGTCCAACTCCCTGCAATGCATGAATCTCAACTAAAGCATCCATTACAGATGGCCATCCATTCTCTGCTTAAAAACCTCCAAGGGAGGGGAGTCTGTCACCTTCTTAGTGAGTCCATTCCACTGTGGAACAGAAAGTTCTTCTTGATGTGATGGAGGGACTCGAGTGAGGCTGCTTCACCTGCAATAAGAGCTGGGTGAAGCTACCAAGGCACTCTGGCCCTCATACCACAGAGGGACTGTGCAGGCAGGCGGCTTCTTTAAACTGCTTCACTGAGGGCCTGTGGCTGCCTGTGCCTCAGCGAGCTGTTTAGCAAAGCCCCCAATCCAGCTTGCATGAGCTGGATGCTGTGGGCTTGATTAACTGAGAAGCAGACTTACTTAACCCTCCGCTTCTCAGCTGATCAAGTCCCCCATTGGCCCGTACATGGGGTGAGCAGACTGACTCTTTCTCCCCACCCCACCCCATGGACCTGCCTCAGTTGCCTTAGCATGGGCAGATGGGCAGCAGTTTTGAAAGAGACAGAAGCTGCACACAGTGATGCTAATTGTTTCCATGGCTGGCAACTGCCGTCTTTCTCCTCACCTTCTTTCCGACATTGTGATGCCCTACCATATTGTGATGTTTCACAGTGTTGAAAAGCAGATAACACCCAGCCCAACATGTTGTAACAAATCAAGCTTGCACTACTTGTAACCCACCATGTAAAGCAGTGCCCTCGAGAGAGCCATTGGCCAGCTACAAGAGATATGATAAACCTGTTGTTTGCTTGGGTTTGTTAATATCTGGTGGACCAGGATCCAAAATTGCTGGGCTACATTCAGATTTCTGGGTTTAGTCCTGGATTAAATGAATCTGATATTCTGATGGAAAAAAGGTCAACAAAGTGTCTATCCTTGCTTTTTGCACCTTCTCACAGCCATTTGCACTTTTATCTTCTGCTGCATTAACATCAGTCCCTAAGACAGTTGGATGGCACATTGTACGCCTCCTTCCTGCGCCTCCTGCAGCCAAGCTGGTGCCAAGTGTATTGCTCTGCTTTCCTTTGGACCCCGTCAACCAGGATGAGAGGGGAGTCTTGTCATTTGGGCAGCATAGGACCTCCATACCCTGGCTTGCCCCCCCCCCCTGGGAGGACTCTGGTGCTTTTAATGCAGCTATTTGACTTCACCCCTGCAGGTGCACTCCATTGTCTCTCAAGACCAGGCATAGGCAAACTTGGCCCTCCAGATATTTTTGGGACTACAACTCCCATCATCCCAAGCTAACAGGCCCAGTGGTCAGGAATGATGGGAGTTGTAGTGCCAAAATATCTGGAGGGCCGAGTTTGCCTGTGCCTGCTCAAGACAGATGGATTTCAACAACTAACATCAAAATCATTTTTTCTTTTTTGAAAGGACACTACTTTCCCTCCCCGCTCCTCCTATTCCACTGCTGTGTAGAGTGGGTACATATGCACCTTAACAGATTTAATGACCTTGGTGTGCACTAATATGCATAAATTCTTGGCTTGAAAAGCTATTGAACTTTTTAAAGGCTTATTTTTGTATGTTTATACAGCTTTAGATATTTCTAAGGCCTGTTGTGCACAGATTTATTGTATTTATTACACTTATATTCCACTTTTAGGAGAGTTACCAGGAAGTCTCCTATCCAAGCATTTAGCAAACTCAAAGCTGCTTATATTCAGTACTGGTTGCTACATGATGTGCCTTCGAACCACAACTATGGCATGTAGCACAGATATGCATAAATGTATGAACTAACAATATTGGAATTTGCTTAGGAAACATTTTTGTCCCGTTTAAGTAGACACTGAAAAGGGGAGTACTTTTAAAAGGATATGTAGGCTTGGTTAATATTTGCCTAACCAATAGTGAATGCAGATCTAATTAATTGGGTTGGGGAAGTGTGATGCGGTATTTTTCAGCTGCACAACCTTTTCCCTTAACTTAGTCTTCAGACAAAAACGCAATAAAGTGGAACAAATAGCTGTATGCCTGCATTTAGACTCTCAGTTCCTCAGAGAAATTATCCTGGTATATATACAGTATGTATATAGCCTCCAGTAACAATTTACTCTGCTTATTTTCCAGAATCTTTTGTGTTAATTGTATCATTGTCTTTTAGCAGCATAAATATATTTTTTAGAAGGGGAGGATAGCATTGATAATAAAGGATATTGGGCTGGTGCAGATAAAATGCTTGTACTAGGTAAAGAGCCAGATTTAGGAATATTAAGACCCTAAGCCAAAACTTGATCTACTTTGTGGAGCAAATTCTCTCCAACCAAGATTTTCCTTATTGCAGAATCTGAAAATCTAATTTGGAGTGGGTTTCAGATCGTAAGTGAAGTGAAAATGGCCTGTATTTGTATTCCCAAAGCTGGTTCTATAATACATGACCTGGAAAGCTTGTCTGCAAACAAATGCTGGCTCCCTTGCCCTAAAGCGAGATGAGCGTCTTACCCCATAATCAAGTTTGACTGGACTTAACCACCCAGGGGTCCTTTACTTTTTACCTATAAAACCAATAATGTTTGAAACCTAAACATCACATGGATGTGTAATGACAGTCGTTCCCATTTCTGCCAGCGAACGAATGTACAAAAAGATCTGGGTGAATAAATGGGTTTTTAACTAGTGCTGTAAATCCACCAGAGTCAGCATCAGTGAAATCTGAAAGGTGAGGGCATTCCATAATTATCAAGGTGCCACCCATGCAGATTGCCATGTAATGTACATGCTAGGCTTTCCTATTGTACAGGGTTTGTGTACATATTTCCATTTGTAGTCATGTATCACCTTAGCATCTTGTATATGCACATTTTCAGAGAGAGAAAATATTTGCATGTATCTTAGAAATTTACTTTTTTATTTTATTTGGCACATAGTCCCGTTTTTATGTCTAAACCTTCTGTTACAGGAATCCCACGCTGCCCAGCTACAGATTTTGATGGAATTCCTGAAGGTTGCCAGGAGAAATAAAAGAGAGGTAACGTAACCTACTTAACACAACCTACTTGATTTACTACTATTGATGTCTTTTTTTCCATTGCACTATTTTTAATAATGCGAGTTGGCATATCACATTGTGTTAATAAAGAAGGTGTGTGGGGTGGGAATCCTTTCCAACAGAATCTTTAAAACACATGGATTTGAAAGACTCCATATCATACTGTGAAGGATGGTTTGTGTTCTTGTGTTTCAACTTGAATTGGGTGTTTCTTTTGCTTAACTTTTAATATGCTGGGAAAGAAGACTGTCAAGGACATAGTTGTTGGCAGTTGCAGGAACTTTTTGGAGCAAATTGCAGCTGGGGCTAGAATTGGGCAGCATTACAAATTATTTTCTAGCAAAGTTTTTAAAAAGTCTTAATGTGGAAACCCTGCTACTGTGTACATACATATACTATAGATTCTAGGATGATTTAATTTTCCCCCCTGAAATAATATTGTGGCAGGTCTTATCCCATCTTTATAAAATGTGGGACAAGGGGAGATGGTATCTGTTTGGAGTATTGCGAAAACATGAAGTTTTGCTTTAATTGATTTATAATGGGGGGAAAGTGTTAAATCTCATAGGATGCAAGTAGGTTTACAGCAGGCTTGTTGGCCTATTAGGTGGGGGGAAAGGAAGTTACCCTACATGGCCAGTGTGAATATTTGTCCTTCCAACTTAAATGAGTGTGCATTTAGGGCCATGGGGTTGCGCACATGTGATTTCAGATTTACTCTGCCCTTGCCCCTCAGTATTGGTGATGCATCTAATGATGATTAGCCTGGAATAAATAAACTATATTTACTCTTAAACTCACTGACTATTTAATTTTAGATGTTGTCATCATCATATCATTATTATTTCTATTTCTATTTTTATACTGTTTTTCCTGTGTCCCTGAGTATATAAAAGCCTTTCCTCTTGGTCACAAATCTTGTAGTTTTTTTGCAAATAGTCTTTGTCTTGTCCCTGAACACCCCACTTATGAATGGTAAATTGGATTTAAAATTAGTTGGCTACTTTAACTTTCTTGTTGGCCAGCAGTAACCGCAGGGTACGTTAAGACTTCCTGGAATGGTCTCTTGGTACCCTTGGGAAGGATCTCCCAAATGCCATAAGAAAACAAAAAGGTGTGTGACAGTGGAAATATGTTTTTATTTGTTCCTGAAATGTATACCCCAACTTTAAATAGCCAATTGGCTTTAAAAAGTTAGCAGTGTTAACAAGCCTGGAAACAGAGCGAGGTTTCCACTTAGCAGTACCCAGTTGATCGGTGCCATGGTCTAGTTGAAGTCGAGAGAGAGCTGGTAATAGTGAGGCAGCAAGAAAATAATTTTGGGGGAGGTGTGGGGAACTCAGTTTCTGTACAATGACTCCAAGGCTTCAGAAGATAAGGTAGTAGCATTCTGTAAAATTGCCAAGAGGAGTGAATAGGAAAGGCCTAAGCTGTACATTCTTCTGATGCTTCTGAAAAGAAAGAACTGGGTTGACATAGAGACTAAAATCCTCTCAGGAGATACCAAGGAGGGCGGGTTTTCCATATTGCAGGGGGTTGGGCTAGATGACCCTTGGGGTCCCTCCCAACTCTACAATTCTCTGATTCAGTCAAGGCCTGCACCTCCTCCTTTAAGTGAGCAGGCCAATTTAGGAGCATATCAATATAATCCCTTCTCACTTAACTGAAGCTTGGCCAGCTGAAAATTATTCATTAAGTTTCTTATAGCATGCCCTTCCTCCCAAAGGAGACAAAGGCAACAGCTACAAAGGCAGCTACCCTGGAAGTGTTGCACTACTTTATTTAGCTGCGTACATATACTGAACATTCTGGAGTTGTCATCTTCCTAAATATATCCATTCAACTGATGGTCCTCCATCAACATAATGAAGATGTTAAGTAGCGAAAGAGAGACTGTCACTAGTTATTGCGTGGTAATTGTGGACAAATAAAAACATGAATTCTCCAGTGCCGTTGTTAGCTCCTGCTAATCACTTTTCATGTCAAACATTGTTGCTTAGGTCATTTGCACATGCGTATCGGATGATTGATTTATAGGGGAGGAGAAATGACAAAGGCAAAAATCATTCAGATCACAGATAGTTCATTATTTCTTGTATTCCCAAGGTAGGCTTTTAGCTTCAGTAGTAAATTTTCCATTATCCTTTTTTTAAAAAAAATATGTTTCAGCAATTTCACTGCTCAGTTAGATGAAAATAGCCACAATAGCATGCAGCAGGGATTTTTGCTGGTTTAATGCTCATTTCCATAAGCATCCATCCATTTGTTTGCCTTTTGAAAAATGTGGCATTCAAATCTCTGAAGTTGATTACTCAAAACTACAGTTGCTTTATGATCAGCTTTCTTTTTGTTGCTTTTATAATCTTTATGGTTTTTGGAAAGTGTTCATATAACCAGGGGTAGATTTGACTCTGGAACATACAATGAATTATTGGCAACAACACATTTTATAGACTTTGTAACGAAAGCATATGGTGCCTATGTAAGTACACCCATCACATTTCACAACTGGGTGAGTAGGTCAAATGAAACAATCATTTGAAGCATATATTTGGTATGATTTTCCATTATTGCATTTACTGCACAGATGATAGCTTCGGTTTTCCTTGTTGGCAGCAGTAGTGGGTCCTACCAGTTGTGAAGCTGCCCCTCTTGATGTCCTGGACAAGCTGGTGATGTGTCACTTAATCCAGGGTTTGTTCAACTGTAAATTCAGGTCTCATACGAAGAGATGCTATTTGGGATGTTCACATCATCCTAGGTTTTTCTGCTTCAAGATTTCATAGGCATTTAAGTAGGCAGTGTGCCCCACCCCTCTATTTGAAAATGAAGAAAAACTATCATCATCCACTGTTTGATTTTGCATACTGAAACCATCTGGTTACAGGTGTCCACAGCACCTTTAGTTTTATAATAATAAAATAGTCTTCCCAAACTGGTGCCCCAGATATTTTGAATTATGGCTCTCACCATCCTCGACCATTAGCTATGCTGGCTTAGTTTGATGGGCATAGTAGTCAAAAACATCTGGAGAGAACTAGGTTAGAATCAGGTAATAGAGAGTGATCTCTGGCTTGGAATCTTGGTCCGAGATTGCAACAGTGCTTACTGAAGAAGTAAACACTGCAAAACCTTCTTGAAAACTAAGTATCTTGTTGGTGGTACTTCTAAATTCTGAGCAAGAGTGTCTGGGGTAAATTCTGGTTTGTTTTTTTCAGTGCGCCAAACTGAATAAGGTTTTTCTTGTTTAATTCTCTGGTGAGTGGTCCTTTGGTAAAGAAGTTATCACTTTGTTTTATTCTACCCAGAACCTTCAAATGTAATGTTACTTTCTAAACCACTATGTGGCCTGTTTCATATTGCTGGAGCACTTCCTTCCTTCCTCATGTGTATTATAAACACAGGATCTGGAATTGTGATACAGTTAGGAATTGTATGCTATACTTTGTGGGTTTGGATGGCACATGATGTGTCTTCAGACATCCTTTTGTGAATGATGCTAATGGATTGTAACATTCCAATGTGGCATGAAGCATTGTGTGAGTGTGGTAAACATATCCTACGAATAATGAAGAGGGTCACACTTATCTCTCATTTTGGTAGTTTGGTGCTAAAGCTGATAATAAAACCTGGAGATTTTATTGATTGTTTTGAAGGTGACTATTGACACTCTGCCCTGTGTTGAGGGCAACTCTCAGCAGCCACGTTTTTGCAAAGATCTTTCTGTGACAAAAGTAGTAATCTAACGGCCATTGATTGAGATTTGCCATTAAAACTGACTAGCTGCTGGAGTGAGAGTGCTGCTTGCTTGTAAACGTTTGCAGGTGCAATTAAAATCTCTGACCACAAAAGCTTTGCTGCCTCACAAGAAAGTTCTCTGTCTGTCTGCTCTCTCTCTCTGTAGCGGAGGGACTGACTCCAAAAGCTCTAAGAGCAACTCTGGAAATAGTATAATGTGATTCTTTTTTTCAAGATGATGCTGTTTTGTTTTTAGTCAAAGTGCCCCAATTTTGAAATATTCCTGGCTGATAAGGAACCTGCTCAATCCTTTGTCCTTCTCCTGACAGCTAACCAATGAAAGGGGGAAATGGGTCTGTGTGGGGGGCTTGGAAATGGGGGGCAAGCAGGAAACCTCAATCTGGCTCCAGCGCTTGTTGCTTTTTTCCTCGCAGCTTTGGTCTTTAATCCTATTAAAAGGGTCTGGCTTATTGGACACTAAAAAGGGAGAGCCCATTACATGCGGCAAAAACAAGGGAAGGGAAAACCACTCAAGGGAGTTTTGCAGCCTAAAGAAGAGACTCCCTTTCCTTCTTGCAAACCTCCCAGGAGGACCCTTTCTGCCATTCCATCATGTCTACCAAGAGAAAAAAGTAAAGCAGGCACCGATCTCTGCACGGATAGAGTTTTGCAGGCATTGGCAGGCTCTCTTCCTCCCCAAGCTGTTGCAGAGGCACATCACAGTTAGCAAAAAAAGCAGAGCAAGGGTGGGGGGGGGCACACAAGGCAGGCAGACAAAGAGGGGAGGCTCAATGTCAGTAGGGAAGTGGACAGACCCTTCCCATTGGGGATGTGCTGACTGCACACATATATATCCCAAGAACGAAAATGGGGGTGGGGTGTCAGGATGGGTTAAGAAGGGGGGAAAGGGTAAGGCAGGGCAGATTCCACAGATCTGAGGAGCCGGCCAGGGTAATGAGGGAGAGAAAGCAAATGAGAAGGAGACCAAAGAGGACTGAAGGAAGGTTGAAGGTGTAGGGGAAACTCAAAGAGGCTACCGTATTTGAAGTATGGGAGGGGGGATTAGAATGCCACAAGGAAGAAGCTTCTTTTCGGGGATGCGGGAGTAGAGGTGTAAGGAGAGGGAGAGAACTGAATGAGGCAGGGAGCAACAAAGAGGCAGAGGACTAGGGACAATTTGGAGACCTGTTTTCTTGGGGAGAGTGGGCTGTCCCATAGATGGAAAAGTGGTTGGTGGAAAGAGAGATGGGGGAATTCCTCAATGCAAAGGTCCTTCTTTTGGGGATGTGGGGGGAGGGGATGTTCCCATCCTTGTGAAGAACTTGGGACATAATGGATTCAGGGAGATGATGAGGCAAAGAAAGCTAGGACTTCACTGCCAGGACAAAAATGGTGGAAGGAGGAGAGGCAGGGCAGAAAAGCCTTAAAGGGCCAGCGAGTAGAGAGGGAGAGGGAATGGAGAATGGGAGGATCACTTCAAATACGAGACAAACTGCATCCCATATTAAATCAATACAGAGCTTAGCATTTTACTTTCAAATACAAGACGATTCTGCATTTTAAGGAATGGGTGGCAGCCCTAGTCACAATTGAATCTTACGTATCATGGCTACTGTGCAGTATGGGTTGATACCACTATTCAGGTAAACTGATGGTGTCTAGATAACTCCTCCCCTTCTCTACTAGTAATTAGTCTGTTTTGATTTTTATTCAGTGGATTTAGTGGGCCCTGGATGTGACATATTTTGATATAAGCTAGTTGTTTGATATAATGCCTAGTTGTATTTTAGCTGCTCCTTTCAAAAGATTTGAAATTCCTAATGTTAACATTGATGCATTGCCAATTCCCAAATAAACAGAATGTTTATCACTAGGCAAATTAAATTCAGCTTGGTTCAAGTTGAATTATTTTACTTGTTTCCGAAGGATTTTTTTGCCTATTTGCTATTATCTTACAGGCTATAGCAATACAAGTGCTGGGTGGGTTATCAGTGACTTTCTAATTATGTGAAGCATAATTGCTTTTAAAATCACTTTAAGAACCTTGGATGTTAAGAGTACCACATATTAACGTTTAATAATGTTGGGCCCCTTTATTACTGAAGCTATGCAACGTAATGTTCTTGCCTGTGACATTTTTGTTTGTTTATATAATGCACATTACTTTGTGCACAGTGACTACCTGAGATGAGTATTTTTTCCTAACCCATTTGCGCTTCCTTCTCTTTAAGGAAAATGATTTATTTTATGCTAGTGTCAGTGTTTCCAGTACAAATTGGCTTAGATTTTGCTTATCCCTTTTTTCATCCACAGCAACTGGAGCAGATCCAGAAGGAGCTGAGTGTTCTGGAAGAAGATATCAAACGAGTAGAGGTGAGGCACTGAGCCATTGTTTGCAACTTGAGCAGTTTTTCATTTCCATTAAACTGTCTGCATTGCTGTGAGCTGCTGTGTTAAGTTTATGGCAGTTACTTCAGTAATGATGAAAATGAACAGATTAAGCTTTCTGGTTAATTTGTTCACTTGAATGCTTGAGTTTCCGCTTGATGAGAGGGTATTTCAAATATATGTATACCTTCAGTGTATTCAGAATTTATTTCTCTGTGTGTAGCTTTCTGTGTGCTTCAGCTTGTGAGGTATTGGGAGTTGCATCATAATCCTAGATGGCTCAAAAGAAATAATTATTATGGGTCATACTTCACTTCGGACTCTGATTCTACACCTCTGCTGCCTTGTGGGATATATTCGGGAGAAGAAAAAGCCAAGGAGTAACCTAAACAAATTCAGAGTGAACTTCCTAAGACAGTTGGGTGGCACCTTGTACGCCAAGCTGGTGCCAAATGTGTTACTCCGTTTTTCTTTGGCCCACATCAGCAAGGCTGAGAAGGGGGTCTTGTTGTCTGGGCAACCCACGACCTCCATACACACTACCCAGGTTTGAGCCCCAGACAGGTCACTTCTGTGCTGCTAAAACAGCATTTCGACCCCATTGTCTCTCGAGACAGATACCAACAATAAGAACTTCCCTTCAGCCCATAAAATGATAGTTCCAGAAAGAAAAGGCTGCATCCAAGTGGCAACATTCAAGTAGACAGGAATAGTGATCTCGCCCCTTCTGTTTACTTTGTCCCTCTCTTTTTCTGGAATAAGAGCCCCATTTTGAAAGTTATTGCAAAGATGTGGCAGTTCCTGATCCCATGTGGTTGCAGCATATATAAGTACTGGACTGAGGCTAACCATTGGGGCTCTTTGTTGGAAAAACATGTTTGATAAGCGGAGCCCACATATTGCTTATATTTATATAAGTAATGTAACTGTGTAAGACTACAGGGAACTGCCACCTATTCTGTTGCAGATGTGAATGAAGGAAGGCTATAAATGTGAATATTCAGGTGCTTGTTAAATTTCTTCCAGTAAGAGAAAAGCTGCTTAGTAATCCTGTCTAGTTAGTTTCCAGAAGTACTGTACATTAGGACGTTACTGTCCACAAAAAATATAATAACCTTTTAACCATAGTTTTAGTTTTGGACTTTGCAGTTTGACCCTACCAGTTTAAGAGTTTTGTTTGCCTATTCAGATAGGCTGCCTGGTAGGCTTCACTTATCTTGAGAAGCTAATTTAGAAATGCTGGAATGAACTTGCTATTTATTCAAATGCATCATCCTATGTCAGAGCTCCTGTCTCACCATTAAGCTTATAAAAGTGTTTGGACATTTTGAGAGATAGCAGCTGACTTTCTTCATCTGGGCTGATATTAAGAGGCTCAGATGGAAGATATTGGTCCTAATTGTCCCAGCCTGCTCTTGGAATAAAGCACTTTGATGATAAGCTCAGTGTGGCTTAGCTGCTTTAGCACCATAAAAAGAGAAAATAGCATTAGCTTCTCCAGAAAATGCTAGGAATGTTCTATGAAACTAGCTGAGTTGAAATGAAAATAATGAGTTAAGTAATATCTTCCTAAAGGTGCCTGCTGTTAATGGGGGTGTGAATCTTACTTTGTATAATTACTGTGCTGCATCTGGTTATATTGCAGGAAATGAGTGGCTTGTATTCACCAGTCAGTGAGGACAGCACTGTGCCTCAGTTTGAGGCTCCCTCACCTTCCCACAGGTACTACTCTGTTGTTTGCTGACATGTCTGGTATAGAACACACTTCGTAAAATGAAAACAAAACTTGCTCCACCCTCATCTTCCCCCCTTCCCTCCTTCTCTTGCCATAGTCTACACTCATCTGCTTTACTAATGTTTCTGTCTTTTTGGAAGGAAATACAGTTTGTATAGAACTAATGGGAATGGATTATGTCCTATGGGGATAGGAAATATTTTGCAGCCCAAGGTTTTGATTCCCTTTGAAGCAACTGTCTAGAGTTCGCTTTGTGCTTCTCCCCAAAATTTTGGGGCTAGTACATTTTGCCAGGAATTTGAATCGTCCAGGAGGAAGAAAAAAACCTTGGGAGACATTTTTTTTGCAGTCCAACAAATTACCCAAACGTATACTTGCCCAAAGGGAAAACTCTCCCTCTTACAACACCATGGAACAAGAAATGTCTTAGGGCCTCTGTTGTTCCCACCTTGAAGAGAAGATCCTTGTCACTAGTAATCAGAGTCCCGAAACCTACATCTAGCTTCCAATGGGAAAACACCCAAACTCACTCCAGCAAATTTACCAGTGAAGCAGCCCCAGTTGAACACAATTCTAATAATCAGTAAGCACTTTCAGAAAGTCAACTAGATAACAAAACTGCCCCTCCTTCCCACCTTAACCACACCTTTTCTGCCAATGAAGACCAACATTTTGATTAAAGATCACACTTCATTGATTAGAAGAATAGAAGAATGGTGAAAGGAAGTAGAAATCCATATGATTTCCATACAAAGTGGATGGTGTGGTAGGGGAGGCATGATCAAGCAAGGCAGAATGGGGAGTGCGGTGCAAGGGAATGTGTGTGGTACAGCGAACTGCAATAAAATCAGCAACAAAGTCAACCTCTTATGTCTGGCAAGGTGTAATACTACCTCCCTTTAAATGCCTTAAGGTTTGCTTTCCTGGCAGCTTCACGTTACTGTGATGATAGCTTGTAGTGAGCTTTAAGCCCCAGTTTCAAGGCAAATGGTTGCTCTTTAAGTGTGAGGAGATGCACTGGAATGCCATTTACTAGCTTCTAGAAAGGTAGAAGCGTAGAGAAGGTAGACGGTAGACTGAGTGGAGATGTTCCCTGATGACAAATGGTGACACTGTGACTTTTCTGGCTACTAAAGTTGCACATGGAGAAAATGTATATGACTTGCACTATATATTTTAACGCCTTATGTAGATTATTTTCTTTATTTTTTCAGTAGCATTATTGATTCTACAGAATACAGCCAACCTCCTGGATTTAGCAGTACTTCCCAGGTAAGAAAATAACCTTGGCATGTACAAAGATGGGGAAGTTGACCTCAGACAGCTCAATCTAGGAGGGTGATATGGATGTTCTTAAATATTTACGGTGAGGAGCGAAAACTAGTTTGTAGCTTAAATGCAGAGCATTTAAAGTTTTCAAATATGCTGATCAGGATATAATGCTAAACCATAGTTACAAGAATAAGCCTAGTCTCTTCCTAGACTTACACAGTTCTCCCCTCCTCTGATGCAGCTAAAAGGAGAAGTTAATATTTTATTAGCTACAGCTTGCTGTGCTGTCTATACTGAGACAGTCTTAAATATGGCAAGTGAAAACATACAAATTTCAAACCATACTTTTTGAAGCTTTTTTTTTGAAGCTGGTTTGTTTTCCTTATCCATAGTTACAATTAACCACAGTTTAGCTATTTTGTCACTCTTCACATTTGTTTACCCTGTGGGACAGAGTGTATATATTTTGTCTCTTGGAGCAAATAGATTTGGGGATATTTTCATTGTGAAAACAGTGCAGTGGGGAAGGTTTTGCTTACCACTTATCTAGTGCCCTAATCTTCATCCAGTCTGGGTTTCCCTATTGACCCTTCAGATCATCACTAATCACAGATAACAATGGCTCTCAAAGTGAACCATTCACAGTGGGATCAGGTGTTAAACAGGGCTGTGTTATTGCCCCAACTATATTCATTATTTTCATTGCTATGCACTTTGTCGAAGGGAAACTCCCCACCAGAGTAGAAATCATATATCAAACAGATGGAAATCTCTTCAATCTGAGCAGGCTGAAAGCAAAGAGTAAGGTTACTGTTACTTCCGTCATAGAGCTTCAGTATGCTGATGACAACGTAGTGTGCACACACTCAGAGGATGACCTCCAAACCATCCTAAATATCTTTGCAGAAGCTTACAAAAAGCTTGGCCTATCATTCAACATCCAAAAAACCAAAGTGCTGCACCAACAAGTACAAAATAACCCCTCTGCAGCGCCACAAATCCAACTCAATGGTGTAACGTTGGAAAATGTCGATCACTTCTCCTACCTAGGCAGTTATCTTTCCACAAGGGCCAACATTGATGCTGAAATCCAACATCGCCTGAGCTCTGCGAGTGCGGCTTACTCCCGATTGAAATGCAGAGAGTTTGAGGACTGGGACATTCGCAGGGAAACCAAAATGCTAGTTTACAAAGCTATTGCACTACCAACCCTACTGTATGCTTGTGAAACATGGACCACTTATAAATTCCATCTCCAACTCCTCAAAAGATTCCATCAATGGTGTCTCTGAAAAAATTTACACCTCACTTGGGAAGACAGGCGAGCCAATATCTGTGTACTGGAAGAAGCAAAGATCACCAGTGTTGAAGCAATGGTTCTTCAACATCAACTTCGTTGGACTGGTCATGTTGTGTGGATGCCTGATGGTCATCTTCCAAAGCAACTACTCTATTCCGAACTTAAAAATGGAAAGCATAATGCTGGTGGTCAACAAAAGAGGTTTAAAGACTGTCTCAAGGCAAATCTAAAAAAATGTAGTATAAACACTAACAACTGGGAAACACTGGCCTGCAAGCGCTCCAGTTGAAGAACAGCCTTTACCAAAGGTGTCATTGGCTTTGAAGACACTCGAACTCAGGACGCAAGGGAGAAACGTGCTAAGAGGAAGGCACGCTTTGCAAATCCACACCGTGATCAACTCCCGCCCGGAAACCAATGTCCCCACTGTGGAATGACGTGTGGCCTCCACAGTCACTTAATGACTCATTGTTAAAATCGTGTTTATGGAAGACAATCTTACTCGGCTATGAGGGATCGCCAAAGAAGAAGAAGAATCTTCATCCAGTCTGGGTTTCTCTATTGACCCTTCAGATACTTGCGAGAGATATGTATATTTCCTACATAAAAAGGTAAAGGTACCCCTGCCCGAACGGGCCAGTCTTGACAGACTCTGGGGTTTGTGCGCCCATCTCACATCTATTGGCCGGGGGCCAGCGCTGTCCGGAGACACTTCCGGGTCACGTGGCCAGCATGACAAAGCTGCATCTGGCGAGCCAGCGCAGCACACGGAACGCCGTTTACCTTCCCGCTGGTAAGCGGTACCTATTTATCTACTTGCACCCGGGGGTGCTTTCGAACTGCTAGGTTGGCAGGCGCTGGGACCGAGCAGCGGGAGCGCACCCCGCCGCGGGGATTCGAACCGCCGACCTTTCGATCGGCAAGCCCTAGGCGCTGAGGCTTTAGCCCACAGCGCCACCCGCGTCCCCATATTTCCTACATAGTTCGGCCCTAAAGAAGTTTTTCGAAATACTTCCTGCTGTATACTGAATATAACTACTTGAGATGGCATAGTAAGCAAGAGAGTGAACAGATCATTGAAGAAAACAGGCTGTGTGATGTGAAGCAGCTTGATTTTATCAAAAATGCATTATGGCAGATTGATCATTTAGTAACAGAGCAGGTTCTTAGTTTTGTTGCAATACAAAGGTACATTGTACAATACTATCATGCAAGACATGGCAGCTGCAGTCTTCTGGTTCACTTAGAGTTCAGTGTTGCTTTGACTTTTGAACAAACTACACCTAGCAATCTTTTTGGAGGTGTGTTCAGTTTTTGTGTAACATCAGCTTGTTTTAACACTATATTCTTAATGGGTCAAAGGGGTGGATTGATTTCATTTGGAAGTGGTCCTGGAACCCATACCGTAGTACAGATAGAATGGATTGAGGTTTGTTCTAAATGGGCACACCTTAAACCAAATTCCATACAAATCAAAGTGGAACTTACTCATCAGTCATTCCTAATTAGTTTTTTGATGTTAGTATATGAAATGCAGAGTGGCGAGTCCACAGTCTTGTTAACATTTTTCAAAAATGTAATCACCATTTTTTTGTTGGTATACATATTCTATAATTTACATTGGTAATTTGAGTTCTTAATGAGTACCATTATAATTAAGTAGCATGTGACTGCAAAATCAACTGGGGATGAGAAGACAGTAAAGATTCTTGCTTTCCAAGAAAATGTATAGTTAAGTTATCCATAAATGCCACAGATCTATACATAACTCAGGACTGCCATGGAAATGTGAAGGACTCACAAACTTTATTCTGTCTGGTTAAGTTTGGATATTGAAAACTTGAAGCCTTAGCATTGCTTACCCCCACCTCCCAATTTTAAATCATATTCCGTTTGTTTAGATTCACCTCTGTGAGTGTATGCCTATAGTTTTGAATTTTGAATTCTATTCTGTTTATTTAGACTCATCTGAGTTTAAAATGTTGAGTTGTAAATGTGCAAGTGTTGTGCTTCTACTAAAAGCTGTATTAACAACAAGAAATTGCATAAAAAAATTCAAGATAGCAATTAATCCTGAAATTTGTATGCTTTGAAGTATTGTAGTTCCATAAGTTGCCTTTGGGGGAAAGGGAGCTCAAGAAGTATTTTCTTGGTCATTTGTTTCCTTGAAAGTGATTAGTATAAAGACATTCCATTCCCTCCCCTCAACTTGGAGAGCTGGGTGTCATTTCTTTTGTAGTGGTATGACAAGAAATTAGAGAAGTTGCTGTTGTATCATCTGTTCACCAGAATACTGTGATCTTTGGTTTGTGTGATATTTCTCTTACAAATCTTATGCCTGAGGCATAAATATAGATCTCTTGTAATTATTACCTTCATATCAAAAGGATTATAGGTAAAAGACGTCCCATGTGGACCACTGACAAAATCAGAAGCAAATACAAATGTTAACCCTTATTTTGATTCTTCGCATATCTGAAATGTCTATCTACTGTTTATTCGTTGAGCAGTAGAATCTGCCAAAGGGGTTGCTTCTGAATACAGCCTTTCTCCTCCCCCTCCTTCTTTCAGGCTAAGAAGCAGCCTTGGTATAACAGTACGTTAGCATCAAGGAGGAAGAGGCTTACAGCCCATTTTGAAGATCTGGAGCAATGCTACTTTTCCACCAGGATGACTCGAGTATCAGGTAGAATACCTGTTAGCTACTGAATGGGGTACTTAACTGTGTCTTTACCATACATCCAGTTACCTGTATTCTCCTGTCCAGCATGGCAATTTGCTACTCACCGAGGTTGACTTCTCTAGGCGACCAAGATAATTGACACCCACTGCCATAATATTGATTTGTTTCTGGTTTGTAGTTTTGTCTGCCCTCCAGTTCCTTATTACAGTGATCCCTTGGGTAACGTAACTTTCTGGGTTTCACCGTGCACACATGCGCAGAAGGGGTGCTTCTAGATGTGGACTTTTCGGGGTACATACGGACCCTGGAATGAATTAAGTTTGTATCCAGAGGGTCCAATGTAATTCTCTCCATTGGTTCATATTATTGCCCTCCACCCTGTCAACCAGATACAAAGCTTTGTCTTTATTTAATTCGTCCCTGCTTTGTCCCCAAAATTCAGTCTGACTTACTGTACAATATGGCAGACTTCTCTCAGTCCCCACCCACAATTACTTAGAATCATAGAATCATAGAGTTGGAAGAGACCACAAGGGCCATCGAGTCCAACCCCCTGCCAAGCAGGAAACTATATTTTACTTCAGCATGAACCTCTAGTCTTCTCTTTCCTTGACTATCGCAGCTTTTCATTATGATTGGGGTTTTTTTATATGTATATTTTATAACCTACTATGAACCATCTTGAGAAACCATATGGTAGAATAAATGTTTAAAAACATTCAAAAATAGTATATTAATTGCCTTCTCTTGTGCCACCTCAGTCTCCTTACCTATGTCTATATCTAAAACTTCACTGCCAACAGCATTCACCTCTTTGGCTCCTCTTTTAAATTCCCTACATAGATTCCTGTCCCTATCTGCAATCAGCATAAATTAGTTTTCTTTAACTTCAAAGTTCTTCGTGGCCTTTCCTACTCTGTTTTCTTTTTTTAAAAAAAAATGATATTTATTGAAAAAAGATTTTTTTAAAAAAATTACAAAGAAAAAAGACAAAAACAGAAAAAAATAAAACCATCATTTTCAAATTCTCCACTTTCATTACCTTCTTTCCATGACCTCCTCCTCCTCCCATCTCTTTATCTTGATTAATAATTGTCGCAGCAAATCCTTTCCATAATTCATAATATTCTGTCATTACATTACCTTACTCTATTTTCATCTTATCTTATAAAATACCTTAAAGCTTAAGACTTAAATCTTATTTTTACCAACTTCTCATAACCATTACCTTTTTGCCTAATTCTTAAAACATTTTTACAAGAGCCAAGTAATTTCATTTCAACATTTTCCCAACGTTCATCAATTTTATAAAACATTTCTAATGATAAAAAAAGAAAATAAAAACAATCCAATCTTCTTCCAGCATCCCCTCCCCCCGGTCCCAGGATTGTCAGTCCTTTTTATCCCATTAGTCTGGCACATTAACCTGGTGATCTTATATCTGAGGCCTTCAAATCTCTTCCATGTCCCTTCCGCAGCTCTTCTTCATATTTTCCTTTCACTCGTGGGAACTCCAGCTTAGTAGTGTTTTTGACCCTTTTCAACAAATCAACCCCTTTCCCATAGTCCAGACTAGACTCCATGTGGTATTTTAAGACATGTTTCAAATTCCCTCCAAATTTGGAAGTCCCAACAGCTCCAAACCTCTGACGGCCCATTGCCAGACTCGGAAAGTCCAAACATCCCTGCATAGGGGGGTCAATCCAACCCCCCATTTCCAAATCAGTCCAAACTTTGTCTTTCCAAATCTGGTTTTTTCCAAGTTCATTTGTCAAATCCAAAGGCTCATTTTCCTGCTGGGCCAAAAGTCCCTCCATCTCTGGCGCCCAAGATTCTGCAACATCCTCTTCTCTCATCTGCTCTGTCAGGACACACTCCTGTTTAAGTTCCTGGGTGGGCTCCATATAGTTTCCCACTTTCCTACTCTGTTTTCATCTGTCCCTGTATTCATGTCTGTCCTGGGAAGTGGTGTATGAATTAGGGTGACTTCTTTTTGTGGGGGCTGCTGTAGGGCACCCTGTCATCTGCCCTGCACCACCAATAAGGCTTTCCTTTTCCTCCCTTCCTAAAATGAGACAGGGAGGGTGCAGGTGGAAGAACTTGCTGCCATTGCTGAACCAACAGTGAAAGTAGTATCTGCTTAGGCTGTGATTCCATCTGGAAAGGATGGGCCTAGCCTCATGCACTAATAATATCCAGCTTAGACGGCTGTAATGTGATTTGTGTGCACCTGCCTTTTTTGAAGACTATTCAGAAACTAAGTGATGTAGAATTTGGCTGTCAGAATGTTAGTGTGGTTAAGGATGTCAGAACATGTGTCACTGAATAATGTACCACTTGCACTAATTGCTGAGGCTCCTGAGTGTTCTACCATCTAAAAATCCTATTCCCCCCCCCCCACACACCTTTGTAGATGACAGCAGAACCTCAAGCCAGTTGGATGAATTTCAGGAGTGTCTGTCCAAGTTCACTCGCTACAATTCTGTCCGACCCCTCGCAACACTGTCGTATGCTAGTGACCTCTACAATGGATCCAGCATAGTATCCAGGTAATATACGTAATGTTGTTGAAATGCTAGAAATTCTACAAAATGGGACTTCATAGGGTCAGGCAAACTTCTTCCTTTACTTGAGGGTCTATCTTTGGCCTCAGTATTTTGCCTGCATGAATGCTGCCCACAATTTCTCCCTCTTGGTTTCCTTCTTAAGCTTGGTAAATCAATGAGTGGGCTTGAAATTAAATTTGCCAAATGAGGCACAAGCATTGCAGCAGGAACTTGCTGTGAGTAGAATAGTTTGGAACGTAATCAATGAAAAGAATGCTGTATGTTTGAATTGAGTTGGGAGGTCAGTGAATATAGGAAGAAACTTGAGTCTTTGGAGATATTCAAGAATGTTTTTGTGTATTAAAGACATACAAATAGTTTAAAACGCTGAAATCTTAAAGATGACATCTCCTCTAATTCCAATCTGCCTAGCAAGAATATAAGAAATATATATAGTTGGTTCAACACATGGTTCAACCTGCAGTCAGAAACAGACAGAATTGCCCTGTAGGGTACTTCAGCTTTTTTAAAAACAGCTCACTGTTTTTTCCCTTTCTTCCCTGTTATGCTGTAAGTAGAGCATTTCCATTAGAATGTCAACTTTATTTTAGAAGAGTAAATTGACAAAGCTTGAAGCTGAGTATCTTGGGAGAGCTTTTTCTCTCTCCATAACGTTCTGAACACCTTGGAGTTGAATTCTTTTAAGATGCTAAATTAGGCATTAGGAAGTAATATGATCAACTTCAGTAATAGCTCTGTCTTGGAGGATTCAAAATGCTGAACCAAACATGCTGTTAAAACAAATGAGTATAACTTTCTGATGAGGTGTAAATGTAGACATGATGAAGTTACATTGATAAGAAAATGGTTTAATGCCAACTAAATTGTTTTTTGTTAAATCCATAATTTGTCAGTAAGTCGCAGAACCATTTTATGTTGGTTTTTCAATCAAATAAATTAACAATTCCTAGTGTAGAAATTCACAAAGATAAGGAAACTTCATAAAAGAAATTGGAAGAATGAAAAATGATTGAAAGAGCTTGCCTGTTATAAATTTTTGAAGGACATCTTTTTTAAAAAAAATGCTGTGGTGTCCATTACTTAGATATCAAAAACATGTTTGAGAACACTAAATGGACATACTGTATTTTTCGCTTTATAAGACGCACCAGACCACAGGACGCACCTAGTTTTTGGAGGAGGAAAACAAGAAACAAAATATTCTGAATCTCAGAAGCCAGAACAGCAAGAGGGATCGCTGCACAGTGAAAGCAGCAATCCCTCTTGATGTTCTGGCTTCTGTGATAGCTGCACAGCCTGCATTCGTTCCATAAGACGCACACACATTTCCCCTTACTTTTTAGAAGGGAAAAAGTGAGTCTTATAGAGCAAAAAATACGGTACTAATTAAAATTTAAAAAATGTCTAGTTTGGTTACATTCTTTACTGTCTATGCACCTCCTGTCTAGAAATTGTCCAAAAGATAGAAAACTAAATAGAAAATAAAATTAAAAGGGCACATAGAAAATGAAACAGGTTACATTTGGGATGATAAGTCAGCATGATGCTGACTGACAACTCCCATCATCCCTGACCATTTGCTGTGCTGGTTGGGATGGATGCCAGCAGTTTTTTGCAGGCAAGTCACTGTTGGCCCTTGTCTGTTCTGCTACCTTCTTTGGGTCAGACTATAAAAGGCCTCATACTACCTAGAAAAGCTCTGCTGGTTGACCCAGTGGGGATGTAATGGAAGCAGCAAAAGTATGTCTTCTTGGCCATCTTCACTGTCACTATAAATAGGCTCAATAATGAGCACCTACTAATTTTGCTTACGTTTACTTGGAGTTTTTCTCTGCTTGCGCTCTAGCTGTCTCCCCTGTCTGTTTCATTGCCCTCAGCTCTGCTCTACACCAAGGAGCCAGCGAGGCTCTGTCAAGTGGGAAAGGGAGCTCGGGCAAGTGTGTCAATGGCCTGAGCCATCTGTATATTCCACTGATCAGGCAGTGTTTCAGCAGGAACCCCAGTCATATTAGATGGGACAATTCCCTAGAATCATATGGAAACCAACTAGATCCTTGAGCCTCTGAGGGTTCACCATCCTAATAGGTCCCCTACCTCTGCAGAGGGGGAAAGCTGCTGGACACCTAAAACTCCACAGGAGGCGATCCAACCATGATAAAAGACTGATGTCAATATCCTTCCACTCTCAGATCACTCTCTTCCTGCCTGGTTGAGAAAACCAGGTCCAGGGTGTGGCCTCCTGTGTGTGTGGCCAGTGACATGTTGAGACAGCCCCATTTTTGTCATAGCTGCCATGAAACCTTCAGCTCCCACAGCATAGATGTCTGAAAGCCTTCAAGACCACTTCCAAGACCACCTCTGTCAGCTCAGTCAGCAAGACTGCTGGGCAGTGTGGTGGGTGGTAAACCAGCAGACTCCTTAATATGTCCTGATTGTCCAATGCCAGGTACATTCACTCTAGATTCCCACTCAAGCAGACAGGAAGATTGGAGAGAGATATGAAATACAGCCCCTCCCCCATCCCCACCCTCAAGACTGATGCTGCATTGAGAACCCAGGTAGGCACAGCTGAGTAAGACCAAACCCACTCTGTTTACCCATCCACAGTGCTATTTTTCTAGCACAATTCCTCTGGCTAGAGATAGGGCTGGCATGTGGCACAACCACAAACTGTGTGAAGTTGTGACCAAAAAGGGACTAAGAAACTCAGTAAATTAACAGAAAGCACCAGTATTGCAAGTGACTCTTTATACATGCATACATACATAATTTTATTTGTATGCATAGTTAAAACCATGCTCAAGATAGCTTACAGCATAAAAAATTACATAATTACAAATAAAACAAAGTAGTCAAAAACAGTAAATAAAACATCAAAAAGTACACAGCCAGATCGAACAATTTTCACATAAATAATAAGATCGAAAATAAAGATACAAAAAATTAATATCTATAACAGCAACCCCCCCAACAAAACATTCTAAACAATACTCCATCCCAATAGTCTGTTCAGCAGCCTCACCTTTGGTAGCTGGAGCCAGTCAGGGTCCTGCCCTTTCAGGCCAGGTGGGAAAAGGCCTGCAAGGCAGGGATGCGGTCTTCCAGGACTCTCAAGAAGGCAGAGGATGCATTTGAGAGGAGGTACTATTTCCTATGGAAAAGCTAAATCATGAGGCTCTTTTCTCTTCCCTGCTAAGTTCTGACTACTTCCAGTTTCCCATTTCTGCTGTTATTGCTTTGCTGCTATGATTTTCTTCTGATTACTGCATAGGATTTGGAGTTGCATTAGTCACCCCAGCCAATTTGGAACGATGGAGTAAATGGGATAACATCTGTTACATGCTGCTTTTATTGGCAGCAAACACTTTCAATCCCTTTCAGATAAATGGCAAGAAGAGGCAGGATGCTATTTAATGCTTCTTAAAATATTCCCAAAACATGTTTTCACCTTTTGTAGCAGATCTTACAAGAAGTATAACAACAATATATCATTTAATTAATAGCTGTAGTTTACTAGCCCACAAGGTGGCAACCTCTCTTTGCTTTGGAATCAGCATTGCATTGCATCGTTTGGAATATGAGTTCTGTATCCAGTAGAAATTTGCAGATCCATAGCACTTTGGCTCAACAAAGGAACATTTGAGGCATTCTTTCTTTCTGAATTTATTCTATGACCATTTTAGCAAATGTTGATATTAAATAAAGATCAACAATGGGTTTTTAAAAAAATCAATAGAAATGTGCTTCAGGTTTACCTAAAGGTAAAGGTAAAGGACCCCTGACAGTTAGGTCCAGTTGCAGACAACTCACCGCTGACCTTCTGATTGGCAAGCCCAAGAGGCTCAGTGGTTTAGACCACAGCACCACCCGTGTCCTCAGGTTTACCTAGAATAATATAAAATCAATATAAAATGCTAGAAAGATGTGGCGAACACCTTGTATATAAATAGTGTGGGGGGGGGAATTGGTCTTAAGAGCTATTTCACACATTTCATTTTTGTTGTTGTTGTGTGGACAAAAATATCTGTCTGTACCAAACATATGTATTGTATAGATCAGGGGTCTGCAACCTTTAAGGCAAAAAGAGCCACTTGGACCGAAGAAAAAAAAACTGGGAGCCGCAAAACCATTGCGACATTTAAAACAGTGGGGAGTGTCAGAGCACACAATGCGCCTCCTCCCCTCACTAGTATCGGCCCCGGAGCCGCGGCAAAGGTGTAAAAGAGCCACATGCGGCTCCGGAGCCGCGGGTTGCAGACCCCTGGTATAGATGGATCAGGGACCAGAAATTGGCTGAGAGTTCTCACTAGGTGCATTTATGGTGGCATACACACTTACTATGTCATGTATGTAAAACAACTTTTGAACATAAGAGTCTGCACATACAATTTTGGCCTACTGATAACTGATCACCCTGGCAGTCTTCAGAAATTTGATAAATGAGTAAAAATGTCAGCTTATTTGGATTCTGGTCTACAGTTAATGCAGCTAAACAACTTCTAATGTTTTCCCCATGGTGAAAGTCAGTACTAAGACATATAAAAGATGAATAAAGAATCTGCAATGTTTGAATGACAATGATTTTTAGGAATTTATTTAAATAATTGAAGTAGAGAGGTTCAAGGGTATGGCAGAATTAAATTATTTCTAAAATTGCACTGGTAACTGATAGAACAGGTCTATAACTGGTCTACTGTGATGTCCTTTGATACTAGCAACTTGTATTTATTGAGTGCGGTTAAGAATATTCTCAGTAGCTGTTAATGTGTGTGGCACAGGAGGTCAAAAGTGTGTGTTTAGGTTGGAGTAATGTAGCCTACAAAGAAGGATAAAAACTCATTGCAAAGGTTTACAGTGATTTTCAATAAGTGCTTCAACTGTACACATGGTTACTCTTGCGTAGGCAGAATGTTAGGTTGGCCTAAAGGACACATGGCAAAACTTTATTTCAGAGGTGCTCAGAAAACCACAACCTCATTAGTGAGCTATAGGGAAAGAAAGGACATGGCACCCCATCAGGGCATGTTTCTCAGTCTTGGCAATACATGCATGGTTTCCCCCTTTTCTTTGCTATGCTTTCAACATTAATAACTGATTGCTTAAGCTGTGATTGAGGTGTATGTTCTGATGGGATATGGCACCACCACCTTTCTGAAACTAAGCAGGTCTGGGTCTGCTCAGTGGTTAGACAGGAGGGCTGTTGGAGAACTCTGTGTATGCCATCTTGAGTTCCATAATAAGGGGGGGAAATATAGAATGTTAAAATTACAACATCATATGGGCACATTTTTCTGTTTTGGTCTCCATGGTACTGGGAAAGGGTTCCATGTGGGAATAAGGAAGATACGATAGCAGCCTCTTGCCATAGTACTTCATGACTATGTCATGAACCTTTTTTCTCTCACTTCTGATTTTAACTTCTTCATAATAGGGTAGAAGATGCATGAGAGAAATCCATATCTCCTCTTGGACTGCTTTCTTCAGGCTTACTTTACTGTGCTTGGCTTGTGACTGGTACAGATTTCCTTGTTTCCATACCTCCTTGTCACTAGAAGTTAGAAAGTTAAGGGTTAAATCATCCCTCAGATGAAAACAAAACTCGGCTTCCAGTACAAAGCCAGTAACTCCCTACTCGGAAAGGACAAATAAGATGTGCTTCTCTACTTTCCATGTATCTCTGTGCTATGTGATGTTATCTTTGAAAGAGTGCTGCTTGAGTCTGTGCCTCTAGCCCATCTCTATGATCCCAGTTGCTGAGGGGAGGCCTGAGTCACTGCCAGTTGGGGCTGCTTAGGAATCGTGTTTCAGGTTTTTTTTATTGGCTGCCACCTTACAGAAAGAACATTGAGCAGGGCGGTGAATGACTCATAAGTTTTTAAACGCCTTTTCAAAGCTGTACTGCTTAAATTTTAATCCTTCATAAAAGGATAGGCAAAACCACTAAATGACAAAACAGCCCAAGTTCTTACCAAGTACAGGGGAGTCCCCACTTGTGAACTACTGGCACACATACTCCCACTTACACACACACTAAAAGTGGCACACAAAAGGGGCAGGGGCAGAACAAGGGAATCCCCATGTGGTAGCTCGGAATGGAACTCCAAAATAAGTGGGGATTCCCTTGTATCCCGCAGGGGAGCCGCAGAAAGCATGTGGTTGTTCAAAGGAGCCGTGGGCTCAAAAAGGCTGAAAACCTCTGCTCTAGGGGATGCCAGGGTGTAAAGATGGGTAAGGACTCTCCTGAGGAGCCAGCAGGAAGGTCCCTTCCATCTATGATTCTATGACCCACATCATATTTCTTTAATGTAGTAAAAGTGGATTTGGGTGTCAGGTCTTTCAGTTCAGATTTCTAATTTATTTCAATAGCTTAGTTTGAAATACACATGTTTTGCCAGAGCTGTCTTGAAGCATAGCTAGAAGAATACCCTGAAATAACTGTCCTTGGGCCAGAATAAGAGAGACGTTTGAGGTTTAGTAAGAGCACACTGACTTGACTGTGATAGCACAAAGGTCTACTAAGGACAAGGGTGGGAAACCTGTGGCCTAGGCACCATCAACTCCAGCCAGCATGATTGGGCATGATAAGAGTTGTAGTCTAACAACATTGGGAGGGTCACAGGTAGGCCTGGGCGATGTATCGATACATTGCCTAAAACCAGTTTAAGGTTAAAATCGCGAGAGTAATTTCAGAATTTCAGAGCAGGCAATGTATTGTGAATCCCTGCTCGCCTCTGGCTGCAGCCAGCACTGCATGCTTTAATCCAGAGACCCCAGCCAGGCCACCTGATGTTTGCTCACTCGCTCCCTCCTCAGGCCAGCCACCTGCCTCAGGAGTCTGGCAGCACCTTCATTTCTTTCCCCGGCCATGTGAGTGTCAGTGGGTTGCTCCCTTCCTCGCACCAAGCACTGAGCGGAACGGAGCCGCTTCCTGTGCCTTGCGTGATGCTCTGGAGGGTGGCTCCTGGTAGCTGCCATTTGCACAGCGGAAGGCCACAACTGCTGGCTCCTGGGAGGCCAGCGGTGCCTCAGGGCTCTTCAGTGCTATGCCATGTGGTGCCTTGGCTGGTGCGCCCCACCTGGGGCAGTGCCGCCTGCCCAGCCTTGCCAGGAAGTGGCAGAAGCTGATCATGGTGATGCTGATCATCTGCATGGGTAACAACTGCCTGCTTCTTTCCCACCTTCTTTCCCCCTTTCCGACATTGTAATATTTTTGGATATCACGAGGTTTAGCTGGTGATATATTACAATGTTGGGAAGCAGGTACTGCCCAGCCCTAGTCACAGGTTCCTCAACACTGACCTAGTCCTAGACTATAAAGGTCTAAATGAGACACTGTGTGTTGACCTGTTTGGAGAAAGAGGGACAAGATCCTGGCAACCTCAGATCTTTAGCTGTTAGCCAAATTTTGTGGACACTGCTTATTTTGTGGACACTGCTTACAGGGTCTGTTCACCCAGGCTTGCCAGTGCTTAGGTGTGAATGGTACTGCTTTGATGACAAAATGGTTCATGCTCAGAGAATGAGTTTTCTGTTAGTATGTAGATGTTGGCAGTTATGTGCAGTGCTGTGTTCAGCGGTAGTTCATTGTGAAGCCCTTCTAGACGGTGCCAACTTTATGGGACCTGGCCATTTATGTAGGCTTCAGTTGGCAGGACTACACTTTGCCTCCATTCCAGAGTATTGTCTAGAAAATACAATGGCACTAAAGCATGTTCACACTTCAAAGTATAACATAAAATTAACAGAACTGGCTTGGCAATTCTTAAGAGTGTTTGTAATGTCTTCTTGAATTGTTTTCTGGTATTTTGCATCTTGATTGTCAAAACAATAGTCTCATTATGGATTTCCCTGGCATTGCTTATAATGGTTCTATGATGAATTAAAAAATAGCTTTATTGTGTATGCTTGAGAGATTTTTAATTTTTAGGGATAAAATTTGCATACTTTGAATTCAGGAAGTTAATAAATGTAAGCCACTAAGCCTCCAGTGGGACCTCTTTTATTTAGCTTTAGCTGATCATTTTTAGCCCCTGATATTTAGGAGATGCCATCTCCCATTAAAGCTGTTAAAGCTTCAAAGAAATCTCCATCTGCAGATAATTAAATGATTTTTTTAAACATTTAATCTTAATTTGTAGCCTATTTAAAAGTATATATCAAGATACTGCAGATGTTCATTTGGAGGAGGGCATCTTTTTCATCTCCAAGAAACAATATGGTCCTTGTATAATGCATGAACTTTGGCTTGCTAATTTGCAAAACAAACTTACTTTTTGGACTGTAAGTACCACAGTGCTGTGTTCTTAAAAAAAATAAAAAAGTTCCCAGGCAATCCAATTTTCCACTAGGAAGATTTAAAATTCTGTGCCCCATATAAATGATGCAGATTTATCAAGCTTGCCCAGTTGCTAACTTTGCATTTGCTCTTCAGTTTTTTCTCTTTATTCATAACTTGTTCTGGTCCTACTAATTTAGGGAGGGGCAGAAGCCTCATTCCTAACCAACAAAACTATTATTTTGCCATTTCTGTTACGTCAGCATATATTGTCTACATCCTCTCTGTCTTTGCAGTGGTAAGGACTAAACAAGGTTAAAAAAAATAAAGGCTGGTGAGATTCTCAGAATACTGCCTGTTAGGTTTAGTATCAAGTTCTGTGCTTTTTTGTCATCATAGAATTGCCACATACCTACATGTCACATATCCTGACAGTTGCAGAACCACCAAGATAACTGTAACTGTTTTAAGTGGCAGTGCATCATGTGCCAACTGTTTGCGGCGCCGGTCAGCAAACAGTCCTTGATCTCTGAAGCTATGCAAGGGCTGAAGCTGGCATGTCAAGGGTTCTTATGTCTGAGCCAGCCCACAATATGTCTCTTTGGCTCATGCTTTCTCCAATGTATTGTTTTATGCAAAACAGGTTGTTCAGGTAGAGTTTCCTTCAGGACATTATGCAGTTGTGAATGGACCTAACTGCTACCTTTAATTCTCTTCTATTTATATATAGAGGCAGAATAACTGGGACTTTGAGTAGCTCCTCCGTTTCAAAATAAGCTACTGTGTGCATACTAAAGGTTTTTCTTCTCTTCTACTCAGCAGATGAATATTGGCAAGGCAGTTCTTTATCTCTTTGTTGACTTTACCCCTGCAATGTCTCTGACTCTCAGGCTTCTGACCTTCAAGCAAACTGTGTCATTGGTTAATATGCACACTATTTATATTCTTAGAAATAATTTTAGATAGCCCATTAAGTTTTGCGGGCACATCATTAAATGCTAATTTTAGTATTGACAAGTTATATCTTCTTAGGGAGTGAAAATACAGAGCATGGAATATAACTATTCAAAGCTTACATGTCTAACAGTAACAAAATCTCCTCAGGTAAGAGAGGATTTTCAGTTCTAATAACATGGACCTTTACCAGACATGGTAATATTTCTCTTTCAGCATCAGAAGGCTGAGGGTATAAATTGAATCCAAGTAGATGAATAGCTGACATCAGTTTAGTTATGCCATAGCACAATCCACAGGGCAAGAAACAGTAGCTGACACAGCAGTTCAATTAAGATTGTGGTACAAATAAATCCATTGTGGTAGAATAGGCTCCTGGTTGTAAAACCCTTTCAGAGCAAGTTGACAAGGAAAAACACTGCGAGGCGATCAAGTGCACTGCAAAATGCAATTCTGCTAGGAAGCTTCTACAAATTAATCCTGAAAGCATACCTCTCTCCCCTTTAATTTTTCCCTGATCAGCATTGAACTGTAATCATTGTTATTTCTCTGGGGCATTAATCTGTACCTCACAAATGGCACCATTCATCTTCAAGATCAGAACTTGGAGAAGAAGTGTTTCTCTTGCGATTGGCACCCCAGGCTTGTAGCTAAGTAACCAAGACTGGATGGCTATTTTCCCCACTCCAGAGGTGTGGCCGAGTAATTTGGTTCAGTGGAACATTGTGTTGCTTTCTCAACTCACGATGGAGAATGACCACGAAAGACCCGTATGTTTGCAGAGGTTCAATATGTTGTCTCATCCACTCAATCTGCCGGAGCCTGTTTTCGCATGCAGGGGAAGTCCCTGACTCAGTAAGGATTTGAGACCCATTGGCTCTCCTCACCTGGTTTAGCCAGCCAGTCAAAGCTGTTTCCCGGGGTGTGGCCACTGTCACATGCTGACAGCTTCTAGGAGCCACAGGTGAGAGCTGAGTGCAGGGTGGGGGCCAAAGGTGGGCAAAGTACCCCAGAAGGAGCATGACAAGCCCTCCATCAGAGGTACTATCCCTCCCCTATCACACCCCCCCACCAAATAAAGCTACAGTGCTATTCTGTGCATTAACTGTAGCCAAATAGACATTACAATAAACTCACAACTTCCTCCAAGGAAAAAAGCTTCCCTTTGCAGAGTTTTCCTCTTCCCTTCCATAACATCCAGTAGAACTTGTCTCAAATCAAAACACTCCAGTGTTACCTGCTCCTCGTTCCTGACTGCCAGTAGCATGGAGCAGGACAATGTGGAATGTCGTTACCAGAACGTTAGACAAGTCCTAAGAGATATTACAAAGGGGAAAGGGGAAACTAGGTGTAGAATATGTCCTTACTGAGAGGCATGTGTTTATGGAAATATCCTATTTGGCCTTCGTGCTACACAAAATACAACTATTTTAAGAAGGTCTTGCTTTTTGAAAAGCACTTGCAGGTTTGGATGTCGTGTGTTGAAGCTTTGGTGCAATTGATTTTACCTCTCTGGCTAAAGTGTAGAATCTACCCAAGTTGCTCCTTTTTTTCTTTCCCTATATTAACATTTAGCTCTTCCAGCTTAAAAGTGGCATTCTCTGTATGGGGAGGGGGGGGTGAGGACTCTTAATTGTAAAAGAAATCCATTGACAGCTGCCCTGCAGCATATTTATTCAAACACCACAGGTCAAATCCTCCCCTGTACTTTCACAGTGTGAGCTGTCAGCTTTGACATTTGGGTATTTGTTAATGTGGAAGGTAAAAAGGAATTGAAAAAAACTGGGGGGGGGGGAGACACTGGAGCATCTGCATAAAGCTCTCCAGCTGCAGGTGAACTATTGTGGAACCACACACAGTGGGAGAAGTCAGCATTTCAGAAAGAGTCACTGGCTAGATGAAGGCATGGCTTAACCTGGTCAGGTCAGTGCTAGATATTCTCCAGCAACCACTGTGGGCCTGCTATGGTGTCATTTTATATAATGCTGAAGAGCAGACAAAGTCAGAACAACATTGCCTTTTCCTACACCATTTCCCCCCACCCACTATTTTTTTTTTACTCAAGGCATCTTCTTGTTTATTTCTCCATTGGTTAAACATCCTTCAACATTTTTAATTAAGTGTATTTACATTTAGGGAGGGGTTTGCTAGTTAATGGTGTAGGTGAGAGGAGGTTTCGGCGAACATAGGAGATATAAGGTTTGTTGTCTTTTTAAATGATGCCAATGTTGAAAGTTTTTTTTATTGTTCTGATAAATTTAAATAAAATAATAATAATAAGCTAGGAATATGCTTTGTTTGGTTTGTGTCTTACGCTTTTCTTTCTGGTTGCATTTTTGTTTCTTAGTATTGAGTTTGATCGAGACTGTGACTATTTTGCTATTGCTGGGGTGACAAAGAAGATTAAAGTCTATGAATATGGCACAGTCATCCAGGATGCAGTTGATATTCACTATCCTGAGAATGAAATGACCTGTAATTCCAAAATCAGGTATGTGTTTGTTGCCTCTTGACTGTGATTTGGAAAGTAGGGATAGTTCATATATGGTAATGTAACCACCTCCAACCCATATTTCTGATTGTATGTCATTATTCCCAATAAGCACCTATCAGGTCAGTTTGTTGTTGTTGGAATTAGCCTGTGTCCTAGGTAACTAAGTGAAAAGCATGGATTCCTTTACTTCCAAAAATGGGCACTCATTTCCATGTTGGTAACATTACTACAGTTTTATTATGAAGAATATAACTCCCACAATAAATATTTATTAAAAGCATTGCAGGCAATCTTGAATAAATGAAGAGAGGTTGTTTAAAACCCTGTTGAAAAACTTGGCCCCTTATCGAAATTGGAAATGGTGCACCTGATTTGAGACCTGCTTATTTGCCATCCTTGTAGGATAAATGGAGTATTGTTTTACTGTGTTCTTCATTGGGAAGCTGTACCTGTCTCTATTTTTGTGCATCATAATGAATATTTTTCTGCTTTTTGAGAAACTGTATTTTATACCTTTGTAAACGTATGCCAGTCTCTTCCTGTACAAATTTGGTCCATCTACCCTAACATTTACTTTTGAAAAACCAATCCATAATTGAGATTCCTGCACAGTGCTTGATTTTCCAAGTCCTTGAGCAATTATTTGCAGATCAGAAACCATGCATGGTTAGCTAACAACTGGGGGAAGTGCACAGCACAGTGGTGAGAAGTGACTAATTAGTTTTAGGCCAAGAGGGTTGCATGCTGGCCGTAGGTGGAATCAGATCCAGGATAGGTGGAACCAAAGACAAAAGTTTTCTGATTAGGAATTGAGACTGTCCGACTTCAATTTTCAACATGGCTACTCAAAAGGAAGCCCATTGGGTTTGATAGGGTTACTCTCAAGCATACAGAGACCCCCCTCCATTATAACTTACTTAAACCCCTCAAACTATTTAGGGTTCAGTTACTACTAAAATCTTTACTAAGGCAAAATGCAGGGATTACACAATCCCTTTATTATGTTGGCTGCCTTGGCTGTCAGCCCATTTCCTAATGCAGTTCAGGGTGCGGGTTATTACCTTTTAAAGCTCTGAACAGCTTCAGACCAAGCTCCTTAACAGACTGTTTCCTCTTGCATGAATTTGTCCACCTTTTAAGATAGCTGCTGTCTCCTCTTGTGTGTTTTGCTGCCTTCCGAGACATGATTGGTAGCAATGCATCAAAGGATTCTCCATGGTTGTGCCATATCTGTAGAAGTCCCTGCCTCAAGAGTTTAGGTTATCTTCCTCTTTATTTGTGTTCCAGGATTGAAGACCCTTCTAAGAAAACAAGCTTTTGATTCCACTGTTGCTAAATTCAATTTATTGATTGTTAGGTATGGCCCCTTTCCGTTCTTGTTCCATGATGCTGCTTAGTCTGGTAACTGTATTTTTAGTGATGGAGTATTGTTAATTTTGATGTTTGTTTGATATTTTGTCAGCTGCTTTTATGAGACTCATTTTTTGGGAGGTGGGAAGTAAGGTGTGTATGTGTATATATAAGCAACTTCAAAGTAAGATCCCTTTTCTGATTTTAATGGGCAATATATGGCAGAAGCCTACTAAATTATTCTCAGACTGTGGGTAAGGGGGTGTCATACAAAAAAAAATCTGATTGATAATTTTTATCAGATAAAATAATAACTTTTCCAATTGTTCTGAAGTTAAATACAAATATTTAACTTGTGGTACCTCGGGTTACAAATTTTTCAGGCTACAAATTGGTAACCCAGAAGTAGTTACCTCGGGTTGCGAACTTTGCCCCAGGATAAGAACAGAAATCGCGTGGCGGCTGCAGTGGGGGGCCCCATTAGTGAAAGCGCGCCTCAGGTTAAGAACGGTTTCGGGTTAAGAACGGACCTCCGGAACGAATTAAGTTCGTAACCCGAGGTACCACTGTAGGGGAAAACACATTTAAAAGCTAAGTTAAATCAGGAGGACATAAACAAGAGGGAAGGAAGGAATTCTGATGAGATGGAACAATGGGGCAACCCGGTGTTAGGGCAGGCATCGCAAACTCGGCCCTCCAGATGTTTTGAGACTACAATTCCCATCATCCCTCACCACTGGTCCTGTTAGCTAGGGATGATGGGAGTTGTAGTCCCAAAACATCTGGAGGACCGAGTTTGCCTATGCCTGTGTTAGGGACTACAGGTTGCTCACCTCTGCCCTAGATCCTGGGTAATGCTACGGTGATAGCAAACTTTTTACAACCTTCTGATAGTTCCAAGGTAAGTCAGAGCAATTGAAATGAATGGTAAGACAGCTTTACCCGCCCTAGTGCTTGCATCCTTCTGCTCGGCAAAGAGTGTAAGCTAAACAAAGTTTTGTACCCTCCCCTGCTCAAGAGAAACAGCCTGCATACCTTGAAAGTACCTTTTATTTATTTTATTTAAATGGTTTACATACACTTAAACTAAATCATCTTTAAGCAGAAAAGGGTAAAAATAATTTAAAACTTAGATGCTTGCTGAAACACAAAGCTGGTGCCAGAAGTTTAATTGAGGGGGCCTGTCAACAGGGAGGGAGTTCCATACAGTTGGGCCTGCAATACTGAATGCAAGGCTCATGGTTGATGCAAGCTGTGCATTCCGCCCATGGGGTACCACTAACATTGACTCACTGAAGAGCTCGGTGTTTGAGCAGATATAGAAAGGATTAGGCAATCCTTGAGATATCCTAGACCTGAATCATTAAGGATCTAGTAAAGTAACACAAGAACCTTGAACCTGGCCCAACTTTGTATGGGCTGCCAGTGGAAGCTTTTGAGCACTGGAGTTATGTGCTGGTGATAGTCTGTCCCCATCAACAGCAGCATTTTGCATCAACTGGAGCCTCTAGACCAACCCCAAGGGTAGCCCCACATAGAGCACATTCTAATCTAGTCTTGAGGTTACCAGTACATGAATCACTGGGGCCAGACTGTCCCAGAATAGACATGGTTGACATACCAGCCATAACTGGTAAAAGGAAGTGTTAGGTCAGGTGGGGCAAGTGGGCATGGCTTTGGGGGAAACAGCCTTGGAGTCAAATTAGGACCTTATTAGTTTAAACTGGAGTAAAAATTATTTATTTATTTATTTATTTAAATTTGTAATCTCATTTATTTTTAGATTCTGTTTACATGATATTAAAATGTGACAAGTGGTGATTAGGCAAATGTAGTGCACCTGCTAAAGAATTAAATTGGTCCTATTTATTAGCATCAGATTAGAACAGAGCATGTTTTCTAAGCTAAATGGTACTTTTAACACAAAAGTAGCTTGTATCTTTTGGCTCGTAGTGTTGATTTAATGCAAGCTGTTCAGTATGCTCTTTGGGGAAATGTGGCTTCTGGTTTTTTGTTTTTGCATATTACAAACACTTTTAGTTAGCTGAAAGTTGACAAAGATCAGTAAACAGGAAGGAGACTGTTTCAGTCTTGTGATAATTTGATTTGAATTAAAAACAGTATTAAAGGTTTATGGTGTGTGAAGAGACTTGAATAGATGTTAACGGACCACTTAGTGATTGCAAAGTACAATATTCAATTTGGATGTTTTCTAATTTCACCTGAGCAGTCTGTGTCTCAACAAGAAAGCTGCGTGAAATGATGCCAACACACTGTTCTCAAGGGCCTGACATTTCTCATATGTGTCCCCTGCCCCCCCCCACACCTCACCTGCTCTGAGCTCTCCAGCTGTTCTGTCTTGCTGGAGTGCTGTTCCTCATGATACAGTCTGGGGGGAGGAAACTATTTTGCCATTCCCCCCCTTCTTCTTTTCCTGCTGATCTATTTTCATAGGAACTGCTATCACTATTTGAATATATGAAGCTGCCTTTCTGAAGTCAGACCATTGGTCTGTTTTGCCTGTATTATGTACTGTCAGTGACATCAAGATTGCAACTGGAAGTCTGTTCCTAGAGAACCAAGCTATGACCTCCCCATTAACAATTGCTTGCTTCATAGCTCATCCAGCAATTTCTTCTTGCCTTTGCCAAAGTTCTGGGGACTTTTTAGTTATTTAAAACTTCTCTGTACCTTCAGATATTAAGTAAGAGAACCACTTCTAAAAATTAAAAAAACCCATCTGAACCTTGATGGTCCAAATTGTCTGTTATAATTTATTTACATAAATGTAATTGGGTCTACAAGTATTCTTGCCTTTCCTATTGTAGTTGGAGACAGGCAAGAAGCTAACTATATGTTCAGATACTTCATACTCACTAAATCACTTAACATGTTTAATTAACAGTACACATTCAAATGCTTTGCTAGAAAAAATATAGTATTTTCTGATTGACATTGGCAATTATATATGCCATGAACCCCATTCGTCCCAGCAACCACTGTGGCTGTTATGGGACTTCCAAAATGTGGTTTGCAAGTTTTTATTAGGTGGTCCTTGGTGTGTGTCTATTAAATATATTGATTTTTAAATGTATTATTACTTATTCATATTTTATTGTATTAGAATTAGAATTTCCACATGGTCTGTGGAGTAAAAAGGTTTGGGAACCCTTGCATTGCTTGCTTGTGTTAAAGTCCTTCCATTTCCTTTACCTGTTCTCTAGAATGCTGAAGTGTCATGATATGTTTGCAAACATTCTAGGTCTTAATAATAAAAGTGTAAAGGAATACTGGCAGACAGTTGTAAGAGAAGCAGTCTGACACCGCCATTTTCAAAATAAAGCCCTCTTGCTTGGTCTGGCCTCCTCTCCATGATTGCCCTGGTGCCCACCTCCATCTCCAGAGCATCCACATCTACCCACACCTGGACAATCTCTTCACCCAATCTCCAACATGGGAAGAAGCACTGCAACATCTGGCCAGCGTGATAGCAGCCCTGGAAGCTCATGGCTTTGTAATCTACTGAGAGAAGAGTCAACTTGTTCCAATGTGTCAACTGGTTTACTTCAGTGTCTTCACATAATAATAATAATAATAATAATAATAATAAATTTTATTTATATCCCGCCCTCCCCAGCCAAAGCCGGGCTCAGGGCGGCTAACAACAATCAAATAATCAGTCAAATAATCACACAATCTGAAAATATTTCATTATAAAAATTAATTAAATCAAATTGATGGCAACCAATTAAGCAGAATTATGTGCAGGTTGCCAGAGGAGGGAGTCAGGCTGCGCCCTGACCAAAGGCCTGGCGGAACAACATACCAGAGTCTGATCTCCCTCTCTCCAGAGCACATCATAAAGATGAAAGCAGCAGCCAAGCTACTTTTCTCCAGCAAGAGGGTGAACATCAAGCTGATGTAATGGAACCTAGGGCTATCCATGTTGGCATCTCAAATAACCCCATTGGCCAAGCATCATGCTCAACTACTCCATGGGGCCCTTCTACTTCATCAGTAGGCCATCATGCACAGAAAGCAACTACACATCAATGGAACCTCACAGGACAGGGCAGTCTGCATGTGTCAGTGAAATCACATACATCTGAAACACCATTGGAAAAGCCTGCAGACACCCTCTGAACCTCTGGAAACCCTTGAAAAAGCTTTTAAAAGGCCAGTTTGCAAAGTCAGACAAAAAGATATCACCAAGGGCAACTGCTCCACAATAAGGAGTATAAACAAGCAAACTAATAAATCACAGATGTAGTATTTTTCTTTACAATCTCATGTATTTGATAGAAGCAACTTTATCTCGCGAGTCAACACCCAGACACTGTTTTGGTACAATCAGTGTTTCTTCCCACAAAGGGGCTTAATCATTGAGCTGTACAATGAAGACTAAGCATTATACAATCAATAGCTTAGAGAAATGGGCAAATCTGTCCCTGTACGCATATCTCCCAAGGGAAGAACAGAAAAGGGCTCTCCAGCCTTCTGTTCATTAGTCTTCTTTGACAGTCTGGCAGCAGTGGTGGCTCTGTCTTCCTCATTGTTGGAGGGTGATGTGGAAACAGCAACAAGGGGGATAGACCGGTACCCCAAAGTGCTTGGCCTTGCTGGTGCTGGTGTCCTGTGGAGGAACATGGTGATAGGCAGCTGGCTCTTTTTCCTCTTCAGCTGGTCAGACATCTCTGTATGGCTCCATGCTGTCCATAAACACATGCTGGATCTTTAGGCTGCCCGAGCATTTCTTCTCCTGTTGTTGACTACCAGGTTGAGCCAGAACCAAACCCAATGATTTTTTTATTCCAATATAAATCCATTCTTCAGGTAAGTATCAGTTGTACTAATCTGAGCATTTCCCCATGATTGTATTTCCGTAGTAGAAAAGCTGTAGCCTGTTGAATCTCTGACTGCTGTATAGCTATTAAACGCATAAAAACTCTTCCGCCCAGTGTCAACCCTGAACCACTAAATGGGAGGAGAAAACAGAAGCTGCTTAAGCCCCCAGGGATTCCTTTTGCCAGTTGTCCAAACAACACATTTATCAGTTCACTCATTGGCTAAAAACACTTAACAGGCAGGAGCATCCAGTCTGACTCATTTCACAGAAATTGCTCAGAAGGGCAGCTGTACATTGTGCTGCATAACTTTTTTTCTGGAGGGATCTAGAGATGTACTTTTGTTTAAAATGCAAGGTCAGAGTATGGGGCTTTGGTGGAGAGGCCAGTGAAGGGCTTCACAGACGCCATGGCTGAGTTGGCATGCTCCCGTACTCTTCCATGCTATTCTACTCTTATTCTTGGTGATACAGTGGTACCTTGGGTTAAGTACTTAATTCGTTCGGAGGTCTGTTCTTAACCTGAAACTGTTCTTAACCTGAAGCATTACTTTAGCTAATGGGGCCTCCTGCTGCTGCCACGCCTCAGGAACACGATTTCTGTTCTTATCCTGAAGCAAAGTTCTTAACCCGAGGTAATATTTCTGGGTTAGTGGTGTCTGTAACCTGAGGCATATTTAACCTGAAGCGTATGTAACCTGAGGTACCACTGTATAGTGATGAAAGCAATAACTGGGTCTGGCGGCATACAAAATCAATATTGGCAAAGTATAGTTCTGGACTACACTTGCCACAGCAGAAAGCTACCGTAGTTATTATTGCTCACATGCTATTGGTAAGAAAACAAACACCAGACTGCTTTGTTCTCCTGAATAGCTAAGTATAATGACCACAGAAATCAACTGAAAGTTAGTGCTTAGCAATCCTGTGTATTGCCCTTTGGCACGCTTCCTTACCCATTATATTCTTTAAAACTTGCTCCTTCTTTCATGGAAGGAACACTCTGTACACTGCTATAAAAATATCTGTGTTCATCTTGGTGGAGCCCTAACCTCTTAAAGAGTTTCATTTATCGCTGCTAGTGAACCACATTATACTGCTTTATAGTTCCATACACTTTCACTTGCAACATGTATTGGAAAACTGTTACGTGAACTAGGTCTCAGAAGGCCTATACATTTGTATACAGCAAGGCAACAAACATAGTTAATATCTTGGCTTGGTTTAGGAAAAGCATTATAATGAATTTAAAGCTATAATTCTCAATTTTGTGTCAAACACCTGACCGTTATCTAAAGAGAGACAGTTACTATAGCCAGAAGTCAGGATATGAAATTTGGGAGGGCACAAAACCAAACCCTGGGTTGCTCTCTCCTGTGCTATCCACAAAGCTTCTCTTGAAAAGTCAGGAGTCCCCCTGGCACATTCTGGGCTCTGTCATAAGAGTGCTGTGAGAGGGAGAAAATGTCCCAAATTCGAGAAGGAACTAGGAGCAAACATTGAACCACGAAAGTAACTCCCTTTCTTCACAACTCTCTGCCTTGAAGACAAAAAGCACTGCCTCGTTCACAAGTCTTTTCTTCTTGTTTTTCCAACGTTGTACAACATGGTGGACACAGTACTCCAGATGAGGGCTGACTCGTGCTGAATACTTGGAAACTTAAGTGTAGCTTAAAATCACATTAGCCTTTTTTTGCAGCCACATTGATCCAGTAGCTCATATAGCTTAAGGCTATCTGCTCTGATTGACTGTGCCTGAGATTGTTTTAACTGGAGTTACTGTGAATTGAATTTGAGAATTTCAGCATGCAAAACATATGGCTTCCTGCTGAGCTATGGTCCCTCCCACAACAAATTTTCTATACTGCACTCATAGTACATGAATCATTAGGCTAACGCGCAAAATAATTGACACTTTGAGAGCTGTGTGCAGAGGTCCTGCAAATAGAATGTATGGTTCTTACATGGCTTAAGTTTGCCTGTCTAGTGTGCACCTGAAAATATTAATCTATTTAAGGCTAAATTCAGCCTATTCCAGCATTTTTGAAAAATGACAGAGACCCGAAATCAATCTCTTAAACATAAAGATAACTAGGCTACTGTATTGACTCTTGTACACATAAGATGGATTCTCCCTCCCCCTTTAATTGACAGGCAAGATATAATTGTATCTGCACATTGCTAGGTTATTAAGGGCAATCTGCTTTGTTTATCCTCCAATGGTGCATTAGTCACTGTGGGAACCAAAATGTGTAGTGCTCAGGACCTTTACCAGCAATGTCCCCACATCTTCTCTGTACCTGAAGTGGTCTCTGATGGTTGTTAACATGGCTAGGAGTTTCTGGCTTCTAAGCCCACTATCAGATTAGATCTGTGCATTATTTCAAAAGTCAATGCTACTCATTTTTTGTTCCCCCAAAATTCAGTTGATGTTTCTGTAGGTCTTGGGAACTCATCCCACCTTCTTGTCCCATCCCTTAGGAGAAGGTGAATGGGGATGGGGGTAAAGAAGAGAGATTGTTTTCATGTCTTCCAGTTCTGTGTGGACCAATGGATGCATTACTGAGGCCTACATGGCTCCCTTACATTTGATGGGTATTTTATAATATTGAACCACTGGTTCGGCAAAGCTTGCTTTTGGCTGTAGCGTTTTTCAAGCTGTTCTTTGTGATCCGGTTGCTGGTTCCTGTAGGGTGATCAAGAGCCTCATTTTAATCATCCCACCCTAGGTGGTGACTGCTACTGTAAAATTCAATATTGAGAGGAAACATGTGTAAGAAGGAGAGAACGAAGAACTTCATCTGACGATACCACCCTAGTCTATTCTGCTGGAATAATGTATCATTGAAGCTTTCAGGCACACATCTGCTTGGGGAAATGGGGATACTGACTTGGGAGGTGCTAATCAGTATAGTTTCCCCCTCAAAATAGTTTGGGTTATTGATCCCCTGTGTCCACTGGTGATTGAGACACATTGCTTTAATACAGTTACAATTTTGCTGTTAGGAAATGAAATATATCTTGATAGCAGTGCATACTATTTGGAAACTACTCAGTATGTGAAGGAAAGAGACTTGGCTTCAGCCTCTAGATTTCTGCTACATGTCTGTCCTCTCATCCCACAGAGAGGGGGTGGCCCATTGAGGAATGGCACCTGCGATAGAAGAAAAAAGACTTGTAGGAAAGACCCTGTCCTGTATTTTGTGATTTAAAAGTTCAAAAGACACTCTATGCCTACACTTTATTAAACAGTTTTATTGGAAAGAGTAAAACGGAAGGATTATGGAAGATCTTCATTATAGTTATAAAGATCTTTATTACTTGCTGTACTTGGTATTGCAGTGCTGCATCGATTTTACTGTGCTGCCCAATGAAGAACTGAAATGTCATCTTTGCTTTTCCTTGTTTTATTGTATTTAAATTACGCTGACCCACACCTTACCTGTACATTCAATTTTATTTCCCCTACTCTTTAAATGTCTCTATTCTGAAATCTCAGATACTGATAATACAAGATCATATGACATATAGTTTCCTGTCATATGGATAAATAACAGGTGACTCTGGTTAGTAGGGTCTGGCAGTTGGCAATAGGGACAAGCTTATAGGTAGGGAGCAAGGATCAGTGTCTTGCTGAGATGCTGGACCTTGCCAGATCATGGACAGTTTTATGAACAGCAGTCCCTTTTTTAAAAATGAGCTGCAAACTGAACTCCACATGCAGACCCTGGGGGTGATTACATGCCTTTCATTCCAGCGGTATGGTGTTGTTACCTCAGACAGATTTATGAGAGTGAACAGGGTTTTTTCAGCAGTTCCGTTTAATGCACTAAAAAGTAATCTCTGTGTTTTTTGATAAGGAAAGAGAAGCTTCAGCTTCAGTTTCTGTTGTTTATTACAATAAAGTTAAATGGAACTCACTGTTTAGTTATAGCTTTATGTCTTCTTGAATTTAGACTGTAATTGGCCTAAAGAAGAATTTGGAATATAGAATGATCAGCACATAAGTAGTGAAAATTGCCTTAAGTAGGCAACAGTTGTTTTTGATAAATAAAGTACCCTGAGCTATTGGAATACTTATTTTGTCATGCATACAGTTGTAGCTTAAAGGAAGATGCTTTCTTATGCGGGGATTATTTCTCTCTTACAGCTGTATCAGCTGGAGTAGTTACCACAAAAACCTGTTGGCCAGCAGTGACTATGAAGGTACCGTCATCTTGTGGGATGGGTTCACAGGGCAACGTTCAAAAGTCTACCAGGTAAAGAAATTCTGTGTTTTGATTCCGAAAAACAGTAGTTGCCGTCAGCTAATGCAAGTTTCTTGCTAAAGAAGGATCTAGTCAATTTCTTTTTCATTTCAACTTTGTCAACATTTATTTGTAAATGCTGCTGAAGTCAATAATAATTTGTGGGTCTAAAAATAATGAGCAAGAAGTGAAGTTAGTGAAAAAGACAGTGTAGTTCCATTGTTTTCTATAGTCCTTCCTGTCTTAGAAGTGGCTAAGACCATAGTGATTCTGATTAAAAACTCTTGATCTTCTATGGTTGAAGGTTACTTTGACAATGCATGACAAATATGCATATAAGGGCCTTTCCCCTCTAAGTCGCTGAGAAAACTCTTCTGCATGCAGAAGGTCTGAGCACTAGACTTTCTGCAGGTGCAGGGAGCTGTTGGACTGGGTTAACTAAAAGCAGGTGTAGAATTATATGGTGCTGTGAGCCTCTTAACATCTGATCTCAGGAAAATTTGATACAATAGCTTCTTTTGTGGTTTTCATTATATATCATATGATAAATGTCAGAATAGTAGATACTTACAGGCAAAATAAATAAATAAATCAGAGTCTCTTTCCTCTCTACCCCTCCCCCCCAGTGGAAAATAAAATGTCTTTAGTAAATTACTATTCTGCTATTAATGACGGAGGATAGAGGGTGACGTTTCTCCTGGCCCTGGAGTAAGGGCCAAAAACTAGCCTCATAATTCAGTCATTTCAAACATTTACCAGAAGACCACCATGGGCTTTCAACAAATGACTACTAGTACCTTTCTGTCATTTACCAATATAGGGGAGAGAAATGGGGAAGTAATGGGGGGGGTGTTGGACATTTTCATCCATATAATAAGACTTCTCTGAAGCAAATGCAGATAAGCTAGTTCATGTGTTCCAGTGAATAAATGGCTAGTAGATAACCTGCAAATAATACATGAATATAGGAGCAGGAGATGCAGCTAGGGGCAGGTGAGTGTGCTTGGAGTAGTTCAGGAGTGCAGAACCTTTTTCAACCTGAGGGCCACGATCCAGGGGGCTGCATGGCAGCAAAGGGTGGGTTGGGGGGGGAATGGCTGGAGTTACAGCTGTGACTCTTAACCCATGGCCAGTTGGACTACATTGCAGCCACACCAAAGTCAGCGGTTTCTACACAGGCTCTCCATCCAGGCAAGCAAGGTTGCATTATAACCAGGCCAAAGCACTCAAGAAGTGCTTCAAGCAGTTCCAGGGTGTGTACTGGGCAGGAGGTGTGGCCTTGTGAGAGTCCCAAGGCCCATACAGAGTGGGTTGCATTCATTTCCTGAGCATCTCTGGAGTAGCGTATAATATAACTGCTTGAAATGCCTGCCTGGAGTGCTTACTTTTGAATAGATGTGCATTTGGGTAAGATTCCAACTTGGTGGGCTTCTGCAGACTCCTTTTAGGGCGGGAGGGGGACTTCCTTTTGATTTTGATTGAAATGCATGATATGCAGAGGATATGGAGCACTTCTTAGATTATTTTCTTCAATTCTTTGGCCATACTCCCCAACCATTTTAAATTGTTCTGTATTGAGTTGTAAACTCAGTTCTCCAGAGTGTGTTTCTACCTAGATGGAATTAAATATATGTGCCCAACGTTCAGAAAAGAATAGAGTTGTGGAAATGGATCTTTCAGCAGAAATTAAATGGCATTCTTCTAGCTCTTGAGAATACTGGTATCTAAAGAACAGCATATTGATATTGCTTTGAACGTTCTACAAGGAGGTTAATACATACATTTAGAAGCAACTGTAGATACTAGGGCTTGCCGATCGAAAGGTCGGCGGTTCGAATCCCCGCGGCGGGGTGCGCTCCTGTTGCTCAGTCCCAGCGCCTGCCAACCTAGCAGTTCGAAAGCACCCCCGGGTGCAAGTAGATAAATAGGGACCGCTTACTGGCGGGAAGGTAAACGGCGTTTCCGTGTGCTGCGCTGGCTCGCCAGATGCAGCTTTGTCACGCTGGCCACGTGACCCGGAAGTGTCTCCGGACAGCGCTGGCCCCTGGCCTCTTAAGTGAGAATGGCGCACAACCCTAGAGTCTGTCAAGACTGGCCCGTATGGGCAGGGGTACCTTTACATTTACCTTTATAGATACTTAGTATTTATTGATTTTTCTGTTTTTAAAAAATGGCAAAAGCCCACCAGAGAGCAGTAACAAGGCAAAGCACATACTTTCATAGTGAGAATAATCTGAGGTTCTCATTTCTCAAGATGGAAATAAGCAGCAGTTAAAAATACATTAGAATATTTGTAGCTCTCTAGCTTCACTCTTTGGGAGCTGCTGTTTGGGTTTGAGTAGAAACAAATATTCCATCTGAGTCTCAGTAAGTATAGTAAAGTTTCATCATATTAATTTAACCAAAACATATTTTCATTTATACCTAATAACATTTGTGTTCCTCTTTCTCAAAACAGGAGCATGAGAAAAGATGTTGGAGTGTGGACTTCAATTTGATGGATCCTAAACTTTTGGCTTCAGGCTCTGATGATGCAAAAGGTAAGACTCTGATTTTCTCTCTGGGTACTCCCACTCTGCCTGATGATGATGATGATGATGTCCAGTTAATATGCCAAGGCTAAATTCATATGGAGCATCCTATGTAGTTTCAGAAATGAAGGCTCAAAACATCAGTTTTCCTTAGGAGAGTTTGATGATCTTATGAATAATTGGTAAGGTGCTAGGGGGAAAGGCTCTTGATGACTGAAAGAATGGCTTAGGTTTCATCACAGAATGTTCTCTTAGCTCTGGTACAGATGTAGCATTCCCAGACTTCTAACTATGGTTAGGCAAGTGGAAGTGTCAAGAGCTCATCCTACACTCGAGTAGGACCGTGGCAGAGACACATGCCCGACTGGCACATTCTCTCCCTCCTGGTCGATCGTTCGGGAGCTTCAAAAGCTTTCTTCAGCCCGAACATCACAGCGACTGATGCCAACAGACATTGGCAAACTTAGGGATCTGCAGAGTCTGCGCAGCTTGCATAACAGACCTCAGCAACTCAGCATTTTGGCTAATCTACTTTATTTACATATAAACACACACGGAACACTGCAACATGGCTCCCTCTCTCTCTAGCATCAGACAGCAAAGAGAAAGAACAAAGGACGATAGTCCCACTTCACAGAACACAGTAACACGAACATCCTGTCTCCGTCACTTCCCACTTTGTGGAGTCAAAACATATACCGTCATGTGACAGACAACAATCCCATGACTGCAATCACGGAGCAGGAATTCTAACAGGAAGTGTGCAGTAGGTTTGCATGCTCCTGTCACCTTCCATATCCACCTGAATCCCCCATCCCGTCCCTTTCTCTCTTTAACCATAGTGTATTGTTGTTGGCATTGACATAAATGGATGAACCAGATTCTTCCATAAACAGAGTGCTTAATTCATGGTTCCAGGGATTATGGGCCAGTGTCACCGATAGCGCTAACGCCATTGTAACACTGATTGTAGTTAAAGGAAGCCATGCAAGAAAGGAAGAGAGCCACTGGACCCATAGCACTCTCTTCCTTTCTTGCTGTTCATGGTTAGGAGGCTAAGAATGTTGAGACTGCATCCAATCCTTGGCCTGTTTCTGTCATTAATGTATGCATTTCTTCTATCACGTTTCCTTCAAGGGAAGAATTTTAAACACTGTTAGCTTAAATTAAATAAAAACAGTAGTAATATCCACAAAATTGATCCCCTTGCATATTTTATCTGCAGCTATAGCTACTCCAAAGTAAAATAACAGCTAAATATAGCTTTGAAGTTGGAACTACTTTACAGAATCCTTTCCATCTTATCTGAAAAGAATAAATATATTGCATAGTCATGTTATATTAACTTTAATTCTCTGCTTCAACCTCAGGAGAAGCACTGACAAAATGGCAGGTTAGCCATGTCATTATTCTGAGTGGAGGAGGCAGGGTGCAGTCCTCAAAAACATTTGTATTGCAGGGGTGACTTGGAGCGCTGCCTATTCTGTATTACCTTTACAGCTGAAATGAGGGGTTTGTCAATGGATTATGATGCTTGCTTAAAAGTGCATGGAATTTTTGCTTTTTCGGTGTCTAAGCCAAGGCATGTAAGGGTCAAAGTAAAGGATGAAATGGGCACCCACGTCTTTAACTTGCTAACTAGGCCATGATACCCTGCCATCAAATTAGAGTAGCTTACTACCAGTTTACTAATTCCCAGAGCAGGTGCATGATGCAACGAGTCATCAACCTGCACATTGTATTTACTTCTGTATGCACAAGTGGGGATAACATAAATGTTTTGAAATGGTAGCATTGAAGCCTAACCTAAGGCCCAGGCTCACAAAATTTTATTTCTGAATCTATTGGAACATTAGCTGGTACACTTTCTGTTTCTTATCCATAATTGCGTGTATCTCTCCCTATCAAGGTTTTTTCCTCACACAGAGATGTTAGATCAGTGTTGTCTGGCAGATCACCTTATGTGAGTGCATCAGAATCCAGCTGGATGACAAAGGATCTATTGCTCTTGCTTATAGAAGTCTGAATTTAGCAGCCCCAGGCATCCTTATGCACTAAAATGCATTTATGCACCTGGGAAAGGTTCCCACCATTTTAGAATAGAGGCCTGAAGTGTGTTCAATCCACAATGTGTTTACTCTAAGATGGAATCTCTGTCACTCGAAATACAGGGTGAGTCTTTTAAAAGAGGCCCTATGGAACATGTGTACTCTGTATCTTTTAAAGGACTCGCCCTGTATAAAACAGATTCCATTTGCCAGATTAGGTTGGAAGACATTCCCTTGTAAAGATGATTCCTCCCACTGGACTTGGTAGGCAGGGTCTTCAAAGACTTCTGCCAGCTCTTCAAGGGGAAAGATTTGTCCTGCCATCCAGACCTACCATGCCTATGGCTCTGTCCGGTTGGGTCTTTCCTTCGTGTTTGTGAAAAGCTCTTTGCATGAGCCTTTCCTGTGAGTGTTCTTTCCTTTAAAACAAAAACAAAAAACCTGGTCTCTCCTCTACTATTCTAAGTGTTGGTGTGTCCTCATTATTCTTTTTGTGTTTCTTTTCCCCAGATCTCATGTGCCATTCTCCTGCATGTATATCCTCATACTTTTACCATCCTCTCCCATGCCTTTTCCTGCCAACCTAGCAGTTCGAAAGCACGTCAAAGTGCAAGTAGATAAATAGGTACTGCTCCGGCGGGAAGGTAAACAGCGTTTCCGTATGCTGCTCTGGTTTCACCAGAAGCGGCTTAGTCATGCTGGCCACATGACCCAGAAAAACTGTCTGTGGACAAACGTCGGCTCCCTTGGCCATTAAAGCGAGATGAGAGCCGCAACCCCAGAGTCGTTTGCGACTGGACTTAACTGTCCGGGGTCCTTTACCTTTTTTTTACCCATGCCTTTAGAACAACAGCAATAATGTTTTCTTTCTTTTGTATGTCTTTTCTTCTGGTGTGTGTGGGGTGTCTCCATCCTCCTGCCAGCTTGCCCCCCCCCCAAGTATAAAACAGGTTCCATTTGATAATAAACACAATGTGTATTGATCATACCTTTGAGTTAAATGGCCAATCATTATAAATACATTAAAAAATTATGAGCATCTTAGCAGAACTTGATTTGGGGATAAATGTGGCACAGCTTCATCTCAATGCTGGGATTTGATGTTTTGACTTGCCTTCTAATTGTGAACCTCTTAGACTGTTTATGTGTGGATGGGTGTCTCAGAATAGTTGCTGTTGCCCTTAGAATATTAGTAGTACGTGTCATTTATTTCTATTGTTAGATTCCTGGTTAGTGGTAAAATAACCAAAGGTAAACATTATAGGAAACTCACTGCAGCTTAACCTGCCTATTTTGTTTGTCTCTCTCTTTTTTTCTTCAGTGAAGCTGTGGTCGACCAACCTGGACAATTCGGTAGCTAGTATTGAGGCCAAGGCAAATGTATGTTGTGTGAAATTCAGCCCATCATCTAGGTACCATCTGGCCTTTGGTTGTGCAGGTAGGTGTATGAACTGCCACTTCGTGTGAAAGGGCAGAATCACTTGTGTTTCCAGATTGCACTTGCTAATTGGGCTGTTTGTCTATTTCCAAGCTGTGATCAGGGGTCCAATTATGCAGCACTTAGTAACTCTGATCTCTCCCAGGTGACCAGAGGGCAGATTTTATATACTCCTGCAGCCCTGTCTTTTGGTCAGAGAACAGCATTTTTGTAGCGTTCTTCAGAGTGTCATTGGGTGCAGCTACTTCTCCTCCCCCTTATTCTTTTGAGGTTTCCCTTCTCCTGAAAAGGAGTTGAGTTTGGGAATCTACAACAGTAGGGTTTGTGCGGGAAGAAGCCATCAAAGCGCATAACAGGATAGTGCAGGAGCATGTGTAAAAGCCTAATATCCTATGCAGACTTATCTGGAAGTAAATCCCATTTTGTTCAGTGAGTTTGGTCTTTTCTCCAGTTGGTTTGGCAAAGAACTGGAAAGTGGAAGCTTCACACAGATCACTAATGCCACCCTTTCCCAGTAGCTGAGAACAGCAGCTTAGGATCATTGTGGAAGCAGCACTTCTTTGGTTTTGCATGCCAATCCTTATGTTTGGGAAAGGATGGAAAGAGAAGTAGTAGCATGATGAGTAGGAGATGCTATAGACATTTTTGCCAGCAGTGCAATGGTGCTTACAGCGACCTTTCCTGCACAAGAGGCAGGCTGCTGCAATTCAAGAAAAGCCTCCTGACACTTCCTGTTTGAATCAGCGAATCTGCTGGAGAATTAGACTCTCAACATGGCATTGGAACACAAGGGCTGGTGAGCTGGGAGCAAACTATCCCAATAGTGGCTCCTCCTGAGTGGTGCAAATCTTAAATTTAGCACTGACTAGGAGTCCTGATTTTGGCAGGGATTGGCTCCCATGGAACCAATTCCAGCGAGGGTTGCATTGGATGACAGTGTTAAAAGGTGCTGAATGCACCTTTTAACTTGCAGAAGTCTTCTGGTGGTTCCTCTGCAGCTGCAGTTTCACCTGCCTAACATTTGATGTTGTATGAGTTCCAGTGGAGGGCAGATAGGCCTGGCTTGGAATCATAGGCTATTGGGCCAAATTAATATGTCTGGCAAGCCTGATTTGGTCAACTGATTAGAGATTCCCTCTTCCCGTCATACGGTATGCTTTTAAGATTCCTGAAGGGTGGGCCCTTAGAATTAAAAAAACTTGCAAGACATTCTAGCCTCCTTAGTCTTCAGCACTGATGCAACAGAAAGCCAGCCCTCTTGTATTGTGACATGAGGTGGCTACATAATGCACTGAGCCACTCCTGTAATCAAGATAGATGCTCTGGAAAAGGATAAAGAGATGATTGATCCTTTCCCTCATCGTTGCTCATACCTCCCTAGGAAGATACATTAATGCCTCATTTTGAGTCCACCCCGTTTAGCCTCCATTTTGTGGAACGTCCGCAGCAAACCTAGAAGTACCGGAACGGTTGCTTCCAGGTTTGCCGCACACACAAAAGCACTAACTCGCACTTCGCACATACGTAGAAGCACAAAACTGCTCACACATGTGCGCAGAGCAGCACTTTGTCAAGTGTCCCTTTCATCGAACGTCCGGGGCTCCGGAACGGATCCCAGACTCAAAATGAGGTATTTTGTATTGAGCTCCTATTAGGACTGAGTTCTCAATTTATGTAGCAAGTAGTAATAGTAGCAAGTAGTAATAGTAGTGAGTAATAGATTTCTATATGTATGGACATCATGTATCCATACACGAAAGTAACAGGTCTTCAATCTTACAACCTTACATACTGCATTTTAAATTTTTTGAGTCGGATCATGGAATGGATGCATCAGCATAAGCTTAAATAGATTTTCATGCTAACTCCCCACCCCCACCCCACCAAAGAGAGCGAAGGTAAGAAGGAAATTAGAGAACAGTGGAAGAAGGAGGTAGGAGAAGAAAACTGGTAAGTCAGTGTTGAAGAACATGTTTAGTAGTAGTAGTAGGTAGGTAGGCAGGCAGGTATAAATAAATAAATAAATAAATAAATAAATAAATAATACCCCACCCATCTGGCTGGGTTTCCCCAGCTACTCTGGGCAGCTCCCAACAGAAATAATAATAATAATAATCATAATAATAATAATCATCATCATCATCATAATAATGTGATAAAACATCAGACATTAAAAAGCTTCCCTAAACAGGGCTGCCTTCAGATGTGCTTATGCTAACACCATTCTTTGGAGAAGTTTTAATTTTTAACATTTTTGAGGTCCCAAAGGTCTTTGAGAGTTAATGTTCTTAAAAACTAGAGATTCTTCCTTGCATCTTTGATGTAAGAAGGGACATTACAGAAAACTATGTGATATGTGTATCCATCAAAGGATTGGATTTGAAGCGCTGACTTCTGAGCAGGAGCCAGGCAGAAAACCCTTTGGCACTGTCATTTTCAATTAGAGTTGTCAACAGCTACTGTTCCTGTCTGATTGAAATGTGTTGGCCATACTGCTACTTTCAGCACAATTAACTTTTGCATCTTTTTGGTATAGAGAATTCAATTTTTCTTTCATACTGGGCTTGTTTTTCTGCTTCATTTGGTGGCGTGGCAAGAGTGAGATTTTTTTTGACAGCGGCTCTTTGAGAATCTTCAACACATAGGCAGAGGTTCACAAGGGTGTGCAGGGCCAGTTATGGAATGGTAGAGCTCAATAAGAACTTAGTTGGATACAAAGCGCAAAAAACTAGATGTCGAGGAACGAGACTAGTTTTATATGCGTAGGGATTCTTTGCTACATAGAAGCATATTCAGCAATGTGAACCGTTGCCTGTGGCTGCAGTCTTGACAAAAGATTACCACATTAGTGAGAACTAGGTCTATATCTCGGCAGACATAGTGGGAGGGAAAATGAAAAATGAGCAGGTAATGTATTCTTTTTCACAAGTGGAAATAGGAAATAATTTGGCACTTTCCCGCATATTAGCTTTGGTTTCCCAGCTTCTGGAATTAAGAGAGTGATGCTATTTTATTTATAAGCCTTTTACCTCTGTGCTTTACCAGCACTCGTTGCGTGTTTATCTTTATAAATTGTCTGTATTTCTTGGTGGCAATGATTTAGAGGGAGCATAAAAGGGAACAAGGTGTAGAGCAGTAATGCATGTGAAAGCCAAGAATATAGTCAGTGGGAGAAGCTAATGGAACTTCTGAGAGTGAATGTTTTGTTTAGCAATATTTATAAAATGTGTTAAGATGTTTTAGGGGTGAGGCAGTAATTATTGGTGTTACAGGTGGTTTTCACATGTGTAACCGGTCCGCACATGCTTTAAAAAAGTCAGTCTTCATATTCCTTACTTCTAATTCCATCTGGTATAATGTACAGTGGTACCTCGGGTTCCGGAGGTCCATTCTTAACCTGAGGCACCACTTTAGCTAATGGGGCCTCCTGCTACCTCTGTGCCGCACGATTTCTGTTCTCATCCTGAAGCAAAGTTCTTCACCTGAGGTACTATTTCTGGGTTAGCAGAGTCTGTAACTTGAAGCACCTGTGTCTGGGCATGAATTATCTGGGTACATTTGTTGTTTCCATCTATTTCAGTACAGTCTAATGGTGCACCATATGAAAAGCTAGTAAGAGTCAGAAAATGCTAGCCCTGTCAGTCTCCATACATTTAGGGCATCAAAAGTAGTCTAATCCCAAAGCCAATCTAGAAGCTGAATTTGCAGGAATTGAGACTGCTATGTCATCCAGGAAACTGAGCTGAAACCTACAGTCAATTTATTTCAGAAGACCTTACTTCAATGTCAGTTCTTAAGGTAGCATACTTGGCTTCACATTAACTTTAAATTGTACCAGGGGTCCATCAGCTGCAGGTGTCATTTCCCAGTGGTCAGGGATGATGAGATTTTACTCCATCAGCATCTGGGGTTCACAGGTTTGCCACTCCTGGGTTAGGACAGCAACTGTTTCCAACTGGGTTAGGACAGCAACTGTTTCCAACGTGCGAAAACAGGAGCTTAGTTGTAGTCGTTTTACACTGTGAGAGGCAAATGGAAATGTTTCTGATAACTTTTCAACAGGTTTGTATCTCAGAGCCCTTACACTTCATATTAAAAATGGATAAACAAATAATGGTGTAGAAAGGAAAAAAACTGCATCACATTGAATTGGAGGCTCAAACTTAAGGAAGACTGCAAAGTTTATTCAGCTGTGAAAATAAAATGGAAATTGTTTTGCCTACAGCTTTCTATTGGTATGCTGTCTGAGTTGGAGCATTCTTTAGTATAAACTGTAATCACAACTGAATATAAAATGCTGGTAATGACTCTCTATTGTTTCAAGATGAAAACTTTTCATTCTGAAAGTATCTTTATAAATCTGCTTTAGCAGTGTGGTGAGCCTGCATATTCGCCATCTTTCTGGGGAACAGACCTGTTGGATTAAATGCCATGCCATGCATGACTAGGGCTGCAGTCCAAAGAACCATGTAACTGAATCTGTGTGCCCAAGAAGGACTTGAGAAATGAAAGTTCCAGTTCCTACACGTTGCATAGCAAATCACTTTTATAAATTATGAGATTTTCCAAAGCAGATTGTGATAGAGCACTGATCTGGTTCAGTCCTGGAATATAAGCCTAGAAGATTCTCCAGCTCTTACAACCTCCAGGTATAGGGCAGTATGTAAATTCAATAAATAATAATAATAATAAATAATAATGTTAGTTTCCCAAGACAAGAGAATTTTGATTACACTTTTATTTCACTTCCCCTCCCACATTGAGAGTTTTCATGTCTGAAACTATATCCAGTACTATAGCACTATATCCAGTACTAATGGTTATGCCGTGCATCCATTGATTTATTTGGCATTAAATGTGTTGTTTAGCACAGCCTTGTTACTAAAACCTGCAAAAAGTTTGCTTACCTGTTTTTTACTCATAAGAGTATGAGTAAAAAGTAGGCTGGTAGTAGTAATTTTATTACTTATATGCCACCCATCTGACTGGGTTGCCCCAGCCACTCTCAGCGGCTTCTGGAAAAATATATAATGTAAAATATAGAAAGGTAAATGTTTTGCAAACTAGAAGTGCAGCAGACTGGAGAAGGAGAAACTGTGCTCTGTCCCTCCTTCACAAACTCACTCACTTATCTGAAGGCAATTCCACTCAGATTTCTGCATGGAATTTCTGGTTGTCAGTGGTTATCAGTCCAGTGCTTAGATAAAAGACTCATTTAACATCCCGTTCTTAAGAATTGTTCGTAGCTTCAAAAGTACACAGAGCATCATCATCATCATTTATACTCCACCCATCTGGCTGAGTTGCCCCAGCCACTCTAGGCAGCTTCCAACACATATAAAAACACAATAAAAAACCAAACATTAAAAACCACCTGATACAGGGGTGCGTCAGATGTCTTCTGAAAGTCGTGTAGTTCTTTATCTCCTTGACATCTGATCGCGGGGCATTCCTCAAGGAGGGCACCACTGCCAAAAAGGCCCCCTGGCTGGTTTCCTGTAACTTCACCTCTCACAGGGAATCACCAGGAGGCCCTTGGAGCTGGACCTCAGTGTCTGGGCTGAAGAGACACTTGTTCAGGTATACAGGACCAAGGCTGTTTAGGGATTTAAATGTCAGCATCAACACTTTCAATTGTTCTCAGAAGCATACCAGGAGCAAGTGTAGATCCTTTACCAGTCTAGCTGCTGCATTCTGGATTAGTTGTAGTTTCCACATCATCTTCAAAGGTAGCCCCACATAGAATGTATTGCAGTAGTCAAGCAGGAGATAACCAGAGTATGTACCACTCTGGTGAGACTCTGGTAAGACAGTGCACAAACTGGCAGGGTCTCAATCTGTGTACCAGATGGTGCTGGTAGACAGCTGCCCTGGACACAGAATTAACCTGTGCCTCCATGGACACCTGTGAGTCCAAAATGACTCCCAGACCCTGGTCCTTCAGAGTCACTGTTACCCCATTCAGGACCAGGAAGTCCCCCACACCCACCAGAAAACAGTAATTCTGTCTTGTTGAGATTCAACCTCAATCCATTAACCGCCATCCATTCTACAACAACCTCCAGACACTCACATAGGACATTCACTGCCTTCACATATATCATGTGTTAATTTGCAAGGTAGGTTTGTGGTGTTGCAATGGCTAAATATCTTCAATTTTTCGGGAAGTCCTATTTCCAGTTGAGCATTGTCCCAGCCCATTTCTCTGCTGTGCTGTGCATCTCTGTCAAACTGTTACACCTCATCTGTAAGCTGTGGCTGATCTGACACACTGGAATTAACCCAAACTCTGGTGACTCCCTAAGTCTAGGGCTGGCCCACCTATGAAGCAGGGTGAGGTGACTGCCTCAGGCAGCATGATCCACGGGGGCAGCAGATACAGATGTCTTATCTTCCTTTCCCCCTTGTTCCTGATGTAGATCTTCCCTTACTCCCTCTTCCCTGCTGGGAGGGGGGCAGTTTTGGGGTTCACCCCAAAATGTATTGAGCTGGCCCTGCCTAAGTCTACACATGAAGATTGTGCCCTAATTTCTGTGTGGTGGTGGTTGAATCCCATATTTGCCCATTAGATCAAGGAATGTCCTAATTCTTCACAACAGCATGATAATTCCGAATCTTGGTAAATAGAACAGGTAGTATTGCATGATACAGTTACATTTCATTTTGCATTTTGACTCCCTGGCTTTGGATGTGATTCTCTTTTTGGGCCAGACCCTAGCAGTTCTGCTTATTGGTAGCCTGGACCTCCTTACGGAAAGTGACCTTCAGCGTTTGTTCTATTCATTCCTGTATTTCTATGCGATAAGTAGAAAGTGCATTTCCACATTCATCTTTCTTTCCTACCCACCCTGCAACAAAGACCATTGTGTGTTCATTCTTTTCTTGTGGTTTTCTTATAACATTCTGAATATATTAAAGCCCCTTTTATTATAACGATTTCTTATATCTTAAACTTCTGTATTAGGCATTCACCTTTCATTCAGAGCAGTAGATAAAAGGCACTGGAGCATGAGTCCCCTTTTCTACATTTTTTCTTGATGCCCCAAGCTAAAAATTAGTGGGACAGTGTTTTATAACTGGAATACTTATGTTGCCCTGAGGGCGCAAAATTGGCTTTACATGAAGGCTGTTAAAATAAATAATGTCCGCAGGTAAAAATCTAATAAATATCAGGGTTGCTTTTTGAGCAGGTTATTTTGGAGTCTGGAAGAATTCTTGAAGTCCATGATTCCTTCAAGTGGTTGTTCAGAGTTCATTTTTCACTGGTATATTTTGGTATAGGTGTGGGGAAAAAACAAGAAACCAAAGGCCCAGTGGGCATCATAGAATCGTAGGTAAAGGTAATGGTACCCCTGACCATTAAGTCCAGTTGCAGACGACTCTGGGGTTGCGCGCTCATCTCGCTCTATAGGCTGAGGGAGCTGGTGTTTGTCCGCAGACAGCTTCTGGGACATGTGGCCAGCATGACTAAGCCACTTCTGGTGAACCAGAGCGGTGCACAGAAACACCGTTTACCTTCCCACCTATTTATCTATTTGCACTTGATGTGCTTTCGAACTGCTAGGTGGGCAGGAGCAGGGACCGAGCAACGGGAGCTCACCCTCTCGTGGGGATTCAAACCGCCAACCTTCTGATCGGCAAGCCCTAGACTCTGCGGTTTAGACCACAGCGCCACTCACGTCCCTACCTGAAATGGTAGAGCTGGCTAATTTCTCACAAAACATGAGAATGGTATCTATATGGCACGGCCTACATCTCAGGTTCCAAAAATGCTATAAATTTACCGGGGGGGGGGGGTGTGTGGTGGAAGTTGGGAATCTAGGGATTATGGTTCTTTCTCAAGGCACCAGAAATAGTGAATGATAAAATCTAATGAAAAGGAAGTTTTAAGTTCTGTTTTGCAGGTGTGACCTGTATTATAAGTGTTATATGTGAGAAAGCCAGCTTCCCATGCTGTTCTGCCTGCTGTGACTCCCTTCGATCATTCCAATCTGTTCGATTGGGAATGACACAAAAATATATCTGGTAGATGTGGAGCATTCATAAGAAGGGTTTTCATTTAAAGTAAATCCTGTAATATGCTGTGTGTTGAGTGAAATAACTTAGAGCGAATCCTGCTCTTTTAATCTGGCTGGGGAAAGAAGGGCCTGTCATGGAAACCAATGAACATAATAAATTTGTAGAGTTGGAAGGTACCCTGAGGGTCATCTAGTCCAACCCCCTGCAGTGCAGGAATCTTTTGCCCAATATTGGTCTTGAACTCATGAGATTAAGAGTCTTACGCTCTACCCAACTGAGTGGAAGTCTAGATTAAGTCACCATCTTGGTTGACTTGAGGAGTAGGAATAAGGTATGGAAACATAATGTTTGCGTAGGCTCTGGAACGGATGGTGAATTTTATTTTTTGGATATTCATTTTGGGGATACATTTTTGGTTTTGCTAACTCCCAGTTTTATTGTGCCTTTTCCTAAACGTTACACCTTATAGGTTATAGGTTACTTTTAATAACACTTCCATATAAAGTGGAAGCAAACTCATTGGTGTGTGAGTAATGTTTAAAATTCACTTCATTCCGTTTCCCCCCTTGCACTCTCCTAAATGCAGAATCACTGTCAGTGCCAGCTATTGCAGCTTCCATTAGAGAGAATAATGTGATACCCCTTCAGGAGTTCCCCTGGCTGCAGTCATGTTGGAGGAGCTTCCAGCCATTGACTCAAATAAATTGCTTGATGGAATGACACTTTTAGATACAGATGATATGTCTGGTGCTGTCAGTTCTATTCTGCATAAGTTTCCACATATATCCAAGATAATTTCTCGCTTTCTCCTTCCTTTGTTTTCCATTGCAGGGACCATGGCCTTGATGCTGTTTATGGCTAGCATTTTTTCCAGGAATATTTTTATTATTACAGGATACTGTATATGTAACATATAAATGTGTTCACTCAGTTTCCTTGGTTTTTCAACACTTACAAAAGTATTCCAGATTAATTCTGTATTCTAATGCCTGCTCAGTTTTTCAGGTACTGAAATGGCAACAGACACATGCAAAAGAGACATTTCACCAGACTAGTTTAACTTTGAAGTTTGCAGAAGGGGATTTGTGGCATGCTCTCCTCATGAAGGCTTGCCTGCTGCCTTCATTACATTTATTTAGGTGCCAGCTAAAAATGTTCCTCTATAACCAGAACTTCTGCTGATTAAACAATCTAGGGCCTTTTAAACTCTCTCGCTCTGTGTGCGTGCATAACTATGTTATGTATTTCTACTTTATTATACTCTGAACCACCCTGTGAACCGCGGATGAAGGGTGATATATAAACTTAAATAATAATAAAAATAAATCCTTAGGGAACAGCCCAGTGAGAGATAAACTTGTTAGAGAATTTTGATACCTTGTGTTTGATGCCTTTAGTTTTACCTTGATAAATGTTCCTTAAGATTTACAGCAGCTCATGGCAAGAGTTTTGTGCAGACTGATCTGCACAAAAAACAGGCAAAAAGTGAATAATACCTGTTTTACCCTGTTTGGTATAAAAACTGGAGTTACAGCATAGATGTTAGTGTGAGATGAATGTCTGTGATCAGTAGAAGCTACATATATAGCAACAGACCGCCTCCCTATTTTTCTATGGTGATCCCATTTTAGCACACCCATGCCAGATTCATGGTGCCCTAGAATAATAGAATTGCAGAGTTGGAAGGACCCTGACGGTTATCTAGTCTAACCCCATGCAATGCAGGAATTCTGACCACAGCTATCCCTGAGTGGGCTCGAACCACCAATTTTCTGGTCCATTGTGCCACACTAATGACTGCACTGGCTAAAGGAAAATTTATTACTGGTATTATATGTGGATCTGTCCATCTTTTTCCAAATATATCCCATGATCCTAAGAACCTATGTACTGATAAAAGTATATGTCAGTTGCACAGATGAGAGAGCTGACTTCAGTGTATGTGTCTTCAGACTCCATTTCTTTAGAATAATGAATAGCAGATTCACATACATACTTTTAAAACTACCTTTCATCCACTCTTCCACTCATTCTCAACTGGTTCTTTCACCCAAACTGATTAAGTTCTTGAATGAGGTATGCAGTAGAAGTTTATTTAATGGAGCCTTTACAGGCTGCTCCATGACAAGCTTTAGAAAAGTCAATAAAAATGTCCCTGGCATGTGAAGGCTGTTCCCCATATCCTGATGAATGTCATCTGTAACCTCAAGCCATAGAGAGACTGTTCAATGCAAAGGGTTTTTTAAATAGAAAAAAAGGCTAGCACTTGTTTTTTCAGTTGCTGTTCCCCTTGTTTAATGCTGCACAGGGAGGTAACAAATCCACAGAGAAATGCTACTGTTGAATGGCCACTTAAAAATAATGCAGTAAACTGCTGATAAAAAATAATGCTGAAATAGCTGTGAAGAGTTTGGTTGTGGGATCAAGCCTTTGCTCCACAAAAGAGCATAAGTGAAAAAGATCCTTCAGAATGCAAGAATGTGATCTTGTCAGGAGAGAACCAGGAACCAGACTTTTTTTTGTTCGTTCCAGGAGAATCTTTGGATTTTTATTCTGACTTTTGTCATGGATGTTCCCTAGGCTCCTAACTTTGGATCAATGTACATGAAAATGAAGGGCCCTTTCACACAACCTGTTTATTCATCATTCAGCCTGATTTGCGTCCACAGAGGTTAGATTTATCTGGTCTCCATTGCACATTCGTTCTGATTCGTTTGTGAGGCCATAAGTGTTTGTCCTGCATTCATCCTGGTTTGCTTTAACACATCTTCCCAATAGTCATTTGTTCATCCCACACTTTTAAATTCATTTCCTCATCACATTCCAAACCACAGAAATTCTCATCCTTTTTAAAAAGTGAAATTGTTTCACCAGAATAACAGCGTCCTTTATTCCGCTTTAACTGGGCAAATCTTAAGTTCCAGTATGTGCTTTAATCCCTCCTGCAAAATGGTGACAGTCAAGGCACCCAAAATCTGTATTCATGACATGCAAGCTCTCCATCCCAATCCATATGATGATATATGGGCGCATGTATCATAAAGATAGGAATGGCTCTTTTCTCTACCACATGGACTTGCCTTCCAATGCACTTACGCTAATGAACTCCAGTCCCATTTTTAGATTCCCCTGAATATTGCAGGAAGACACAGTTTTCAAAATTATTTTAGGAGCTTCTCATGGGAATCCTATCCTGTAAATACAAAGAAAGTGAGTAAAAATAAAAGTGAAATTCAGTAGGGAAATTTCAGTTGCAAAAATAAGTACACGGTCTTGATAATATGGAAGATCTCTTACTGACGTCGTCTTTGTCAAACTGCTGCTAATATCAGAAGAGTTACACTTCCCTTAAAATAAAAGCAACTTTGATCTGTTTTATGGATACATGGTAAGGCTGGTTAATTGGTTCTAATGTATGTGCTATAGGTAATATTCAGCCATCATTGCAGACAGATTACTAGTAGTCATATCACGTTGTGGAACTGACATAGTTATTTAATTGTTGTAAAATGTCTGTTACCTTTTCATTCAGTGCCTTCATGAGCTGGATTACCAATATTTTAGTACTGCAATGTTTGTTTTAAGATACACAATACTTTTCCAGTCTTCTGATTGCTAGTTCACCAGTGGAACAACTCTTTTGAGAAGCTAGTTCCAGGTGGAGCCCTGCTTTTTCCCCAGAGCTGGGGCTTTAACACAATAAAGGTATGATCACAACACAATAAAGGTGTGTGTTGAGGTGCTTGGTAGTCCATTTTACTTTTCAATATATAGCTTGTCTCTCTATTCATTGTGCAGGGAAGAGGGTGAATGGCTGAACCACTAAAGATATTCAGCTTTGGATTATAGGGACCTAAGGCAGTGCCTCTTGTTCTCTGTCTTTAGCACTAGCTATAAGGAGGGCCCCACCCTGATTCAAGCCCCACAAAAACCTTCTCTTTCACTGATTCCATAGAGCTGTGGTTACCAGAAGTACATAAATCTTTGGTTGAAATTAGGATGTTACAAATCTTAGCAGAACTTTGGTTTTGGGTATCTCAAAACTTTTCTCTGTTGGTTCCCCATTGTATCGTACTTCTCAAAGTATTTGGTTCCTATAATCCTTGGGTTTTGGGGTATCAAGAGGTCATTGCAAGCCAGGGTTGAATGTTCTTTGAGTCAAGGTTCCTTGCTGGCCTGGCAGGAAGACTAATAGGATAGACTCAAGGGGTATTGGCAAAGCTATCATTGTTCTTCTGGTCTGTTCTTGGTGCTCATTATTAGAGGAATTGTCTGGCTGCTTTAGAGTTCTTTAAATATAGAGCCCAAGATGTATAGGATTGCCAGGAGCATGCCTAGTTGTGAGCAATTTCAGTAAATCATAAATCAATTTGAGAGGCTTCTGCCTGGGTACTTGGGATATTTATTCCTCTCACTTAGCCTGGTTTAATCTTGGCTTCCTTAGCTGGTAGCACTTTTATCTTGTTCTGTGAAAGGTCCATATGGTCTGAAAAAGAGAAGGGGGAGAGAGAATCTCTTTAATTAGGAAACATGGCCACCTGTTCAGGCATTAATGAATGTGATGAGCATTAGACATGAGGTAGCTACTTAAACAATGCAAGTTTGAATTAATAAAAATAATAATGAAACCTCTATTGGCACAGACAATAGTTTCTGTAATAATCAGTTATTAAGTGGCTAATTTTAGAGCGCAGGGACCATACAGTTTCCTGGACTCATACTGACCAAAACAGAAGTTGATTGATTGCATAGGCTATGCAGGCAGGCCTGCTATGATGGGGCCATATGCTATCAGGCTTGGAGTTGTTTACTGCAGAATTTGGAAGGAGAATTCAAAGCTGAAAGCAGATGCTTCTGCCCCGCTGCACCTTTTCCCTGTCTGTAGCAATCCAGTTTCTTATCTATTCCCTCCTCTCATCATTCTTCTGTTGATGCTTGAAGTCTGCAGCATTCCAAATGTGCCTACTGAATAGATGGAAGCGCTCCAGCCTGAAAGAAGGCTGCAGTTTTCAATAGAATTCAATCAACTGTTATCTTGCAGTACAATCTACTAATACAACCTTCTTCCAGAGAGGTAGTCTGGTTTAGTCTATTGCAGCAAGAATATAGTTTGTAATACTTCAGTTCTAGCAGATTTGCCAAAGTGTAAGCTTAAATGAGCTACAGTCCACTTTGTCAGACATGTGAAGTGTTATCCTCAGTTGACAGATATACATACACAAGAAATTGAAAGCAGCGAGACCCCAAATCCAGGCAATACTAGAGGTATAGGTTTCCTGTGCAAAACTCAGATTTTTTCTGAAAACAGTCCTTTCACTACAATAGTAATTATGCTGTCAGCAATTTTGCAGCGTTACTATACTAATTTAACACCTGTAATAGGAGAGAAATCCATGGTCTCAATTAAACAAATACTTTCTGAGACCATCAAATCTGTTTTAAATATATGCAAACACCGTATTTTCTGCTGCTAGCCTGCAATAGCTGTTGATTGGAATAGTAAGCTTTCCTAACTTTTCAATTGAGGAGACCCCTCTCCCCCATTAGTGTTCCTTTGTTTTGTACTCTGACCTAAATAGGTTTCGGTTCCTCTTCACTGGCCACTTAGCTATGCAGCTCCCAATACCAACTACCATAAGCCACATAATTAACAATGGTATAGCGTTGTATTGAAGTTTATGCTAGTCATAGTTGGTTTTCAAACCTTGGTTTAAAAATATATTGATGCCCTAGTTTCAAAAATAAGCACAGTTGGCACGTGGAAGCATAATAGTACAACTCTGAAGCAGAAAGGCAAGAGCTATTCAAGGAGATGGGGATTGCAGTGTACTCCCAGTCCTTCCTGGTCTCATAACGTTGGGTGCTCTGCATCCCATGAAACAGCTAACTGGTCCCTGCTAGTTTCTGGTGGAATTTTCTGCATATGGTAGTTCCCTTCAGATAAGTGAACTCGGCAGTAAAGTTCAAAAGGAGGAAAACAGAGAACACATCTTCATTGAGGACTTTTGCATTGCGGATTCACTTGTGCAGCTAGCTTGTGAACTAGAACAAATGTGGGATTAAAGGTAAAGGTGCCCCTGACAGTTAAGTCCAGTCATGACTGACTCTGGGGTTGCGGCGCTCAATTTGCTTTAGTGGCCGAGGGAGTTGACGTTTGTCCGCAGACAGTTTTTCCGGGTCATGTGGCCAGCATGACTAAGCCGCTTCTGGCAAACCAGAGCAGCACACGGAAACGCCGTTTACCTTCCTGCCAGAGCAGTACCTATTTATCTACTTGCACTTTTTGGCATGCTTTCAAACTGCTATCTTGGCAGGAGCTGGAACCGAGCAACAGGAGCTCACCCTGTCACGGGGATTCAAACCGCCAACCTTCTGATCAGCAAGCCCAAGAGGCTCAGTGGTTTAGACCACAGCGCCACCCGCGTCCCTAATATGTGATTAGCAGCCCCCAAAGCTCCCTGCTTGCCAGATCAATGAATAGCTGAGATCCACATCCTTGACTAGCCGGCCTTTGATTAGAACAATAGTCAGATTCTTGATCTAGGGCATTATGTTCCATACTTCTTGTATTAAGGTGCTTGGTAAACAAATAATTGAGCAGTATTAGTAGCACTTTGCATACACTGATTTCTTTTTTCCTTCTTTGTCACACCTCTCCCCAGATCACTGTGTTCACTACTATGACCTTCGGAACACTAAGCAACCAATCATGGTCTTCAAAGGGCACCGCAAGGCTGTTTCATATGCAAAGTTTGTTAGTGGAGAGGAAATAGTCTCTGCGTAAGTATTTTCCTTGGTGTTTGTGAAAAACATCTGTGCTTACTGATTCTACTTGGTGTATTTTCAAAGACATTAAAATATATGGCTTGTGGGTGGGGGTATATGCACATACCATGTGTTGGTATGAAGTGTCATCCTGCTAAACAGATTGCTGTGCTTTTGATAGAACAAAAATAAAGGACTATTTCACACCTCCCTTGGTTCCATAGACTATGGCTTCAAAGGAGTCCAAGAAAAAAATAGCTAAAGCGGACATTTGCTTTATTTGTAAAATAAATCAAAAAATTGTCCAGTAGCAATTTAGAGGGTGGGATGGGGTGGGGTTTCTCTCAGAAGGGTAGTAGGAGATGGGTGATTGACTCAGTGGGTATGGTAAATCTGTTGACTGCAATTAGTCCTACAGGAAAAAACAAGGGATAGTATGCAGATGACCAAAAATAGTTTTAGCATATGTAATGAGACAAGAATCAAATATCTCTATTCAGACCAGGTCTCTCCATAGTTTTCACCCTCCCACTGTATATAAGGGTCTGGTGACTTCTGTTTCAGTGTATCTGAAGAAGTGTGCATGCACACGAAAGCTTGTACCCTGAACAAACTTGGTTGGTCTCTAAGGTGCTAAAGGACATTTTTTTATTATTATTATTTCGACTGCGTCAGACCAACACGTCGACCTACCTGAATTTATTTGTAAAGTTTTTATTTAGCAGTCCCTTTAGAAGGAGGAGCAGAGAGCATGCTGAAACAAATGCTAAGTTCTGAAAAAGCTTGATCAGATGTGAAGGTGATAATAGAAAGGCAGTTCAGTAATACTTGTTCGTCTTCATAGTTCCATCCTTATTTCAGACATCATGATCTATTGATTTATCATGATGTTTAGCTGGTGGTATATTGCCATGTTGAAAATCAGATATCAACCAGCTCTATTTAATACCTAATGTTCTGCTCCAAGGCAAGATTCTTCTTACTGGCAGATGTTGCAAGAGCTGCAGGAGTGTCCCCTGGTGGTAACATACAGTTGCCATTTTGCTGCTTATGGAATGTCATTTCATCTAATCCGAGAGGGGGAACCAGTAATGGAGAGAGAACTTGCTTGATATCTGGAATAAATTTAGGGTTAAGAGTCCTCCAAAATCTTATTCTTTATTTCAGACTAGGAGTGATCTTTACCCTTGACTAGCAAATCTATTATTAGAACAAAATTGGGCATTTAATCTGGGGCATTTTAAATCTGGAGATTTTAAAAATGCAATGCACCCATGGCAGAGTCCTATTCCTCCAGCTGGGTAACCTTTTTGGAACAAAAATGTCTTCATTTCTCTCCAGAAAGTGCAGGTAGTGGGCGCCTGTCCTATCTTAACAGGAGTGCTTTTCAATGATGGTGTTAGCAATGTGCCCTCACCCTGCTGAAAGGAGGCTGACAGACTTCTAAGGATGGAGGGGGGATACTTAATTAGGATGTGCTTTATGCCTGATATTCATTTTATTCTCCGTGAGGGAAAATTTACTGAATTAAATAAAGATGTTGCTTATATTAGTTGTGATCCTGGATTATGGGGTTAATTGGTGCAATCTCCTGCTTCTGACATACGTTCTAGGGCTTCCCCGGCCACCTTAGCGATCCTCTACTGCCAGAGACTCAGAGCAAGAGCAAATCCCATAGTCTTGGGTCATGTACAGAGTTATAGTTGAACTGAACTCCTGTAACAGGAGGTCTGGAATACCATGCTAAGAGAACTAGTGAAGAGGGGACAATATCCTTTGGCACAGCAGGTCCTCATCCCTAATCCTGAATCATAAAGTCCCATGAGGAGAACACAACATTTAGGAGCTGGAGCTACTCCAGAGGCAGATATAGGTACCAGAACCATGGGAGACAGTTTAAATTGGCCAGTAACCAGTTTACCTTTACTCAAAGCATTAGCTACTCTAGGACTTCTTAATCACATACATACATACATACATACATACATACCACAGTGTGGTATGCTGGCCTGAAAGCCACGGACAGAAAGTCTCTAAAGAGAGTGGTGAATACAGCACATGATATCATAGACTGTCCCTTGAGTCTGCTAGATGACATCGCAAGGGATCGTTGCTTTAGGAGAGTGAGAAAAATTTTCGGGGATGACCCACACCCCGGCCATCACCTCTTTCAAGAAGGACACTGACAAACTGGAACGTGTCCAGAGGAGGGCAACCAAAATGGTCAAAGGCCTGGAAACGATGCCTTATGAGGAACGGCTAAGGGAGCTGGGCATGTTTAGCCTGGAGAAGAGGAGGTTAAGGGGTGATATGATAGCCATGTTCAAATATATAAAAGGATGTCATATAGAGGAGAGAAAAAGGTTGTTTTCTGCTGCTCCAGAGAAACGGACACGGAGCAATGGATCCAAACGACAAGAAAGAAGATTCCACCTAAACATTAGGAAGAACTTCCTGACAGTAAGAGCTGTTCGACAGTGGAATTTGCTGCCAAGGAGTGTGCTGGAGTCTCCTACTTTGGAGGTCTTTAAGCAGAGGCTTGACAACCATATGTCAGGAGTGCTCTGATGGTGTTTCCTGCTTGGCAGGGGGTTGGACTCGATCGCCCTTGTGGTCTCTTCCAACTCTATGATTCTATGATTCTATGATTCTTTAATCTTCTACCCTCGGGCAGGAGCTATAGAAGTATAATCAGCCGTACCAACAGGCTAAAAAATAGCTTCTATCTGTGGGTTGTTAGGCTGTTTAATGGAAAATAACATAGCAAAATTGACTTGCGAGGTGGTGTGTTGTTCGATAAGAGATTGAGTGTTCGATAAGAGATTGAGTGTAATTTCATTGTACACAGGTTGTACAATGACAATAAAGGTATTATTATTATTACATACATGCATACACATCAATACATCAATTTGGGGTCAAGTGGGAGTTACGGTTCAAACTTCCTTGATGAACAGGAATCATAAAGCCACTCCTACTTTTCCAGCCATATTAGAAGTGTCCCTGGGGATTACATTATGGTACTGTTCTCACAAGCGAACAGTAAATGAAAATATTGCTTCATTTCAAAAATATAAAAAGATTTATCTTCCTTAGCCAACTTGAACTCTCCTGCCATTCAAATGACACAAGAGATCTATTTTTTCCAACTGAGATTAACTGAAGTACATTTTCTCATACTTTAAATAATTTCTGTTCTGAAGTTACAGAGGTTTGGCAACTAAAAGAGAAGCATTGCTTTTCAAACTTCTATTAAACTGAATGGTTAAACCATAGGCAGTGTCAAAACCACAAAGCATTTTGCCTGTGTAATCAGATGGCAACATCATGCGTGGGACCTTGAAAGGACAAAAGAGGCCTGTCCTACTTGAGAGACAGACATTTGAAAATGCTTGTTACATAGCCCTAGGTTATATTGACAGAGCTGTCCAATTCAGATGAAGCAATAGCTGGGCAAGGGTGTGCTGCGCAGAGATGTTGGGATCTCTTCTCTTCCACTTCCCTCCCAGCACAGTGTGCTGTATTGTAACATTGCAGTCAGTGGAAGAGCTTTATCAGTGGTTAACTGCAGTTTAAAAAAAATTGTAAGAAAATATTTGCTTTTTCTAACTAAGCTGTTTTATGAATCACATCGATTAAATCTGCCCCATGACCTCCAGGCCATTTGGAGCCACCTGACATTTACCAGTTCATCAGTTCTGGTGCTGCTTTATTGCATCCTGTGCATTGTGAATAGTGTGTGTGGGGGGGTACGCTTTGGGGGGGAGTCTATGCATCTCCAAGGCAAGTGTTTTTTTTTCATTTTGTACTCTTCCCCTCCATGTCTGTTAGCTTAATTTTCACAATTAAAGTAATTAAAAGATTTCCCTTCCCCTCAAAGGAAATCACAACATCAGGAAAGCAAAAAGTGTGCCTGCCTCTTCTGTGGCAGTCTGCAGACACAATTTGTTCAGGTCCCCAGACTTCCAATTTCACATTTCAAGGTCTCCTGCCATGCTTGCATTTCTCCGATAGGTTTGTGACATTATGGGGAGTGTTGAACTATTCCAGTGTTCACTAGAGTCTCTACCCATTGTACACTTTTTGGTTCTATAGTGTAATTCCAATCTCCCGCCTACACAAACCTGCAGTGGTGCAGTTCCAGAGCCTCTCTACTTTCACAACTGAGCCTAATTGAAGGTGCTGGTGTTTAAATGAAGCTTTAAATGAAGGAAAACCAATAATCATAATTTATTATTTATATGTGATTGGGTTGTTGAAAGGGGTGACTGGCAGATATTATTGGACTCCCAAGTCCCATCAGCCTCAGCCATCATGGCCAGTGGAGAGGAATGATGGGAGTTACATTCCAACAACATTTGAAAGGCACCACATTGCTACCCTTGGTCTAAATGGCTTTCTAATCCAAATATCTGAAAGTGTTGTTTCCTTCTGTATCATCCTGCCTGGGTATTAAGATCTTCAAAGCAGGCCCTTCTCCGTAGAAGAAAATACATTATGTACAGAAGAGAAGGCCTTCTCTGTGATGGCTCCCTGACTTTGGAATACCCTCACTGGTGCTGACAGTTTAGACTTTCTGGCACTGGATTAAAACCTTTTTCTTGATCCAGGAATATAAAATTATAGTATTTTTAGCTAGTTAAATAGTTTTATTCCTCTAAATTGTACTATATTGCTATGTTTCATATTGTATTATTTCTAGATTTTTTAGTTTCTATGCTCTGAAATCCATATTTTGATGAAGCTATAGCTTACACATTTTAAGTACGTACCACCTACTAGGTGGTCCCATTGAGTGCAGTGAAACCTGCAGACTTGTCTGCCTCTTCCCTTATCTTTCCAGAAGCAAGAGCATATGTCCATAGTTGATTGAAATAGCAAACATTTTCATAATTTGTCACAATAATACACAGTATGTTGTGAGATGTTTTATTGATAATTACTGACCACAAAGGTTTGGTATATTCCTCATTTTGAGTTTTTACAGAAAAAAAGTAAAAACCGTGGTGTGGTTGCAGTTTTAAAGGAGTGTACACATAGACTTCACATGCTTGCATTGAACTCAGAGTTCATTTTAAGACACGTGACATTTAATATAACTGAAGTTTAAAATAAACCAAAATACAACTTACATTTTTAAAATCCGATTTAGGCTGGTTAGCAGATAGAGCACATTGTGTACCCTGGTGGATATATGCTAGGCCAGCTCTGTGGAATGCGTCTTCCTTGTTCAACTCTATTGAGAGATCATGTTGGGAATACACGGATACCCACGTGTGCAGTGGTTTTGCCTGCCCTGACAAATGTCCATGTCTTCTTAGGAGGGCCTTCCTAGCACTTTGACATACAGTGCAAACTAATGACTTATGGGTGATTCATACGTCTTTTTTCAGGTCAACAGACAGTCAGCTAAAGCTGTGGAATGTAGGAAAGCCACACTGTCTGCGTTCCTTTAAGGGTCACATCAATGAGAAAAATTTTGTGGGTTTGGCATCCAACGGAGACTATATTGCCTGCGGTAAGTAAAACAACTGTTCAGCAAAGGGGACCAATATGTACTGCCTGCAAAGCTGTAGGAGGGTCCAGCACATGCTTGTGTGGCACAATGAAATGAAAGCACCTGATTTGTCACAGCACATTGTGACTTGCACCCCAATTATAAAAACTGAAAACTTTTAAAGCACTGGGGCATATGGTGAGTGATTATCTCTTCCCTCTTCTGAGATTCTTTAAAATACTTTAAAGCTGTTGGCATAGCTGCCCCTTGCCACTCTTTCCTTTAGCTGAATAATAAGCCAAATACTTCAGTCTTGCCTCACAGGATGTCCCTTCCAGACCTTTTATCACTTTTGTAGCTTACTTCTGAATCCTTTTCAGTTTGTTACCATTCTTCTTGAACTCTGGTGCCTGGAGCAGAGCACAAAAGACTTTATATGAAGTCCCGCCACTGCATGGTGGAGTGATAATAGGACATCTTGAAAATAGTGCTTATGTTTCTACAGTACAGTTAAAAACTCTTACTAGCCTTCAGAACCACTGCCTTGCACCGTTTTCTACACTACCTGAATTTTATGCGTCTGGCAAGTGTTGGCTACGACGAGTTGTAAGTAATGTTATGCAATGCAATGCAATGCAGTGATCTTCTACCTTGGAGTTCTCTGCTTTAGCTGTAACAGTTAGCCCCCAACCCACACTTACATACCCCATCAAAAGCTATCTGAAATGAATATTTAGGAATCCTTGCACATTGCCAATCTGCCTCCTCTTTCTTTATTTTTGCTTTTGATTGCAGGAAGTGAAAATAATTCCCTCTACTTGTACTACAAGGGTCTCTCAAAGACACTGCTAACCTTCAAATTTGACACTGTCAAAAGCGTCCTGGACAAGGACCGTAAGGAAGATGATACAAATGAATTTGTCAGTGCTGTGTGTTGGAGGGCACTGCCAGACGGGGTAAACATTTTTGCTCATTTTCCCTTCTTGTTGTATCTTAGTGTGGGTTTAGCAGGTTATTTATCTGGGCCCAGTGGGTAAAAAGGTAAAGATGTGTCAAAGATGGTGAAAGATTCCCTTTTGGGTAAGGAAGCAACAAAAATGTGGGTTACTGCAACAACATGAGCTGTGTCCCTGTCCTGTGGTAGCCTCATCTGGAGGGTACTGCATTCACCAGGGCTGCCTTAAGACGCTAAACTACTGGTGCTGCAAAATTTACTACATTTTTGTGGAGGCTGTATTAGTCATCCACAATGTGTATCCTGTGGAAGTTGGTTGTACAAGCAAATATTAAGCTGCCTTACACTGTGTAAGATGTTGGCGATGTTTGCTTTGATTGCCCCTGAGGTCTTTTCCAGACCTCCAGTCTGGTATTCTCTTAATTAAACGACCCGGGTGCAATCCTTGGGACTTTCATCATGCAAAACACATCCTCTTCTGTGGAGCATGTTGATAATTAGAGCTTGGTGAGAGTGCAAGCGTTGCCTTATGCTTAGTTTTGAGAATATTGTTTTGGTCAATGGTGTTCATTGCTTCGTTTTGCTTTTCATTGTTTCTTCCCATTTCCCTGGCTCACTGTTAGTGGGTTAGCTTGTTCAGAATGAAGTATACACTTCCAGATTTAACAATAAATACATTACTTCTGGTAAAAGAGCCACCATAGCTGCTAGAGGGCCATGAAAATTTTGTCCCTGGTTTTTTCGACTAAGGGACACGGGTGGCGCTGTGGTCTAAACCACAGAGCCTAGGGCTTGCCAATCCGAAGGTCAGCGGTTCGAATCCCCGCAACTGGGTGAGCTTCCATTGTTCGGTCCCAGCTCCTGCCCACCTAGCAGTTCGAAAGCACATCAAGTGCAAGTAGATAAATAGATACCGCTCCGGTGGGAAGGTAAATGGTGTTTCCATGCGCTGCTCTGGTTCACCACAAGCAGCTTAGTTATGCTGGCCACATGACCCAGAAGCTGTCTGTGGACAAACACCGGCTCCCTTGGCCTATAGAGCCAGATGAGTGTGGAACCCCAGAGTCATCCGCGACTGGAATTAATGGTCAGGGGTACCTTTACCTTTACCCATGTACTATCTAAAACCAAAGTGGTACATTGGTTGCCAGATGTGAAATATATTGGCATTTTTCTTTTTCTTTTTCTTTTTAAAAATTTATTTGGTTTTCTGCTTTTATAAAAACAAAACACACACAAAGAAAAGACACAAAACAAAAACATGTATAAAATCAGCAAATCCCCATTTCATAACCTTGTTTCCTGACTTCCCCCCACCCCCCCTCGTGCATCCCAATTCCCAAGATTATATCAGCAAGTTGGTGTTTCTCCTCTTAACCATCTTATTCATCTTATTACCTCTTTTATAATAAAAATTGATTTTCCTAAGTTGGACTTGAGTTCTCTTCCATCGATTTTCATTTTGTCTTAATTAAGAGTCATATTAACCAAACCTAAAAGTCTTAAGAGTTTTTAAGAATCTCCTCTTCCCTCCCTCCCATCCCCGGTTTTTGTCCCTTCCCAATAGAGATCCAAATTCGAGATTCTCAGCCTGGGTTCCTCACGTCCAAGGCTTTCAAGTCTATTTCAGTCCCTCTCCGCCTGTCTTGTTGGTAGTCCTTTATGTCAATCGTCGAGTCTGGAAAAAGTTCTTTCACCATCAAAGTGTATTCTCTTCCCACAAGGAGATTTGAAAGTAATTGCTGAAAAATTTCCACAAAGCCTGAGTCCAAACGGAGGCCCCAGTCATATTTCTTTATTTTAAGTTCCTGTATTCCATATTGTCCCGGGACCTCCTCCTTCTTCTTCTGTGTCTTTCGCAGACTTGTGGTAGATAAGTCCCCAGCGTCTCCTTGCTTGTGTTCCACAGATGTCAGCTTTTGGTTGTTACTTCCCAAGATTACTTCTTCTTTTTCTTGTTGTTTAGTCTCTTCCACCTCTGTAGATATTGTTTCCCATTCAGCTGTGGATTCTTTCTCATTCAGATCCTCAATACAGAGAGCAGAGTTGCCTGTTCCCAAGGTCATAGTCACAAGTTGTTTATTCATGGCCAAACTCTGCTCTTGTAAGGTTCCCACCAATTGAAACATCCTTTCGATTTCCACTAGTAACTTTCCTTCCACAGCCATTGTATCCATTGTAGTTTCACAGAATTCCCCCTAGAGGGAATCTGGTTACTTATTAGTCTTTTGAAATATATTGGCATTTTTCTTAGCTCTCCCACCCCAGTATTAGACACTTTCTCAGATACAGTGTTGGAAGCTAGTCATCGCACTTACTTAGAGGAAAGCAAAAAAGCTATTGCTTGTGGACACATACACAGTTTGATTATGTAGATTAGGCATGGTCTCGATCTACCAGTATTGTTATAATGAAGCCATTTCTTTTCATGCCTGTTTGTGTGTGTTCATTTCGGTATATAAGTAGGTTGACTTGGGAAGGACTTGCTAAGTAGAAATGCCGTGTAGAAAAGCCAGAGGCTTCTGGATGTTGGGGAAAAATGGAATGCAAATCAGCCATGGAAAAAACCTAGAATCTTTTTCAGAGAGAAGCCAGGAAATAGTAGCAATATAAGAGGATTGTGAAGAGCTCGTAAATCTAGCTTTCTTCTGATGGGGCCAGAATTATCAGTTTGCCTTCATCAAGAACTATTAATTGTGTAGTCTTTGTGCAGCATTGTGAGAATATCCAAGTAAATCAGGAAACTGGATCTGAAGTGCCATTCCCCATTTGTGTGATTGTGTGCGGTTAGCGTATCCTGGAGCTGCCAAACCTAGCACCTGTTGCTCGAAATAGATTGAGAATTCAATTTCCTATGTTGCTTTCATTGTTGTTGGAAAGTTGGCATTGGGGATGATTGATATGAACTGACCTGATCGCATTTCACAGACCAGTGTGCAGATATGAACTTAGTTATCCATCAGCTTTCACACTTCCCAAATGTTCAGTGCAGTTGTCGTCTCAGTCAAAACACTGGAAATGCATATTTTGAGATGAAGCTATGTTTAGGTGTGTAGATAAATATATGTAAATTTTGTGAATTTTAGGTGAGGGGGATTTCAGATTAATGTGAAAAGGTGCATGGAACCAACAAAGGTGGACACTAATTCACCTATCCCTAATTGACCTACTGTGCTGGCAAAGGATATTCTGAAATGCATTGTTTGGATAGTTCCAAGATCACTTACTGTAAATTTGGGGAAAATAGGTTTAGTCACCTCCCAAGTGTTGACTTCTAAGTCACACTCTGAATCTGCATCTTACCCAGGATAATCACTTTAGAAAGAATTCAGCCACAGGGAAATGGTAGAATTATCCCTCTCATTGATGAAACTGGCCTCAAAATGCCAGAGAAGGCAAGAGGCTTTTAACTATTCTGACCTCTTCATCCTTTCAATTGGGGGTGACTTGAATGTCTTCAAGGCATGTAGCGCTAGACCATACAGTAGATAGTTAACTCCTTATTTTATTAAATATGTGAAATGTCATCTCACCTTTAAAATGTTATTAATTAGAAAAATGCTTAAAATTTCTGTACAATTTGTGTAAAATGTTTGAGACAATCAGAATTATGTCATCAATGTTTGTGGCCATTAGTATTGTGTTGGCTACATTTATATTGTATTATCCAGCTAAAGTTAACTGCTCTTAAGCTGCTTTGATTTTAGTGGGGAGCATGTGGTACCTGGTCACTGCATTTTATTTCTTCTGTGCAGTCTGCTTTCAGTGAAAAGTTTTCTGTTTGGCAGTAGTGCCAGTATGCACTTGGACTGCCTTTCCTGCTCAGTTTTGTCCCTAAACAGCAGAAGAGACTTGCTTAGCCTGTTATGAGTTAGACAAGAAGCTCAGTCGTTAATGTAACATTTACAAGCAAGTGCATGCTACTGAAAAAGAGTGATGTTTTGTGCCAAGTAATTTTAATGTCACAGTTTCTCAAAAGAATTGCAAATTGTGCCAGTGTGTATTTGCATATAATACTTATTAAGAGTACAGTTCCTATCACCTTCTAGATCCCCACAGTGGATGCCGTTTCTTATGTGAATAATTGGAAAAGGTGCCCAGCTGACTGTAGCAACTCTTTACTCATTATTACCACCTCAGGAGTCCCATTCTTGAGATCAACATGAGCCTGTCATGGTGTTATTATTAGTGGCACAGTTGCCGACTCAAATTTCAGTGTTTTGACACTTCAGTCCTTCTGCAAGGCCCTTTAGATAATGTGATTATGCAGAGTGCAGGATTTAGAATTCATTTGAATCTTTTTTTAGCAGGCTCGTCACAATTCCCATTTGCTACCTTCTTACCACAGGTAGGGCTCTCTAGAGATTATTGTCCAGGAAATTGTTTCTCACTAACTGAAAGGAGATCTAGGGAAAGGTCCCATGCCACCATTCCTCAGTCTGTGTGGTATTATTGCAATTAGCAGCCATATGTTTCTCTTGAGTTCAGAAGTCAAGTTTGCAGAACAACTCTTCAGCACACTTCTGCATGGTCTTAATTACAAAACCAACCACATCTTAATTGTCTTTTAACTTTGCGAGATTGGCAGAAGAACAGTCACAAAACTTATGATTTGTTTTTGGTTTTTTAAAATTATCTCTGAGAAAATAATGGTGCCTTTATTATCTTGTACAGTACAACATTGCTTAATGTTCCATCCATTCACTTTTTGAAAATTACTAGAAAACAGCTTTCCTAAGAGCTTGGGTCCTGATTTTCACTCCTGTTATGATTTGTTTTCTTACTATTATACCTTTGGTATTTTCTTTTTTTTATATATATAAAATTTTTATTGGTTTTACAACATTTTTAAGAAAAACAAACAAACACAAAAAGTAACAGACATACACGAATAGTTTCAAACATATTTTCATAAACCTCTTTTCTTGGACTTCCCCATACCCCCCCTCTCTGCATCCCAATGTCCATAATTCAACTAGCAACTCCCAATTATTACTTTCTAATCTCTGTCATCTTAGTCCTCTTTTATAGTCTAGCCTTGTATCCCTGTACCCTTTTGCTTCTGGAAACCACAACATTTTAGCATTCATTAAGTTTATAGTAGTCCTTAAGATAGCTTTTAAATTTTCTCCATTCTTCTTCCACCGTCTCTTTTCGTTGGTCACGGATTCTGCCTGTCATCTCGGCCAGTGTCATATAGTCCATCACTTTCATCTGCCATTCTTCCAAAGTGGGTAAATCTTGTGTCTTCCAATACTTTGCGATGAGTATTCTTGCTGCTGTTGTGGCATACATAAAGAAAGTTCTATCTTTCTTTGTCACCAATTGGCCGACGATGCCCAAGAGAAAGGCCTCTGGTTTTTTAGAAAAGGTACATTTAAGTACCTTTTTCATTTCATTATAGATCATTTCCCAGAAGGCCTTTATCTTCGGGCATGTCCACCAAAGGTGATAGAAAGTACCTTCTGTCTCTTTACACTTCCAACATTTATTATCGGGCAAATGATAGATTTTTGCCAGTTTGACTGGGGTCATGTACCACCTATAAACCATTTTCATGATGTTTTCCTTTAAGGCATTACATGCCGTAAATTTAATACCGGTGTTCCATAACCATTCCCAGTCAGCTGACATAATGTTATGTCCAACATCCTGAGCCCACTTGATCATAGCCGATTTAACTGTTTCATCCTGTGTGTTCCATTTCAACAACAAGTTGTACATTCTAGATAAATTCTTAGTATTGGGTTCTAACAATTCGGTCTCTAGTTTTGATTTTTCCACCTGGAAACCGATTTTCCTATCCTGTTTAAAAATTTCCATTATTTGGCGATATTGGAACCAATTTTCTATTTTATGCTTCAATTTCTCCTGACTTTGTAGTTTGAACTTATCTCCATCCTGTTCTAAGATTTCCCAATACTTCGGCCATCCGACCTCCATATTGAGTTTCTTCACTGCTTTAGCCTCCACTGGTGACACCCATCTAGGGGTTTTATTTTCCAATAGATCTTTATATCTTATCCAAACATTAAATAATGCTTTTCTAACAATGTGATTTTTAAAGACACTGTTGACTTTATCATACCAAAGATATGCATGCCAACCGAAAGCATTATTGAAACCTTCCAGATCCAAGATGTCCGTGTTCTCGAGGAGCATCCATTCTTTCAGCCAGCAAAAAGCTGCTGCCTCATAGTACAATTTTAGGTCCGGCAGGGCAAAACCCCCTCTTTCTTTAACGTCAGTCAATATTTTAAATTTAATTCGGGGCTTTTTGCCCTGCCAGACAAATTTCGAGATGTCTTTGTGCCACCTCTTAAAACATTCCATCTTGTCAAGAATCTGCAAGGTCTGAAACAGAAATAACATTCTAGGCAATACATTCATTTTAATTACTGCAATTCGGCCTAACATTGACAATTTCAAATTTGACCATATTTCTAGATCTTTTTTAATTTCTGACCAACATTTTTCATAGTTGTCCTTATACAAATTCACATTCTTAGATGTTAAATAAACCCCTAGATATTTCACCTTCTTGACCACAGTCAAACCTGTTTCCTCTTGAAATTTCTCCTTTTCCATATCTGTTAGGTTTTTCCCTAAAACTTTAGTTTTTTGCTTGTTCAACTTAAATCCAGCTACCTGGCCAAATTGTTGTATTATTTCTAGGACCTTTTTCGTACTAGTGTTTGGCTCTTGCAAAGTCAATACTAGGTCATCTGCAAACGCTCTTAACTTATAATGTTTAGCTCCGACCTGCACACCTTTAACCTGCTGGTCATTTCTTATCATGTTCAGCAACACCTCCAGAACTGAAATAAAAAGTAATGGGGAAATTGGGCACCCCTGTCGTGTTCCTTTTTCTATCTTAAGTTCCTCAGTCACAACATTATTTACAATCAGTTTAGCTTTTTGTTCAGAATATATTGCAGCCATACCATTCTCAAAACCCTGGCCTACCCCCATCCCATGAAGATTCTTCCTCATAAAACTCCAAGAAATATTATCAAAGGCTTTCTCCGCATCCACAAAGATCAATACTGCTTTAGTGTTTATGTTCACCTCTAGCTTTTCCAAGATGTCTATTACATTCCTTACATTATCTGCTAGGTGTCTTTTAGGGAGAAAGCCTGCTTGGTCTTTATGAATCTTCTCCATCAAGACTCTTTTAAATCTTTTTGCCAAAATGTCTGCAAAAATTTTGTAATCCACATTAAGCAGTGATATTGGGCGGTAGTTCTTGAGTTGGGTCTTTTCAGTCTCTGACTTTGGTATGAGTGAAATATATGCCTCTTTCCACGATTCAGGTGCCCTTTTTCCCTCAAGGATCTCATTACAAACTTCTCTTAGTGGTTGAGTCAGCCATTCCTTCAGCGATTTGTAGTATCTGGAAGTCAGTCCATCTGGTCCCGGAGATTTGCCCAATTGCATATTCTGAATGGCAGCCTCTATCTCTTGTTCTGAGATTCTCTGGTTCAAGTCCATCTTACTTTGATGAGAGATGTTTTGTAGTCCATATTTTCCAAGGAATTTGTCTATATCTTCTTCATTTTGCGGGCCTTGAGTGTAGAGTTTTTTGAAATAACTTAAAAAGCAATTTCTAATTTCATTGGGTTTAGATATGTTCTTTCCATCCACCTCTAGGCTTGTAACTGTATTTAGTTTCTGCCTTTTCTTCAGTTGCCATGCCAAAAGTTTGCCACATTTATTTGCTGATTCAAAAGTCTTTTGCTTCATTTGCTTTATCTTCCATTCAATCTCTTGGTTCATCAATTCCATATATTGTGTTTGATATAACTTGATCTCTCTTAAAATGTCCTGAGACTTTGGTTTTGTTCTTAATTTCCTCTCTCCTTCCTTTATCATTTCCAGAATCTTCTCTTTTTTCTCATTTTGTTTTTTCCTCTTTATTGAATTTTGTTGAATCAAAAATCCTCTCATAACCGCTTTACTTGCGTCCCAGATCACTCTTTTCTCCACGTCGGTCCTCAAATTTATTTCAAAATAGTCTTTTAGGGTTTTTTGGGCCTTCGTGAGAATCTCCTTATCTCGAAAGAGGGTGTCATTCATTCTCCATCTAAATTGACCAGTTATTGTGAGTTTCATCTCCATCTTCACGGCGTTATGGTCGGAGCAAGTTTTTGGGCAGATTTCCACTTTCTTAATCTTTGGAGCCATTCCACTAGTAACCCAGATTTGATCGATTCTGGTCCAGGTCATCATTGCTTGGGAGAAAAAGGTTCCCTCTCTCTCCAGAGGGTTCCTTGTTCTCCAAATATCTATCAAGTCCATGTTTTCAGTCATTTCGAAAAAAGTCTTAGGGAGTCTCCCTTCTTTGGTGACTGTTAGTCTTTGTGCCTTATCCATATTGGTGGAGACCACGCCATTCATGTCTCCCATGATTATCATATTGTAATCCAGATAGTCCGTCAAAATTTCATGAAGTCTCTTAAAGAAGTCGGATTTGCCTTCATTTGGTGCATAAATTCCAACAACTAAGAATTTTTCTCCTTGTACTTGTATCTCCACAGCCAGATATCTCCCTTGTTCATCTTTGAATATCATTTTTGGAGCCCATTTCTCCTTCACATATATTACAACTCCTCTCTTCTTAACTTTGTCTGATGAAATAAATTCTTGTCCTAGCCTTTTATTTGAAAGTAATCTCCTGTGGGCTCTGGTTATGTGAGTTTCTTGTAAGCATATCAAGTCCAGTTGTTCTCTATTCAATATATGAAATACTTGTCTTCTCTTCAAAGGCCCATTGAGCCCATTACAATTCCAACTAAGGAATTGCAGAGCCATCTTGCTATTTTCCTAAGGCTCCTCCAACAGCTCCAAGTTGTTGCTCTTCTTCTGATGGTGGTGGTTTTTGTCCAATCGAGAGATTCAGGATATCCAGTGCTCTCCTCTGTTCTGCAAGTACGTCCACAGTCCCCTTCTGTAGGTCCTCCTGGTATCTTGCCAAAAATTTGTCTTTATCTTGAATTGTCTTTATTTTCACTTTCTTTGCCTTGTAGTCGAATGACAGTCCTTGTGGGAACTCCCACCTGAAGCGGATAGAATTTTTCTTTAGCAAAAGAACCAAGTCCTTGTAGAAGTTTCTTAAATCCAAAATATATTTTGGGATGTCTTTAAAGATCTGTACAGCTGAATTTCCAATTTGCAAGGCCTTTTCAAAGTGTAGTCCTAGTATTTTGTCTCTTTCCTCCTTGGATCTGAGTGTAATCAGACAGTCTCCCGGTGTCTTTCTATCTTGCTTTTTACCCAGTCTAAAGGCAGTCGTAATTTTGAATTCGTCTTCCTCAAGGTCCCAGCAATCCGCAAACTCCCGTGTCAAATATTCCACAAGGTTGTCTCTTTCATTCTCCGGAATCAGTCTTAATTTTAAGTTTCTCTCTTTCCTCTGTAACTCCCACAAGGCCAAAGTTGCATCATGCTCATAGACCTTCTTGGCAAGCGGCTCTAATTTCTCCTGTGTCTCTCCAGCAGTGGCTTTGGCCTCTTCGGCAATTTGGCGCGTGGTGGCGTTTTCCTCCACCAATTTATTTATAGATTCTGTATTCTGGTTTAATCTTGCTGATATTTCTGTTAATTTTTGTGTGTTCTCTGAAGTCTGTTTTGTCAAAGACTCCAGAGTTTGGTTTATCTTGAGCAGGGCATCTGTCACAGCTTCCATAGAGACGGCTGCTCCTTTGTCTTGTCCTGTTGTTCCTGCTGATCCGGCTGTTGCGCCTGAGATTGAGCCTCTTTTCTTTGCCTGTTGCAGCTGCAGCTGTTGTTGTTGTTGTTGTTGCTTGATCTTGGCTCTTGTAACTATCTCTTCTTGTGGGCCACTCATGTCAAGGTCAATTCCCACGGGATTTATTCTCCCTTGGAAAATTCCACTGTCTTAAGCCGTGCCGAGCTTTACTTTATCCTCTAGAGGGAGCAAATCAAAATGGCCATAGAACGAAATTTCCAAATACAAAAACAAAGGAGACAGTCCAAGATGTAAAGAAAGGAGATTAACACAGTCAAAGTCAATGTTGCTAAAGACTTATAACTTCAAATTGCCACAGTTGCCCAATTTATACTGTTTCTTCTTATGATATACAGTGATCAGGCACTGTGGAAACTTTGTATCAAAGTATCACTTCGCAGGGAAAAGTCAGTTCAGTGTACTAAAAAGGCAGACCGTTTCATGCTTTCAAATGGGTGAGACAGCAGAGGTTTTTTCCTCCAAATAAATCATGCAGTTATTGGTCAGATTCACCTCCCCTCTGCCCTGCTTGCTAGAGGGGAGATCAAAGGTCTAAATGTCCGGTTTATATGATCAAAGAGCAGGTTTAAACGGATGCAAGTTTAGAGTTCCGTTGCTTTCACTTTCATGCCGTCGGGGGGAGGCAGACTTCCTTTGTTTAAATCTCCCCGTTTTTAGCCCAATTTCAAAAATTTAAAGGGTCCCGATTATTTTCCAGCTCTTACTCACGGGAATTCAGTCCAAATTTTCTTTTCAGGAAGGAATCGGCGCTCTCCGCTTATGGCGACGCGGCTTCACTTCGCAGGCTGGGTAGCGACTCTCAGCACCGCGCTCTCTCCCGATGTCGATCCGTAGCCTTTAAAAAGGCTCTTTCACGGTACCGGGGGGCGCGAAGGTGCCCACCGAGTCTCCTTGTTCTCAGGCTTCAGCGCCTGGGATTTTAGGGGTCCCCCGCTCGCCGTAGCGGGTAAGACCCGAACTTGCGAAGCAGTCCTTCTCCGGAGCTCGGAGGTAGGACCGCCATTAAGCGCTGGCACCGACCGGAAGTCCCTACCTTTGGTATTTTCTAGTCAGGCAGAGGCAAATGAGATTTAAGTTCTTTCTTAAATCTGAGAATGGGCTTGAAATATTTGGAGGCTGAAAAGCAGAGTGAACCAAGACTGTATGCGGTGAAATAGATGGGGAATAGCTGGGTTTTTTGTTGGGGAAGACAGAGCCCGACAGCAGTTCTTTCAGAATGGCATAACTGCCAGCACTTGTGATATGTGAAACCATGCTATTTCTTTTTGTGCGGTAGAACCAGCTTTTCAGATTTATTGCCTGTGCCACAAAATATGTTTTTAAGTATACCAGATGGTTATTTTGGTCATCATAGATGTAATAGCTCCTCTTCCTGAAGTACGAATATGAGATTGTGATTGGATTGTAGCATATTTCTCCCACACTTTCACCCACCTCTCCACAATTTACAAATTCATTTAAATATTTGACTCCTTTATTTTAGTACCCAAGTTAAAAGCAAATTGCGGTTGATATATGTTGGCATTGATCTTAGTTGTAGTCTCCCCTTGCCAGGGTTTGCCTCTTCCAAGTCTGCCAATTGTTAATTACCCCTTTTTTAACATTACTACCTCTGAAAACAAGGCATGTGACCTGACTTCTTACATATTATTTTCCAGTGGGATATAGTGTATACAGTATCTTTCTGGCGTTTACAAATATATATTATAATCTAGGGCAAGTACACTCAGTTTTTATAGCAATTTAAAATGTGAGATTTCTGGAGAGGTGATTTTCTTCTCGCATCCAATTCAGAAAATAATATGCAAATGTAGGTATGCATATGCGCGTACATCTACAGCTGTAACCACACACACACACACATGCTTTCTGAGACATATATTTATAAACTAGATTTAAGAGCATTGTGTTCCACTTATCAGCAATTGTATCATTATAATAGTAATTACCTGGATTAAAACACTAGTTGAACACAAATTGCAGTTGATAGACTTTAGTGTTAAAATTGTTTTTCTCTAATTCCGATTGATAATCCATGCTAGTTGCAGGTGCCTCAGATCTGTTTTGACCCAAATTGTAGTGCCAACCAGCTCCCAGCATCACACTCACCTTCTGGATAGTAAAATACATTCTCCTGCTGCCACTGAAATCACTTACTTTATCTTATTAGTATATTTTCCTGATAATTAATAACCCTGAAAGGGGTGCAGAGAGTGAAAAATTTAGAAAGCATGCAAGATGTAAAATACCTTTTATCCAAGGCAAGTGGAAGAGCTTAACTAGTATTAATTAGCACAGGGTTCCTGAATTGGCTTTTGTCAAGCAGAGAAAATTATTAGTCACAGGGCACAATTGATCAGGCATGTCTTATGTATAAACGTTCTTGAAATGAATTCACAGAGTCTCTACGCTCTTCTTATTTATGAAAAAATAAACTAACTTCAAGATGATATTAAAAAGGTATGAATAAAACTAACCATGCCAGAAATACAGTTTGATACAACAATATCAAAATAAACATATCTTTCTGCGTGTGCTATGAGTTTCACAGTGGGGCAGTTCTGTGCCATTGGATGTGTATGTATGTTTTGTGTGGGATGTATATATGTAAGTATTTATGTATGTACATGTCAGGGAGAGGCAAACGGGGAAAGAGCTAAGGGGAGAGGCCAGCACTTATAGAGAGCCGAAAGAGATACAGTGGTGCCTCGCAAGACGAAAAGAATCCGTTCTGTGATTCTCTTCGTCTAGCGGTTTTTTCATCTTGCGAAGCAAGCCCATTGAAGGATTAGCGGATTAGCGCTATTAGTGGCTTTTAGAGGCTTTTAGAGGCTTATCTGCTGATCAGATCAGCTGATAAGCGGCTTAGCAGCTTAGAAAAGGGGGGGGAGGGGAAAAAACCAGCAGGAACTCGCAAGACATTGTCGTCCCATAGGAGATTCATTTTGCGAAGCACTTCCAAAACGGAAAACTCTTTCTTCTAGCGAGTTTTCCGTCTTGCGAGGCATTCGTCTTGCGGGGCACCACTGTAATTAGTAGTCTGTCGTCTGACAGCGAAGAGGAGGCAGGGAGGGGGGAGGATGAGCCCGGAACTAGTCATTCTGTAAACAGAGGAAATCAGAGGCGGGGTTTCCGCAGACTTGCATGTTGGGCAAAAAAAAGTAAAAAGAAACCAGACTGGGTCGGACATGCTCTGAAGCACTGGAGATGTTCCTTTGAACTTTGTAAATAAATCAAAGAGACTGTAACTGGCAGCGAGCCTGGAGTTTTTATCTATGCCGGCTTGGCAGCACACACCTCTTACAGTACGTATATGCAATGTAACTAAACATTGCAATTCTGCTTCTTCCATTGATTGGGCTTGTGCAGGAGGTTCCTTTAGTGGATCTCGCTTTGAAAGCAGCAGGTCAGTACTAAATTCAAATAAACAGTATTATTAAATGTTACCCACAGAAAATGGAAACACAGAAAACTTTCAATCCAAAGCTGGGAAATGTAAAACACTCTCAGCCCAGACCCTTAAGAACATGTACTCTTGTCCCGGCTCTATTGCAGAAGTTGTAAGCACAGAGGATTAAAAGTTTATTTATGAGAAATATTCATAAATATTGTTTATAACAATATAATATAATTATAAAATAAAACCATGTAAATTTTTAAAATCAACCAACAAGAATCATGGAACAAACAGGAATACAGTGGTACATCTAGTTATGAACTTAATTCATTCTGGAGGTGCTTTCTTAACCTGAAACTGTTATTAACTAGAGGCGTGCTTTCGCTAATGGGGCCTCTTGCTGCTGCTACACCGCCTGCACACAATTTCCGTTCTCATCCTGGGGCAAAGTTCTCAACTTGAGGTAACTCTTCCAGGTTAGTGGAGTTTGTAACCTGAAGCATTTGTCACCTGAGACGTTTGTAACTCGAGGTACCACTGTAATAGCTCAGTCAGTAAAGCATGAGATTCTTAATCTCAGTGTTGTCAGTTTAAGCCGCATATTGGGTGAAAGATTCCTGCACTGTAGAGGATTGGACTAGTCACTAGATGATCCCCATGATCCCTCCAACTCTACAATTCTATGATTCTGTGAAAACAGAAATGCTCTAATTTTTTATTAAACATATTTGTTGCTCCTCCTCCCCCCCAAAAAAGCCTCAAAGTGATTTGCAAAATAATTAATTAATTAATGCATATATAGATCCAGCATAAAATAAAACAGAGAAAGACATTTTCTTAATTTCCCTCATAAGCTTGGTGGCACAGGGGAGTGTTCACAGTCATTTAAAGGTTAAAGCAGAAGGCTCCTGCGGAATCTTTAGACTGATAATACTGATGCCTCAGTTTCTTGTTGCTGTCAGATGAGCCTCACTCACTTGGGATGACCAATCACGCTCCTGCAGATGGGCCCAGTTGTAAGAAGAGAATCTAAAATGCCATGGATATTGGAGGAAAAGGTCATAATGGTGTAGGATTCCATGGTATATTGGGAAAACTACTAAAAGCAAAGAGGAAGAGCTTGAATTATGACAAGTGGAATGCGCCAGGTACAATGAAGCATGCAGTATAACCAGAAATTTTATGGGGTCCAATAAATCCTTGAAAAATGCAAAGAGAATTTGATTTTCAGAAAAGGTTAGAGCAGTTACTCAAATTATGAGGCTATCCAGCTTATGGTCTACAAGGAAGTCTCAGAGGTGGCATTGACGACACCATTGTTTTGGGAGACCTTAGCATCAAGGACCTTAGCATACACACACCAAAGAATTCTGGGAACTGTAATTTACCCCTCACAGACCTAGAGTTCCTAGTACCCTCAATAAGCGACAGTTACAGTCCCCAGAGTTCTTTGCAGATGGGTACAGGGGTACCTTGTGTTACATACCACCCCTCTTACGAATGCTGCAGGTTACGCGCTCCACTAACCTGGAAGTAAATGCCCCTTGTTGCGACCTTTGCCCCGGGATGCAAGCGGAAGTCGTGCTCCAGTAGCGCGGCAGCAGCGGGAGGCGCCATTAGCGAAAGCATGTCTCATGTTACGAGCGGTTTCCTGTTAGGAACGGACCTCCAGAATGGATTAAGTACGTAGCACAAGGTACCAGTGTATATGCTTTAAAGGTCTGCTTTGTATGCCTTAGATTATAATTGGCCCAGTCCATTAGTCAGATACACATTCCCATCCATCCATCCATGGTGTGTACAGGGCAGGATGCTGATGATCTGAAGGTAGAAAAGCTTTCTCTGAGTTGGAGCTTGTGGGTAAGGAGATGTGAGACCAACCTGCTGTATGCTTGACGCTTGCCCACCTTGATTGCTTAAAGTATCTGGATGGGTCTTGGAAGCAGTTAATTATGCCTTTAAAGAGAGGTGGTTCCCACAGTCCCAAAATCCACAAAATATAAATAATAAGATCTAGACTTGCTTGTCCAAGGCTATTTGTGAGAGGACATGCTTTCCAGTAAGTTTCTTTAATTCCCATAGGACGCTTCATTCGCCTTGTCCTGCAAATTTGGTGTGAAGATGCACTCATCCCAGAACACAGAAAAGAGATATTTTCCCTATTTTCATTACTGAAAATCATGAGGCAACCTCATTCAGTGTCTCATGTTGTCAAGCTATTTTTACTTGGCAGTGTTGAGAAATGACATCTCTAAAAGCTTCCATGTGCTTCTCCATATGGCATGTGTCCTACTGAGCTGTCCCATGAGTAGGCATGCTTTCCTGTTTATCTGTTGATATTGAGGGGTTGGGGAAAGAATCAGTGTTATGTTTTACAATATTGCCACCGCAATGCAACCTGTCGAGGCACAGTTAGCAAGATAAAGGAATTAAGTGGAAGAAAAAGAAATAATTACAATGCCTATAGCCTTTTGAAAAATTCTGTTAGATGAAAGTGCTAGTGTCAGATATCATGGTTTAATTGATGAAAGGTCCCAGCCAGGGGGAAAGGTGGGAGATAAATAAACATCATCTTCATCATGTGTGGGTGTGGGTGTGTATTGGGTACCATCTCTCTTCTAAAATAAATGGGGTTGATTCATGCATCTTATAATATCAAGTGAGCAATGTTCAAAACACACAGGGGTTTTTTAACATAGGTTCCAAAATTTCTCTTAGAATTCTAGCAATATCGGGTCATGTTTCTGATCCTCACTGCTGGCTTTGAAGCCATTAGCGGTGTGACAGAGAGTTCTTAGTTCTTAGAGAACTCTTGTAACAATCCCCAAATGTCTCCCTGCTGTTGTATGGTATCCCCGAAGTCCCCTTCCTCCTCCTCCTGTACTATTATGGCTTTGGTATTACATTATTTAATCCATTACCCATGGCATTGTTAAGAAATAGTAATAAGCTGTTACCAGTTCTGTTGATGCTGAGTGTAGTTCAAGCAATAAATCAAAATTATAAGGTAGATTCATAATTGAAGCTGCGTGACTCCCCTGAGACGAGGTCACAGAACTGTGCATGGAATTCTGCTTCCCCCCTAACAGAAGGAATCTGTATGTCTAATTATATTAGCAAACCCATTCTCCCAAGTGCTGGCCCTTGTGTAATCAAAGTGGCAGCAGCATCCAAACACAAGGAGATGTCAGCAGACTTGGAGAACCTCAAGGTTTACAAAAGTACAAAAAAGATTAGAAGAAAGATTCCTAAAGTGGAAGGGTCCCAAACATAGGCGCCGACTCCATGGGGCTTGAGGGGGCCTGATCCCCCTCAAAAATTCGTTTGGGGGGGCTCCGCCCCCCCATAATCTCTGGCGCCCCTCCAGCAGAGCGCCATCGCCGCCCCTCCCCCAGCCCAAAATGCACAGGGTCGGGCTGCATGCCTCCTGCCCTCCCTCCCGAGCAAAAGCTCCACCCAATTTCCTTCGGAGCTGCTTAATAGGCGCAGCACGCTCTCCCCTATTCGCTCACGAGGAGGCGGTGCCACTTTATTTGTATATTCATGAGCTTATTTATTATTCATGAGCTTTCCCGGGCCCCCCCAATATTTTTTATAAGTCCGCGTCCCTGGTCCCAGAACAGCCCAGTGCAGACTGAGCATGCTCAGTGGCCACAGAATGCTGACTGACCCTTAAGGGTAGAGAATGGAAAACACGAAAGAGGAGAACTGGAGTATCCTGAAGACGCAGACCCTACACTACAACATTTTGTTGTAACCAGGAATAACATTTCTCTTGAATCCAACTTGGATTCTGTGTGATTCAAGTTAGTGTTCGGTTAGAAGTTACTCAAGAACAGGGGTAGGCAACCTAAGAACCGGGGGCCGGATCCAGCCCAGTTGCCTTCTAAATCTGGCCAGCAGATGGTCTGGGAATCAGCGTGTTTTTACATAAGTAGAATGTGCCCTTTTATTTAAAATGCATCTCTGGGTTATTTGTGGGGCACAGGAATTCGTTCATCCCCCCCAAAAAAAAATATAGTCTGGCCCCCCACAAGGTCTGAGGGACAGTGGACCTGCCCATGGCTGGAAAAGGTTGCTGACCCCTGCTCAAGAACAACAAAGCAAAAGAAAGCTGCATTAAACAAGCTTTCCCTCAATTAACTTATTTGCAGAAGCCCTTAAATGACCTGCACTCCGTGTGTTCTTTAAAAATAAAATTTCTGCATGAGCTAACAATAATTCTGACCTGGATTAAACCTGCCTTTTTAATTAATTTTTCTTTTGTTTCTTTATTTATATGCATTAACATGTGTTTAATTTAAGATGTAATGTAGCCAGGAGCTTGGACTGCAAAGGGGGATGTAATAAAGGGTCTCTTAATAATGGCTCTTTGTAAAATTGGAAGCTGAACACACCTCCAACATGGGCAAACAAAATGCCTTTTGTCTACACTTTCAGCCTTCCTTGAGTAAAATGAAGGATTCTGCCTAGTTTTGCAGAGCCAGCTGATCCAGATTGTTCCCCTTTATGTATATTTAAAATCTGTGCACAATCCCTGGTGCTAAAGGCATTGTTACAGCCTGGTCTCCAGTGATGAGTTGGCATTGAGGACAGCAGAATAGAACCATGCAGACGTTGCTCTTCTTATGCGAAGGGCTAAGTATAGCTGGTTTTAGCTTTTTAAAATGCCATCATCACCATAGTGGCATGACTTTCCTATTTCTTTCTACAGAATGCTTATAGTATTTCAGCTAATAGTCTGGAATAGTCAGAAAACTCTCTTTACACGGTTCCTTGAAGTTTCTACTGTATTAAATTATAACAAATGTAACTTGCAACAAAATGTGTAGCATGTCATCAGTACCTAGACCAAAGTACCTCTGAGCAACTTACAGAATGCAAATCTAAATGGCATGAAACATTAAAACCCAGTGTAAAAAACAGCAGTACAAAAGACCTAAAGTGCACATCCAAAGTGTGTGTGTGTATCCATCCAGTTAAAAAGGAAGTGTACAAAAGAGGCCACAGACATAGCCAGTTACCCTCCCAATTAAGGACTGATGGCCTTGGGCAAAATGTTTTTGCCTGGCACCTAAAACAGAGAATGAGTGCCAGCCATGTCCCTTGGGAAGAGCATTCCCAAAGCAGGGACTCAGGTTTGGGGTTGGTTGTAGCCCAGGACAAGAATGTTTCCTATCTGTGGGCTGGATAGTGGGGAAGTGTCATTTCCCCTTCTAATCATGAAACATCCTTGCCTAATTAATGGGAGGGGATATTTAATCTTATGGCATACGGTAGCGGATGCCACCACTGTATACCAATTGCAGCAGATCCCAACTACATATAACACTCTATAATAGGTTATCTTTTGGATTTTGTGTGAGGGAACTCTTAGATACTTGGAGACTCAGGCAGAAGCTGAACAAATAAGAAAGTTTTATTTTACAGAACCAAAGTGGATAAAACAAAGGATGTATCAAGAGGTAATGTTCTTTCAGGAAACAGTTATTGATAGTTATACTAAATCTAATGGATGTTAAGGTAAAGGTAAAGGTACCCCTGCCCGTACGGGCCAGTCGTGTCCGACTCTAGGGTTGTGCGCCCATCTCACTTAAGAGGCCGGGGGCCAGCGCTGTCCGCAGACACTTCCGGGTCACGTGGCCAGCGTGACAAAGCTGCTCTGGCGAGCCGGCACCAGCGCAGCACACGGAAACGCCGTTTACCTTCCCGCTATAAAGCGGTACCTATTTATCTACCTGCACTTAAGGGTGCTTTCGAAGTGCTAGGTGGGCAGGAGCTGGGACCGAAAGACGGGAGCTCACCCCGCCGCGGGGATTCGAACCGCCGACCATGCGATCGGCAAGCCCTAGGCGCTGAGGTTTTACCCACAGTGCCACCCGCGTCCCCAATGGATGTTACAGGCTTCTAAACAAGGTAGTAAATGCACAGCTTCTTTCAAACTCCAGTTGCTTAGGTGTCCCCCCCCCCTAAATTGCAAATCTATATTCTTTTTTGTTGAGGGCCTCCCACTGGAAGCATATCTGACACCAATGCTTTCAGTGTTATGGTACCAGTCGAAGACTTGTCTCCTTGTCTGTGCACTTTATGGCATGTTAGCTGCCGCCATTGGGAATTGATGTTTATTTTAACTAAGTTCCAGTCTACCCTGGTACCATTTGCATTAGTGTCACCAAGTGTGTGGAAAGAATAGGCAGATGGTGTCAATGTATGCCCTTTACTGTCTCCTCTAATTCCTCTTTAGCTTGGTTGCCTTCGTTCCAATTGATGTTCCATCCAAAATGAGGATGATGCTGCAGGTTCTCAATTGAGTTAACCTTGGCATTAATACTTCACATTATTAAATTTCAGTCTCATCATGTCAATAAATCAGTTATATGTGCACATCTAATTAACTATCCAATCAGTAAAAACAATGCTTCAAATTATTACAGTGTATTTCATCAGAGAATCCAAAAGCCATGTTGTGAATTTCAGCCATGTAGAGGGGCCTCTGGCAGGTAGTTAAGGAATATTTGGGAGCCACAGATCAGCATACGGGGGCATTGTGACCATCTGATTTACCCCAAGGTGAGATATATCAGTGGTGGGGCTCGCAAGAGTTTTTCCAGAGGGTATATATGGAGATTATCCCTTCATCTGATTCACTAACTGAAACACCAGGCATTTCCCGCAATTATTTTAATTGTGCATTTTCATAAATAGAATTACCCTTGTTCTCCATTACCTTGAATTAAAAAGACTAGTCTTGAAATCCTGTGGCCATCAGACTTAGAATTTTCGCTCGATAACTATCTCAACCATTACATCTCCTTAAGGAAGAAGTGTCTTTATTTCATTTCCCTTATGCAGCTCATCCAAAAGAGAATTATTGTACTATAGGTTGATACCTTCAATTATTCACTAATGCTCAAACAGCATGCATTGCAACAAAGAACGCCCTCTAATCACTCCCCACAGCATGGTAACATCACTTCTGTGGAACATAATGGTTTCTCCTTTAGTGATAGGCTATGTGATATTACTGCCAACTCCATTAGGGATTTTTGTCCTTGTTGTACATAATAAAAATCCTTTTATTATTTTTCTGGAGAGAGTGGTCCATTTGTACAATAAGTGGATGAATGCTTTTAAGCAGATTTTAAAAAGCTTAAAACAGTTGTTCCACATGAATATATGGTGTTTCTACCATTTGGTTCTGTGTTCTGAACTTCAACAATTTTTTTGCCTGTCAGCAGGTTCCAGTGTTGATAGGCATTATAGATAAGGCTCCTGTTTTGCTAATGCTTTGCTCTTTTCCTGAGAGCAGTCTGTGGCTGCATTCCCACTGGGGAAAATGGCAGCCATTTACTCAGGGGCATGAGTATGAATGTTGAAATGCAGCCTATTTATAGAGACAATTTGAATGCTTTCAATACTATTTTATAACTTTCACAAAACAGTAGCTGGTTTTTCTTTTTAAAAAATCAATAAGGCTTAGCAGCTAGAATGAAAGGTTGCATTTTAACACATGGGTAGATGCAATATTCAGGGGAATAAAAAGTGATGTGGGAACAACTGAGAGTTTCTGCTGGGCAAACAGGGCTTGGTAACAAATTGAATGTTTCATTTGGAAAACTCAGGATCGGTTCCACAGGTCTCGTTGAGATTCTAAAAATGATGTCTGCAGGTAAGAAAAACTAAAGAACTTGATAGCTAATGAAAACAGCAATATAATCTCAAATATGAGTCATTTCATGCTTTTGAAATGTGATGCTTTCAGACATGCTGAAAAGTGTTCTTGGGTCAAGGGCACCCTGCTTTTGTTTTCGTGTTCATTGCTGCGTGCATGAGCCCTGAGAACCAAACTAGGCACGACTCAGGAAATTCATGAATAGCATCTCCAGCTTTTTAAACTTAACCCAGAAGGCATCTTCAGGGTGAGGATAATTCAGATTAAGATAATTGCATGGCAAGAATTGATCAGTGACCCCTTTTGAACATTTTAAAAGTGGGGATCTTATTCACTAATCCCCTACACAACACCTAGTATGGCTCTAAAAGGGGTCAAATAGAGAGTTAGAGTTTTTAAGAAGCAACAATACATTTGAGAATTTCAGAAAGAAGTTGAGAGAGGACAGTATGTTGGTTGGCCCCCCCAGAAGAACTATAGCTCCCATCAACCCCAGCAAACATGGCCAGTGGCCAGTGATGATGGGGAGTGTAGTTCAACAACATCTGCAAGCCCAAAGGTTCCCACACCTAGCTTAAAGGAATAACAGAAAGGAATGAGAGGATGATAAACAGCAGCTATAGATTTCACAGAGGGGAAAATTGAGACAAGAGGGCCAAGTGATAGAATGAGAAGTGTTCTTAAAGAAAAATTAGGGGAAACAAATTAGTAGTAGTAGTAATTTGTACCCCACCCATTTGATTGGTTGGAGAATCTGTAGGAGTAAAAAATAAAACACATGGAAGAAATGCTGTTGGTAAAGTCTTGTGCAAAGCCTTGACGGGAGAAGTTCTGGGAGCAGGTTTAGTGAATTAAGGGTAGAAAAATTCCAGGTTTTCTGAGAAGAGAGGGTTATACAAGAGAATATTGTTTATTATGAGAGAAGGGAAAAGGAGAATATTCACAAATGGTCTGGATAACCATTACAAGAATATTATTTACATGACTGAGGTGTGGTTTCTACAGCCTAGAAAGCAAATTTCCAAACCAAAATGAAGTTATCACATTGCAGAGGTAAGAGGGATAGCCCCTTCCCTTTGCCTTGTAAATAAAGGGGGGGGGTTAGATGTCCTCTTTTTCCAGGACACGTCCTCTTTTTCATGGGTAGAGCATCATAGCAATCCATAGCTAAAAGTAGAAGTCGGCAAATGTGTACTTTTTTCCTCTTCAAAATACGGCAACCCTAAGTTAGAGAAGTATGTCTGACCCTATCATTGTTTGTTTTTAGATAAGCAGTGAAACTTTTATCACAGTTGGGCTTTCAGCGTATTGCTTTTTTAATTGGCTACTTCTTTTAACATTTCCCCATAACTTTACTATTCTATAATATTTTACAGTTTATAAGGCACATTGGCAATCTACAGGAGGGATATAAATGCTAGAAATTTTAAAAACTGAATATTATTAAACCATCATATCACATTCTAATGTTATGGAACATTAAAATGTCCTCTAAATCAATATCTAATTCAAAAAGCAGAAGTTGCGATATCCATCTTACTCGTGTGGACAACACTGATCTTAGAATTTGGAAAATTTACAAAGCTGTGATTTATTTTTATTTTTAGCTCATAGGCCAAGAAGGAATGTCTGAAAAGAGTCATTCTTGTGGACTGAGTTATTACACTTACACACACACACACACACACACACACACACACACACGTATTCAAACTGGTCCAAAATAGCTTTGTTAGAAGCTTGGATTAAAGGAATTTACATCAGTCAGTTCACTATTTCTTGAAGCTCCTAACATCAGTTCAGAGCCACTCATCTGGTTGTTTGTGGTGTACAAGAATCGCTTTAATGCGATTAGGCAGGGATGTTTTACAAAAGATAAGCTTTGGAAGGAAAAGCAGACATGTTTTGAGCCATTTCTAAAGAAAGAGGGGGAAAGTGACAAATACGTTCAAAAAGAGCATGCCAGGCATAAGTAGAAAGAGGAGAGGGAAATTTGTAATGTTTGATATGACAAGAGATCTTGCGCCTAACTACAAATTAAATTCATGATATGCCTAGGCTAGAATATAATATAATAGGAAGGTGAAGTTGAGCTAGACTTTTGAGAAATCTAAAAGTGGAAGCCAAAGGTTTCTCAACTGAATGAAAGATGAAATTGTGGTTGTGTCCTTCTTTGCTTCGAGATGTAACCAACATTTGTTCTTGACTGAATGATGAGCCCAGGTTCAGATGACAGACTCAATCCAACAAACATCATCTGGAGGGCCATGTCCCTGGGTAAATGTGGTCCGTTACTAGTTGGATGAATAAACTGAAATCTCTTTATGTTTGGCAATTGGTGAGCTTAGACAAGGCGCATGAGACCTGTTGTTGTTGTTATTGTTTAGTCGTTTAGTCGTGTCCGACTCTTTGTGACCCCATGGACCAGAGCACGCCAGGCACTCCTGTCTTCCACTGCCTCCCGCAGTTTGGTCAAACTCATGTTGGTAGCATCGAGAACACTATCCAACCATCTCGTCCTCCGTCATCCCCTTCTCCTTGTGCCCTCCATCTTTCCCAACATCAGGGTCTTTTCCAGGGAGTCTTCTCTTCTCATGAAGTGGCCAAAGTATTGGAGCCTCAGCTTCAGGATCTGTCCTTCCAGTGAGCACTCAGGGCTGATTTCCTTAAGAATGGATAGGTTTGATTATCTTGCAGTCCATGGGACTTTCCTCCGGCACCATAATTAAAAAGCATCAATTCTTTGGCGATCAGCTTTCTTTATTAAGGTCCAGCTCTCACTTCCATACATTACTACTGGGAAAACCATAGCTTTAACTATATGGACCTTTGTCAGCAAGGTGATGTCTCTGCTTTTTAAGATGCTGTCTAGGTTTGTCATTGCTTTTCTCCCAAAATTTTGTTACTGCTGTCGCCATCTGCAGTGATCATGGAACCTTTTGTACTAGTGGCTAAAAAACAAAGTAAACTTTGTATTTCTTGTTTAGCTCCCACGCAAACAGATCTGGATGTGATTTCATATTTGTATGTTACTTTGAAATACATCCTGCTTTTCTCTAAATGGTTTCCTAACTTTTTCAGGTGCAGTGTTTTTAAAAGATAAGTCAGATATCAACTTCTCCTTAAAGTTGGAATTGCAGAATCAAAAGTGATCTAAGTATACAAGCAGCCACGTCCCCTTCCTAGTGCCTGCAGCATAACCCTGATGACTTTTCTTGTTTTGCAGGAGTCCAATGTGCTGATTGCTGCTAACAGTCAGGGTACAATTAAGGTAAGTTAGTCTATGCCACTCACTTAGTAGCCACAAGGTAACTGAAAATTGGAAAAGCCCATTCCTGGATTTCCTCCTTACTCCCAAGTGTTTATAATGTGAAGTGATTTATTTGCATCTGCTGTAGGCTGGGGTGTGGGAATAGAGTGAGCTTGGAGATCAAATATGCCCAAATAATGAAAAGGTGAGGGGTGTAACAGTGTCCAGAAGGCCATTTAGGGCCTCTCTGGAAGGTAATGAAACATGAGAAGACTGTTCCATTTTTTTATGGTCTCTGTGCAAGTTGCACATGAAGAATGCTGCACCAACACAGCTAAGAACTCTGGAGCTTAGAGTTCTGGAAATGTTCTAGATATTCCCAGTCCATCTAAGAAAATGATGATCTCACCAAGCAGCAGTACTTTGAACCTTGGCATCCCATTGCCTTGGTGAGCACTCTTGTGCCCTTTCTGGACTTGTTCTATCTCTTGTCTTTCCTCTTTCATTTAAATTGGAAACAAAAATTCAGAAGCTGACTCCATCTCTGTTACAGTGCATCTAGATAATTTGAATAATTGAGCTGGTTAGCTAGGTAAATTATAACACTAAAAGGAAATAGAGCTAAAAGCTAGGGTATTTCCCTGCTGATAATCTGTCTTTCTTCTGGCCAGCTACAAATCCCTAAAGTAGCTTTGGAAAAGAAGCTCAGAGCTTGAAAACAACCTTGAATGGGGTTGCTTTAAGTGCTCCCTTTTTCTTATTATTAAGCACCATTTAAATGATTCTTCTTTGAGTTTCTCCCTTTATAGTCCACAAGGCTGTCACATATTTGCTGTGCAAATCTGTACTGGGAGATGGTTATGCACCTTCAACTTGCTGGTTTGGAGTAATTATAATAAGCCTGAAGTCAGTACAGATGTTGGTGGGAGAATTGGTTGTGAGCTTACCACCTGTCATTTCTAACATTCTTTAAAGGGAACCTTTGAAAGACTGAGATTGTAACATTCTACCCTATGTGCATTTTGTACTTAGAAACACTCTACCTTGTGCCAAAGGTTCCTTAAGCAATACCTTCATAGACTGCAGTACTAAATGACATGAGAATGAAAGGGACTAGACCAGGGATCACCAACCTATGGACCGGGGGCCGGATAAGGCCTGAGGGACTCGTTTATCCGGCTTGCAGTGACTCCCGTCACTGACTCATACCGGTGCGACGCGGGGACCCACTTCCAGGTCGGAGGAGCACCGTAAAAAGCTTGTGCGCATGCTCACGGACCTCCTCTGACCCGGATGTGCACTGGAAATAGTGTTTGCGCACGTGCCCATTGCACAATCATCGCTGGAGACACCAGCCCAAGGCAAGGAAAGCTTGGAGACCCCTGGACCAGACCACTTTCAAGGGCCACATTAGACAAGGAGCCACGTTTGTCTCTTTTCTATTCCTCGATAAAACAGGATGGGGATTCATGTGCAATCTTTTTATGAAACAAGGAAATGAGCCAACAGACCTCACTTCATCGCTTCAGGCTCTTTTTCTTCTAGCCTAGCTCACTTGTGGTATCGGGAGCTAGGCTAGAGGAAAGAGAAGTTTGGGTGAATAATCATGTGGTATGGGGGTCTACCTCTGTTCATCTATTTTATCTGTGTCTTGTTAATAAAAATTGATTTTCTTCCTGCCTCCCACTTAATGCATGCAGCCATGTAAGCAACAAATATGGTTGCCTGCGCCACCTCAAATATGGCCCTAAGCTAGAAGGTTGTTTGTGAATAAGGAAATAAAATGGTGCCTGCTTTTCCCTTATTAATTGTTTTCTGCTTTTCTTTTAACCAGGTACTGGAGCTAGTATGAAAGATGTTCTCTCTCAAGGCTTTGAATACTTGATCCTGCTTTCATCGGGGATTCTCAGCGGGGCACAAAACCGAAGCTAACCTGCTCTTCCTTTTCAGAGTGATCACATTTTGGGGGGTTTGTTTTCACGTATGGGACACTCTTAGGACACTGTGGGAATCTGGGAAGCACCTGGGAATTCAGTACCACCAACATTAACTCCACAGACTTTGCTGCTGCTGGTTCTATTGCTTGTCTAATTTTTATGATGGGGGAGGGAGACGTGGATTATTTTAAATAAAAGTGGATGCTGAAAAATGAATAGTCAAAGTTCATTGAGCCACACATAGAAGCAGATGGCCCTCTGATGATAGACATGGTGACAGGTTTGCCCTTGTACCAGGCTTTTTTCAAGGGCTTTGCTTTGGAGCCACCTTCTGGATCACCACGTCTGTCCTTTTTTCTCTTCTCCCCCACTCCCCATTCCCACGAAGCGGGGAAACATCTGTTATCCTGACATGCGTCTTTCTAATTTGAGGCCATCAAGTAAAATTTGGTTTAGTTGCTTTTGTTTTTGAAATGATTTCTGAGTTCGGGCAAGTTTACTTTTGCAAACGCTGAAGCCTACCAGAGCAGTCTGTTTAACAAACATTAATTCCTCTATCCTGATGTGAGGGGACCACTTCCAAGGCCACGCAAGCAGCTCAGTCTCCAAGCCCACCTGCTGCCCGGCCCCTTCTCTGGACTGCCAGCTAAGTCAGGGTGCCATCAGTGAAGTGGGCATGTGTTGCCTGGGAGCAGAGTTGGCACCATTATCTCATTGGCAGGCCACCAAACTGTCAATAATGACTTTCTGTCCCTTCTGATCTGAATTATATTGAAATTCTTTAACTGGAGGTGAAAGGCCACAAAGCCTGTCCACATACGGTCCAGTTTGTTCAACCCCTCCCTGCCACTAAACACCCCATCCCCCATTTGTGTCACTTGTAGAAGCCAAGCGTTTTGAATGTTGTAATATATTTTGGGGACAGGCTATGGTAGCCTTATTTTTTAATAACCATGCATACACTTAATTGTACAAGTGAAGAGAATGGGGAAATAAACTGTGATTTCAAATGTTCCATATTGTTGATTTGTCAGCCAAAAAAAATGAAGGCTTGTTTGTTTGGGGAGGGTGGGGGGTGGCATTTCAGAAGACTTCACACCCCTAAAAAATAGGGCTACATTGTTTTATAGTTGAATTAATTAAATAGTTGGCTTAATCAGAAACAAAAATTTTAAAGGGTGATTTCAGTTAATTGGGTAGCAGATTTTTCCAAACAATCTTTTTCATGTAAGCGCGCACGTGCGCGCGCGCACACACACACACACACACTGCAGATGGCAAACATGAAAATAAGCATTCACCTTTTCTCTCACATTGGATGGAATAAATCACACCAAGCCATGTGTGTATTCCCTGAAAAAAAGAAAAATATGCTTCTTGCTTCAGAAATGGAAAATTAATTGACCAAAACACATGATTACCAATTTTATTTCCAGTTTCTTTAGCTGGATTGCAGTTCTAGTGAAAAGCGCATGGCAACATGTGGACAGCATGCTGTACTGAAATCTCATTTCCTGGCCAGGCCTGGTTTAAAATGGAATCCAGAGAACCCCAACTTTCATTGAAAAATAAATGGGCTTTTTCTCATAGTCACAGCAGAAGAGAGTTTTCTACATGTGATTTTCCACACCATCCACCCACCCTTACTCAGAGGAGGAGAAGGCCACCTTCACATTACAATATTGACCTGTCTTTCTGGGGCTAGAGGAGGAGTTCCGTTTGGAATAAATAACTTCACATGATGTTACAGAAGTTCAACATGTCTTCCAGCATTTCTTTGGTATTTGTCACATACATGAAGGCATTATTTCCATGTAAATCACATGCTAAAAAAGGTTGCTTACAAATAGCTGATTCAGTTTTTTCTCTTCAACCATGTGAACCTTTTTTTTAAATGAAAGCATCAGTTTTTATAATTCTGATAAAAAAAATATCCGGGAGCAGAATCTAGGGTGCTATGTTGATGGTACTGCCATAGCCATCTTGACTGGACTATTGCAGCCTCGCAAAATGTGATCGCATACCTGTGCCACTACTCCCTTCTGTTGTTGCCATCAGTCACTTGGGGGGCGGCATCCCCAGTTGTCAACCCACTGATTTTTCAATCTCTCTAGACATAGCAACACGGGAGAATCTCTGGCTGCCACTCCAAAGAGTTGGAAGAAGTGAAAGATTAACCAAGGACAGACAACACTACGGTAGTCTTTCCAACTGAAAGAGTGCTATCATTTATTTATTTTGTTACATTTATATCCTTCCTTCCTCCCAGGAGCCCAAGGGGTGGTGTACAGGGTTTTCTCCCCATTTCGCCCTCAAAACAACCCTGTAAGACAAGTTAGACCAGTGTTTCCCAACCTTTTTTGGGCAAAGGCACACTTGTTTGATGAAAAAAATCTCGAGGCACACCACCATTACAGCCCCGTGACGTCAGCGCGCAGCGTCACGCCGGGAGGGACGCACGAAAGTGTAAGTTTCAATTTTTTTCCCTCCCCCTTGCCGGGGAACCTCCAAGCTTTGGGGGTGGGGGGGGGAGGAGGCAGCAAAGCGAGGCAGGAAGGAGAGCGCGGCTTGGCTGGGTGAGCTTTGGCAGGGGCAGGGAATGAGAGCCGCGAGGCGGGCGCTGCGGACGGAGGCGCTGCCCGCCGAGCTCGCAGGCAGCCAGGCAGGCAGACGGCGAGAGCCCCGCGCTGGGCGGCCTCTCCTCGCCACCGCCGCCCCGCCTCTCGCCGCCCGACTCGCCCGCCTCCCTCCAGGCAACATCTCGCGGCACACCAGGCAACATCTCGTGGCACACTAGTGTGCCGCGGAACAGTGGTTGGGAAACACTGAGTTAGACTGAGAGTCTGTGATTGGCCCAAGGCTATCCAGCTTCATGGCTGAGTGGGGATTTGAACAAGATTCATCCTGGTCCAGTACACTAACCACTATTCCCCTGTGCATGATGCAGTAATGATAATGTAGCAGGTATGAGAGAGGGACAGCAGCAATTAGATCTCATTTTAATACTCACTTATTCCTCATCACCAAACAATGATGCTTAGCTGCAGTGTTCATAAGCTTCCAGACTGGGACACGGGTTAGATCGGTTACCAATGCTCTTGCTTTGAACATGTGTAACGGAATGAATGAAAATTGCTTGTCTTTTTAATGCTTTTGCCCCCCACACCTTATGAGGAAAGATGATTCTCAAGAGCACCTGGACCCAGATGACATTTAACACCCTCTGCATTTCTCAGTTTTTCTGGATTTAGGTGTGACCATCCATGTATGAACTTGAAATTAAGAAATACTTTTAGATGATCAGCAAAGGAAAGCCCGTTCACAAGGAAGAAATTCTAATTTCAGAGTTGCCTTCAAGGTTCAATTAGCCAAGCAATGGGTGTCAGTCTGGAAGGAAACATCTCATTCTTACGCTGTTTCTCTACGGGAGTGTTTTGAAATGGCACCAGATTTCAGAATATTCTAGCATATTGATTCCAACAGTCTGGAAAATGTGGATGATCGGTGCATCAGACATCTTGTAACCTGAAAGCCACCAGCTCTATAGACTGAGTTTCAGAATAGTAAATAGCAATTACTCGTTAAAGGACTTGTGTGGATATTCAAGAAAACTTCACCAAGCATAAATTCTGCCATCTGCCATACGGTACTAGGTAAAGGTAAAGGGACCCCTGACCATTAGGTCCAGTCATGACCGACTCTGGGGTTACGGCGCTCATCTCGCTTTATTGGCCAAGGGAGCCGGCGTCCAGCTTCCGGGTCATGTGGCCAGCATGACAGAGCCGCTTCTGGCAAACCAGAGCAGCGCACGGAAACGCCGTTTACCTTCCCCCCGGAGCGGTACCTATTTATCTACTTGCACTTTGACGTGCTTTCGAACTGCTAGGTTGGCAGGAGCTGGGACTGAGCAACCAGAGGTCACCCCGTTGCGGGAATTCAAACCGCCGACCTTCTGATCGGCAAGTCCTAGGCTCTGTGGTTTAACCCACAGCGCCACCCGTGTCCCTTGCTGTATGGTACTAGCACTCAGCAAAATAGCAATTCAAATCTTTCAGTTTTTTGTCACCTTTTGTGACTTTTCTCACCTCTCTTTTTTTCTCCTTCATGACTTTACATGCCAGCCTTAAGCCTTCTTCAATGGACAAAGCAGTCTCAATGTGGAGACTTGACCGCCGTTGCTCTGCTCCAGTTTTCTGCAACTTATTTTTGCCAAAGTGCTTCTATCCTTCCTATTTTTCCTCAACAAGCTTTCCGCTGGGAGCAAAACAATGTGTGCTTCATGGCTTTCATAGTAGTAAATTTCCATGCGTGTGTGTGATAAGCTCGTAATTGTTTCTCCAGCTCTGCAACATCTTTGTCTTTGCACCGCCAGTGTCTTTATTTAATTCTCAATTACTCTAACAAAACAGATACTGGAATAAGAGGAAAGCTATAGAGTGTGTTCTGAGGAAGCTCCTCAAATTAAAATTAAATGGGAAGCTGCTTTAATTTCTAATACATTTCTGTTCTCTGTCAAGCTACATGCAGATTTCAGTGTCTGGCTGTAATTAGAAGTGCAGCACTCCCTGAGCAAAGTGACAACTTTTTCTTTTAAGAAGTGGCAAGTCCTTCATCTCCATTCCCTTTTAATTTCCTTTCCTTTTAGGTAAAATCAATGTATTGTTGCAAACCACCCCAATCTCTGAGAGCTGCAAGATTCCAGGGGTCCCAGGCACTTTCCCAAGGTTTGGTTTCCTTGGAATGAGGGACAGCAGAGATTCAGGTGTCTTTATGATCTGTGGTTTATTTGCACATAGCCTATGATGGAAGAGCTCACAGCCCTAACACCCCAAGGAGGTCTTGCTTCTCCCATAGCCACAACCTTGGATTCCAGCAGAAACCAAGATGTCCCTCACAGGTTTCAGCCTGACACCTGCTTCAGGCACACACCTCAAACCTGGCTTTTGGTTCTTCTAACTACCAGTCAGTTGAGGGAGGGGAGTCCACCCATTTCTTCTCTGGCACAGAGACACTTCCTTTGTTACCTTAACAATCCATACTTAGGCCATTACCAAGACACTGGCCCGACTAGTCCAGCAATTGAATCGGAAGGGACTCGGACATACAGCCTAATCTCTAATCCCCAACACTCACAACACTGTTATGTCACTTAAAATCATTCATTAATGCATAAGTTGTGTGATCAAATTCTCTACCTCCTCTGTGGTTACAGGTGGCCAGTGAGGTAAAACGCTTGGCTTGTTAAACTGAGCTTCCTTATCATAATGCAGTTTTTGTGATAGCTTAAAGTGAGAGTTCTTTTAAGTTCCTGTTTTGTCTCATGATTGTCTCTCTGAGTAGCATCAGTTTTCTCTCATTTATTTAGGTGCTGGTCCTCAGCTTGCTCTGTGTTTAAAGTTCACAATTTTTATAAGGTGGCTTTAGGTGGCTTTCATTCTACTAGTGGTGCTGGCCAGCCTGAGAGTGAGTTGTCCTTTCAATTTAAAGCACAGCTGCATCAACTATTTTATTGCAAAAATCCACTTTAAATGCAGCATGTCTGTAGAATAAGCTACAAAGCTACCTTCATTGCTTTGATATCATTCAGCAGCCTTCTGTTCCCAGCTTTGCATTACCATGTTTCTTCCTTGCCCTCTAATTTGCTTACATGGCTGTAAGATCAGATTAGTTATGATGACCCATGTGATTCTGTAACATGAAGAGGGAGCATTGTAACATCGCCAAAATTACATGGACCACCACCAGGGTGGAATTGATTTAAATCACTAGTCAGTAAGATTTGATTTAAATCATTTTTTTACATAAAGACTCATTCTTGCTGGTATAATCTTAATATTTACAACCAGATGAAGGTTTCATTTTTGGAATAATAAATTTTCAGAGTAGTTTTTACAGTTATATCTAAAATTACTGATTTGGTTATACTATTAGAAATACATAGATAATTATGAAATTATTGTGAGGTTTAACAAGTTAACCGTTTATATTTGGACAACTGTTCTGCTGTACTTTATTGGAAGGAGGAAAACAACCATTTCCTTAATAAAAATTTAAACAATTTATTTAACTAAAACAATAACATTATAGCATATCATTGGTTTTTATCCACCCTGACCACCACAGTCAATTCAATTAAACTGCAAGAAGAAAAAGAAGGTGGAGCCAAGAAGAGTCTTCATGTCATGACTGATTTCTGGATCAAAACAATACTCTCCCCAGGTCTCCCCAGGTCACTTTTGATAGGCAGCTGGGGGGTCATCTACCTGCCATCAGGTGATTCTAACTTCAAAAGAATGTTCCTCAACCTTCCTCCTTGTGCATCCCAGTCTTGCACTTAGTGCCAACTGCAAGCTGCGCTCTTGGCAGGGATCAGCCCTGGAATTAGGACTAGTATGTCTGGGGAAGAAAGGGCTCTGGGCCCAAATTCAGACCCCTGGCAGGCCAGCAGTCCCCAATCCCTGTTTAGTCACTCATCCTTAAGTGCCAGGATTTTTTTTCGTAAACAGAAGGTGGCAATCTTTGCTTAGGAGTAATTTTCACTGGCTGGTAACTGACTACATTGATCTGTATGACTTTAGGCTGGGGTCTTCCAGCACTGAGTGCTCCTCCATAAAAATCAGTTCCTTGCAGAAATAAGGTCAGAATAAAATGCTAGAATGCGTTACTCTGCCATGCTAGTTTCTCCACGAAGAGGATTTTTATTTTTATTTATTTGGGGAGGAATGTTCTGATAGTCCTATTGTCCACCTCAATGAAAGCTACACCCTTACCCAAATGAATTCCCAAAGCTTAGGGTAATGATAACAGGGTTTTCAGTAATGGTAAGAGATGACAATCACTGAATGGGAATGAGGGTCTGTCTGTTGTTTTCAAAAAAAAAATTTAACAACAACCAAAAAGACTACAGAGAATTACTGGGAAGTTGGTTCCATCACTTCCATTTTGTTTTTCCTGACCACCTTTAATCACTCAAACAGTACACAGCAGCAAGCAAAAAGGAAATGGATGGGATGCTGTTCGCTTCCACAATACGCATCATGTTTGGAGCCTGACTTAATAGCGTTGAGTTGGAGACAACATGGATCCTTTATTTCTACGTATTGTTATGCCTCGTCCATCTCCACTCCTAAATGTTTCAACATTTCCATCTAGCTGATTCTCCAGCACTGCTGCCTCAAACATGCAGGAGCTTTTTCTGCGCATTTGTACTTTCATGTGCAAAGGGAAGTTGCACAAATATATCTGTTGGTGTTTTAAGAGGTTTTGAGGCATCTGATGAAGATCTGCATTTTTAAATGAGCTTAAATATATATTTGTAAATGTTTGTATCTCTTATGCCAGGCAGCATATCTCATGCCAGGCATCTGAGTGCATCGGCAGATGTGCTCATCTTAAACAGGGCCCCTCTGACAGAGCCTCAGGGTTGCAAAAAGAAATTACAGGCTAGGAGCAAAAGGTCACACTGACCATACAAAATTACAGAATACAATTAAGCTATAAAAACACAATTATTATGCCTCCCATTAAAGACTTAAACCAAAGGGTGAATTGAAGAAGTTGCTTTTAGAACAGCTGTTTCAGCAGGAAAAGGGGGGCTGTAAACTAAGAGGCTTCTCTCTGAAGTTGATTCTGGAAACTGTTTTTTTACTAAGTTCCCTTTCTTCTAAAAATCTATATATATTAATGTATAAATATATTGGCTTAAATATAATTATGCAAATGATTTAGAAATTAGAAATGTTAGATTCATGTTAGATTCTTATTTCATAGAATCATAGAGTCATAGAGTTGGAAGAGACCACAAGGGCCATTGAATCCAGACCCCTGCCAAGCAGGAGACACTATCGGAGCACTCCTGACATATGGTTGTCGGACCTCTGTTTAAAATGAAATTAAAAACCATCTGGTTTGCAGGGAATAGGGAAAAAGGGGCCAAAGGTTATCTGGTAATTAAGGTGCCTTGTCGAGGTTAATGGCTACTTGTTTGCCATTTATAAATAGAAGAAAATTAGCTCTCTGTCTCCCATAAAAGGTAATAGGAAATGGGTGTATCGTTTTATGATTGGTTCTAGCAAACAGCCAATAGAAATTTCAACCAGGCTGATTGGACAGAGGCAGCCAAAGGAGGAGCAAGGGGACTGGGCTGAGGGAATATAAGTGCTGGCCATAATGGCAGGAGGCCAGGCCAGAGCTTGGTAACCATATACCACTGTGCCTCTCATTTATTTGTCTGACAAATAAATAATTATTTTAATTTCTCTATTGCTGCGTTGAATATTTCATTCCAGCTAAGCGTTAACCACAAGCAGGGTGCTACATTTTAGCAGCCTTCTCTACAGCCTCCAAATGAAACAACTGGTGAGCCAGGATAGCTCAGTTGGTACCCATCTCAGTGTCATCGGCAAAAGATTCCTGCACTGCAGGGGGTTGGACTAGATGACCCCTCGGGGTCCCTTCCAAGTTTATGATTCCACAATAGCAAAACAATAAGAAAGATGAAGTGGTAAATCAATAGCATAGTCAGTGTTTGAAACAGGATGAAATTCAGTACTAAAACATGAATCTCCCTGAGTATTAATCTCTCTCAGAGGCTCTGATAGTCCCTTCTTTCAGGGGTGGGGGGTCTTCACCCAGTACTGAAAAGACAGTCCAACTCAGCATCAAGCAATCTCAGCAAAACCATCAACCCCAAACCTTAGAGCAATCCCACCATATATCTTTATATGACCCTATTGATTGACAGCCTCTCCAACATAGCAGGGGTGACTTTTGATGCACAAAAGAGAGAGGGGCTTTTTCCTGTTGAGAGCTGCATTCCCTCGGGGCCAACGGAAGAAGCCACAGACAAAAGTGTTTGGATTGATCCAGATAAAAGAGGGTTTCAATCTCCACCATGGCTGTCTAAGATCAGAAAAAAGGATCCACTGGATTTTGATGAGTTTGCCTGAGATAAGTCTATAGGGGTGCTTGTTTTGTGGTTTGGAGTTCTGGAAAGCAAGTGGAAGTAGTTTCTGATTTTAAAGACAGTGTGGGTAGGGTGGGAAAGCTCCCCCCCCCCCCAATCCACATTGGCAGAGGGAAAATATTAGTAAACCCAAAATAGTGCCCGTTCAGAAAGTACATAGGGGGAGGAGGAGCAGGGGAGAAACACTTCAGGAAGCCAGGAAAAATTAAGGAGAAAGGAACAGGAAAGAAGGAACTCTGCTGAGATAGAAGGATGGGGGTTTAAGGGCCTGCGGAAAATGAAGCCAGCCTGCAGCTTTCTACCTGTGCCCTAAATCTTGCATGGATGCTAAGCTGAGTTTATAGCAATTCCTTACAGGATGAAGGAGAGAGAGAAGAGGCCTTCCTTGGCCTGAAAGGAAATGTGTATCTTTTCTCCCTAAGGCCAACTGACAATGTGTACACCCAGATTGCTTTTCAAAGGGATCAGGTTAAAAACTCGAATCCAGCAGAATGAACATAGTGTTGAAAGAGGAAAGGCCTTCACTTCTTTTGTAATACATTGGCAGGACTAGCGTCTAGTGGTAGAGGAAAAACACACGCCCTCCCTACAGCACAAAGAGGAATGAGATGTTCAGTTCAGCATTCCACTCCCCAGGGTCTTCTCTAGCTTCTGATAGCCAAGTGCCCTGGAGCTTTCTGATGGCTGTTACGACAAATCTTTGCAACAAGAAAAGAATGCTCTTCTTTTTATGCTTAATCCTTGGTCATTGGGGCAGGAAACTGAGAAGCTCTTGTTTTAATACTGCCTGCCAAGGGAGTTTATTCTTGGATCACCTGGTAGAAGAACTAAAGCCCAATAGCTAGATGTTGGACAACACTTGTAATCCATGCGACCCTCAAGGGACCTCAAGTGTGACAATGCCATGGTGACACTGTGGAGGTGGTGGCCCCTTTGGCAGTCTTGGGACCCTCGCACATGCCTGATCTCACCATGCTCTGCTATCCTGGTTCACCTGGCTCCACAAAGTTGGTGGCTCCACAAAGTTGGTGGCACCAGGCATTCAGGCTCACGACAACATTTTCCTTGTGTTGGTGGTTAGGACTAGGCTCCGGTGGGACATGCCCTTGGCACAATCAGAACAATGTGTTGTGTGAGCTCATTATCCAGAAATCCAGTCTGCATTACCATCACGCATGGCATGCAAATTGCATGAGTCACCTGGCCCCCACAAGGAATCAGTTTTGCAGTGCCTAGCTTTTGAAGTCTAGTCTCTGATCTCACTATGCAAACGATTTTATATTTTGGCGACAGGATGCAAAAGCATCTCAATAGCCACAGCTGTTGGAGGGCATTCTGAAATGGATTTGGGGATGGGGGCTTTTCCTTATTCCCCCCTTCCAATCATTTATAAGTGTGCTCCAAATTTGTCTTCTGGGATTACTGTTCTGAAGGGTAGAAAACAAGAACCCATACCCAGAGTTTTTAATCCATCCTAATATTCTTTTGAAGTTACAATGACCTATTTTGCATGCATAAATGTATATGAATTAGAACACATATTAGATGCTCTAAGTTTGATGGTGTGTGGGGGTCCAAGCTTTAAAATGCAGTACAAAGTTATGTTAAATCTACCTGCTGCTCCAGTTATTGAACTAGTTACATCTGAATCAAATCTGATCCTCAAAATTATCTTCTTTGAACAGTGATGTTGAACATCAACAGATGTTCTCTGTTTGAAGCTGCTTAGTGAGCAAGCAAGTATTTCATATCTGTATATTGGGGTGGTAGATAACTTGTGGTGCTCCAGGCATGCTTGGACTCTCTATTATCCTTGGCCACCAGGCAAGAGCTGGCTGGGACCAGGTAGCCACAGGCTAGTCCCCCCTGCTGTATATGATCTTCTCTGCCTTTCTGCCTAGCTCTTATTGACATATTCCCTATTTATACAAATATCTATGCTTGTTGTGGCCTAGCATGGTACTGGCCAACTGCCATGGATTCCTGCATTTCAGGGGTTGAAATAGATGGACCCCTTCCAACTCTACAATTCTATGATTCTATGATATCCATGTCCGGGTAATGGCAGGGTGGCAGAGAGCATGCATTTCTTGCATGTGGCTCTGGAGTTCACACACACAGCTGTTGCTGCAACATGAACTTGCCCCATGGGAGAAACCAATCTTGCACTGCCAGAGAGGGGTGTGTGTGGGAATGGGAACTTCCTATCCTGCCAAGCTGCAAGGAGAACTTGGCCACACAGTGTCAGGTGCAGGTGAATGGCAAAAAGATTGTGGCCCAACAGTGACATTTTCCTGTCTGCACAGATGGGCTACTGTGGATCTGAGATAGAAGGAGAAACTCTATGCTGATATTGGAGCCAAGTAAAAACCACTTTCACAAGCTACAATGGGTCTACTCTGAGTAAAACTTAGTTGAATACCACCCAATGAGTTACCGTAGTTATCCCACCAGCAAGTGATCAGTTTGTATAATAGTCATGGGGGAGCCAAAAAACCACTTTATTACTGCTACTGCATGATGACACATGTTTCAGAGAGGACCCTAGGGGTGGCAAGGGTGACAAATGATATATCAAAAACTGATTAAATGGGCTGTGCAGGTGACAAGGCAGAGAGAAGATATTATAATGAAAAAATTATGTATAATCAACAGGAGGGGTGGAGGAAGAAGATGGCAAATGAAAGTTCCAGAGTATGGATTTGTCTGCAAGGTCCTTGTTTAAATAACTAGTTTGTCTTGATTATAGAATCTAGTGTGAGTTGTCAAAATCCCCATAAAACAATTGAGGTGTTTAAGAAGGAAAATAGAAACCAGGCAGCTGCAGGAACTTGAGAGTTGATCAGGAATTACTGCCTAGACTGTTTAATGTAGAAAATCCTACAGGGATGTTACCAAATTTCCAGACCTGCCCCAATTGGAACCTCAACTCGCTATTGTGCCAGAGAGTCCTATGGATCTAGTAAATTATGCTACGTCTCACCCAAAAAAATTTGGCCACTTGTGGAGTTGCGCAGGGGGAATCCAGATTGGGTTTGGAACAGGTAGGGTAGCTTCATTTTAATTACGGTCATTTTGTCTGAGAGGGGTTGACATGTTCTGAACCTTTTCCAACTCTACAATATCCACTTGGAAGTGAGATGACCAAGATTGCACACAGTATTCCAAATGCACCAAGGATCTGTGTAATAGATTTGGATTATTATATCAGCAGTTTTATTCTCAATTCCTTTCCTAATGATGCCTAGCATGGAATTTGCCCTTTTCACAGCTGCTGCACACGGGGTCATCCAATGAAGCTGAGATTCTGGACAAAGAGAAGTGTTTTGCTACAGCAGCCAACCTAACAGAATTTAGTACTGCATGGTAAAAAAAAAAAATCAAGGCTGATATAATTTCATGGGAGATGAGTCTATCAGTGGATAATAACCATGAGAAGCCAAATGTTTTTTTACATATACAGAGATAACATATCTTTGGGTCCCAGGTGCTTAAGACTGGGGTGGGGAGCCCTAGTCATATGAAGGGCCATCGTCAGTCTGGGGCAGCACCTGAGGGTGGGCAGGCCAGAGGCAAACGTGCATGAAAGTTGCAGCTCTGCATCTTCCTCTCTGGGACAACCCACCACTCTCAGCTCTTAGTCCTCCATTTTTACTCTCTTCATACCAGAGGTCTGAATTGCTTGCTTTTCAGAGCTTTTCTCCCACTCCCATTCCTTTATCAACTTTGGCCCTCCTCAGCTCCTTTTCCTTTCTGCCCTCCTTCTCTCCCACTAGACTCCCACCACCCCACAAAATCACAGCAAGGCTTCCCCTACCCCAGTGTTTTTCAACCACTGTTCCGCGGCACACTAGTGTGCCGCGAGATGTTGCCTGGTGTGCCGTGGGAAAAATTGAAAAATTCGAAAGATTTTTTTTTTTTTAAAAAAAAGTCAATTTTTCGCCCACTAGGCGGGCGCCGGACTGTGTCCTGGGTATGGGGGGGGGAGTTTTGACCCCACCCCCGGCCAGCAGGGACACCGATTGACACTCCTCAGGGGGACACCCTCCACTTTTCTGATGTCCGGGCTGTGATTGGTCCAGACTCCAGCCTGGACCTATCACAGTAGGACATCATCTTCCGACTTCCTTCCCACCCAAGCACAGTGTGCGCAGCAGCGGAGAGAAGAAGACGTCGCGACTCGAGTCACCAGGAGGACCGGAGCAGGAGGAGACGGATGGAGACCAGGACTCGGCGGGAGTCGGCACTGCAGAGAGACCGCATCCGGATCCAGACCAGGCCGCAGGTGCAGCGTGAGGTGAGGAGGTCATCTGGAACTAGTCGGTCACGGTCGGGTCTCGGAAGAGAGACGAGTGAGTCCAGCCCTGTGCAGCAGCAGCAGCCCGGTAAGTTTATATGTAGTCAATATAGGCACAGAGTTAAATTTTTTAACATTTTCTAATGGTGGTGTGCCTCGTGATTTTTTTTCATGAAACAAGTGTGCCTTTGCCCAAAAAAGGTTGGAAAACACTGCCCTACCCCACAATTTCCCCTGTAGCAGCCACATATTTCCTCCCTCTCAACACACCCAAAGCAGAAGAGAGAGTCCTGGTGGGACTGTGGAACAGAGGAGTGTGTCCAGGGAGCTGTGGGCCGCATGATGTCAGGCAGAGGTTTGCAAGTGGCCTGGAAGTTCCCCTCCCCAGCTATAGACCAATAGAGATGGCCTCCACATTCATGGCATTCCTGTGGGTGCATATAACTGCCTGGCAGCTCCCTTTTGGAAATGAATGGATAGACTAGATCAGGGGTCTGCAACCCGCGGCTCCGGAGCCGCATGTGGCTCTTTTACACCTTTGCCGCGGCTCCGGGACGGATACTAGCGAGGGGAGGAGGCGCATTGTGTGCCCCAACACTCCCCACTGTGGCGGGCGCTGTACTGGCTGTGACGTCGCATGGGGGCGGTGCATGCGTTAGTCCTGCCCGCCCGCTACATTGTAAGGGGCATGTACGCTGGTCACTGTTTTGAAGGGGAGTGAAGAACACACACACACACACACACACACACACACACACAAAGGTAACTTGTTCATTTAATGTTTATTTCTATGACGAGGAGTAATTCTGAGGGGTCAAACAAAGAAATAATAAAAAAGTTATTTTTATAATGACTAGTTTTGCGGCTCCCAGTTTTTTTCCTTCGGCAATGGGTCCAAGTGGCTCTTTTTGTCTTAAAGGTTGCAGTCCCCTGGCCTAGATGGACCTTCTCATTCAGTGATTGGGAGCCTGTGGCCTTCTGGACATTGTTGGACTCCTGCTTTCATCATCCTCAGCCAGGATGACTAGGAATTGGGGTGATGGGAGCTGGAGCCCAGTGACATTTGGCAGGCCACAGATTCCTCACCTCCATTTTAATCAGGAATAGAAGAAGGCAGCAGTTTCAGTTCTAACCTGCACTGGTTACAATCAGCACTGTTTTCGTTTTGCTGCAGTTTGGTTTTCGCCAAATACGGAAAGGCTTGTCTTGCTTTCTACTGTTTAATGTACCTTTACATAACTTGCATTCATTTCAGTGTAAAGGAAATGCCAAAATTGAAAGAAAGAAAAATACAACCCAACCCTCCTTAATTGCGTATCATTTGCAGACTTAAAAACAACAATGACCGTGTGAACAACTACTGACCTTATTTGATTGGTTTTCATTCCTGACCGCAGAACATGTAGGTAGCAGCAATTTCTGTTTCCTTTTCTGCTGTTGTCAAATTCTCTGACATCCTTAGTCCCAACTTATTTAACAAGGCAATGTTTATGTTATTTTTTTCCCCCAGACCATGTTTTAGCAAGCCAATCTATATGAAGGATAAGATGCAGTTAGATCAGCAGTCATCCCTAGCACTTTCAGGTAGAATCAGAAGCAAACTCCCGTTTCACTGGATTTTTATACCACATTTAGGAGCTCCCAGGCTTTCAGAATTATTTTAGACCTCAGGATTGATTTCCAGACATGCAGCCCACATGTAGGCAATTAATTTAATTTCCCCTGATTAATTCTAGATCAGACTGAGTTGGTGCTTGCACCCATCTTTAATCCCAAACTACTGAACAGGTATCCATACTGTGACAGAAGAAGAAGAGGAGGAGGAGTTTGGATTTGATATCCTGCTTTATCACTAACCTAAGGAGTCTCAAAGCGGCCAACAATCTCCTTTCCCTTCCTCCCCCACAACAAACACTCTGTGAGGTGAGTGGGGCTGAGAGACTTCAGAGAAGTGTGACTGGCCCAAGGTCACCCAGCAGCTGCATGTGGAGGAGCGGAGAATCGAACCCGGTTCACCAGATTACGAGTCCACTGCTCCTAACTACACCACACTGACAGGCTGGAGGCATTGTATTCATTTAATATGGCGCTTATATACCATGTGCTCCTCACAGTGGCTTAAAGCAGTTTACAGCCCATTAAATGACACAATAGAAACAGCAGCAAGACTGTTAGTAAGACAGCAGCCAAGAACTATAAATATAAAACACAAAACCTTTAAACATTAAAAACATGCTTGCAAACAGTTTGAGAAGAAGAGTACTTCGTGGGGGAAGGGAGTTCTAGGGCTTTGGTACCACCACAAATAAGTCCCTGCCAGGCCGTCCCACCAACTGCAGTGGAGACCCAGCAGTGGTGGTCGCAGGTACAAGACCCTGGGTCCATACCTACTCCAAGCATGAGGCTCAACTGGGAAAGAGCCCTTTCTAGCTATGCAAAGCCTGATGGGTTTGTAGCTGTACTATTGATGCTGACAGCAGCATGTGCCCACTGCGGGAGTCTAAGTGTTGGCGATAAAAGCCTCTTTAGCAGGTATGGAGTATGATGAATAGTCAAGTCCTGCATTTTTATGCATTCAGAGTACAGTCGGAGAGAGTGCTGTGAACAAAGCAAACATCTATTCGTAGGTCTTTATCATCATAATTGTGGAAATGTATGCTGCCGTGAGCCAGGGAAAGCAGGCATCCTTGATGCATCAGAATCAGGCGACATTAGCTGCTCAGCGAAGTCTCAAGCCGACATTGGCTGGGTGTCTGCTGTTTGCACTTGAAAGCAAGCAAAAATCTTGCAAACAAGAAGTCGGTTATTTCAGGATGGCTGAAGTCACCGAAGAGAAGGGGTCTCTAGGAAGTCTTCAGGAAGATGCAACTGAAGAAGGGAATTATGCTTTTTAGTTTGCATGATGCCAGCTGGCTGAGCTAGGCTCCAGGAGTGTCAATCAGACCCGTGAAAAAACTAAATAAATAAATGCAATATTACCATAAGCACAGACCATACCTGCTGCTGTTGCTGCCAGTCTTGCCAGTGGTGGTTCATGGCAGGTGGTGGCTGGGTAAGCTCAGGCTCGCAGACCCTCCAAGTGTCCCTATTTTCCAGGGATAGTCCTGGACTTAGGGAAGCCATCCTGGTTTCTGATTTGACCCCAGAATTTCCTGCTTTTCCCTAGGACACCCCTATTTTCATCAGTTAAATATTGGAGGGTAGGGGCTTGATGACCTGGGTCTGCACTAAGAGACAGCCAAGATGGTCTCTGGCTTTTGGAGCTGGAGTCAGTCAGGGCCTCGCCCTGCCAGGGCAGGTGAAAAAAGGCCTGCAAGACAGGGAGCAGGTCTTCCAGGACCCCCAGCCAGGGTGGAGCTTCATACTCCAGAACCGGGGGGGGGGGCGGCGGCGGAGAGCAGGCGGGGGTGAGGCTGCCGCGCATCCCAGGGGCGTGATGCGCATCCTGGGGGCGTGGCATGCTGCCTGCAGAGGTGTGGCACCCAGCGCAGGCAGCTTCAGCAGGACAGTTGCTCAGCCACCTCCGAACCCAGTTTATGATATGGAGATAAAAATGACTTACTTTTTACATAATGGTTGTAAGAATTACTGACAAATTGCATAAAGTGCTTTGAATACTCTAAAGCACTATAGATATGCCAAGTGTTATTTTATTATTTAAAGTCAATGAAGTATGCAAACTGAGAGGTTTCATCAGCATAAGGATTTTGTAAAAAATAAAATAAATTATGCAGCTAGAGAGGGGGAAGTAGAACCCAGGTACTAGCTTTAAGACTTCAGGAAACAAATAACATCCTCTCTCTCTCTCTCTCTCTCTCTCTCTCTCTGACACACACACACACACACACACACACACACACACACCCCTGTGTAAAACAAACAAGCCTTCATCTGGAAATCCCATAGCACCCACTGGGGATCACATTTTGGCACCTGGAACAAATCACAAAATGCCCCCCCCCCAAGGCGGTGAATGAAGATCCACATCAGGAACCCAGTGGGGGGGGATCAAATCAACCTCACTGTAGGAATTAAAGGCCACCCATCACAAGGGAGGCCCCCTCTGAACCATGCTGGGTGGGGGCAGAGCCCAGGAGACCCCAGAGGGCAGCCCCCTCCATTCCCACCCTAGGGTTGGGAGGAAACTAGCAATGCTTGTTATTCACTGAGAGGCTGTTGCAGAGGAGGCAGATTCAGTCTCCAAGGACTGCTTCACAGCCAGCAAGGCAGCAGCAGCAACAGGAGGAGGCAACAGATAGACAGAAACTTGACTTGCATGAGCCACTAGCCATAGCAATGAGATAAAATAGACTGGGGATAGAGCTGTAAAAAATACATCCTGGAGGTTTACATCAACACAAACGACAGAATTGTTACATGATCCTTTAGCCACAGATAAAACATGTGAGACAATAGGCTTTCTTTTGATTAAAAAAAGAAGAAGCAGAGCAATGTTAGAAATGTAATCAAATAATAGATTTTATCCACATTGCTCCTGCTAATTTTTTTGCGGTTTTTGCTGTCACCTGGTTATCTTGATCTGCCAGAAGAAAAGAGACAGTAGCAATGACTGAGTGATCTGATAGAGATAATCATAGAGGGGTAATAACCTCGCTCCACAGCAGGCAATGTATGTATTCCCTGGAGTTTGGGTCTGCTGCCCCTGTGGATCCTGCCGCCTGAGGCAGTCATGCCACCTTGGCTCATGAGTGGGCTGGCCTTTCACTCTCTTCCAAATCACCCCGCCCTTGGACCATCTGGAGTGATCTGGAGCTGCCAGGGGGCGGGGCATGTTGAAGCAAATTAATACAAAACTGTTTTTTTTAATGAATCATAGAATCATAGAATCATAGAATTGGAAGAGACCACAAGGGCCATCGAGTCCAACCCCCTGCCAAGCAGGAAACACCATCAGAGCACTCCTGACATATGGTTGTCAAGCCTCTGCTTAAAGACCTCCAAAGAAGGAGACTCCACCACACTCCTTGGCAGCAAATTCCACTGTCAAACAGCTCTTACTGTCAGGAAGTTCTTCCTAATGTTTAGGTGGAATCTTCTTTCTTGTAGTTTGGATCCATTGCTCCGTGTCCGCTTCTCTGGAGCAGCAGAAAACAACCTTTCTCCCTCCTCTATGTGACATCCTTTTATATATTTGAACATGGCTATCATATCACCCCTTAACCTCCTCTTCTCCAGGCTAAACATGCCCAGCTCCCTTAGCCGTTCCTCATAAGGCATCGTTTCCAGGCCTTTGACCATTTTGGTTGCCCTCCTCTGGACACGTTCCAGTTTGTCAGTGTCCTTCTTGAATTGTGGTGCCCAGAACTGGACACAGTACTCCAGGTGAGGTCTGACCAGAGCAGAATACAGTGGCACTATTACTTCCCTTGATCTAGATGCTATGCTCCTATTGATGCAGCCCAGAATTGCATTGGCTTTTTTAGCTGCCGCGTCACACTGTTGGCTCATGTCAAGTTTGTGGTCAACCAAGACTCCTAGATCCTTTTCACATGTACTGCTCTCAAGCCAGGTGTCACCCATCTTGTATTTGTGCCTCTCATTTTTTTTGCCCAAGTGCAATACTTTACATTTCTCCCTGTTAAAATTCATCTTGTTTGCTTTTGCCCAGTTCTCTAATCTGTCAAGGTCATTTTGAAGTGTGATCCTGTCCTCTGGGGTGTTAGCCACCCCTCCCAGTTTGGTGTCATCTGCAAATTTGATCAGGATGCCCTTGAGTCCATCATCCAAGTCGTTGATAAAGATGTTGAATAAGACCGGGCCCAAGACAGAACCCTGTGGCACCCCACTAGTCACTCTTCTCCAGGATGAAGAGGAACCATTGATGAGCACCCTTTGGGTTCGGTCAGTCAGCCAGTTACAAATCCACTGAGTGGTAGCATAGTCAAGACCGCATTTTACCAGCTTCTTTACAAGAATATCATGGGGCACCTTGTCAAATGCCTTGCTGAAATCAAGGTAGGCTACATCCACTGCGTTCCCTTCATCTACCAGGTCCTGCCTGAAGCCTTGCTGTCTAATCATGTAAAAAAGAAAAGGGGAAAAGCTTAAAATATGGAAGGGGAATGATAGTAAAATCCAGTATATGCTACTGGAAACAAATGCATTTTAAGTTTAGCAGTTTTCAATGTACAGAGCCCTCTGAAGAAAGGAGGCAATTGAAGACTATGCACGGAAATGAGAAAAAAAGCAGAGGAAATCCACAGAACTGGCATGTCCAGACAAGCTGGGGGGGGGGAGGAGTCACCAGCAACAATGGAAATGGTAAATCTGGATTAAAATGGGGGCGGGATGGGATGGGATGATGTTTTGAGGAAGAGGAAGTTGTAATGCAGACGTTGCAAGAAACAAAAACCCAAACCCTTGCATGTATGAGCAGCATCAAAACCATCATGAATTGCTGACCTGGACCTTCCCTGGAACGGGAGGTACACATAAAAAAATGGAACTATATTGTCAGTGTAGGAGAATTAAGGTATTCAGTGAAGAGAGAACAATAAAAGAGTCGCGAATAAAAGAGAACGAAGCCCAAAGAATGACAGGAGCAGAGGAATGAAGTCTGGAAAAAGGAGGCACAAAACTCTGTGGGACTTGCTTCTGAGCAGCCATAGCTAGGCCAAGACTGCACATGTAGCCCCTAAGGCAAGTGACTCTAGCTTTTTGAGGGAGTGCCCCAAATATTCTCCACTGCCAATCCCCAGCCGTCCAAAGCTTGGGGTCTCTGAGAGCGTCATAGTCTTCCAGCAGCTGAGTCCAGACTGTTGCCTGGGAATTCTGCTCTCTCCCAATGGCCGTGTCTCACTGCCAGTTGGCTCCACTGCAGGCCAATTCCTTTGGAGTGTGTTCCTGCGGTCTCCCAAGCTGGTCAAAACAGATCGTCATCCAAGCCCTTTCTGTACACCACGTTACTCTGTTTTCCCCTGTGCAATAGCACTCCATGGGTGTAGAGTGGGGGTAGGGAGGAGCAGCTGCCCCCCCATAAATAAAAATTTTAAAATGGCAAACTGAGGTCCCCCCCTTAACAAAAGGCCTGCCCCCCCAGCAAAAATCCTGGCTATGCCCATTCCAATCTTTCACCTGCAATTGTCACCTATAGTGTATCTTGATTTCAGTAAGGCTTTTGACAAAGTCCCCCATGATATTCTAAGCTGGTGAAATGTGGGTTGAACAAGCTGTTAGGTGGGTTTGTAGCTGCTGGGCAGACCAAAGCCAAAGAGTACTCATTAATGGTTCCTGATCATCCTGGGAAAAAGTGACAATTGGGGTCCCACGGGATTCTGTCCTGGGCCCGTTGCTGTTCAAAATATTTATAAATGACTTGGATGAAGGAATTGAGGGGATGCTCATCAGATTTGCAGATGACACCAAACTGGGAGGGGTAGCTAATGCAACAGAAGACAGAATTGGGATTCAAGATGATAATAACAGATTGGAGAACTGGGCACAAGCTAACAAAATGAATTTCAGTAGGGACAAACGTAAGGTTTTGCACTTAGGCAGGAAAAACAAGACGGGGAACACCTGGCTTACTAGCAGTACATGCAAAAAGGGTCTAGGGGTCTTGGTGGACCACAAGCATAACATGAGTCAACAGTGTGATGCAGCAGCAAAAAAAAGCCAACACTATTCTAGGCTGCATCAACAGAAGTCTAGTGTCCAGATCAAGGGTAGTAATAGTACCACTCTATTCTGCCTTGGTCAGGCCAATTCTGGGCACCAGAACTGGCTGGGGGTGGGGGGTGGGACATGGCAGCTCAGCGCCAGGCCGTGCTGCTTTGGGGAGTGACGTGCTGAGCTCTAGGGTGCATGCCACCCCCAAAAGTAAGTGCTGCTGGGGGTGCCCCCCTGCTATGCTACTGCTTCTCTGGCCTTGCTGCCGGGGGGCATGGAATTCCAGCACATGTTTGCCTTCAGAAGAAACTGCTTGTTGTGTCTCTCTTTCCAAATTACTGATTTTTATTGTTGCTATTCTATGAGTCTCTGGGGAAATTAGTATCCCATTGAAATGAACTCCTTGCACCCCTCCTCACCATAGGGGAGCAATTCAGGCACCTGACCCAACTTCACGCCACTCCAGCCTCGAATGGAGAAATCCTGAAGAAGCTGCACATTGCCTGCCAATAGAGCCACTTGACCCCCCCCCCCCGCATCAGAGCTGGCAGACCTAACTCAGCCATGCTGGTGGAGCTGCAGGCTGCGCTTCCTTCCTGGGGATGGACTCAGATGGGCTTCAGGAATGACAAATATGCAGAAGTCATTTGCATAAACAAGTTGGGAGAACAATGCCTGTTATTTACACAATTGCATGCTGGCAAGAAAGGGGGGGGAGAGAAACTGCAGAGATAAATCTGCAATGCAAATGAAGCTTATTTGGAGCTGTGGCCTGGCTTGTTTATAAGCCTGCCCCAGGAGCCTGCAATGGGTGGGGGAGAGGAGGGGAGCATCTACTACTGGCCCCCTTTCTCCCCTCCCTCTCTTTCCTTCCATTTCTTCTTTAAGAGATTAATGGCGATACTTTGTCTTCTGATATGACTGCAGTTTATGAATTCCCCAACTCGCCCTCATCCTTTAAATTACCCACATAATAAAATATGCATTCGGTGATTTCAGGTTATAATTTGATCTGTTTAGAGAGGCGGGGAAAAGAAGGGGGAAAGTGATGGAGACGGTGTGCCTGACTTATTTGTCTTCACTGCCCTTCCCCTGGATGCCTGGGGCGAGGCTATGAGGAAGGAAGGAGCCCATCAGCCCCACCTTTGGGCTCCTTATCTAGGGGTGCAAGTGGCCCAGGAGGGAGGTGGTGGAGGAGGGTCTTCCCCCTTTGCTTCTTCCAAGGAACATGCCATTTCACACCCCCTATTTCTACTATATTGGAAGCCAGGGTTGGCTCAAGACATTTTGGCACCTGAGGTGAACCATGAAATGGCGTCCCCATCCCTGCCAGGAAAGAAGGGGGCGAGTGAAGATCTAAATCAGGAACAAGGGGGAATTGTGATAGGAATTTTATGGTCTTAGATATATGGTAATGTTCATAACTGCACATACATAGATCAACACAGGAAGACCAACCTGGAACCATTTTGATTCCTAAACTGACCAAATCCTTTCTCTGCAAGGTTAAACTGGAAAAGCCTCCCCATTGTCTCTTTCCTCACAAATCCTGTCTCAAGGATATGTCTGTTTGAATAAGGTGTGAGCCTGTGACCTGGCCCAGGAAATAAGTATTTTACCACTACAAAAGAATGGCCAGGTTCCCCAGGCAATCCAATCAAGTAACTTGCCAGACAGGAGATAAACTGTGACAGGAGAAAAACAACATTAAAATTTCTGTGATGTAGGTGGGATGTATCTGAGGGGTGGTCTTAGGTTACACCCCTTCTGTGATGTATGCATAATGTTTCTGGGGGTGGTCTTGATCTAGAGAATGGGAATTTCAAAAGTCTTTATAAGCCCTTGCATGGCATTTTGGGGGGTCCTCTTCCTCTCCTGCGTGTGAGGGGAGCACCCTGTTGCAACAGATTAATAAAGATCAAGCTTACTAGCTGCTTTGCTTCTCAATATTCTCTGGTTGGCCTCTGTTATTTTCTCCTACCAATAGGGAACCTATGTAAGGACTCTATATGGGCTCTTGGATACCCCATGAGGGAAAAGGGCATATTTTTATTTACAACAGAATAAAGATCTACATCGGGATCTGCGGCCCCTGGCCCTGAGGACGCTGATGCCCAAGGAGGACTGGCCCTGACAACAGTTTCCAAGCACAGAGCAAACAGGTCCACGCCCTGTCCAGATTTGGAGAAAATGGTGGCCAAGCAAGTAGTGGACATGGGTATCATGGTGCCTTGTGTGAGGCCAAAATCTGGTGGCCCCCACAGCCCTTGCACTGCCCTCCCAAAGCCAGGTAAGGGGGCAACCAGCTTTGGGAAGGTGGTATGAGGGGCACTGGCAGGATCCTAAAGCCCTCCCACTTCCTTCCTAAAGCACCAACTAGGATTTGGGTGGGAGGACTCTAGGACCCTGTGAGAGCCTCACACCACCTTCCCAAAGCCTGGCACTTTGCTTACCCAGCTTTGAGGCGGCACCCCCTTGGCTCAGTGCCCAGTGCATTCCCAGCACTCCTCACACAGCCCTAAGTTTGCTCCTGGCCAAACTATGCTGGAGAGTACAGGAGGGAATAGGAGTCCAGCCTAGTTGAGGACACAGAGCAAGTAGAATCCCTGCCCAGAGGAGATTTCAAGATTCCGGACCAGGGGTAGGCAATGTGGTGCCCTCCAGATGTTGCTGCTGACAACTCCCATCACCTCTGGCCACTGATCATGCAGCCTGGGACTTATGGGGCATGGTGTCCAACAGCATCTAGAAGCAGTGCTGGTGCCACGCTATTTTCCACCCTATGCAGGACTAACTACTGGCACACGCGCACGCAGGTTTCTAATTTCAATTTTCGAAAACAGAGGTCTTGTAGGAAAAATGAAAATCACAAAACTTGAACCTCCTAAATTTATTTTAAATTGCAAAATTCAGTAATACTACTATCTTTGATTATCTTTACCAAACACAATAGAAAATGTTTTAGCGTTCAAATCATTTTGAATAATCTTGTGAATTGTGATGTTAAAAATTAAGTCTCTTAAAGTTTTGATTTCAGGCATCAAAATCTAACTTTGTGCGTTGTTCTTTTCCTTTGCAAATTTTGTCACCAATTCCTTCAGGTGAAGTGCTGCTGCCTCGGTACCTTCAATTGAGACAGTTGCCAAGCCAACTAATCTGTTTTGCAATATTGTTGAGTGTACGATATAAGCTTTTAAAAGTTTGAGCCTTGAGAAACTTGCCACTGACCCTGCAAGTGTGAGAAGAATCCTTAGCGCAACAGAAACATTAGGTACGGAATCAAGGAGTTTTTACTGCAGTATGAAAAGAAGTAGTGGACGCATGCACTTTGCTATTAAATTCACAGCACAGATCTTCAGCGTTAATCTCTTTGTTTCAATTATGCATCCTAGGTAGTGAACTATTGTTTCTTGATCTTTAACTGTACAAATGTTCATTCATGACAGGATCAAAAAGGGCTAGATAGTCGACAAACTTCAAAAAATATATTGCTAGTACTGTACAACTTTTCAGCTGGACCACAGAATGCCAAGTTTTGCATGTCAAGAACTCTGGCCAAAGCAATCAAGCATTCCAAGATCTCTCACCAATATTGTTCTTGCCTATCTTTCTGTTGGGTAAGACCATCAATTGTTTTTCCTTTAAATAAGCGCAATTCAAGTTCTCTCCAAGTCTCCAAGTTCTCTACAAAAGCTGACCGAGTACTTGGAACCCGCTAAGTTGACTGAAGCCTTAAGGAACAAGTCAAATAAAAAAGTCCGGAAGGAGTGGGAATGCCTGAATGACCTATCGAGTCAAGGTTCAACAACCAAGATTTGGTTGTGTTTAGAATTAACCCATAAGTGGGAAAATTTCTCCTTATACCAAGATGAGGAATATATTGAAATACAGAGAAATTGTTTAGTTATAGGAAATAAACCACCGTGAGGTCGATGGAAGTCAAAAAACTAAAAGTATAATAAAGTATAATATTAAAAAACCCTAAAAGTATAATAAAAAAGAGACCCAGAAGGGTCAGCATCTTGGTAGAGAAATGACATTCTGGGATGTCTATTACACTTACCTTGTACTATACTTATGTTCTTACTTTTTGCGTTTGCTCCGGTTTGCTCTGTTTTCTTTTTTGTTGATTTTTTTTGGATTCAGTTTTGGATTCAGTTGAAATGTTTGTATACCTTGAATTTTCGCCTTGCATTTTTGCTAGGTTGCTTGTCTCTAGCATTTTTGTATTGTCTTATTTTGCTATGGCTGTATGCTAATGCAATAAAGGTTTGATGATGATGATTTAGATGAGTTTGTATACTTTGTTTCATTTGTATCTGCATAATAATTCAACAAAAATTTATTTATTTATTTTTTAAAAAGTTCTCTCCAAATCTAATAGTTGGTCAGTATTCCTCTCATGTGAAGACAGAATTCCTTCAAGGTTCTCCCAGTCTTTTGAACCTGTATCTTGTAGGGTTGATGCACTTTTTTTTTCTTGCTGAACAACTTACAGCAAAAACAAAAATACACATATTTTGAGGCTGAATATATCAACCATTGATGGCACATTCCATCATTTGCTAGTCTCTTCTTGCAGCACATTGGAGAAAAACTTCTGTTTTTAATAGCCTTTGGGAAAATCATGTGGTACCACCTGCTGTGGTCCATGTTGCATTATATGCTGTTGCAAATTATCACTGCAATTGTTAGGCCAGTTAGCAGGGTCCCTGTAATTCAAATCAGGCACAAGGCCGTCTTATTTTGCAGACTTAGCAGTACTCTCATTTTTCTAGACATCCTCTTTTTCCTTTGTGTGCTTTCCAGAAATATCTCCAATTTATGAAACATATATCTTAAGGTTTATATCACTTGTAATAGGAGCACCAACATTCAGCTTCCTCCATGCTAGTTTCAACAAGAATACAGTCATATTCTTGTTCTTCGGTTGCTTCCTGTGTAGAACGGTTTTTCAGGAAGAACTCCTCTTGCTTTCCTTCCTGCTTAGCCCTTTCTGCCTTTCATTTGCGGTACTGAGCTGCAGAGCGTCATTTTTCATCAGCCGTGGCTCACTAGAAAAATGAATACATTTTCTAAATAAGATTAAGATGTGACTGTAAGATTTAAAATTAAATGCATTTTCACTCTCTCTCTGTGTGTGTCTATTTAACCTCCAACCAACACTACTACCTATTTCATATACATAAAAACAATTCTAATGTAGGGATTACTTCAGAAATGATAAGATCCTTCAAAATATAAAATCAAGGTAAAATATGATAAGAAATTTCTAACGAAAACCAATCTGTAGTAAACTGTGCCCCTGAAAGGTCAGTACTGTGCCCTTCTGAGCTCTGTGCCCTGGGCAGCTGCCTCATTGACCTAATGACAGCAGCAGCCTGTCTGGAGGGCACCACTTTGGCCACCCCTGTGCTGGACCAACCAACCAGAGCACTGCAATTGCACAAATCCCAGACTTCTTCTTTTTCTAAGCTTACAACTTATGCAAAGAACATAAGAACAGCCCTGCTGAATCAGACTTACAGGTGTGTCTAGTCCAGCAGTTCCAGGGAAGCTATAAGGGTTTCATTGTGAATAAAGGAGGCAACAGATCTCCCCATTGGCTGATCCATAAGCTCCTGCCACCACTAAACCTTATGCAGGGACTCTTTGTCCAACAACACTTGCTTTCCGTCCCATCTCCGCTGTTCCAGTGCTGGGAAAATATTTGGCATGACGACTGGCCTTGCCTCACATCCTCATAAGGAGAAAGCCACACTAAAGCGGTTGGTGGAGAGAGCTGGGACACTGTACATCTACACATTAACAGCATCCTAAAACATCCCAGAGGGGGTTTTAAGCTCACTGCTGTTTTCTTGTTTATTAAATGTCTCCATAAACCCCCTAGGGGTGTGTGTTACAGGATCAATTAGCCCGAAGAGACCAACTTCTGTCTCCGATTTTCTTAATGCCATCTACAAAATGATATTCAATAGCTGGGATTAAAAAGTTGGAAGCAACAGAAGAGCCCAATAATTATTACAAACCTATCCAGACATGTGTTTCATCTTTTTAGCAACTGTGGGGTTAAATAATCTTTTGAATGTTTTTAATGCCCGTTTTAAACTGTGTTTTCTCAGGAAGCAGGATTCACCTAACCAGCCCCATCAGCAGAAGCCATGCGTAAGGGCTTCTGCTCGCACAATGAGGATTTCGCCTTCTCCTCCTCCACCCGTACACCCCAAAATCAGTTTGGGTGGAGGATAGGGTGAACCCACAAAGGGAGGAAACTGCCTGGGAAACTGGAATGCTTGGGAGGATATAACAACTGAACGAGGAAGACATTAAATTCCACCATCTTGGTTTGTTTTATAATTTTTGTAAACTGGTTAGAGGTTTTCTCACAATCAAGCTGTACCACATTTAATTTTTGTTAAATAGATAAAAAAACACAAGTATTCACTCTTTCTTCTTGGAATATGCAAACAGTTATATGTAGTCGGTACTGACTACACTGGGATCCCCTATGCTTGCAGCCATGTAAATAGAGGAGTAACTCCTACCAGGATACCCTCTGCCCACTGAGGAGAAGAAACCTTTATTTTAAGGTTTTGACAACAGCTGGTCCCTGAGTCTACCCAAAGCACATCCTTTCCTCTCCTCTAGATCAGGGATGGAACATCTCTGGTTTCCCAGAGGTTGTTGGACTCTCATCAGCCCATGGGAATGTGGGAATTGTAGTCCAGCGACATCTGGTGGGTCACATCCCTGCTCTAGAGAAAAGAGCCTGAATCGCAGATTATGAGAGTCCTTGGATTAGCGATAGAACACATAGCTTGCATGTAGACCATGGCTGGGGAATGTGTAGCCCTCCAGAACTTGCTGGACTACAGCTCCCATAATCTCTGGCCATAGGGGTGCCTGGGGCCAATGGGTGTTGTAGTCCAAAATATCTGGAGGCACCAGGTTCATGAAGTAAGCACTTTCGCATTCAATCCCTGTCATCTCAGTTTACCTCCTGGTTCATATCTTCCCACTGTCATGAAGACGCTAGATGGCTCTAAGCAAGCCAACCGAGTGCAATATGGTGCAAATGAACAGTGCGGCCGATCTTTAAGCAGGGTAGTCAACATGGTGCCTTCCATAAGTTTTGGACTACAACACTCATGAGCCATTGGCTGATGGGAATTGCAGTCCACCAGACCCAGAGGGCACGACATTGGCTACCTCACCTTAAAGGGTTCTTAGAATGATTTCTAAGATAATGAGCAAGAAATGCTCTGACCACTTGAACATGCTGTACAAATCCTGCTGCCAATTACATTCGACAATACTGGGGTGGATGAAGCCGTTTCTTATATTCTTCTAACTCCTCCCCTTTTATCAATCCTTGCCTGATCTATAATGCAATTGTGTCCTTATGCCTGGAGAGAGCATTCATCACTTCAGCCACCCAGGGCTGTCAAATTTTCATTTCTCAGTATTGGATTCTGGATCTGACTGTAGGTTTTAATTGCTCTAATATGCCCTTTAATAATGCTGTAACATTTCAATGAATTGCAGTTGATAATAGCAGTGCTAAAAGGGTATGCTGGTACTTTTGGAAATGAATTTATCACACCCTGCTGAATACTGATGGCTCTGTGGGGAGTCTGAACCCGATCCTTTTAGCCATCGTTTTTATGAAGCCATTTCTCAGAAACTTCACAAAGCAGAGTTTTTGTCATTTTGTAGTTTGGAAGTGTGGGTTAATCTCAGCATGTCGATGTGGTGTCTGTAGCAATGGAGTGCCAAGCGATTAAAACCATGGGACACAATGGTCTGCCAGGATTATCTCCTGCACAAGCACCATTGAAATGAATAGGAACTTAGTCACAGAACAGAAAATTTATTACCACTCAACTCTAGCCGTTTACTCTTTTTCCTCAGAGATTGCCTTGTATCTTTTTGTTTCTTTGTTTCTCAGTATTACTTACACAGGAGAGAGACCAACTTGTGGGATCAACCACTAGAGACTTTTATAACTGGCTAAGCAGAGAAGATGGGCAGAAGCCGCTTAGTCATTACAAACCTGTTGAAAATATTGTGGATGACAGAAGAAAGACTGGATCAGCATGCCTTTGGAGGTTTCAGAATCTTGGTGGGACTGTGCCCCACTTTGCCCATGAGAGAGGTCTCCCTTGCCTAGGAGGAAGCTTGAGCAGTGAATTATATAGGTGCTGGTGGCTCTTCCCCATCCTGGGACAGGCAGGTCTTGATCGGAGCAGGTGCTTCGATTAACTTCCTCCTCCTGAGTAACCTAATGTACAGCTAGCCAGCTTTGAAGGTCCTGCCAGGTTCATCATCTCCTCTGCTCTTGTGGCCCTGGGGAAGATGAGGTGTGTGTCCGCCTATCTGTCTGATAGCTGGCCAGGAACCAAGACAATAAGTGTAGAGATTTGATGGCTCCTTCAGGTGTGGCGATCTGCTGGAGAATCCGGCTCTCCTTGCACCTCCTCTGAGGAGACGTCAGGTTTTAGATGTGAGCAAGGCTGATCCCTTAAACCTTATTTCCTAGCCTCTAGGCCAGAGCTTTCCAAACTGTGTGTTGTGACATGTTAGTGTGTCATGAGAACGCGCTGAATGCTCCTCCCAGGGCTGGAAAGGGATTAGTTTAACCTCCAGTTTGATAGTAAAACTTAAGTACTGTGTCACAAAATGATGCATGTCTAAAAAGTCACCAACATGAAAAGTTTGGAAAGCTCTGCTCTAGGCCTTCCTCTGCTGCCCCTCAGACTCTTCCCCAGACTTCCCTCTTCTTTTTTCTGGTCCTCCTTGCACTCTCTTCCTGTTTTTCCCTCTCACATTCTTTCTTTTCTAAATACCCTAATTCTCAGGGTCTTCTGCCTGCACCTTTTCTAGACTCCCTCAGATCCATCCATCCATCCATCCATCCATCCATCCATCCATCCATCCATCCTTCAAATGGTCCTTTGCCTCCTTGTTCTCAAATGACCATCTCCAGCTCTTCTGCCTATCATTCTTCAGGCTCCTGCTTCTCACTCCCCTCCCTTCACTCCGGGCTCCCTTTTCCTAAGCTCCCCTCCACTGTTGAGTCTGTCTCTGACATCAGAGTTGCCTAACAAATGGCAACAGAAGGGCTTAGGCTGCATTTCTATGCATACTTCTGACTGAGACCCACTGAACACAATGGGATTTAAGTAGACATGTGGAAGATTGTTCTGTTACTCTCTTTTGCAACATCAGCATTGTTCAGCCACTTTCATGACCACCACCCACCAATCAATCAATCAATCAATCAATCAATCAATCAATCAATCAATCCCCCTTTAATATACTATGGTTATTAGACTCCATGTAATGTTTTTGGTGACATGAGAAGTGAAAGAGTTTATGAGAAGGCTGTAATCTCATATGAGTTATGGTTGATCTCGTAGGGGGGAAATGCATTTAGACCTTCAACAAGGCTTAGATTGTAGAAATACAAAAAAGATTTGCTGAACTGTGCTTCACCTACTGAGTTCCCTGGGAATTTGAAATTACCGGTATGTGTCGTTCTCCCCGTCCCCTCAAAATCTGTTACTGGAAAATAAAATCGATGTAAAATGGTTCTGTTTGCATGAATCTGCATAATGACTATGGATTAGACATTTTGTAGCTGTATGATTTTGGAAGAATTTCTTTTAGTCTACGTTGCTGGTCACAGCTGAGAGAAGATTAGAAAACAGGGCAGTAAAAGCAAAAGCAAGAAAACAAGAAGAGTGTGCTGGTCCCGGGGGGAAGGTTACCATTGGCGTAGTCAAAGTCCGGTCCTGGGTCACTAGCCTGGAAACAGTTCACAAGGAGCGGGGCAAGGTCCGAAGCAGGAAGCCGGGCGGGGACAGGAACACTGGAGGGTCAGGTCTGGGCAGGAACAGGTACTCAACGACGACGTTGCTCCCGCAACCTGGGACCGGGCTGACTGGCCTTTATCTTCTCTGAGGCCAGGGGCGGTCCCGGCCCCCAGGAGACCCGCCTCTCCTGGCCTTAAGGCGAGCACTCCTCCTGGGAGAAACCAGTTCCCTCCGCCTCTCTGCCCTGAGCCTCTGCAGTTCAGGAGAGGCTGAAGGGTTACTGGGCCCAGGGAGAGACTCACCTGTAGGCACTGAGTCCTCAACCACCTCTGGAGCCAGAGTGGATTCACCTGGTGCCTGCTCCTGAGGATCCGGCACAGGTGCAGGCGCCTCAGAATCAAGGCCCTGCCCCAGTTCAGCAGGCCCTGGAGGCGGGGACTCCTGTGCAGGCTGGGATTCCTCCGGTTCACCCTCTGAATCGGATTCCCAGGCCATCACAAAGAGTGTTCCTGGATCAAGCCAAGGCCCATCTAGTCCAGCATCCTGTTTTCACAGTGAACAATCAGATGACAATGGGATGTCCCCAAGCGGAACCTGAGTATGACAGCACTTTCCCCACTTGGGATTCCCAGCAGCTTACATCCTTCTCTTATGGCTTGTCTTTGGCTTGATCTAGACCCGAGGTGGAGGTGTGTCACATAAAACTGCAGGTGAGTAGGGTTGCCATATTTCTAGAAGTAAAATCCAGGACACAAAAGGTTTTTTTTGGGAAAACAAAGTTGGGAACTTGTTATGTGTGCCGGCGTGGTTGCTCAAGAGCAATCAGGCAAGACTCCCCGTTGGTCTTTTCAAGGCTTTATTATCTGTCCAGAACGTTCACAATGCTGATCGACTCAATTCCATGTCTGCTCAGTCGCTAGCAGAATCTGGGAGTGGGCGGTCCTTAAACTTTCCCCAGCAGAGCAGTTTTTTGACCCCCATCCTACGCCTCCCCTCTCTGCGTGTAAGCCTTCTGCGCAGAGAGGGCGTGGACAAAGGGGGACCTGCTTCCCCCCACTTTGCTCAGGTTCGGTGTTGTGGCTCTCCCTTGCGTCTTCCGAGCCCTGCATCCCTTCCCCACTTGGAGGCATGGCTTCGCTCCTCCCCGGAGCGTATTTGAACTCTGGCCTTCCACACACAACCATCACATATGCACTGAGGTTAACTCGAGAAGCTACTTCACCAGCCACTGCAGGCAAACTTGGGTCTGCTAGCAACTCCACCAATCAATGCTTCCTTCCTGGCAAGTACTTGCATGGTATACATGTTTGCAAACACCCATGTCTTGCCTTCACACATGCAGTGTACGAAGGGCATAATCCAGTCAAAGTTAAGCCCTTATGAGTCCCATTGGTTTAAGTGCTAACTTCTATTTCCCCTGTGAAATCTAATGGGGTCAAAAGGGCTTATTTTTGGTTACACCATGTCCCATATGTGTAAGGAGGATGTGACCGTGAGCACTGAGCTTTTAGTAGCTGGGGATAAAAAGGTGGGTGGTTTTAATCCTTGCAGCTTCCCCATTTCAGTGGCATTTTATATTATAATGAATTTAATTATTTCCTTTCTCTCTCGCCTCACAAATCAAGCTTGTGATCTTTCTGGGGTCACATCTCTTAGGAGGCTCCAATTTGGCAGTGCTCATTTTGGCTCCGTATTTTCCTTTGCGTAGGAGTCTCCCCCAAACTCCTTCCCTTCCCTTCCCCTCCCTTCCTCTTCCCTCTCCTTCCTTCTGGCTCTGGGTGACCTTCACAAAGTTCAATTGATTGTTTGATGTCAGTCGTGAAGCCTTTTATTATTTTTGTTTTAGCTAGTCCAATGTGGATTTATTGACAGGGCCGAGACCACCCCAGGGCTTTTCCGGCAACCTGACCGCAGCGTGTGGAGAAATAATTAGTTGTTGAAGTGTCAGGAACAGATGTCGAGCTGACATCTCCTGTTCGTGGGTGTCAAAGCTGACCATTCTCTGCTTCTCCATAAATTACTGCTGCATCCCTGATGCGGAGATTTTGTGTCATTAGAGTGAGAGCTTTCCCTCTTGAGGAGCATAAAAGTTCTCTTGCCGCTCTCTCTCCTGTGCCCTTTGCTACCTCTATTTCCCCAGCCATTCCAGGATTTTATGAGTTTTGGCTTGGAAACAGGCATTAGGATAACTAAACTTCGCTTGCTCCACCTTCCTTCCCAGGCTAGGTCCGATCAGTTGTTAATAATAATAATAATAATAATAATAATAATAATAATAATAATAATAATATTCCATTTATATCCCGCCCTCCCCAGCCGAAGCTGGGCTCAGAACGGCTAACAACAATAAAATAATACAACATTCTAAAATCATTTCATTATAAAATTAATTCAAATCAAATTGATGGCAACCATTAGGCTAGAGTTCTGTGAGGATTGCCAAAGGAGGGGGTCAGGCTGTGCCCTGACCAAAGGCCTGGTGGAACAGCTCCATCTTGCAGGCCCTGCGGAAAGATGTCAAGTCCTGCAGGGCCCTAGTCTCTTCTGACAGAGCGTTCCACCAGATCGGGGCCATGGCCGAAAAAGCCCTGGCTCTGGTTGAGGCCAGCCTAACCTCCCTGAGGCCCAGAGAGAAACGAAAGCAGCAATTCATAGAATCATAGAATCATAGAGTTGGAAGAGACCACAAGGGCCATTGAGTCCAACCCCCTGCCAAGCAGGAAACACCATCAGAGCACTCCTGACATATGGTTGTCAAGCCTCTGCTTAAAGACCTCCAAAGGAGGAGACTCCACCACATTCCTTGGCAGCAAATTCCACTGTCAAACAGCTCTTACTGTCAGGAAGTTCTTCCTAATGTTTAGGTAGAATCTTCTTTCTAGTAGTTTGGATCCATTGCTCCATGTCCGCTTCTCTGGAGCAGCAGAAAACAACCTTTCTCCCTCCTCTATGTGACATCCTTTTATATATTTGAACATGGCTATCATATCACCCCTTAACCTCCTCTTCTCCAGGCTAAACATGCCCAGCTTCCTTAGCCGTTCCTCATAAGGCATCGTTTCCAGGCCTTTGACCATTTTGGTTGCCCTCCTCTGGACACGTTCCAGTTTGTCAGTGTCCTTCTTGAATTGTGGTGCCCAGAACTGGACAGAGTACTCCAGGTGAGGTCTGACCAGAGCAGAATACAGTGGCACTATTACTTCCCTTGATCTAGATGCTATATTCCTATTGATGCAGCCCAGAATTGCATTGGCTTTTTTAGCTGCCGCATCACACTGTTGGCTCATGTCAAGTTTGTGGTCAACCAAGACTCCTAGATCCTTTTCACATGTACTGCTCTCAAGCCAAGTGTCACCCATCTTGTATTTGTGCCTCTCATTTTTTTTGCCCAAGTGCAATACTTTACATTTCTCCCTGTTAAAATTCATCTTGTTTGTTTTTGCCCAGTTCTCTAATCTGTCAAGGTCGTTTTGAAGTGTGATCCTGTCCTCTGGGGTGTTAGCCACCCCTCCCAGTTTGGTGTCATCTGCAAATTTGATCAGGATGCCCTTGAAGGACTGTGCCCTGGATCCCCACGCCGGTGAGGCAGTGGTCCAGGAGTTTGTGATCGACCATGTTGAAGGCTGCTGACAGGTCTGAAAGAATCAGCAGCCCTGACCTGCCTCGGTCCAGCTGCCTGTGGAGATCATCTGTTAGGGTGACCAGAGCCGCAACTAACCTGTCAAGGGTAATGTGTGAATCCCTGGCTCAATGAGGGGGGTGGGTGGGAAATACTTGGAACTAAATTCAAATCCTACCTTTACCTTTGTCTGCCAATGTCCATTCAACAACACATGCACTCACCGTATGGCCTACAACAGCTCCAAAGACTGCCAGTCTGTTTCCAGGGACTCAGCTAGATTGGCAAAGAAAAAGCGTTTTATGTGTGTTGTATATTGCAATATAACACTGTGACACTAGATGGCACTGTGGAGTCCTGCCTTTCCCACTGGATTTCCCTGTATGATTTTACCTGAATTACTTCTTTGACATGTCTAAATACAGCCCAGTTACAGCTCAAAGTGTTGGTTATAACCTATAAAGCGCCACACAGGTTAGGTCCAAGCTCTCTGAAAGACCATATTTCCTCTTGTGAACATGTCTGACTTCTGAGATCTTCAGGGGAGGCCCTTCTTTCAGTCCCACCACCCTTGCAGGCACCCGTGGGGGACACAGGAAAGGGCCTTCTTGGTGGCTGCTTCGGGACTCTGCAACTCCCTCCCTGGAGAAGCTAGACACTCTCCCTCCTTGCTGTCCTTCCGCCAGTCAGTGAAGATCTTCTTGTTCCAACAGGTTTTGGGGAACTGACTGCTTTTAATGAAAGGGCTGGTGCTGCGCTGTTTTTATTGTGATTATTTGTATGGCTTTAATATATTTTATACGTGTCTATAGTTTAAATTCTATCAATGTATAATTGTTCTTTAATGATTCTTTTTCTATGTTTTTAGCTGTTTTTATTTTATATGTAAGTCACGTTATGCTCCAGTTGGGGAGAAAGGCAGGGTATATAAAAACTTTATTTTTATTATTATTATTATTATTATGCGTATGGATATGAACACACCAGGTGTTCTCAATTTTCTAAACAGAACCAATATCTGTGCAGAGAATCTTGCTACTGGTGGAGCAGTATTTGCTTCACACATAATAGATTTGTCAAACAGGCACTGAGGAGCATTTGCGCTGCATATTATATTGTTGGGCACCATGTCGTTTCAAAACCACCAGCAGCAGCAGTGCACAACATGCCTTCATTCATCCTGCCTCATTGGCGAGGGCCTTCGTCCTGCCTGGAACACAAAAAAAGTCAGAGGTCTACTTCAGTTACTTCTCTCTCCACCCTGCTGTTCCCCAAGCCTGCCTGAGGGTTGTGATAAGGCTTGGCATCTCTCTAGGCCAGGCCCTCTCCTTTTGCAGATCAGCTCATGTCCATTGCTAGGGCACTAGTCAAGCCAGCGTTCATTTTCACCATTTTGGATATGGCCCTAAGGTACTAGGTGAAATTTCTCAGAGCCTCACCTTAGGCTTTCAGTACCTGTGGAGGGTTGTCTATGGGTTTAAACTTTCTTTAAGCATTGGAGAAAGAAACCAGGTGGTACAGGAAGCTCCAAAAATACCTTGGGCCTTTCCAGAGCAGGTACTGCTTGTTGTGCCCGTAGATGAAAGCCCCTGATGCGCATGATTTGCATGAACAGATGACCTGTGGCCACAGCATACATTAAAAACACACTTATTGCACTTTAAGAGTCATGCCTCCCCCCCTTCCCCAAAGAATACTGGGAATTGTAGTTTGTTGAGGAAGCTGAGAGTTGGTAAAGGTAAAGGTAAAGGTAAAGGGACCCCTGACAATTAAGTCCAATCGTGAACGACTCTGGGGTTGTGGCGCTCATCTTGCTTTACAGGCCGGGGGAGCCGGCATTTGTCCGCTTCCACAGACAGTTTTCTGGGTCATGTGGCCAACATGACTAAGCCGCTTCTGGCGAAGCCAGAGCAGCGCACGGAAACGCCGTTTACCTTCCTGCCAGAGCGGTACCTATTTATCTACTTGCACTTTGACGTGCTTTCAAACTGCTTGGTTGGCAGGAGCTGGGACCGAGCAATGGGAGCTCACCCCGTCGCGGGGATTCGAACCGCCAACCTTTCGATCGGCAAACCCAAGCAGCACAGTGGTTTGACCCACAGCACTACCCACGTCCCTATCTGAGAGTTGTTAGGTGATGCTAAAGAAGCTATAGTTCCCAGGATTCTTTGGTGGGGGGAAGCCATGACTCTGAAGTGGAACAAGTGTGTTTTAAATGTGTGCTGTGGCTGCAGCCATGTCGTTGAGGGGCTGCCCCAACCTACATGCATTCATGATTAGAGGGAGAGTAGGGAGCTCTCTCTCTCTCTCTCTCTCTCTCTCTCTCTCTCTCTCTCTCTCTCTCTCACACACACACACACACACACACACACACACACACACACACAGAGTCCCTCCCTCCATCCCTGCAGCTTAGGCTAGAATCTTTTTCCAGATGGAGGGAAATGCTTATATTTAATGATTTTGAATCTTACCATTTGTTTATTGGCAGTATGTTGGTGGCCTAGAAAATTCTGCAAATGAAATATAGGTAATAATTACCTTGAAGCAGTACAGTGGTACCTCGGGTTACAGACGCTTCAGGTTACAGACTCCACTAACCCAGAAATAGTGCTTCAGGTTAAGACCTTTGCTTCAGGATAAGAACAGAAATCGGGCTCCGGTGGCGCGGCAGCAGCAGGAGGCCCCATTAGCTAAAGTGGTGCTTCAGGTTAAGAACAGTTTCAGGTTAAGAACGGACCTCCGGAACGAATTAAGTACTTAACCCGAGGTACCACTGTACAGGCTTCCTGCTCAGTGAAAACTAGACGATAGACAGGGCAACCAGCCTGCCTGCCATTAATTAACTGCTCTTCTCTCATTCACCACTGCAGCACCCTTGAGGAGGCTTTTCTCCTACCTTCTGGTAAGTTGTCACAAGGATAATAGTACCTTCTTGTGAGTTCCTTGGATAATCAACCCTCTCTCTCTATTCCAGGACTTGTGGTACCTCCCAATTTCATTTCCCAGTCTTTGTGCTCCCCCCTTCCTTCACTGGAGTTCCATAAATCCTTTTCACCCAGGTGGCTTGGATAAATGTCCCATCTTTTCAATGGTGGGTGGACCTTTTTATTTCTGCATGCAAAAAATTCCCCCCTGTATCTCTTATCTGGCTTCCCCTGAGGCTTGAAGAAATGGATATTAAAAAGGCTGACATTAGCAAGGAAGATAAATTATATTAAAGACCAGGCAGGGAAGAGCCTAGTTTGTCAGCAATCAAATCTTCATTTTGAATTCTTCACTTTAACTGTGTTCCTTGGAAACAGACCTGGCCCACCAATGAGGTGGGTTAAGTGGACACCTTGGGCAGCAGCCAAGAAAGGCAGCCCCAAGGAAGAGGAAGAAGAAGAGCAAGAGGGAGCCGCCTCCTTGCCGCTGCTTTATTTACACAGTGAGGGTCACCATAGCTGCTGTGTAGGACAGTGGCTTCTCTCCTTCATCCATCCCCCAGGTGCTGCTCCATGTCAAAAAGGCTTGTTGCTGTCCAGGCGGCCACACCCACACCAAATCGTCCTCCTTCCTAGCCTGCCCATTTGCTCACTCATTCGCCTCCTCTAGTTGAATTCTCTTTTGCACAACCCATTTCCTTCCTGGGCTGGGTAAGACTCTTATGCCTGGAATTCTGGAGAACCGCTGACTGTTAGAGTAGACCATAATGAGGCGCCAGGAATCTAGCTTCCTATAGGTTCCTGTGGAAAGGAAGGAGGCAGCAAGGCAAACACACAGAGAGAGGACTTCCTATTTCAAGATCTGCTAGTCTATAATATATTTGCGTGGCAAGTCCCCTCCCCCATGTGAAATGAAGACACTGGACACATTATTTAAGGTTAATGGGCATAAAAAGGCCACAACTTTATTGATTACAGAATTGAAAGGTATTGGCCTTAGGCATTGGCTCCTATCGACTACCCGGCTTGGAGACCGGGAAGGGTTAACCACAAGCCGTGGGAGTCCTGTTGGAGTACGCCAACTAGCATCCCATGGGTGTCACCGCTTAGGGGCGTGCCGGAGGCCCTTACCTCCCTAGGTTTCGGACAAGGCAACGCCCCCCGGAGTCCTCTACCGGACTACCCTTTCCTTGGGGGAAGGTGATGGCGCTTCCGCTCAGCTGGCAAGGGGAAAGAGGGCGGTCCCCGGGCGTCCCTGGCCTTAAGTATGCTAGGCCACACCTCCCCAGCCCGCCGATTGGCGGGCCGAGTCGCAGGCACGCCTGGGGATTCCCTGGATCTCAGGGGGGGGGGGCAAAAGCCCAGCCCCCGCGTGTGTGGGAGGGGGTAACCCGCAACCCCCTCTCCTCCCGAGGTCGGAAATGGCTTTATTGCATTTGTCTTCTGATCCCAGGAGCTCAAAGGGGGCGCATGGATTCTTCCCCTCGTAATTTAATCCCCACAACCACCCTGTGAGGTAGGTTTAGGCACACAGAGACTGGCCCAAGGTCATCCTTCATGACAGAGTGGGGATTTGGTCTCCCAGGCCCTAGCCCATCACTCTAGCCATTATGCCACACTGCCTCTTCATGCTATCCCTGACCATTGGCCATGCTGGCAGGATATTGGTGAGGGCTTCGTGATATACAAACATGAATATATTTCTTTATTATAATTGCTACCAGGTGCCCAGGGCAGGGGTACCTTTACCTTTACCTTTTACCAGGTGCCCAGTGTTGTAGAAATGCACAAATATCATTATCATCATGCTTATTGCTGGTGAGTGCTTGGTGCTGTACAAATGTGGAAAGTGTCCTTGTCAGGCTGCATGGGTGGTGGGGAGTTGATGCTTTTTGAGTTTTGGCTTAGGTGCCAAAATGACTCGGGTTGGCCCTGCTTGGTAAGCACCACAGGTCTCTCTCTCTCTCTCTCTCTCTCTCTCTCTCTCTCTCTCTCTCTCTCTCTCTCTTCTTGGCTGCCAGTGTTTCTCTCATATTGCCACTTGACATGGTGGATATGACTGGCATGAAACTTCCCTGGATGACGCCAGCCAAGAGGAAGATTTTAAAATATGCCCACTCCAATTAACTTCTTATTCTCTACTGATTTCAGTCACTGCTAGATAGGTATCTAACTGCTATCAATGTCTTTGAAAATCTATCCTTCTTTGAAAAGTCCTTTTCACTTTCAATATCCTTAGCATAAGAACACGGAGCTGCCTGATGATGGGGTGCATTTTGCATGCTGGGAGCTGTAGGGGAATGGTTCAGAATATCCTGGAGGGTGATTTTAAAACGGTTAAAATGACTGCAGTCTGTACTGTTCATTTTTAATTGTACAGTAAATTTCAAATGTTCCAAGTTAAACTAAAACAGCAACCCAATTGCACCTGCTAAAAATTAGACCACTCTTGTTGGAATCCTCACTTGCCTTTTCGTTACTTCCGATGAGGCACCAGCAGAAAGGCACTAACTTGGAGGTTGTGCCCCAGTACCTTCTTTACTCAGAAGCAAGTCCTGCTTATGCCAATGGCCCTTGCTGTCTGGGGTAAACATGCAGTGGCCTGCACACTGGAAACTGGGCAAGGCAGGAAAGAAACTGGGGAAAGCGACTCAGCTGTGGTAAATTAGGAGCCTCGCCTGATGTTTCATCAGCTGAAAGGTGGCTCTCAGGGCAAGCTGGGGGAACAGCAGCTGCACTAGGATGGAGGGCCAAGCTGTGGCATCCTCATGGGGACTCCCCACTATGCAAACTAACTGCCAGTGCTGCTGGCCAACTGGGGAGGGGGCTCTGCAGGGCTGCTGCCACAGCCCATGCCAGCATCCAGATTCCTCAACCAAAGTGCCAAGAGAGGCACAATTTTTGCATCCTTCCCTGGCCTGTGCCCCTGGTGGGGGCCAATTTAGCCAACCCCTAGATTATCGGGGCTACAAACCTTGGCAGCCTTCTCAAATTCCGGCCTCCATTATTATTTTGGGTACACTATGATAGTGAAACCAGTATAACACCAGTATACACACTTACTCACAGAGTAGATGAGCTTAGAGTTACTGCATGGTAAATACAGTATGTGAAAAAGGTGTGAATAAAGCCAATTGTTCCCCCTTCTTTTGTATAACTCAAATGTATTTGTTCATCCTATCCTAAGTGGGCCTGCACAAGTATGCAACTTGGCTATGGTGTGACATATTTGTGGTACGCCGTGGTACCTAGCCTTTATAAAGGCATGCCCTGGTGGATAGCACCATTTCATAACACATGACACCAGTTATGTGTTTGTTGATTTGGACCTTAATGTGAAACACTGCAGCCATCAACTGGGCAAGACTGACCACAAGTCAGAGGGTGAACATCTGTATGCCTACTCAGGTTCTACCTCCTACTCAGCCCGGGGCACCAGATTATTTGAAATCAAAGGGTTGGACTTCTGGGTTGGCGCGATCAGCTAATGGCGGATTCCCTCCGAGCTCCGGAGGGAATCGGCTCTGTGGAAGAGGGGTCCTGCTGCCGCGGCGACGCAGGGACCCTCAGAAACCACAGGCGCTGAAGCCTGTGGACTTGGTGACTCGGCAGGCACCATTTGCGCCCCCTCCGACCCGCGAAGAAGCCTTTTTAAAGGCTTCGGAGCGGGGGACGGAGAGCGGCGTGGTGCTGTGAGTAGACCGCTTCTTCCACGGAGTGAAGCCGCAAGCCATGGCTGGAGAGCGCTGACTTCTTTCCTTGATCATTTGGACTACAAAAGTAACAACCCGTGAGTAATACGGAAATTGGAATTAAAAATTTCTTTTAACTGAATTCGGCACGACCGGGGGAGGTGCTAAAAGGAAGTCCGCCTCCCCCCCCCCTTGCAGGCATCTTAAAGCAAGAATTCGGATAACTAAGTTCGAGAGACTGTCTTTCTCTCGTTGAGATAAAAACTTTTAATTTCACGATTCGACTATATAAGTTTGGTGCTGGAGGATTAGAATCGACTGGGAGAGCTGAAGTTTAACCCCCGGGATCCGGGAGCGACCCGAGAGAAAGCCTGTGGAGGACTTAAATAGAGTTTGACAGCTGTCAAAGGAGCTGTCAAAGTCAGGAAACTTTGCTTTGTGCTATTTTTACCGGTTATTTTTGTTACATTGGACTTTAAGCTTTGGAAAATAAAGAAGAAATAAGAACAAAATAACCTGATTGTTGGAGAAAGAACATTGTAACCAGAATCCCTCTAGAGGGGGTTCTGAGATACTACAATGGCTGTAGATGGAAAAGTACAGGCAGAGTTGGATAGAGTGTTTCATTTCCTGGGAATATTGCAAGAGCTGAGTGATGTTATGGCTACAAATCTTACAACCTTGAACTCTAAAGTAAACAAAACTGTTGAAACTGTTGAAGATCTGATTCAAGAAGAATCTGCAGCTGGAGAAGAAGAAATTTGTGTTGTTTTAGAGGAGTCGAATGGAGGAGCTGAAATGCCGCAGGTGGAAAAGGACAACCAGAGGCTTGTCAGGATGGAATATAAGGAAAGCAAGGTTCGGATGATGAAAACTTGGTATGAAATGGAGAATGAAGATTGGGGACTCTTCCCTATGGGGAGTTCGGAAGACCCTTGGATTACAAATTCGATAAAGGCAAAAATTGAAGTATTTGGGACATTTGGGACATTGGTATCTGAAAAGACTAAGAAACAGGATCTGGACTTTTTCTTTGAATATGGAGGTCTGGTTGGAAAAAATATAGACCCTGGTGGGTCAAAGCTGCTCCGAGACTTGATGTTCAACATGAAGGACTGCCAACAAAACCGGCTGAGAGGGACTGAAAGAGACTTAAGGGCCTCGGACGTGATAGACCCAGGCTGAGAATTGAAAGACTGAAGGATAATTTCTGGGGATCAAAACCGGGGAAGGGGGGGGGAATTTTGGAATCCAAAGGGGTATAATTATATGTTTTTATTGGATAGGTTGTTTGGTAATAATTATAAAAATTGGGAAACTCGTGAAAGGGAACTTGGGTCGACCTTAGAAAAAGGGGTAAAGGTTATGTATTAAAATGAGGTTTAGAAGTTTAAATTCGGTTAATTAAGACGAATTAAGTAACATGTTAATAAGGGATAATTTGGGGATAAGAACTTGCTGAGTTAATTATTGGAATAGGGATGCAAGAAGGGGAGGTGGGGGAAGTCTGGGAAAGTGGTTAAGAAATTAAGGATTTAAAATTATACTTGTTATTTGTGTGTTGTGTCTGTATGTGGTTGTTTATGTTTTTGTGTTTGTCTAAATTTTTTTTGAAAACCCTAATAAAAATTTTATAAAAAAAAAATAAAATGAAATCAAAGGGTTGGCAACCTAGGCAGGGATAGAAGACTCGTCCTGATTTTAACTGTCTACAGCAGGTGCCAAAGGCTGAAGTCTAGACCCTATGCTTAGAGATAAAATGTCTCCTGAAGTTAGAAGCATAATAGAACAGTCTAGTTTTCCCGTCTATGTGCAGAACGGGAGGTCTACCTCTGATGATCAGATGAGAGAAAACGTAGAACTCAGACTACCAAAGGAACTCCAGGATGAACTCAGAATCCCAGTGTCTGAAGCCAAAAGACCCCAGGGACTATATATGTTCAGGTCACAGAACCCCTTCATTCACAGAAGGAGGTGGGACATCAGCCTCTGGAATTGGTAGGCAGCAAGAAGCCTCTGGATTGGCCAGCCTAGCTAGTTATAAATGTGAGCAGCCTGGCTTTTGGACTTCAGTCAACAGTTCCATGCCCTTTAATTGATGTACTCTACCTCCCCGCTCAAGCCCCTGACCCCAAGGATTCCTGTCAGGTCTACGTTTTAGCACACCCCTCCCCATGCCATGCACAGGGTCCCAGCCTGGGCCTGTCACCTATTGAGTGTGGCTGGTAGCACGCATGAACTTCACCCGCCTTGCACATTAACTACAAGATCACATCCTTTGAAAGCCTGTGAACTGATGAGCATATTAAGCACCGTCTCTTCCCTGAGTGCTGTCAGCTTCCCTCCAGCTTTGCATACAGCACAGCCTTGCGTCCGCCACATCTCAAAGCCCCACGAGGCTGCTTGTCTCCTGTCTCCGCTTTTAAGGGCTATTTATTTTGATGATGAGGTTGCTGTCTCTACGAATGCTGTCTAGAATGGATGAACGCGCTTGGAGGCCCATCATGGTGACGGCAGTTTAATGGTGATGCAGTATTAATATCAGCATTGCTTATCCAGGCCATCTCCAAAATGAGTGGGAAAGAAAAGTAAGTGACTTGGAAGGAGGTGGCAAGAGGCTTGCCTTGCTCTGTGCTTCATGGGTTCCTTACTTACTGCCATGAAGCCCTGAGCCCATTACTTTACAAAATCCTTGCACTGCCTTTCAGATGGAGCAGCTTCCAGTCCATTACACTCATAGAGAAAAGCTGACTAGATAGGCATATGGTCACAGGTAAACACTGACTCGGGACGCGGGTGGCGCTGTGAGTTAAACCACAGAGCCTAGAGCTTGCCGATCAGAAGGTCAGCGGTTTGAATCACCGTGGTGGGGTGAGCTCCCATTGCTTGGTCCCTGCTCCTGCCAACCTAGCAGTTCGAAAGCACATCAAAGTGCAAGTAGATAAATAGGTACAGCTCCAGCGGGAAGGTAAATAGCTTTTCTGTGCACTGCTCTGGTTCGCCAGAAGCGGCTTAGTCATGCTGGCCACATGACCTGGAAGCTGTATGCCGGCTCCCTCGGCCAATAAAGCGAGATGAGCGCCGCAACTCCAGAGTCAACCACGACTGGACCTAATGGTCAGGGGTCCCTTTACCTTTACCTTAAACACTGACTCAGTTCATCCACCGGTGTCATAACCCCCAGAGTCCAGCAGCAATGTAGACCGGGAGTCAGCGGCTTCTGAGTCTCCCACGAAGGAGCCAGACCACATGCAGGGTTCTGAGTCTGCTGCTGGAGATGCTTCCCAAGGCTTAACCTGCTTCCAGCCTTTCTTGGAGTAAGTTATCAGAGCTGTCCATGGTCCTGCAACTGTTGCCTTCACTGTGGAATGTCGCCTTATGACCTTGTGCTCCACTCCTTTCACCTGTTGTTCCTTTGCTTAGTCTATGCTGTTCCAGTTTTTGGTTTGGAAATGGAACTGGTGCAAATTGGTCCTCTTCAGCCCAGCACCTCCCTCCCTCCCTTTCTCCCTGCACTGCCTTTTCAAGGTTGCCCTTAAGAACTGACTTGTAGGACCAAACTGAGGACTCATCCAGTCTAGGGGTGTGTTTCCTATGGTGATCAGCCATTTGCCACTGGAGGCTCACAAGCAACGCACAAAAGTGATGCCAAGCCTCACTTTTGTCTCAAGCCTCTGGAACAGGTTAAAGAATGCATGATTAAATGGGCAAGAAGTTTTGGTTATAATAATCAGATGGAACAGTGGAAACACAAGTGGACTAAGGGATTTAAATTTACATTGTGTTATGATCTTAAAAAGAATTTCTCCAAAATGATGTATTGTTGATATTTAACTCCTGAGAAACTATTCAGAATGTATAAAAATGTTTCAACTGTTTGCTGGAAATGCCAAGAGCACAATGGGACATTTTTTTTCATGCTTGGCAGACATGTAAAAAGCCTAAAAAATATTGGATACAAATACATACAGCAGATTTTAAAGGCTAATATTCAATTGAAGCCAGAACTCTTATTTTCAGGGTTAATGGATACACAACTGGAAAAGGATTGTGGGAGATTATATATGATCACAGCTTCAAGACTGCTATATGCACAAAGATGGAAAGATACACCTTAGCTACTATAGAGGAATGGCTGATAAAACTATTGGATTTGGCTGAGATGGCAAAGTTAATGTGTTTAACTAAAGAAAATAATTACTAGCATTTATTAAGGATTTGAAATTTCATATGGACTTTTTGTGTGAAAGATTAAATGAATTTATAATACCTAGATTTGAAGATTGAAAAAATACTAGTTTATAGAAGACAGAATGGTTGGATCTTAATGAGTGAATACTATATTTGGCTGCAGGACAGAGAGCCGGAAATCCTTTTAACTTTCTTTATCTTTCTTTAATCTCTCCCCCCCCCCTTCTCTCCTCTTTGGCTTTCTCTTTCCTTAGGTCTTTATTTTCTTTTCTCCTTTTTGTCCTTGTTCTTTTTATATTAAGTAGCTGTTTTATTTCAGTATATTATAAAATTATAATTTGCAGTGAGTATGTATTTCTGTATATCTTTGAATAAGTATCAGTAAATAACTAATTTTAAAAAGGTGATCAGGGGCGCAGTTAACCTCTCTGTGGACCCCCTATTTGGCCATTGTGGTTGACTTGCCAGTAGACATCATCCAAGTATCTGTCTCTAATTCTTTCTCAGAGCCATTCAAGTCAGTGGTCATTGCCATACTCTGTGGCAGTGAATTCCATAATTACACACTGCATGAACCCCCCCCCTCCCACCAACTTCCTTATATCAGTGACCTGTGTCTTCTAATATTAGGAGAAGGAGTGGGTGATCCTTCCATTTGCTTTTCATCATGTTATAATTCTCTTCCGTGTCCCCGTTTAGGCTGTAATCCTAACCTAGCTTACCTGGGAGTAAGGCCCACTGAATTCACTGATTAGGCATGGTTAGGCTTGCAACTTTGTTTAGGCTTCTTCTTGATTACTACCCATTGCAAGAACAGTTTTATCCTTTCCTTCCAGGGAAGAAGCTTCAGTCCTCTGGTAATTTTAATTGCCCCTTTTGCATTTCTCCTTGTTCTCCCTTTTCTCATTGCAGGGAAATTTCCTTGCAGCTATTCATTTGTCAGGTGCTGAAATGGCCTTGTTGCCGCCGCTGTTATTTACATGAATCCTGCATAAAACTCAAGGTAACACTATGAAATGTTTCATCTTGTTTGCAAAAGGCGATGCTTCAGTGGTGATAAGAATGATCTATGCCTGTACTATTACATTTTTAAAAACTGGGACATTTAAATCCCAGGAAGGAAAAGAGAAGAGACGGAAGCGAGGGAAGGAAGGAGGCACCATGATGCTATATGCCCCTGAGTGACCTGACCAAGGGCTGAAACTCTTTGCCATTCAGGTTTCACCCCCCACCCCCTGAGCTCAGTTCTCCTTGAGGAGCTGAATCTGTGTCCTGGCTGTCCCACTTCAGACTGGGATGATGTCACTTGATTGTCTGTTCACCTGACCAAAAAATTGAAACAAAATCCCTACGCACAGGAAGCTATCATGTCAAGGAGATTTCAGTCCGGTGTTTGATTTTATTTTTTTTGCGTATGGCAGAATATTCAGTCATGTGACCCTACAGCAGTCTGAAGTAGTACTAGGCTTGAGTTTACCATGTTGGTGAAAACTAAGCCTCAGCCTATGTGAATACCACTCCTTAAAAAGACCTCCCTGACCCCAGAAGTGTTAAAACAACGAGTGCCTTTTGGGGACAAGGTGCTTGAGAAAGTGGTGGCGGCCCAGCTTCAGGGGTGCTTGGAAGAAGCTGATTATTTGGATTCAGTCCATTTTGGCTTCATGTCTGGCCATGATACTTAAACTGCCCTGGTCTTCCTGGCTGATGACAGTTTTCAAAAGAAAGCAGCCACCCAATACTTTTTTATGCCTTTGTTCTTGTTGAGGAATTAAATCCAATAAGAAAGGGCTGGCAGTCTGGAGGCTCACAGGCAGGCAGAGTAGCCGGTCAAGGAGCTAATCAGCCTAGGTCTGAGTGATGAGTTGGCAAGACTGAGGAGCTATGTAGGACCAGTAGAAACTTGCTTGTCCTTGGTGTTGCCTGATCCCTCTTGATGTCTGCGAACAGTAGTGCAACTGCAACAACAGGACAAATGATGGTCAGGTTCGCTCTCTCATCCAGCAAGCTGCCACAGTGGTACAGAGAGTTAGGCACCAAGTTCCTCCTGTTACCATAACCAGCTTCATGTGTTTCCTCCAACCCTTTACAGCTGCTGACTCTGATGCTCCCAAGCCTTGCTGGTGAACAGCCAGCCTTCTGCTTGGAAAGGCTTCATCTCCCTCCTACCAATACAGTAAGAGGTTCTTCCTTCTTCCACCAGCCATCTAGCGGAGTCCTCATTCTCCAGGGTTGGTCCACCTGATGCATCTGGCCACTCACATGGGGGTGATACAACTCCTCTTGTTGTTTGGCGCTCAACACTTGGTACATTGCCTCTGAACATGGAGGTTCCATTACATCAGCCAATAGCCACTGATAGACCTTGAGCCTAAGCACAACCCCTCTGTGCATCATTTCCACAACAGCAGGGCTGATTCCTGTCTGTCTGTGAGGTTTCCTTCCCTTCCAGGCATGCTGTTGGTTGAGTGCAAGCAGAAATTCAGTTCTGCCAGTCTTCCACTGGGATTGTTGACTTGTCTGGGGTCTTGCTTTGGCTGAGCATCAGGGACCTGCATGTGACTGAAGGAAGAGAGACATTTGCAGCCAACATATCCTTGACCTGGCCTTTCCGCTTGAGAAGCAATGTCCCGAACCACTATCATCACTATGGCTTCCCCTCAGCTGCTGCAGGATGGATTCTCTACCTGGTGTCACAGTGATAAAGGGTAAGTCCTCCCTGAGGAATATGTTCTGCTCCACCTGCTAAATTTAGCTTTTCTTGTTAGAGGGAAACCAAACAACCATATAAACATAAATTCCTGTCAAAAACTCCTACGCAAGGATCTTGAGTTGAGTTGTTGGAGGACTCTGTGTACAGGACGAGTGTCCTCATTAACCTTTCCTCTGAAAATTTTGTGACCTTATTCACCCTGAAACTTGTTTCCTTGCCGTGTGGGTGGTAGTGCATGCCTTTTGATGTGCAGCCTCTTTAGCCCCTGTTGATGGCATGATGTGCCCATGTCCTCAAGCTATGGGATCTCATTATGGATAATAGTAGCCAACTGGAAAGAGTGATCCATGGACCCATGGGCTCATTTAGCTAAATGTTGGGCTCTTCATGCCTCCAGGGCCTTTTGTTCTGCTCAGTGGCCCTCATCTGACCCAGCTCCACCTCTCCCACAGCCATGTCCCAGCTGACCTCCCTCCCCACGACTTCATGCAGCCTAACTTTATGATTTATCATACAAGAGGATTGCCCCCTACCCTTTTCTCTATTTGTACAGTAATTAAACTATATTTATGTTGGGACACGGGTGGCACTGTGGGTTAAACCACAGAGCCTAGGACTTGCCGATCAGAAGGTCGGTGGTTCGAATCCCACGACGGGGTGAGCTCCCGTTGTTCGGTCCCTGCTCCTGCCAACCTAGCAGTTCGAAAGCACGTCAAAGTGCAAGTAGATAAATAGGTACCACTCCGGCGGGAAGGTAAATGGCATTTCCGTGCGCTGCTCTGATTCGCCAGAAGTGGCTTAGTCATGCTGGCCACATGACCCGGAAGCTGTACGCCAGCTCCCTCGGCCAATAAAGTGAGATGAGTGCCGCAACCCCAGAGTCGGTCACGACTGGACCTAATGGTCAGGGGTCCCTTTACCTTTTACCTATATTTATGTTAAAAGCTTTTCAATACATTGACCCCTCTTCTTTATTCCTTTATTTTGGGTGATGATGGCAAAGCTGAGATCCCAGCAGCTGCACTGTGAGGGCACCTGCCCCTCCTGCAACTGCAGCTGCTCATCCCCCCCCCCAGTAAAGTTCTCTCAAGTTAGATCATAATCTAGATGTCCAGGGCTGTCATATTAAAAATGGAACAGGGTTCTTAAAGCTGAGATTGTGGTTGAGAGGGAGAATTCCTGCAAGTGCTACTTCTGCCACGATAATACAGGAGGAATGGGAGAAGCAGCACCTTCCAAAATTCTTCCTCTACCTGGCTATTAAAGGCATATCAACTCTGGTCCCAGGAATGAAACTGGCATCCCCAACAATGGCTTGATTGGCTTCTTGCGCCAAAAAGCCATTTGCAGAGGAGAGAGGATTTTTCTCCGCTCCAAGATTTGCTTATAGTTAGTTGCCAGCTGGGCCGTTTTAAACCAACATAAGCAGATTAGTTGTGTGTGATTTTTATTCTTATTTTTTAAAAAAATACTTTTCCACCTGACTTGGTTTTTATTTCTTTGTTTCAAGCTCCAGCTCAACAGTAAATAATGGGCATATTAAAGCTGCATGCATTAGCATGAGACTGAGCAATGGCCAAGCTGCTTTTGTTGATTCAAAGAGTTTGAACCAGTTTTTGCATTTGATTGTTATTAGCTGCACTGAGGACCATTTTGGGGGCTTTTAAAAAGACACCTCTGAGAAACTTAGAGATATAAAAAGGGAAGGTGGCAAGGGAAACGAAAAGAGAGAAATTACCTTCATGGTAATCAGGGCAGTGTGGTAGGCCTGTTGCTCTTTCGTTTTGGGGTTGCCAGCTCAGTCCCTAAAACACAAGCACTGGTTTGGTTGCCTGGTGTTGCTCCCCATTCCCCCACTCCCTGCCTTTGTAACATTGCCATTGGTTGTCCCAAGGGTGCCCAGAACCCCTTTAAGGGTGAGGAGAATGCCTTGTGTTGTGTGCTGAAGAGGCATCTTCGTGCGCCCTGTATGTGCAAGCGTTCCTGTCTCTGCACACAAGTTGGCTCAGATTACCCCTCTGTGCCAGTAGAATGAATAGATCCATTCCTTTGACTCACTCGCTGGCAGGCAGCCTGTGCGTTAGCAACAGGAGGTGCCAAGTCTCAATGTATTCACTTGGCTAATGAGCACAGCGCATGCAATTGTGTGACTGGAATGGCACTCCTCCACTGGGCTGTCTACTCAGCTGCTTGGCTCTTGGCTCAGGAGCAAGCTGTGTCTTTATCGGGGTCTGTATTAGCTCGACACAGAAGGTTCTCTGTGCCAGAGTGTCATTAGGAAGCTCCTTGAAATGCTTCACTCTGATCATCCAGTTAGACCCAATTTTGTCCCCAGCTGAAGCCTGAAGAGTCTCCTGTCAGCTGAGAGTAGAGCTGCCATTGCCAAGGGTTGATCTACTGCCTTGACAGTCACAAAGTGTGACTGTCTCCTGGTGGTTTGCTTAAAAAATACAGTTTTTCAGGAAGGCAGGAAATGGTGAATGCATTGTTTTGCAATATATATATTTAAAAAGCAGAAGGGAATCATAGAACAGGCCGTTGCCAATAGAGCTAATAATATTGATTATGTTACCAACTCAGAACAGTTTTCCCCAACACTTCCCCCCCCCACACCTCCCCCCAAAGCTATATATATTTCCACCTGTCATCTAAGGCACAGCTATGTCTTGGCTCTTCCCACTCTGAATAGTGAAAAGAGACACATAGTGGAAAGATCAAGGAGTTTGCAGCTAGGACATTGGCAATCTGCTTGCATTCATCACGTGGAAAGTAACTGTTTGCAAGTCAGTCTCCAAGAGCCTTACACATTCATTAGCATGAGTGGGAGACTCCTGAGATGTTAGATTGACGGTTGAGGAGGGGGAATTTATTACATTTATTGAAAACTCCCTCCCAGGAAAACCAGGGTTTCTAGTTAGGTTCTAGCGCACCCTGCTCACTGTCATGCTAGTGTTCCATTTCCAAAGTGTTGTTTTTAATGCATACATGTGATTTCACATGCGCAGTGCTACAGCCTTCTGCCTTCTCAGAACTCTTCCACCTCCATCTGCTACAACACTCCCTCTTTTTTGCCTGTCTCTGGGGAAGCCTTCAGAATCCGCAAAAGTTGTAGGCAGAGAATTGGGCTACTGAGCTGCCTGCTGGTATTTGCTTATTTCTGCTTGTCTTCTAGTGTAGCTCCAAGGATTTTCTTAGCCTTGCTCCCTGAGATGCTTTGAGAGAGAGAGAGAGAGAGAGAGAGAGAGAGAGAGAGAGAGAGAGGGAGGGAGGGAGGGAGGGAGCAGAGAGCAGACTTGAGACCCTCTGCAGGCAATGTATGTGATCAACGACTAGGCTATGATCTGTTCCCCCCATTCAATATTCAATTTAACAAACAACTAAATTTTACACGAGCAATCGAAACTTCATAAGGATTGCACTTACTAGTCAATTAAATTTGCAAACAGATTAGAACAGCAGCAACAAAAAGATACTTAAAGCAATGGTTTAGCTTTAACACACTGCACAGTGTCTTTGGGCTGCTTCCTGCCTTTTCAAAGCAACAGCGGCGCATTGCCTTCGCTCTGGTTTGACTCTGTGAGGCAATCATGCAGCCAAATCAAACCTGATGGTCTGTATAACATCATCACTTCATCGCACTGACTATGTGATCTCTGATTAGCATAGCCAGAATGAGGAAGGGGCAGGTTAAAAGTAAAAATGGCTCAGGAGTACCAGTGGAGTTGGGCTGAACAGCGCTGAAAGTGGGAAGGGTGGCACTGGAGGGAACACTTTGTATCTCCAAAATGCAGCCCCCCCTTTCAATCCAAAATACCAATTTTGAGAACTTCTGGCATAGCCTTAGTTTTGATCCAGTCAATGAGTTACATTTAAAATTGGACAAAATCTTTAGCATCCAGGTGATTCTTAAGGGTATTCTTATTGCCCTTAAGCAATAAGAATAGAACATGGCTGTAACTATTTAAAGGCAGCATACAAATAAAATGCTGATTATGAATTGATGATAATGACCATGGCCAGCAAAATCAGAATTTTTGTATGTTGTTTGAGTGGGTGTCATTGTTAGCTGTTTGGGGCTTTCCTTTGGAAGGAAAAACAAGGTAGAAGCCATTTAAAAAAAAACAGCAACCATCATGTTTTGCATGTTTATTTACTTACATACTTGATATTACATCCCAATGAACTTTTTTCTTTGTTTAAATTGCATGCTTTGCTTCAAAAGCTCTCATCAACCAATTCTACTTCTCCACTGACATCAGCCAGTGCCATGTTCACTCATGGAGAGAAGCACATCTTCTCTACTTGAAGGAAGAGGGAGAATGCCCAGTTCTGCCATCCCATGAAGTGTGGGCATCTTTCAGGGGACATATTCAACAGTGCTATTTTTCTAGGAAAAAAGGTGCCTTAACTCACCATGAACACCTCCCTCATTCTCTTAGAATAGAACCCATCTGAGAGGTACAGGAACTGAGTTCCCGTGAGTTCCCTCTGGAAAAAGGCTCTAGACATAGGAGATGCTGAGCCACTACAAACAGTGGAGCAAACAGTCTCTTGTGTACTGTGAATTTTTGAAGGGGTTTTTACTAAGACCTTTTGCGGGTACCACACAAGGTACTGGTGGGGACACCACACTTGGGATCCCTGTGTCACCTGCATCCTATGCAACGGCTGTAGTTAGTTGCACTGCTGCCTAATGGAGTTGGATGTTGCGCTTGCAAGGCAGGATACATGACAAGACTGCAAAAAGGAAAGCTGATCACTGACATATCAGGGGAGCAAATATTTGTCTTTGTAATCTTCCAACAAGGAGACCTGGCAGCAAGCAGTTGGGCCATCCAGTTGCAGTGCTGGCAGAAAACCACCCCAAAAGTGGATAACTATTGGGGATTTGGTGCTCCCGTGTTTTCCCAAGACATCCACTTCTTAGTTCACCTGGTTCCAGGAGACCCCAGAGCAGTCTCATCTCACCAATGCCTCCAACATGATTTTCCTAATTGCTTCAAGTGTCAGCTTGCTGCTGTTTTGTTTACCATGCTGTGTATGGACCCCCTCCAGGGTTGTGTACATGGGGAGCATTGCAGAGAATTTTCTCTTGCAATGAGGTGTGAAAATACGCAGCAGATGATTCGCAGCTGGACACCATTGCCAAATGGCCCACGGTAAATTAAGCTACTTTTATGAGGAAGTGGGTGCCTTAATCCAGAGGAATGCTAGAGTTTGGATTTGATATCCCGCCTTTCACTCCCCTTAAGGAGTCTCAAAGCGGCTAACATTCTCCTTTCCCTTCCTCCCCCACAACAAACACTCTGTGAGGTGAGTGGGGCTGAGAGACTTCAGAGAAGTGTGACTGGCCCAAGGTCACCCAGCAGCTGCATGTGGAGGAGCGGGGACGCGAACCCGGTTTCCCAGATTACGTGACTACCGCTCTTAACCACTACACCACACTGGCTTCAGAGTAGAGTAGCATCATGGGTAAGAGACTTGCCTACAGCTCAGGAAATCATGGGTTTGAATCACATCTCTGCCATGAACTCATTATGTTTCCTTAAACAACGATTCTCAGCCTCAGCCCAGTTTTACCTGTTTTATGGAATTATTAAATCTGACCTACCTTATTGGATTGTTGTAAAGAGCAATCCCAAGATAACACATGTTTTGGACACTTCAGAGGTGCCTGTGCAGAAACTAAATTAATTGTGCTTTCTTCTGTGAAAGTGCAAACTATATCCTTAGCATAATAACAAAACTTGTGAATGGGTGATGGCAGTGGATGAAGGGTCTGCACTGGAAGGACTCCTGGAAGCTGTGTCCTGCCACAACCGTACCCCACATTCCAATTTACTTTTGCCTAGTTCTTCCAAACAGCAGGCAAGTCTGTAAACCTATTCTGGGGCTACTTCACCTTAGACTGCAGGGAGCAAGGGGGAGACTCACACAACTGAATGTCCTTCGGTATTAAAAGAGAAATAGTTCCCTGCACATACAAAAATAAATGTCAGAGTTGAGTTTAACCTAGCTGCCTCCTCCTCTGTTACATCAGAGGAGGACGCTGTGGCCCTCATACCCTACTTGTGGTCTTTCCAGAGGCTGACTTCTGCTGGAAACAGAATCAGGGGCTAGATGGCCCTTTGGTTTGCTCCAACAACGCAGGTCCCATTTAGTCTTTATGAAGCTCGCTTGATAACCTTTAGCAAGGCACTGCCTCTGAGCATGATGTACTGCACTGCCGTTATGACGAAAGGGGGAAAATGTGGCTTTCCCCCAACCCAACCTAGTGCTCTCCAAATGTTTTCAGTTACAACTCCCATCAGAGTGGCAGATGTTTTGGATCACAACTTCCACCCACAGGTCCAAGGAGGAAGGTAAACGGATAGCCAAACAGCGTACAGAATGCTGGCAATTAATTGTTACATATGGTAGCAACGTTTCAAGAATGTGAGCATGTGCATTCACAGAGAGAGAGAGATCTGGCCCAGCATTCTGCTCTCACCGTGGCCAACAATTTGCTTTTGAGATGCTCACAAGCAGGACCTGAGTGCAACAGCCTCTCTGCACTTGCTGTTCCCAGCTGCCTGTAGGATGTCACTGGCTAAAGGAGAGAATGGCATGGAGACCAGCCAGAGGAGGCTTGGTGTACCAACATAATAACATCCAGATCAGATTTGCTCACTGGTTCAGTAACAAGGAGATCTGCTGTTGCTTCCAATAATGTAATATAATAAGATAATAAATATGTATTTCTTCTCCCACACCTTGGCTCATGGGGGGTGGGGTTAAGATTTTGTTGGGGGGGCAGAACCGACATGATTGGTCAGTTAGTTAAATATTTCTATTGTTTTGCTTGATGAGGAGGCAGCTGTCCCCCCACTCCCTTGGCTATGTCCAAGCAGGCTTAACCCTATTCTTGACTGTACAGAAGCTGGACACTGCACAGAAGCTGTGTTGTCTGCTAGAAGTATTCAAGCATCCACTCCACCCCCCCACCCCACTCCCCACCCCACCTCTGGTAAAGCTGAATGTATAAACTGACCCTAAAAATCTACAGATCTGATGGGCAGTGAAACCCTGCAAGTTGGAACTAGAGGCTCTGAGTTTGTCCTGATCGGAGTGACTGGCACGATATGACTGATGCTTTCCTATCCTTGAGAAAAATGAGATGTCATTGGGTGGACCAAACCCTTCAATGGGAAAAGTGGCAAAAGTGTATTGAACCCCCATCCACTCCTGGGGACATTGCAAAACAGCATCTAAAGTTGCCATAGGCAGGCACATCTGCACAGGTAAGCGGAGGCTTTAAAAAAATGCTTCGAATAGAGTGGACACCCCCCCCCCTCTCTGTGTTGTTAGGATTTGGGGCTGCGTCTCCATTTGGCCACTAGGTGGCTCCTTGCAGGCTGATGGAGAGAGAGGGAGGGAGGGAGGGAGAGAGAGAGAGAGAGAAGACTCCACGCTGCTGAAATTGAAGAGAGCGAGCGAGCGAGGAGGAGAGCGCAAAAAAGGCTGGGGAACCTTTCAGCTGCGCTAGGGCTCTTGCCTCAACACAAGTAGACTGAGAGGGAAATAGGAGGCAAGCAGGGGGCTTGGAGGAGATTTGCCATCGGCCGAGTGAGTCGTCTGACTCCCCCCGCCTCATCATTTACCTGATTCCTTCCCCCCCCCCCATCTCCCCGCCCCCAGCTTTGCTTCTTGCCGGCTTCTTTCTCCTTCTACGAAGAGGAGACGGGTGGGGGGCTGAAGAGGACAGCCTGGGGGCCAGACAGCCCAGCCGTCGGTGGATTCAAGAGCCAAGACTGGGGCCATTTCTCTTTCCTTTGGGTTGCTGCTGCTCTTCCCAGCCTGGGTAAGTCCGGCGTTACTTGTTTCTTTGCACTGCGCGGCTTGGCTTGTTTCAGCACCAAGGAGAGCGACGCAATGGGCCGCCTGCCGCTCTCACCCCTTCTTCCTCTTCGGATACTGGGAAGCGAGCTCTGTGCATTGAAGGAAAGGCAGCTCTGTGTGCCTCTCTGCGCTTGTTCCTATAGGCAGGTGGGGTGTGCAATAATGCATAGGTGCGCGGTCGGGTCTCCTTGCTGTGCAGGAGAGCACATCTTGTTAACTGTTTCCTGGTTTCGAGGTTGGTTTCGAGGAGCCGAAGAGGAGTCTGGAGGTGGAGGTTGATGGGTGTGCGCGCCTCTGGTTGGCTCATCGTTTTTCTGTACTGCCCTGCAGATGAAGCAGGATGGGCGAGTGGCCAGGTTTTCATAACTGCCAGCTTGTGGGTGCTGGCAGAGGTCCCTAGAAGATATTAATAGGGTTTGCAGTTGCTGGGTGCCCCTCTTGGGGTACAGATGGCGGTGGGTGGAGTGGGGAGTGATAGGGCACAAGTTAATGATGAGCAGCTGTGGGGAGGGGGCTTCCCCAGGAAATCTGATGCTGCTGCACTTTTGTGTCCAGACTTGTTAAAATGAGGTTAAAGAGAGTCAACTTACTCCCAGTGCCTGCAGCGAAAGGAGAAAGTAGTGGGGAAAATGTCATTATTTGCATGCTAAATGGGCAAGAGAGTCCCTGGGAAGATGCAGCTGTCATGGCCAAGCTCCTTTATTGCTTCTGTTTCAAACCCCATTGTTCCAACTGGCTTTTACTTCTTCTTTTTGCCCCTTTGCTACCATAAGCCACCTTGTTTTATTCTCCTTCCCTTTTCTCCATGTATTCATCACTTGCCCCTGTGTTTTGCCACTACATTGGCTGATAATAGGTAGCACTTCTTTATCCTGATCTGAGGCAGGATCCCAAATGCAGCTGTGTCTCAGGCTTGTCATGACCCCACCCTCACTGCCTGTCCCAAACTGCCTTTACAATGCTTTACAGTTTCAGAACCAGTGGCATGGGGGGGGGAATCTATTCAAGAAAAGAAAAACTACAAGTCCCTTGTGCTGGGAAGTTTCCAACTCAACACCCTTGGGCTTGTGAAATTAGTTTCATGGTTCTCTGGAAGCTGGTTCCAGTGGCCCTGTTGGCTATTGCCACTTCCAGTGACAGTGAGTTCCACAAATCAACTTGTGTTCCTTGGAAACTTCCTCCCTTTTTGCTCATTTTGAACTTGTTTGATTTCAGTGCATCAGAAGGTATTAGGCAAACTCCAGGGCTGGTTTTCCTTTTACTGTTCATTATTTATTATATGTTAGTCCCTCTCCCCATAGCTGTCCTGTCCTTTTTAGTCTACTCCTATAAGAAAGGACTCCACATCCCTGATCAATATCTATCTCTGCACCTCTTCCAGTTATATTAAGTCTTTTCCCCAAACAAGGTGATCAGAATTACAAATGATGGTGAAGGTATGGGAAACATTGATTTCTATAAAAACATTACTTGTTAGATTATTTTATATCCGTGTCCTAAACCACCCATCACATTTTGTTTGTCACTATGTCCTTTGCGTTGATGTTGATCTTTTAGACCTCTGAAATAATACAAAGAATTCAGATCCTGAGCTGTTCTTAGAATTCCGTTCATCTGGCTTAATATATTGTTAAATAACAGGCTTCTGAGATGCACAGTGCCTGTGTTCAAGCAGCAGCAACCTAGATACTGCATCCAGAAGCTTGCAGTTTGAAAGAAAAGTTGTTTGGAAATCAGAAACTTGATACTTCTATTAATGCCGTTGGTCTAATGTGACACCCTCTGAGCTATTCTGTCTTTCATAACAGAGACTGCTATTGTGCCATGTGCTTCCACTGTGGTTACAGAACCCAACAGAGTGTGATGCCCACTGAGGTCACTTTGCCAATGGGCAATGCTGCATTTTATCAATATTTATTATGAGCTCTTAAATGGGTCTCTTCTATTTTAGAGATTGCTGCAATCCCTCAATGCTCTGAAATTTAGACTCTATAAATGATCCCATTGTACATTTGTGCAGGCCGTTGATACAAAGAGTGTAGAATCGCAAGGCTATGTTAGTCTGTTGCAGCAAAAGGAACAGAGACTTGGAGTGCCTTAAAGATGAACACAAAAGCATTCAGAGGCAAGAGTCTTCACCACAGAAGGCATATAAAGCATGGCTATGGTCCAAAGCACCAATTTATACACAATTAGGGATTGTGTGCATTCATGAGGACTAGACTCTTCTTCTTTGGTGCAGCATTCTACCCACCACTTTCTCTGCTTTTGAAACTCTCCTGAGTATCTGAAAGAGTGGGAATAGTTAACATAAAAATAAATGTTGCAGCAATACCCTAAAAACATATGGGAACCAGAACTGATCTAGCAGAGTCAAGTTTTGCAACAGAGGAGACGCTGCCCTTTTCTGGGGGAATCTTGGAAGCAAACACACATAGTTAGCTGTGTTGTCGTCTTAAGCATTAAGTCAAAAGCTGTGGCAGAAAATTGAAAACAAGGTACTCCAAAGGATTGTCACAAATGCATTTTGAAAGATCGTCAACTTTCATGCAGCTGTGGTGATGCCGTAGCGTTCAGATTGTGTTCCAGGAAACTGGGGCTGTAAACAGCAGCTTGCAGCGTCCCAAATACTTTTTCTTTGAGGCGCTGTGCAATGTAACGTGTTGTTGGATATATTGGTGCTAATTTTTCTGCTTTGTAGAAATATTTTGAACAGCATTGGTACATCTCCCTCCACCCTTTCCAGTCTTCCTTATTTTTTGCCCTTCCTTATTATATGTCATTTATATTACCTCCGTGTGCGTGTGTGTGTGCGCGCACACACACTTTTTTGGGGGGGAAACCCCTTTGTTGGCTGCATTGCTTTATAAGGGAAAATGGGGAGACAGGCATGATAGAGGTCATCTACATACACTAGGCAAGTAGCACTACATGCAATTTTCTGAAAAGTTATTTAATATAACTATTAGATATTTGAGCCTTGTGTTATTTGTGTGTGTGTATGAGTATGTATGTATGTATGTATGTATGTACATACATACATGTGTGTGTGTGTAGGGTTTTAATATCTGTGAGCTATTTTGAGGCTCAGGTTTTAGCTGGAAAGTGGGGGGTAAAAATGTAATTATTAAATAAGCATTAGGGCCACTAGGATATTCTTGCATTGCAGGGGGTTGGACTAGATGACCCTTGGGAACCCTTCTAGCTCTACAATTCTATGAGTGGCCGACAGTAGCCAATCTCCCTCTGCAATGTGCAACTTCAGGGGAGAGCTGGATTTGATCTGGGATTGCATTCTCAATTCTTACATGGCGACTGAAACTCAACATTCCTGATCTAGCATACCACGTGAATTGAGGGGGCACTGCATAACATGTCCCATAATATTCTGCAATTCATGAGGACCCCATGGCATGGCAGACATGTAGAGGTTCCTTGGTAGATAAAGGATAACATAAATGTTAGAGAATCACTGTCATCATATATATACAGTGTGTGAAAGGGAAAGAGAGAGGGAGGGAGAGAATAATGCTTCAGAATTTTTTATAATGGTAAATTTTGCAATATTCTAATTTCTTAGGTAAATAGAAAAAATGCAAAAACTTTCACAAATACAGTTCAACATGGTATAGTAATCTGATGCTTTACTAAAATGGTTGATCTAATCAGTAACATCTTCTGAGTCATTTTGGGTTCTCTTTTCTTTAATGTGGGGGAAGTAGATATTGTAGCTGTAGTGGCAATTGCTAGGACATAACCCAGTGAGTTGTAAGCAAAGTTGAGGATCATTTTACAGCGTGCATCATGTTGCCTTTCTCTCATGAGACCATTGCATAACAGTTACCTCCACCACAGAGTGTGGTCATGACATACTTGTTAAGAGGCAGGTACACTGGAGTAAGCGTTCCGTGTTTTTCTTCTTTGATATCCTGGCTTTCCAATAAGAGACTGAAAGGCACACCCCAAGTTTTTCCTTCCTGGGGAAAAAGAACCCAGAAAATAGTGTGAGAAGAAAGAGAGTTCCTAAGGGGCTGACTCAGTTTCTATTAGCTAAAGTAAAAGGCTTTTCACTTTTGCTGGCTTTGGCTGCAGATTCTTGTTGATGGAGAAATAGGCTGCCTAAAGAAGTGAAGGTCTGGGGGATTCTGTGTTACAAATGACTTAAACACACACACACACACACACACACACACACACACGATGATTATACTCTTGGCAGCAGTATCTGCATGTAATGCATTTCCCAGAAAAATAGAAATGTTGGAACAATATGCTATGTATGTGCTTTGCCTCTCATTTTTTAAAACTGTGTGTGTGTGTGTGTGTGTGTGTGTGTGTGTGTGTGTGTGTGTGTGTGTCTGTCCAGGGAACTGCTTGTATTTGCACTTAACTTCCACACCAACAGGCCAGCAACAATATCATATCCTCAGTGCTTGGAACAGCAGAAGCACCTTCTCCCCTTAGATGGTAGCTGCACTTTCTCTTCACATCTAGACAGAAATCTCTCCAAAGCTCAACCTCCTTTCCCTCTTCCAGATTCCATTAATAGCAAACATTACGGATACCCTGCATAGAAATTACTTCCATATGTGTGCAGAAGCCTGTTGCACATTATGTTTACATAGGAATCTATTTTTCCATTTGTACACACTGTGGGAATCTGCCACTAGCTATCGATTCCCAGTGCATGGATGCTGCTGCACCCAGCAAGAAAGAAGCCTCAACAAATAATCACTACGTGTGGTTTGCAAGGGAGTTCCAAAATGGAACAGCCATCTGGATACGAAAAGCTGTGTTTGAATCTGCCCTTGGACCCAGGACAAGATGGGAGGGAGAAAGATGCTTATCTCCATGGGCCTTGGCACACCTCAAAAAATCATTCTGTGATCATCATCATCCTCATTTTATTTGTATGCTGCCTTTTCATAGTTAGAACAATGCTCAAGGCGGCTTATAACATGACAAGATTTACATAATTACCAACATAACAAAAGTCATGTTCATCTGTAGCCATAAGTTCAGTTTCAACATTGTGGCTTTTGGGTGTGGGTAGGGATGCGGATCGGCAAACTGTAATGGTACCACTTGGGGCCTGTTCAGAGACATTAATTATTGTTGAGAAATTTCAATTCATTAACGGTTTGGGGCTCTTAGGTGCCCTTCATTTTATTTAGTCCTCTTCAAAATACAGCAATTGCATCCTGTCGGCAGTGAGTTCCACATGAAATAATTATAATCTTTTCAAACCTAATGAATCAGGGTGCGGGCTTCAATTTCCCTACTTTATCTGATAGAGTAAATACAGTGGTGCCCCGCAAGACGAATGCCTCGCAAGACGGAAAACCTGCTAGACGAAAGGGTTTTCCGTTTTGGAGGTGCTTCGCAAAACGAATTTCCTATGGGCTTGCTTCGCAAGACGAAAATGTCTTGCGAGTTCCTGCGGGGTTTTTCCCCTCCCCCCCTTTTCCCCAAGCCGCTAAGCCGCTTATCAGCTGATCCTAAGCCGCTAAGCCGCTTAACAGCTGATCCACTAAACCGCTTATCAGCTGATCCGCTAAGCTGCTAAACCGCTTATCAGCTGATCCGCTAAGCCCTCTAAGCCGCTAATAGCGCTAATCTGCTAAGCCGCTAATGGGCTTGCTTCACAAGACGAAAAAACCGCAAGACGAAGAGACTCGCGGAACGGATTCTTTTCGTCTTGCGAGGCACCACTGTACTGTTCGCATATTCAACTTCTTTTCCAAATCATGCTTTGGCATATACACCTCCACCATATGGAGGAGGTGGCTTGGTTCATGCTATTGGGTCCTTCAGGTGATAACAAGGTTACAGAATTACTGCATTATCCTTGGTGTGAGTGTAAAAACAGGCCATTCCCAGATGACATGCAGAAGTTTCTGGGATCCAGGCATCTTCCAACCACCATGATGAGGTTAGAGCAGCTTTCCCCAACCTGCTGCCCTCCAGATGCTTTGGGCTACAATTCCCATCAACCCCAGGCCAGCATGGCCATGCTGGGAATTGTAGTCAAAAATATCTGGAGAGACCAAGTAGAGAGACTATGGGTACACAAATAGCCATAAAGCATATTCATATATTTTTTGGCCAGTGTTTCTTTTGGTGTTTTGCAATTGCCTTTCGCTAGAGCAGTTATGAGCCACCTTACATTTTCCAATGTGTTCTGAAACTGAGAGTGCCTTCTCTGGGAATCTCCTATTGGGGAGGGCCTTACGACAATTTGGGACAGCTCTTGTGTAGCCTTTCCCAGCCTGCCAAAACACTTCCGTGGAGAGTGACCTGAGAACTACCATTTGCCATTTGGTGTTCTGAAGTACCTCAAAGATAATCAACCCAGAGTGCCTTGTCCCCCACCTCCCTGCTACCAAACAATTAGAAATGTAGCCATGAATTTGTCTGCATAGCTCAAGGGAAGGATGCCTCTGGGCATACACTGAGTGCAATATAACTAAGCTTGAGCCACCTGTGCTACTAGACTTCCCCTATATTAATAAACTCACAGGATTTTTTTTAAAGGAGTATGGTGTGCATTGAAAGGGGAGGGATCAAATAAACTGAAATGTGTGCTACAGAGCTATAGAAGACCAGCCCCTCACGCGGGTTCAGTTGGCAAGGACCCACTTGCCTTGCAAATGTCTATGCTCATGGATGCATAGACACTTGCAAAGCGACTTCTACAAAAGTGCTTTTAGAAAACCTCGAATTGCAGCACTTAAGAGGGAGCTGTGCATACACAGCCTGTATAGGTACATGAGAATTTCCTTGCAGGGTCTGATGAAAAGTCCAGCTTCCCACTTCTGACAGCAGCCCATCGGATACTTCTGGAAGTTTACAAGCAGAACATGAAAGCAACAACTCTCTCTCTCCACCTCTCCCCTCTATATGCTTCTCTCCCCTGTTGGCGGTGGTGTAGGAGGGGTGTGTGGTGGGTGTGGGTCGCCCTGGGTGTCATCACTGAGGGGGGTGACTGCGGGGCCTGGCCTGCAGCGCACCCGAGCCACACGTCTCTCTTGGGGAGTGACACAGCGGCTCTGGCATCTGCAGCTTCTGCGCTGCCTGAAACAGCAACGTGGGGCTTGCAGACTCTATGGAGGTTCTGTGCAGCGTGCTCTGCTCCGTCTTGCCCTGCCCCTGGGTGCAGGGCATTTGCACCGACCCAGGCACCTGAGCAGCTAGCTACACTGCTAGCTGTTGGTTGTCCCTAGCAGCAGGTACTCTGTGGTAGATGGTCTCTACACACATAGGGACCATTACTACTGCTACTGCAATCAAACCTATTTCATGCAGGTCACCAAACAGTTGCTCAACGGTGACCATTTCAGCTGCAATGAACTTGCCTTTGAGCTGGTGAAATCCGCATCTGGGATGTTCAAGGGCCACTTCACACCTGACATTTTGCCACATTAGGTAGAATCATTTCTCTGTGCCCATCTCTATGGCTGCTGTGTCTCAGAATCATGCCAGAATCTGGTTCACTGCTGTTACAAATTATGGGGAGCTGCTCCTTGCAGCTGTAATCCATGTAAAGGTAAAGGTAAAGGTACCCCTGCCCGTACGGGCCAGTCTTGACAGACTCTAGGGTTGTGCGCTCATCTCACTTAAGAGGCCGGGAGCCAGCACGACAAGCTGCATCTGGCAAGCCAGCGCAGCACACGGAACGCCGTTTACCTTCCCGCTATAAAGCGGTACCTATTTATCTACTTGCACTTAGGGGTGCTTTCGAACTGCTAGGTGGGCAGGAGCTGGTACTGTATGACGGGAGCTCACCCCGCCGCGGGGATTCGAACTGCCGACCATGCGATCGGCAAGTCCTAGGCACTGAGGTTTTACCTAGAGTAATCCATGTAATCACGGCAAAAGAAATGCTTGTGTGATTTTCATGCATGACAGTGTGAAATTAATTTGGACAGGAAAGTTGTCATGTGTGAAGAGACTGAAATTTTCCTTAATCAGTCCTTCACACCAAGCAGCCTGCTCTGTGCATTTGTGTCAATTCTTTCCTCAATTGCCAAAGGAAAATGCAACAAGCAAATGCAGAGTATAATTAGGGGAATATAAATGTGCAAGGCTTTGAGCATGTTATGTAAGCAAATACAAAGGCTTCTCATAAATTCAGTGGCAAGAGCAGCTGGTTCATTCATAAAGCAGCCCAAGCAGAAGAGAGATAAACTCCAGCATGTGGCAACTGAGGCAATCAGCGACAGATCTTACCCTCTGATCTCAACTTCTTGCTCACACTCTTTTCAGCTGTGCTTGGAAGAAATTAAGTCCGGCATTTTCTGCTTCTACGGAATATGAGCTGATGGCTTACTGAGGTTGTCAACCTGTTTCTGAGCTGTACCACTTCAGACTGCGACAAAACAACAAAACCCTGCCCCTAGAAAATGAGCATTATCAGGGAGAATACTAAACTAGAAAACTCAGTGCTTGTGAAAAATGGGCAGGATTTAAAAAGAAAAATGCAATAGCATTCCATTACACAAACCACCACTTGCACTTTAAACTGGTCTAGCCTGGATACAGGTTGACTAGCTCAGTAAGAACGAGAGGCCAAGAAATAGAAGCTTTTCCTACTGCATGTTATCAGGCAACCTTCTAGATCTGCCTTGGGTACCTCTAGGGCATCCACAAAGCCTTTTTCAGATGGGAAGAATTGCTGGGACTTGTTTTCATTCCAAATATGGGTGGCTGGTATCATCAATTTATATTATATATATATATATATATATATATATATATATATATATATATATATATATATAATATTTATTGATTTCTTTTTAACACAATATTTCAACATACCAATAATAAAGCAAATAACTTCTTTGCTCTACTGAGCTCATGACTTCCCTCCATCCCTTCAACAGGTTTTCTTTTATTTTCCAGTCTTTGTATCACACTTTATATCCTCTCCTTCTGACCTGTATGTCCTTATAGTCAACTCTGTCTCGTTGGTCTAGAAAGTTTTAGAGATGCCAGATGCTAGAAATTGCAGCACTTATACCTGTTCTGAGGAGCTGGTAAAATTGGGCCTTTTCTAATTCAGACACTGGAGAAATGGGACCCTGCAAATTGGTCAGTCTGATTTCTGGAGCAGCATTCTGGTGTATGAATGTGTAATTAATATTTTTACAGATCCTAATTTAGGTAATATGCAATCATGGGAGTGGGCAGCAAATATCTGGTCTTCACCTATGTTAACCCTTTTCTAAATCTCATTAGAACAATTTGGAAAAGTAAATGAATGTCGCACTTACAAAAAAAATTCACTTTAACCTGCTTGTCTTAATAAATAAAAATATATAGACTTCAGTTCAACACAGAGTTCAGCATGCTTATGGTCTTTGAAATTAATTGGCAACTGCACCTGTTCTTTTGGATGGGGATAATGGACTTCTCTTCCACAATATAGTACCAACTCTATGCAAATATGTGTGCAAACATACTGTGATTTCCAGAGTAGAATGCAAAAAAATAAAAAGGGGAATGAGAGGTGAAAGACATAAGCAAGGCATCATTAGCCTTTTGCTCCCCTCCTTGCATGGTGACAACATAATGTGCACATACCAACATTCCAGCTTACTATCAAGTCTCAAAAACAGGAAATCAGACTGCAGTTGCAGGAACTAATCTGGTTCTGGCAGATTCATATTGAATTGGATTATGATGAGTTCACTCGTCTCTAAAAAGTTATCAATACTATGTCTGCTGATCAACTTGAACTTTGCTTCTTTCTGTAAACATTCAGCAAACAGCATTTTTCAGCTCTTCTTATCTTGGAGACCTGGAGCACCTCTTCACTGTGGCTGCTACCAACTTGCTTTATCTATTTGCTGCTGGTGCTCCACCAACCCAACAAATTGCAAGGTCGTGCCTGTGCTTCAGTGATCAGCAGGCATAAGCGAGGGGATGCACCTGCAACGATGCTAGATATATATTTTATCCCTTACCTCTTTGTAACAATTCAGTCTGTGGGGCACTGTAAAACATGTTGTTGTTTTTTGCTGCAACAGGCTGCAAAGAACAAAACCAAAACCCTGCAAAACCTTGGCACAGGTTTGGGGAGTATCCCAAATTTTGGCGTTCGTAGTTAATTTTCCTTCCTCCAGCCAAGAACTGAAAACGTTTAAAGTACAGAACTAGTATGAGTAATTTTTAGCTTCAAAAGTCCTGAGTGGTGGCAAAATGAAATCTGGTGGTTATTGGCAGAGCCTGGTAGAATCTGGATTTTACTGGCATTCATTACTTGATAGGACATAATGTAACTGAGAAGGGGTGACAAAATACTCCAGGCATCACTGCCTTTCTGTTTCTTTCTCTCTCCTTTTGGGTTTTCTGCAATTGAAAACAATATGGAAGAAGTCTCTTCTTGAAGTTGACACCAAAGATGACAGCCAGCGGCAGGGTGGATTTGGTTTAAATCAAATTGATTTAAATCACGATTTAAATCACTAGTCAGTAAGATTTGACTTAAATCAATAGTCAGTAAGACCTGATTTAAATCATTTTTTTAAACAGAAAGACTCATTCTTGCTGGTATAATCTTAATATTTACAACCAGATGAAGGTTTCATTTTTGGAATAATAAATTTTCAGAGTAGTTTTACAGTTATATCAAAAATTACTGATTTGGTTATACTATTAGAAATACATGGACCAATAATTATGACATTATTGTGAGGTTTAATAAGATAACTGTTTATATTTGGACACCTTTTCTGCTGTACTTTATTGGAAGGAGAAACTAACCATTTCCTTAATAACAATTTAAACAATTTATTTAACTAAAGCAATAACATTCTAGCATATGTATCCATGTTTGTTAACTGATGTAATTAAACTTAAAAAACAAAAAAACTTTGAGTTTTCACACACTTGCAAAACTTAAAACAAATCCTTATTTCCTGATGACTAGCCTTTGGACTATAATGTAACCTACCGTATTTTTCGCCCTATAGGACGCAATTTTCCCCCGCCAAAAATGAAGTGGAAATCTGGGTGCGTCCTATGGGGCGAATGTAGGCTTTCGCTGAAGCCTGGAGAGCGAGAGGGGTCGGTGCGCACCGACCCCTCTTGCTCCCCAGGCTTCAGGAAGCTATCCCCCCAGCAGCGCAAGGTCCCAGAGCGATGCCGAAGGTGCGCGCATCTTCGCCATCGCTCTCCGACCCGTTCGCGGGGCTGGGGTCGGGGGAAGCTCCGGCTCCCCCCGCCCCCAGCCGCGCAAGGTCCCAGAGCGATGCCGAAGGTGCGCGCACCTTCGCCATCGCTCTCCGACCCGTTTGCGGGGCTGGGGAAGGGGGAAACTCCGGCTTCCCCCGCCCCCAGCCGCGCAAGCTCCGAGAGCGATGGCGAACGTGCGCACACCATCGCCATCGCTCTCTGACCTGTTCTGGGGGCTGGGGTCGGGGGAAGCTCGGGCTTCCACCACCCCCAGCCCCTGCAAGCTCCAAGAGCAATGGCAAAGGTGCGCTCACCTTCGCCATCGCTCTGGGACCCTTTCTGGGGGCTGGGGGTGGGGGAAGCTCGGGCTTCCCCCACCCCCAGCCCCGCAAGCTCCGGGAGCCACTCTGGCTCCCATTCTGGGGGCTGGGGTCGGGGAAAGCTCGGGCTTCTCCCGCCCCAGCCCCGCGCCTGGGGGGGGGGAATAATTTTTTTTCCTTTATTTCCCCCCTCCCAAAAAAAATCTAGGTGCGTCCTATGGGCCGGTGTGTCCTATAGGGCGAAAAATACGGTAAATAGAAAACTATCTTTAGAAAGAGTTTTCCCCCAAAAGCATTTTATTTTAAAAATCCCATTTGTATAAAATTTTAAAAAATCTGATTTATTTATTTTTAAAAATCATTGATTTTTATCCACCCTGGTCAGTAGCACCTTGTTTTCCTAACAGTTCGACCTTCTCTCAGAGCATGACATTCTAGTTAGGCCTCAGGACACTCCTCTCAGTAATTATATAGTCTATGGCTTACCTCTTGGACAAGAGGAATATCTGGCTTGAGCATAGCATTTAAAAAGTAATCCCCAAAGTTTCAGATAACAATTTTATTTGACCTTTATTTAAAGACCATTTCAAATGATTGTGGCTCCTGCCTTTAGATGGATCCTACACAAAGGAAATCCAAGGCTGCATACGTAATATGCCTTCAAGCACGTTCAAAGCACATTTTGGCCGCCACAGAATTCTGGGCACTGCAGCCGGTCAAGAATTGCTGGGAACTGAAACTCAGTGAGGGGTAAACTACAGTGCCCAGAATTATTATCATTATTATGTTATGTTTTATTAAAATATTTCCATAAGTAACAAAAGTACATTCAGTGTCTTTCTTTTCAAATCATAGAATCTTTCCTATAGGTCCATTACAGTCAATTTGTGACATTTTTGTCGTAGGCAATGTGGGGTTGAGGGATGAGAGAGAAGTGGGGAGAGAGGGGGGAGGAAACAGAGAAAGAGAAAGAAAGAAAGAAAGAAAGAAAGAAAGAAAGAAAGAAAGAAAGAAAGAAGAAAGAAAAGGTGGGGAGTAGGGTAAGGGAGACAGTAAACTTTCATTCTTTGCAGAGTATATGAGTGGTCCTTTTTGTCAGCGCCACATTGATCAGAGGGCCCAAGGCATGGTGGGTTGCAGTTGATTGTTTGCAGTGTGTTTTGGTCATGTGGGGTGGGAATTGCTGGGTTATGTTAGCCATATTGATTCATGTGCCATATTGATTCATGCAGTGTGGCGCTGGTGGTCAGTCATTGCCTTGTTGGCCTGTGTATGTATAAAGGGTTGAAAGTGTCCTCCTTTGTCGATCCCTGTGATAATTTCAGTTTGTTAGCATTTCTACTAGTGCAGTTTCCCATACAGTTGGTACCAGTGGTCCATGTTCACTCCAGTGTCTGGTTATGACACTCCTAGCTGTTGAGAGCAAGTGACTTATGAGTTTTTTGTCATGTGAGTGTGTGTTGGAAGAGATTTAGTAGGGTGAATTTAGGAGTTTCCCCTATTACCTGTTATTTTGCAGATTTCTTGTAAGACTGATACCCAAAAATGTGGCATTCCCACCACATGTGGAAGTATGTGCCCATGGTGTTGCAGGCTCTCCAGCACCTAGGTGAAGTCCCTGGGGGTATCACTGCTAGCTTACCTGGTGTTAGGTACCATCTGTAGATAAGTTTCAAAGTGAGTTCTCTTCTCTTGGCTGAGAGGGGTTTAAAGGGTTGTTTAGTCCACAGCTTCAGCCAATGGATGGGGTTTATTTCATATCCTATGTCGTGTTCCCATTGGTCTTTGATTGTGGTATTGAGGCCTGTGGTGTCTTGGAGTAGTGTTTTATATATTGCTGATCCTGTTCCTTTGCTAGGTCCCTCTGTTGGTAGAAGGAGTTTTTCAAAGTTAGTCAATGGCTGCTGTCATTTTAACTATGGTCATGAGTGGCAGGTTTTCATTATTAAAAGGTTACTTTGCATTTCTACCACAGAGACTGTCAGGAGCTCGTCCTACACTCGAGTAGGACCCTGGCAGAGACACATGCCCGACTGGCATGTTCTCTCCCTCCTGGCCGACCGTTCGGGAGCTTCAAAAGCTTTCTTCAGCCCGAACATCACAGCGACCAATGCCAACAGACATTGGCACACTTAGGGATCCGCAGAGTCTTTGCAGCTTGCGTGACAGACCTCAGCAACTCAGCATTTTGGCTAATCTACTTTATTTACATATAAACACACACGGAACACTGCAACATGGCTCCCTCTCTCTCTAGCATCAGACAGCAAAGAGAAAGAACAAAGGACGATAGTCCCACTTCACGGAACACAGTAACACGAACATCCTGTCTCCGTCACTTCCCTCTCTGTGGAGTCAAAACATATACCATCATGCGATAGACAAAAATCCCATGACTGCAATCATGGAGCAGGAATTCTAACAGAGACTGCTGACTTCAAGGATGTTTTTTTTATAAGGCAGGGTAGGTTCAGGATCTTTCACAGATTGCATTACTGCTCTTAAACAGGCTGAGAATATCCCTATCCTACAAACACATATAATAGTATAACTGTCATGGTTTCCCCCCAAAGAATCTTATACAGGTGTGAAATGCACTGCATTCTCTGATAAAGTTCCCTAGTTTGCTTCATAGAACTAAGTTTTGGGGAATTTTCCAGGAAGAGGGATATCAAAACACTTGTCCTTAATGTAGATATGCTTTTAGAAAATCTGACATTTTGGGGATAGAACCATCTGCCTCAGGCTGAAATGAATGTACTTATGCTGGTTCCAATGTCACCAAGGATGATGCCACAATTCCCCTCTTCTCTGAGGGTGAGAGGAACGGGCACAGGAGCTCCTTGAACAGCTCCAAGGGAGGCACAGCTTGAGAGTTGCAAGTGCTGACCAGTGCCACACAACTGAGGCTTTGGCTGACACCAACCTCAGCCTTGTTGCTGAGGCAACAAGGATCCACAAGCTAGTCACAGGGCCTGAATGTCTGAGGAGGTGGAGGCTTGCTGCACTGATTCATAAACAGGAGGGGGGCAGCTGAGGAAGATGTAGCTATTTTCCCTCTCCTGCTTTTCTGGGGCCCAGTATTGAGCATGGAAGAAGACGGGGAGGAAATGGTTGCTGCAGTTCCTACAAGCCCAAGTAAGGGCAGCGCTGAAAGATTTTGCAGCCACAATCAACATTTGAAAACTTATAGCAGCTGGTTTGCAGTAGCACTCAGTATTTGGCAACTACCTTGCCAAAGAATTTTGATACCGTATGTGTTACTTTAACCTTATCCATCCAATCAAAATAGATAATTTTCCAATTTCAGTTCTGAAATCCAGATGTTGAGAGCTTGAGAGTTCAAAGTCTCTTAACAAAATCCACATTTTGGAATTTGGCAAGAGCTGTATTTTGAAATTCTGTGAAAATTTCTTTATCATCTCTCCTGTCCATGGACTTGGAAATCTGGAGCCCTGTCTCCACTGATAACTGTTCGTGACCATTATTTTAGTTCCCTATGTGAAGCCTTGGTTTAAGATTTGTTTGTCTTCTGGGGCTTTAATCCTGTCATCTTAAATCACTGCATTTCCTCTGCAAAAAAACTCTCTTTTATTGAAACACAGGGGGTGCCTTTGCTACCTTCAGAGCATGAGTGCTGTTGCCTCATCTGGCTTTTAGCTCTTCCTAGATGTGGCCAGAGGCTACTGCTTATGCATAAGACCTGGCTTAGCCTTGGAGGGAATTAAGGCTACAGCTGGCATGAATGCTCAAGGCTGGCTGGCATTTCTGTCTTCCAGCCATGGCTACTGGGGCTTGACTGGTATTTTGCATATCCATATTTCCAAGCTGGCCTGGCTGGGCTTCTGTTTGCCTGGTGCTAAGGCCCTTCTGGGGTGGCATTTTGCATGTTCTTTGGACAAACAGCCAGAGTTGTTTGACACCTGCTATTTTCTGTGGCTGAATTAATCTGGAGAGTGGAAGTGGCAGGGGGAGAGAGAGAGAGCAGATGTCTGTCAGATGCTTTGCTTGTTTTCCTTTACCTCCTTCTGCTTCCACTCTTCTCTCCCACGCCAGACAATAACACTGTTGGGGACCCAGAGTGGCAACAGAGCTGCGCCAAAAAGTACATCTCATTTGATGCTGTTCTTCTCCATACCTCCTTCCTTCCTTCCTTCCTTCCTTCCTTCCTTCCTTCCTTCCTTCCTTCCTTCCTTCCTTCCTCTTCTTCTTCTTTGCTGTGGTCTTTGGCCTCATTTGTAAACCACCGCCCCACAGCCATTTAAGTCCCCTCCTCTCTGGTGCTTTTCCCAAGCAATTGGAGACTGTGCCTGTGTGGAGCCTGCCATTGCTCTGCCTGTTTCAGCCCTCTTCTGGTTCTGGGAGACAGTGGGAGAGAAAATTGCCAAAGAAGGAGGGGGAGACACCCATGACTCTTCACTAGCCTGACTCATCTCTGTTAGGATATTTACGTTCCACCTTAAAAGGGAGCAGGATGTTTGCCTACGTATTTCCTGTTCACAGGATGTTTCTGTTGTGTCTTTGCTTTCGTTTCTCTCTCTGTCTGAGACACTGTCGCAGGCAGTCATGTCTTTCTCTGTTCTGATCAACGCTGAATAAAGCTTGTAAATAATGCTCTCCTGAGTGCGACTTTTGGCTGTGCATTATCTGCTGATAAGAGTGTGCATGAGCTCTGGAATGTGGCAAGTTATTTTCTAGAAACTCATGTCGCTAATCGATGATACTGCGTGCCTACGGGAGATCGATGGACGTCCGGCAGACGGCTTGGGGCCATGATGGACTTTATCTCCCTGGCAGTATCCCAACAATCTCTGCCTCTTGACCTCCTACCTCCCACTTGCCTACTTCAGCTTCTGCCTCTGATTCTGGACATCTCTCTGCCACAGAGGTATGTGCCTGACAGCCTATCAGACTGGCACTGTCCAGGTCTGTGCTGTTTGTACTGTGAAATCTGCCAGGTCAGGGACTGAAAACACATAAGACTGTGACCATACTGGATTTATACAGGTCTGGGGCTGAGACTCAGTATAGTGGCAGACTTTTGGCTCTCAAATTTTACCAGTGCCCTGTGTGATACTAAAATTTGGCATCCTGCCTCTCGCACTCCATTCTACAGCACTGTTGTGGCACCCCCTGTAGTGTAGCGCCCAAAGTGGCCGAACTGGTTGTGCTACCCTAAAACCGCCTCTGCTCAGTGACTGGGAACCTCATGTAGGCTACCTTGAGTTCAGTGATGGAAGCAAAGTTGGGCATCGCTATGATAACATCAGTAAACGCTATGGCAAACTCATATATAGTTCACATGAAGTATTTAGGCTCAAAATGGAGAACTCCATGGATTTGAATTGAGAATGTGATTCTGTGGCATAAAAGCCAGGGCAATTTCAGGGTCCTTGAACAAAAGCACTTTATCTGGGAAGCAGTGCTGTTCACAGTGATGAGGCTTCAGCTGGTGTAAAGTGTTCGGTTCTGGGTGCCTCATTTAAAGAAGGGTGGTGACAGTTTGGAAAGGACTCAGAGAGAGCTGCAAGGATGATATATGGCCTGGAAGGCAAATTGTATGAAAGAGGCTCCATTAACAGCATGCACTTAGCTGATAGGAAGAGAAGATGAAGGGGTGTTGTGTCTTGGCACACATCAAATGTTTGCAATTAGGCCCACAGTTGTTTAAAGGGAGCCACTGTGCTAAGGATAAAAAATATATAAAACACTTTCAAGCCTTATTTATTTTCAATGGGAACAAATGAAGCATGAAGACAAAATATTTCAGTTCCTGACATTACTATCTTGATATTTGTTTTTTCATATATTGTAAGCTGCATTGAGTACTTCTAGAGAAAAGTAAGGGCATAAATAAATGAATAACAACACTACATTGCAAAATCCTGTTACAAATACAGAGGTTTTCTGTACACTCACTGTTTGGGCACAGGATAACTGAAGCCACATTTTCCCCGGGTGCTCTAAAGCTGGGTTGCACACAGAGGACCCACAAAGCCGTTTTCTGTTGTAGCATCAGCTTTGTCACTGATAACAACCAGCCCACTGGTTATCAATGGTTTCCAACTCTTGTCCCACTGGAATGCTCTCCATAGAGGTCTCTGTCTGATTATCTCTCTGCCCCCTCTTTCTTTCTGGGTTTAGGAGAATGGAAAAGATTTTTGTTTATTGAAAAAAAGACTTTTAAAGGCATATTTGGGATATTTTTTCCCCAGTTGTTGCCTTGGTACATGTAGGTACAAGTTGTAGGCCATGATTAATTTATGGTTGTTGGTTTCTAACATGGTTTGTGAACTGCCTTAAAGGTTCCATTGAGACCATAAGGTGGAGCAGACATTTAGATTATAAATAATATTTCATCCTCATTCATTCTCTCCTACTACTTGTCATACGCAATGCCTTCTGGAGATACAAATATGGGCTGGAGCTCATGAGATGACTGTGAATCCATACTCTCACTATCCATAACTAGTGATAGAATGAATTGTGGGAGTTTACCACTGGTGGTGAAATCATGAATGCCACAACCAATTAACAGGCATAACTGTGACCAGAACTGTTGGTTGGCATCCATCTGTCTCAGGAGACAATGGAGAAGTCAAACTGTTCGAAGGTTACAGCACCTGCTGTGGCTATAGAAACCTATACAGGAGAAACATGTTTCGTTGCAGCTGGGGGAATCCAGTTGTGCTGCTGCAGATGTTTCTTCTCTCTGCACTCTTCCCAGTGGTCATTCCTCCTCTGGTCACTGTTGACTGTCTGTCTACAGGCACTGCAGTAATCTGTAAGGGAGTCCCACACTGCAGGTTTGATGTTGCCAGCCTTCTCGTCACATTTGCCGACATCTTTTATGCAAAGCTTAAAGGGCAGACCAGTCAGGAAACTAGTCATTTATTGTGTGTCTCCAACAGGAACAGGAGAAGAAAACTCCCGACTGCAGCTACATCCAGAGCCACTTAGTGACTTAAGTATGCACTGACGCAATCAACGTTATTGTCACTCTTTTAGTTAGAGAAATAATTAAGAGATGAACTGAGATGAGCATTTAGCCCTGTTGAATATTCAGAGGTTTCAAGGAGGTGGAGTGGGGGTGGAAATCCTCCCAAAGATTGAACGGTTGGGTGAGGGAAGACGTGCACCTGAGGGGCTACCCTTTCTGCCTCTTTTAATGATCCTTTATGCTTACTTCTTAGTCAGCTCAGCTGCTGAGCACTTTGAAACTGAAGAATGCTGCATTCCTTGCAAAAACAACAATTGACTGCCTCCAGGAGTCCATGGGGTCTGAGAGCATTAAGAATATTTTTTGAAAAGCCAGAAAGGGAAAAAAAGAAAAAAGGGGGGAGCCAGAAATGAGGGGGGGGGAGTCTGTTTTCTGCTGCTCCAGAGAAGCGGACATGGAGCAATGGATCCAAACTACAAGAAAGAAGATTCCACCTAAACATTAGGAAGAACTTCCTGACAGTAAGAGCTGTTTGACAGTGGAATTTGCTGCCAAGGAGTGTGGTGGAGTCTCCTCCTTTGGAGGTCTTTAAGCAGAGGCTTGACAACCATATGTCAGGAGTGCTCGGATGGTGTTTCCTGCTTGGCAGGGGGTTGGACTCGATAGCCTTTGTGGTCTCTTCTAACTCTATGATTCTATGATTCTAAGTCCTTGGATCACCTGCTGTTCACTGTAAGATTACTAACTACCTCAAGTCACCCAAAAAATTGCTCTCTCAATGAATGTCCCCAGATTTCTTCCCACCCCCATCCTTTTGGGGAAGAAATGTCCAATGTAAGTTGAGAGGGAAGGCATTTCTCCTGATTTAGTTGAAATATCTGGTGGTTGGGATGATCAGTCACTCCCCATTAAACCCCAAATATTTCCTGAAAGTGTGATGTCAGTGCAACTGTGGAGCTGTCATCCATCCCTTTGGGAAAGCACTGCACTGCACTTGCAGATGGAATTATGGTGAGGGCAAATCTTGCTTACTGCTCCTGACAACGGGTAGCTTGGTCTCCCCTGACAGCAAAGAAAACCCATGCAGGCAGTCTTTGAGAGCAGAATCTTTGCTATACCACAGGTCTTTCCTAAGCGCATGCATGCACCACCACCACCACCCATCTTTCATAATGATGGGTATTTTGCTAGTGGTCTGTAATAGGCTGTCTTTTCGGCGAGAGAGAATTTGTATCCCAAATGGATGGAACTTATGAAAGGCGCAGTAAAGCCTCCATTCAAAGGCGCATATATATTTATAGACGTATAAATGAGGTTTAATGCTGTTGAGAAGTCACCATAAAATAGCAAAAGACTTCATCCAGATCTATACATCATGTGCAGATCAATGTAGCAGGCAAGTTGCCTGCATTTTGGCAGTGGATAATGGGGGTGTCTGCCCTTTCTCTGTACATAAAATGCACAATGATCAAAGCAAACAGAGCTGGGACAGGGAGAGGTGGAAAGGTCTTTATTGCATAAAGCACAAAGAAATTGGTACATTTCACTCCCCCCTCACTTTGCAGGCCCTTGCAAAGCGGCATCTTTAAAGAGCAATAGCTTTGAAACAATACAAATTTTTGGATTTTTAATAAAACAGGGGTTCAGGCTGCCTGGCTACTTGTGATCGCCCAAAGCAACTCTTTCTATATGGTGGGAACATAAAGTGTCGCTCATTAGACTCTGTTCATATTCCAGGGCAAAGGTGGGGAATTTGTGGCCGTTTTGGAAGTACAACTCTATAATCAACCCTAGACAGCATGTGCAATGGTCACGAATGACAGGAGTTGTAGTCCAATAACATCTCAGAGAAGCCACCCTGGCTCCAGGAGGACCATATAATGTGCTAGTTTCATATAAATGAAGCACAACAGGACATGAACATGTATATTAGATTAAGCCGGCTCTTACCAACCTGGAGCCCTCCAGACATTTTATAAATTACAGTTCCCATCAGACCCAGCCAGCAGGGCCAATGGTTAGGCAAAATGGTTACTGATGGCTCAAACGTCTGGAGGGTACCAGGTTGTAGAGAGATACTGCATTAAGACTACACATAGTTTTTGTGGGCTTTGGTTGGGTTAGAGTGGCCATAGGTTGCCAGCTAGTAAACTGCATGTCTTCTATTAACCCATCAATGGATCAATGACCCACCTTTTTGCTGCCTGTGTGGGATTGCAGAAATGGGGATGGCTGGGGCATTAAGCACTTGGCTGGTGCAAACATGGCTGGGAAGTACGTTCAGCTTGTTGAGTCACAAGTGATGCAGAACTGCTCTCTGGGTTTTGGTTGGGGCAGCTTAAGCATACAGAAAATGGTGAGCTGATAACCTGCCAGCCAGTGCTGTGACTTACCAAGTGCTTCATTCGCCCCCTTACTGCAGTCCCAGGCAGGAAAACCAGCACTTAATAAGTCCCCTGCAAGGCTTGGCTAGTGGACCAAAATAAAAGGGTGGAGAAGTTTCTGGGACCTTTTGCTATTCCCTCTGCTCTCCCCAGCTTACACCCCAACACCAGATACATCCACGCCCCCCCCATCCACTAGACCATGACCTCAGCTCAGAGTCAAAGGAGGACCTGACCAAGTCAAAGGCTGCTATGTTGCTGGCTGAAGAACTGTACTCTCTCTGTGTGTGTGTGGACACGCACGTCTCACAGTTTTGTTCCTGCGTGAAGCCAACCTCTCCACTGTCCTTTTCATCCCTCTTCTTGTTCTGGAAGACAAGGGGGGAGGGGAGCTCATTGCAGCAGGAGTGGGAGACACTTGGGACTCTACAGCAACCTGACTCATCTCTTCCTGTTGGCCTCCCTTCTCGTCTACTTCAGCTTCTGTCTCTGATTCTTGACTTCTCTCTGCCATAGATTCTCCCAGCTCACTAAGCCCTGTTACCTCTTCAGCTTCCGACACCTCCTCTCCTCAGTCTTCTCTCCCTCTGACAACTCATCATCATCCCACCACCACTCCCCAGGCACTGAGCCATCTTCCCTTGGTAGTTCCTTCCACCATTCCTCTGCATTTAACTAGTCCATGACAGTAGCATTGGGTCATTGGGGGTTCTGCTACGAAGTTCAGGTGATCTCTCTCTGGCTCACATTAAGCACCACAAACCTCTCCTAATATTCTGTACACATGGAACCACCGAAAAGAAACATGCCTGCTGTTTCATCAGCAACATTTGGGAGCAGTGGGATGTAGTCTTGGAAGCTATAGCTTGGTTTTCCATGGGCCTTTAATATGTGCCAGTGAAACCAGATGGGTAAGAAGCAGGGAATGAGGTCTGAGAGTGCAAGCATGTCAAAGAAAGCATGCTCCTGTGATGAGTGCTGCCAGGACCAGTCTGAGACATATCATTGCTGGAGGCAGAAAATCCAAATAGCACCTCCTTCCCACTCATTACCATGGTCTGTAGTGCTCTTGTGCAGCTTCCTTTGGACGAGGCTCATTCAGGGGAAGTTCCTGGTGGATTGAGCCCCACAGCTCAGATCTGTCTGTTACCCACTCTGCCATTCTTAATTAAAGGTAAAGGTACCCCCTGACCATTAGGTCCAGTGACGGATGACTCTGGGGATGCGGTGCTCATCTCGCCTTACTGGCTGAGGGAGCCGGCATACAGCTTCCGGGGCATGTGACCAGCATGACTAAGCCATTTCTGGCGAAACCAGAGCAGCGCACGGAAATGCCGCTTACCTTCCCGCCGGAGTGGTACCTATTTATCTACTTGCACTTTGACGTGCTTTCGAACTGCTAGGTAGGCAGGAGCAGGGACCGAGCAACAGGAGCTCACCCCGTCACGGGGATTTGAACCGCCATTCTTAATTACGATGCCCCAAAAATCAACTTCCTGAGACAGCTGCCTCACTGTGTTTCATGGTCAGGCTGCCTCTGTATGTGGTTATAAAAACAAAACAAAAAAGCAGACAGATTTCTGTGCCTCTGTCTGCCTGTATTTGTGTTCAGAATGCTCCTTGTGCAAGGACAGAGATGGAAATGGCACTACCCTCAAAGTACATCCTATCCAAGGCTCCATTTTATTTGCAAATACCACTAGCTAAACATCTCACGAAATAATCTCGTGCTATGCACTTCATTGCTTATGGCATGAATGAATCCTCACACCAATGTAAAATGTCACCCAATAACACAGAGAACCTGAAAGTGTAAATCGGCTCATCATCTGGTATATATGTGTGTGAGAGAGCTGCAACATGTCTGGTTCATGCGCAGGGGGCAGGTAACATCAAAGGCTGCATTAGATGTGATGTCAGAACTCTGCTAACTTTTGCTGTTGTCGCCACTTCTATAAGCAGCCACAGGAGTGGGATTTAGATGAGGACTGTGGCAAACAGTGGCACACTCATTCTCTGCTGGAGTCTGCGCCCTGGCATGCGTCTCCCAGCTGGAGTGTGGTTGGCCAATGTGCAAGGGTGAAGATTCAAAGCAACACAAATAAACATGATTCATCCCCAGTCCCTGTCTTGAGCTATTTATCATTTCTATGCTCATACCCTCAAATTTAAAGAAATGGGCCAAATGTCCTTGTGTGCATTTTCATAATTTTCCTTGAAATCTTGAAAGCTAGAATTTTGTGGTTAATGATTTTTATAAAGGAAAGATCCTTGGGATTTTGTGGCAATTACCAGATTATGTGTTAGACTCCATATTATGTACCACACCAGGAAACTGAGGCCTTTTGGACTTCTATACCCCTTTAATATTCAATAATTTCAGACTGAGTATCCGTTAAATATATGTTAGCTCAATATTTGAACTGGTGAACATTCATTTATCTAGTCTTAATAACCTACCCTGCCTTATATAACTACAGCCAATCAATTGCTTATTATGAATCATCAACAATGAACTGGGAATCTTGTTGACGTAGCTCCTTAAGAGCTCAAGCAGCCTTCAGGTTTCCCCATGACAGCTTGATCTCTGGAACTTGCTAAAGGTGGGCATGTAATCAACAAAAAGGGGGAAATGCATCAACCCCCCCCCCCCGCAAAGGGGGAGAGAGACGGAACAAGAGAGGACACAGATTTGCTTAAAACTTGCATATGCTAATCGATAGGGGCACATTTAGAAATGATGAAATAGAAATACAACAAATTGTACATAGTCAAGAAGACTAAGGTCAGGTGACCAATGTGCCTGCCAGCTCAGTCTGAATCCAGGGTGCTCCCTGTTGAACCCTTCAATGTCCCTGTGCTTCCTCCCCTTCCTCCTCCTTTGCCACCACTCCTGGGGGTCAGAGAAGGTGGAATTAGGGGGAGAGGGAAGAGCCTGAGGGAAGGAGTCAGGCTGGCCGGCTGGTGAAGTAGCAACAGCAGCAGTAGCTGGAAGAGGAGAGGAGGAAGGGGGAGCGAGGCAGCCGGCAGGATGTGACTCTCTGGCCTTCCATAGACTGCTTTGTGCAGTGGTGCTCAGATCCCTTAGAATTAACAGAACATTTGGGTGGAGTGGAAATATTGATGGGGAAAAGTAATCATTTTTCAGTATACACAAAATCAAAATGGAGTAGTGCTCTGCTGAATATTAACTTTGTTTCATTTTAAAAGCCTATTTTGGGGAAGGAGAACACTCAGTGAATAAAAGTGTTGGTCTTATAAAAAAAATCAATTTTCATTTTAACATTTTTGGCTTGTCATAGCACTTCCCATAATGCCCTGGGTCCTCTACCCTTCATTAGGATCACATGCCCTCTTACTGCAAGATTGATCTCTCCAAGAATTCCTGTGTCCTACACAAACCAATAAGGCAAGCTGCAATAAATGTCATGACATATTACTATACTTAGGGAACCAGGTAGTTACACATTATGCCATTATACTGGTGAGCGTCAGGACGGCAATTATGTCGGTCATCAGAGCAAATAGCAAGTTGTGTTTACACTGGCATATTGTGGCAACATTACCTAATTATGTCATGACAGTGTTGGCTACTGACGTTAAATGAATCATGGATGAACTTTTCAGGTTGACTCCTGGACAAATCCTGAAAACAAAGGTCAGTTCTGGATATTGGTGAAAAGGAATGTGGTGAATGCTTTCTCTGCTAAGCTCTGGGCAGTTTCAGCCCAGCACCAGGGGAAAATAAATATCTGGAGGAATTCAGAGAATCCTGTTTTGCCATGTAAGACTTTAGTTCTATACCCATTTATCTGGGGGGAAGCCCCACTGAATGTGCCAGGACTTATTCCTCAGTAGGGCTGTGCTGATACTGACATATTTTCCATGGGGGTGGGGGGACACATTCATGCCAATGTGTTGTACTGCTTTCCTAGCCAGCTCACATTTGAAAAAACGCCAGCATGACAACAGTACAGGTGAGAAAACTAAAGAAAGCTGCATTTAATGAACACAAGGAGAGGGAAAGCCCTGCAAATGCATGCTCCAAAACAGCTTGACTGCAGAGGCTGCCACAAGCTTTTATTTAAGGAAATTGTCTCTTCTGTTTATTCAACTCATTTTCATCTGAAAAGAATCTGCATCTCTGAGCTGTTCTCCCCTATGCCAGCAAATCCACTCTGCCAGATCTTCCTCCTATTGATTTGCGTGTCAGCAGTTCAAATGGGGTATTTATACTGTGGCTGAGCACCTAATAAAAATTTAAATTATAGCTTTAAGAAATGTGGGTGGATGAAGGAAAGGAGAAAACATGGCTGAGCAATGACAAGGAAAAATGGTTAAACAGTGATATTACTACAAAAGAACAGGAAGCACAAAGGAAGAGTCCTTTTGTCTACAGTTTTGAGGGCCAAGTCACACACTAAAAGGAAGATGGGGGTGCCAGGGAAAATGGCACAGACACGTCACATCAGATGTTTCCTGATGGTATTGTGCTGTATCATTCCTTTTTTCAGCTCTACATAACTGCCTGAGGCAAGCAGTTGAGGAAGAAATGGCTGGCTTTGGGACATGAGACAAGTTGTACTTTCTTCTTCTTTGGCGATCTCTCGTAACCGAGTCTTTCATAAACATGGTTTTAACAATGAGTGTGTAAGTGACTGTGGAGGCCAATTCTGGATCCACACGTCCTTCCACAGTGGGGACATTGGTTTCTGGGCGGGAGTTGATCACGGTGTGGATTTGCCAAGCGTGCCTTCCTCTTACCTGACTAAGGCTTTTGACACTGTAAATCCTAATGCCCTGTGGACTGTCCTTCTGAAAACTGGCTGCCCAGATAATTTTCTAAACATCATTCGACTCCTCCATGATAATATGACAGCAACAATCGCAGATAACAATGGCTCTCAAAATGAACCATTCACAGTGGGATCAGGTGTTAAACAAGTTGTACTACACCAATATGGCAACCCCCCAGGTCCAAATCCAAATGTTGGTGGACTGAGCTCCCACCAGGTCCAGAGAGCACGACAACCCCAAATTTCAGGGTTGATGGGAGGTGCAGGCCATAGCACCTGGGCCTCCCAAATTCTCCTTCACTGTAGGATGTAGGCTCTAGCTGCCTTGGTGGAGAACATAGGGAGCTGCCATGTATTGAGTCAGGCCATTGGTCTGTCTAGCACAGCATGACCTACCCTGACTGGAAGCCGTTCTCCAGGGTTTTTGACAGGGCTCTTTCCTGGCAAGCCAGGAACTGAACCTAGCAGTGGGCCAGTGGGATGGGGTTGAATGGACAGGGCTGTCTCCTGGCTTCTCAACACTGAGTGTCACCACTGGTTACTAAGAAGGGATATGAGGTGGAAGGGAGATTGGTGCAAGGCAGGTACAGAGGTCGGAGCATTGGACTGGCTCTCCCACTGCACTTGCACCATACGGAGCACCCCTCCCTCTCTAAGGAACCATCAGCAATGCTGGGAAGCCAGGAGAGCAATGCCCCTTTCAAACTGAAATATTATTATTATTATTATTATTATTATTATTATTATTATTATTATTATTATTATTATTTCCCTAGCCACTCTGGGCAGCTCCCAACAGAACATTAAACACACGATAAAAGATTAAACATTAAAAACTTCCCTAAACAGGGCTGCTTTCAGATGTCTTCTAAAAGTCAGATAGTTGTTTATTTCCTTGATTATTTCCTTTAATTACCCTCATATTAAGTCTGAATTTCTGGCACGACTGGGGGTCCGATCGCATGGGAGGCAGGAAACAGGAAGTGGCCTACTAACCACTACTGATTGAACCCGAGACCTTCTATATGCGCAGCATGTGCTCTGTCAGACTGCCACTGAGGCCTGGCCTTTCCCCAGAAGTGGAATAAGTGCAGCTACACAACTAAGTCTTGGTACTTTGTTCAACACATGCAACACATTTATGGTGTGCCAATGCTTGTGTAGATGCTGAATTAGGAGATGTTAGCAGAAACTCATCAGTCCCTCCTTCCCACTGTGATCATTAACTGCTGTCAAGGGCTTCAACCAGCAACCTTTTAGTCACTGTCAAGCCACACCTAGTAATAGGACAGAGGCAATCTTATCCTCAGGTTCCACCATGACCTCCCTGGCCCTTGCCTCTGTCACCTGGCCTAACTATAAATGCTTCTGTATTAGGCCTGCCATGTTCGTAGACTCAAGGAATCCTTGTTGGGAGAATGGAATCTTCTTAAAATGAAGGGAGTTGGTAGCATAATATAATGGATCGTTTTGGACCAGAGAAACCTGAATTTAAATCCCCACTAACTGATAAAGCTCATTGTGATCTTGGGCCAACTGCGTCTGACCTTGTTTCTACCTACTTGCTTCAACCAAAATATAATTTTAAAATATATATCTATAAATACCTATACATCTGGATTTTGACAATAATATTACTGCACCCATACAAAAATGAACACACATGTATTGAACTATTTGGAAAACCTACAATGCTGCAAGGAGCAAAGCAACTTCCTGTCTTAATGTCATTTCTGGTGTGTTTGTTTTGTTACTACAACCAAAATGTGATGGGACTGAAGGCAACTCTCTAGCTGACCATTCCTTTCTCTCACCCAGCTTGGGGCTATTGCCCTCCTCAAATTTAGAGACAAGTCTTCCTGAAAGATTAGCAGATGTGCTTAATTGTGTTGACCTGCGGCAATGGTTGCAGTGTGCCAGTTTTGCATATTTAATATGTGCAGCAGGTTTCGATAACCTTTGCTTAAGTCCAGAGGGAGCTTTTGTTACAGGAAGGGAGCTTCTTATACTTGTGAAATAAATTTGATAAAGAAAGCCTAGTAAGGCTGCTGTCCCAGAGTCTTGGGGTGGGGGTGGGGAGATAGGAAGCAGTGGCCTTGTTTCTCTGGGAGCCAGTGTGGTGCAGTGGTTCAGAGCGGTAGACTCGTAATCTGGTGAACCGGGTTCACTTCCACGCTCCTCCACATGCAGCTGCTGGGTGACCTTGAACTAGTCACACTTCTCTGAATCTCTCAGCCTCACCCACCTCACAGAGTGTTTGTTGTGGGGGAGGAAGGGAAAGGAGATTGTTAGCCACTTTGAGACTCCTTAGGGTAGTGATAAAGCGGGATATCAAATCCAAACTCTTCTTCTTCCTTCTGCTGTTCCTTGGGGCTCTCCTTCCTTGCTAAGCATTCCTGGAGGTCCCTGACTCTGCAAGGTCCATCTCCTGACTCTGCAAGGTGTTCTGCCTGAGCCTGTTTTGGCTGCCAGTGGCCCAGCATTCACTGCCTGGTGTGGTGATTATAAAACTCAAAAGAACTGAACTTTATAAGCCCTCTTGTCATTTAATCTTTCTCTCTGTAATCAGCTGGTATTGTAAAGTCCATTATTCAAAGTAGAAGTTGCGTGTCACCTAGATAAACTGGTCACTGTTCCTCTACTGCTTTAAAGGTCTGCAGTAATATGTAAATTGTAAATTTCCATTTAATTAGCACCTTCCTCGGGTTTAAAGGGGGAATAAAAACCTTCCATTTGTGGAAAATTATCAATCACATAGCCAGAGCCTACTGCATGTTTTTTCATCCCCAGAAATGATTCTCACTGCTTATTGCCAGCTAAGTGTTCATAGGGCTGCAACCCAACACCCAAAAAAGTCTGTTTCAGGGAAGAGGTGAGGTCCGATGAGAAATTCCCACCTACAGCTACCAGAAACATGGCTAGAAATCATAACCTGATGCCAGGCTGGCACTGATGATGGAAGGTGACTAACATTTATGCAGGTAGGTCATGAAACTGCTTGAATTGTTCAAAATGCACAACCAGCCTTGGCAGAGTTGTCTTGGGATATGTCAAGGAGACAGGGAGATGGAAAAAAAACACAGGAGACCAGAAGCAGGAGTGGGTAGCAGGGTGGGTGCAATTCTCCATTAACCAGAAAGTCCTTTGGAGAGCATCTGGTCCAAGGCTCTCCCACAGCCATAGACCAGATAAGTCTGGCATCACTTTCTTTCTTTTTTCACACATCCAAAACAGTGGCAGGCAGGAAGTTCAGGATTGAGGCTAAACCTCAAGCTCCAGTACTAGCGTGCCACTGACAGCTTTCATATTAGAAAAGGGGAAATAATTGACACAGCAGGTAAGAGATTTTGTGGGGCGATGACAGCGCCACTGTGTGCTTCTGGGACTTCCCTTGTTACTGAGTCAAGCAGAACAGGTGGCAGGAGAGAGTGAGGAGCAGTGTGGGTGGTGTTAGCAGATGCTGAAGGGCAACCAAAGGGAAATCCACATAGGAGTCTCAAACAACAAGCAGAACTTTTCAGCAAAGTTCAAGGGACTTTGGATTACCATAGCAACTAACTCATGCACCTCTTGTTGGCAGAGCACACCAAAATGACAAAGCAGTGCCTGAAAAGCTCAAGCACTTTCTCTAGCAACTGTGACAATTGTCAATGTGAAGGCCTCATGGTGCAGACGGGCTCCTCAGGATAGAAAAGTGCCCAAGCTCCCCCTGCACCCCGACTACTTGAAAATAATGCCGAGGGTCTTGGCAGACCACTTAATGGTTTTTCTATGCATTATAGCAATCGTAATGCACTGTGCTAGACATTGTAGTATTTTAAATTGTATTTTTATTGCTTCTTTTATTTCTTCTATAGTGTATTACAATTTGAATTCCATAGAATTCAAACTGTTATATAATAAAATGCAATATAAGACATAAAAGAAGCAATAAATGTGCAATTAAACATCACAATGAATACTGAATGCAATGGCTGTGCTGTCTCCCATCTTCAGCTACAAGTCTACAGATATGCTGCGGACCCCAGTCGGAGAGCCCCTAGGCTAGAACATTCACATAAGAACATAAGAAGAGCTTGCTGGATCAGACCAATGGGCCTTCTAGCCCAGAATCCTGTTGTCACAGCAGCCAACCAGATGCCCGTGGGAAACCAGTGAGCACGAGAGCACTCTCCACTCCCGTGGTTTCCAAGAATTCATTCCATGAACAAAGTACGGTACTGGCCACATGATTAGAAGATCTAACTGACTTGCATCATAATTTTAGATTCCAGGCAGGAGGTGGTACATTTGGAAACACACACACATACATACATATACTGTATATTTAATCCCTGCATATGGAAAACTAGCATCATGTGAGGACAAGACTAGAACTTTCCTCTCTGATATTCTTCTTCTCCTAAGTGCAGGGAGTTATTTAGAAACAATGGTGCCTTTTTGTCATCATCCCCCCACCCCTGACAGCTCCTGTCAGTGCCATTTTCCTTCCGTCCTTCCCCACTTGGCCATCCTCTTTGATCATACTGCTGTCACTCACTGGATTTCATTCACTAGAATCCATGGTGTTGTCACATCAGACGTGATACCCTGACACATAGCTGTCAAGTGTCCCTTATTTGAAGGGACAGTCCCTTATTCCAGCGCCATGTCCCACTGCTGTCCTTTATTGATGGATGTCCCTTAAATGTCCCTTAAATGATGTCCCTTAAATTTCAAAGGAAGCAGCTCCTCTCCCTCCCTCCAACTGTGTTGCTTGGCTGTGTTGCTCACCCAATAAGAAGTCTAAGAACGACTGGGGGGTGGAGCTTGCATGCCTTGTGCTGATCAAATCGGCTGTGTTCCCTGGGGACTCGCCTTTGCTCAGCGCTTCCCACTGTCTGGAGCGGGGGGCACATGGTGGGGGAAAAGGAAAGGAGATCTCGTGGGAGGGGGGGAGGCTGTGTGTGTGTGGCTAGTTAATGCAAGCTGAGGGGGGTTTTGAATGCTGGACACCATTTTGTTGCACGTGCTGCTGCAAACTTTGCAGTGCAAAGCCAGGCCGGGGAGCCATCTTAAGTTGAGGCTGCCTAGGCCTTGTGGTGCATGTGATTCAGATTCTATTCAGTTGAACCTCTGGTTACAAAGTTGGTTGGACAGTGTTCTCGAAGCTACCAGCATGAGTTTGACCAGACTGCAGGAGGACAGGAAGACTGGAGTGCCTGGAACAGGTGAGGCTGCAGGTCCCTTATTTTGGCTGCTGGTCCCTTATTTTCAAGGCTGCTGGTCCCTTATTTTCAAATCTGTAAGTTGACAGCTATGCCCTGACAGCATGAACAAAGTCACTTGGGTTGCCACAGCGTATCTGATAGAAGCAAAGCAACAGACAATGTTACCTAGTAAATAGTGTTAAGAAGGTTGTCACCAACCCCAATATCTGCCTAGCAGTAGCAAGATTCCAGGGTGTTCAAGGTGCTCACCCAGTTTCTGTTGGGAAATCAAGGCACAGTGAAGAGTAGTGTCTTTAAGGAAGAGTTCATTGCACGCACATTTACACCTGGGTCTATTTTGGAGAGAGTTCACAGCATTCACATCTCAGGAGGAGCCCACCCTTCACAGCAACCCAGCAAAAGATTCCCAGACATCTCTGTGCCTTTCTCCCTGCTGGCCTTCAACCAGCCTGCCAAGATCATTCTGGCCTTCACAGCAGCTAATGGAGTTCTCCCCCTTCTTCCCCAACCTCTAAATTTCCAAAGGACACATTTTCCCCATGTGACATCACGCCTCCTGTGACCTTCCCCTCCTAACCCTGCTATTCACCCAGAGTTCAGGCAGAGGGTCAATGACCCAGGCGATTTCCTGGTCTAGCCTGCATTTTAAATCTAATGCCTGGCATTTTCCCTTCAATACTCCAAATATTACCTGCATTCCAGCATGTATTATTTTCTTACATCCTCTAGCAATTATGGGCACCCTTGTACTCTCAAACTCTGTTACCCCAGATCTGTAGCAATAGGTACATCTGAAGCATATGATTGTCTCCTTTATCCTCCACCTCCTGCATGAGTTTCCACACCTTACCCTTGCCTAAGAGATGGGCAGCTGGCAGCTCTTTCTCTCTCCCTTCAGGGCTACGGCTATTACCTATTATGTGTGAGGGCATCTGTCACCTGCTTGAAAATATAACCAAATATCTTCAGGGTCAAAGCTGAGGGAGAGCCAACTGGTAAAAAATGAATGAGACCCGTTTTATAAAATCCCTTCAGTTTTTAATCATTTAGATTTTGCTGAATAACACAGAAGAGGCATTATTTTGCACTGTGTAATTTTAATCTCAGTGGTGCCTCTTGACTTAGAGAACTGACAGCTAGACACATCTGCATCCTTTTCCAGGTGACACTGGAAAGTCTGATATTTGCCTCTAGGCAAAACAATCGTCATTTAGTTTAAATAGGTTTGTGAAGCCTGTGTCCCACCAAGCCAAATGCAGCCCAACAGTCATGTATTGTGGCCTGGCGGGGGGGGGGTGTTTGGCTGCTCCCTTCCTTGGCAAACGGAAGTAAAATGAGCCCCTGGTGGGCCTTTGTGAATGGGTTGGGGGCTGCATCCCCTTGGGTGAGTCTAAAGTCATACAGGCCTGGGCTAACACAGTGATTGTTTGCCCCTAGAACAGGGGTCAGCAAACTTTTTCAGCAGGGGGACGGTCCACTGTCCCTCAGACCTTGTGGGGGGCCGGACTATATTTTTTTTGGGGGGGAATGAATGAATTCCTATGCCCCACAAATAACCCAGAGATGCATTTTAAATAAAAGCACATATTCTATTCATGTAAAAACACCAGGCAGACCCCACAAATAACCCAGAGATGCATTTTAAATAAAAGGACATGGAAAAACACTCTGATTCCCAGAACATCCACGGGCCACATTTAGAAGGCGATTGGGCCGGATCCGGCCCCCGGGCCTTAGTTTGCCTACCCATGCCCTAGAAGCATGTCAGTTTAAATCAGCGTAGAGGCAGGGCTGACCCAAGACATTACCCTCCATCATTTCTCTGATGAAAATAGGGACGTCCCATTCCATAATGATAATTTTACTATTTGTACCCCACACATCTTACTGGGTTGCCCCAGCCACTCTGGGCAGCATCCAACATATATAAAAACATAATAAAACATTTTAAAAAGTCCATATACAGGATTGCCTTCAGATGGTTTGTGGGTTAGATAACTCCATACCCTCCAATATTTCTCAAATAAAAATAGGGACATCCTAAGGAAAAGCAAACCTAGACAGTGTCTTAAAAAGCAGAGACATCACCTTGCCAACAAAGGTCCGTATAGTTAAAGCCATGGTTTTCCCAGTAGTGATGTATGGAAGTTAGAGCTGGACCATAAAGAAGGCTGATGGCCGAAGAATGGATGCTTTTGAATTCTGGTGCTGGAGGAGACTCTTGATCTTCATGGACTGCAAGAAGATCAAACCTATCCATTCTGAAGGAAATCAGCCCTGAGTGCTCACTGGAAGGACAGATCGTGAAGCTGAGGCTCCAAGACTTTGGCCACCTCATGAGAAGAGAAGACTCCCTGGGAAAGACCCTGATGTTGGGAAAGATGGAGGGCACAAGGAGAAGGGGACGACAGAAGACGAGATGGTTGGACAGTGTTCTCGAAGCTACAAATATGAGCCTGACCAAACTGCGGGAGGCAGTGGAAGACAGAAGTGTCTGGCGTGCTCTGGTCCAGGGGGTCACAAAGAGGCGGACACGACTAAACAACTAAACAACAACAAGGAAAAGCAAGACATTCTGGGATCAAATCAGAAACCAAGACAGCTTCTGTAAATCAGGGACATCCCTGGAAAATAGGGACACTTGGAAGGTCTGCATTTTGCTGCCTGAGGTGAAGGACAAGATAGCTCCCCCACCATACCATGTACAGAAGTTGGCTGGGCTGACATCTGGATCTTATTTCTTTACACAAACTGGTTTCACTATCTGAACACAGTGCTTTATCAGGAAATCATTTCTTAGATCAGTGTTTGCATAATGTGCTAACAATTTCATTGATTTCTAATGTGTTCCTGGCCACAACATTTTGACCCCAACATGATAGAAAAACCTGGGGAAACTCTGGAAGACCCTCTGAAACCTTGCAAAAGGCAAACAAGGAATGAAAAAAAATGCTCTCTTGTTTGTCCAATCTCTCCCCCATGGTTTCTGCTGAAATGACTGCCACAGACCAGCAAAACGCAAAAAGTAAGAATTATTTAAGGCTGCTTATTTGTTTACAGCAGGCATCTTCAAACTAAGGTCCGCGGGCCGGATCCGGCCCACCAGGCTCATTAATCCGGCCCACACACCCTGCCGCCCACTTGATCAGTCCCCGCGCGCTGAGTGAAACTTTTTCTCCTTGAAAAAAAGCCACGGATGCCTCGCTGCGTGGGGACTGACTTCTGCGGCGCTGGATTGGTTGCAGGAAGTTCCTGATGCCAATCTGAAGTCTCGCCGCCCGTGCGCTGAGGTAAACCAGGCGCGGCCATAGATGGAGAGGCAGGTGGGTGGCGGGTCTGGGCTGTGCCATGGGCATTGTGACGGGCACGTTGCAGGGCTTAGGCTGGAGCTTGGCGCACCTGCTGGCCCCGTGCCTGGCGCCTGGCTCAGCGCTGCTGCTGGTGGCACGCTTGGCAGTCACGCTGGAGCCGCTGAAGGGTGAGCTGCGCGCCACCTGCCTGGCGATCCATGTGTGCGGCCTTCCCCACTGTCCTGGCCTCAGATGGCGGGACATAGCACGTGGTGCACCTGGCCACCTGGGAGCTCCACAGGGATGGGCCGATGGAGCGGCTGCTGCTCGTCAACAACCGGTGAGTGGGTGCCGCCGAAATGCGCTCCTGAGCATGTGCAGAGTGCGTTCCTCCTCCAGGTCTGAGACCAGCTTGCAGAGTGGCTTCCTGCAGGGGCTGCTCTGCTTCCTTAGAAAGACCAGATCCCTGGGGAAAGGGCTAAGGCAGGGCTTTAGGATGATATAATAAACCACATATTAATAAATCTTTCTCCCAAGATCTGACAAAAGCTGCATCCTACAGATTTCTCTCCCTCCCTCCCTCCCCTACTTTCCCACCCACTTCTCCCTTTAATAGCTAAAACTTTGCATCTGCTATTTATAGTTATTTTTATAGTTTATAGTTTATAGTTATTTATAGTTATTTTTGGCCCAGTGCCTCAGCTCGAAGCTGCCAGGTACTTGGAGGTAAATTTCACTGTGTGCATTTGTAAATTTATTTGGAAATATAAAGTGGATGTAGGATTTTTTTGGGATTTCTTTTCTTTCTTCCAGGAAAGAGATTTCTTTGAACCCGGATAAAGCCAGGCACCAGATCATATTCTCCTCCCCTCCCCACACTTCCTATCTATCTATCTATCTATCTATCTATCTATCTATCTATCTATCTATCTATCTATCTATCACCTATCTATCATCTATCTATCTCTATCTATATAAATTTTATTTTATTTTTTAAAATATTTAATTATAAATTTTATTAGTATTTTCCACACACCAACAACAACATGAAAAATATTGGAAAATAACAATACACAAAACACAAAAACCAACATTCAGAAAAACAAAAACAAACACCCAAATCCATATCTTACAAGTTAATAATATAAATGTTTCTTTTTCTTTTTAGTGTTCACACTTCCAAACTTTTAATTTTCATGGGTTCGTTCTCTTTCGCTCCCCCCCCCTTCCCTCTCCAGTTGCTCTGATATACTCAAAAGACCACTCTGCATTTTAAGGAATACGGAACATTTTCATTTGGGGGTTTTAACATATCGTGACTGTCACCGCTCAATCCAGTTAGTCAATTCATTTTCAAAGGGGGTCTCCTTTCTTGTCTATTGAATTTCCTTCCATGATCGGATCGGTATAGATTTCTAACTGCATGCATGTCTGACATATTGTATTGTTTTCTGGTTTTTTGTGCACTACAAATAAAATATGTGCAGTGTGCATAGGTCCTATGTCATAGGGATTCATTCATATTTTTTTCAAAATATAATCCGGCCCCCAACAGTGTCTGAGGGACAGTGAACCGGCCCCCTGTTTTAAAAGTTTGAGGACCCCTGGTTTACAGTATCTGTGGTGTAATGGCAAGGTTTGGGTACTAATTCTTCATGTTTATAATGAACATTTGGGTGGCAAGACCTGCACATACCAGCAATGAGGAGTGTTCTCCATTGGACCTAAAAGCAAGAAAAACACACAGTTAAATTTACAAAGTTCCGCAGCAGATTTAACCCAAAGACCATGCGAATATGAAGTTCTTCAGCTGGCACTACAAGCTTATGAAACTTGGCACCAACTGTATTTGACAGCAGAAGGAGTTCCATAATTGGGATGTTCATGTCAAGGATCTCCTCTCTCAGGTTGCCACATTGAATCCCTGGCAAGTAGGAGTTCCATCGGATATCCATACACTCAGCTGTGTAGGACTTTATAGGCCAACACAAGCACCTTGAACTTGGCTTGATAGCATATTAGCAGCCAGTGCAAGAACTTCAGAACTGCTGTAATGTGTTTTTTCAGTAGACTGTCCCACTTAACAGCCTAGCCATGGTGTTTTGCTCTAGCTGCAGATTCCACCCCAACATCAGAGCTGTAAGCCATAGTGGAGCATATTGTAATAATCAAAACTCAAAGTTACCGGTGCTTAGATCACTGTGGGCAGGCTATCCTTTTTCAGGAACAGCCATAGCTGGGGCCAGCTATAGCCCCTCCAGAGTCCAAAAATAACAGCTGACCCAGATGTTTTGTCATGTGTAACTATTTTTTCCCTATTATTCTTAACATTCTTTTGTTTATTATTCATATAATTCAAAGTGCTGGTGCTGACCTTTAAAGCCCTAAATGGCCTCGGTCCTGTATACCTGAAGGAGTGTCTCCACTCCCACCGTTCAGCCCGGACACTGAGGTCCAGCGCCGAGGGCCTTCTGGCGGTTCCCTCATTGTGAGAAGCAAAGCTACAGGGAACCAGGCAGAGGGCCTTCTCAGTAGTGGCACCCACCCTGTGGAATGCCCTCCCATCAGATGTCAAGGAAATAAACAACTATCAGACTTTTAGAAGACATCTGAAGGCAGCCCTGTTTAGGGAAGTTTTTAATATTTAATGCTGTATTGTTTTTAACACTCGAATGGGAGCCGCCCAGAGTGGCTGGGGAAATTCAGCCAGATGGGCGGGGTATAAATATATAATTAATAATAATAATAACAACTATTTATTAAATGTTTTTACTAAGGGTCTCTGAAGGGACCCACACAAAAGGATTTATAGAGATAAATAACAAAACCGTCACGCGCCAAACAGTGGTACATTGATAAATGATACAATTTACATAGGTGTCATAAAATTAATAAAACAGAGCACCGTCCTTCTGAAGTTCAGTCTTTCAGCTTGTGTCTTTCCTGAGGCTTGATCTTTATGCTGGCTGGAGGGAAAAGTGCCTCTTCTCATTCACCTCAGCTCCACAGCAGTTCTCTCAAATGGGTTGGCACTCAGGAACTGAAATTTACAGCCCTTTATAACATGAAAAAGATCAACACGCAAGGAACTTAGAGTGCTGGGGAAATTCACAACTTGTTTTAAATCTTTAAGGGAAACCTCAATGCTAGACTGTTGTTAAGGGTTCAGGGCCTTACAGAAAGGAGTGAATAGGCGTTATCTATCTTGATCTAAGGTAATGAGCTAGTTACACATAATGGTAGACACTCCCTGCATGTGCAGCCTTGCTAAAGTAACATACAGCCATGGCTTACACAAGGACCTCTGAACCTGTAACCTGATTGTAACTGTAACCTGCAAACTAGACCTAACTGCAAACTAGACCTACACCTCCCTCTCCCCATTCTTTATCTTGGCATTTTCCCTCCCACAAATCTCTGAGATTGTAGACAGCTGGTAATCCCTCCTCCATTGGAAGCTAAACCTGTCAGTCACATCTGGTCTCTTTGTCCATGTCTCTGCCCACTATGTTGTTTGTTCACCCGTCTTCCACCCATGCCATCCTGGTTTTATGGTGTTGTTTGAAGCTTAGAGACATTTCTTTCAGTTTTAGCAAATACTTGTCCACAGCATTCCTTTGATATCTGGATCACCAAAACCTTCATTGAGTCATGCTGCCTTGTCAAGTTCTTGTTTTGCCTCTGACATGTCCCAAATACCTTCAATATATGCCACAGGGGAACTGATCTGAATCCAGTGCATATATTGCTATATACTGAAATTTGGCTTGAGGTACTAAAATGTTCCAAAACTCATTAATACAAGGGATTTTTTTAGTTGAAGCAGTAAGGATATTTTTTTACTATAGGTGCACAAATATACAGGGATGGTATCTGCATACCTTCCAATATTTTTCGATGAAGACGGGGACATCCCCTCCAACATTTATCTGATGAAAATAGGGGCATCCTAAGGAAAAGTGGGATATTCCAGGATCAAATCAGAAACTGGGATGGCTTCTGTAAATTTGGGACTGTCCCTGGAAAATAGGAAAACTTGTAGGATCTGTATCTGGGGTCTGTAATGACCCCCAATGTTAATTAATACAACATACCCCCTATACCCAGCACCCCTGACTGCAACAGATGTGTGGGGGGAGGTTTTGAATTTTTTATATTCCTTTGTGGTCTCCTAAGTGTGGGAGGATTGAGAATCCTGCTTTTAGGCAAACAGTACAGAAAAGGGAACAGCAAACTTGGTAGGATGCTCTTAAAGAGAGGAACAAATCTCTGCTTTGTCATCATCCACACCCTAAATCATTTCTGCTTCCAACATTCCTCCCCTTAACACCACTACAAAAAGCACTTATACTCAGGAAGAGATCATTTGGGGTCTGTAGGTAGAGCTGTTATTGAGATCTGATGAGCCACAAAACATTTTAGGAAAATTGTTTGACAGGGAATGTAAAAAGCTACATTTGTAAACTGCAAAAGTGCCACATGAAAAAAAAGACACTGTTTCATCAATTTGGTTGAAACTGCATGGGGGGGGGGCGGTAACTACAGTGGGGTGGAGGGGAAGAGCGATACAGAATTTTGACTTTGTTTGGCTGAATTTGCTTGATGGTATAGAAAATTGGAATTGCTGGTAGAAACACCCGCCTATCTCTTGAGAGGAAGGTTCAAAACCTTATACACAAACAGATATTTCCCTTTTTTGTAGTGATGATGAGAAGTCTGTGTGCCTGCTGGCCTTTGGGTCATGGAGAGTGCTTTGCATGAAGGCATTTTGTAAGATTTTTTATTTATTTTTTAAAAATGCATGCTGAGTATGGGAAAATGTGTCTGCATGCAAAGAATGCTAATATTTCAGGGACTTTCAGCTTCCTAAAAAGCAACAGCATTCCCTTAGAACCCCGGAAGCCTCATTTTCCTGCCAGCCAGCTACAAAATCCTAGACCTCTTTGTCTTCTGCAGCCTGATTTCAAATTGTCCAGCCGTTTCCTTTGGTCCTGCCCAGGGAACTGTGGTATGAACAGTTTTTAGCAGCTGATAGCCACAGCTATCAATGTCCAGCCATTGAATGATCAATCAAGCAGCACAAAAGGTTTTCTTACATAAATGAATGTATGAAATTGAGCTGTGGCCTCTTTCTTACTCCTACAAACTCATTGGCTTCAGACATTCCCCCTGCAGGGCATCTGCTGTGTCGCACTGGGACTGCAGACATACTCTCACATTAAAAGCTCCCCCCTCAAAGAATCCTGAGGACTGCAGTTTGTTTAAGGTGCGGGGCATTGTAGTTCTGTGAGGGGGGGCAAACTCTGGTTCCCATGAGTCTTTGGGAGAAAACTACATAGTTTAAATGTGTAGGCAGCCTGCATGTTTGGATTACATGCCTTGACAACTTCAAAATGGGGTGGGTGGGTATGTGGATGGTGCTGAAGAATACAAAACTTTCTTGCTCACAGCTGCACTTGCCAGCATGCACAAAGGTCATGAGTCCTGGGGTTTACTTCTGCATCTATATGGCTGGCTCAGCTCATGCAGGAGCCCCCCAGAACAGAGCTTCCATGTGCTGAGAAGAATCCACATGGTTGCTGCAGCTGTTAGTTGTACAGCTAATATAGCTACCAAGGGATAGCTTTCTCCTAGATCTATCCTGCAGCACTTGCCAACTAACCAGCCCACCTTACTCCTACCACTATTCCTGCTGACAGAACAACAAAAAACCACCTTGCTCCAGCAAAGGTTGAGAGCAGACTGAGCCTTTTAAAGCCTCTGCACCCCAGACTACCTCTCTTAGGCTTCACCACCTTGTGACTAACTTTAGATTCTTAAAGGGCCAACCGTCTGGCCCAAAGATGAGCTCTCCTCCTCCATTCCATAGCTTCCCACCTGCTGCGTTCTCTGCACCATTGGACTGGTCAGGTCCTGTGGGCGGCATTTAGTTCCTCGGGAGAAGGTGTTTGTGAAGGTCCAGCTTCTGGTCCTACAGCACAGGAGATTCTTCTAGGGATTCACATCTACCAGGCTCAGTGGTCTCCTGATTTCCAGAGGCAGACTCAGAGCCCTGCACCTGGTCTGGCTCCCTACCTCTGACTCCCAGTCTTCATTGCTGTGTGACTCTGGTGTCAAGAGAGGAAGCCACCAGGCTGGTGAGAGCTGCTCTAGAGCTAGTGTATGAACCAGGTCTTTATGTGCCATACCTTTGTGAGTGAAAAGCGACCTATTGGTGAGCTTCATGCTCTCTCAGCTTTTGATGTATGCTAAATGAACTGCTTATGGCTGCCTTTTCTTTATTCATGTCACAGCATAGTGGCATTATACTTTTTATGGTGTATCATTATTGTACTACTATTGTATTTAGACTGTGCTTTGTGGGAGTCACCTTGGAAATCACTTTGTAGGAAATGCAGTGTATAAATCCTTTGACTACACCTATTGACTAAAAGAGTGGACTAGGAGATGCCCCACAAATCCCTTGCTATTACCAGAGCAGAATACAGTGGCACTATTACTTCTAGATCAAGGGAAGTAATAGTGCCACTGTATTCTGCTCTGGTCAGACCTCACCTGGAGTACTGTGTCCAGTTCTGGGCACCACAGTTCAAGAAGGACACTGACAAACTGGAACGTGTCCAGAGGAGGGCAACCAAAATGGTCAAAGGCCTGGAAACAATGCCTTATGAGGAACGGCTAAGGGAGCTGGGCATGTTTAGCCTGGAGAAGAGGAGGTTAAGGGGTGATATGATAGCCATGTTCAAATATATAAAAGGATGTCATATAGAGGAGGGAGAAAGGTTGTTTTCTGCTGCTCCAGAGAAGCAGACACGGAGCAATGGATCCAAACTACAAGAAAGAAGATTCCACCTAAACATTAGGAAGAACTTCCTGACAGTAAGAGCTGTTCGACAGTGGAATTTGCTGCCAAGGAGTGTGGTGGAGTCTCCTACTTTGGAGGTCTTTAAGCAGAGGCTTGACAACCATATGTCAGGAGTGCTCTGATGGTGTTTCCTGCTTGGCAGGGGGTTGGACTCGATGGCCCTTGTGGTCTATTCCAACTCTATGATTCTATGATCTTCTATGATCTCCTACTAGATCATGGTTTGGACCTCTTCAGTCCTCCCTTGTCTTGGTAAAGGCAGCGCTTGTAGAGAATCAAGCAGGCAGGTCAGTAGGCTGGGCTAGAGGAGAGAACTGGAACCTAGAAAGCAGAGAGTCCAGTATGGTCTTCCCAGTCCTCAAGGGCAAGGACAACTGGCAGGATTGAGACACATGTCCAGACTCTGGATCAGCAGGCATCAGGCTTGCTCCAGCTAAGTCACAGCTTCAGTTTCTTCATGCTCTGGCTGAATCTCTGACTGCTGGGAAGTGAAGATCCTTCAAGCTAGTGGGGAATGGGAAGTGCCTGGAGTGGTGGAGCTCAGCCCTTTGGGGTCATTTGGCTTAGGAGAACTGATCACTAGAGGTTCTAGTTCAGAAGTCTTGAGCCTCAGGGACTCCTGGCTGCCATGCTCAGGATGGATATTGTGAGTAATATCTCACACCTCTGCACATGGTGCTGATCAGCTGACTGTAACCAGCTCTTCCTCTGTCCCCCCCCCCCACAAAACCTGGTTACTAGTAAAGGTGGTAAGGATGCTATGGCCTACTCTGAAGACGTCTGTTATACCCCTTTCCTAAGGTGAGTTCCTTTCTTGGGGAAGGAAATAAATGACATCAAGGACAGGGGAATGGAGCATCTGGGGAGGCTTGGAAAAGTGGGGTTGAGTTGCCTGGATGTTTGAACCAAACATTTGGGGTGGGGTAACCCACTGAGTGTTCACAAGTGTTGTACTTGTGTACCCTAAAGCATCCTAGTTGATATTTTGTCTGCGCAAGCAAGCAGGTGTTCACCCAGTTAAGAGTATCACCCAGTTAGTTAAGAGTATCTTCAAAACTTCTTTTATACCATATAAAGCTCCACTCCTCTGCCCCACTTTGTAAGAGCTGGTGACAAAGACATGGCTGTGAGTCCCACAATATCATGATGGGTCATCTGTTGAAACTTTCTGCACATCATTTTGGGTCAGAGCATCTCTGCTGAAAGGACACCTTTATCTGAAAAGGTCCATCTGAGCCCCTCCTTCCAAAGGCAACCACCTTTTTAAAAGGAGGACCTTAAGTTCAAAACTTTTAGACTTCTAGGTCTCTTCACTGCTGCTCAGTTTTCTTTTTGATTGAGATTGCTAATTGCTTACTGTTTTTAATTGCTTGGGTTTTGATTGACATGTCTATGTTCTTCCTGGCATTTTTCTCCAGTGTTTGTACACCACTTCTTAATTATTGGGGAAGAATCATAAAATAATAAATCAGAGGAATGACAGAGATAGTCTCTTCCACAGGATCTAAGGTTTGCTGGGGAACAGAGCATGAGGTAATACTGTCTGCTACTGTCTTGCTGTCGGCTTTCCAGAACAATACCCTGTGTGGTCTGGGATGGAAGGAAAGGGTTCGGCAAATGCCTTTTTATTTCCCCTTCTCTCTGACTCTCCCTGCATGTTGAACTCCAAAGGCTTTAGCTTCTTCGACAAGTGTATCCTGCCATCTACTCAGAGCTGACCCATCCATGAGGCGGCCACCTCAAGTGGCACCCCCCCCCAAGGAGTGGCACAGCCATTGCACCACCCAACTTTGCTGTCAGTCTCCCTGGCCTGGAGGGACAGAGAAGGACTGACTGGCAGCAAAGCTCTGCAGAATGCCTTCCTTCCAGCTGAGGATTCCAGCTTTGCTGCTGGGCAGGACAGGAGCAGCCCTTACGGAATTTGTCGTGTGTCCCCCCCCCCCTGCATCATGGGGGCGGTACTGGGGCACTTCAGCACTTGAGGTCACCCATGACTCAACTTTCAATGGCACGTGTGTGTGGCACAGATACCTGCCTCCAATGGGCTCTCCTACCTCCCAGCACAGTTTTTCAAAGGGGACCATGGCTAAAGAAGGTCTGGAAGTCTTGTTCAGTTTGTTAATAGTATCCAAGGTTTGCATTGTATCAAAATGGGAGTGATGATGGGAATGTGTGTCTTATCATAAGAACATGAGCCTGCTGGACCAGGCCAATGGCTCGTCCTCTCCAGCATTACAGTGGCCAACCAGATGTTTGTGAGAAACCTGCAAACAGGATCTGAGCACAAGATCACGCTCTCATTCTGTGCTTTCGAGCACCTGGTTTTCAGAAGCATTACTGCCTCCAACTGTGGAGGCGCAGTTTAGCCATCACAGCTAGTAGCTAGTCATCAATAGTCATCTCCTCCATGAACTTGTCTAATACTTGGCCATTCAAGTTGGTGGCCATCACTGCCTCCTGTGGGAATGAGCTCCATTGTTTAACTATGCGTCAATTTGTGAATTAAGAGAATATGGATGGTGGTTTTTATGTCTTAATTAGTCTTTTATTTGAGGGTGTGTAGGCTTCAGCTTCTTAGACAAGTGTCCTTTGTAGATAAATGGAGTCTTGTTGTTAAATATAAGTACTGAGATAATATTGCTCCTGCTGTGTTCTTTATGCCATTCTAATAAGATCTGTCAAAAGCCTTTGACTGTGTCGACCACAGCAAACTATGGCAAGTTCTTAAAGAAATGGGAGTGCCTGATCACCTCATCTGTCTCCTGAGAAATCTCTATGTGGGACAAGAAGCTACAGTTAAAACTGGATATGGAACAACTGATTGGTTCAAAATTGGGAAAGGAGTACGGTAAGGCTGTATATTGTCCCCCTGCTTATTTAACTTATATGCGGAATTCATCATGCGAAAGGCTGGGCTGGATGAATCCCAAGCTGGAATTAAGATTGCCGGAAGAAATATCAACAACCTCAGATATGCAGATGACACAACCTTGATGGCAGAAAGTGAGGAGGAATTAAAGAACCTTTTAATGAGGGTGAAAGAGGAGAGCGCAAAATATGGTCTGAAGCTCAACATCAAAAAAACTAAGATCATGGCCACTGGTCCCATCACCTCCTGGCAAATAGAAGGGGAAGAAATGGAGGCAGTGAGAGATTTTACTTTCTTGGGCTCCATGATCACTGCAGATGGTGACAGCAGTCACGAAATTAAAAGACGCCTGCTCCTTGGGAGAAAGGCGATGGCAAACCTAGACAGCATCTTAAAAAGCAGAGACATCACCTTGCCAACAAAGGTCCGTATAGTTAAAGCCGTGGTTTTCCCAGTAGTGATGTATGGAAGTGAGAGCTGGACCATAAAGAAGGCTGATCGCCGAAGAATTGATGCTTTTGAATTATGGTGCTGGAGGAGACTCTTGAGAGTCCCATGGACTGCAAGAAGATCAAACGTATCCATTCTTAAGGAAATCAGCCCTGAGTGCTCACTGGAAGGACAGATCGTGAAGCTGAGGCTCCAATACTTTGGCCACCTCATGAGAAGAGAAGACTCCCTGGAAAAGACCCTGATGTTGGGAAAGATTGAGGGCACAAGGAGAAGGGGACGACAGAGGACGAGATGGTGGGACAGTGTTCTCGAAGCTACAAACATGAGTTTGACCAAACTGCGGGAGGCAGTGGAAGACAAGAGTGCCTGGCGTGCTCTGGTCCATGGGGTCACGAAGAGTCGGACACGACTAAACGACTAAACAACAACAACAATAAGATCTGTATGTTTATTTTATATCCTTTTGTATTTTATATAAAATAAGATATATGAACAAACATTGTGGAAATGCATAAAGCCGGTGCTACAATTTCATTTACTTGCCTGCCTTGTATGTAAGATATCTCTGTTGACCTCTGAAGTTTGCCCCATTGATTTTCCACTTAGGAGTGCTGGGTATATGAAAACAAAAAGAGCCCAATAAATAATTATATGAGGGCACTTCAGAAATGGAGAGTTGTTCCATTTGCATTAGCCAGGGCATGTGACTGGGTGACATAATTATTCTTCATTTGTCTGTCTGCCTGGAATTTGAAAATTGATTAGCTAGTCAATAACACTACCTCTGAACATGAAACACTGCCTGCTGGCAGAAGAGCAAGTGTTGTGTCCCTGGTTACGGTTGGTCTTTAATTAACACACAAAGATCCATTAACTTAAAGAGCTAGCTTCTCCCCCCACCCCCAGCACTTGGTTCTTACAGGCACCAAAAAAAGAGGGGCAGCCTATGACTTCATAGAGATCCTCTACAAAACTGGAAAGACTTCAACACCTGTTGCACGTATAAGTTCAAAAGAGCTAAAGCCAACAGCACAGAGGGTTGATGTAGGAATGTGAGCTCCTCTGTTATTTAGTCGTTTAGTCGTGTCCGACTCTTCGTGACCCCATGGACCATAGCACGCCAGGCACTCCTGCCTTCGAGCTCCTCTAGTCTCACCTTATTTATATAAGGGATGCAGCCTGAGATTTCCTCAGGAGAAATCTGCTCATAAATGGCTTGGGCAAAACTAACATAGGAAAATAGGAAGCTGCCTGATAGCAAGTCAGATTATTGGTTTAACTAGCTTATTAAAGTCTATATACTGACTGACAGCATCTCTCTGGGTTCTCCCGCTGTACCTGGAGATGGCGGTGACTGAACCTGGAACCTTCTGCATGGAAAGTGTATTTATATCCTGCTGTTCATTCCGGGAGCTCAGGGAAGTGTGCATGCATTCCTGTTTTATCCTCAAAAACAACTCTGTGAGGAAGGTTAGGCTGAGAGACAAAATGGGCACAAAGCTATTTATAGCTGAGGGGGAAGGATTGGGCCTTCCCAGTCCAACGCACCACCCCCTACTGGCTTTCTCAGATATTGGACATCTGTGAAAGAGAAGGGTAAGTGGGAAAATGGTTGGAGGCATTTGTGCAATTAAACTAATTGCACAGAATGGGGGAAAGGGGCCAATCTCCCCTGACTCTCTCTCTGTGTGTATGTGTGTGTGGGAGAAGGAGAGGGAGAGGGAGAGGGAGAGGGAGAGGGAGAGAGAGAGAGAGAGAGAGAGAGAGAGAGAGAGAGAGAGAGAGAGTTAGTTTATAGGTCATCCCACATCTGAGTCACTGAACTATCATGGAACAAACCTCTAATCATTTGACCCACAGATCATGCCTGCCCTTTTCTCTTTCCTCTTCAGCAAATTCCAGCTGAAATAAAATGTTTTACTTACTGTCTGCTAGGCAACTTGGTAAATCAAAAGCAAAGTCATGTTTTAGTATCTATGCAGAACTACCTCTCAATGACTTGCCGGCTGCCGCCATCCAATTACCCTCTCTCACCCTGGACCCACAATGACGACACCTCCTCTCATCTATAACCATACTCATGGCCCAGTCTCCACAGTTGTTGCACAAGCACACAGTAATTACCAGAGAAACTTTGATGAATTTGGAGCCGGTAATTAAAACACCAATTGATTCCTTACTTTTTGGAGTTCCCTATCACTGGGAAGCAGCAAGATAGGAGGTGGAATAAACAACCTCAGGAATGTAATCTGCAAATGGAGACTTATTCAATTTGCATTAGCTGGGATCTGCAACATGGGATCAAGAGAAGGGATGGCACCATCGTCCTTCATTGGCTGGACTGCCCAGAATTTGAAAACTGATCACCCAATCAATGTTTGTTCTAGTGAAGGAATAGCCCTGCCAAACATGCTTTCCACATGAAATGCTGATTTGTCAAGAAGGCATGACTTCTACTAGTCTTGAAGGTGGATCCGTACCTTATAGGTTATTTCTAGGTGCACACCTCAAAAGTATAATAACGTAAATAGACTTCTGCTGGTTCATAATAAGCTTCTTTCATCCAGCATCTGCTTTTCCTGTGGTGTCCAGTCAGATATTTCTGGGACGTCTGTAGGCGCATCATAAGGGCAACCATTGTTCCACTTTTGTTCCTGGTTCTCAACTACTAGTATTCAAAGGCACATTGCCTCTTAACCTCCAGTCTGTTTAGTTATCATGGCAAATAGCTGTTGATTGATTGCTTCCCCATTAATTTTGTATCAGTGCCTTTTAAATATTGAATGGCAAGCTTCCTTGACCTGAATTGGATTGTCTCAGAAAGAAGTCTAGCTATTTCCTCCCAAAATTAGGGAAGAGCTTGGTTTATTTCTGAGGCAAGCCACTTATCTGTTTGCTTCTGTCATTCCAACAATGGCAGCAGCAGCAGCAGCAAAATGTCTGAAATAGCTCTGCTTGTTTCCAAGCAAATCTATTCTCAGTTAGCCTGTCTCACCCACTGAAGCTTCATGCTTCTTCATTTCCTACCCTCACATCACCCCCCTCCCTACCCTATCACTGGTTCCTTTTCTCTAAACTCCCCATGCAGTTAGTTACTGGCCTGGTGGTGGTAATGATGCTCCAACAGTGGTGGCAACAAAAAGGAAGCAGGGAACACAGCCTCTTCTTTCCTCACCTCTGGCACCTGGTGTGCTGCTCTACAGTACATGAAGCACAAGGAGCCCTTAGGACATGTAGGCTTGGGAAGAAGTCTTTAAAAAATGAAAAGACTGGGGCGGGGGGACCTTTCAAAACAGCTCAGAAAGGGTTGAACATGTTCAGTGGCTATGGAATGCAGACTGACCATTGGAGGGGGGGGATGGAAAGTGGGAGGGAGAATAAAAATGGAAGAGGGCATGGCTAGGTGCAACCTTGGATAGGAACTCTCCATTCTGATTTTTTTTGTGGCAGCAGATTACACTTGTCTTGAATAGTTTTGTGTCATGTTACCTGCAAACTTGGCTACCCCAGTTCTCAACTGATTCCAGGTAATTTATTAATAAATTAAATAGCACCATTCCCAATACTTAGCTCCTTGGGGGATCCCAGAGCTCCCCCATTACAATAACTGTCTGATTTAATGGAGACTTTGTTGAGGCTGTCTGAAAAGTACTGACAGCTTCTTTTGATGTGCATCATAACAGCATCTTGTTGCCCTAAAGATTTGAGCTGAGTATAGATTCATATCAGACCTGCCATGAGCCATAAATCTCCAGGCTGGAACTGCCAATTTATGCTTCAGTGGATGTGAGCAATCAACTTCCCAAGGATTTTGGAGCCTCAAGTAGGGTTGCTGACTTTTTAATTTCAAAAATGTTGGGGCAGGGGAACAGAACTGGAGTGGAATCTCAGAGCATCTGGCTGCCTTTCTCCTTCCCTTCTCTAGCTCTGCTTATCATATCCTTTCTGGCAGCTAATTCCCCTCCATTCAACCCTCTGGGACAATTAGCAACCTGAGAGAGAGAAGAAGAGGGATCCCCACCCTTTCTCTTTCTGTCTCCAAATGAGCTATGCGAGTTTATCTGCAGCAAGGGTGCAGCAGGGGTATGGAACCTCCCAGGCCAAATTTGACCTGCCAATCACCTGGCACCACAATGACATCAACTGCAAGGTGCTTGAAAGTACCAAAGTTGGGACTTCAAAGCACAATGCAAGGCACTGTTACAACAAAGGCTTTCCCTCTGCATTAGGAGGGTTTGGAAGCAGGTTGCATTGAAGGCCCTGCTAAAATGTGAGGAGGGACCTTTGTTTAGCAGGGGATTCTAATGCAAAGCCCTTCCCTGAGAAGAGTCTGTTGTTTACAGAGAATACAGAGTTTTGCTTACTTCTCATGTGAGGAGAATAATGTCTAGCCAGGATATAAGGGCCAAATGAAATGCAATGTTAGAAGAGTCATAGGGTAAAATCTAATATGGAAGGTAGAGGGAGTCGGACTGGGGCACAGTCTGGCATCTGTATACTTGCTGCTGTGGGACAAAGAGCAGCATGAGGGAGCAATTCAGAGTGGGAGTGGGCAGGTTACATCTTCCCAGCACTCAACGGTGGAATGGTCTCTCTTGGGAGGGGCTGGGCTCTCCTTCACGGGAGGCAACGAAGGCTGGCTGGATGAAGGCAAACCCACATCATGCCCAGAAACCTGCGTCCCCACTGTGCAAGGATGTGCGGATCCAGATATGGCCTCCACCGTCACTTATGGACACACTGTTAAGACCATATTCATGGAAGACAATCTTCCTCAGCTACAAGTGGTCGCCAAAGAAGAAGTTGTGCCCTGCATTCAGGAGGGAGCTGGATAGATGGCAGCCAGAGTTCCCTCCAGATCCATGATTCTGTGATTTCTACTCTCTTTGAGTAGCCCAGGGGGATTGTAAATTACTGTATACATTAAATAACTCTTTCATAATTGGCATAAATAGAACTAACTTCAAGCAAACCTCCTCTCAAATAAATATGAGTTTTTTGCATATAGGTGTTTTAAAACAACAATACTCTGTCCATTTGGCACAGTGTTGTCTGCTCTGGTTGGCAGTGGCTCTCTCAAGGTCTCATTCAGAGATCATTCTTCTCAGGCCCAAGTGGGAACCTTTTCTATGGACATGTCAAGGGGACTGGGCTGGGGACTAACTTCTGCAACATGCAAAGGAGGTAGTCTACCATTGAGCTAGGGAGCCTTCCATTAGAACAGAAGCAGGGAATTTGTGGCCTTCTAACTGTTGTTGGACTACAGCTCCCATCATCCCTGACCACTGGCTGTGCCAGCTGGGGGGCTGATGGGAGTTGGAGTCCAGCCACATTTTCAGAGCCACAGGTTTCCTATCATTGCCTTAGAATTTATTGACTTGGCAGAATCAGAAAGCAAGGAGGGCAAACCGTACTGTGTAGTATCACTCTTAACTTCTCAGGAAGCAACCCCTTCCTTCTGGGAGGCTTCAAGTATTCATAGCAGGGGTCATGGAGCATTTCCTCTTAACATGATGACAAGAGTGCAGGTTCGGTATGAGTATCTTCAGGCATCAACAGACCCTGCTGAAATGAATTGGTGTTACACACTTCTCAAAATCAGGCCTTACAATATCTTATTTTAGGAGCAGACACCCAATAATGGAAGCCTCCAAATCAATAAGCAATTAACAGGAAGGTGGAAGATAAGACGGCATAATATTTTCCCAATGATTCCTCTGCTAATAGAGGCCAAAAGCCTTTGGCTATTACTGCCCTGGCAACTGTGTTGCTCTCATTTCCAGTCTGAAAGTTACAGGCTCTGATCCAACAAAGCAATGATGTGGCACTGAGTGCACCTGGCCCTTTAAAAGAAACTGGAATCTTACCAGTCAGCTGATAGGAGGAGGAGGATGGTTAGCTGAAGGGGGAGATTGAATCTAGTCCCTGCTCTCCCAACCAACCAACTGAGCAATGGGATCCCCATGTTTTAAAGAGGGCTATATACAGTATGAGGACGCGGGTGGGGCTGTGGGTAAAACCTCATCGCCTAGGACTTGCCGATCACATGGTCGGCGGTTCGAATCCCCGCTGCGGGGTGCGCTCCCGTCGTTCGGTCCCAGCGCCTGCCAACCTAGCAGTTCGAAAGCACCACCGGGTGCAAGTAGATAAATAGGGACCGCTTACCAGCGGGAAGGTAAACAGCATTCTGTGTGCTGCGCTGGCTTGCCAGATGCAGCTTGTCACGCTCGCCACGTGACCCGGAAGTGTCTGCGGACAGCGCTGGCTCCCGACCTCTAGAGTGAGATGAGCGCACAACCCTAGAGTCTGGCAAGACTGGCCCGTACGGGCAGGGGTCCCTTTACCTTTACTTATATGCAGTATACAGCTTATGGATCAGGCAGGCTCAATCTTTTTTGGACTTGTGGTTCTGCATCCAGCTAGGCGTATGCTGGTGGGAGCCAGCTTCCATGTCATTAGCTGGGTTAGAGTGAAAGGACAAAGGGCAAATTCAAATTTTGTGTTTTCAGAGGGAGATCCTCCAGTTGCTTTTCTGACTCTTCTGTGGGGCTTTTTCCAAGTAAGGATTGCTGCTTTGGTCTGCAAGAACATTTTAATCTGTGAATTAAACACCATTTTAGAAAACGCAACCGATTTTTAATTTTAAAAATCGTAAATTTACACCAGGGGTGGGGAACCTGTGGCTGAAAAGTCAAAGCCTAATTTCATACAGCTGGCAAAGAGGAAGAAATGGGAGGAAAGGTGGAGAGAGAGAGAGAGAGAGAGAGAGAGAGAGAGAGAGAGAGAGAAGAGGGGAGAAAGGGGTACACTTCCTACATTTGGCTCAAGTTCCACCCATGTGGCCCCTGACAGATTATCCTCAAGGCAATGTGGCCTCCAAAAAAACAAGTTCCTCACCCCTGTCTTGCACAGTCCTGGGCAGTGGTGCCATTCTTTTAAGACCGCTCTGGAAGGGCTTTCCCTCAGCTCCTTAGGATTTCCATTAGTACTAAATGATAGATACAATTAAGATGCCCCGAGTTGTATTTCTCACGCTTCTGCATATTTTGGGTATAAAAGCATTTCCATTCCACCTTAAGGAGCAGACGTGCGGAACTGTTGCGTGTCACATGTCTGTTTACGTTCCAGCACAGCTTGCTGGGAACTTCCGTTGTGTATAGCTTTTGCTTTTCCCCGTTCTCTCTGAGATGATGAGAGAAAGGGAGACGACATGTTTCTTTGTCCTGATTTCTGATTAAGAAATCTGTAGCTGTAGTATGCTTCCACAAGCCTCACGCCTATTCTGTGTGCTCAGTTCACTCTGCTGATAGTGTGCCCTGGCTTTGAAGCCTGGGCTGCTGATTTACGTCCAGCAGAGGCTGATGGTCTTTGCAGCAGGATGACTGGAAGGGGACTGGTCAGCTGGGGCTAGCCAGCTGGCCTCCCGGCTCTCTGCGTGTCAACATGTGGCTCATGACAGAGCAGATGCTTCTCATGGAGAAGATCTCAGGTTCATTCCCTTCACAGCATCTTATATTAAGGCAGGGGTCGCCAACATAATGCCCAACAGATGCTGTTGGAATCGAATACCCATCAGCCTGAGCTGGCATGGCCAATGGTTAGGGGTAATGGGAGTTGTAGTCTTGCCACATTTGGAAGGCACTATGGTAGCTTTACTTGAAGTAGGAACAGAGGAAGATAGGAAAAGAGGAAGCTGCCATAGACCATGGCAGACCAATTGTCCATCTAATTCAGTGGCTCTCTAGGATTTGGGGCAGGAGTCTCTCCCAACCCTACCTGGAGATGTCGGGAATCGAACTCGGGACCTTGTTTTTGCAAGGCAGATGCTCTGCCACTGAGCTAAGGCCCTTCCCACAAATTAAAAGATCTCTTGTAACAGGTATGGAGGAAATAACCAATGTACTTGAAAGCTCCAAACAGCACTGCGCTTTGTTCCCCTGACTCAGAATGAGGCAACTCCATCCATTCATCCATCTTCATCCATTCATTAGGAACTCCTATAGCTGTGGCCGGATCACGGGTTCTACACAGCGGGTGGCTTTCATTATGCAACAATTAAATGGACCTGTGTGCTGGGTAATCATGCCAGCTACGGCAAAAATTCTCTTTCATTAAAGTGGGTGACTTACAGAGTAGATTACTATAATTAATTCTGAGATGTAAAAAGTAAGCACAGCAGATGTTATTAAAATGCACTGGTGTTTGGGTTTTGTTTGTTTCCAGTTTAATCTTGAATATGTCCTGGACTGAACCTTTGCACCTTACTGTAAACTCTCCTCCCACTGCTTTTGGGCTATGAAATGGTAATTGCATAGGAAAGCTGGCCACAGAACAAGTAAAGGCATATCTGGCATGTACCTGTTTGTTTGTTTTAGTAAACTACAGCAAAAATGTCCTATGGGACATGGAAAGCTTATTAGGGAAATCTTATCTCCAACCCAGTTCAATTTGCTCACATCCAGGACAAGACTAGGTCAATGAGCTTTACCAAATGCGCCTTCTGACTTTGTGGACAGCTCTATGGCTTAATGGGAAGGTAGCAAAGTCGGCTGCGGGACGCGGGTGGCGCTGTGGGTAAAACCTCAGTGCCTAGGACTTGCTGATCATAAGGTCGGCGGTTCAAATCCCCGCGGTGGGGTGAGCTCCCGTCGTTCGGTCCCAGCTCCTGCCCACCTAGCAGTTCGAAAGCACCCCTTAGTGCAAGTAGATAAATAGGTACCGCTCTATGGCAGGAAGGTAAACGGCGTTTCCGTGTGCTGCGCTGGTGCCGGCTCGCCAGTTGCAGCTTCGTCACGCTGGCCACATGACCCGGAAGTGTCTTCGGACGGCACCGGCTCCCAGCCTCTTGAGCGAGATGAGCACGCAATCGACTTCCGGGTTGGCGCGATTCGGAAATGGCGGATTCCCTCCGAGCTGCGGAGGGAATCGGCTCAACCGAGGACGGGTCTTTGCCGCGCCGGCGACGCGGGGACCCTTAAAAACCGCAGGCGCGGAAGCCTGCGAACTGAAGACTCGGCGGGTGCCTTAAGCGCCCCCCGATCCACGAAGAGCCTTTTTAAAGGCTGCGGAGAGGATACGGAGGGTGGCGTGGCACTGAGAGTCGATCGCTACCTCGGTGGAGTGAAGCCGCGAGCCATGACCGAAGAGCGCTGACTTCCTTCCTTGAAATTTGGACTGAAAAGAAAGAACCCGTGAGTAAGACGGAATTGGATCTTAAAAATACTACCCTGAATTGGAGACGACCGGGGGGTGTGCTAAAAGGAAGTCCGCACCCCCCCCTGCAGACGATCTAAGCAACGACAAAGTGCTAAGCTGGAGAGCCTACCCTTGGAGGGGTGAGTTAAAAAGGACACTAACTTCCAAGATTTAGCTAAAAGAAATTTTGAGCTGGAGAGTGGAGACTGGGAAGCCTTCTTTTTGCTTTAAACAACCCCCCCTCCCGGGCCCGGGAGCGTCCTGTCTCTGTGCCTGTGTAAGAGCTGCGGAGTTTGACAGCTGTCAAAGCTGTCAAACGGGCAGTTTAGAGTGGAAAAATTGCTATTTAAGTTCCCTCTGGACTAAGAGTTACAATTGAAACAAGATTGTTGGAAACAAAGTAATAAAAATAAGTTAAAGGATTGTTGGAGAAAAGACTAATAAGTAACCAGATTCCCCCTAGGGGGAACTCTGTGAAACTACAATGGCTACAATGGCTGTGGATGGAAAGTTACTAGTGGAAATCGAAAGGATGTTTCAATTGGTGGGAACTCTACAAGAGCAGAGCTTGGCCATGAATAATAATAATAATAATAATAATAATAATAATAATAATAATAATAATAATTTATTATTTATACCCCGCCCATCTGGCTGGGCCTCCCCAGCCACTCTGGGCGGCTTCCATAAAAACCAGAAATACAGTAAAATGTCACACGTTAAAAACTTCCCTGAACAGGGCTGCCTTAAGATGTCTCCTGAATGTCAGGTAGTTGTTTATCGCTTTGACATCTGCTGGAAGGGCGTTCCACAGGGCGGGCGCCACTACCGAGAAGGCCCTCTGCCTGGTTCCCTGTAGCTTTGCTTCTCGCAGTGAGGGAACCGCCAGAAGGCCCTCGGCGCTGGACCTCAGCGTCCGGGCAGACTGATGGGGGTGGAGACGCTCCTTCAGGTATACTGGACCGAGGCCGTTTAGGGCTTTAAAGGTCAGCACCAACACTTTGAATTGTGCTCGGAAACGTACTGGGAGCCAATGCAGGTCTTTCAAGACCGGTGTTATATGGTCTCGGCGGCCGCTCCCAGTCACCAGTCTAGCTGCCGCATTCTGGATTAGTTGTAGTTTCCGCGTCACCTTCAAAGGTAGCCCCACGTAGAGCGCATTGCAGTAGTCCAAGCGGGAGATAACCAGAGCATGCACCACTCTGGCGAGACAGTCCGCAGGCAGATAGGGTCTCAGCCTACGTACCAGATGGAGCTGGTAAACAGCTGCCCTGGACACAGATTTGACCTGTGCCTCCATGGACAGCTGTGAGTCCAAAATGACTCCCAGGCTGCGCACCTGGTCCTTCAGGGGCACAGTTACCCCATTCAGGACCAGGGAATCCTCCACACCTGCCCGCCTCCTGTCCCCCAAAAACAGTACTTCTGTCTTGTCAGGATTCAACCTCAATCTGTTAGCCGCCATCCATCCTCCAACCGCCTCCAGACACTCACACAGGACTTTCACCGCCTTCACTGGTTCTGATTTAAAAGAGAGGTAGAGCTGGGTGTCATCCGCATACTGATGAACACCCAGCCCAAACCTCCTGATGATCTCTCCCAGCGGCTTCATATAGATGTTAAAAAGCATGGGGGAGAGGACAGAACCCTGAGGCACCCCACAAGTGAGGGCCCAAGGGTCTGAACACTCATCCCCCACCACCACTTTCTGAACACGGCCCAGGAGGAAGGAGCGGAACCACTGTATAACAGTGCCCCCAGCTCCCAGCCCCTCAAGACAGTCCAGAAGGATGCTATGGTCGATGGTATCAAACGCCGCTGAGAGATCCAGCAGAACTACGAAACAGCTCTCACCTTTGTCCCTAGCCCGCCGGAGATCATCAACCAGTGCGACCAAGGCAGTTTCAGTCCCATGATGAGGCCTGAATCCCGACTGGAAGGGATCCAAATGGTCCGCTTCTTCCAGGCGTGCCTGGAGTTGTTCAGCAACCACTCGCTCAATCACCTTGCCCAGGAATGGAAGATTTGAGACTGGGCGATAGTTGGCCATCGTGGCCGCATCTAAAGATGGTTTTTTAAGAAGCGGTTTAATAACCGCCTCTTTCAGCGGGTCTGGGAAGGCTCCCTCACGGAGGGAAGCATTCACCACCCCACGAAGCCCATCGCCCAGTCCTTCCCGGCTAGCTTTTATAAGCCAGGATGGGCAAGGATCCAGGAGACAGGTGGTTGGTTTCACTCGTCCAAGCAGCCTGTCCACATCCTCGGAGGTAACAGGTTGAAATTGATCCCACTCAACTTGACTAGACAGAACTCTAGCACTCTCCCGCCCCGGCCCTGCTCCCACGGTGGAGTCTACTTCTTCCCGAATCTGGGCGATTTTATCTGCAAAAAACTTTGCAAAATCATTGCAGGAGAACATGTGGCCCGTACTGGGCCCCGATGTTGCAGGTGGTTCCGCTAAATTGTGAACCACCTGAAAAAGTCTCCTGCTGCTGTTTTCTGCAGATGCAATAGAGGCGGTGAAGAAATTCTTCTTCGCCGTCGCTATCGCCACTTGGTAGGCTCGACGTTGAGCTCTAACCTGTGTCCGGTCAGATTCGGAATGAGTTATCCGCCACCGGCGCTCTAGCCGTCTCAACGATTGTTTCATTGCCCTCAGATCCGTGGAAAACCACGGGGCTGTCCGGGCTCCATGCAATCGGAGAGGGCGCTTCGGAGCCAAACAGTCAATAGCCCTGGTTAACTCCACATTCCAGCGGGCCACCAGGGAATCGGCTGAAAGGCCATCAACATGGGATAAAGCATCCCCTACCACTCTCTGGAAACCATTTGGATCCATTAAGTGGCGGGGGCGGACCATCCGAATTGGTCCCACCTCCCTGCAGAGGGGATGGGTCGCAGAGAAGTCCAGTTGCACCAGGAAGTGATCTGACCATGGCACTTCTTTCATTTCGCTTTTACTTAGTGTCAGATCACCAACATCCATAGAGGTAAACACCAGGTCCAAGGCATGTCCACGGCTATGGGTTGGGCCAGACTTATTTAGGGACAGCCCCATGGAGGCCATGCTTTCCACGAAGTCCCGAGCGGCCCCTTGTAAGGTCGTGTCGGCATGGATGTTAAAATCCCCTAGGACGACCAGGCTAGGTGTCTCCAGGAGAACATCCGCCACGACCTGAAGCAGCTCGGGCAGGGAATCCTTGGTGCAGCGGGGAGGTCGGTACACCAAAAGGAATCCTGTACTGCTCCTATTGCCCAACTTCCAGAACATGCACTCAGAAAACTGGGTCTTCCCAATAGGACGCCCGGTGCAAACTAATGACTTCCTAAAAATCACTGCAACCCCCCCTCCCCGCCCACGTGACCTGGGTTGCTGTGCGTAAGAGAAACCTGGTGGACAAGCAGCGGCAAGGACAGGCCCATCTGCTTCATCCAACCAAGTCTCTGTTACACATGCCAGGTCAAATCCTCCATCCATGATCAAGTCATGGATGGCAGTGGTCTTACGAATCATTGACCTGGCATTGCACAGCAGCACCTTCAGGTCACGTGGGTATCCCTTGCTGATTCTAGTATCCATCCGGACAGGACCAGACCCGGAGGCAGGGATAGTCCTCAGACAACGACTAAACCTGCCTCCTCTGTAATGACATGGTCTGGTCTTAGCGTAACTCCTCCTCCTACCCGTGATCACTGAGATCGGTTGTCCCAGTGCATCCCCCCCTGTGGAACATGCCCCAGCCATTTTGTGGGCTGGGGCCCACTCCCCGGCAGCCCTGAACCCTCCCCCTAAAAACAAAATAACACCTTAAACAGACAAACAAAACCAATAAAACAATACAAACAAAAAAATGTAAAAATTACAAAAACATCAAAATAAAAAAAAAATAATTCCCCAAGCCCAACCAAACATCCATCCCACCCCCACCCCCCACATACAAAAAATCCAAAGAAAATTTTTTAAAAACATTTTAAAAACACTCTGTGCCTCTCCGGCAGTAACAACTGTCCTAGTGAGGCCTGTCAGGCCCCGCCCTGGGCCAGGTGGTAAGTGGCAGGGAGGAGCAGGGCCCTCAGGCACTCACTCAGGGAGTCTTCCTGGGCAGCAGGCAGCAAGCAGCACGCAGTCCTTATGAGGCTTCAGGCCCCGCCCCAGGCCAGATGGTAAGTGGCAAAAGCAGGGCCCTCAGACACTCACTCAGGGAGTCTTCCTGGGCAGCAGGCAGCAAGCAGCACACAGTCCTTGTGAGGCCCCAGGCCCCGCCCCAAGCCAGATGATAAGTGGCAGGAGCAGGGCCCACAAGCACTCACTCAGGGAGTCTTCCTGGGCAGCAGGCCGCAAGCAGCACGCAGTCCTTATGAGGCCCCAGGCCCCGCCCCAAGCCAGATGGTAAGTGGCCAAAGCAGGGCCCACAAGCACTCACTCAGGGAGTCTTCCTGGGCAATAAACAACTTATGACCTTGACTTCTGGAACAGGCAGCTCTGCTGTATGTATTGAGGACCTGAATGAGAAAGAATCCACAGCTGAATGGGAACTGATATCTGAAGAGGTGGAAGAGACTAAACAAGAAAAAGAGAAAGTAAAGCTGGGAAGTAACAACCAAAAGCCGACATCTGTGGAATACAAGCAAGGAGATTCTTGGAAAACATTTACCACAAGTCTGCGAAAGATGCAGAAGATGAAGGAGGAGGTCCCGGGAGTTTATGGAACACAGGAACTTAAAACAAAGAAATATGATTGGGGCCTCCATTCTGACTTTGACTCTGAAGATGCAGGATTTGTGGAAATCTTCCAGCAGTTGTTTTCAAATCTCCTTGTGGGAAGAGAATTGATGGTGAAAGAACTTTTTCCAGACTTGACGATTGACATAAAGGACTACCAACAAGACCGGCGGAGAGGGACTGAAAGAGACATGAAAGCCTCGGACGTGAGGAACCCAGGCTAAGAACTGCTATTCTGGATTTGTATTGGGAAGGGACAAAAACCGGGGATGGGAGGGAGGGAAGAAGAGAATCTTAAAAACACTCAAGACTTTTAGGTTTAGTTAATATGATTTTTAATTAAGACAAAATGAGAAATCGATGGAAGAGAACTTGAGTCCAACTTAGGAAAAATCTATATTTCTTTATAAAAAAAGGTTATAAGATGGTTAAGAGGAGAAACACTAATTTGCTGACAAAATTTTGGGAATTGGGATGCATGAGGGGGGGTGGGGGGAAGTCAGGGAATAGGGTTAGGAAACTAGGATTTTCTGAATTTATACATGTTCTTGTCTTGTGTCTTTTTTGTGTGTGTTTTGTCTTTATAAAAGTGGAAAAACCAATAAAAAATTTTTTTTTTTAAAAAAAAGAGATGAGCACGCAATCCTAGAGTTGGTCATGACTGGCCCGTACGGACAGGGGTACCTTTACCTTTACCTTTAGCAAAGTTGGCAGATAAGGTGAAGGTGCTCTTATCTGCCTTCCCCTGAGACTTTTTCATGGAAAAGAGGCTGCAAGAAGATTTGTCATAGCATAGCTACTGATCAAACAGGTTCTGGAGGATTTGTTCGCACCACAAAAACCTGCAAAACTTGTTTACTAGAGGCAAGAGTGGAGCAGAGACTTACACAGCAACTTACCACTTCCTACTTTCTGAAATAATGAGACTCTAACTGGGAGCTAAACTTAGAAGTGAAGTTAAATGCAGATTGCATTGGTGGGTAGGCAGCAAAGACATGGAGAAGGAATTCAGCCCCTTCCTCCGGAAAACCCTTCTTCTGGGGGATTTCATTAGTGGGGGTGGGGAGGAACCACCCATCAGTACGAATGGGAATCCCAAAAGCCAGTTTGTGGGGAGGGGTCCCTCAAGATGCAGCATAGAAAGAAAGGGTTAAACATTCTCTCCAAACTCTTTCTGATCACTTATTATTAGCCCTCCCAAAGCTGTTGCAATTTGCATTTTGAAAGAAACACCCAAACCCTGCATGTTAGATGCAAAGCCATAAATGTCAGCTTTGGCCCAGAACTTCTCTCTTGCTTGATGGCTTTCCTGCTTTGCTTACATTCCTTCTTTGCTGCCGGCCTTCCTTTCCCCTCCCTCTCAATGATCTTGAAATGAGACAAATGCAGAATCCTCATACCAGCAACAATGGGGGCGAGGAAAAAACTAGGCCAAGTTCTCATTTTTTATTCAGCATAAAGGGAAGAATATTAGACATACTGACACCCCAGCAAAGTACCCACTCACTCCCCTTTCTCCTCCACCTAATCCATAAAATGTAAGGATTTTAAATCAATCCCAACGGCAAATTCTTTTAGAGCTGACAGACACATACTACCGGTATATTCTGGCTGATGCTATTGGAGCTGCAATCCTGCTCTGGTCTGGATGGCTACTCTTGGCTCAGGGCTGAGCCAAAATATCCCATACCTTTTGTGAAATGTATCATTTCCTTCTATCTATTTTTTTTTGGGGGGGTGCGCGTGCAAAGCAGGGGCAGCAGTATTCTTTTCCTTGCTGATGGCAACTGCCTTTTGGAAAGACATGATCTTGACAGTGTGAAGAAAGGGGACAGATCAGAAATCTAAGGAAGACTGTATTTGCCCCAGGGGAGTGCTGCTTTTTCAGATAAAAAATCACTGCCACTCCATGAAGCAGGCATGGCGCCATTTGCTGCCAAGAGTGATACACGTGCATTCAGTGCAACCCTACTATTAATTATTCCAGTTAGAGAATCTTACCTGGAGAATCAAAAGCAGATACCATTCAGTTCTGGTGGCAGAAAGCAGAGGCAAGTAGAACAAAAAAGGCAGAACCAATTCGTCATGTTCCCATTTTGGGGTGAGAGCAGCTTTCTTGTCATCAGGTGTGCTGTATCCCAGGAGAAAGGGCACAGCAAAAGAGGCATGCTTCATATCCCATGCCAGACTAAGAGATCACAAGAAGGCACCAACTCACATCTCGTCTGCTGCAGCAAGGCATAATGCAATCTTTGTTTAAGTCCCTAAAATATGCTTAACGTTAATTGGCTTGTATAGGTATAACCGAATCACCTAGCTCCTTGGCATTTGAGGAGAACTGTTTTGCAGTCCTTTGCATACACTTACAGGAGTATTGAAGCCAGTAGTCCTTGCTTGTGAGTAAATGTGCAAAGGTTCAGGTCAGAAGCCCCCACCTCACCCCACCCTCACACGCCAAGTCTCCCTTTTGCCCTTCTGCTCCCTTTTGTCAATTCATTTCCTTCTCGGGCTTTGCATCACAGGAAGGTGACTTCTCTTGTGGAAACAATGATAAGTCTTGTGGCACTCTCTTTTACTGGAGAGTCCAAATTTCACGGCTGACCTTTAATTTGTCACTTCTAACCATTCCAGCAATATTGCCTGGATTCACAAGCAAGCTGATTCGCTCTCCACTGTGCTATCGGGCTCTGCTCAATGGCAGAGGGTGTAATATTATTTCCTGCCCACTCTTAAAAATTAAGATTGTGATTCACATGCTGTTTGTTTATCTGTTGCTGCAGACTGCTTAGTTTGAGATGAGGCTCAGAGCATGAAAAAGAATGTGTATTGTCCCACACTAACACTCGTACAGAGAAAATTAATTGGCAAAGAGAACCTAATGAGACATCTTCTTCCACAGCATCTGCAGAAAATATCAAACTTTCTCTGCCTTGCGTAGGATTGTAGATGCTCTACTTATGCTCTGCTGGCAGACCACCCTTAGGAACCTTGTGGGCTGCTTAACAGGATGGGAAAACAGATGAATAAGGAAGGGCAACAGAAAACAGAGGTAGGCACAGTGAGTGCAGTAGGTTCTGCTGATGTCGCTGCTGTGCTGTCCCCTGTGGCTCAAACCCATCCTGCAAAGCTGAATATCATTTGTAGTACCATAATCACAAGTTAATATATTGGCCACAAAGGGTTGTGCTGATGTAGCTATTTCCTGCTATCAGCTGCTCATGAAGCAGATATTCTTCCATCCACTGTTCATTGTACGGGGAAGGGAAAATGGTTATTCTAATCCCCTGCTTCGAATATGAAGGCCCACCTCATCTCACTCTTTGACACTTGCCTTGGCAGGGCTAGAGATAATTAAACATATTTGTGTTCCTAATGTTTGTTCTGAAGTGCTCACATTACATTTACCCCTGATTACATAGCTTAATTTATTGGGTGGCACTAGCAAGCTGAGGCAAATTACTTGGAGCATGAGACTGCACCAAATGACTTGATTTAGTAAATAATTTTTTGTTACTTACCTAATTATTTATTGAAAGGAAGACATTGCTCAAGCGCCTTGAGAGTTTTTTTTACCCTGGCCCTGTAACGGACCCTGTTTTTGTAATTCCTGATTAATTACATTATACAAACAACTTTGAATAGTAAAGGATTACATTTCACTTTGATTTTTCCTTTCCTTCCATAGCAAGGACATGACCCTGAGCCTTGCGGGAGCAGAGCAGCCTCTCCTAAACAGGCAGCGTAGCCAACCTCCCCCCAGGTGGGGCATCACTGCACCGGATATCCTGCTGTTGTGTTGAGTGCATGGCGGCATGGCAGACCCATTCCTGTCCTTTCTCAGTCCCTGAGCCAGATGTGAAGGGTGGGGTGAAAGCTAGATCCCCAGGACAGGTGGGCTGGTCAAATTCCAAAGAAGAAGATCGGTTAGAATATAAAGCAGGACCACGTTGCAAACAGCTGAAAGCCCTGCATTGTTCTAGCAGCCATAGGAGTCAACTCTTTGGGGCTGTGTGAGCTTCAGACCCCACAATGAAATATTTGAGGGTTCCAGGCCCCTTCCAGGCCCCTTCAAAGTTGATGGGCATTCCCATTCAAATGGTGTGTGTGATCGATTATGTGGGGCGGGGCTTACCGGGGCCGCCCACAATATTTTAAGTTGGCACCCCTGCCAGCAGCTGACTATATGGGGACTTATCAAGCCTAGTCACCCAGTTTCTGCAGTGAGGCCCAGCTGCAACTACCCTTTCAGGTTCCCTGTCCCTGGGTGGTTGCCTGTGCATGAATCTTCGGATGCTGGCATTCCTTGAGGGTGGGAGGTGGTTTGGCCTCCCCCTCTGATTCTGGTGGTGGGGCAGCTGCCTCTGGTGAGTACTTGCCCATAGACCCTTCCAGGTCTTCAGGAGGTAGTGCTGGAGTCAGGAGGACCCCTGGTGAGAAGTCATCCAGGCTTGGGCATGGCCATTCTTTTAAATGGGGGCACCTCATGACTCAGTTCTGGGTATCCTCCAGCCCTCTTTTACCAAGGCTCCTGCTTCTGCTGGGAGCTGTTTCATCCCGAAGAAGAAGTGGAACTCCACATAGTTAGATGGCCCTGCTAAGGTGCAGTGCATCTGGCCCAACAGTGGCACACTGAGTCTAGAAGGAGGAGGCTACTCTGACTGCTCCTCCTGTGCAAGGCAGAGAATTGCAGCTTTCCTTACAGCATCATTCTTGCAACCTGCAAACAAATGCAGTTGTGGAGGCTGCTTACACAAACGCACTCAAGAAGAACTTTCTGTAAGATGAAAGTATGTTCAGTTCTACCAAGCAATTGCTTCCCATTTGAGTGCTGGTCAGTATAGAAATTAATACCACATGCTGCAATCCTGGTAGGTCTTGGGCCATGAATTCAAGAAATAACCTAAGGCAAGCCATTATCACATTCAGCCCCCTCTCTCACAATATATGGGACAAGCGTATCAAAAGGACTGTCTCCTCAATCGACCATGGTCACTGTGTGACCTTGGGCCAGCTACTATCTCATAGCCTAACCTACATCACAGAGTTGTTGTGAGGATGAAATGGGGAGGAGAACCATGTGACCACCTTGAGCTCCTAGGAGGTAAGGGTGATATATAAATGTGATAGATAGATGATAGGTAGGTAGGTAGGTAGACACACACACACAGAGAGAGAGATGATAGATGATAGATGATAGATAGATAGATAGATAGATAGATAGATAGATGATAGATGATAGATAGATATAGATAGATGATAGATGATAGATGATAGATGATAGATGATAGATGATAGATGATAGATGATAGATGATAGATGATAGATAGATAGATAGATGATAGATGATAGATGATAGATGATAGATGATAGATGATAGATGATAGATGATAGATAGATAGATAGATAGATGATAGATAGATATAGATAGATGATAGACAGACAGATATAAAACTGTCTCCTCCAATATAAACCTGCCCGTCTGCTAAATTCATAATGTGAGGTCCTGCTCCAAGCATCCTGGCCTTTGGAATCTGGGTGGAGATCTAACAGAACCAGGGCCTTTTCTCTGGTGGTGCTGCAAATACAGAACTCCCAGCCCAGGCACATTGTTATCTAGTTGGCACCAGGCTAACACCGTACTGTACTGAGATGGGCCTTGCAGGCCCAGACGGGCAAATACCCTGGATTATTAACATACCCAGTTATTAACATTAGCATTTCCCACAGTTATTTGTCTCATCCCTCCTGTTGTTTTCAGAAGAATATCCAGACATAAAAATATACTTGCTCAGATACAAGTGGAAGGAAAGTAGTGATGTATGTCTGAAATTAATGCATTCTGTGAGAGTACATGAAGGAAGATAGCAAGCAAATAAGTCCATTGGAAATGGGATGTTTTCATTATGAGACAATAAATATCATGGTGCCAATCAATATGCTATACCTACTACACTGTAATGTAATTTTTTTTCTTTTTATTGTATGTCTAGAACTGAGTGAATATTAATACTAACATAGAAACATTGACAATTTCACACACACTATTGAACATTCAGAAACTCAGAGTTAAACTCAGAAGCTGACAGTCATTTAACTGTGATTATCAGCATTCACTGGATTGTGTCCAAGAAGGGAGGGAGCATATTTCTGTTTTCAGGCATTCATGACATGCCTCTGGCTCCTGGCAGCCTTCACATTTTCACCAGATACTTGTAAGTGTAAACACATATGTGCAAATCAAACAAATCTATCTGTTATCTTGTCGTAATCCTTACAAAACCACTGTAAGGTAGATCAGTATTGCCCCCACATTGCAACGAGGGGCTGATGGAGAAAGTAGGCAAGTCCCTAGGCAAGTTCACGGCAGACAGTAAAATTCATTAACTGGGACGTCCCGATTCATGGTCCAGTCTCTTTGCCCCCAAGCCTCACGAGCTCCCTGTCCTGCTCTCTTTCCATACCTTGGAACCTGGAGCTGCATAGGCATCTGTTTCTATCAGCCTTCCATCGTCACCCATTGTTCTCTGCTTGGGGAGCTATTAAAATACCCTTGCTGCTGCCCCAACTTCTCCTGGGGGCTGGAGAGGAGACTGTACTGTTGCTGAATCTTCACGGTTGTCTTTGTAGGTACATCTTGCCGTAAGTGACAGGTTTGCATATAAACAGCAACAACTCATGGAAGCAGTTTTTAATCTACTTGAAAGGCTTAGTGTCTGTGGAAAATTGAGTTCCCTCCAGGTGTGGGAAAAATGCTTTTTAAGAGTAATCTCATATGGAAAGTCTCCCTTCATTGACTGAGATCCACCCACCCTCTCTCAGACAGGTTTGCTCTCAGGTTTCTTTTCATGTTCTTTAGGTGAAGAAAGATCCATTAAGCACCAGGAAAAACACACATTTTGTGTTATTCTCACTGGCCCAGGTGTTACTACAGCTGTGTCATTAACACATTCCTTCTTTGTTTTCAGTTCAATATATTTTTAGAATGCAGAAGGCACTTCACCAGCAGATGGACTGAGTGACTTGCATTCTGCAGCATATACTTTAAATTTTCTTTCCAAGAAAATTTGGACATTTAGAAGTTACGTATAAGCAAATTATCTCTGAGAGTTATATTAAAGTTTGATAGAGCTAACATTATTCTGTTATACAAATCCTCATTTATTTTTCCATACTGCTAAGGTCTCTGGTCAAACAGGCTGTGCAATTTGTGTGTGTGTCAAGTTCTTTGGGCACGTGAGACTCTTACAGGAAGGGCATTGAATCCAGTCACAAGCGAAAGTCAAGCAGAAAGCGTACAGGGCCATGGACAGTTCCAAAGGCCCTGCTAAGACAGCTACCAAATATTCTGTTGCCACAGGTAATTTATGTAGGCTGACCAGTCCTGTGAGGTGGAGGAACTGGCTCAAAGCCAAGGTGAGGCAAGATGAGGCAATCACCCCAAGTGACGGAAGCCCACAAGCAAAGAAGCAGTGTGGGCAACAGCAGCCGTTTCCCATGAGATCTCACCGAAGTCTCTTAAGATCTCACCGAAATTTCACAAGATCTCACAGGGCATATGAGATCTCAAGAGATTTGTGAGATCTTACCTCCAGTGCTTTGTGGCTGTCTCCATGCAGCACAGGTCACTGGTGGCAGGGGTGTATGGCACTGGCGCAGCAGAGGGGTGGGGCAACCGTGGGGTGGGGCAGTACATTCCCATTTCACCTCAAAGGGTGAAACAGAATGTGCCACCCTTGAGCTGGCTGGCGGGCGGGCGGGCTGCCTAGTCTTTTACTGTGGTCGTGTTTGGTTCCTGTGCAGCTGGGGAGACAATGGTGCTGCAAGGGGGCTCGTCTTCTAAGTCAGGGAATGGTGGCAGGGCTTTGTCTCTGGCTAAGATGGCCCTGAGGCGTCAGCAATTCTTCCCCCCTCCCCCACCTCACTCATCAGAAGAAGTAGCCCTAACCTCATCTTCACCAGAGTCCCTTGCTGCCCCCTGAAAGGACCATTGTGACACTATATAAATCTTCCAAACCTCTGTGACCAGATACCTTAGTATGGCTGGGGGAAAAGGAGAGAGGTGCAACTTTACCTGTGGACAACAGTAACTCTCTCATGCTCTCATAAGTCTACCTGAAAAACTGGCATTTGTCCACAGCCCCACACCTCCTGTCAAACATAGGGCTATCCAGGCAGTAGCCCTGCTCAGAACAATCTAAATAATGCCCTGAGCTCAGAATGTAAGTTTACCAGGTAGATGTGTCAAATTTGCTTGGCAAAGCTATTTGGGGAAGTAAAAATATCTGTCGAACGGACCACAGTGCTTTGAGAGAACTTTGAGAAATCAGAGTGAGGACAAGGATAGGCCCATTCCATGGATGAGCCAACCAGCCCTTCAGATGTTCTTGGCCTTGCACTCCCTCCATCTCCAGCTACCATGGCCAATGGATAGGGGTTATGGGAGGTTCTCCATCCCTTGCCTACGCTTTTGTCAGTGACTGAAGGATTTAGAACTAGGATCAGGTAGGGAAACAATCCCCTGATGGTTCCTTGTCCTGGATCCATAAAGCAGCCTTCTGCAGCCTGGTGCTCTCCAGATGTTTCTGGATTTCAGCCCCAGACAGCACATCTCATGCTTAACTCCGGATCAACAAATTAAGAAGTACCCATCCCAGCACATGTTCTGCAGTTCATTCAGCTCCTTTGCAATCTCCTCAGCCTCCTTTAGCACACATTTAACCCCCTGGTTGTCCAGTGGTCCAACCATCTCTTTGGCCAGCTTCCTGCTTCTAATGTATTAAAATATTTATTAATAGTAACAACAAAATACATCAAAAGAAGAAAGAAACAATTATTTAATCTTACAGATTAAAACACAAAACTAAGAATGAAAGAAAAGGAAAAAGAAAAAGAAAAAAAGAAACGAACACAAATGACAAAAAGAAGAAAAACAGACATATTCCCAACACCATCTCCTTACTATCGCAATCCATATATATATATATATATATATATATATATATATATATATATACACATATACATATATGTCAGGGGTTTAGGTGCAGAGGCACGGGCAAGGGAGGAAACAGAGAGCGAAGGGGAGGAGACAGAGGAAAGGATGAGTGATGACGACGACCCGAGATCTCCCAGTCTTTCCAGTGAATCAGAGGATTCACAGAAAGGAGCACCAGTGGCCAGGGCAAGGGGGGAATCTAGAGAGGCACCCCAGGAAGATAGAGCCAGAGGAGACTCAGGGGGGAGCAGCTGGAAATCGGGACCAGCGTCACCGCCAGGAAGCAGGGAAGAGGAAAGGAGCCAGGGGGGAAGCGCTGGCAGCTCACCACAGGAGGGAGGGCAGGAGTCAGGAGTGGCCACACCTCCATCGGGGAGCGAAGAAACGGTTAAGAGGAAAGTGGAAGGTTGGGCGCGCGCGCCAAGTTCAAATGCAGAGGAAGGCGGCGCAGTGAGCAGCCCCGAGAGGGAACCAGGTCCTAAAGCCCGGCGCAAGGAGGCAGAAGGGTCCGGGTCAGCGTCGGAGGAATCCCGGAGGGAGGAGGCCCCGGGGGGTAGAGGGACCCGGAGGAGGACAGTCAGGAGGAAAAGGTGGAGCAAGGCTAGGATATTAAGTTGGTGCGCACGGGGCGGAGACTCAGACGGAGCCTCGCCGATCTAGCTAGTAGACGTAGAGTTGCAGACAGCAGCGTGAGAATGGAAACTGTAATTCAATAAAGACTTTTACTTAATGACCGCTGGCTAGCGTGATCCTCTGTGAGCTAGGATCTTGAAGCAGCTCTGACAGTAGGCTCCGTCTCCACATTGTGGGCATCTGCAGCCTCGAGGAGGGGAGAGAAACAGGCGCCCACTAGCGAGCTCACGAACGGCAGGAGACATGACGGCTGAGCAGCAGATAGAGGACCTCAGAAAAGCAGTGGCACAACTGAACGCCGAGGTTCTCGCATCCAGGAAGAGAGAGGACGAGGCAGCTGCCGCCTGCAGGGATCTCCAGGTCAGGTTAGACGTACTGGCAAAGCAAACACCCCGGCAGGAGGGAATTGGGTTGGCGAGACGGACAGGCGGACTGCTCTCTCACTTCGATGGGAACCTGCAACAGTATCCCAACTTTAGAGCCGACGTACTGTGCGCACTGCAACTGTTGCATAAAGACTTTAGAGATGAACAGGAGAGAGTGGGGTTCATCATGTCCCATCTGCATGGGGAGGCGAAAGCATGGTTGCGCAATTTATGGAGAGATAACGATCCGGCGCTCCAGAATGCGGATGCCTTTATTAAAGCGATGGATGGGTGTTTCTTATCAAGTATTGACATTGATCTTGCACGGAAGGAGGTGCATGGGCTGAGACAAGGGAGGGCCAGCGTCAGACAGTATCATGCCCGCTTTTTCGCCTTGGTCAGCGCCCTGGAATGGGACAGAGATTCGGCTCCTGTAAGAGACCTCTTTTGGGAGGGACTGCACAGCTCGATTAAAGATGAGATAGCGAGGGGGGAGAGACCCCGAACCACCCAGGAGGTCGTTCAGAGGGCACTGGCTGTGGGGGTGAGGCTGGAAGGACGTCCGTGGAGCAAGGACGAAGGACGTGGAGGGCGCGAACCAGCCGGGGGCCCCTCCTTCTTTCCCAGAGAAGCAGCACGGGCGCAATCCACGCCTCCGCCAGGAGGAGGAGCCGAACCTATGGAGGTTGGAGGTGCAAGGGCTCAGTCAGCAACCAGAGCCCTAGCACCGGCAGCAGTGAAGGCGAAGCCTCCTAGAGGGACCAGGAAGTGTTACGTCTGTGAGCAGCCAGGGCATATGGCGAAAGAGTGTCCCCAGAGGCCCCACAAGCTTACTGCAGCCTCAGCAATGGTGACTGCAGCAACGCAGCAGGGAGGACCACAGCAGGGAAACGACGATGTCTGGTTGGAGGAAGAGGCACTGGGGCCCAGCCAGACGTGTTAGTGACGCAGTCCCCAGAGATTTTACAGCCAGTGAACCCCCTCCCGCCCAAACCAGTAGTGAGGCTCACAGCATCTCTCCAGCTGCCCACTGGAATCACCATGGACGTGCCAATCACCATCGACTCCGGCAGCAACGCGGACTTTATAGGGCAGGAATTTGTCGACAGGCACGCTGTGCAGTTGCTGCCGGCCACACTGCCCCTGCAGGTTGTCACTGTGGATGGCAGGGAGCTGCTAGGGGGGCAAGTGGTGAAGCAGACGCCACCAATGGTGATGCGACTTGGAAATCACAGGGAAGTCATCAGCTTCAACGTCACTCAACTGTCTGACACGCCCATTGTATTGGGCATGAGTTGGCTGGACAAGCACAGCCCAACGATGGCTTGGTTCCAGAGGCAGCTGGTTTTCGGCTCTTCCTTTTGTGCTGAACACTGCATCGTACCCAGGCAGGAAGGAGAGGAAGAGGAGTCACAGCTGCTGCTAGGCACGCTGCAAGCGATTCCCCACAAGTACGCAGAATTTCTGGAAGTTTTCTGCGAGAAGGAGGCGGACAGGCTACCCCCTCACAGACCATATGACTGCAAAATTGACCTGCTGCCGGGGGCGGCGCTGCCTAAAGGGAAGCTGTATTCCATGTCTGAGGACGAACTGCAGGAACTCAAAGACTTCATCGATCATAATTTGGAGCGCGGTTTCATCCGAGAGTCTAAGGCAGCGGGGGGCAGTCCTGTATTCTTTGTTAAGAAGCGAGACACGCCCCGAAAAAGACTCGTAGTGGATTACAGGATTTTGAACAGTGTGACCAAGCCGTCGGACTTCCCCATGCCCCGCATCGACGACCTCCTGGCGAAGGTACGGAAGGGAAAGGTGTTCACCAAGTTGGACCTGCGGGGGGCGTACAACCTCATTCGCATGCGGGAGGGTGATGAGTGGAAGACAGCCATGTTCACGCCACTGGGGACCTACGAATATAGAGTTATGCCTTTTGGACTGCAAAATGGCGCTCACGTTTTTCAAGCATTTATGCATCACGTGTTGGCGGGACTTCTCTACAAGACGTGCGTCTGTTTCTTGGATGACATCCTGATCTTTTCGGAGTCGCAGCAAGAACATGACAAGCACGTCAAGGAAGTGCTGGGCAGGCTAAAGCAACACAGGCTCTACGCCAAGCTGGAGAAGTGCCAATTTGACGTGCCGGAGGTGGATTTTCTGGGCTACAAGCTGTCTGACAAGGGGCTCGCCATGGACAGCGCCAAGGTTCGAGCAGTGTTGGATTGGAAGAGCCCACGCAACCGGAAGGAGGTCCAACGGTTTGTCGGCTTTGCGAACTTCTATCGCAAGTTTATCAAGGGCTTCGCGATGCAGACGGCGGCCATCACTGACACCCTTAGCTCCAAGAAGAAGAAGTTCATCTGGACAGAGCAGGCGGAGCAGTCCTTTCAGGCCCTCAAGCGTCTCTTCGCGTCGGAAGAGCAGCTGCTTCATGTCAACCCCAGCATGCCGATGAGGGTGGAGACAGACGCTTCGGACAGAGCAGTGGGGGCGGTCCTGCTGCAGAAGGACCAGCAGGGCGTGTGGCGGCCGGGAGCGTTTTACTCCAGGAAGCTCAGCAAGTCCGAGCAGAACTACACCATATGGGACAGGGAGTTGCTGGCCATTCATGCAGCGTTCAAGGCGTGGAGGCACTTTCTGATCGGCGCCAAGCACACGGTGCAGGTTTGCACGGACCACAAGAATCTGGAACACTGGCGCACGGCACAGTTCCTGAACCAGAGGCAGATACGTTGGGCTGAGTTCTTTGCGGACTTCGACTTCCGAATAGAGTATGTCCCGGGGGACACCAACATCATGGCAGACGCTCTCTCCCGCAAGCCACAGTATCTGGAGGACGCAACACCAGCGGCCGCCATGCACATCTTTGCACCGACAGTGTGGGCGTGCGCCGCGGCGACCGTGGACCTAGAGGCGGTGCGGCGAGCGTTGCAGGGGGACTCCTTCGCACAAACGAAGATGGCAGAGGTGCGAGGGGGCAAGGCAGCGGCCGACGGTTTCCAGCTACGAGATGGATTGCTCATCCGTAAAGGGGCCATCTACGTGCCGGGTGACGAACTTCGAGCCAAGGTGCTACAGCAGCTGCACGACGCACCCACGGCCGGGCACTTTGGCAAGGAGAAGACGGTGGAATTAGTAGCCAGGGATTTCTGGTGGCCTGGAATGAGAGGGGAGGTCGCAGACTACGTGGCGAGGTGTGACACTTGCCAGAGGGCAAAGACGGTGCACAAACCGCCGGCTGGACTGTTGGAGCCGCTGCAAACTCCGGTCGAACCTTGGGAAAGGGTGGCTCTGGACTTTGTCACGGATCTGCCCAGCTCAAGGGGCAAGACGGCAGTGTTGGTGGTGGTGGACCTGTTCTCCAAGATGGCGCATTTCATTCCGTGTGCTAAGGTGGCCACGGCAGAGCAAACCGCCAAACTGTTCATAGACCACGTGTTCAAGGTTCACGGTCTGCCACGGTCTATTCTGTCCGACCGCGGGCGGCAGTTCATCTCGAACTTCTGGCAGAAGCTGATGGGCTTCCTAAACGTCAAGATCAATCTGGCGTCGGCGAGACACCCGCAGACCAACGGGCAAGCGGAGCGAGCCAATGCCATCATGCAGCAGTACCTGAGATGTTATGCGAACCAACAGCCTGCGACGTGGGTGGATTACCTGCCGCTTGCAGAGTTTGCCTACAACAACACGAAGCACGTATCCACGGGCGTCACGCCGTTCTTCGCCAACAACGGGCGGCACCCTAGAACCTTCCCGGGACTGGAATGCAGGGGAGAAGGGGAGCCGCAGTCAGCAGATGCGTTCGCGTCGGAGCTGCAGGAAGTCCACGATCAGCTGCGGCGCCACCTGGAGCTGGCTAAACACGCATACAAGGTACAAGCGGACAAACACAGAAGGGTTGGCGAAGAGCTCCACGTGGGAGACTGGGTCTGGTTAGCAGCCCACGCAGTGCCGGCCAGGTCGTTGGCCAAGAAGAAACTAGGGCATAAACAACTGGGGCCCTACCAAGTCGAAGAGCAGGTCAACCCGGTGGCTTTCAGGCTGGCGCTTCCGGAGGGTTCCAGAATGCATCCGGTGTTCCACAGATCGGTGCTCACTCCCTACAAGGCACCGCACAGGTTCCAGGAACCCGGAACGGCGCCGAGTCCGCTCAGAGAAGGAACGGGGCACGCGGGAGTGGCACAGGAGGAGCGCATCAACGAAGTCACGGAGATTTTGGACTCCAGATGGGGGGAAGAGGGAGTAGAATACTTTCTCGCCAGGGAGGGCACCCCGGCCAGTGCGAACAGCTGGGTGCCGGGCTACGCTTTAGACGAACCTCTGCTCAAAGACGAGTTTCATGCTCTCTTCCCACATAGACCTATGCCAGCGGACTTTTTCGACGACTGGCTTTTCACGCCCACGCTTTCGGACAGCACGTTCAGGGGGTTCGACTCGGAAGAGGAACCGACACGAGACGTCCGTTCCCCGGAGGGGTCACCCTCGGGATCTGTCTCAGAACCCTCGTATTGGTGGGACGATAGGCCGGAGGAGCAGTTCCGCAGGAAGTGGCTGGACTGTTCTGGCCGAGCAACGCCGCCTGGAGGAAGTGCGGGAGAGACGGACATGGACATTTTCGGGGACGACCCTGGTTTCGAGCACGGCGGCACAGAGATGGAAGAGGAGGTGACTGTCGTCAACGAGAGCAGGGAGGAAGACCCGGAAGAGTTCCGATGGAGGCCTGCCACGGGAAGCGACCGATATCCGACGTTCGTCCCTTTGCAACAGCAGCCCCCAGCTCCAGCACCGGAAGGAGGGGAGGGGGGACTGGGGGGCTTCGAGGGGGGGATGGATGTCAGGGGTTTAGGTGCAGAGGCACGGGCAAGGGAGGAAACAGAGAGCGAAGGGGAGGAGACAGAGGAAAGGATGAGTGATGACGACGACCCGAGATCTCCCAGTCTTTCCAGTGAATCAGAGGATTCACAGAAAGGAGCACCAGTGGCCAGGGCAAGGGGGGAATCTAGAGAGGCACCCCAGGAAGATAGAGCCAGAGGAGACTCAGGGGGGAGCAGCTGGAAATCGGGACCAGCGTCACCGCCAGGAAGCAGGGAAGAGGAAAGGAGCCAGGGGGGAAGCGCTGGCAGCTCACCACAGGAGGGAGGGCAGGAGTCAGGAGTGGCCACACCTCCATCGGGGAGCGAAGAAACGGTTAAGAGGAAAGTGGAAGGTTGGGCGCGCGCGCCAAGTTCAAATGCAGAGGAAGGCGGCGCAGTGAGCAGCCCCGAGAGGGAACCAGGTCCTAAAGCCCGGCGCAAGGAGGCAGAAGGGTCCGGGTCAGCGTCGGAGGAATCCCGGAGGGAGGAGGCCCCGGGGGGTAGAGGGACCCGGAGGAGGACAGTCAGGAGGAAAAGGTGGAGCAAGGCTAGGATATTAAGTTGGTGCGCACGGGGCGGAGACTCAGACGGAGCCTCGCCGATCTAGCTAGTAGACGTAGAGTTGCAGACAGCAGCGTGAGAATGGAAACTGTAATTCAATAAAGACTTTTACTTAATGACCGCTGGCTAGCGTGATCCTCTGTGAGCTAGGATCTTGAAGCAGCTCTGACAATATACATATACATATACATATACATATACATATATATATATATATATATATGCTTTCGTAGATTTTCACGGGTACAGGAATGCAGGTTTTGGTGTCTTCGGGTGTCTTCCCGTGTAAGAGTTGGGGTGTCTAGGCGACGTTTCGACGAGGTCTCACTCGTCATCTTCAGGCTGGTGCTTTCGGCTTCTTGTTACTAGAACAGAGCAGGATCTCAGTGTTTGAGTTCCTATAAATACTGTTGAGGGGGTGTGGTGTATAGCCTCCAACGTTCTGGGCAGAGAGGGAGTTCCCAGGTTAGTGTGCCTTTTCTTCTTTTGTTCCTTAATTACTTGAGGGATATCTTGAGTGATTTCTTGAGTGATATTCTGAGTACCACTTAGGAGGGTCATTAGGTGTGGATTAGTTGCTAAAGCTTTCGTGTCTTGACCTCTTGAGCTTGTGAAAAGTTTTTCTGAGAAGATGGCTGTACTGCACTTAGTTGTGCTCTGGCTTGGCTTCGTGTATAGGGGCGAGCTGTGGTTTTGTGCCCTGTGCCAGCCAGATCTGTGTAATAATAATAATAATAATAATAATTTATTATTTATACCCCGCCCATCTGGCTGGGCCTCCCCAGCCACTCTGGGCGGCTTCCATAAAAACCAAAAATACAGTAAAATGTCACACGTTAAAAACTTCCCTGAACAGGGCTGCCTTAAGATGTCTCCTGAATGTCAGATAGTTGTTTATCGCTTTGACATCTGCTGGAAGGGCGTTCCACAGGGCGGGCGCCACTACCGAGAAGGCCCTCTGCCTGGTTCCCTGTAGCTTTGCTTCTCGCAGTGAGGGAACCGCCAGAAGGCCCTCGGCGCTGGACCTCAGCGTCCGGGCAGACTGATGGGGGTGGAGACGCTCCTTCAGGTATACTGGACCGAGGCCGTTTAGGGCTTTAAAGGTCAGCACCAACACTTTGAATTGTGCTCGGAAACGTACTGGGAGCCAATGCAGGTCTTTCAAGACCGGTGTTATATGGTCTCGGCGGCCGCTCCCAGTCACCAGTCTAGCTGCCGCATTCTGGATTAGTTGTAGTTTCCGCGTCACCTTCAAAGGTAGCCCCACGTAGAGCGCATTGCAGTAGTCCAAGCGGGAGATTACCAGAGCATGCACCACTCTGGCGAGACAGTCCGCAGGCAGATAAGGTCTCAGCCTACGTACCAGATGGAGCTGGTAAACAGCTGCCCTGGACACAGATTTGACCTGTGCCTCCATGGACAGCTGTGAGTCCAAAATGACTCCCAGGCTGCGCACCTGGTCCTTCAGGGGCACAGTTACCCCATTCAGGACCAGGGAATCCTCCACACCTGCCCGCCTCCTGTCCCCCAAAAACAGTACTTCTGTCTTGTCAGGATTCAACCTCAATCTGTTAGCCGCCATCCATCCTCCAACCGCCTCCAGACACTCACACAGGACCTTCACCGCCTTCACTAGTTCTGATTTAAAAGAGAGGTAGAGCTGGGTGTCATCCGCATACTGATGAACACCCAGCCCAAACCTCCTGATGATCTCTCCCAGCGGCTTCATATAGATGTTAAAAAGCATGGGGGAGAGGACAGAACCCTGGGGCACCCCACAAGTGAGGGCCCAAGGGTCTGAACACTCATCCCCCACCACCACTTTCTGAACACGGCCCAGGAGGAAGGAGCGGAACCACTGTATAACAGTGCCCCCAGCTCCCAGCCCCTCAAGACGGTCCAGAAGGATGCTATGGTCGATGGTATCAAACGCCGCTGAGAGATCCAGCAGAACTAGGAAACAGCTCTCACCTTTGTCCCTAGCCCGCCGGAGATCATCAACCAGTGCGACCAAGGCAGTTTCAGTCCCATGATGAGGCCTGAATCCCGACTGGAAGGGATCCAAATGGTCCGCTTCTTCCAGGCGTGCCTGGAGTTGTTCAGCAACCACTCGCTCAATCACCTTGCCCAGGAATGGAAGATTTGAGACTGGGCGATAGTTGGCCATCGTGGCCGCATCTAAAGATGGTTTTTTAAGAAGCGGTTTAATAACCGCCTCTTTCAGCGGGTCTGGGAAGGCTCCCTCACGGAGGGAAGCATTCACCACCCCACGAAGCCCATCGCCCAGTCCTTCCCGGCTAGCTTTTATAAGCCAGGATGGGCAAGGATCCAGGAGACAGGTGGTTGGTTTCACTCGTCCAAGCAGCCTGTCCACATCCTCGGAGGTAACAGATTGAAATTGATCCCACTCAACTTGACTAGACAGAACTCTAGCACTCTCCCGCCCCGGCCCTGCTCCCACGGTGGAGTCTACTTCTTCCCGAATCTGGGCGATTTTATCTGCAAAAAACTTTGCAAAATCATTGCAGGAGAACATGTGGCCCGTACTGGGCCCCGATGTTGCAGGTGGTTCCGCTAAATTGTGAACCACCTGAAAAAGTCTCCTGCTGCTGTTTTCTGCAGATGCAATAGAGGCGGTGAAGAAATTCTTCTTCGCCGTCGCTATCGCCACTTGGTAGGCTCGACGTTGAGCTCTAACCTGTGTCCGGTCAGATTCGGAATGAGTTATCCGCCACCGGCGCTCTAGCCGTCTCAACGATTGTTTCATTGCCCTCAGATCCGTGGAAAACCACGGGGCTGTCCGGGCTCCATGCAATCGGAGAGGGCGCTTCGGAGCCAAACAGTCAATAGCCCTGGTTAACTCCACATTCCAGCGGGCCACCAGGGAATCGGCTGAAAGGCCATCAACATGGGATAAAGCATCCCCTACCACTCTCTGGAAACCATTTGGATCCATTAAGTGGCGGGGGCGGACCATCCGAATTGGTCCCACCTCCCTGCAGAGGGGATGGGTCGCAGAGAAGTCCAGTTGCACCAGGAAGTGATCTGACCATGGCACTTCTTTCATTTCGCTTTTACTTAGTGTCAGATCACCAACATCCATAGAGGTAAACACCAGGTCCAAGGCATGTCCACGGCTATGGGTTGGGCCAGACTTATTCAGGGACAGCCCCATGGAGGCCATGCTTTCCACGAAGTCCCGAGCGGCCCCTTGTAAGGTCGTGTCGGCATGGATGTTAAAATCCCCTAGGACGACCAGGCTAGGTGTCTCCAGGAGAACATCCGCCACGACCTGAAGCAGCTCGGGCAGGGAATCCTTGGTGCAGCGGGGAGGTCGGTACACCAAAAGGAATCCTGTACTGCCCCTATTGCCCAACTTCCAGAACATGCACTCAGAAAACTGGGTCTTCCCAATAGGACGCCTGGTGCAAACTAATGACTTCCTAAAAATCACTGCAACCCCCCCTCCCCGCCCACATGACCTGGGTTGCTGTGCGTAAGAGAAACCTGGTGGACAAGCAGCGGCAAGGACAGGCCCATCTGCTTCATCCAACCAAGTCTCTGTTACACATGCCAGGTCGAATCCTCCATCCATGATCAAGTCATGGATGGCAGTGGTCTTACGAATCATTGACCTGGCATTGCACAGCAGCACCTTCAGGTCACGTGGGTATCCCTTGCTGATTCTAGTATCCATCCGGACAGGACCAGACCCGGAGGCAGGGATAGTCCTCAGACAACGACTAAACCTGCCTCCTCTGTAATGACATGGTCTGGTCTTAGCGTAACTCCTCCTCCTACCCGTGATCACCGAGATCGGTTGTCCCAGTGCATCCCCCCCTGTGGAACATGCCCCAGCCATTTTGTGGGCTGGGGCCCACTCCCCGGCAGCCCTGAACCCTCCCCCTAAAAACAAAATAACACCTTAAACAAACAAACAAAACCAATAAAACAATACAAACAAAAAAATGTAAAAATTACAAAAACATCAAAATAAAAAAAATAATAATTCCCCAAGCCCAACCAAACATCCATCCCACCCCCACCCCCCACATACAAAAAATCCAAAGAAAATTTTTAAAAAACATTTTAAAAACACTCTGTGCCTCTCCGGCAGTAACAACTGTCCTAGTGAGGCCTGTCAGGCCCCGCCCCGGGCCAGGTGGTAAGTGGCAGGGAGGAGCAGGGCCCTCAGGCACTCACTCAGGGAGTCTTCCTGGGCAGCAGGCCGCAAGCAGCACGCAGTCCTTGTGAGGCCCCAGGCCCCGCCCCAAGCCAGATGGTAAGTGGCAAAAGCAGGGCCCACAAGCACTCACTCAGGGAGTCTTCCTGGGCAGCAGGCCGCAAGCAGCACGCAGTCCTTGTGAGGCCCCAGGCCCCGCCCCAAGCCAGATGGTAAGTGGCAAAAGCAGGGCCCACAAGCACTCACTCAGGGAGTCTTCCTGGGCAGCAGGCAGCAAGCCGCACGCAGTCCTTATGAGGCCCCAGGCCCCGCCCCAAGCCAGATGGTAAGTGGCAAAAGCAGGGCCCACAAGCACTCACTCAGGGAGTCTTCCTGGGCAGCAGGCCGCAAGCAGCACGCAGTCCTTGTGAGGCCCCAGGCCCCGCCCCAAGCCAGATGGTAAGTGGCAAAAGCAGGGCCCACAAGCACTCACTCAGGGAGTCTTCCTGAGGGATTGCAGGGGGGTGCAGCATCCGGAGGTGCCACTATGGTTTGGCTACTGGATGGTGTCTGTACCAGACCCTCTCCACAGATAAAGTACAGACACCATCCAGTAGCCAAACCATAGTGGCACCTCCGGATGCTGCACCCCCCTGCAATCCCTACACAGATCTGGCTGGCACAGGGCACAAAACCACAGCTCGCCCCTATACACGAAGCCAAGCCAGAGCACAACTAAGTGCAGTACAGCCATCTTCTCAGAAAAACTTTTCACAAGCTCAAGAGGTCAAGACACGAAAGCTTTAGCAACTAATCCACACCTAATGACCCTCCTAAGTGGTACTCAGAATATCACTCAAGAAATCACTCAAGATATCCCTCAAGTAATTAAGGAACAAAAGAAGAAAAGGCACACTAACCTGGGAACTCCCTCTCTGCCCAGAACGTTGGAGGCTATACACCACACCCCCTCAACAGTATTTATAGGAACTCAAACACTGAGATCCTGCTCTGTTCTAGTAACAAGAAGCCGAAAGCACCAGCCTGAAGATGACGAGTGAGACCTCGTCGAAACGTCGCCTAGACACCCCAACTCTTACACGGGAAGACACCCGAAGACACCAAAACCTGCATTCCTGTACCCGTGAAAATCTACGAAAGCAAATATCTCACCTCTACGGGGAGGAAACCTTCCAGCTGACAAGAACCTACGAGAAACTAGAAATCCGAAGAGCCACCATCTTATGTGATCTCTTGTTCCTACGCAACTGCCGAGACAACAACTTAATTCCCACATGCTTCCAACTTAAATTCCACTCTAAAACCCCAGCTACCGAAAGGATCCTGAAACGAACTGAACTATCCCTAATCAGAAACGAACTTCATAAGAAAAGATACCTACTAAACCAAACCAACAAAGATCTGCTCACTCTTCACCTCAAACTCTGTAACAAAATCCACCCTGCACTCTGGGACAAATGCAAACAACTAGCCGTTTGGAGAGCTGAAACAGAGTCCTCACATAAGACAGACACACACACCAACAAACTCCACAAACTAGAGAAACGCCAGAAGCCCAGCCACCCTCCACAACAACCCATGAAACAAACAGTACATAACATATCAGACAGGATCCTCACCTCAACTGAAACCAAAGTACTCTCCAAAGGTTTCAACTTTGCAGTCGCCCCGAGACGCATCCCCACGGAAAACATCATATGCGGAGTCGAAGCTAGCCTAACCAAAATCAACCCAGATGAAGCCAATAAAATCAGACTTGAAGTCACCAACATCCTCTGCTCCAGCAAACCACCCAGAAGCAATTTACACAAAGAAGAACAGAAAGCTCTCACCAACCTGAGGAAAGACAACAACATAATCATTCTCCCAGCAGACAAAGGTAATGCCACTGTTGTGATGAACACATCGGACTACCAAGCAAAACTATCAAATCTACTCCAAGACCCTACCTACCAACCTATAAAAACAGATCCCACCACCTATCTGGAAAAAACCACCAAATCCAAAATAAAAGCCTCTCCTATCAGTGAAGAAATCCAGCTAAGAATCATCCCCAGAGAAAAATCATCCAGATGCCCCAAACTCTACGGTCTCCCCAAGATACACAAAGAAGGAACACCACTCAGACCAATAGTCAGCTCCATAGGCTCACCTCTACAAAATCTCGCTAAATTTCTCGCTAAGCAACTTCAGCCCTATGCAGAATCTATCGCTTCACACGTTACAAACTCCTTCCAGTTCATAGAAACAATAAAGAAGCAAAACCTACATCCCGACGACCTACTTGTGAGCTTCGATGTTGTATCTCTCTTCACACAAGTGCCCATTAATGAAGCCTTGACAGCCATTCAAAACAAATACAATCCCCCCGAATACATCCTGGACCTGACCAACCACTGCCTAACCAACACGTACTTCATCCACAATGGGCAAAGATATAAACAGATAGAAGGAGCACCTATGGGATCACCCCTCTCACCGGTCATCGCAAATCTGTACATGGAACACTTTGAAACCAATGCTTTAGACAAGTCAGAACACAAACCCAAACTTTGGCTCAGATATGTTGACGACACCTTTGTAATTTGGCCACACGGGAAGGAAAAACTAGATAGCTTCCTCACACATCTCAACAGCCTACACCCCAAAATACAATTCACTATGGAAATAGAAGCCAACAACCAACTTCCCTTCCTTGACGTCCTAATCTACAAAAAACCTGATGGCTCCCTAGGACACACTATCTACCGGAAAAAAACACACACCAACCGCTACTTACATGCACAATCACACCACCACCCTGCACAAATAAACTCCGTAGCCAAGACTCTCATCTCCAGAACCAAACGCCTGGCTGACAAGGACCACTTGACAACTGAGTTACAGAATCTCTCAAATGTGTTAATCGCCAACGGATACCAACAAAACAGGGTTACGAAGCTAATCCAAAAAGAAACACCCCCCAAAAACCAAGACACAGAAGAAAACAATGGCATGGCCCTCCTTCCTTATATCAAGGGCACTACAGATAAAATTAGCAAAATCCTCCATAAACACAATATCAAAACAGCCTTTTGCACCAACCAAAAAATAGCCAATATCCTCAGAAACCCAAAAGATAAAATCCAGTTAGAAAACCAAGGGGTCTATGAAATACCCTGCAAAGTCTGCCCAGCCACGTACATTGGACAAACAAACAGACGAATAAATGCACGTATCGCAGAACACAAGAATGCCGTCAAAAAAGAAGAAAAAACTTCCTCTCTTTACCAACACATGAAAGAAACAGGACACGAAATTAATTTTGCAGATTCCAAATTGCTCTTTAACATGGAACATCACCACAAGAGAATAATCATGGAAGCCATCGAGATAGAGAAACACCCTCACAACATGAACAAGCGTGACGACACGTCCCGCCTGCCAGACATCTGGAAATTAGCCCTCCCCACAAAAACCGACACCAGAACCAGAGACACACAGAACGCCATCTCCAATCAACCACACCAGACCCAAACCCAGACCCTCTCCACAGATAAAGTACAGACACCATCCAGTAGCCAAACCATAGTGGCACCTCCGGATGCTGCACCCCCCTGCAATCCCTACACAGATCTGGCTGGCACAGGGCACAAAACCACAGCTCGCCCCTATACACGAAGCCAAGCCAGAGCACAACTAAGTGCAGTACAGCCATCTTCTCAGAAAAACTTTTCACAAGCTCAAGAGGTCAAGACACGAAAGCTTTAGCAACTAATCCACACCTAATGACCCTCCTAAGTGGTACTCAGAATATCACTCAAGAAATCACTCAAGATATCCCTCAAGTAATTAAGGAACAAAAGAAGAAAAGGCACACTAACCTGGGAACTCCCTCTCTGCCCAGAACGTTGGAGGCTATACACCACACCCCCTCAACAGTATTTATAGGAACTCAAACACTGAGATCCTGCTCTGTTCTAGTAACAAGAAGCCGAAAGCACCAGCCTGAAGATGACGAGTGAGACCTCGTCGAAACGTCGCCTAGACACCCCAACTCTTACACGGGAAGACACCCGAAGACACCAAAACCTGCATATATATATATATATATATATATATATATATATATATATATATATATATATATATAGTCAATATTCCTTCCCCTTTCTATTTATGAGGTCATTCTAAACTCAACCAGATTTTTACCCTTGAACCTTGTTTTTTGAAGTATTCATTCAAACAGTCCCATTCCTTCTTCACTAAGCTTTTTGGTTTTTGTCTTATTATGTCCATTAGTTTGGCTAACTCCAAATATTCACAAAGTTTACGTAGCCATTCTTCTCTGGTATGTATTTGTTTCCCTTTCCAGTACTTAGCTACCAGGATTCTTGCCACTAATGTCACATATAAGAATATTTTAACTTTATCTTTTGGAATGTCATCGTTTAATATTCCTAATAGGAATGCCTCTGGACTTTTACTATAAGTAATTCTTAGTATTTTCTTTATCTCTCCATGAAGATCCATGATCCATATTTAAATATTTTTCTTTAATGGTTGATCTTAATACTTTCACTGAAATGCTCTCAAAAATTACCCACTTGCTGACATTTCTTTTGCCAGAGTTTGAGCCACTTTTTGAAACTTTTTTTAAAAAAAATGTTCTCCACATTTAGGACAGACATTTTAATTTATAAACAAATGAACGAAGACATTCTGAAGGAAGCCTTCTTGCCACTACTCCGCTCATTAACCATGCTGGCATTGTCTTCAATTTTGTGGTACCTTTTCTGCCTTGCAATTTTAGGCAGCGTTACCTGCTAGCCCTAACAGGAGGTGCTATGGATTCAGCTTGGGGCCTTTCTAATGCAAGGCATGTGCTTTTTAAATGAGCTCTGGCCCTTCCAAGAATTTCAGCATAGCAGTGCTCAGAGAACTAGCTGTAAATGAATGAACAAGGGTGTCTTCACGGCTTACTCCAGCTGAGTGATGGTACAGGAAGTGCGAGAGGATATACTTCATTTAAGTGGTGCTTTCATTGCAGAGATTTAATGCTCCTGTTGCTCCTTTGGCACAGCGGTTGCTTTGTTTCCCATGATGATCCTGGATTAGCAGCATTTGAACTGCAGATTGTTCTCCCGCATGTGTGGCTTGTGGATGATCATCGCTTTGATTTACAGCACCCGTCATTAGCAGGAAGCATCCGTGAGCCCTTGAAGTTGCATTACACCACTAACAGAACCCTCCCTCTACCGTTAGGCAGCTGCCTCAGGCAGCAGGTGTTTGATTTGCATCTATGTTATCATTATTAATGCATTTTTATCCCTCCTTTCCCATAAGGAGCTTGACACGGCTCCCCCAGTCCTGATTTTATGGCCACAACAACCCTGTGAGGAAGTTACAGATAGCTGTGAGGTAGGCCTCTCAGCCTAACCTACCTGTGAGGTAGGTTAGGCTGAGAGGCAGAGACTGGCTGAGACTTCCCCTAGTCAGTTTCATGGCTGAGCGGAGTCATAAGCCTGAGTCTCCTGGGTCCTAGGTCAACACTCTACAAGCCCCATGTCATACTGGCTGCCATTTGGGGCCATTACCATCAACCTCCCTTATCAGTTCCTCCCGAGCCCCTCCCTGGCTCCTCCCATCCTCCTGAGCTGGTGCCTCAGCAGTGTTTGGTTCATGCTGACCAAAGCTGTCTGTCTTGCCTCTTTGCTGCCTCCTCATGCACCACCAACAATGTCATTGGCAAAAGCCCCTGACCAAGCAAGCAGGCAGAGAGGCAATAAACCCAGCCTATACACCCCCACAGCCATTGTTCAGGTGTATGCGTTACTCTAATGCATGCTGGTGGCAGGAGCACTGTTGCAGTGCTGTGTTTGCTGGAGCAGGTAGCAAGCAGGTGCCAGGTGGATCAGTGGGCAAGAAATGGCAAGACACCAAAGCACAGAGCTCTGTGTGCCTTGCAGCCTGGCCTGAACCCTCTAAGCTAGCCTGCTGCCCTTAGCCTTGGTGTTCTGTTGCCAGTGTTGAGGGCAGATTGAACAGCTTCTTATGTGGAATGGAAGAAGAGCATCCTTTCTCTTGGGGAGCCAAATGTCTTGGGCCCTTCCTCGTCTTGGCTTGGTTCCACCACTGGCACAGAGAACACTGTCATCCTAAATTTTCTCCTTGCTATAATCTATTGTGGGACTGGGTCTGCATCTGCTTGGTTTTATTGCTTCTTTTCAGCCGATGATTAGTTGTGGCTGGGAAATAAGACATGGTAAGTATTGGGGAAGGTTGTTGCATTGCTGCTGTTTGTAAGGGTGGTGGAGACCACCAAGGTGGATGTGGTGATGTGTCTTTAGGTGGCTTGTCATGTTTTGGACAGAAATCCCCTGGTAGGTTCATGTAGGAGGACAAGGGGGCTAGACAAGCCAACCATTACAGGAGAAGGGAGCATCTGAGGTCTCCACCAGTGGCATAGAAATACCTATGAATGGGGGAGGGAATTTAAGCTAATCCCCCACCCCACTCCAAAAAGCCTATGGAGCTCCCTGTAAGTCTGATCCTTAATGCTCAGCTTTTAAATACCAGGAGCAGTTTCTTGATCTCTTGCTTTTCACGTTGGCTTTTAGTCAGAGCGCTGGCTTTATCTCCCTTTTTCATGCATTCCTTGCTTTTAAGAAAACCCTGACATTGTGCTTTTACATGCCTTTACTAGCTCAGAGTGGAAACAAAGAGGAAATAGAGATAAAGAGGGAAAGGGCGATACAGCTCACAGTGCGCGAGGCCCTGTGCAGAGACAATCACGCAAGTTCAACGGACAGGCTAGAGGCAACCTCAAGAGCCAAAGGATAAGAAGAGCAGCAGCGTGTGGTGCAAAAGGGCAAGCAGCCACCCAGGATACAACCTGAGCTGTGCGTGTGTCCAGGGAAAGGGTTGGTTCTGGTACTCGGGTGGAATTTGCAGTTTGTGGAGGGTTGCATGTGTGCTGGAGTCTTTCATTAGTGAATTGTGTGAGTCTGCTTATGCAGATGTCATATGGTGCTCTGCCCGTTTGGCAGCTCCCTGTCCCCCACAAAGGGGTGTAGAGCAGGATAATAATTCTTTAAACAAATGAATGAATGAATGAATGAGGATAAGGGATGAAGGAAGGAAGATGACAACATTAACCATGAACAGATGCAAGAGATATCACAATATAGCTTTACAGGCACTGTAAAGGAGAGCCTGATAAAAGGAGGATGAAAAGGAGCTGAATTTGAAGAAATGTTGGGGAGGTGCAACAAAAAGGGCTTTAATTTTTGAGGCTAAGTGGGATTTGAAAAGAAACAGGGCATTGGGGGAATTGGGTAGAGCGAGGTCATCCTCATGTAGAACAACCTGGCAGCTTGTTTGCAGTAGTGCCACTGGCAACGCTGTTCCAATGTACTTAAAGAGTGGTGGTGTGTTCTAATAAAAATAGGAGGAGCCTGGACAGAAGCAGCAAATGTAAAGTTATTGATGTCTGTCTGCGGAGAGGAGCCAGTTCCTGGAGCAGCGTCCAAAAGTCTCATCAAAGCAATTGATTCTCACCAGCCCCTCCTTCATGCATCTCTCTGGGAAGGCCCTGGCTAAGGGTGAGCTGTTGGCAGGCGCACAAGAAGTCGCTCCTTAATGAAAGGGCACCAGCTGCTGCTCCGCTCCAGCCTCCGTTGCATCGAAATCCCCAAAGCTCTGCTGAGGCCGAGGCAGCGCAATGCAGCGAGCCTCCAGCCCCACTGGGAATGCTCTGAACCCCACTCCTGTGCCTTATAAGATGGGGCAGTTAATATTCTGTTACCCATTTGCCCATCATCTCTGTTCAGAATAACATGGGTGCCAATTCATGGCATCTCTGCTAAGAGGAGTTGTTTTGCACAAACATGCTTAATTTGCACGTCTCTGCTGAGTGCAGTTTCTGATCTACTGTCCCAGCTGCAGCCCACCAGCCATTCATCATGGCCTCTCGTGTGTCTTTGGAATTCCATGCCGGTAGCAAAATCTAGGGTTGTGCACTGTGTTCAGCAGAGTCCTGAACCAAGTGCTCAGGTGGCCCAGGTAGGAAGGTGAGAAGAAGGAGAATTCACAAAATGGGAGTAGGAGAGGCATACTTGACCAGCTATGTTTTCCCAGGAGAAAGTGGGGCGCAGGCTGGATGCCTTTGGATGCAGGCTTGACCACCTGGCTTCGCCTTCTTCTCACCTGATGCACCACTGTCTGGAGCAGCAGCACCCTCTGGTAAGGGCTTTCCTTGCAGGGAAGGCGCTCATAAAGGAGCAGCACCACACAGGATATAATCCTCCACTTACCAGCTCCTAAATGGAGAATTTGATTCTGCATAGTGCTGGTTGCAGCTCAAGGGGTTTTCCTGCTGGGAATGTGCTGGAGACCAAACCGTCCTGCTCTAAGTCGAGATTCAGGAAGAAGAAGAAGAAGAAGAAGAAGAAGAAGAGTTTGGATTTGATATCCCGCCTTTCACTCCCCTTCAGGAGTCTCAAAGCGGCTAACATTCTCCTTTCCCTTCCTCCCCCACAACAATCACTCTGTGAGGTGAGTGGGGCTGAGAGACTTCAGAGAAGTGTGACTGGCCCGAGGTCACCCAGCAGCTGCATGTGGAGGAGCGGAGACAAGAACCCGGTTTCCCAGATTACGAGTCCACTGCTCTTAACCACTACACCACACAGGAGGGGGAGAGATCTCCTCCTTCTACCCTGTATGTTTTAAACTCCTAATTAGACATCAGCCTCACCACCCCCACCCCCCAAATTGATCCAGGGTTGGGTCTGGGGCAGGGTGGGTGATTTCCTGGTCAGCACAGGTCAGGTCAGCCCAATCCAGAGGGCTCAGATTAGGGACTTGGGGCAGATGTCTCTGTGTGTGCAGCCTTAGGAAAAAACAGGTTTATTCAGACCTGGATGCTCAGTCTTATAGAGCTGTATTCAGTTTGGTCCCAAGCTGTAATGGTCTGGGTCGGTGAGCATGAGGAAGGAAAGAAGGAAGGAAGGAATTGTTTTTAATGATCAGATCTCTGTGCAACAAGGGTTACCAAACTGTCATAACTGTCCTCCCTAAGTAAATAAAATATGGCTCAATCTAATATAATTAAGATGAAGAGTTAACATGGAACATCTGGTAGTGTACATCTGATCTCAGAACAAGCTGATAAAAAGAAAATTTATGACACGGAATTATGTGGTCATAAAAGATGTGTGGGCCAGGTCACAGAAGCGCCAGCCATCGTGTTTTCAAATAGCTCTTCAAATATATCAAGATTATAAATTTGGGTCTATGAGTTTGATAGCTAAGCTACTCACATCTCCAAATTTTGTTCCAGATCTCATAGACCACCAAAGCGGAATATTAAAAATGGAGCAAATCTGTATATGGCAGAGCTCTTCATGTGTTTCACCACAGGTCTCTTTAAAAATCTGTTTCAGATATATATCTAATTGTGCCATGGGGCTCGTCAAATGTACAAAAAAGGTAAAGGACCCCTGACAGTTAAATCCAGTCATGAATGACTCTGGGGTTGCGGCACTCATCTTGCTTTACTGGCCGAGGGAGCCAACGTTTGTCCGCAGACAGTTTTTCTGGGTCATGTGGCCAGCATGACTAAGCCACTTTCTGGCAAGCCAGAGCAGTGCACGGAAACGCCGTTTACCTTCCTGCTGGAGTGGTACCTATTTATCTACTTGCACTTTGACGTGCTTTGGAACTGCTAGGTTGGCAGGAGCAGGGACCGAGCAACGGGAGCTCACCCCGTCACGGGGATTCGAACCGGCGACCTTCTGATCGGCAAGCCCTAGGCTCAGTGGTTTAACCCACAGCGCCTTTGTCAAATGTACTTCACATACCGTAAATGAAAGAGGTGGCTTTCCTGGTGGCTTCTTACTCAGGCTTACAGCTGATCAGTGAAAAGGAGTAGAGCCACTTGGGTATAAATGGTCACCAAATTAGCAGCTCCACCAAAATTAAAACTACAGCATGTGGAAAAGAGCAGATTCTCCTCTGTTTGGTGCTTTCAACATGTCCGACATACCAAGCACACACAGTGTATTCAGATGCACTCGTAAAATTAGAAATTGTGAGGCTGTTGCTTTTGCACCCTGAGGAAAGCTACCTCACACTTTGACAATGTTTGCTTATCTGACAAGTGCATAAAAATATATGGGAGAGTCATAGCTCACTGCTACACCACACTGCTACACAGCTCACTGCCATGCAAGCAGCCCATGACATACCTCCATGAAAAAGACTTGCGGCACCAGCTGAGCTCAACATGGCCCCTGCCTGTGCCCCTGAGAGGAGACGATACTGGACAATGATTTGACTCTTGATGAGGCAGCTTCGTATGTGGTATTTGCATTGTTCACCTAAGGCATGTTGTGTGACAAACATGGGAAGGATGCGCCAGGGCTCTCCCCACCCAAATAGGTTTTGGACTAGATTGGACACGAGGCTGAAGATCCGTCCAGTGTAAGCAAATCAGGGCAACCCACAGACTCATCCGGCGCTTGCGGCGGGCAGCTGCGGATCTGGCAGATGCAAAGCCCCCTTGTTTCCCTGGCATGCCCACACAATCGGCCCACAAACAATGCCAGTCCTGGAGCTGGCATAGTACTTTCCCTGCCATTACAGTCATATGCAATGAAATGGAAAAAAATACTGCCCCCCACATGCAAGTGAGCCAGCGGGGCTACATGTTTTTCCATCTTTTTAAATCTGTAGCCTTGGAGTCAGTTTTGTTCCTAATGTGTGGGACGCATCCAAAGTTAAGCTTTTTAAAAAGTCCTATTGATTTGAATGGGAGAGATGTCAGCATGTTCTTAACTTCCCTGTGGCAGTCAATGGGTCTTAAAAGTGCTTACCTGTGGCTGGATCTTGCTCAGAATATTCCATGTTTTCTTAATCCAGAAATCAATCATTTCCATTTAGATGCTAACTTCACACCAGCTGTTACAAGGAGATATGTGATCAATCCCTGTCCTGTGCACATCTCCCCAGGACAAGGTCTCACTGAACACAATGGAGCTTATGCCCAAATAACCATGTTATAGGACCGCATGGCATGAAAACTAAATATATATCCCGAATTGTTTTTAACTCATCCTGCCCAGAGTTCTACAGCAGGTGTGGGGAGCCTATTATTGGACGCCAACTCCAATCAGCTGCAGCCAGCATGGCAAATGGTCAGGGATGAAGGAGTTGGAGGGAACAGCACCTGGAGAGCAACTGATTCTCCTGCCCTGCCATACTGCATTTCACCACACATGAAAACATTCTGCATTTAAACAATCAAGCAAACTGAGGCACGGTTAGTTGGTGGTTCCCTAGACTAGGTGGCTGGGAGGTTGCCCGCTCTTGGTGGGGTTACACTCCCTCTGAAGGAGTGGATATCCAGCTTGGGGGATTCTTCTGGGCCCATTGCTGTCATCTGAGGCTCAGGTGGCGTCAGTGGTGCAGAGTGCCTTCCTTCAACTTTGGCTGGTGGTCCAGCTGCGCCCCTATCTGAACAGGGACAGTCCAACTACTATTGTCTATACAGTGGTACCTCAAGTTACAAGCGCTTTAGGTTACAGACGCTTCAGGTTACAGACTCTGTTAACCCAGAAATAGTACCTCGGGTTAAGAAATTTGCTTCAGGATGAGAACAGAAACTGTGTGGCGGCAGTGGGAGGCCCCATTAGTTAAAGTGGTACCTCAGGTTAAGAACAGTTTCAGGTTAAGAACGGACATCCAGAATGAAATAAGTTCTTAACCAGAGGTACCACTGTACTCTGGTAAGGTCTGCATTAGATAATGCAGCACATTATACAGAGGCCTGCCTCTGAAGTTGGTTTGGAAATTTCAGCTGTGCTGAATTCAGCAGCCAAGTTGCTCACTGGGGCAAGATGGTTTGAGCACATTACACTGATCCTGATCCGACTGCACTGGCTGCCAATTAATTTCCAGACCCAATTCAAAGTGCTGGTTTTGACTTTAAAAGCCTTAAATGGCTCAGGACCACAATACCTCAAGGACTGCCTCTGTCCATATGAACCTGCCCAGACCCTAAGATCACCCTCTGAAGCCCATCTTCGTGTGCGTCCCCCACAAAAAAATCCAGAGAGTGGCAGCATGAGAACAGGCCTTTTCTGTGGTGGCTCGCCGGTTGTGAAATGTTTTCTCCAGGGAAGCTCACCTTTAGTCTACAGGTGAAAACTTTCCTCTTCATCCAGGCCTTAGGCTGATTAATATCCGATGCCCTTTTAAATGTGCTGTGGGAGAGAGGATTGTTGGCTTGTTGTTCTCATTATCACTTTGTGTTTTGTGGTTCTTAGATTGTTATTTTATGCTGTGAACTGCCATGGGAACTGCAAATGAGGGGCAGTATATATACAAAATAAATATATAAATATGGCAAGATCAGAGGTCATCATCTGCTAGCACAACCCGACCCCCCTAACTTTCCCAGGAGCACCTCTAACCTCAATGGGTCTGCTACTTGGTTCTTGTTCCTCACAGTCTGCTGAAGTGTCTAAAACCAGCTCTGCTGCTAAGTTACATGCATGTGTTTTTATACAACCTGCAAAAGCATACCAAGCCATATGGAATCTGCCAAGCCAATAGCCATGGCAGTAATGTTTGAATGAGCAAGAGCTCAATTTGCTGAGAATCTGCACCCGGCAAAGTGTCATTTCTGTGCATTGGTTTTCACATAATGAAGACTAATGGCAGGAGAACAAAGATTAACATGTGCTGTGATTTCCCTCTGGATGATGAGAGCAGAGAAATTGCAAGTGAAATAAATAAGTCCAAATACTAAGCATTGTGTTTCTGAGGTTGATTTGGACACGGCTTATATTTGGGCGGGTGGCGGGGCTTGAAAGAGGGAATGCAGACCTATGCTGAAGATAAAATTAGTACTGTAAATTAAAAAAGGATGGAGAATGAGGGGTTTGCGGTTAGGCTCAGAAAAGCAACCAGTAGAAAAATCAGCCTGGCTAGTCTTTTTGACCTCTGGACCAGATACCAGAATGTTTGCTTGTAAAAGCCAAAATTATAATCTGGCTATGAGAATTTTCAAAAGGAAAGTCTTCAGCATTATTTCAACATGTATCTCTTAGCCCTCAAGTGTCCTGATTGAACTGGGACATCCCGGATTGATCCCAAACGCAGATGCCCATTTTGGCCAGAGTGTGGGACCAAATGATGGGCATTTTTTGGTTCCATACTGTGGTGCAAGTCAGCTGGCACACGCCAGAGTACAGGACCAATAAACAGAAGGAGAACTTACCTTGACCCAGCATGTCACTGCTCACCTTCCTCCTTCTGCCATGGCACTTCCAGAAGTTGGCTGGCTGGCTGGCTTCCAGAAGTTCACCTACAGCGCCAGAGGAGGAGGCAGGTCTGGTCCACACCACATCTCCTGACATGGCACAGGCAGGGGCAACTTTCCAGAAGGTCTCTCTAGTCTGCACATGTCTCCCGACAAGCAGAAGTCCTCACACAGGGCTCCTTAGGTGGCTCTCTCACATATGTTCACAAACTGATATGGAAATGTGGTGAACTAAAGATTGGAACAATGAAAAACTGAAAGACACCCAAACTGGCAGATTCATCCCTCCTTGCTCACAGTGGTGATGCCAACATACCTTGAGTGGAGAGCCATTCCTGATCCCTCCAGCAAGAAGATCACCCTCACTTGTAGAGACTCTTTGCACAAATCTTAATTTGCAAGCAGGGCTGAATTAACCATGAAGCAAACTAAGCATGTGCTCAGGGCATCAGGGGAAGGGGGACACCTCAGAAATTTCCCATTGCCGAATTTTTAACATTAATGGCCACAGATTGCTCAGCTGAGCATTCATTTTCTCAGCTGGAGTATGTTAAAAACCCCAATAGAACAACTAAGCAACAAGGCAGGCTGGATGCCTTATCTCTACTAAATATAGAAGCAGATGTGTTTCATAAGATAGTTTTGAGGATCTGATCAAAGACTTTGCAACTAGAAAAAGCAGGAGAATGTTTTTCAAATATAAATAAAGTGGAAGTATGCAAAAGTAAACATTAGTTTCCATTATACTGTAGGTTTTGTTTCATTTCAAAAAATAAAATTTTGCAGTGTATTATTGTTTATATTTTGAATTAGATATCTAGGGGGTACCAACATTTTTTAAATGCTTATGGACTCTGAAGGCCTTAATCTGCCCCCCCCCCACACACAAGGAAGGCAGTTCCACAGACCAGGCTGTCACTGCTGAGTTCCCTGCAGGCTAAGAAGCAGAGCATAGAATATCCAGGTGGAACTGCAATGTGAGTTTAGGTGGACAAAATGCAATTACCTAGGTTGGAACGCAGCCAGCTTGAAAGCTTCAAACTTTTATGAAAAGTGCCAGGGATTTTTAATGACATGTTCGGGGAAAGCTCACAGTGTGTTTTGCAATTCATCAGTGAGGCAGTAGCTTCCCTGGCATGAGGCCAGGGAGAAGCACCTGAGGTATGGTGATCAACTCATCAGTGCCGGTTGCAGATGGAAAAGGTCTGTGAGCACTAGAGATTCTCAACTTTTTCTGGGTCCTTCCTGGCCAGTTGAAAGCCCTGCCTAATTTGCTTCAGAATTCTGGTTGCTAAGAAATTGAATAGAGGGGAGAGGGCTGTTGCAGTCAGATCCTATTTGTGGGTTTTCCAAAGGCATCTGGTTGGCAACTGTGAGAACAGAGTGGTGGACTAGATGGGCCACAAGTCTGACCCAGCAATTGTTGTCTTATGTTCTCGTGCTTGTGCTGATGATGCTTTGTGCATGAGAATCAACATTAATTCATTGCCTCTAATTTTTCTCCCCTCTCCTAATGTCGCACAATGGTCTCTCTTCCTTTCCTGCAGTTCTGCTTTTTTGCACCAACAATTCCTTAACTTTAGCAATAGCTCTCCCGACTCTGCCCCTCTCGTTCCCTTCCTCTGGGCTACCCTCTCCTCCCCTGTGTCCAGTCCTTCTTTTGTTCCCTGTTTGGATGCCTGAAAGCTCCTATTTATTACAGTAATATGAAGAGAGAGTCTCTTTTCTCTTGTGGCTGCAGATGGGTACCTTGTTCAATCCAAGTTCTGTTTGCTGCCGAAGAATAACAATGAACTGGGACATTGCAGGGACACAGCGAAAGAGCATCTCTGTGTTTCGAGAGACATCGCCATGTCTGGGGCCAAAATAACTTCACTTGTTTTATTTATAAACTGGGAGGGGGATTGGCTGTGAGCAGCATACAGATGTTGTTGCAGCTGGCCCTGTGTTGTGCTACACAGGACTCGTCTATAATTTCTGGCCCACACCAGAAGGGGGATTGCAGGCCCTTCTGTCTGGGAAGTTCATCGTTTTCCCACTGACAGTCTAAGCAGTTGTTGTGAGTCCTGCATTTACTGGAAATGTAGAATGAAAATCCTTTCAAATGGCCTGATATGAGAGTAGATCTGGGCTCTGGGCTCTGGCAAGATGCCTGCTATGCAGGCGGTGGGGACATCAGTGGGGTGCAATGAAGCTATCAAAGCCTTGGGACTCTACACACACAATGCCCCTCCCTAGCTACACCCATTATCTCCAGGCACTGCCCCTGGCTTTGCATGGCTGGAATGTGTCCTTGACTTCTTGCTTGTCTGGATGGAGGGCTAAGAGGGGTGTGCAAGTTGTGCAAAAACTACACATGTAGAATTCACATTGTTTGTTGTGCCCTCCTTTGCTTCTGGCCCTACACGTTACTGGCATCTATCCCCCTACCTAGAAAAGAATGTGGCCCTCAGACTGAATCCTGCTGTGATGGGACCTCTCAAATTGTGGGGAGCACTAGTTTAGCTTTTGGTCACTCTTCCCATTGGGATATGGAAGATCACCCTGTCTCACCTGGAAGGAGTGAGTGGAGGAAAGAGTTCACACCCTTAATGTTGCTGTTGGTCCTAACTGCACTGTCCCCTTTCTTTAAATGCAGTATTTCAGTAGAAATGACTGAGGATTTTGTTTGTCCCACATTTTTATTAGAACCAATCTGATTTTCTCTTCCTAGGCCACTACAAAGTTTGTACACGTCTCTGAATTTTGCAAAACCGTTCACAGCTCAATAACATGCCCAAATACATATCAAAACGTACACTTAAAGTTGAGAAGCATGTGCAAATGGGTGGTTTGATAACATGTGAAACTGACACATTTATTAGTGGAAATATCTTGATCCATCCAACTTTACCTTGCTGCAGCTGCATTTAATGAAGGCTGAGACGCTTCACAGAACAATTTGGCAAACTACTCCATGAAGCGTCTCCCACCTATGTCACACAAACTGCAGTGTGATGACAACCTTGCATTTTTATGTATATAGGAAGATATGTTCTGGTGAACATCAAACACAATGGATAATACATAGTAGGTATATGAAGAAGACAGTGGGCAAATGGATAGCTGTAGCTCTCAGTAAAGAATATTTTATTGCACAGGAATGGAAAAAAACGCATGGCACAGTCCAACCAAAGTTAAGCACTTTCACACCCATTCCAAAGCACATGCTTAAACCTTCCCCAATGGAATGGATCTTAAAATGGCTTAACTTTGGCTGAATTATGCCCAGAATATTTTATTGTAAATCCATGCCTAAAAGTAATGTTTCCCTATTTCTTTAAACCTCCCAATGCTTTGGGGGCAGTGTGATTCTTTTTCGGGGAGGGGAAACTGTATAATAAAACATATCCTGTGCAGCAATCATTTCAAAATGGGTGGGTACAAATAATAGAATTATTAGTATTATTATCACTTAACTGACATGAAGCACAGTTTGTTTGCAGATCAGAGAGAGACAAGGCAATACCAGCTAACTTGCAGTTAGTCATTTTATTAAGGAATCAGAACAGGAAATATCCAGAGATTCCTGAGATATGCTCCACTACAGCAAGCAGTTGCACAGACTGTTTTGCACCTCCCACTTCAGTCCATTCCCTCTGTGTCAGGTCCCTCCCTCTGTCTACAGTGAGCCCCAAGGGACCTTCTCTGTCTCCGCCTGTCTCTCTGCTCTGTGATGTGCATCAAACACCATGATCTGGACGTGGGAGGAGCAGGCAGGCTGTCAGTAGAAACACTGTCAGGGGGGCTCTGGGGTGAAGCTGCTTAGTCTGACTCCAGTTTTTGCTGCATGCTGGGGCACCTGTTCCCACCCTTCTTTCCTCACTCTCCAACCTCCCAGTCTCTAGTACCTCCCAGCTCTTCCCCTCCTTTGGGGTGTGTCCAGTTGTCCACCCCTAGGAGCTAGGATCAAAATCTTCTTCCTCTGTGCTTTCCCTTGAGGGCTCTTGGTCAGGCAGTTTGCATCACTCCTCCTCATCTAGCCAGTCCCTGACATTAACATCGCTGCTCTCTCTAGGTCTGGCGGAAGCAATGCTCTCAGTACCAGATTATGCAAAGGTGGTGCCTATGTGTTTTACTTTCCGGTAAACATACATATCTCCAGCACTCTGCAATCCTCTGTGGTCGCCCATGCTTCCTGGTCTCAAATAGTCCCATGGGACTATGACCTCTTCCCCCCTGGGCTTTCCCAGAAGCACAGGCACCTAGGAAAGCTGCAGAGTGCAGCCCACCAGAGAGACACTTTGTGGAATGAAGGAAAGGGTACTCACAAACACACCCTCAGGCACCACAAAAGGAAGGAAAGCACATCAAAAGCCCTGCACGCCCCATCCATGAGAATGTCAGTGAAGTCCTCTATCCCCTTTGATAATGTTCAAACACAGTTTATTTTCTCATTCTTTTCTCTTCCACCCACCAGGCAGCTGGTGATACCTGTAGGACTTGACTAGTTTGTCTACACTGAAAATTAATTGCTGTGTAACATCTGAAATGGTGTCAGTGTAACCTCTGTTTTGCATTTGAAAGGTCTGTACATATTTTGGGAGCTCTGTCCTTAACTTGTTATAGCCGTTTGTCAATGGTTTTGTTGTTTGGAATTATTTCTCATTTAAAACAAACAAAAAACCTCCCAACAGACTAGAGCAAACTTCGCATGAATGATGAATGTCAGTTTGTGCCTGCCTTTCCCAGGAGGCCTTGTCTGCCACACTAGCTTACACTGAGTTATTAGACAATCCGTCATAGCTTTGGCTCTTGTGCAGAGTGACATAGGTGGCCAGAGAGTATGTTGCCTGTAACAGTTTAATGGCCCATCGTGGATAAAAAAAGTTTGCTGTCAGCTGAGAAGCTGCTGAATGCCAGAATGCAGATACTGAATATCAATATCCACTGAACATCTGCCCAGCATTCGCAAACCTGAGAATTTTTGAAGACTATTTTCTAGCAAAATTCACAGAGGGGACTTTTGAGAAGGACCTGGGATGGGGTCAGAATTGGCTTCAAAGCTGAAGAGAGCCAGCCTTGTTGTCACAAGGCAGCCGTGGCCATTGCAGGATGCTAGCTTAATTTTTGTCTAAAGTGTGACACTTCCAGAGCAGCTGTTTTCTTGTTTCAAGGTGTCCCTGGGGAGAGACAAGGAGCTCAAGGAAGAATTGACACTGAGCTCCTCAGCTTGCTCCCTCAGCTGGTTCCTCTGAAATATTTAAAAGATCACAAAAATACTAGCAATTAGACACCATTCCAGTTGGGGCCTTAATAAACAATACTTTAAAATTAGCATTCTTCTAACTGCTTGCTAGGATTTGAAGGTGCCTTCATTCTTCTGTAAGATCTGCAAAGTGATCAGATGGTCAATAGCATAAGCTCAACCAAATGTTTTGAGTGTGGACTGGAGTTTAAGTCCTCAGCCTCAGCAACGCAGCAAAATCGTGAGGAAATAAGTTTTTGGGTTGTTTTTTTTAAGGAAATCGATTTTTGCATGACATGTAGACAGCAATGAAAAGAAGAACTTCAAAATTTGCATAAGAAGCATAGCATGCTCAAGGATGAGGCTAAATTGTTGCAATTCTTGGTGTTAAAGGACCATTTCCCAAAGCCAGGGACCCACACACAGATTTGCGGAGTCTGGTCTCTAGTTTTGCCTGAGAGCACGTTCAGCACAAAGGAGCACAAAACAATCAGTTTACTCTGCTGCATAGAAACGCCAAGAGAAAACTAGATCTTCAGATCTGAGTCCTCTGAGCCAGAGCCCATCATTTGATTTCTGCACATGGTGTCCAGTCCCAACCCCAAATATTCTCAGCTCTGAAACATGAGCATCAACTAATCTATACTGTGTAGAAGAAGGGAAATTGCACAGCCAGAATGGACCCAGTGGCTCTCTGGCCCTGCCCTCACCACCCCGAGGGGCACACTCCATTCACAGGATTGAGTCATGGGGGGAAAGGGATGAGGCAGAGACGGATGCTTTCCTATGAAAGCAGCAGGTGCAGACAATTAAAACACACACCCAACCAAATTGTCACTTTTGCAGCTTTGGGCCTTTCCTCCCCCTTTTTGAATGGATGCTGGCCAGACCTCGGCAGTCATGGTGAACACGGTTCACAACAGTCCCCCAGCAGTGAACACAAATTGCTGCCTTCCTTTGAACGGCATCCTTTTTATTCCTGCCATTTCTTGCAAAGCCATGAACAACACTTTCCTGACAGCAGAGCACAGAGGGAGACCTACACAACCTTAGAACTGTTCTCCTATGGGTACATTTTATCCTTTCTGATACTGGGGAAATATAACTATTGTAAACACTTAAGCTTCTATTGTCTGGAAGCAGACAACTCTCCTTGTCTGAAGTGCTGGGTCTGTGCACACACTCTAAATTCCTCTCTTCTTCCGTCTCGTCCTTTGTCTCCGCCTTTGTCTCTGTTTTCTCACCTGGCCATGGGAATTGAAGAAGAAACTTTGCTGCAGCGTTAGGCAGGACAGCTAGAAAAGTCTCTTTGAATATCTACTCCGCCACCACTGTTTGCTTCTCATAACAACTCAGTCCTCAAAGTGAGCTGTAGATGATGGGCTTGCAGCACTTTTGCCTCCCTTGTATAGGGCCTACAGTGGCTGCCGAGGCAGAGTCCAAACGAAAGCAAACAAGCCAAAAAAAGGACCTAACTAGCGACCAGGAAAAGCTGCAATGGAACATGCTCCTCCTATTCATCAGGACAACCCCTACCTCCTGGGATTTGTACCTGGGCTGTGGACTGAGTGATTTCTACAATTTTCATAATTCCTTCCAGAATGGCTAAAACTGGCCATCCTGTTTGCTTAACGAAAGGGTGAAAGACTTGTGATAGTGAGCCATTATCTGAGCCTAGGCATCCCTGTCTGCTGTGTGCCTTCAAATCTCCTTACCATTGTGTGGATGGATCCCACTGGGGAGCTGAGAAGAAGAAAAAAGGTAAAGGGATGCGGGTGGTGCTGTGGTCTAAACCATTGAGCCTCTTGGGCTTACTGATCAGAAGGTCAAATCCGCACGAAGGGGTGAGCTCCCTTTTGTGGGATGTAAAACACAAGAGCAGTCAAGTACACCATTCCTAGAGTGAACATATTTACACGTGGGGAGGAATGTTTGTCCAGCTAGCAGGTAAACTTCCTGTTTCCTTCTGGGCTGGGACAGACTTCCTCTGCATGTGACTAGAGGTGGGTGTGGCCTCACCTGTGCAGGTAATGACAAAAGCACAGGGCAGGGCAGCTATCTGTCTCTCTTTTTGACTACATGCATTGAAGAAGCAACATCTGCTTAGCCAAAGATGCTCTCTTGACTTCCAGCCAAGAGAGGACAGAGGGACTTTCTCCTTATGAGATAGTTTCCAGGTATATGTTACTTTTCTAAGCTAAGTCCGCCTTCTGGGATCCGATTGTGAACAGAATGTGAGTAAACTCTTTTTATACTTTTATAGAAGACTGTGTCATGTCTTATCTTTTATGAGGGAATAAGGGAAGAATACCAGAACATTTATTATAGAAGCTTTAACAAGCCTGAGCAAACGCATCCGCTGAGTTTAAAAAGGGGAAAGTTAATCTGCTAAATTGTGAACTTGTTAACACAAGTTGGAAAGGCTATAACCAAACAATATATCCTCTCCTGCATCCCTGAACATTCCCACACAATTGTGTGGATGGATCCCACTGGGGAGTTGAGTATCCTGTATTTAGCAACTAAATTTGCATGTGTTAATTTTCAGGTCAGGTTTGCTGAAGTCAGGATATGCCCAAATGCCTTTCAGCAGGGGGCTGGGATCTGGCTTGATCCAGGGTCACCAAAGCTCATCATGGAGGGTCTCATGTCATACAAGTTATGTCAATCTTATATTTATGCCATGATCTACAGAGATAAGCCATATCACACCTCTTCACAATAATCAGAGGGCTCAGATTCCTCCTGCTCTTCCCCATCACTGTACCACTTCCCCATGCCTATTTTGTTCTATATATATGGGGCTGAGCCTGTTCCTGGATCTCTCACATTGTAACTAATTTGGCTCAAAGAACAATGGTCCAACTCTACAGTTCTATGATTCCATGGTTCTATAGCCAGGTTGGTAAGGCACAGCAGGATGAAACTTTGCAGATGCTTCTGGATACATGCTTCTTACTATGCCTTGGAAAATGCTGAATTGTGTGTGTGTGTGTGTGTGTGTGTGTGTGTGTAACAAGAGCTGATAAGAGTACAATCAAATTTGCCAAAATAAACAGCTAAATAAAAATTAAGGCAGCAGATAATTCTTTTATAAATGCCATATTCTAATTGCAACAGGCAGAAATAACCTTCTACAACTGCAGGCCATGTTACATCAAGCCCATCAAAAGCTTAAGCGAAGAGGTATGTTTGTAGCTGGTGCCAAACAGTCTACAGTTGTACCTTGGGTTACAGACACTTCAGGTTACAAACACTTCAGTTTACAGTCTCCGCTAACCCAGAAATAGTATTTCAGGTCAAGAACTTTGCTTCAGGATGAGAACAGAAATCACAGCATGGCAGCACAGCGGCAGCAGGAGGCCCCATTAGCTAAAATGGTACCTCAGGTTAAGAACAGTTTCAGGTTAAGAACGGACCTCCAGAACGAATTAAGTTCCTAACCCGAGGTACTACTGTATAACATTGGTAGATAGGGCTGATATGTATAGCAAAAAAACTCTTCTGTAGATGCTGATGTCAAACATTCATTCATTTCATTTGAGAACCCAAATATATGTTGAATATTCATGAAAATTCTTTATTAGCATTTGGTGTCAAATGATATTTTCTTTCAGTAATTGATATTTGACAGCTTTTGATAGCTCATATAATATGGTATATGACAGGATTTCGTACATGACATGTGGTATTTTAATATCTAACTGTATTTGAAACTTAGAATCCAGTGGGATGTAGTATCTGATTGTTGGCTTTACATTTGACAGCATCTCAAAGAGATTTTTTAGTACCTCGCTGTACTTGAAGGCTGATCATATATTACTAATTGCTTATTATTCAGGCAGTATAATTATTTGGGAAATTTAATAAAGTGTAATTTTGTGCAGCAGACAACAACACTTCTGTAGCACCTCAGAACATTCAGAGCACTTCCATGCACAATGTTGTTGCAACCCAGACTTAAAACATCCCACTAAGCTTGGGCACCATTACGCACATACTGCAATTCATAGACTGAGGCTGCAATTTTCTGCACCAGTGGTGGGAAACCTCCAGCCTGGAGGCCAAATGCAGACCTCTGGGCCTATCTGGCCTTTGGCCACACCCCCTCTCCCCAGGCCACACCCCTCACTGGCCATGCTTCACAACTCAAGTGTTTGTGTCTGGCTGTCATGTGTTCTTGAACTTCATTAAAGCAGCGTCAGATGAAGGGTGGTGCAGGGGGTGTCCCCCCCCACAGGGTACTTGCTGAGAAGATCCATTAAAAAACAACTGTAGCAAAAGGAATTATTGTGAAAATAAAAAATATTGGGGGGCGGGGAACGATCAAATTTTGTCCTCACTCAGGGTGGCATATTACCAAAATCCACCTCTGGTTGATGCCGTTTTCTTGCCTGGAAGAGGGATTGAGAGGACTATGTGACCATGTGTAGAAACTAGCTACTGTACAAAGGTAACATTTAACGTTGCTGCTCTGTACATTATAGGCCATGCTCCCCATTGACACATGGTCCTTGGTAGGTTTGCCACATGCAGTGGCGTAGCGTGGGTTGTCAGCACCCGGGGCAAGGCAAGTAATTTGCGCCCCCTAACCCGTGGATTTGCGCCCCCTAACCCGTGGATTTGCGCCCCCTAACCCTAACCCCCAGATGTTGCGCCCGGTGCGGCCGGCCCTCCCTGCACCCCCCACGCTACGCCACTGGCCACACGTCAGGAAAATTCTGGACACGTCCTGGTTTTCAGGTGTAAAAATTGCATCAGGGGAAACCCAGATTTAGAACAGCGTGGTGGCAATGCGATGTGTGGCAAAGATTAAAACCACTATTTTGAGGGGAGGTTTCCCCAAAAAGCTCAGCAATTTTGGTGGGTTTTCCAAAAAAAAAAAAAAAAAAAGCTCAACACAGGAACTTTACTTTTTGAAATATGGCAACCCTAGTCCTTGGAAGGCTAGGAGAAAGTCTGCTTGAATTAAGTGGGACTGACGTCTGAGTTGATATGCATAGGATTGCAATATGAGAAAGAAGGGCTTATATAATATGCCGCTGTCCCATACGGGGATCAAACTTGCAAACCCGGCATTATCAGCACCATGCTCTAACCAACTGAGCCATCCAAAAAGGCAAAAAATGCCTTTTGCAGAGTTCATCCCAGCAGAGGTGAGATTCAAGCTAGGGACCTCTGATCTGCACTACACTAGCAGACATGATCAATGGCAATTAATGAGATTTGATGCCTGCCAGAATCAACACAACTGAGAGAGGCAAACAAGTCTAAAGAAGTAAAATTCTGACTTTCATTTTGTGAAAGTTTGAGTTTGTAATTTGCACAGCAAAACTGGACATTGTGCAGAATTCTCCCATTTTTGCAAAATGTTGTGGCAGTTCTAGCAGCAGGTGCAGTGGCTTCCGGACAAGCTGATGCCCATGCTCTCCTGTGAGAGACCGTGTCACTGCCAATAATATATACACAGCGCTAGCTCCTGTCACTTGCCATTCTCATATGCAGTAACCACCTTCCTCCTGCAAAAGACCCACTAACAAGCCAGCTGTCTTCAGGTAACGAAATAAATCATAAACTGATGCAACTAAATAAATCATAAACTCTACGGAGACCAAGCCTTGTTCTGTTTTCATCTGGACCTTCCAAGTTTTAAAAACAGGGTGACTCCGAGGGAACTGAAATCTTGCTCATTATTTATATTTCTTCAACTGCACCAATAGAAATGAATGGCAATGGCAGTTCAGGGGTTTACTTGCATGCCACCACTCCCCACTTGACGACACACACAGTCCTCCCCAATGTGCTCAGTTTGAAGTCCCTTCCCCCATCTCGAGTTCCCACTAGTGAATTGGATTAGTCACATTTTTAATTAACTGTGCCAGCGCGAGCTCTATTAGGTATTAAATGTTTGTCACAATCCAATTAAAAAATCCATCTCGGCGGGGCAGGTTTTTCCAAGTCGTTGCAGATTGATGTGATGTGTTTACAACTCTCTCTCTCTCTCTCTCTCTCTCTCTTTCTCCTCCCACCCCACTTTTCCCCCCTGTTAGGAAGGAGAGGGGCAGACTGAGGGGGAGTTGAAATGGAGATTGGTGTGAGGCCAGAGGAGGGAATGATAGGTTTCATTTTCCTTCACAGGTCACAGAGGGAAAACACTCATGTTTCTCTTTCACAGTTATCTGAGATCTCAGCTTCCATTTTAGCCACCATTGCTGATTGTCTACAAAACAGCAGAAGCGGTACCTCTCAGGGCTGGCTCCCCACGAGGCAAAGGGAGGTGACAGCCTCAAGTGGTAGTATCCACAGGGGCAACAGATTTTGATGTGCAGTAGGTCTTTACGCCCCCCCCCCCTTGTTCCTGATGTAGAACATCTCTCACCCCTTCTTTCCCAATGGGAGGCACCATTTTGTGGTTTGCTTCAGGTGCCAATATGTCTTGGGTCAGCTTGTGACTGGTGGTATGGAGCAGGCGAGTAAGGCAGACAGATGAACTAATTGGAATGGGTGGAGTCCACTGCTGATGAGCAGGCAAAGCAATATGTAAAGTATAATAGAGGCCTAAAAGAGAAATCACCTGCTCTACGTAGGGGGAGAACTCTTCATGGAGTGTGTGCCACTGATCCTCCTGGAAACCCTTTGTCTGTGTCTCAGTTTGGGATAAAATGAAATTACTAAAGTATTTTTAAAGGGGTGGGATCCTCTGGACCAGGGAGATGCTAATGACCCCACCAAGGGCAGAGATGGTGGCTCCCCTTTTTCAGGCTGAGAGAGGCAAGGCCCCCTGGTCAACCTTTTGGGGCCACATGCCAAGAAAGACATGGCTAAAGTGTAAAGTGGGCATGTAAAGTGTAAAATGGTGAGAACTGCAGTTCTCCAGGCTGCCTTCCTAAAGACTTTCCCGTTCTACATTATTTGAAATCATTTTTATATCTTTACCATGACATTCATACCACAGAATATGTTCAAAAGAGCTTTGAGGGGCTTTGGGTCTGTGAGGCCAAAAGGGGTTTTGTTTTGGGGGTCTTTTTTGGTATTACAGAATCCCAGAAGGGGACCCACTTTGACCTCACAGCAGCGCATTCGGGTACTAACAGGAGCAGTGAGTATGTTTTAGATGAAGATCTAGATCTAGATATATAGATATACTGTGTGTGCATGTTTCCAGTAGTATCCATGTGTATCTGAAGAAGTGTGCATGCACACGAAAGCTCATACCAAGAACTAACTTAGTTGGTCTTTAAGGTGCTACTGGAAGGAATTTTTTTATTTTGTGTGTGCATGTGTAAATAAATAAAGGGGGAAATCTGGGAAGGAACCTTCTGGCATTATGGCAGCACAGTGATGGAAACAAGGAAACAGTCAATGCTTTAAAAAGCAACTTTTTAAACTTTTAATGGTAAATGATGATGGGAGGGGTCTTTGGGAAGGCAGACATGGCCATTGGGCCTCAGCCTAGCTACTCCTGTTCTAGGGGCTAGATTGGGCTACTGTTCCCTACCCTGCTCTAGCTTGTCTATTGGATGGATGAATTCTCCATGTTCTGTGGCTCTCATCCCCTTAGACCTGTAACGCTTTGGCTGGAAAGGGTGTCCCCTCCATTTTGCATCGAGAAAAAGCAGAGAAGCAGGCGCTCGAAATATCTCTCTCCTGCGCCATTATCACTTTCTCACTCGTTCCTCTCCAGTCTGCAACATTTTTGGCTTGGTTGTCCCTTCATATGGGACTCATAATGATCATTGCCCTTCTATCATCCCAGTCTATTTCTGCTCTCACTTTAGCAGTGGAAGGAGGTGGAGCGGGAGAGAAGATGGACCACTTTTGCACACTGTATTGCAGGAGATGGTGTTCCATTGATTTATATAATGTCATTCGACTACTTTCCCTTTCCCTTAGTGCAGCCCAAATTCGTGCTTTGGGTTGCCAATCATTTTTCAGTCCCAGAGTAGTTACAGTTAATATAGGACCCCATCACTGTGGATTACTCCTGGCTTGGCATTTGTCAGCACGAAATTACATCTGCATTGCACTGTTTCATACTCTTATCAGGTGTCTCTGATGTTCCCCATAATTCTCCATAAACATGAATGTCCTGTATAATTCTGCACTTTTGCCTGGACTCTTGAGACACTTTGCTGTTAGCCGTGCAGTGAGAAACATCATTGATTCTTCTTCAGTTTTGGTCTCTCTCTGCCCTAGTTTCACTGTAAGCCATTGCAGCGGCTTGAGGTGACCTAGGCTGTTATGCTTCAGGTTCCTCAAAAGCAGCAGAATAAGTCCTTTAAATAAAGTTGCCCCTGATATTTTGTTTAAAGCTAAATTCAAACCAAATCTGCAAGGTTTCCGGAAGACCAAATGTCTGATGAATTTTGAGAGAAACCAAAGGGATTTTGATAAGATCATCAGCATTTCTCCAAATAAGCTTTCTTTGCCCTCAGTGGCATTAGCATATAGTCAAATCCTATTAGTGACATAGCACTGTGATGTCATCGCTCTCACTCTTCCATCCAGTCTCTTCCACTTCCAAAGTGATTTCTTATGCTCATTCATCGCACTGTTTTATTTTCTTCTGCCTCCATAGCAGCCCCCACCCCCTTCCTCCTGAAATGATCTATCTAGTCTCCACTTCAAATGAAAATAAATAATAAATACCTTCTCCAGCTCTGACTCCCCAGCCTCTACTCCCAGCCTCCACTCCTATGGCTCACTCCACTCCAGTCTCCCTCAATCAAAATTGTCCTCATCTCTTTAGACCCCCATGAGAAGAACGACAGGCCACCAAGGAGTTGCTGTGGGTAGCAGAGGCAGCAGAAGTCAGCTCCTGCTCTTCAGGTGCTCCACATGCTTCCACAGTGGGGCACCTTGTGCCAGGGGCACATGTACATTCACAGTCCCTTCCTCCTCTTGAGCCTGTTGGGATACTGCCAGGGAGATAAAGTCCATCATGGCCCCAAGCCGTTTGCCGGACGATCCATCGATCTCCCGTAGGCACGCAGTATCATCGATTAGCGACATGAGTTTCTAGAAAATATCTTGCCACATTCTAGATCTCATGCACACTCTATCAGCAGATAATGCACAGCCAAAAGTCGCACTCAGGAGAGCATTATTTACAAGCTTTATTCAGCGTTGATCAGAACAAAGAAAGACATGACTGCCTGCGTCAGTGTCTCCAGCAGAGAGAGAGAACGAAAGCAATAGCCAACATAAACATCCTGCAAACAGGACATGTGCAGACTCTGACTCACAAAGCCTGCTCCCTTTTTAAGGTGGAACGGAAATATCCTAACAGAGCCCAGCCCAGTTCTTTTTCATCCTCTGCATTCCCTCGCACCACTGAGCCCTGGAGAGAGAGGTTAGTTGGGAGTGGGGAAGAGGGAGGGGAGGGGAGGGGAGGGGAGGAGACCCTCCCCCCGAGACCCTGTGCAATGACTTACAGCCAGGTCCTGCAGGGCTGAAGATTTTCAAAATTAAATATATATATATATATTAATCCACTTTTGGGCACCTGGAAATCCAAGACCTCCCCCTGCCACCTGGAGGGAGGCAGGCAAACCTGGAGACTTCAGGTAAGCCTAAAGGGCCTGGCAACTCCACTAGGCAACAACTAGGAAGAGTTTGTGAGCACCTGATTATCTGATCTGCACACATTTCATTCAGCTCTTATTTTCCTAATATGGCCTTATTGAAGCACGTTCAGAAAATACAAAAAAAATATTCGAAAGTAGCACTGTAATGTAAACACATTTAGTTTATCACCCCCCCCCCCCAATACCGAATGTATTTTCAGCATTATTGAGTTTTTGAACTATACTGCAAAACATAGTTTGGGGTATGGGCACCCCTTGTAAAAATGTTCATGTTCCTTATTCTGCCTTCACTTGCTGTTACTGGCACCATGAAATAGTTAAATATGATAGTTACAGGTAGGGAGCCGTGTTGGTCTGCCATAGTCAAAACCAAATAAAAAACTTCCTTCCAGTAGCACCTTAGAGACCAACTAAGTTTGTTATTGGTATAAGCTGACGTGTGCATGCACACTTCTGTATGCACACGAAAGCTCATACCAATAGCAAACTTAGTTGGTCTCTAAAGTGCTACTGGAAGGATTTTTTTAAATTAAATATGATAGGGTTGTCATAGTCCAGATTTTTCTGGACATATCCAGAACACAACAGTCGGCAGCAGTGTCCTGGTGGAATTTGGGCAAATGACCGGGACACATGGCAGCCCGTGTTGGCAGTGCTGTTTTTCTATAAAAATAGCTCAAAATCAGCATTTTTTAAATAAGTGATTTTGCCCCAAAAGCTCAACAACTTTTCTGTCCAGAGTTTCACTGCTTCACCTACATTGGCTCCCAGTACGTTTCCGAGCACAATTCAAAGTGTTGGTGCTGACCTTTAAAGCCCTAAATGGCCTTGATTCAGTATATCCGAAGGAGCGTCTCCACCCCCATCGTTCTGCCCGGACACTGAGGTCCAGTACCAAGGGCCTTCTGGTGGTTCCCTCACTGCGAGAAGCCAAGTTACAGGGAACCAGGCAGAGGGCCTTCTCGGTAGTGGCGCCCTCCCTGTGGAACGCCCTCCCACCAGATGTCAAAGAGAACAACAACTACCAGACTTTTAGAAGACATCTGAAGGCAGCCCTGTTTAGGGAAGTTTTGAATGTTTGATGTATTATAGTATTTTAATATTTTTTTTGGAAGCCGCCCAGAGTGGCTGGGGAAGCCCAGCCAGATGGGTGGGGTATAAATAATAAATTATTATTATTATTATTATTATTATTATTATTATTATTATTATTATTATTATTATTAAACACAGCCTGTTCTCTATATGTTTTCTGTATTGGTATCTACTTCCTGGACTGTGGCATTGCTTTACATTTGGTCTCATGTGTTGTTAATTTTGGAAAACTTCAATATAAATCCATTTTTAAGGAAAAAGAAAGAAAGAAAAGAACATTGTGCCCTTTTATTGGTTTAATACTGTTTTCATACTTACTGCTCTTTGGGTAGAATTTTCCAAACTTCATTAGTCAGAGTTGCTTTTGCAAGAAGGAAGAGAGAGAGAGAGAGAGAGAGAGAGAGAGAGAGAATATACCTGAAATGATTATTGTTCTGACCATTCTATACTTTTTAGTCTGTAGGCTTATTGAGGGCTTTCTATGCTTTTGCTTCTGGTTTAATGCTGAGGCTGCAGGACAGAGAATGCTATCACATCTGCAGGAAGCCATCTCAAGCAGAGCATTACTCCATCTGCTTCGCTATTCCAGGTCTCCCCCAGTGAAACTGCTGCCCGTAGTTTACAGCAGTCCTGGTGTGACATGCAAAGCTTGAGTCAGCTGCGATTTCTTATGCATGGAGGAAAAGATATTCCAGCCCACTTTCTGGACTCCAAGTGATATTAAGATTGCTGTGCTCCCATACCGTCTACATAACAGCAAAGGTCTCTTTGCCACCTGCTGCAACCGAAAATGCTAAATTCAGATTTTCTCCCATGGAAGTTTCTTCTTTTCTCAAAAACATATAAATAATAATAATAATTTGTTATTTATACCCTGCCCTTCCCGGTTCAGAAAACTGGGCTCAGGGCAGCTAACAGCAAATTTAAAACATTTAATTGTAGAAGCAGCATAAAATACAGTATAAAAACTGTAACATTCTACGTTCATAAATCAATTTGGGGGAAATCCATCTAATAAGCATTAGATAGTCACCAGGGCTAGCTGGCTGAATTGGTCCTACTTGGGCCAGCGAGAAGGCGAGGAGAATTAGCTGTGGGGTCTCAGAGCAGGTGATCTTCATAAAAGGGGAGGGGGAGGGAAGAGAAGGGAAATAAAAGATCAAGCTGAATTCAAATTAAAGGCCAGGCAGAATAGCTCTGTCTTACAGACCCAACAGAAGGAGGTTAAATCCTGCAGGGCCCTGGTCTCATGGGACAGAGCATTCCACCAGGTTGGAGTCATTACTGAAAAGGCCCTGGCCCTGGTGGAGGATAGTCTGACTTCCTTAGGGCCCGGGACCTCTAAACTATGGTTATTCATGGACCTTAGGGTCCTCTGCGGGGCATACCAGGAGAGGCGGTCCCGTAAATACGAGGGCCCTAAGCCACAAAGGGCTTTAAAGGTCAAAACCAGCACCTTGAACCTGACCCTATACTCCACTGGGAGCCAGTGCAACTGGTAAAGCACTGGGTGAATATGGTCCCATGGCAGAGACCCCATGAGGAGCCTTGCTGCAGCATTCTGCACCCGCTGGAGTTTCTGGGACAGCTTCAAGGGCAGCCCTGCGTAGAACAATCCAATAGTTGTGAGGGATACTTCCTTGCTGCAAGTGGACTTCCAGAATTCCACAACTGGGAAGGAAAGAAGAAAGAGCATGCAAATTACACTGATTATGCAAATATTTGATAATTTGATTATGTAATCTAACATAATGTGATTAACCCTCTTATCCAGAATCTAATTAAAGTCAAAGGGAGTTCAGGAGAAGCAGAGAAGGGGGTGCTGGATACTGACCTGCCCCCCCAATGCCTACCACTGCCTACCACTGTACTGCATCCAGTCAGCCCATGAAACATGACCGGTTCAGTTGCACCAGGCATGGAGCTTTGGGGGCATAACAGCAGGTGCTGCAACTATGATGGAAGGGGAGAGGCGGGAGGGGCTCTGGATTTTGGTGTCACACAGGGCACCCATGAAATCTGAGACACCAAGGTCTGCCACAGTTTGGAAGCATGCTTGGAAAATGTGTGGTGGAAGGTGTAGCTTTGTGACCGAAAGCTGTTGTTACCATCCAGGGAATGATTTTACCTGGGCTTGCCAAACACAGGGCTTCTGGGAAGGACAATGAAGTAACATATTGGAAATTGCTCTAGTGGTTTCAGTGCACCTTTGCAAGTTGACTCTAGTAGTAGCACCTTTGAAAGAGCTGTGGAGGTAAAAGAGGTTGTGTTTTGCTTGCGTGAGCTTCTTATTCTAATCCACAGCCATGATTTTCTACACTCCTAAAATTTTCTCTTGCTTTTGTTTGGTTATATTTTGTATTGAGTCCCCTCAATGCCTTTCATCACTCTGGCTCAATTTCTCTCTGTGTGTTTCCCTGAGTAGGCATAAATGGATCGGTCTGTTTTTGGGCCATGCCCATTTTGCACATAAGAGGAGTCTTGCTGGTTCAGACCAAAGTGCAGCGTTCTGTTCTTATATCATGCGCAAGACATGAGTGGAAATGCATTTTCTCGCTTGCGATCCCCGACAGCTGTTATTCAGAGGCAAGTTGCTTCAGATACTGGAAGCAATATAACCATCATGACTAGTTTCCTCTGACAGCCTGATCCTCCATGAATTTGTCATGAAGATGGAGGTGATGAGATTTAGCAGGAGAAGGGGCTAGAGAAAAATAAAGAAATAAATCAATGCTAACACCAATATTTTGAGCTTGAAGGACAAAGAAAAGACACAAGTCCATTCTGCACCATTTCTGTATTAAACTGTTTTATTTTTTAAATGTTGGGATGTGCGTTGGGTTGAGAGCTGACTGGGGGATAAGTACATTCTGACCTATAGATTAATCCAGGAGGTGCAAATTAAGTCAGTTTGTTTAAAAAAACCAAACAAAACTCTCCTCCATTAGTGTGTGTTCTTTTTGTGTGTCTATGTGTTGTGTGCGTCTGTGTGCTATGCAACGGCAACATTAGTGTATGTTTCAAACTTCAGTAAAGTGTCATCCACTCTATAAAGGACGAAGCAGGAGGTCAGCAAAGTTCGTCTTGCCCTCAGTGCAGAAGCAGAGGTAGGCATGGCAAGATTAAAAATGCTGCCAAGGAGTGTGGTGGAGTCTCCTCCTTTGGAGGTCTTTAAGCAGAGGCTTGACAACCATATGTCAGGAGTTCTCTGATGGTGTTTCCTGCTTGGCAGGGGGTTGGACTCGATGGCCCTTGTGGTCTCTTCCAACTCTATGATTCTATGATTCTATGCCCAATTTAGGCCCTTAAAACAGTTAAAACAAGTGCTGTGTTGATATTTTTACTATTTATTTAACCATCCCTGCAGAGAGAGCACTTTAAGGAAACTATATGTGCTAAACAAACAAACAAAGTCCGGCAGGGGAAGCTCAGTGAAATTTTGGCATCTGGTCTATTCTTGCTCTTACTTCTTGCTTCTTACTTCTTCTTTTCTCAGCTTCACACCAGTCTCTGGTGCTACTCTGCCTCCCACACTTTCAGAAATAACCATGAGACTGTCAGGTTATCTTTTTAAAAAGAAGAGTGCCTGAGGATTTTTCTTAAAAGGCTCTGATAATCTCTTTTGATGATGGTGGTGATAATAATAATAATAATAATAATAATAATAATAATAATAATAATAATAATATGACGCTCTCTGCCCAGTCCTCTCTCTGAAGGCAGCTTCCAGGACAGCCGCACATCCTGAGGTGTCTCAAGATCATTTCAGGGAAAGCAAGAGGCGAGTAGTTCTGGAGACACCCACCCCCATGTTGTAAAAAAAGACAGGGAGGGAGGAAGTTAAACCAAGAACATGCACACACCACTCAGCCGCCTTGTAATGTTTCCAGAAGTTCAGAACAAGAGTAGTCAAACCTCCGTCTCTCAGACCCACACAGATATTTCACCAAGTTTCCCACGTCCAGCTTGACTTTTGCTTTTTCCCTGCGCCTGATTACTTTTCATCCCCACTCTCTGCACAAGTGGTCAGAACAGGATCAGGCCCTCAAGACTCTTCCTGGGTCATGGCGCTTGGGCTACCCTTTCAGTGGCGCTGCTCTGTGCCCTCCTTGTGGCCTTTAGCTTGTCAGGAGCGTGTCCTTGAACTTTGATAATGTCCATTGCTTGCCTTGATTGACAACAGAGGAGTACTTGTGGTGGGCAGGGTTCATCCACACTCACCTTTACTCCGCATTTCTAGGTGAAAAACCGCTCTTTGAGGCAATCTGCAGAAAAACTGAATTGCAGTTTGCTCTGATTCAGCAAAGATCAAGTTTTCCTGGGGAAAGTGGCAGGGCAAAAAAAAAGTGCTTAGACACAAACCAGGAAAGTGTGAACCTTTGCCTAGAAAGTGCAGGGCAGACGGTGTGTGTGAGCCCTGTGTGTGAGAGAGCAGATACAAAAGTGTCCAACTTTTGTTGGGCTGGAATGTCACCTTGCTCTGCCCACCACTGCACATGCGCTTGGAAGGTTCAGCAGGAGGAAATGCAACTCTCAGTCCAAAAGCAATTCCCCATCCCAGCCATAAGGGGGAAAACAATGCTGTCCAAGGTTGTAAAGACTGTGGAGAGAATAATTGGGTGCATTCTTCCCACCTTGGATTAAATCTATGCTTCCAGGTGCCATAAGAAAGCTGAAGAGATAGCGCAGGATAGTGCGCACCCCGGAAATGATCTCTTTCAGCTTCTGCCTTCTGGAAGAAGGTACAGGGTTATAAAGACTAGGACTAGCCGCCTGAGAAACAGTTTCTATCCAAATGCGATTTTGGTTTTAAACGCAGTGTAAGGTAGCCATTATGTGAGTATATTGTATTCAATTATGGGGTATCAGAGTTTTTAGGGGCTAACCAGGCTAGTATAGCTGGGATAGCAGGCTTGTGGGTTTTTGAATGTCTGATGTAGATTTTTTTCAATTTCATTGTTCTGTATGGGACAATGACAATAAAGGTTATTATATCGTATCGTATCGTAAGGTCTCAAAACTTGCACTTTTTCTTCTAACGGGCAAGGAATGGTTTCTATTTTGGCTGTTTACACACAATTCTTTTAAAACACATTCAAAGCTCATTTCCCCTCAAAGAATTCTGGCCACTGTCATATTCACCACATAGAGTTACAGTTCCCAGGAACTCTTCTCAAACTACAGTTTAAGACTGAGGGGCAAGATGTTCTTTGAATATGTGGAGTGTGTACATTCATCTTATTTTACTTCTGCCCTGTTTCAGTTGTTCTATGATGTTAGTGTTGTGTGATTGTTCTGGAACCTGCAGATCAGAAATCCTTAAAATGGAGGGAAAGGTCCGTAGAGGAAGGGGGGAAACCAGCTCCGCTTCACATGAGAACATTCCTGTCACAAGCTAAATAAGTATTTATTCAGCCAGTTTTGGCAGCCTCTAGAGTTTTGCTCAGCCTGTGGCATACAGGCTTCACTAATGGAATAATTGACAACCAAGCCCTTAATTTCCTGACAACATTAAATTTTCCACACCAGAGCAGCAAGCTCATTGAGGTGGAGACGCTGCTCCAAAAAACAGACCAATGTATGTGGGGGCTAACAGCACCTCATACCTGTTTAACTGTAATACTCAGAGGCCTAGGCTACTGGTGGTAAAATGGTCTCCACCGCTTCAGCCCACAAGCTAAGGTGGGGTAACATTTTGTAACGTTCTGTGCAAATTGAAAACCAGCACAGCAGGCAAATGGCTGGGATGGAACATTTCTGTTTCCCATAGATTTCATTGGGAAATAAGTGCAAATGCCAATGAAGCGTGGGCCTCTGACTCTAGGCTAGCAAAATCCACAATTAGTACTGGTCTTGGAAAACCTCCAGCTTTTTTCTATTTTGAAACTGAGAACAGCTGGGGAAAAATCCCGAAAAATGTTGTGAAAATATCCACTATTTTGCCGTATCCTTTTTAGTGCCATTGTTATTTCTGCCTGCTGTGCTTCATTGCCATTCTCTCTCCCCCCCCCCCGCCCCTGCTTTTTTTGGCTCCTGTATCATCTTGGATTATTCATATGGGTGATCCCACCAAAATGGGATCAAGCAAATGAGATGACATCACAACGTAAGGTCAAAAATAAATATCTGATTGACCTATGTGATAACTGAAGTGACCTTAAAGAAAGATGAGAGAGAGGGAGGAAGGGAGCTGAGGGTGTAAGATGAACAGGAATGTATTCTTGGAAAATCTACTTTTTTAAAAAAGGCAGGGGTTCTTTTTGACAATGCTGAAAGTGCTTCCCCAAACAGTGAGCCATTTTGGCTCAGCCTTAGTCAAAAACTCATTTAACTTCCCTTGACTTTCCTTGTTTTGTCCAAGTGGGAGACTTCATTTTAGGACAACTCAGAGAAGTGAGAGTGTTGTTTGCCACCCCAATCTCTGAGCAGTGTGAGATTCCAGGGATTCTAGGTGCTTACCCAGGGTTCATGTTTACTTTTGGAAATGAGGCACAGTGGAGACTGTGGTATCCTTAGGATATGTGATTTATTAACACATTTAGACAACCTGAGCTTATGATGGAGGGACTCACCAAGACGGTATTACTTCTCCTATAGCCACACACTTGGATTCAAACAGAAAATAGACATTGATCTCAAGCATTGCTCTGTCTCTCTCTCCAGCTTGCTGCTTCCTTCCTAGGTCACATCACGGCTCTCCACTCTCTGCTCTGAACTTTGGCTTTATTCCTTCTTGCTATCTGCAAGTTGAGGGAGGAGAGTTGAGGGTCCCACCCATTTGCCATCTCCCACAGAGCCCCTTAATTCCCCCTTAATGGTTCGTCATCCAGGCTATCACCTCAACAGGAAGCTAGCCTGGCTTATCCAAGAATTAGAAGCTTTGATTAAATTCTAATGCTTGCTGGATGCAGGGATTAGAGGAGTCTGGCACACATCTTAACACCTGAAATTAATAACAACATGTTGCTATCCTTATCAAAATTAACAATGGGAAAAGTTCTAAGAGGGCAGCAGGTTGGACACCAGATTCTAGGTGTTAATACATCCCTGGGTCCTAAGCTCATACTCTGCCTTGATCCTGAAAAGATCTGCAATTGCGCTTGCAATTGATCCGTCCTTTGAGCATCCCGGGAGCCTGGCCCTCGGTGCCAGCATTGCACAGTTCCTTCCTAGCACTTAGCAGGCACCAAAAATCTTCTTTGTGTGTCTTGTGAATGGGCTGATTTATTGAAACGGCTGTAGCTGAGGCAACCAGTCTGAATCAATAGATCAAAAAGGTGCTGCGGACGCTATCACCACCAAGCTACTTGTTGAAATCCCACTCACAGCCATCTAAAGATTGTTTTACTCCTTCTGTATAATTGTCTTCACCAGTGTGGGATCTGATGGACATGAAACTGCAAACCATTTCCCTGTCTAGAATCCACCAAACCCTGACAATGTTAAATCCCTGTGTAGGCTGTCTAGCTGCTCCCACATCTAGAACAAGCCCCTTCAAAGCAGACTTCAGCGCCTTCCATCTCCTTGCCTCCCCCTTGCAATATCACCATCATTACATCCCAATATCCCTGCCTGTTTTCTTTGTTCATAGATAACAGAATCATAGAGTTTGAAGGGACCCCCAAGGATCATCAAGTCCAACCCCCTGAAATGCAGGAATATGCAGCTGTCCTATGTGGGGATTGAACCTGTAGCCTTGGCATCAGCACCATGCTCTAACCATCTGAGCTATCCATGCTTCCTGTTGTACCAGCCTCTACCCTCAAAAGGTGGTCTGCTCCCTCAAAAGTCTCTATCCTTTTCCCCCTTGCTGCCCCATGTGCTTGGAACTAGGCATAGGTAGTGCTGTCAGTTTTGGCCTCTCTCAGTTTCTTATTTTTTTACTCTTCAGTTCTCTGCATTTCTGCATCAGGTTCCCAATTTTTAGCACCAACACAATACCAACTCTTCTGCATTATTCAGATCCCTCCTTGAGCAAAACCCTCCAGTTCCCACGTCCAACTGTTACATCCTGTAACTAAGCCTAAGTTCCTGCAAATAATATAGCCACATGTTTGTGGTTATTGTTTACTACTGCCTCTGCTGCCTGCCTCTATTTCTCCTGTGTCAATTTTTAAATTGTAACCTCCTCTGTGCACCCATAAGCCGTAAACACAATGATTGTGCTATATAAATACGCACAGATCCTGCCATCAGCCAGCTCGCTATGTGAAATTTCACTCATCCAAACGTAAATAATTTGGCCCAAACCTTGCCATACACTCCGCAGATTCAGGTTTCAGAACAGCCAAGTGTTTCCCCACTTGTTTGTGCTTTTGCTGGTCAGCAGCCGCCATTTTCAGTCAAGCAGGGAGCAATTAAGCGAGTGGGATCAGACAAATCAGGAAGCAGGAGAGCTCAGACAAATAATTATTTCCTTGTCCCTCTTTTGCTGGTTGGTTTGCAGCCATTTCAAGAATAAACCATGGGGGGGGGGGGAGAGAATCTACAAATAATGGTCGGAAATTGTGGACTCGCTATGCAAATGCTCACCTAACAAATGATTTCCAGGGAATGCATTGCATTTGCTAAGCGGGGCCTGCGTGTAACATAACATGTAGTGGATGGTTGGGCACTGGCCTCCTTACCTGACCTCCTCACAGCTGAGTCACCTTTTTCCCCCATGAGGAAGGAAGACTAACATGCCTTGCTGATCTCCCTGCCCCCTCACCTCTTCCTCTCTCCTTCCCCAAAAAGCAACAGTGACTTTGCTGTCATGAGGTCACTTGAGTGCTGGCGGCCAACCATGCAATCCACCAAAAAAGCAACAGTGACTTTGCTGTCATGAGGTCACTTGAGTGCTGGCGGCCCACCATGCAATCCACCACTGAAGATAGTAAAGGTAAAGGTACCCCTGCCCGTACGGGCCAGTCTTGCCAGACTCTAGGGTTGTGCGCTCATCTCACTCTAGAGGCCGGGAGCCAGCGCTGTCTGCAGACACTTCCGGGTCACGTGGCCAGCGTGACAAGCTGCATCTGGCGAGCCAGCGCAGCACACGGAACGTCATTTACCTTCCCGCTGGTAAGCGGCCCCTATTTATCTACTTGCACCGGGGGTGCTTTCGAACTGCTAGGTTGGCAGTCGCTGGGACCGAACGACGGGAGCGCACCCCACCGCGGGGATTCGAACCGCTGACCATGCGATTGGCAAGTCCTAGGCGCTGAGGTTTTACCCACAGCGCCACCCGTGTCCCACTGAAGATAATGTAGCATAAATGTTCATATAAATGTGGTTGAATAAGCAAGCCTGAAAGAGTAGCATGGGATGTGGGCACAATGCTTAGAATGTGGGCCCCAAAGTGTGTATCACTAGCAGCTCAACATCAAGGGGGTGAAAGGGGACTTGTTGACTTGCCACTAGAGCTGAATGAATCCTCACCACCACTTCCAAATTCCTCTCTGCACGTTTTTTTATGGTGAAAGTTTTCAAAACATGCTCTGAGTGTGCAATATTTTATATTTGACATCAGATGTCCAAAGATTTTGCAGGAGTAGTCAGTGTTTGACACCTTCTGGCAGCTGACATACAGTAGCTCTCAGGGTCTGTCAGGCTGCATTTATTATTATATTTTCCCCATCCAATCCTTCTCCCAAGGAGGTCAGAGCAGCGTACAGAGTCACTGCTGCTGCTTTATCTTCGCAAGCATCTGAGGCTGCAGCTTAGGCCGAGAATGACCTGGGTCAAAGTCACACTTGGAGTTTGTGGCTGAGAGTGGATTTGCACATGGGTGTCCTGTTCTAGGAGCCATAGGATACAGCAGATCTCCACCCTCTGCAGGCAGAGAGGCAGATCCACAGGCACAGCAACAAGTCCGCCCATTGGCACATCCTCCTTGTAGCCACTGACACCTCCACAGTCTTCCATTCTCCACCACTGGTGTCCCAGGAGCCATTCCATGGGCATTGGGAGAGTAGATCAGGGGAGGCTTCAGACTCCTGTTTCCTCAATACTTAAGGGGGGGGAGCCTCACCAGCCGCTGAACAAAGCTAACAAAATGCTGTCTTTGCAGAGTTTTTAGTACTTTAGTCTCTGTTCCCACAGCCTCCCTCCCCACACCTAAAAACATAGCCTAAAAACAAAGACAGTGAAGAAGGAGAATCCAGTGGCTGCCGAAAGGTGGGGTGGGGTGGGGTGGGGGGAATCAACCATTGGCCATATGTAAAGTAAGGTCACCCAACCCCTCTCCCCAACTTCTCAGATCCTTGCCTACCTATCCTTCCCCCTCATGAAAGTGAACACCCCAATCTAGAACCCACCTCGGAAAGGGAGTGGTTGTCCCATTAAAAAGTGCTGGGAAGTTTTGTCCACTGCAAGCACAGTCCAAGCCAGGTCAGGAAACTTTTGCCATCTTGTCATGCAGCCAGTGATTGTACCTGCACGCGAGAAGGAACAAAGATGAACCAAACAGTGATTTTGCCGCAAGTCCTGATCGTTAGGCACAGTTCTGGGTTTTAGCTGCATTTCTCCACACATGCTTAGGAACAAAACAGTCAATGGCTTTAAGGGGCTTTTCCTGAGCAAGTCACAGGGAGGGGTCAGTAGTGTGACATACGAAGGACTCTGGCAACTGAGAGCCTCCTGGGGACCGTCTAATTTGCGGCAGAGGTTGGAAAAGCTTAATCCCTTTAAATTTCTCTTTATTGATTGGGGATTTGCGGCTAAATCACTCGCTATAGAAATGCATTTGCTCCCTCATTCAGAGTGCATTAACAGGCCAGAGAAGGAAGGGTAGGCAAGGCTCCTCCGGGAGTGTGATTGTGCGACATTGGCCAGAGCAGGGAAGGGGCTGGCTTGAGTCCTTGAGAATGCAGAGCCTGGGGAAATTCCAAGGGACACCAGACCCACCTGACAAGATTTAGAAGGGCTTGAGAGCAGGCCTTGAATGGGCCATTTGCCAGAATAGGATTTAATTTCTCCTGCAGCTCAGAATTGGGTGGTTCAAGGGGCTTATGGCTGTGGCTTCAGCTAAGGAAGATGCAAAAGCAGAAGCTTCCCTGGTCCCAATTCCTCTCACTGTATATAGGTAAAGGAAGCCCTGACCATTAGGTCCAGTCACGGGCGACTCTGGGCTTGCGGCGCTCATCTAGCTTTACTGGCCAAGGGAGCCGGTGTTTGTCCGCAGACAGTTTTTCCAGGTCATGTGGCCAGCATGACTAAGCCGCTTCTGGCGAACCAGAGCAGCGCACGGAAACACCGTTTACCTTCCCGCTGGAGCGGTACCTATTTATCTACTTGCACTTTGACGTGCTTTCGAACTGCTAGGTTGGCAGGAGCAGGGACTGAACAATGGGACTGTATATAGAAGGAGCATAACTGGGGTTCCTAAAGGAGCACCACTTTTGGGTGTCATCTTAGGAAGAGGGGCATCAAAGATCACATTACTTAAGTAACATTACTTGATAAATTGATAAATTCAGCTAAATAAGCAAAACAGTTTTGAAGAATACTTTGTATTTAGATTTGGGTGGGGATCCTGTTCTCCTTCAGCTGTTGCTGGACTACACCTCCCATCCCTCCTGACTCCTGGTGACGCTGGCTGGGGCTGATGGGAACTGGAGTAGGCCATAGGTTTCCCACCTGTTTTAGATTGTGACTTCTACAATGCACCAGTGTATCACCTTAGAACAGGCATTCCTTTGTGTTGGAGGGAGAAGGGGGAATTCCTCTTAAGATGGTGATTGCCATGAACAGTTTTTATAAGTTTCTTATAACGGGTTTGTTTTTTAATAGATAAAAAATCCACTACCTGATGAAGCAGGACACCATTTTGGATGCTTAAAAGGTTGTGAGTGTGTTTTAATTGCTTGATTTAACCAATATTGATTTAACCCTATTTAAAAGTGCATAACTTTCAAAAGATTATTAGGAAACTGTCTTACATCAAATCAGACCATTGGCCCATCCAGCCCAATTCTGCCAACCCTCGACAGCACCTTTCCAGGGCTTCAGGCTGGAATTTCTGCCAGCCCTGCCTTGAGTTGTCAGGGACCGACTATGGCAGGTGTGGGAAGCCTCAGGCCCTCCAGATGTTGCTGAACTCTGACTTCCATCAGTTTTAGCAAGCAGTTCTAATGACCAGGGGTGGTGGGAGTTGTAGTGTAGCAACATCTGGAGGGCCAAAGGCTCCTCACACCTGGATGATGGGATCTTATGCAGGCAAAGCATCTGATCTAACCCTGAGCCGCAGCCCTTTCCCAGATGGGGAAAAGCCAGGTATCAGGTTGCTCAGAGGCACTAGGAGAGCCGCGTAGGCAGAAGGCCACCTTTGCCGTCCTGTAGGCTCAATGCCTGCAGCCTAACACACCAAGGCATCTTCAAGCCATTGAGTGGAGGAAGCAAGAACAAAACAAAACAAGGAGCCCTATTGAATTAGAGCACTGAGCCCAGCATACCACTTCCCACAGCAGCCCACAAACAAATTGGAAAGCACCAGTGGAAGAGAGCTGATGTTTGCCACACAGCTGGCATTCAGAGGCACATTGCCTCTGCACATGGAGACACCACATAGCCACAATAACTATAAACCAAGCATAGCCAGTGGAGTGTCTTCCAGGTGCTGCTGGACTACAACTCCCATCTCCCCTCAACATGCTGGCTGGGGCTGATAGGTGTTGGAGTCCAACAACACTGGGCCCCATGTTGGCTACCCTGTTACAAGCCATTGATAATTCTCTCTTCCCAGAATTTTTCTAATTTCTGTATCACAGCCCTGGGATCCCAGACTCTCCTTGAGGAATGGGCCTGGCTGCACTCCCCCTTTTTGTTTTATCAGAAAAATGGGAAGGAGTAAATACATGACTTTTCTCTGAGGCTTATAAGCCACTAGGAGGAGGAGGAGGAGGAGACTGGAGGCTTGCAGCCTCTCATCAGCCCTACCTTTGCCAACCTCCACTACAGCAGATTACTGGCTGGGCTACTCATGAGCAAGCAGCAGCTTCTTCTTTAAAGGTCTCAGGGGTGGGGCCATCAACATAATTTATGGCAGTGTGTTATATACCTTATTTAAATTCTCTGCAAAGTACTTCCCTCTGTCCTTCCTGAATCTCCTGCCAACCAATTTGACTGGGTTTTTCTCAAGTTCTAGTATCGTGAGAGGGAGAAAAAACTCTCTTCAATTTCTCCACACCAAGAATAATTTTATATACCTCCGTTTTTGCCCCCATTATTCTTCCCTCAACACTAAAACAGCTCCAAACATTTAGCTTTTCCTTAGAATAAAGGAGCTCCTTGGTGCCTTCCGCTGCTCATCTTGCTTGCCATTTTCCAGCTCAACAATACCCCTCTTGAAATGGGGCATCCAGACCTGTTCACATTATTTGAATGTGGCCTCGGCAGAGATTTATAGAAAGCTATTATGATATTGACAGTTTCATTCTTGATCCCTTTCCTAGCGATCCCTAGCATGGAATTGCCTATTTCGCAGCTGCTGCGCATTGAATTGACCTCTTTATTGAGCTGTCCACCATGACCACAATATGTTTTTCCTGGTCCATCACTGCCAGTTCAGATCCCATCCATGTATATTTATAGCTAATTTGGGACTCTCTTTGCTGCAATCCTTTGACCATATTCCTGGAAGTAAGACCCATTGAACTCCATGGAACTTTCTTCTGAGTAAAGCTTCTTAGGATTAGGCTATTAGTGTTGGACTTCTTCGCCAACAGAGTGTACGCAGTGACTGGGGCATTTAAATAAAAGGCTGCCCACAATATCTTTGCTTATTTTTGTTTTTGAATATATAATAATCAAACAGCTGCAAATCACCACTCTACACCAGCACAGTACAAAACATTTGATCAACTTAAATACAGTTTTCAAAGAATCAATTGCCCTATCACATCACGGCGTTCGATGCAGCAGGCAAACTCCCCCTCTAATTAGTTAAATTGTCAAGAGAGCACAGGTGTGTTGAATTGTCAAGAGCTCACAGGTGTGCTGCCATGCAGATCAAGACTACAAACACACACTTCTGAGTATCACCATCGACCACCTCAATATTAAGAAAACCCAACAATTAGTACCCTAGGATTTAATTCATCAGACTGATAGCAAGGTATTTCCTGACCTTATCAATTATGCTTTTATGCTGTTTTAAATGTGCATTTTATATTTGACTGCCATTAGTAAAGTTTTCTTTTGAAATGCTTAATATATTTTTTGAGGTTGATTTTGTGGCATTAAACGTGCACTTCATAGTTGACATCCTTCATAATGTGTTATTTTAAAATCTATAAGATAATATTTTTGTTTCCTATTATGTTGCTTTGAATGTTTACTTGACTTTATTCAGCAATGTTTTATTCTGGGTTGTTTTGAGAATTTCCTTAAAAATCTAAAGCGGCATAGAAATGAAATGACCGATCCTGATCCCTCAGTAGTTTTTATTCCACTTCTACAAGGCTGCGAGGTTTTCCTTTTGGGAGAGGGAGAGGCATGCAAAATAGGACTTTGCTATCTCTAAGCATTTCACCATCCTTAAAAGCCTACCGTTTCCTTGGTCTTGCTTCAAGTGTACCTGGGTGTGGGGGTGGAGCTTTTTGTTTGCTACTCTTAGCTTCCCACCTCAACCTCAACTTTTTCGGAATTTCTGCTTTCCTGACATTTGGTGACCAGCCCTCCCTCCCACGTACTATTATTATTATAACCAGGCTCGCATTTCTCTTTCTCTTTCGACACTTTCTTGTGATGGTGCCTTTTGTAGCTCCACCTTAAGGAACTCTTATCCACCTCGGTCTCCTTACCCCATTAGTACCTCTAGCCTTGGAACTCTGCCTAGCACTTCCTTGAACACAGCCATTATTATTTTTCTGTCTTTGCAAAAGCGAAAATAAAAAATGGACCTGCTCCACGCACAGCAAGCTTTCTTATTGTTCTGGATAGTGCCGTTGGACTATGAACATATATGTTATGTCACCAGCAAGTGCCAACTGGAGGCAGGAGTGTTTTATGCTCCCATTTCTCATATGTAAACAGCAAGCTGGCACTGATCTGATCACTAGAAAACAGTTAGAGCTGCCAGGTTGCCAATATCCCACAGATGGATCTTGTGATGTCACAGCCAGTATCTGGTGATTGTTTGTTTGTTTGTTTGCTTTCCCAAACCAAGAAAGGACAGGCAGAGGCTACAACCTCCCTTCCAGCCATTGGCTTACACAATGCCCAACTGCACAAAGTTGTGAGGCAGGCGAAAACCAATTGGCTGGTGCCAATTTGCCAGGTGGAAGAAAATCCTGCTCAGCCCCAAATACAGTGGTCAGGAGACCAACTCCTAAGGGCAGTGGGGTCTTCAGCACGCCCAGTGTTTGCTGGCAGGGGGCTGGACCCCTCAATGCTGAAGGAGCAGAGGAGACCGAGCATGGCGTGGTTCAATGGCAGATTCCTCCTGAGCATGAGAAATGAAGCCGTGCTACACTGGGCTCCCCACTCGTCCTCCTCCCAATGGTGTGACATCATGTGTGTGTTGTGTGTCATGCATATGACGTCACACTGGTGTGTCATGCATATGACGTCACACTGGTGCATCGCACATATGATGTCGCACATCTGCCTGATGAAACGGGCTTTCTTACTGGTGGCGTTGATGTGGTGGAAAGAACTCCTTGCTGAAATTCTAGAATCCCCATCTGTATTGGCATTCTGCTGGCTTTAGAAGAGGCATCTGCTTAGACAGACATTCCCACGATCTCTTGACCAGACTCTCCTGTTTAATTGCTGTGCTGTTTTAATGAGATTTTTATTGCATATTTTAATCATAGAAGTTTACATTTTAATAGGACTGTTTTATTTAGTTTTTTAATTATGGTGTATTTTTAATTATGCTGAATTTTAACAATGCAGTGGAACCAGGTTTTATGTTTTGAAAACTGCTTAGACATAGTCTTGGCATCAAGCAGTAAATAAACAAATAAACAATTTAAAAATCTGATAGGCTTGATAGGCTTGGAGCATTGCCCAGCAGTAAAGGGTTAGGGGAGGAGCTAGTGGTAAAGAGGAGGGGCTGGAGATGTAAAGGCTCAGAACAAGGTGAGGGGTGGGAGGCAAAAACAAGTGTTTCGAAAATATGTGGAAGAATGTGTCCATTTTTCCAGTGGGTGGGTGATATTTTATTTAAAAAGATTTTAAAAGCAGTGTTTAAAATAAAGTTGTTCCTGAAATTTAAAGGTAAAGGGACCCCTGAGTCCAGTCGTGGATGACTCTGGGGTTGCAGCGCTCATCTCGCTTTACTAGCCGAGGGAGTTAGCATTTGTCTGCAGACAGTTTTTCCAGGCCATGTGGCCAGCATGACTAAGCTGCTTCTGGTGAACCAGAGCAGTGCACGGAAACGCCGTTTCCCTTCCCACTGGAGCAGTACCTATTTATCTACTTGCACTTTGATGTGCTTTCGAACTGCTAGGTTTGCAGGAGCTGGGACTGAGCAACGGGAGCTCACCCCGTCATGGGGCCTCGAACCGCCGACCTAGGCTCTGTGGTTTAGACCACAGCGCCACCCGCATCCCTTCCTGACAGTTACACTGCTGAAGAACTCCTAGGCTTTGAAAGAGGCAACAAATGTGATAATAGCATCACTGGTGAAGGAAGAGGGGGGTGGGGGAGCGCACCACCCCCGGCACCACGATCCGGGTGGGGTACCATTGCGGCTGGCCCCCCATGCTGGGCACCACACCCCCGCAGGCAGTGCGCCACGCCCCCAGGACGTGCACCACACCCCCACCTGCTCTCTGCCCCCAGTGCTGGAGTATGAAGCTCCGCCACTGAATAGCATTGCAGCTACATTTTTCTGGCTTATTAAACATACAATGCTCTTAGCACTTGATGCTTGAAAAGTGCATTCAAATGTTGCAGCCAAAATGTCACAAACAAAATAGTACAACGTAACGTAGTTACATATACATGACATTAGGTCTGTGCACATGCTACCAATCCAATTTGTGGCCCCAGCTTCTAAATCCAGATTAGACCCAATTTGGTCTGGACCAGTTCAGATGCACCCTAGATCCAAATCCAGAAAACACAGATCTCCAGAAATCCGGTTGACATGCATTTCGAAACTAAATTGCCCTTAATTTTCTTATTATTTCACATAGATATATAAAGTTTAGAGACATGGTAACAACTACAGACAGGTTAACTCTGCCAAATGCCCAAAAAGAAAATTAAAAGTTTAAAGTTTTTTAAAAAGACTTGAGTGCTCAGCCATGCCAATTATCATGCTCCTGCGCTTGCCCTTGTTACTACCTTCAAGAATTTGGAAGCATTTGAGCTGGTTTTTAAAATTCGGCTGGAGATACTAGGCATGGGCAGGCAGCATCAGGCAAACACTGGTGAGCAGCAGCATGAAATTAGATCAGTTCTTGACCAAGGGTGAGAAAATGCCTAAAGACCTAAGGGAAGGGAGAAACCCCACGGGGGGGGGGGATTAGCTTGGGCAATAGAATTTTCAGTCCAATTCAAACAAGCTGCAGTGTATGTTAAGTTCTATTTTTTTTTTTTTTATAAAGATTTTTTATTGCGTTTCTTTTCATAGGTTAACAAATTTGTTTACATGGCAACATACAAGAAACATTTTTTTATATATGTATATGAAGAAAAATAAACAAAGAAAAAATATTAAGAAACTTTCTTTAACGTCCTTCAACAGTTCACTTTTGGACCTCCTCACATCCTCTCAGCATTGCATTCATTGTTCTAGCCAGTTCAGCAATTTGTTATCTTGTTTCCCATCTTATTATACCTTTAAATATATTATGTTACCAATTTCAAAAGTTTGTAATTTAATTTTATGACTCTTAATAAACATAATATTTTGTTTCAAATATGTCTCGTTTTTTTCCATCAATGCTTACTTTATCATTTACTTAAAATAAATTGCAGAAGCATAATGTTTCTTAATCGTGCGCTATCTTAACATTCAAACAACTTATAATGTTTTTGCAAATAGTCCTTAAATTTTTTCCAGTCCTCCTCCATTGTTTCTTCGCTCAGATCTCGGATTCTGCCAGTCATTTCTGCCAACTCCATGTAGTCCATCAACTGCGTCTGCCAGTCCTCCAGTGTGGGTAAATCTGGTGTTTTCCAGAACTTAGCGATGAGAATCCTAGCTGCTGTGGTTGTGTACATAAACAAGGTTCTGTCCTTCTTTGGCACCTTCCGGTCCACCATGCCCAGGAGAAAGGCCTCTGGTTTCTTAGAAAAGGTATATCTAAATACCTTTTTCAGCTCATTATGTATCATTTCCCAAAAGGCCTTTACTTTCGGGCAGGTCCACCAGAGGTGAAAGAATGTCCCTTCTGCCTCCTTGCATTTCCAACACTTATTATCAGAAAGATGATATATTTTAGCCAACTTGACTGGGGTCATGTACCACCGGTAAACCATTTTCATAATGTTCTCTTTCAAGGCACTACATGCCGTGAATTTCATACCGCTGTTCCATAACCTTTCCCAGTCCTCAGACATAATGTTGTGTCCTACATCCTGTGCCCATTTAATCATAGCAGATTTAACTGTCTCATCCTGTGTGTTCCATTTAAGCAGCAAGTCATACATCCTCGAAAGTACCTTAGTCCTTGGTTCTAGTAACTCCGTCTCCAGTTTCGATTTCTCCAACTGGAAACCCACTTTTTTATCCATTTTGAATACCTCTTGAATTTGAGCATAATGTAACCAATCTCGCACCTTACCTTTTAGTTTGTCCTGGCTTTGGAGCTTCCAATTATCTCCAACTCTTTCAATCAATTCCCAATATTTTGGCCAATAGGCCTCCATATTGGGCCTTTTTTTAGAAATCTTAGCTTCCACAGGTGATAACCACCTCGGGGTCTTACTTTCTAATAAATCCTTATACTTCATCCAGACGGCAAAAATTGATTTTCTGACAATATGGTTTTTAAACAGTTTGTGAATCTTCGCCTTGTCATACCACAAATATGCATGCCAACCATACACATTGTCAAACCCTTCCAGATCTAGGACATCGGTGTTTTCCAACAGAAACCAATCCTTCAACCAGCAGAAGGCTGCAGCTTCGTAGTACAACCTTAAATCCGGCAGGGCAAACCCCCCTCTATCTTTTGAGTCGGTTAGTATTTTAAATTTTATTCGGGGCTTTTTGCCCTGCCAGACAAACTTAGAGATATCCTTCTGCCATTTTCCAAAGCATTCCATTCTGTCCACGACCTGAAGGGTTTGAAATAAGAATAACATTTTTGGCAAAACACACATCTTTATAGCTGCGATTCGGCCTGACAAGGTAAGTTTCAATCTTGACCATATATCCAAGTCTTTTTTGATTTCCAACCAACATTTTTCATAGTTATCTTTGAAAAGATTTAAATTTTTAGTGGACAAGGATACTCCCAGGTATTTCACTTTTTTAACCACACTTAACTCTGTCTCTTTCTGATACCCCTCTATCTCTGTAGGTGTCAGATTTTTAACCAAAACCTTAGTTTTTTGTTTGTTTAACTTAAATCCCGCCACCCGACCAAACTCCAGGATAAGTTCCAAAACTCTTTTTGTGCTAGATTCTGGCTCCTGTAATGTCAAGACTAAGTCATCTGCGAAAGCTTTCAGTTTATATTGTTTCGCTCCGACCACTATACCTTTCACCAACTGGTCCTCCCTAATCATATTCAGCAATACCTCCAGTACAGAAATAAATAGCAGAGGGGATAGAGGGCACCCCTGTCGTGTCCCTTTTTCAATTCGAAGTTCCTCCGATACCACATTGTTCACTATCAATTTAGCTTTTTGTTCTGCATAAATTGCTTCTAATCCATTTTCAAACCCCCGTCCCACTCCCATCCCTTTCAAGTTCTTCTTCATAAACATCCAAGAAATGTTGTCAAATGCTTTCTCCGCATCAATAAAGATTAAGGCAGCCCTTGTGTTTCTAATTCTCAACAGCTCCAATATATCAATAATGTTCCTGGTATTGTCCGACATATGTCTACCAGGGAGAAAGCCTGCTTGGTCCTTGTGAATTACTTCATTTAATACATTTTTAAGTCTACTTGCTAAAATGTCTGCAAAAATTTTGTAATCCACATTCAGGAGTGAGATGGGACGGTAGTTCTTAAGCTGAGTCTTTTCCCTTTCTGACTTAGGAATCAATGTGATAAATGCTTCTTTCCACGTTTCCGGTGCCTTCCTCCCCTCCATGATCTGGTTACAAACCTCCAACAACGGTTGTATCAAGAAATCCTTCAAGGTTTTATAATATTTGGAGGTGAGCCCGTCCGGGCCTGGAGATTTGCCCAGCTGCATGTTTTGGATGGCACCTTCAATTTCCTGTTGAGTTATTTTGCTGTTAAGAATTGATCTTTTATCTTGACTTATTTTAGGTAGTCCATTTGTTTCCAGAAATTGGTCCATTTCCGATTCTTTCTGAGGCCCCTGTGCGTAGAGCTCTTTGAAATATCTGTGGAAACACTTTCTTATTTCTTCTGGTTTCTGAACTGTTTTTCCTTGAATCTCCAAATTTGTAACCGTGTTTAACTTTTGTCTTTTTTTCAATTGCCAAGCCAGCAACTTTCCACATTTATTTGCTGATTCAAACGATCTCTGCTTCATTTGTTTGATTTTCCACTCAATCTCTTGATTGATCAGTTTCGAATATTGTGCTTGATGAAATTTGATCTCTCTTAGCACCTCTTTTGACTTTGGTTTAATTCTCAGCTTTTTCTCTCCTTCACTTATTTTCTCTAAAATTTTTTCTTTTTTTCCATTCCAATATTTTCTTTTTATCGAATTCTGTTGAATCAGAAACCCTCTCATTACAGCTTTACTTGCGTCCCAGATTGTTCTTTTCTCCACCGTAGTGTTCAAATTTATTTCAAAGTAGTCCTTTAGTGTTTTTTGGGCCTTCTTCACAATCTCTTGATCTCTTAACAAGGTGTCATTCATTCTCCATCTGAAGGATCCAGTTGGAAAAAGTCTCAGTTCCATTTTTAAGGCATTATGGTCGGAGCAGGTTTTTGGGCAGATTTCCACTTTTCTCGTTTTCGGAGCCAGCCCTCTAGATATCCAAATTTGGTCGATTCGTGTCCATGACAAGTGGGCCTCAGAATAGAAGGTTCCTTCTTTACCCAAGGGGTTCCTTGTCCTCCAGATGTCAATCAAGTCCATATTGTCTGTCATTTCAAAAAAGGTTTTAGGGAGTCTGCCGTCTGTTGTTAAGTTTTGATTTTGGGATTTATCCATATTTGTAGACACCACCCCATTCATATCTCCCATCACAATGATATTAGCATAGTCCAAATAGTCCAACATTGTCTCATGCAGCTTCTTGTAGAATTCTGATTTTCCATCATTTGGCGCATAAACTCCTAGTATCAAAATCTTTTCCCCTTGTGTTTGGATTTCAATTGCGAGGATTCTTCCATGATCATCTTTGAATAAAAATTTTGGCGACAGGTTCTCCTTTGCATAAATTACAACACCTCTTTTTTTAACTTTGTCTGATGAGATAAATTCTTGGCCAAGTCTTTTATTGATTAATACTTTCCTGTGGAGCCTAGTCACATGTGTTTCTTGGAGACATATTACATCCAATTGTTCTTTTTTTAGGATATGAAATATCCTTCTCCTTTTTTCCGGAGAATTCCCGCCATTTATGTTCCAACTAAGTAGCTGCAGAGACATCCTGTTCTATTTAAAATGTTCTTAAGATGGGGTGTCTTCCTTTTTCTCAGATCCCGAGGGTGTAGGCGTTGGCCCACTTCCGGGCAGTATTGGTGCTGGTAAACCTGGAAGCCAATCCGCTCCTTTTTGGAGATCTTCTCCGTGGTCGTGAAGGAACTTTTGGTTATCTTCAGGTGTTCTTATTTTAACCTTCCTTTCTTTGTAGGTGAAGGATAATCCCTGTGGAAACTCCCACCTATAGGGAATTGCGTTGTGTCTCAGCAATTTTGCTAATTCTGTGTAGGTGGCTCTAAGGTCCAGCAGTTGCCTCGGGATATCTCTGTAAATTTCCACCCTTTTGTCTTGTATTTCAATTGCTTTTTTGAAATGAAGGCCTAGGATCTTGTCTCTCTCTTCCTTTGTTCTTAAAATTATCAAACAGTCTCTGGATCTGTCTTTCCTTACCAGTCTTCCCAGTCTATATGCCGAGACTATCCTGAAATCTGTATCTTCCTTTAAACCCCAGAACTTCGAGAATTCCTGTGTTAAGTATCCAATCAAGTCTCCTTGCTCGAGTTCCGGGATGCCTCTCAATTTGATGTTGCTCTCGCGGTTTTTCAGTTCCACCATTGACAGATAGACTTGTTGTTCACCCACCTGTTTGTGCAGGGGCCTAACTTCTCCTTTTATTTCTTCAACCTCTTTTTGTAAAACTCCCACTTTCTGGATTGCTTCTCCAGCTAATTCCCGATTTTCCGCTGTTGCTCCTTGCAATTTCTCTATGGCTTGCGTGTGCTGGGAAACTTGGTCAGTCAATTTTTGAATTGAGGAAGTTGCTTTATCTATCTTCACAGACTGGTCGTCCACCTTCTGGTTTAGACTTGATAATTGCTCCAATATTTGTTTTAATAGTGTATCTGACCCACCTGCTGCCATATCTTCCTCAGTGGACTTCTCAGTTGTTTCCCCTTGTTCTCTATGGGTCACCAGTACAGCTGGAACCGACGAACGGCGTCCTTGGGTCAACGTTGTTTGTACGAATTGTCTTCTTTCCTTTTCTTTTTCCTTAGCCTCTTTAGCTTCCTTTGCTTTAGATGCTCTTGTTCTCCCTGCACCACTCATTACACATCTGTCAATGTTCAAGGTCAAATTGTCTATTGTTCCATGGGAAAGGCAAATTCAGAAGTAAACAACCAGTGAGATGGAATTCAAAACAAAAGTCAGTTCCCAGGATTTTATAATCCGAAAGCCCTGTAGGGGGAGTACCACCAGGTTTCAAAGACAAAGAAGGAAGTAATCCGCCATTAAAGTTCCAAATTGTTTCAAAACAGTAGATTCATTAGTCCAAAAGTCCCTTCATAAACTCAAAGTTTCCCAAAGTGTATGTTAAGTTCTAGAGCGCTTGTTGAGTGTTCAAAGCTCCAAAGATATCATCTCAGCAATCTCACCACAACCCTCAATAGTAGGTTGCAGATGGGTTGCGGGGCTGAGACTAGCCTGCCTAAGACCACCTAATGAGTGTATGGCAGAGGAGTTAACTGGAAAAGTTGGAAATAAACTTTACAGCTTAGTTTGTTGGCCAGTGCTCTCCATTAGCCAACTTTGGAAAGCAAAATCTTGTGAAAGGTAGAGTTTACTGTGGTGTTTAAGGTGGCTATATCTGGGTACATGACAGTTCAGGGCTTGTACATATATCTTCCTTTCCCCCAGCCTGTCTTTCCAGAAGAAGTATGGTCTGTGTACTCCTTGTTGACCCACCGGGGAATAAATTGCTTCCACCGATGGACTTTCTTCCCATTAATCTCCCACAGTTGTAGTAAACACCTGAATTCTTCTACTTCAGCCACATGCATTTTACTGCTCAACCCTCTTTAGGGAAAGCGCATGAGCTGTGAGACCTCAATCCTCACAGCCCAGGTTGCACCCAAGGGCAATAAATGGTGGTGGTGTGAAGAGAAAATCTGAGCCATTATTGATCCCCCCAGAGGAAAATATCTGTCACTCCTGAGTATTTGCTTTCATGCGATCAATGAAAATGTCCTTATCAGGAAAACATGTCTGACCCGGACAAGCATTTTGGCATGTAAAACAAACAGGGAGATGGGAGGGCAGAGTGTGGAAAGCAGAACTGGGAGAGATAAGGAGGGAGACAACATAAAGCAATGTGGTGGAGGAGGACAGTACAAGGGAGAGGTGGCAGTGGGAGAGAAAAAGCCAAGGAGGGCAGAGGAGATGGAGAGAGAGTGGAAATGGAGAAAAGAAGAGCTGCAAATTGCAAATTGTTATTGTGTGTATAGTGCCATCCATATTACAGCAACCTCAGCTGTTTTGGATTTCACAACTGCTTCTCCAAGTGCAATGCTCTGCTTTTTTGCATGGCAACCATTTTCTTGTGTGACAAAAGCAAAGGAGTGTCATCAGGGGACGTATTGGTGACCTTCCTTGGTGACCTTGGGGTCTGGGATGTGGGAAGGGTCTGCCTCCCCCGCCCCTGTTGGTTTTGCCATTGAGGGTTAAGTCAGCTTCCATTTGCATAGGCCCACACCTTCACCTGCACAAATCCACCCCGGATCCCATTTCACAGAGGTGGGAGGACAGAGGTGGAAGGTGGGCCCTGGGTTATTAATAGGATGCTTTGACAACAGCTCCAGGGAGGCCAGGTGCAAGGGAGTCTGGTTAAGGCTGCAAGGCTAGCCACGTTTACTTGGAAGTAAGTCTTCTTGAACTCCATCAGATTTACTTCCATTAGCTTGTAAGACACATTTTGCTTAGTAAGGGGAAAAAATATGGGTAATGTCCCGGGGGGCAAAGGAGGAGGGGAAACAGGTGCAGTTTCAGCAACTTAATCACAGCAGACAGTTCTCCTATATGCTGCTCTACAGGAGCAAAAAGAGAGGCAGATACAGCGCTTAGGTGTTTAGCTAACAGGGCATTATTGATGTTTTCATTGTTTAAGTAGAGATGCAATTCGTCTCCCCTGACTCCTCTGCACCTTTCTGAGTGCGAAATGGCTGCTCACTGACCACTAAAACATTTGAGGATTAGTTACCTGCCAGACCCCCCCCCCTTCTTTTCCTCCTTACTGTAAGCAGCTGGAATCTGAACCAATCTTACTAGCAGTGAAATAAGCAGCTTTTCCACCCCTCATTCCAGAGAGATGCCCACATTCTAATTTTGTGATCACAATCAGTTTCACAAAGAAATGCCATTTACGTAGAATTGTGTATATTGTACAAGGCTATCACTCTTTATTCTGACATGGCTTTCTGCAGAATTTGTAACTGTGTATGGTAAAAGCCAGCAAGACAGCATAGACTGAGAAACACGAGAGGGGGAGGCCAGGAGGAGTGATTAACAGAGAGCCATACAGGGTTTAGAAACTCTGCTCTCTGAACACTTGGCATTTTGCAGACATTTCCCAGCTGTATCTCAAAACTCCAAGGGACAGAACCCCACTTTCTTTTTCTAAAAAAATGAAATGTGATCTAAAAAACAAATAAATTCCAGGTATTAAAATTCTACATGTGGTACCAGGTATCCTGTAGAATTCAGTAGTACAGAATCAATATTAGAAAACACAGGTATTCTGTAAAGGTAGGCCAGAACCTCTGGTTTGCTGACTCGATGAAGACCACATCTGTCATTCAGGATCCTGAAGTTCTAGAACAATGGCTGAATGTTAGTAGCAAGCAATAAGGTATCAAAGTTCCATATAGTAAGCCCACAACTTATGTGGGGGTTATGTTCCAGGGGTTGTGCCTAAAGCTTCCCCAGATATACTCCAGAGGGTTGTAAGAACCCTATAATGGGTTTAGGGGTCACATGGGGAAAGGGGAGGATGAGAAAAGTCATTTTGCTGATGGGACACTTTATTTAGTGTTGTTGTTTAGTCATTTAGTCGTGTCCGACTCTTTGTGACCCCCTGGACCAGAGCACGCCAGGCACTCCTGTCTTCTACTGCCTCCCACAGTTTGGACAAACTCATGCTGGTAGCTTCGGGAACACTGTCCAACCATCTCGCCCTCTGTCATCCCCTTCTCCTTGTGCCCTCCATCTTTCCCAACATCAGGGTCTTTCCCAGGGAGTCTTCTCTTCTCATGAGGTGGCCAAAGTACTGGAGCCTCAGCTTCAGGATCTGTCCTTCCAGTGAGCACTCAGGGCTGATTTCCTTCAGAATGGAGAGGTTTGATCTTCTTGCAGTCCATGGGACTCTCAAGAGTCTCCTCCAGCACCATAATTCAAAAGCATCAATTCTTCGGAGATCAGCCTTCTTTATGGTCCAGCTCTTACTTCCATACATCACTACTGGGAAAACCATAGCTTCAACTATATGGACCTTTGTCGGAAGGTGATGTCTCTGCTTTTTAAGATGCTGTCTAGGTTTGTCATTGCTTTTGTCCCAAGAAGCAGGCGTCTTTTAATTTCGTGACTGCTGTCAACATCTGCAGTGATCATGGAGCCCAAGAAAGTAAAATCTCTCACTGCCTCCATTTCATCCCCTTCTACTTGCCAGTAGGTGATGGGCCCAGTGGCCATGATCTTCGTTTTTTTGATGTTGAGCTTCAGACCATATTTTGCACTCTCCTCTTTCGCCCTCATTAAGAGGTTCTTTAATTCCTCCTCCCTTTCTGCTATTTAGAGTTACTCTGGATAAAATATCCAGGAGTGAAATTACATGACTAAATGCTCCCCCTAAAACAGAACTGAGCCTCTGCACATACAAAACCATCTGTCAGGGTGAACGGCTGAGGACTAGCCTCCTCCCTGAATGTTTTTATTCCCATGGGAAAACACTCAACCCTCTAAATCTACCTCCTGCAGTTTGAAGGCCAATTACGTGCCACAATAGCTGTTTGGCAATGGACCAGACTCCTTTGGGAGCAGAGGCACCATCTGGGGGTGGCCTCAAAATTTTAAGGAGAGGACCAGGCCCCCTCAATATTCTGTGGCCTGTGGTGGGCCTTGGCAGGCCTCTTCATGTCGTGTAACATCACATGTGCACACTGCCTCCCCCCAAGTTGGTGGAACCCAGGGCGTGTGCTTGAGAGATTATGGGTTCTCCTTCACTGGAAGTTTTTAAGCAACAGCTGGATGGTGATCCGTCATGGATGCTTCAGTTGAGATTCTTGCATTGGGGGTTGGGCTAAAAGACACTTGGAGTCCCTTCCAACTCATTCTATGATTCTCTGATGAGCAGTTTACCTAGAGAGCTCAAGAGGCATTTCAGTAACTCTATGTCCTTTGTAAGGATAATGACAATATTAAAAGGTTCACTGAGGCTGGAGCCGCAAATTCAGCAGACTTTGAGGAAGAGCAGGGGTCAGCAAACTTTTGCAGCAGGGGGCCGGTCCACTGTCCCTCAGACCTTGTGGGGGGCTGGACTACATTTTTTTTGGGGGGGGGGGATGAACAAATTCCTATGCCCCACAAATAAGCCAGAGATGCATCTTAAATAAAAGGACACATTCTACTCATGTAAAAACACGCTGATTCCCCGACCATTCACAGGCTGGATTTAGAAGGCGATTGGGCTGGATCCAGCCCCCGGGCCTTAGTTTGCCTACCCATGAGGAAGAGGCAGCAAACTGACTATACCATTTCCGGTCTAGGTGTGACTGCGTGGGGGTGTTACAGATACTTTTATTGCTCTCCTTCCTGAAACAAGACAAGCAGCCAAGCAGGGAGAGGGATGCATTAGGATTATTCTTTCTGAACTGCCTGTGTTTTGCTTACACAGAGTTGTGGTGCTTTTATAATGGGGAACGGCTGCCCTTCTCAGCACTTTGATACAGTGATACCACCTCAGGACTCTTATCGTCTCCATGTACCTGGTCTGAATTCTTCACCCAGAGTGGATTTCCCATTGCAGGCAGGTGTTATTCAATGTGATGAATCCACATAGCTCTGCAAAGCAGTTTTTTATGCTGTGGCCCTTAACACCAGTGTCATATAACCCTGTGAGGTGAGTCATTATCATTCCCATTTTACAATGTGGGAACTGCTGATGCTGAGCAATTGATTTGCCCAGAGCTACCCATTAAACCCATGTCTGGGCTGCAACTTTCAAATTAAGAATTGATTTATTTATTTTTCCAGGCTGAGTTGGGGTAGGGAAGAGAAACCTCTGGTTTTTCCATCAATGGGTTTTTACAATGTGCATTTCAATTTGTGAGCATTAGAAGAAGAAGAAGAAGAAGAAGAGGAGGAGGAGGAGGAGTTTGGATTTGATATCCCGCCTTTCACTCCCTTTAAGGAGTCTCAAAGCGGCTAACATTTTTCTTTCCCTTCCTCCCCGACAACAATCACTCTGTGAGGTGAGTGGGGCTGAGAGACTTCAAGAAGTGTGACTAGCCCAAGGTCACCCAGCAGCTGCATGTGGAGGAGCGGAGACGCGAACCCGGTTCCCCAGATTATGAGACTACCGCTCTTAACCACTACACCACACTGGCTCTTGCATTAAATGTGTGAGCTCAGGAAGTTCATTTCACTTTGAAGGGAAATTCTATCTCAGCCTTCATTTCCCAGTAAATATTATGAGATGGTATGAGATCTACAGGAGCATGTGGATTACCCCTGGTTACTTAGATAATGATTTCCCACATTCAAAGTGCTCCACGTACACTATCTTCTTATTCCCTGAGGCCTTTCCTAGAACTGCTATTAGCAGCAGCAGCAGCAGCAGCAGTGGAGGGTGAAGTGAATCAGGATTGCCCCACCTCCATCAACTGTCTGGGGTTCACGGCCATCGGGATCCTCCTCTCCTCCCAAAAAGTGCTCCTCTACATAGTGAAACTCTCTGTCACGTGAGGCAGTGATGGCCACCAAGTTGGATGGCTTTGAAATAGGGTTAGAAAAAAATCATGGAGGACTATTTATGACTACTAGTCACAGAGGCTATATTGTACCTCCACCATCAAAGGCTGTATTCTTCTGCATGTCAGTTGCTGTTAGGCTGGGGGAGACAGAAGCGGAAGAGAGCTGTTGTACTCAGGTATTGCAGGACAGGCATCAGGGTCCCCAACCCATGCAAATAAGAGACCAATGAGGCTGGTTTTGGGGTCAAAACAGGCCACAACTTTATTGAATACAGATGAAAGAGGTTTGGCTTGGGCATGGGGCAATCTAAATACTTCCGGCCCAGCAGCTGGAAGTGACACGTGGTCAGTCCAGGCGGGGGTTCCTGAGACTTACCTCAGAGGAGAAGAGTTGGTGGAAGAAGATTGGAGGAAATTTAAAGATTATTTACAGAAATATTGCAAAATTAAGGAATGTTAGTATGATGTTGGATTGAAGTTAAGTGGTTTCTAGCTGTAATGGTTTAAAAGAATATGGAAAAATTGGATTTTTAATAGGTAAAAATTTAATGTTATAATATATTAAGATTAAAGATCAGGATAATAAGGAGGGAAAGGAATTGCTGAACTAATAAATTGAACTGGAATACAAAAAAGGGAGGTATGAGGAGGTCCGGGAAACAAGTAAATGAAAGATAAGTGATGTAAAGATGGAATTATTTTTAACTGTTTTTTATTTCCTATTTTTTCTTTTTTCTTTTTCATTATGTAATACTGTGAAAACTTTAATAATTTTTTTTTTTTTTTTAAAAAGGAAGTGACACGTGGCCAATCCAGGAAGGGGTTCCTGAGGCTTACCTCAAATAGGGTGACCCCCACAGAGACCGCTGTCTGGGAGAGTTCCTTCAGCCCTGGCCCCGCCTGGGCACGCAGACATGGCCACTCCCCCCGGATCCCTTTAACGGGATACCCCAGAGTTTGGAAGGGCTGGGGAGACTACAACCTCCCCTCCATCCAAAACAACGGATTTCCCCAATGCCCAACCAGTTGTGACGATTGCTATGAGGTAGGCAAAACCACCGGGTGAGAGCCAATTAGCCCAGTGGGCAAATTCCTACCCGACCCCATAAAGAACAGTGACCACCGTAGCCACAGCAAAGTCATTGACTATAAGCTTAAACCGAGGATGGGTGGGTGAGTGGGGAAAACCCGGCGCAGGAAGAAGCAGGTAGTGCCCCAGGTGTGGGCTGCTTAAATGGACAAGGGGTGGATCTGAGGGAAGCTTACCTGCTCCGTCGGCTCCTCCTCCTGGCACAGCCCAAGTCCCCATTAGCCAAAGCGGAGTGCAGGCTAGGATCCAGTTCCTGATAGGTGGAGGGGGCTTAAGCCCTCACCATCTATCAGGAAGGGCACCGCTGTTCCAGTTCCCTCCTCGGGAATGCTTCTGCATTGTGTTGGTTAGATTGACAGCCTGCACTCAACAGGGCCTTAAAAAAAATCTCTGCACAGCCAAGGTTTACCAGGAGGCCCCTTTGCCTCCTTCTGCTGCACATGGGGAGGACAGGACAGGCAGGTACAATCCCCCTTTGACACACTCCGTATGCAGTGGAAGGAAGGAGTAGAATCGGCTTTGGCCACCATGCCCAGTGCTAACATCCCCTGTTTGGTCATTTTAATTTTTGGATGAGGACAGGACTCATCCCTGACTTGTTTGACATAGAGAAACACATTTGGCTTGTTGGTATCAGATATTTTAAAACAGGCATAGTTCACAACCCACCTGAAACTCTTCTGTGGGAACCCCATTGAAATGTGTGCAAAAACAGGGCAAGTGTAGTTGTTGTGCATACAGCACCCATGTACCTATCGTTCATCTTAAAAGATCTCAGAGTAGTTTAAGCAAATTCTACTGAATTATTCTTCATCAACTGGCAACGAAACGTAACCACTTCTGTGATGAGATGGCATGCCTGATTAAGAGAGCAGAGCTACACGGTGCAGCAGATTAAGGCAGGGGAGTGAATAAAAATACTGTATCTATTTAAAATGCAAAGGGAATTTAAGCAGAGTATGTAGTTAATCCAGCTGGCTTCAAGCCAGCTCTCCAAGGTGAACATCCTTGCTGTTTGCAAATGCATGACAAGCCATGAAAGTACCAATGGGTAATGAGAATCTCATTTCCTAAAGGCTACATTCAGATATTAATTCAACAAGGGTCCAGAGAGAGAGAAATTAGACTCCTATGTTCCGCTTCCTAACAGTGCCAGAGCATATCCCTGCCAAAAGTTAGGTAATTACTTAATAGCACTACAAACTTTTCTTTTCAAGACTATGGGTAAGATACACTCTGAGCATGTACGGTAAGGAACGTGAGAGGGGACATGACATAAGTTTATAAAACTATGCATGGCATGGGGGAAATGGATACAGATTTCTCTCTCTCCCTCTCTCTTAACGGCCGGAGATTGTGGACATCCAGTGAAGCTGAATGTTGGAACATTCTGGACAAATAGAATCATAGAATCATAGAATCGTAGAGTTGGAAGAGACCACAAGGGCCATCGAGTCCAACCCCCTGCCAAGCAGGAAACACCATCAGAGCACTCCTGACATATGGTTGTCAAGCCTCTGCTTAAAGACCTCCAAAGAAGGAGACTCCACCACACTCCTTGGCAGCAAATTCCACTGTCGAACAGCTCTTACTGTCAGGAAGTTCTTCCTAATGTTTAGGTGGAATCTTCTTTCTTGTAGTTTGGATCCATTGCTCCGTGACCGCTTAACCTCCTCTTCTCCAGGCTAAACATGCCCAGCTCCCTTAGCACAGCACATAGTTAAACTGTGTTGACCACCAATTTGGATGGCTTTAAGAGAGGATTAGATAAATTCATGGAAGAGAGGGCTATTGGTGGCTGTTAGCTATGACGGCTGTGCTCAGCCTCACTGTGAGGTCTCTGGGGGCCACTGCAATCTTTACCTTTCTGCTTACCCAAGCACTCCAAGAGTCACTCGTTTGACTGAATTAGATCCCTCCCTCCCCCCCCCCGTTATTCCAGTTCCACCACTGGGTTTAAATCTACCTAAAGTACAGTGGTACCTCGGGTTACAAACACTTTGGGTTACAGACTCCGCTAACCCAGAAATAGTACCTCGGGTTAACAACTTTGCTTCAGGATGAGAACAGAAATTGTGCGGCGGCACGGTGGCAGCGGGAGGCCCCATTAACTAAAGTGGTAAAGGTAAAGGTACCCCTGACCATTAGGTCCAGTTGTGGACAACTCTGGATTTGCATGCTCATCTTGTTCTATAGGCCAAGGGAGCCAGCGTTTGTCCACAGACAGCTTCTGGGTCATTCTGGCAAAGCCAGAGCAGCGCACAGAAACACCATTTACCTTCCCGCCGGAGCGGTACCTATTTATCTACTTGCACTTTGACATTCTTTCGAACTGCTAGGTGGGCAGGAGCTGGGACCGAACAACGGGAGCTCACCCCGTCGCGGGGATTCGAACCGCCGACCTTCTGATCGGCAAGTCCTAGGCTCTGTGGTTTAGACCACAGTGCCACCCGCTTCCCAGCTAAAGTGGTACCTCAGGTTAAGAACAATTTCAGGTTAAGAACAGACCTCCAGAACGAATTAAGTTCGTAACCAGAGCTACCACTGTACAGTGTGAAATAAGCCAGTAGTTTTGTCACCAGCGCCTGGTGGAAAAGTTTCTTTAGAGGTCTGCATAACCTGGGCTATGGAATTATGACTCTTACAGCTTCCAATGTAATCACAAAACTCTTTTCCAAGGATTAAGACGCTCTTTCACACAAACATGGCTGAAAGGACAAAGGCAGTGATATGGAGTGAAATGCAACCTAGTAATATTCATTCAGAGCAGAACATATAGTTTTACTTACTCAGGAGCTTAGATTTACTATTAAAACTACAAGCAGGACAAAATATTGTTTACCTAGAAAACTGGTCAGGAAGATTACAATTTACTTCATTACAATCTACAGTGTAGTATATGCTGCTGCAAAATTTGTAAAATGATGCTATAAAAGGCTGAAGTCTATGTAAAAAGAACATACTGTAATTTGTTTTTTAAAAATATATTGGGTAGTTTCATAGTTAATAGTGATATAAATACCTCTATAGCTTATTATGGGGCATATAAATGTAACCACAACAAATGGATTAAAAAGTGAGGCAATATACTTAATGACTAACATTGTTATTGTTCACTTATAAAGTGCCTAACATTGTGTAAGGGCTGCACATAAATTAACCATGCAATCCTTTACATGCCTAGTCATTGGGATTTCCTCCTGGCTAAGTGTGTGTAGGTTTGCAGCCTTAAAGATGAGACAGTCCTTGTCCACAAACTGGTAAAGGTAAAGTCCCCGCAACTCTGGGGTTGCGGCGCTCATCTCGCTTTACTGGCTGAGGAAGCCGGCGTTTGTCCGCAGAAAACTTCCGGGTCACGTGGCCAGCACGACTAAGCTGCTTCTGGTGAAACCAGAGCAGTGCACGGAAACGCAGTTTACCTTCCCGCCGGAGCAGTACCTATTTATCTACTTGCACTTTGACATGCTTTCGAACTGCTAGGTTGGCAGGAGCTGGGACCGAGCAACGGGAGCTCACCCCACCGTGGGGATTCAAACCGCTGAACTTTCGATCGGCAAGCCCTAGGCTCAGTGGTTTAGACCACAGCGCCACCTGCACCCTCCCACAAAGTGCTACTATAATAGAAATGGCACAAAAGGAAATGGAAATGCAGAGGGAAGAATAAAGAAAGCAATTCCAGGCACCAAGTCTTAAAGTTACAACGTGTCAGCCGTATGAACAGTTTGGCACGGATGAGCTTCTCTGATGTTAAAGGCATGCATACATATAACCCATCAGCTCTCAGTGAGTCCCCTGCCTTGTGATAGAGGCCAGAGTGCTCTTCATTTTAACTCTGCCGTCTCAGGGCAACATTACTTTTTAAAACAAAACATTGGCTGTGGTGGTGTGGAGCTTTTAAAACTTTGCTGAGAATGCTCATGCTGCTACCCACCCACTCCCCATGCAGAGACACCCAGCTTTGATATCTGAAATGGCACCCCCGGCTGGGGATGCAACCAGGGATCGGAATTCAGTGCTCGAACCGATGTTCCACCTGAGCACCCTTCACATCCATCACTGTCAGATGTTACATCTCCGTGGCAATGTTTGCTTTGGAGCTGTCAGCTGGAAGGACCCACACACACACACACTGCCAACTTGCACAACGTTGCCTCACAAAGGGAGCCATTCTAATGGCAGGATAAATGGGTTCTTAATACAGTGGGGAACCGTCAGTGCCATTCCTCATTGCTTACAACCTCCAGCCAGGCCTGGCTCCTGCTTGCTCATCCTTGCTTAATTACACTCTCCTGATATCTTCCTCTGCAGAATCACGAAGCTGACGTGCTTCACGAAGGAACATGGATTTAATTTGCATGAAGGGAAGCAGGGAAGGTTTGGAAGAAAACTTCACTTGCTTTCGAAGGCATAATATGGGCAGACCTGGCTGCAAATGCACTTAAATAAATCCGTCAAACAGGCATTGGGTTTCAGCGGAAGACTGTAGCTTGAATTGTGGAGAAACCTTAGGAACAATGGGGTCCTAGAATAAGTGGGGTGGAGAAAGGGGGGGCAAGGCAGGGTGTGCAGTGAGCATCCCCACCGAATTTCAAATGGTGCTCCAATTTAGCATGATCAGACTGAACCATGCAAATTAAGACCATTTGCATATGCATTTACATTGCTTCCCCTAGAAATGGATGGTAGACAAGGAGTTGTAATTAATATAGCACATTTCAAGTGCTCAAAGCACTTCACATTAATTATCTCAGCAATCCTAGAAAGGCCCTGCAAGGCAGGGCGGTATAATTATCTTCCTCCCATAGCATATGGGGAGCGAAGTCTGAGAGCATGGTGTCTTGCCTAAGGGCCAAAGAGGGCAGAATGCAGGAAAGCCAGCAGGAGAAGAGGTCCCCTGGTGTCTTGCTTTGTTTAATTAGACAGCCATGTGCAGGGGTTTGGGTGTGGGGAGGGAGACTTGGATCAGAGCTGCTCTCTCTGCTTGAAAGTCCTTACCTGCCATATAGGGATAATAATGCTGAGCTACTTTACAGAGTTGTTGTACTTTTATTATCCTGTAATCCTTACAACAGCGGTGCTTTTTACTGTGGACACCTTCCTTTTGTTGTGTTCCAGTGCCAAGACCTGTTGTTCTTGTCATGCTTCTCTGCCTGGACCCAAAGGCTTCACATTTGTGCAGCCTGATTTTAAAGGAAAGGTATCTTTCTGCTAGGGACGCGGGTGGCGCTGTGGGTTAAACCACAGTGCCTAGGACTTGCCAATCAGAATGTCGGTGGTTTGAATCCCCACAGCGGGGTGAGCTCCCGTTGCTCGGTCCCTGCTCCTGCCAACCTAGCAGTTTGACAGCACGCCAGTGCAAGTAGATAAATAGGTACCGCTCCGGCGGGAAGGTAAACGGTGTTTCCATGCGCTGCTCTGGTTCGCCAGAAGCGGCTCTGTCATGCTGGCCACATGACCCGGAAGCTGTCTTCGGACAAGTGCCGGCTCCCGGCCTCTTGAGCGAGATGAGCACGCAACCCTAGAGTCTGTCACAACTGGACCTGCTAGGGTCATGCCCTAAGCAGTTTTACTAGTTTATTAAAAGCCTTTTAAAATCTCCCCTTACTTTCTTTGGATCTTAGTCCAAACCAAAACCTCAAAGTTCATCAAGTGTTTTGCCCAGGCAGGTGCTGCCAAATTCTCCTCAAACTTCGCTTCAGGCCAGGCAGCACAGATATTGTGACCCACCATGACAAATGCAACCTAGAAGAGTCCCCTTGTAGCAGAGATGTTTCTAAGAGTGGTCCCATGGGGTGCAGGCCGAGCCCCAAAATGTTTTGTAAGCATGCCAAATGTTTCTGGTGGGTAATGAATTCAGGAGAAGCTGAATTGGATTACTGAGTGGGGTATTTGAGGAAGTAACTTAATTTAAGGTGACTTCAGTTTGAGATTATTTGGGGGCAAGTGAAGGGGAACTGAAGGTACAGCCGGCTTGCAATTTTATGTTCCAGGGATAGCATGTAAAGCGCAAATCCTGTATAGTCAAAACACACTGGGTTCAATGGCAGGTGGGATTGCCAAAGTCTTTTCTCCCGGAGGCTTACCTCCTTTCCACCCCCTTAATTTTATTTTTCAAATGTGTAAAGCTAGGCTTGCCTTAGCCGGAATACTGCAGAAATCATAAAAATGTTTGGAAAGATCTGGACATATGTCAACCCATGTTGGCCCTCTCCTTTGTTGTTGTTGTTGTTGTTGTTGTTGTTCTTCTTCTTCTTCTTCTTCTTCTTCTTCTTCTTCTTCTTCTTCTTCTTCTTCTTCTTCTTCTTCTTCTTCTTCTTCTTCTTCGTGTTTTTGCCCAAAAAAGCACAACAATGTCAGGCAAAACTGAACAACTTCAGCCAAAAAAGCTCAACAACTTTTGTGTCTGCAGTTACCTCTATAGTGTGTATGCAGCTTAAGGCTACCTTGTGAGTTCACGGCTGCTGAAACGTCAAAGAAAGTGGGTATTTTCATCCTTGCTTGCCCTAACCACACAAATGATCACCAAAACAGGAGGGCCCTTTTCGTAGAGAGAATATTACTAAGGGGGAGGGGACTGATTATCCTCCCATGTGTGGTAATTATTAAAACCAAGTGAGATTTTAATAAACTGAATAAACTTTGCCAGGGGTCTTATCTGCAAGGTTCCTTCACATTCCATTGTTCTAGGCCTGTTGCTTCTCATATGGAAAAAAGCCTGTGTCAGATAAAACCTTTACATGAAGGATGGAAACCAAGCCACTTATATTGAGAACACTATTGAGAACAAACCTAACACAAGTTAGGCATGAGATAAGCTCACCAGAAATCAATATTTTCAATTGCTCCACGGTCTAGTCTCTCTAGAGGTCCCCAGTTTTGGGTAAAAACCTGGACTGGAACTGCTCCTGACTGTGGTGAATTGGAACTCATGAAACACAGGCTGGATTCCCTAATGTTACACCCTGGTCTTTGCACATAAATGAATATGCAATATCAAGAATGCCTAAGGTTTGAGCTCTTTTGCATCCAAAATGCATCAATCAATAGCAGTTTTGAGGTGTCAGCTCAACATCATTTGGCTCTGTGTCGCCTACTATCACACAGGCATCAACCTCTGAAGATCTTTGCTTTGTAAAGGCAGTGTAAGGTTTATTTCACTTCCTTGCCTTTGCAAGTCTGCATAAATCATCCTCTATGGCTGTGCAACAATGGCTGCATTTACCAGAGGGAGTGAGTCACTAAGACCAGGAAGAGCTCACCAGGGGGCTCAACAAGAACTTGTTTTTACTGTTGCCTTCCTGATATTATAAAGGTCTTATTATGATCCCAAGAGACCCATGCTCCTTCTGATATGCCTGCGTGACTCACAGCAGGGCCATTGCCTGAAATACTGTGAGAGAAGGGGGGGAGGGTAAGAGGGCGGCAGTGCCTCTGAAAGGAGAGCATTTTAACTGTGGAAAATTGCTTATGTTTTATTGTCTGTGTATTCAATACTTTAAATAACATTTTATGAAGTGGCCAGTGGCCAGTTCCTTGCCAATCATCCCAGCCCCTTCTGTAGTAGTCCAGAACAGTAAAATTTGGAAATATATGTATAAATAAACACCCTTGTCCCTCTTCCTAGCCAACTGGATCCACAGGGTGGCTATAAATCTAAAAGCAACCACAATAAAGCTAAAGGCACAACTCATGTGTGCCCCTTAAGAGAGAAACACATAAAATTACCCCATTTTTAACTTTACATGTGGAGGAAGCCATGGTCCTCTTTTGGACAACTCACATCAGTGAGGTGGACAAAAATATATTTTTACATTTATACCATGGCATGCATGAAGGTATTCAACCTGACCAGGTAGCCTCGGTTAGGCAGACACCCCTTTTCAGATGCCAAGAGGGATTTTTGGCCCTGCTTCAGGCGAATAATGGTGTCAGTGGAGGGATTTTGCGTGGCCAGGTGGAGACCCCCCTGACCCCAGGTGACCCCCCGGGAGGAATAATGACTCATGACAACGTGTTATGGGATTAAAATTGGCCACAACTTTATTAAACTTTCAGATGTAGGGAGACCTTGGCTTAGGCATTGGGTGCTCATCCCTCCCAGGGGATCTGGGGAACATCAGGGTTATCCAAACTGTGTGGGGATTGGGCTGGCATTGGAGAATGTCTGTTCAAGCAGAGAGGCCGCCCCCCATTTTGCCGCAACACAGGGGAAAGCACTGACAACCTAACGGTGTATGGCCAGTGACTCCCTGCCACACAACCCCTTTAATGGCAAACCCTGGGATCACTGCTGCAGGGGGAGCGAGGGTCACCACTTCATGCCCCCCCCATTTAGGGAAGATAGACTAAAGGATTCCGTCCAAGGCCCGAAACCACCAAAGTTGCGACGTTTTTGCTATGGGGAAGGCAAAACCTGCCAATGCAGGGAAATTCCTTCCCAGTCCCTCAACAGCAACCATCAATGACCGTAGCAGCACCCACATACCTGTAAAGAAGAGGTTAACCTGCAAAAGGAAGGCGTAAACTGAGGGAGGCCGAGTGGGGAAAGCTCTGGAGCCAACTGAGGTCTCCCAGGTAAGTCCCACCCTCTATTGTGTCTGCAGGGTGGTCCTAACCCTACCTGGTCCATTTCCCTGGCAACACCTCCCCAGCTGGGATTGGCTAACTGTCTGAGGTTAGGCAGGAACCTCCAGGTATCTAGCTTGGGGAGGCAAAGCCAGGCTGAACTGCCAGGGGTCAGGTGGCTGCACGCGACCCCGCAGAAAGCGCCCCCCATTTGAGGTAGGGAGCAGTCATTCCACAAGAGAACAGGAAGGGAAGGAAGGGGCTAAACTCCACCCCCATGCCTGCTTTAAGCCCATTATTTACCATAGCTCCAAACATTAAAACAGCAGCAACTTGCGCTTTAGAGACAAAGGTGCATTTAACACCACGTGTAGTTTGGCCCTTAAAAGGAAGGAATGTGAACACCAAAGAAATGTGTCTGCTGCATAGCAGTTGTGGGTAAAATACACCACTGTGTATTTTTTAATGATAGGCAACAGTGAGAAGCTGTCACTTTAAGTGGAGGAATGTCAGGGCAGCGGGGCTGCTCAGTCCTTTCAGTTAAATTGCCCATCTCCAGGGTATGTTTCTCTTTGAGGGTGGGGGAGAAAAAGCAAGTGGGTGTCATTTTCTGCAAAAGAGCAGTCCTGTCCCACAATTCCTCAACTCACGACTGCAATCCCTTGTGGAAAGCTCACAAAAAGGAAAGGAAGCCATGTTGGTCTATTAGAAGAAGAAAAATCCAAACTCCCCAGTCAGGCAATCCAGTTGGGGCCAACCAAAATGTCACAAAATAGTGAGCCACATTCTTAGTGACCTTCAGAGCTCTTCATCAGGCTGGATATTGAGGGGGTGGAGGAAGGAAAGGGGGAAACCTGGCTTGATGTTGTAGCTGCAGAAGTAAGCAGAAAGGCTTTGATAGAAACGAGAGATAAGCCAAGGGAGTGTCTGTCCAAAAAGAAACACTTTTCATCTCCTTGAAAAACTACAGTAACGTCTGTCTCCAGCCATTATAGTTTCCCAGTACAGTTTTGCAATTCTGTGCAAAACAATGCACAAGGTGCAAAAAAAGCCCCCAACCAACCCAACAAAAAACCACAGAGGAAGAATCAGCTGAGCACCCTTCCTTCAGATGATGCCTTGTTAAACTTTCAGCACGAAGGCTTAAGCATCCACTGACTTAGGCAAGAGATGGATAGGACAGATAGAGGACGGCCGGCATATTAATGGCTCAGATAGGACAAACAAACAGCATTGATAGGGAAACAAGACAGAGAGGAAGTGAGCTGAGAGACACACTCATGGACAGCTGAATAAGCAGGGCAGAGACAGAGTTGGGAGGATAGATTGGCACAGTTACAGAAATCATAGTGGATGCCACACGAAGCTGACATATCTTGATCCCACACAAGCAAGGACACACTTGATAATTCAGCAGGATAAACTCCTCAAGCACTTGATACATGTTTGTCATTTTCTGCTTTGAAGGCATCTTTCTTTCTGGAAGGAAAAGTAATCTGTGCGCAATTCCTTTTGCTTGTCACTTTGGGGAAGTGGGCTGCGAGAGGCCAGCCAGAGATTTGTAGGGAAGGCCAGTTAAACTGAAGGCACTGAAGGTTCTCAAAGTGGAGAGCAACTGGCCCTCGGAGATACTCAAGGCACAGTCATGTGTGACAGGCATACGCCACATGTGTGCTGTGTTCAGGCAGGATCTTCTTGTGCCAGTCCTTTTGGTTGTGGCAAAAGAAGTGCTGGTGGAGCGGTGCTGATGATGACACCCAAAGCATAGGTAACCTTATAGGCTGTAATACAGGTCATCTATTTGTGATCTGCAAGGCCAAACCTCCCATTCATGCATGGTATTTCCTGCTGGCAGCTTTTGTTGCTGTTGTTTAGTCGTGTCTGACTCTTCGTGACCCCCTGGACCAGAGCACGCCAGGCACTCCTGTCTTCCACTGCCTCTCGCAGTTTGGTCAAACTCATGCTGGTAGCTTCAAGAACACTATCCAACCATCTCGTCCTCTGTCGTCCCCTTCTCCTTGTGCCCTCCATCTTCTTTCCCAACATCAGGGTCTTTTCCAGGGAGTCTTCTCTTCTCATGAGGTGGCCAAAGCACTGGAGTCTCAGCTTCAGGATCTGTCCTTCCAGGGCTGATTTCCTTAAGAATGGAGAGGTTTGATCTTCTTGCAGTCCATGGGACTCTCAAGAGTCTCCTCCAGCACCATAATTCAAAAGCATCAATTCTTCGGCGATCAGCCTTCTTTATGGTCCAGCTCTCACTTCCATACATCACTACTGAGACAACCATAGCTTTTACTATACGGACCTTTGTTGGCAAGGTGATGTCTCTACTGGCGGCTTTTACAGTCCCAGTAATCAAGGAAGAACTGTAAAGCACCTCCTCTATAAGGAAAGGTTACAACATTTAGGACTTTTTCATTTGGGGAAAAAGAACAAGTAAGAAGGGACATTGGAAGAGGTTATAAAATCAGGTATGTTGTGGATAAAGTAGATAGGGAGAAGGTCTTCGCCCTCTCTCATAGCCCTAGAACCCAAGGTCATCCAATTGAGCCAAATGATGAGAGATGCAGGATAGAAAGCAATAACATCTTGTTAAACTATGGGCATTTGCTGCTAGAAGATGCACTGAAGAGCACCAACCTGTATGGCTTTAAAAGGGGATTATACACATTCATGGAAGACAAGAAGGCTATGAATGGCCATTAGCCATGATGGCTATGAACTACATCCAACTTCACAGGAAGGATTCATCTGAATTCCAGCTGCTGAGAATCACAAGAGGGCAGAGGGCAGAGGGCAGTTGGGCTCATGTTGTGCTTGTGGGCTTCCCATAAGCTAGACGAGATGGGCCTCTGCTCTGGTCAACCAGAGCTCTTCAAGAATGTTCTTGTAGCAGAAACAGGAGATTAAATGATTTTACATGGTACTTGGGCTGTGATTGGTGTGATTCATCACAGTTTAATTTTGTTTAACTGATGTGCTTCTCATCCTTTAAATAGCTTCACTGAAGTGATTTACACAGAGGTCTCAGAACTTCTAGCCAAGCACATAAGGTCTGTGCTTCCTAGCTTCTCTGTTAAGGTAAGGTTAGGTACACCCAGACCAACCATTGAGCAGGCCTGACTTAAAATATATGTTGCCATTTTCCCTCTTTTTTTTCTTTCCCACTATAAACTTGGTTGTTCCTCTTTCTGCTGGCTGTGGACTCTCTAGCACAGCAGCATTGTGAATGAATTACCACTGTTCTGGTTGCAAGGGCACTGCTATTAGATGAATCATCAAGATTTTGCATCTCACCCTGGTTGGAGGGCAACTGGAGACATTAGCCATTCCATTATTTCATTCTTCCTGCTTTAAATTCCTCCGGCCTTTTCAATTAGCTTTGTTATCTGCTTCCACCACTTTCTATGCTAAATTCTTGTACAAGTTCTGTCCAAACTGTATGACACACAGGAGTGATTGCATTTTATTTAACATTAGAATTGCCACTGAATTTCATCTAAAGCAAAGTCAATAAGAGAGGGGGCCCAACACACATAAAATACAAGGAGTTTTGATAAGACCAAAGAGAGGTTTGATGCTTGCATGTTTAACATGGCGCAAAACAATCTCTTTAACTCTTTTTAACTACACAAAAGGTCTACGTGCAACTCGGTTAATTGTCTTTCAAAAGACTTGAAGCTCCTCAAGTTTCTGGAGGTGTGGCATCTTATAGCCAGATCCTGACATGCTGTGGCAGTAAATAAAATTTAGGATGTGGCCTCCCTATTACCCAGTATAACATGCTAAATCATGGTATTTTGCTGCTGCTACATTACTCAGTGCCGAGCTTCGAGTTGTGCAGGTTTACGCTATACCAAAAGCATCCTAAACTGTTTGTTCCCCATCCAGGCTTTGAAAACCTCCAAAGAAAATGGTTCCATAACCTCAATTCATGCTCTCCAGTAGCACAAATTTTCCCTGAGTGTGTCCCAGTGTTGGAGAGACAGCTAGGTTGTGCCTGTATAACTGTATCTGCAAGCCCTGGAGCAGTTCCTGTGAATTCAGAGATGACACTGAAGAATTAGCCAAACCAGGGCCACCTTTTCCCCACCATGCATGTTCTACTGCCTGATCTGTCAAGCGCCACCTTTGACTCCCAGGATCTACTCCTTGTCTCAGGATCTGAGCTTCAGGATATCTGGCATTCTTACAGAGAGGTACTGTCTAGTTTTGCTGCTTTCAGTAAGATGTCCTCTGCTTCCCGGGACTTTCCTCCAAGAATGGAGATTAAAGAGCCCTGGGTGATAAGACCTGGCTGGTGGGAGGAAGGTTGAAGGTGGCTGCATGGCTACCAAAGCTGGCTTTTAGTCCTGGAGTTTCTTCAGAACTCTCTGTGACTTTCCTTTCCATTCCAAGTGCTAATTTATCCTCAGGAAATTCAGAAAGTGCAAAACCTCCCAGAATTTTTTTTCATGTGCTATATCAAAACTCTTTATTCCCCTTCCCTCAAAATTCCTCAGATGTTATGCTTGAGGGGGAACCTCTACGTTCACAGCAAAATTTCGCTTGAGGCAGAATTCAGCAGTAGATCAGGTACTGATGAATTGCTCATATAATTTCGATATTTTCTTCTAGTATTCAAAATCTACGTTCTGGCAATTTAAACCCATTGCTGCTTCTTTTTTCCTTAGCAGAAAAGGAGAACACTCTTCCTCCATTTTATTCTAGCAATTGTGCATGCAATAGTCAGTTTCTTATTTCATTGCTGGAAGTCACCCAAATCCCGAGCCCCAATAAAGGACTAAAGATGCCCCTCTCATCTGAATCTTATTGGGAGCAAGTTGGGTGTGGCAAATTCACCCCAACACCATTGCATGGGAGCAACATTGTGTGAAAGTCAAATGGAACCTAAGCAGAAGTTTGTAAGCACATAGCTTTGGAACAAGAAAAGATTTTTTTCAGCTAGGTGTCACAGGAGAGTCACCCATTATGTTCCCATTTATAAATCCTTTTTTTAGGGTGGGAATTGATATATGATTAATGGATGTTTAATGAAGGGTTGATCAATAACTATGGGTTGTTCTGGAGCTCTGTGTGTTGTTTACAACTGTGACTTACAACCGTCTGTGACATGTCATAGGGATGTGCTAATTATGCATTCTTTTCACGCAGCTTTAATATGCATGACCAGGTTTGGATTAAACTGATTCAACGGCAGGTAGAAATCTACTGTTATGAGTATTAGGCAGTCACCTTCCTGGGCAGGAAGTTTTTTCTAACTGTACCGGTTAACAATTGATTTATACCTCATATGACAAGAGTTTTTAAAATCCTTTAGACATATCAACAGTTTAAATATCCACAGTAGCTGTTTTTCTTATCCGTATCAATGTCAGAGAATTGCAGAAAACTCTTGGCAATGAAGTGCAGGGATTTGTATGCAGATAATGACAATTTGTCAGGCGGAAAAGGCCTTCAGTAATCTTCATATTTAGGTTAACTGAGAGGAAAAAATACTGATTTGCTGTGTGGTTGTCATACAAACAGTGAAATGTGAAGTCTGGCACCAGCTGCATCCAATAATTGAGAATCTCATTGTCCTCTTAAAAAGAGCAGAAACAATGAGATTTCTAATATATATATATAAAATAATAAAAAAGTCCAGTAGCACCTTAGAGACCAACTAAGTTTGTTCTTGGTATAAGCTTTCGTGTGCATGCACACTTCTTTGGGTACATTGAAAGAGAAGTCACCGGATCCTTATATATAGTGGGAGGGTGGGGTTTTTCTCCGGAGGGTAAGGGGAGATGGATGATTGACTCAATGGGTATGGAGTGCATGCACATGAAAGCTCATACCAATAACAAACTTAGTTGGTCTCTAAGGTGCTACTGGAAGGATTTTTTTTTTATTATTCTGTTGACAACTGTTAACGACTGCAATTAGTCCTACAGGAAAAAGCAAGGGATAGTATGCAAATGATTAGCATATATAATGAGACAGGAATCCAATATCTCTATTAAGACCAGGTTTCTCCATAGTTTTCAGTTTAGTGATAAGTTGTAATTCAGCAACTCCAGGACGTTCAATACAGGATCTCAAAGCTGTCTTATTACAAAAGAATTTCAGAAACAGACTTGAAAGAGAAGTTGCATGCACATGAAAGCTTATACCAAGAGCAAACTTTGTTGGTCTCTAAGGTGTTACTGGACATTTATTTTTATTTATATACATATATTGACTGCGTCAGACCAACACGGCTACCTACCTGAATCTAGAACAATGAGATTTCTAGTCTTTGTGGCTCTTGAGGAAACTATAAAAGTTCAAAGGTGAAGCTAGCTGGAGCTGAAACCCAGCAATAATCTCAGTAGGACTCAGAGGTGGACTTAGGGGAGCCCAGTGACGAACGACGGAAGGTGAGAGGTGGGTGGGTGCTGAATTTTGGCATCACACAGGCCATGCCAAAGCGTGAAAGCCCAAAGTCCATGGCTGGCGAGACTTTGCAAAGGACAAGGAAAGTATTTCTTAGGCCTGTGGCCTAGCATTGCAACAGGCTGCAATAAAGGTCCAAGTCTGAGGCCCACGATGGTCAAATGTGCCAGAAGCACTGTCACAGAAAGGGTGGAGGTCAGCAGATCAGGCATGCCAAACTGCTACTCTATGCACTGAGCTTCTCTAACCGAAGACCTGACATGGAAACATAGTTGAATATAGCCTGGATAGTGGGGATGGAGACGAGCAGGATGGCAGAATTGTGTACCACAAAGAGAATAGACCAGTGGCCAGTCCCATGCTGAGGGCCCCCTAATGGCAGCTCTGGCTGGCTGCTACAGTTCCCGATTTGAGATATATCCCTCCCTGGTACCTTATAGGATTGTCTTCATCCATCTTATCCCCTCCTTCTGACTTCTACCTCTGATTCTTGCTGCCTGCCAATATTGCCTCATATCCTTGCTAGCACACTGTTCTGAGATTAGAAAAGATGGCCTAGTGTGGAATGAGGGCAGTTTCAAATAAATAAAACAAACACACAACTATGGGTGGTCATGCTCATTGCATTATTGTCATTTACTAATCTTGTTGATGGTGATCTTATAAAATGCTTCCAAGATGTTCTGTACAATCCAAGGAAGTATATTCCATTGTGTTGAAGGAGCTTTACTTTCAGGTAAATGTATAGGATTGCAGCCTTGGCTTTTTTCACTTGTAATCCTGTCCCACTGAACCGATACATCCTCTCTCTTTTGAGCTGGAGAGTAAAAACAGAATCAATCTTTTTGTTTGGTATTTAACTATCACAAACTCTTGCTCACAGAATGTTATACAGTGGTACCTCGGTTTACAGATGCTTCAGGTTACAGATGCTTCAGGTTATAGACTCCACTAACTCAGAAATAGTACCTCAGGTTAAGAACTTTACTTCAGGATGAGAACAGAAATTGCATGGCTGCGGCGTGGCAGCAGCAGGAGGCCCCATTAGCTAAAGTGGTGCTTCAGGTTAAGAACAGTTTCAGGTTAAGAACAGATCTCCAGAACGAATTAAGTTCTTAACCCGGGGTACCACTGTATTCGTTTACTTTATGAAGGCATTTCTTCAGCAATTGTTTTGAGCATGATCTGTACCCAAATCCTGAATCCTGCCCTGAGTAATCCTGCCCTGAGGGCTTTTGCCTGTGTATTATTACCTAAATATGCACTAACCATTTCAGTTAATCAGAAACAGGTTTCTTAAGGGTAGGTTGACCCCAACTGAGCTAAAAGTAATTGCACTCATGCCTCATTGAAACCAATGTGAATTCAGTCTTTCAGTCACTGCATATGTACACTGCATTTCTGTATACAGTGCACTGAAAAGCAGGCATTTATCCCCTAATTTTTTTAGATTAAATCTTCTTCTTCTGCATCCCTTTCCAGTGCCATGGTTTCTCCCTGCTCTCTTTCTTTGTATAAGGTCCAAAATCCTGCTCCAGCATTCCAGAACATACTGCTGCACCCGCATGAAAATGGGGTGTGATATTCTCTTTATTTCTCAGAGGGCTGTAATACAAAGCTGGCAGACTGGACTCTACATTGGAGAAGGTTTTCCTTTGCTAAGCTCATGCACTGCATTGCTTTGGGAACATGCATACTTCCTGCCTCTGGTCCTTGGACTTCCTTTGTGGCTTCTGGAACTCAATCACTTGCCTGTCTCAGGTGGCGTTACCTGCCTCTTGCACCTTGGACTAAGCTTGCCATTGTAACGCGATAGCTTGCTTCTGTTGTTGGTATCCACCTCTGGAACTTGACTCTTGTTTGCTTGCCCCTGGACCACTCCTCTGACCCCATGGGCCAGCAATCAGTACCACCACCACCACCCAATTGACCCTGAATTCTGACTGCCGGGGGGTGTGCCTGACTCCTGCAGAGCTCTGGCACAGCTCTAGTTAAAAGTTAGGTGTGAATATGTTCAAAGAGATTCAAGCTGGCCCAACAGCTCACACCAGTCATAGCATGACCAAGAAACCACACACATGTGCACACATCTTTAAGCATCTGGAAAGAGATTAAGTGCCTCACTAAAGACTAAAAATCAGCAGTGGCCACCCCACAGTCTAATTCCTGTACCACAGTATGATAGATTCATTTCCAGAATGGCTGCCCTGCCTCTTTCCCTTCTTCCTTTCATTCACAATTTGTGATGCAATCTGTCCCCTTCTAGTTTTTATAACTTCCCTCATTAAGTCAGCTCAGCTACTGTGGGAAGCCCCGGTAATTAAATAATTTGGGATACAGAATATTTAATTAAATGTAATTACACAGGCCATCATCTTGCCAGCCTCCCACCTCACCCCCAGCTGCATCACTGCTAAAAAGGTAGACGGCTGAACCCTGCACCTCTTTGCCAACGCTGCACCCGTGGCAAATGTGATCGGACGTTAATCCAGCAGGCGTCTGCAGTAGCATTTGGGCACAAGGACCAATCAGAACCCATTTGCCATTAAAAATAAAAAAATAAAATTCAAGAGTAGGATTGAGATACAAATAGTGGTGCATTCCATGGGCTCAAATTCTTTCAGTGCAGAAAAATGCAGGATTTTGAGCTGTGCTCTTATCTGACTGGCCACACAGCTTTGTGCTATCAACCTGCTCACTGCACATTAGATGGGGAGCTACATCTTTGGGGTTCCTGTGGCATGTGCACACTCCCTTGAGGAGTGTTTCACCAATGACACATGGGAGCAGGTAAATTTCTGCTCCTCTCTAGGCAGGATACTGCAGCCCACTGGCGTAGCGTGGGTTGTCAGCACCCGGGGCAAGGCAAGTAATTTGCACCCCCTAACCCGTGGATTTGCTCCCCCTAACCCGTGGATTTGCGCCCCCTAACCCTAACCCCCAGATGTTGCGCCCAGTGCGGCCGGGCCCCCCTGCACCCCCCATGCTACGCCACTGCTGCAGCCAACATGCTTGCCAAGGCATTGCTTGAAAGCAAGAGTGAGAGCCATGAGATAGCTTCTAGTAGGGCACTGAAGGAAATCATTCAAGGATTAGAGCAGGGGTAGGCAACCTAAGGCCCAGGGGCCGGATGCAGCCTATTCGCCTTCTCATTCCAGCCCGTGGGTGGTCCGGGAATCAGCGTGTTTTTACATGAGTAGATGTGTGCTTTTATTTAAAACGCATCTCTGGGTTATTTGTGGAGCATAGGAATTCGCTCATTCCCCCCCCCCAAAAAAAAATAGTCCAGCCCACCAAATGGTCTGAGGGACAGTGGACCGGCCCACGACTGAAAAAGGTTGCTGACCCCTGGATTAGAGGCTTCTGTTAGCCCATAGTACCACCTACAGAGGAGGCTGTCTGCTGCATCTCTGCATGATTTGTTTCTCTCTCTTGCCTTGCATCCCTTTCACTCCCATCAGGGAAGCAGTAATTCTGGTGATTCTGCTAATGATTAAATCATTCAAGGACTATAAAAGGAGGTTGAGCAGTGGCCCTTCCCACTGATTTACAGTCCAGATGTTTGCTTGAACAGGTCTTAGCTTAAAACTGGTGGTGGGGCAGGGGTGCATGAACAAGCTCTTTCCCCAATGCCTCTGTGCATGCAAGTTCTTTGTTAGACCTCTGTGTGTTTAACCTGAAGATCTACTCAGGGTTTCTGATCACTGGGAGTGTCCTTGGTACAGTCCTTGTGCAGAGCTTTGCACTAAACATACCAAGGTATCACAAGGAGCCCACATGCCCTTGGGGGGAGGTGGCAGGACTTGCATGGGCACCATTTCCCAGTTTCATGGCAAGGGGTGCCTCATCAGGGCTAGGGAGTTACAGTGGTACCTCTGGTTGAGCACGCTTCGGGTTATGAGCTCCGGTAACCCAGAAGTAGCCCCTCCTGTTTGCGAACTTTGCCCCGGGATGTGAGCGAGAATTGCACCAGAGGCATGCACGCAGCGGGAGGCGCACTTTCACTAATGGCGCCTCATGTTACGAGTGGTTTCCAGTTACGAACAGAACGCCAGAACAGATTCCGTTCGTAACCAGAGGTACCACTGTACACAGAAACACTCAAGTGAGGGTGGGTGATTCCTAGTCCTGCACTCTTCAGAAGGAGACCTTTTGGAGTGTGCAAAAGTGACAAAGGTGTTCCTCAGTTATTGCAGGGTTGGAAAGCATTGACCAAGGCATTATACTATACAAAAAGTTGTAAGTTTATTGTTCTAGCCAAAGGCAAGGACGGACTTGTAGTAACAGTCTTAATAAAATAATACAGAACAGAACATACATTGATAATATGCCGACACCTATGATGTAAGAGAGAGAAGGTACTAAAAACACCAACCACCTCAAATCCAGTTTGATTTCAGATTAAAGCTCTGAATCGCCACAACAATTTATAGCGATTTTATCTAACTCCCTTTTCCCTGGTTAGTCAAGAAACCCTGTTGGGATTTACTGCATCCTTCCCTACCAAACATGCACCAGCTCAGCAAGGAGGGCTGCACACAGCTGCCTATGCTGAAGCAAGTGGAACATGAGCAGTACATGTGAAAAGGATCTAGGAGTCTTGGTTGACCACAAACTTGACATGAGCCAACAGTGTGACGCGGCAGCTAAAAAAGCCAATGCAATTCTGGGCTGCATCAATAGGAGTATAGCATCTAGATCAAGGGAAGTAATAGTGCCACTGTATTCTGCTCTGGTCAGACCTCACCTGGAGTACTGTGTCCAGTTCTGGGCACCACAGTTCAAGAAGGACACTGACAAACTGGATCGTGTCCAGAGGAGGGCAACCAAAATGGTCAAAGGCCTGGAAACGATGCCTTATGAGGAACGGCTAAGGGAGCTGGGCATGTTTAGCCTGGAGAAGAGGAGGTTAAGGGGTGATATGATAGCCATGTTCAAATATATAAAAGGATGTCACATAGAGGAGGGAGAAAGGTTGTTTTCTGCTGCTCCAGAGAAGCGGACACGGAGCAATGGATCCAAACTACAAGAAAGAAGATTCCACCTAAACCTTAGGAAGAACTTCCTGACAGTAAGAGCTGTTTGACAGTGGAATTTGCTGCCAAGGAGTGTGGTGGAGTCTCCTCCTTTGGAGGTCTTTAAGCAGAGGCTTGACAACCATATGTCAGGAGTGCTCTGATGGTGTTTCCTGCTTGGCAGGGGGTTGGACTCGATGGCCCTTGTGGTCTCTTCCAACTCTATCATTCTGTGATTCTATGAACCAAACACACGGCCTTCTGGCCTAATCCCAAGACCAGCTTTTGGTGTACATGCTATAAGGTTGCATGTTTCCCCAAAACTCACCGGAACTCAAGAGTGGATGAGGCCAAAGGCTCATCTAGCATTCTGGTCTCACAGTGGCCAACCAGAAGCGCACTGGAAGCTTGCAAGCAGGAGCTGAGCACAAGAGCCCTCTGCGCACCTGTGGCTCCAGGAAATGAGCCCGTCCAGGTCCAGAGCTCTGGTTCCACAGCATGGGCAGGAGCAGTTGGGAAATGTGACCTTGCTGCACTACTTCTCTATACAGTCATTTGAAAGAGAAACTGAGTTTGACCATCACTGCTGCCACCCACCCAGTCAAATTTTAGCATGCTGTAGGCAGCAAGCAAGGAAGCACAGCTCTGTGTGTGTTTGCAACAGCTACCTTTAAAAAGCAAAGGTGGTTGCTGCTAAAAAGCAGGGCAAATGTATCCTTACTTGCCAATGAAAACTAGCAGTGGCCAGGCGCAGCGATGCCCACTCTCACTTCCTTCCTATTAAGCGAATGCCTGACACCAGGTTAAACTTGTTGAAGGGAAGCCACGGCACGTAGACAGGGGTCATGTGTGTTTTCTTCTGTGTTTATTGCTTTCTTGTGCTCCATGGGGACGGCTAAAAACCCAACTCAAAATGATTGCTTAATGGACAAGAGAACACAAGATTCTGCAAAGCAGAAAGAAGGTTACAGGGGATCAAATCAGAGGGCAGCCTGAGCTGAGATGTGCAGCACATCTTCTGAAGAAGAAATTACCCTCGGTTTGTCATGCCTGGTTATCCGCAGACTAACTGCTAGCCTGTTGTTTACTAGGCTAAATGTGAATTTCAGGTCTGGCGCATTGCCTCTTCAAATTCCAGAGGGGTAGCTGCTCACTAGTCTTTTGCAGCAAGAGCAGCAGAATCCTGTGGCACCTGAAAAACAAATTACCTTGTCAGTCTCTACTTTGCAAAGTAACCTTTAGCACATTACTTAAGAGCAGACCTGCTGGATCAGAACAAAGATCCATCTAATTTAGCATTCTCTTTCCAATAGCACTGGCCAAATGCCTCTGGGAAGCTTGCAAAAGGGCATTAATTTAATTTAATTTAATTATTTATTATGGCTTACCTTTATTCCATCATGGAACTCCCAAACTTCCAAAGAGAACTCCCATCCAGGACCTGGCCAGACTCAGCCCTGCTTAGCTTCAGCAAGGAGGCTGCATCATATGCTATTTCCCCGCCCCACCCCCCACCCCCCACCCCCCGCCCCATGTCCCGGCATGTAGGAAATTGACATCCTCAGCATCTGGTAGACTTCTCTGATTGCAGAGGCTCCACTTAGTTACTATGGCTAGCAGCCATTGATAGACTGACCCTCCATAAATTGTTCCAACCCCATCTTAAGATCTCAGGACCCTGGACTCGACTCTGACAAAGAAGGGGCAGCCAGTTCCATCGGACCAGTGGCACCAGAGGCAAAAGTGCTGTCAATCTTCCAGTTTCATGATGAGGCCTGAGACCATTGAGTCAGAGGCTAGTATGCCAGGGACCTATGAATTGGGACTTCCATTTATCCTTATAAGCACATTTCTGTATGCAGTTCTGACTAATGTACGTACATGTTTTTTCAAGCAGTTCCCTGTAATATAATGCATTTTTATGTTATTTTCACCACTACATTCATTGTTATGCACATTTCCTCCTGATAAAGATTCCTAAGCATCGCTTGGTTGTTCATATGCATTGCAGAATTCGGCACAGGCTGAGTTTCAGTCCTCATATTGTTTTGGAAAATGCCAATTGGATAGAGCGGCTTTGAAAGCAAACCGAATCACATTTCTCCCCTTTCCTTAGCCGCTACTGGAACAAGCAAACAAGTCAAATAAATTGTTGTTATTATATTTTACTAAGGCATTCCCAAAGTCCACAATGAGGGAATTAAATAGGGACAGTGATTTGCCAAAGCAGGTACCGGAAAATTGGAACTGTGGACAACATGTGATCCTGATGCCCTGCTGTGGGCATGCATATATCTCCAAACCCAACCCAACGTAGGAAAATGACTCTGGCTGCCTCCACCTGCCTCTTCTAAGGGGCAGGTTATCATGTGGCCATGTAGCAAACCCATGTGCATACCCATGGCACTGCCCTAAAAACAGAACTACAACTTCCAATGGTGCCCCAGGGGGCATGTGAATGGCGCAACACCACACACATATGCACTTCCAGTCCCAGTACCAAAGTAAGCTTTCCCTGATTTTCCCTGCTCTTTGTTGGGCCTGGGTGGAAACCCCAAACAGTCATACCTGAAGGGTCGCCCGCACTGTTGCTTTGTGGTCTGTGGCTTGAGCTGGGAAGTGGCATGCAGCAAACAGAAGGTCCTAACCTGTTGACTGAGCACAGGCAGAAGGCGAGGTTCCTAGCATTTACACCAGAATGACCTTCCTCCTCGCACTGCCTTTCATCTGGATACTGCTGCATTTTCAAACACAAGTTCCCTGCTGGTTTGGCTTTGAGAAAGGAGCTCAGGTGCTGTCAGCTGAACCAGCAGCTACTCAAGGAGAGTTAATTTTGCAGATAAATTCAGTGGGAAATAGATCTGACGGTGTTGACTCAGAATGAGCAGCGTGGTGGCCCTGTTTTATTTAGGAAATGGAGGCCTAAGCTTAGAAGTTCAGCTCTTTGGTGGCGAGGGAAGCCTTCAAAGCTCTAAAGTTGGCAAAACAGGATTTGGGCAGGAGGGAGGCTGGAGAGACACTTCCTGGCATCAGGGAGGAAGGTGAGTGATGACTCGTCGCACGTGGAGTTGTCAAAGAAGGCTGCAGTCTTACAAAGCAGCCTTCAGACACAGCATAAATCTTTATTCCTCCCAAAGCCAATTGGCAGTTTCCAAAGAGAGGCAAGGTTTCCAGGAAGTGTGATTAAAATAAGTGACCAGCAGCTATTGGATCAGTTCCATAGGTGGGGGAAGTGGGTGGAAGGCAGAGGATAAAAGGGCAAACATTTCAAGCAAATGAGGGATTTTCTGGGTTTAAATCTGCTGCTTAATCAGGAGTTAAAGCAATGCTGCTGGCAGCTGCTGCGTGTTCTGCCCCTACCTAGGAGGGGCAGATTTTTTAAAAAGCAGGACTCCTATACCAGCCCTGTAGCTAGAGTGGGGCAAATTGGTGCACCACCACATCAATTGTCTTTTCAGATTGTGATGTGACAGACAAAGCCTGCATTTAAATAAAGACAGTTTATTTTAAGAGTAGGAGTAATTTAAGACCAGGACCCTCTGAAAAAGCCTCATCTGGAAGAACTCCTGAAAGTCTGCTCACTTAAGTAATCACAGATTGACTGATAATGAAAAATCTTAAGTGATCCTGGAAAAAAAGCAGCCTGTACAGTAACATGACCCTTGAAGAGTTAAATATTAGAATTTTGTATTATGGGCTCAGATTAAACTCTGTTAAAAAGCATGGGGGAGAGGACAAAACCCTGAGGCACCCCACAAGAGGTCTGAACACTCACCCCCGCAACATCACTCTCTGGACACGGCCCAGGAGGAAGGAGCGGAACCACTGTATAAAACCACTGTATAACAGTGCCCTCAGCTCCCAACTTGTCTAGACAGTCCAGAAGGATGTCATGGTCGATGGTATCAAAGGCCACTGGAAGATCCAGCAGAACTAGGAAACTGCTCTCACCTTTGTCCCTAGCCCACCAGAGATCATCGCCCAGCGCAACAAAGGCGGTTTCAGTCCTGTGATGAGGCCTGATTCCTGATTTGAAGGGATCCAAATGATCTGCATTCTCCAGGCGTGCCTGGAATTGCTCAGCAACCACCCACTCAATCACCTTGTCCAAGAATGGAAGATTTGAGACTGGGCGATAGTTGGCCATATTGGCCGGGTCCAAAGATGATTTTTTAAGAAGCGATTTAATAACCGCCTCTTTCAGCAGGTCTGGGAAGACTCCCTCACAGGGGGAATCATTCACCACCCCGCAGAGCCCATTGCTCAGCCCTTTCCGGCTTGCTTTTATGAGCCAGGATGGGCAAGGATCAAGGAGACAGGTGGTTGGTTTCACTCATCCAAGCAGCTTGTCCATATCCTTGGAGGTAACAGATTGGAATTGATCTTATGCAACTTGACTAGAAAGGACTCTAGCACTCTCCTTGCCATGTCCCTGCTACCATGGTAGAACCTTTCTGAATCTGAGCGACTACAGTGGTGCCTCGCAAAATTAATTCGTTCCGCAAGTTTTTTCTTCTTGCGAGTTTTTCGTCTTGCGAAGCACGGTTTCCCATAGGAATGCATTGAAAATCAATCAATGCATTCCTGTGGAAACCGCCTTCAGACCAGGTCCGGGGACAGTCTGTCCCCCGACCTCTTCTGAAGGCTGGGGGGGGGCAAGGGCTTTTCTTCCCACCGCCAGCCTTCAGAAGGCTGTTCTGAAGGCTGGCGGTGGGAAGAAAAGCCCTTCTCCCCACCTCCCGCCCCGCAAGCTCCGGGGACAGGAGCGCTTTGCTGCCGACCGCCAGCATTTTAAAAGCCCCCGCTGTCCCGGGGCGATTTTAAAATGCTGGCAGGCGGCAGCGAAGCCTCCGCTGTCCCGGGGCGATTTTAAAATGCTGGCGGGCGACAGCGAAGCCTCCGCTGCCGCCCGCCAGCATTTTAAGATCGCCCGGGACAGCAGAGAAGCCTCCGCTGCCCCGGGGGCTTTTAAAATGCTGGGGGTCGGCAGCGAAGCTTTCGCTGCCGCCCGCCAGCATTTTAAGATCGCCCGGGACAGCAGAGAAGCCTCCGCTGCCCCGGGGGCTTTTAAAATGCTGGGCATCGGCAGCGAAGCTTTCGCTGCCGCCCGCCAGCATTTTAAGATCGCCCGGGACAGCGGAGAAGTCTCCGCTGTCCCGGGAAGGCAGGCGGGGGGGGGAGCAAAGACTTTTGCCCCCCGCCGGCCTTCAGAAGAGGTCCAGAAAGTCTTTGCTCCCGACCGCCAGCATTTTATAAGAGGTCCCCGGAGATTTCCCTATGGGCTTTCTTCTTGTGAAGCAAGCCCATAGGGAAATTCGTCTTGCGGAACGACTCAAAAACGGAAAACTCTTTCGTCTTGCGAGTTTTTCGTTTTGCGAGGCGTTCGTCTTGCGAGGCACCACTGTATCTACAAAAAATAATAATAATAATAAAAGGCAAAATCATTGCAGGAGATTCTGGGGTCCTCACCAGGCCCCGATAGCAAAGGTGGTTCCATTAGACTGTGAACCACCTGAAAGAGTCTCCTGCTGCTGTTTTCTGCAGATGCAATAGAGGCGGTGAAGAAGGTCATATTCGCTGTCGCTATCGCTACTCGGTAGGCTCGACACTGAGCTCTAACCCGTGTCTGGTCGGATTCAGAATGAGTTTTCCACCACTGGTGCTCTAGCCAACTCAGCAATTGTTTCACTGTCCTCAGCTCTGGGGAAAACCACAGGGCTGTCCGGGCTCCATGCAATCAGAGAGGGCGCTTCAGAGCCAGACAGTCGATAACTTGATAGTTATTATGAGTAGAGCAGAATTGGCTGTTTATTACCAAAGCGAGGAATAAAGAGATAAATTAAAGTGATCTGGGGGGGCGGGGAAATCTACCCTAAGTTACATTATAGAAGGAGAAGGAGTTCAGCTGGTGCATCTTGTCAAATAAGCCACACCTGACATTCCCTCTGCTAGGTAAGGCAACTATTAAAGGTGCAAAAGAAGGCCTGCGATTGTTTCTACTGGCCAACTGTCTCTGCTTTGCTCTGTGAGTAGCTATGTACAATGAGCAGAAGAGAAATAGATGGCAGGAAATGGATGAAGACAGAGGGGGCTGCCACTTCTGTATTATATTCTTTTAATTTTAGATGATACTTAAAAATAGAAAAGAATTGGTTGCTGTTGTTTAGTCCTGTCCGACTCTTCGTGACCCCATGGACCAGAGCATGCCAGGCACTCCTGTATTCCACTGCCTCCTGCAGTTTGGTCAAACTCATGCTGGTAGCTTCGAGAACACTGTCCAACCATCTCATCCTCTGTCGTCCCCTTCTCCTTGTGCCCTCAATCTTTCCCAACATCAGGGTCTTTTCCAGGGAGTCTTCTCTTCTCATGAGGTGGCCAAAGTATTTGCATAGTCAATGAAGCAGAAGTAGATGTCTTTCTGGAACTCTCTAGCTCTCCATAATCCAGCGCATGTTTGCAATTTGGTCTCTGGTTCCACTGCCTCTTCTAAATCCAGCTTGCAGTTCTGGGAGTTCTCGGTCCACATATTGCTTGAGCCTTCCTTGTAGAATTTTAAGCATAACCTTGCTAGCGTGTGAAATGAGTGCAATTGTGTGGTAGTTAGAGCATTCTTTGGCACTGCCCTTCTTTGGGATTGGGATGTAGACTGATCTTCTCCAATCCTCTGGCCACTGCTGAGTTTTCCAAACTTGCTGGCATATTGAGTGTAGCACCTTAACAGCATCATCTTTTAAAATTTTAAATAGTTCAGCTGGAATACCATCACTTCCACTGGTCTCGTTATTAGCAGTGCTTTCTAAGGCCCATTTGACTTCACTCTCCAGGATGTCTGGCTCAAGGTCAGCAACCACACTACCTGGGGTGTACGAGACATCTATATCTTTCTGGTATAATTCCTCTGTGTATTCTTGCCACCTCTTCTTGATGTCTTCTGCTTCTGTTAGGTCCTTACCGCTTTTGTCCTTTATTATGGTAATCTTTGTACAAAATGTTCCTTTCATATCTCCAATTTCTTGAACAGATCTCTGGTTTTTCCCATTCTCTTGTTTTCCTCTATTTCTTTGCACTGCTCGTTCAAGAAGGCCTTCTTGTCTCTCCTTGCTATTTTTTAGAAATCTTCATTCAATTTCCTGTATCTTTCACTAGCTCCCTCGCATTTTGCTTGCCTTCTCTCCCTCGCTATTTGTAAGGCCTCGTTGGACAGCCACTTTGCTAAGGAGATATATCACAAGTGAATTGGCAACATCATTGACGAGAGAAGGGTTCTAGCTTGACCACTCCCTTGATGAGCTCATTTTCTGGTTACAATGCAGTTTTGCTTCCCCCACCCCTTCATTTGCGCATGGGAGAGCATGGGATTATGCACTTCCCACTTCAGCAGCCCAAAGCGGTGGCATTTGTTCCCAGGAAGGATGTGGCATGTGGTAGTTCTGAATGTGTTGTTGATTTACTGTTAATTCACCAAGAATATTTCCTTCCCACTTATCCAACAGAATATTGCTCAAGGTGGCTGACAATGCAAAGGATTTTTTAAAAGTTTGGCTAGATGTCTGATAGCAAGAAAGGCAGGCCATAAGTTATCTATTCCCAGCATTTATTTGCTCTTCCCTGCCCACCCTCCCCCTGTGAATTTACGATCCCCACGGACCTGTCTCTTCGATCTGTAGCAGGATTTTACAGAGCTGCTCTCTCCTGTGAACTCCAGCTGGGAGGCCCCAATATGTGCAGGGCCCATGTGTCACTTTGTTGAACAAGGCTCTGTGGCCACCGAGGAAAAATGTAATCCTGAACACTCAGTGGCAGAACAAGCTCCAGCTGAAGTGAACCTGGGGAGGGAGGAATGGCAGGGGAGCCTCACATTATTAAAACTTTTGCTCTAATTCCAAATCATCATCCTCAAAAAAAATATATCTAGGAACACTCCGACATGCACAAAATAAGTAAGAAACAGCTCCCCCCCAACACCAGCACCCACCCTTTGGGGCCTCAGAGATGAGTAGGAATTTGTAGCTTACTCACACATTGGCCCTCTGGGCAGCTTTTTCTACCTGCCCTCTAGTCTCAGAGGAGGGAAATAAGTGTGGTTGTGCCTTTCATTAAGTTAATTGGTTGTCTTGGGCAGAATGGTATGGCAATTTAACAGGTAGGAATGCGGCTGAGGACGGTATCCTCTGGCACCTCTTAGGGTGAAAGGAGCTTGCTGCTCAAGACTATGGGGTACACAGGCAGGAGATGGAGCACCTCTGAGGCTAAGCAGAGTCCCTCATCTGGAGTTGTGGGGGCTCGGGAAGGCTTCTCTACTCATCTGAAAGAAGGGGACCTGGCCAGGGAGGGGTTACCTGCTGCCCCTCTTCATAGGAGCATGTTCAGCTCCTATAGGTGCCTAACCCCATACTCAGATTAGATATGTCATAAATGTATGTGGCCCATCTACTTGTGGGTCACCTCTTCACTTCTACCTGTGCTTGCACACCCACAAAGGTGAGTAAGGGGCAGACATGAATGAGGTGTATACAATTGTGCAGAGTGTGGAGAACATAGATGTTTATCCTTTTTCATAATATGAGGGGCCAGGGTCCTGTAATGAAGCTGAATGGTAAGATATTCAGGCTAGACAATGGCAAGTACCACATTGCATTGCATTGCATTGCATTGCATGGAGTTCACTATGGAATTCAGTTCTGCACAGTGTGTTGATGGCCAGCAACTTAGATGGCTTTAAGAAGAGGATGGCTTAGACAAATGAATAGAGCAGGAGGCTCTCCACAGCTACTAGTCATAATGGCTGCATACTACCTCCTGTGTCAGAGGCACTAGGTCTCCAAGTGTGAGTTTCTAGGCATCCCAGATGAGGAGAGGACTGCTGCTCCCATGCCCTGGTGGTGAACTTCCCAGAGGCTGCTGCAGGAGACAGGAAACCAAAGGACTAGACAGGCCTTTGGTCTCTTCTTAAGGCTATCCATGGAGGAGGAGAGTATGGACAATGCTGCTTTTGAAAGGGACACTTGAACAAGCATGTTATCCAGTGGAAGTCTAGGAGAACAGAAATCATAGAATTATAGAGTTGGAAGGGACACCAAGGCTTATCTAGACCAGTGTTTCCCAAACGTTTTTGGGCAACGGCACACCTGTTTACCGGAAAAAAATCTCGCGGCACACCACCATTAAAGCCCCGCCCCGTGACGTCAGCGCGCAGCGTCACGCCAGGAGGGACGCACAAAAGTGAAAGTTTTTTCCCTCCCCCTTGCCGGGGTGGGAGGAGGCAGCAGAGCGAGGGACTGAGGGACGGCGGCAGCTGAGGCGGCGGCGGCTGTTGTGGTGGTGGCGGCGATAGCGGGCGGAGGAGGGGGCGGCGGCGGGGCTTGAGGAGCCGTCGCCGGGAGTTGCTGCTGCTGCTGCTGCTGCTGCTGCCCGGACATGCCGGCCTCCTCCTCCTCCGCTGTCTCGCGCTCCTCCCTTTTGCGCGCGCTGCCCCGCCGCTTGGCACCACCACCGCGGAGCCGCCCCCGGCTCGACGCGGATCCTCGCCGCCGCCGCCTCTCGCCGCCCGACTCGCCCGCCTCCCTCCCATGGCACACCAGCCGATGTCTCACGGCACAGTAGTGTGCCGGGGAACACCGGTTGGGAAACACTGATCTAGACTTTGCCTTGAGTCCTACCCTCCAGAGCAGGCGAAAACAAGCTTGTTCCCTCTTCTATGTGACAGCCCTTGAGATATTTGAAATGGCTATCATATCTCCTCTTGGTCATCTCTTTTCCAGGCTGAACATACCCAGCTCCTTTAGGAGCTTGGTTTCCAGACCCTGAGTCATCTTGGTTAGCCCTCCACTGGCAAACTATCTGCACAGTCTCCTTCAAAGCATCCTCATGTATCAGCAGTAATTTGACACCAAATTACTACTAATCAAGTGTTAATTGTGCTGCAGCAGGAGCACAACCAGAGGTTAAGCAGGGGTTAAGCAGTAAACTAGGGAGAGCTGTTGTCTTCCCAGAGCACTGCAAACAAAGCTTGCCCATAATTGGAGGCAGCTTGCTTTGAACTATGGACTGAAAGTTCTTATCATATGTCATTGTTGTTTAATTACACTGTAACTACCAAGCTGTTACTCTGCAGCCCACCACTCAACTCCTTCCTAATTACAGACTCCTTGCCATTCTCTGGGAATGAATGCATCCGATAGCAATTTTTCCTCTAATTGGGGACTGTGAGGTGGGAGAAGGAGCAAACACCGTGCTGACTTTGTTATTGCTTGGCTACTTACCCTGCCATTATCTTGGGGCCTCTCCAGCATGAGGGACTTGGCATTTCATTAAGCAATGAATGGTTACCTGGCCTGGGGCTCCCTGTTTAAGGGGCAAAGCCAGGGAGTGATCCTTAAGCCCCTTCAGGAGATGCAACCCTGCTGATCAGGCTCAGTCTTGAATCGGCTTCCTTTGCTTTTGGCTGGGGCCAGTCTGGTCCGCCGAGCTGCTTGACAAGCCGGAAGCTTGTTACTGCTGTCAGCATTGCCGAGCTCTAATAGCTGGAGGAGAGGGAAGGGCTTCATCCTGCACTCTGGCTCCAGGTTGCTGTTGTAACTGATGTGCAGAAGTAGACTGAGAGTGTCTGGCTGCCAGGTACCAGGGTTGCAGGGGGAGACAAGGGAGTAAATGCTATTATCCAGCAGCGGCATAGCTAGCCACTCAGGTGCCTGGTGCAGCACGCGCGTCATAGAATCATAGAGTTGGAAGAGACCACAAGGGCCATCGAATCCAACCCCCTGCAAGCAGGAAACACCATCAGAGCACTCCTGACATGTGGTTGTCAAGCCTCTGCTTAAAGACCTCCAAAGTAGGAGACTCCACCACACTCCTTGGCAGCAAATTCCACTGTCAAACAGCTCTTACTGTCAGGAAGTTCTTCCTAATGTTTAGGTGGAATCTTCTTTCTTGTAGTTTGGATCCATTGCTCTGTGTCCGCTTCTCTGGAGCAGCAGAAAACAACTTTTCTCCCTCCTCTATGTGACATCCTTTTATATATTTGAACATGGCTATCATATCACCCCTTAACCTCCTCTTCTCCAGGCTAAACATGCCCAGCTCCCTTAGCAGTTCCTCATAAGGCATCGTTTCCAGGCCTTTGACCATTTTGGTTGCCCTCCTCTGGACACGTTCCAGTTTGTCAGTGTCCTTCTTGAACTGTGGTGCCCAGAACTGGACACAGTACTCCAGGTGAGGTCTGACCAGAGCAGAATACAGTGGCACTATTACTTCCCTTGATCTAGATGCTATACTCCTATTGATGCAGCCCAGAATTGCATTGGCTTTTTTAGCTGCCGCGTCACACAGTTGGCTCACGTCAAGTTTGTGGTCAACCAAGACTCCTAGGTCCTTTTCACATGTACTGCTCTCAAGCCAGGCGTCCAGCAACTGGGGGCGGGGCGTGCTGTGTGGAGCCTCTTTGCCACCTCCCCCTCAGCTGTAGGGTGGCTGACGGAGAGGCAGAGAGCAGACGCAAGTCCCATGCTGCCGTTTTAGGCAGCATGGAGCCTGTAGGTGCCCAAGCCACCATGTCACTCCCAGGAGAGACGTGTGACTCTGGCACGCTGCAGGCCCCGTGATTAAATGCTGGCCCCCACAGTGTGGTATCCAGTGCCAGCCGCGTTTCATTAAGTTTGTTGACTGAACTAAAAAGTTTCATGAGCCCATTTTAAAAAAATTTTTAAATCTCATATTTTTGTCATTTTGTCACCCCCCCCCTCAGTGATGACACCCTGGTCAGACAACACCACCCACCCCCCGCACCCCCTTCCTCCGCCACTGTTTGCCAGGACATCACCTTTCCAATTGTTTATGTATTTTGGTATGAAGTAGGAAAAGATGAGCAATGCAAAGTGGAGCCAGGCAAAGTCAAGGCAGGGTTAAAGCACACATTATGTTGCTCAGCAGCAACTGTTGGATGACCCGACTGCGGCTCAGCCCTGTGCACAATCACACCATGTGCAAAGGCAGCAAATGTCCGTAGCTGTACCCTCACTTACACAGGCCTCAGAACTCGAGTCTGTGATTGGCACCAGCATGATGAACCAGCTCACTATTGTAATCAGAAGCAGGCAGAACACTCCTACAGAGCCAGGTGGTTGCAGAAATGCAAACCCTGCCAAATTAGTGCTGCAGAGTTTTCTACTTTCCTTGCATTGAAACTTCATGGATCACCTCACATTGCTTTCCCTTCAGAAACCCTTGGCATAAATCTGAAGATCAGGCTACACCAGAGGTTTTCAACCTTTTGGAGTCCATAGGTCCCTTGACCAACTACATTCTTTCTGCAGCTCCCCTGTGGGGAAACATGCTCCAAGCCTCAGAAGCCCACTTTTGTCACCCCTTCGTCTGCAGAGCCGGCAGCTCCCCACCCCTTTTTGAACACCCTCCCTGGTGGAGTTTTCCCTCAGCCTCCTTTCCTCTCCTTGGGAGTCCTCTGGGCAGCAGCCTCCACCACCCTGGTCTCTTAGCCCTCCACCCTCCTCACACCACCCCACAGGGGCCTGGGAAGAGGATGCCCCCAGCCTGAGCAGCCCAACAGAGACTGGCCAAAGGTGAACATGAGGCCGGCACGTTGCTCACCTTGGGATGCAGCAGTGGAAGCCTTTGGGAGACAGAAATGTGAGAGGGCATCAGAGGAGAGAGGGAAGGAAAGAGGGACAGAGGCCAGTGCTGCCCACAGCACCCCTGACCACCATTCAAGGCACCCCAGGTGTCAGAGGCTTAATGCTGGCCAGCTGGCATAGATAAGACTCCGTGCTCCCAGCCAGTTCCAAACTATTTGATTTATTTGACAAAGTTCATGTGGGAATGTTCTGGGGTGCAGGAGAGGATATATTGACTAATTATATCCTTATCCAACTTGTGCTAACAAGTTCCCAAAATATCAGCAGAGTTTATAGACATTCCCCTTTAAGTTCGCAACGGTAACGTGTACACAGGTTCGCTAGAACCTCTATAATAATTACTCTGGTAATTTCCCCCTTTGTTCCCTCTTAAAATACAAGACACAACACAGTCTTTATAAAAGTATAAAAGAGTTTACTCACGTTCTGTTCACAATATGATCCCAGAAGGCAGACAGCTTAAAAAGGTTACATACATTTAGAATCTATCTTGTAGCAAGATAGTCCTTATCTCCTCTCTTGGCTGGGAGCCAAGAGGGCATCCTTAGATGTTTCCTCATCGAAAGAAAAATGGCAGAGAGAGAGAGATGGCTGCCTGCCCTGTGCTTTTGTCATTACCTGCACAGGTGAGGCCACACCCACCTCTGGTCACATGGGGAGGAAGTCCGTCCCCAGGAAGTTTACCTGCTTGCTGGACAGACATCCCTCCCCATGTTCTAACATGTACACTCTAGGAAAGTTGTCATTGACTGCTCCTGTGTTTACATCCCACAGTTCAAACGTACATCTCCAGCGTTTCAATTAGCGTCCTTCCCCTTGTGCGCAGTTGCTGCCTCTAATCTTTCTTCTTCCTTTTCCGCACCCAGCATGCAAGTCTGCGAAAACTCCTCCCCTTACTTCCTCTGTGTACAGCATGACTTGTTCCAGGCTCATCCTCCTCCCCCTCTACGTCAGACCCACTGTCAGATGACAAGCTGCTGATAATCTCTTTAGGCTCTCTATAACTGCTGGTTTCTGTCCTTTCATCTTTTCCCGTTTGCCTCTCCCTGACACCAGGGTGCTACGGCACTCTGGTTGGAAGCAACTGGGCTACACAACTGGATGTTGACACCAGGTGCTATCAAACAAAGACATAGTCAGAGTAGACCCACTGAAATAAACTCACTTAACTTACTTCCACCCAACTCTGCCATTGCACGAATGGAACATATTTCCCTGCATACAGTGGGCCTCCCCCTTCATCTCCTCCCCTTGCAGTCCCTTATGCACCCTTTTAAAGAAATCTGCTCCAGAGGGTTGGGGGACCCACCATGGCACATGTTTGGGATGTGGGGAAGGGGCCACAGTGGGAAGGAGAGGAAGGGGGAGGACCATTGCATGAGTGGAGGTTTATTTATGCAGTGTTGGACTCAACCCATTGGCTTCCGTGGGTCAACTTCAACACCAGATGTCACCTGCTGTATCTCTGCTCTATGGCTCTCTGTGAAGCATGAATTCAGATGCAGATCTCACTAACTTTTTGTTTGTTTGTTACTATGTTATGTATTTTTGTGTTTTTATATTGTAAACTGCCCTGTGATCCTCGGCTGAAGGGAGGTATAGAAATTTATTTCATAAATAAAACAAGAAATAAAATAAATAAGCTGCTCAAGACTTTCTGAATCCAGTCACCATTTCCCACTCCCAAGAATTTGCACCTCTACCAGCCAGCTGCTGATAACTGGATAAATCTGAGCGTAAGAAGGGTTTGGGCAAACAGGAATACGGTTACCTGATCTGGAAATGAAAATAGCATCCGTGTATGCCGTTTCGCTAGCCCAATAGTCATTCGCCTGGCCTGTAATTTGAGCTTTGAGATTTCATGTAAGCCTGCTAGTCTTGCACCCCACCCACCTGCAGCCTTGGAGAATCTTTATACAACATCACTTGCTATAGAAAGCGCATTCCTGATCCAGCTATATCCTGGCCAAGGACTGAGTCATGCAGCCAATTAAGAACTCACTCAAGTGTAGCCTTTCCTCCCACAGACAAGTATTTCCTGCACGTGAGCAGAAGGCTGCTCAGTTACATGACAATTCTGCTTCTTGCCCAAATAACATGGCTGTGCAGCAACTTGCAGCTGGTTAATTTAGAGCAACAACCTAGCAAAACTACTGTCATGCCTTACATGGCACCATAGGAGCCAACTCCTAGGGGCTGTGGGGGCCTCAGACCCCACAATAAAATATTTGAGGGTGGTGGGCCCTCACAAAGTTTATGGGCATTCCCATTCAAATGGTGAGTGTGCACTGCGTCATGTGATTGATCATCAGGGGTGGGGCTTACCTGGGCCCCCACAATATTTTATTCACATAAGCGCATGCTAAAGCTGTTGGTCGTCTTCATCGTTTTTTAACCCGCATGCAAAATTTGTATTTATTCATGTAGGTTTAAAGGTATTTGCAGATTAAGGTAGAAATGGGACGGAATAGACTTCAAAATTGACAGAAGCAAAACTGACAAGGACTGAAAGTAGATCGATTGTGCCCAACCCTGATCTGTGCCATATCCTGACTCTGAGGGGACATTTTCTATCCGTTCCCTTTCTCTCTCTCTCTCTCTCTCTCTCTCTCTCTCTCTCTCTCTCTCTCTCCACACAGACACTTTTTGTCTGTGAAGCAGATCATCACCGAAATAATGCATATTCTTGAATACATTTTCTCGCAAAACATACATTTCTACACCGTTTACCTTAAAGTATGCATTTCTAAATATATTTTATTCCCAAATATGCATGCTATACTGTATACTTTTTCTGAGCTGATAATTGCATCACAAAATTTAGAGAAGTGTGAATTCCAACTGCTTTGTCATTCATAGGTATGGCTCAGGCCAGCACATGTCACAAGTCACAAAGAACAAATTGCTCAAACATCCCTAACTAAGGGGGGTTGGGGTTCTTAAAACCCAATGTGCCAACATTATAATATCACACTTGGCTTTAGAAGCAATGAACTCTGGATATTGCTCTTGTAGTCATGGGAACCAGAGACTTTTACCTTGGGATTAGAGTGATTGCTCAAACCCTTTTAGAAAGAGATGCAGTTACTTAATTTGATTTGGGGTAACTTTAAACCAGGCATGTCCAAACCCGCTGGCCGGTTAAATCCAGTCCCTGGGGCAGTTTATTTCCTGGGGCAAAATCTCAACAACAACTTCAATCCACGAAAAGCTCAACAACCTTGGAGTAAAATCAACAACTTTGGTCGGCTCTCGTGGCCCTTCACTTCATCAAATCTGGCCCTCTTGGAAAGTTTGGACACCACTGCAAGTTAAACCATCTTACCTAGCTGTCTGAAGAACACCAAGCTGAAAAGGGCACTAGGTTTATTTGCTTATATAGTGCCCATCAGTATGCATGGCACACTATTGAAGACAAGTGATAGGTCTCTGTCCAAAGGAGCTTACAATCTGAAATTTGAAATAGGAGGAAAGTGGAGGCAAGGAAAAGAGCCCAAGGATTTTCAGTTATTTCAGTGACATGTACAGTCATACATTGGGTTACAGACGCTTTGGGTTGTGCGATTTCGGGTTGCGCACCGCACCAAACCCAGAAGTACAGGAACAGGTTACTTCCAGGTTTTGGTGCTTGCGCATGTGCAGAAGCGCTAAATCACGCTTTGCACAGAAGCGCCAAATCGCAACCCGCGCTTGTGCAGACGCTGCAGGTTGCAAACGTGCTTCCCGCACGGATCACATTTGGCAACCCAAGCATCCACTGTACTCATCTATTTCCACTGCCACTTCTGTGTAACAGAAAGGCTTTCATGATGGCAGCATAAAACTCAGCTATAACAACTAGATATGAAGGAGGAATCCACTTTAAATGGTGGCTCTGGCCTGATCCAACTTTGCCTGCATTGGGCAACTTCTTACACTTAATGTCTGCTTATGTTCAAGCCATTTATGCATTTTTGGATTAAGCCTGGCTGGTTATAAGCAAAATTGTATGTGATAGATAAAAATACACCTAATACTTATTACAAAATCAAGCTGCATGAGGTGTTATATTTCTGCAGCATGATTCTGTAAGTATTAATAGAGAAATACAGTGGTGCCCCGCAAGACGAATGCCTCGCAAGACGGAAAACTTGCTAGACGAAAGAGTTTTCCGTTTTGGAGGTGCTTCGCAAAACGAATCTCCTATGGGCTTGCTTCGCAAGACGAAAATGTCTTGCGAGTTCCTGCGGGTTTTTTCCCCTTTCCCCCCCTTTTTCTAAGCCGCTAAGCCACTTATCTGCTTATCCGCTAAGCCGATAAGCCGCTAAAAGCCGCTAATAGCGCTAATCCGCTAATCCGTCAATGAGCTTGCTTCGCAAGACGAAAAAACCGCTAGACGAAGAGACCCACAGAACGGATTCTTTTCGTCTTGCGAGGCACCACTGTATTTTGCTCAGCTATATACATTGTTATTTGTTCTATAGCTTTATAATTTCCATGAAATAAAATGATCCACAGGTTTAACGATGCATTTAATATGCATGTATTGTTTGTATTTTTACCAAAACCTGTAAAAAAACAAACAAAAAACTTACTTGCAAGTAGAAAAATCCACACAGATAAGCTCAACATCCAAATTTTCAGAAAATTCTCTCCTCAGTAATAACCATCTAAGACTGGTTGGGTTTTGTGTGTGTGTGTGTGTGTGTGTAACACACGCAGGATAAGTTCTTTGTAGCAGCTGACGGGCGCTTGATATCACTGGCTGACCCCTTTGGTTCTGTGTTAGGATTCTGAACACAGCTGAAACAAATGCTCACAAGAATTCAAATTATTCAGGAATTTTAAATTTTTCTTCACAGACACAGGGTTTGTCCACTCTTTGTCTCGTGCTGCAGGGGTCTGAGCGATTTCCCACTTGTCCTGGGCTTTCTAGGCACAGGTCCAAGCAGTTAGCCCACCACTTTCCCTGGGAAAACCTGCTCTTTACCACTGAGTCAGAGCAAATGCCAACCTGCTAAAAACCTGATTGACATTTGCTCCAATTCAGCAGTAAAGAGCAGGTTTTCCCAGGGGGAAGCAATGGGACAAGTGGAAGTGTGAACAATCCTCCGAGTGTAAATTTTCAGATTCAAAATTTGAATTCAGGATTTAAATATGAAATTTTACATCAACATTTGAAATGGAAGTACTTCAACCTTGTTGGCTTTCCTTGATTGTTTCAACAAGCACAAAACATGAAATCTGGTGTCATTTGTGAAATACTGAATACCGTTACATGACGACTCTCAGCTACTGGCAGATATTCAATACTACTGAATGCCAGCCATGACAGTCAGTACTAAATACTATTGCATGCCAGCCATGCAATATTGTCAAATATGAAATATCATTGCTGTCAAGTAATGACAACTGCTAAATACCATTTTATGTCGATGATGATGATGATGATATTTGTACCCCGCCCATCTGACTGGGCTGCCCCTGCCGCTCTGGGTGGCTTCAAACATATATAGAACATCAGATCTCAAATAGAATTGAACATTGTCAAATACCAATGACTCAGGAATTGGATCCCACCCCTGGAGGGATTCCCATAAGATATGCATGCAAACTCTGCACATTTCCTGTAACTGCCCACATGCAAAGTGGGGATGGAAAACGTGGCTCCGTTATGGCCTGTGTGGAATCTTCCGCATGTGGGCATTTTGCCCATGGAAGATGTACTGGACTGAGCCACAAAGTGTCATAAGATGTCAAATGCAGTGATATTCCACGAATCGTTAGAAAATACACGAAATGTCATAGAATATTTCAAAATTATTCAACACCTTGGATTAAATTTCTTTCAGCTCTTCTTCTGATTGCATGTAGACCCAGATTTCTCACTCACATGACCCTTTTAAGCACCTTCTGGAAACAAATTAAGCATCAAATAACTTTTATCCTTTAAGTGCTTGCCTCAACATCTGACGGCAGCAGTCTGGTATTTTTTTATTATTATTTTCAGTTTTGATGGGGTGAACTTTGACTTTTCTGGCCTGACTAACAGCAGCATGTTTGAGTGGGCATAGGAGAACCTTGGCATATTTTTTCACTTGCAGAGATAAAAGCCGAGGCTGTAAATTCAAGGCACTGTTTGCAATATTTCTCTCTCAAAACTCATTAGTGAGATGGGAATTTTGGAGACACCCGCTGAAAGATTAAAGGGAGCCTGGCAATGCTGCAAGGGCAACAATCTGTTGGATCCATTTGCAAAAATCAATGCAATTTGTTATCTAGGAAGAGATTCTTCCCCAACAATTAATAGATTAAATTAGATAGATGCCAGCAATGGCAGAAGCCAAATGAAGTCTATGTCTAATTTGAATCTCCCAAAATGGAAACCGTTTCAGGTTGTGGGATTTTCCCCTCCATGAAATTGCTTTTCATTTCAATGTTTACACAATCAGTTCCAGCTCAGATGACTAGATGATGGGCGCAGCACCACCAGGTAGGAAGAGGAGCATGTACTGCTCACAGGGGGGGATTTCCAGCATCATTCTGTCAACATCTGTGGATGCAGAAGTGTGTATTTTGTCTGTCAGAATGTTTGCAGAGCTGGGATGGGATCTAGAAGCTGATGTAAAATTTCACATCCCAGGAATCTGTATGAGAACCCAAACACAGGGAAGGATATGAGCCAAACTGGAACAAGGAGGGACAGCCACAAGAAAGGTTGCCCTCATTGTACAATGTACTTACCTTGAAATGGCTCCCTGTAAAGGTGAAATATTTGAGTCCACTCATGAAAAATCTTAATTTACTTTTGTTAAACCACGGAGCCTAGGATTTGCCGATCAGAAGGTCGTGGTTCGAATCCCCGCGATGGGGTGAGCTCCTGTTGCTCGGTCCCTGCTCCTGCCAACCTAGCAGTCGAAAGCACATCAAAGTGCAAGTAGATAAATAGGTACCTCTCCAGCAGGAAGGTAAATGGCGTTTCCGCGCGCTGCTCTGGTTCGCCAGAAGCGGCTCAGTCATGCTGGCCACATGACCCGAAAGCTGTACAGCAGCTCCCTTGGCCAATAAAGCAAGATGAGCGCTGCAACCCCAGAGTCGGTCACGACTAGACCTAATGGTCAGGGGTCCCTTTACCTTTTTTACCTGGGCTCCAGCAATCTTTCCATTGACACTGAGGTGGACAAGTGTATTGGTAAGACAGCTATTTCCTAAATGTTTCAACAATTCACTGAATTGGATGTCCACGGGTTCTGGTGTTCTGAGAGAAGCGGGGAAACTTTTCTCTATCTGCTTTGTCCCTGCCAGGCATAATTTTATAAACTTATGTTCTGTTGCCTCTTACTCACTTCCTCTCTCAACTAAAAAGTCCCAAATGCCGAGTCCCAAGCCTATCTCTCCGAATCCAAAATCACGTGTGACAATGTGATAGTGAGAAGAAAAGCACATGACAGGCATGCTCAGAGGCACTTTTTTTTGGGGGGGGGGAATCCCACACATGTTCCTGGGCTCAGCTCCTGTATAAAACCAGGTTGCGCCTCAAGACCCCCAAGAGAATAAAGACACAAGGACACAGAATTTAGGTTAATGTTAAAGGGCAAAATTTAGGCCACAACTTTATTGGTTACAGAATGTGAGTGGTATTGGCTTAGGCACTGGCATCTACAGACTACATCTGATTCCTGCCCACCTTGCAGGAAGGGTAAACCACCAGTAGGGGGAGCCTGACTGATGCAGATCGACTCAATCTCCCCTGGGTTCCCACTGGGGTCGTGGCATGGTCCTAGCCCCTCCCCGGGCTTCAGATAAGATCCACACCCCTGGATACCTTTAACGCATGGAGGGGCAGGTGGTGGCGGCCCCTCCCCTCCCCCCATCACTATTCCAGTGCCTAGCTGCCAAACTTTACAAAGTTGTGACGATTGCTACGAGGTAGGCAAAAATCAAGTGGCTGGTGCCAATTTGCCAAGTGGAAAAAGTCCTACCAGGCCCCTCAACGGCGACCAACGGAAGTCCATAGCAAGGCTTACCTAAAAGAGGGTGGGAGGGCGGGAGATCCGCGGCATGAGGCTGAAGGAGGAGCTCCCAGAATTGCGCCGCCATTTAAATGGGCCCCAGCCACGCCCCCACAGCACCCTGATTGGCCGCCTGGTGAATAGTGTGGCCGGGCCACCCTCAGTGTGATGCAGGAGGCTACCCCACACCACGCCTGAGCGCAACCCGGTCCCACTCAGAAGTGGAACCGATTTCCTGGTTCAGTCACTGAGGGTGTTCTTGCCATGTGCAGGGCCACTCAGCTGTTGTCCTCAGGGCAATTGCTATTCACCCCAGGGGAGCAGGAAAATTGCATTTCACCAAGCTGCTTCTTCTTCTTTGGCGATCCCTCGTAGCCAAGTAAGATTGTCTTCCATAAACACGGTTTTATCAATGAGTCCATAAGTGACTGTGGAGGCCAATTCTGGATCCACATGTCCTTCCACAGTGGGGACATTGGTTTCCGGGCAGGAGTTGATCAAGGTGAGGGTTTGCCAAGCATGCCTTCCTCTTAGCACATTTCTCCCTTGTGTCCTGAGTTCGAGTGTCTTCAAAGCCCACCAAGCACCAGTGTCCTAAAGCTCACTTATTATAGGGGTTAATCCAACTCAAATGGGGAAACTGATTGTGGCTGTTTATTGGAAGAAGAAGATTGACAGGGTTTAGTGCCACAGCAGGAAGATATCGGCACAAAGATCAACACACTCAAAATCAATCCCCAAGTCAGTCAAGAACCTCCATAGGAGGCACGTACAGAAAAGGTTCTTTTAAGCTACCACCCCTGGGAGCAGCAAAATTGGTTGCCTGCTAGAGAACGCTGAAGATACTGTGTACGAAAAACCTCAGGGATGCTCTTAATTGGCCACCAAAGACAGAAAATGCGAGATGGGTAGACCATTTCCTCTGCATGTGTGTCAGAGGGTGGGAATGTGCAGCACAGAGACACGGAGGACTGGTAGGGAGCGCAACAGGAGTTCATCACATCCTGAACCCTTTTACGCATATTCAATTAACCACAAGCAAAAACCCTTTCAGTCAAATGTATTGTGCTTCCAGTTGTAATTCTGAAGACATTAGCTCTGGAGATATTTCAGGTTAGCTCGCCATTTTAGGAAGAATTTGCTGACCCAGAGGCTTTAAGTCCAGGGGACTTTTATTGAATACCTTAACCTTCACACATGTCCCATGCCTCTCAGACAGTCTTTACTCTTCCCTCACAATTTCTGCTCCCCTTCTTTCAGACTTAACTTGTATCTTCTTTGCTCTCCACAAACTGCTACTTTCTCCCATCCTTTCTATTACATTCCTTTCAGTTTTCTTAGACACCAAACAAACATTTTTTCCCACTCTTTCTAAATTCCCCCCTCTGGCCCTTTTCCTTGAGATGTGAAAGACTTCCTTTCCCTGATAGACTGTCCTCCTCTCCCAGAGAACTTCTCTGACTCCCAGCCACTTTTACGGATCACGCAGGGAGTTGCTGGTGCTGGCAATGAGTCAAAAGAAAAACTCAGGCAGGAGCTTTTTTCTTTTTGGAAATAACACCTTCTTTACTGAAAAATAAAAATAAAAATTGAGGTATACTGTGAAAATACAGCATGGAAATACAGTGGTGCCTCGCAAGACGAAAAGAATCCGTTCTGTGATTCTCTTCGTCTAGCGGTTTTTTCGTCTTGCGAAGCAAGCCCATTGACGGATTAGCGGATTAGCGCTATTAGCGGCTTTTAGCGGCTTATCTGCTGATCGGATCAGCTGATAAGCAGCTTAGCGGCTTAGAAAAAGGGGGGGGAGGGAAAAACCCAGCAGGAACTCACAAGACATTGTTGTCTTGCGAAGCAAGCCCATAGGAAATTCGTTTTGTGAAGCACCTCCAAAACGGAAAACTCTTTCGTCTAGCGAGTTTTCCGTCTTGCGAGGCATTCGTCTTGCGGGGCACCACTGTATATAATCAACAGTTTAAAGCATAGAATAGGATTTAACCAAGAGGAACCAAAAAAGTCTGGATGCCTGTGAAAGTTCAGGACTGTTTTTCTTGTCCGTGTAATCAATAAAAGAGAACCATCCAGTTGTAAATGAGCCTTTGTACCTCTGTCCCTTAGCTAGTTGTATTTTGTTGGTCAATTTCTCTATTAGGGCCAAGTGCCAAACTTTGTTAATCCAATTCGATAGTCCAAGTTTTTACAGGCAATAACTAAACTAGCTACTAATACCAAATAGATAACTAATACCAAAATTAAAGGAGATCTCTGCATTCTGACCCTGAAGTATATTCAATAAAGTTATCTCATGAATGACATGTTGACCAGTGATATTGCATACCTTTAAGAACATTATCTCCCCAAACTCAGCACCTTAACACAATGCCACCACATTTGCCTGACATGTTCCCTCAGACCCGCATCCATGCCAACAAAGCAAGAGAAGAATTAATGCATGCAAGAGGTATAAGGGGGCATTTTTGCAATATTTCCAGGGAGAGTGCCTTTGTAGATGCTGATATAGATTTGATGTAGAGGTTTCGTTTAACCCACCCTTTACTTCGCCTTCTCTCACAACAGGTTCATACCAAGCATGTTTAAGGAGGGCTTTATGAATTCCCATTAATTAACACCGGCTGCAAAAAGTACTATTTTATTTAAAGCTTTTATAAAGCAATTAATATTTTTAAAATTTCTATGTGGTATACAATTTACAAACAAACAACAAAAAACCTGACCCAAATCCTGTGATCATCAACTGTGGCTCTTTTTAATGTGCCTCCCTTACATGAGGTTTGTAGGGTGGCAACACGAGACGGGGCCTTTTCTGCAGTGGCTCCCTGTTTGTGAAGTGCTTTCCTCAGGGAGACTCACCTGGCGCCTTCATTACATATCTTTAGGTGCTAAATGAAAACATATCTCTTTAACTAGGCCTTTGACTGATTAATATCCTATGTCCTTTTAAAAGTGTTTGTGGGAGCAGGGGTTATAGGCTTGTTTTTGTTCTTGTTCCTGTTTTTATTATGTATTTTGTGTTCCCATTTTGTATTTTTATGTTGTGAATTGCCCTGTGATCTTCGGGTGAAGAGCAGTATACAAATTTAATTAATTAATTAATTAATTAATTAATTAATTTATATTAATATTAATAATAATAGTAATACATACTACATAAAACCAATAAAAGCAGTATGAAAGCATATAAAAATAAATAAAACAAGTATTTGAGGGAATTGAAATACAAAAGTGCCTTTTTAGTAATAACTGCAAACATATTACACTACTATTAGATAAAAACACTGGATTAGTAATTGCTGCAACGTAACCCATTTCACCCAAAGAGCATTATACCTGGAGATCCCCCCCCCCAGGAAAACTACCCCAGCGAAGTCTGTGGGCAGCTGGGGAAGGCAGGGGCAAGGATGAATACCACCCGTCAACTTCACAAAGTCATTAGTCATATGTGTACCTCATACAAAAAAGTCACTTTTTATCCTTTCTACCTCAAATTTAGTATGCACCATCTGCAAATTTACCTCTCCTGAACTAGTTTCAGTCCATTCAACCATTTTCTAAGCCATAGAACTCCCTCCATCATCATCATCATTATTATTATTATTATTTCTTCTTCTTCCTCTTCCTCTTCCTCTTCTTCTTCTGTATTGTTACAAGACAGAATATGATTCAGCCAACTCACCCTTAACATGGGGCCATAATTGTGTAATCAATCAATCAATCAATCAATCAACTTTTATCATTATGACCACAGATCAACCACTAAGTTATAATCAAACAAGTGTAATTTTGCAGGCTGGCAAAAGACTATTGGGAATGAACTGCACAGCCAAGGGCTAGGATGTGTGTGTTGTCACACAGCTACACTAGAAAGGGTTCCTAACTGCTAGTGTGGTTGGTAAGGAGATTTAACTGTCCGGTTCCTGGTGACACATGCTGATGCACAGAATTCTTCCACTTTGCTATTATGCAACCGATGACTAAGAACTGCATACTTCTTGTGCTGTAAGCTTTATCCTGAGATTTTCAGGCAAACTGTAAACTCAGCCCCCTCCCCCACTCCTTCTCAAAATTAAACACTCCACCCCAGCTTTAAAAGTCTGCACAGGTTTGGATGGGTTGTCACACCATCAAGAAGATTTTGTGCATACGATATAATAACCCAGATTTTGCTCCCTTTCACAGAATATGTGGTTCTATTAACTTGAGGGTTTTGTGGTCTTCCCCACCCACGAGCCTCAGGCAAATTTGCAAGCGGACTCCATCCAGATGCCACTCCAGGCCTGAACAGCAAAATAACCTCTGCAAAATGATGAGCAAGAGATGGGGAAATGCTCCCTGGCCTCCTGCTTGGATCCCAAAAGCCGCACCTCAGCAAGCAGCTGGCTAAGCTGCTCATCAATCATCCACACCTCCGAGGGGAGAAAAAATGGGCTTTGGAAGTGCAGCTGGTTAGCGGCTCGGAGCTGTTCTGCCTCTGCCACATTCCACTTTCCTTTCCCTTCCACCAGGTAATGGGACAGAAGAGGGTTACTGCTGCCCTCATTCTTCCCATCTGCTACTGAGAAAGATAGAGCAGTGAATCCAATATTTGCTCTCGCTGGGAGCGAGAGATAATCAGCCCAGATGCACAGCTCCTGAGTACAGCCTGCTAGCTGTCATGTCACAACGAGGAGACTAGGAGCTAATGCCACCATAATAATATTGTGGGCTTCAAGCTAAAACGTTCCTCGCTTGCTCTCCCCGTGGCTTGTGGCAACCCAGAAGAGACGTGCATTGTAGGACCGGCATTGTAATCTGCTTTGCCATTTCCTCAGCAGCCGCTGCACCAAACGCTGCTTTTTATTTCAGGGGTCACCAGCCTCTTCCCCGGTGCAGACTGGCACAAACATTTCTCAGTATGGACTTTTCAAAGGTCTGTCAGCTGTTAACCTGCATGACTGGCTGCCTGCCTGCCTGCCTGAACCTCGCCTGCCGCATCGCGTAGTTCCTCACACAGAAGGTTCCTCTGAGCGGCGGACAGTCCTGCACACCTGTGGCCCAAGTGTGGAAGCCGGCATTGGGTGTACTGAGAAAGTGTGACTCAGTATCCCAATCACCTGTGGTGTCAGTTCCTAACCCTTACAGGATTAAGTCAATAGGAAGGAATTCCCTGCGTCAGGCCTGGTATGGAGTCCCAACAGTTCTGTGGGTGTTTCAGGGAAAAAAGAACAAGGCTTTGGAAGTTTTGTATCCATGCCCAGAACTCCTGAACAGGGCCAACCCAGGACATTTTGCTGTCTGAGGCAAAACAGAAAATTGTGGCCTCTCTGCTGCTGCTGCTGCCGCCACCTAAGGCAACTGGGAAGCCCCCGTGTGCTGAAGGCAGCAGGGGAGAAAAAAGGAGGCCAGAGAGGAGCAAGTGGAGTGTGGGAATGTTCAGGGATGCAGGAGAGGATATATTGTCTGATTATATCCTTTTCCAACTTGTGTTAACAAGTTCCACAATTTAGCAGAGTAACATTCCCCCTATTTAAACTTGCAGCGGATGCGTTTGCTCAGGCTCGCTAAAGCCCCTATAATAACTCTTCTGGTATTTTCCCAATATTCCCTCATAAAAGATAAGACACGACACAGTCTTCTATAAAAGTATAAAAAGGTTTACTCACACATCATTCTGTTCACAATAGGATCCCAGAAGGCAGACTTAGCTTGGAAAAGTAACATACACCTGGAAACTATCTCATAAGGAGACAGTCCCTTTGACCTCTCTTGGCATCTTTGGCTAAGCAGATGTCAGGTTGTAATCCAAGGCATGCTTTCGCCAATGGGGCCTCCCCCCCAAAAAAAAAATTGGTTGTCACCCCCCCCCCAAAAAAATGGGTTGTAATCCAAAAAAAGGGACATGCACTTCCGGGTTTGACGTGGTTGTAATCCAAAATGGTTGTAATCCAAAGCAGTTCCAACCAAGGTACCACTGTACCTAAGGAGAGATTGACTTGCCATGATTGGCCTTGGAGACTGTAGAAACTATAGTTGTCCCCTGTGTCTAAAAAGTTGCCACTCTTGTGGCAATTTCCTGGAAAAGACCCATGTGTGGAAAGAACTATGAGTCTGATGTGTACGAAAGTAGCATAGCACCAAGAGAAAGCTTTGCTAAACATTTCTCTGTGGTGTTCTAGTTGACTACATAGAGAGACTTCTTGTTCTTTTGCATTCAGAAATACCATCTCCCACTTGCCATCTGAAATGATAACAGCCTGGAATTTGACTGCCTCGTTCTGTGTAATCTGCAGTTTGGCTCTGCCTCTTCCCTTGTATCTTGCTTGCTTGGCTTAGGCCTGATGTCAGCATGTTAGCGGGTGCCAAACCACAGTCCTTAGCTGATGGGCCATGGCTGATTGGAGGTGGGTTATATCCCTTTTACCACATTCATTTTTAAAAAAATGGAAAGGGAAAGGAGAAAACGGAAAAAGAGAAAAAGGAAAGATGCAGAAGGAGGTAGAAAGGCAATGAGTGAAAACGGAGTAAAAGGAGAAAACTATCAGTAGTGCATTGGAGCACAGCTCCAGGACTTTTTCCAGGAAAGAAGTGATAGCATAAATTGCTTGGATGCCAGGGTAACTGATGGACCACCTTTGCTCCAGCAAGTGAATAGGGTGATTGAAAGTTTGGCTGAAGTTTGTGACAGGTTAGCAGACAGGAAATCAGAGAAAAGGGGAAATGATCAAGCAGAGAGGCTGGGTCCTTCTTTCCTTTTCTTTAATGGGGTTCCTAGGTCATGCTACCTGTTTAATGCTAAAACTTTTAGGTACTAAGCATTTGTACAACTGTACTGCTCAAGTGTCCACTACTGATTTGCAAGGGAAGAGGATGGGGGCATCGCAAGGAGTCATCTTCTAGGCTCTGCCCAGAGATCAGGTCTAGGTGGCACCAGCCTCCAGTGCACTGCCTTGATTTCAGCTTGCTGAACTTGTACCTCCCTGGTAGGTGGATATCTGAAGCTGCCTTATCCTGATTAGGCCCTTCAATTCATCCAGCCCAAGGCTGCTATTCCAATTGGCAGAAGCTTTCCAAGTCCTCAGGATAAGGTTTCCCCCACGCAGGACCTTGTTAAACAGAGATGAGACCCTACGCAAGCCAAAGCATTTGCTGGGCTACGGGACTAGTTTTTGGTTTTTTTTAAATAATAATATCTTTATTGTCATTGCCCCCTCTCGGGGACAACGAAATTACTTGGCTGCTCCATCCACCCAGGTAGGGCACTCCACACAAAATCAAAACAACTATAAAAACACTAGTTGGGCTCCGCCAAATTGCTACAGATTGTTGTTCTGTAACAGGTGCTTTTGTGATCGCTATTCTGTGATAGAACTACGTGTGAGGCAGTGTAACAAATGAGAGCTAGGCAGGGAGGATTTATTCCTTATTTAGCTAGTTGTTTTTCCACTGGCACAGTGACCCAGATAATTGAAGCCGTGGCGCATTTTAATTAGGATATTTCTAAGTCCCAATTCAGGCAGAACTAAGGTTGCCAGGTCAGGAGTTTGCAGAGCCCAAAGCGGAGACCAAGAGGCGACCCTCCGATGATGTCATGGGTGACTCCCAATGATGTCATTAAGGGTGACACATTAAGCATTAGCCACATGTCATTCAAACGAAATACGCCAAGTCTAACAAATGAGTAACTGTGTCCCTGGTGGGAAAGTAAGATAGAAACCTTAGCTGAAGGGAGCGTTCCCATGCTTGTTGGTGCTCACATGATTAAGCATAATGAGGAGAAGACAAGGGTAGAACTCTTTCCCTGACACCCTACTTTTCCACATGCAGGGCATTCCTTAGGAGGAAAGCCTTATGAGGAACAGTTGAAGGAGCTGGATATGTTTAGCCTGGAAAAGAGGAGACTGAGAGGAGATATGAGAGCCATCTTCAAATATCTCAAGGGCTGTCACATGGAGGATGGAGCAGGCTTGTTTTCTCCTGCTCTGAAGGGTAGGACTTGAACCAATGGCTTCGAATTACAATAAAGGAGTTTCTGGCTAAACTTAAGAACTTTTGGACAGTAAGAGCTGTTTGACAGTGGATGGGTCTCCCTCAGGAGCACAGGGGGCTTCCCCAACTGGGGTGGGGGGCTCGCATGTGTATATGATGTCAAGAAGTGGGAGGAGGCCTAGCCGGGCCTGTTGTAGCCACAGGAGGACCTGGCAGGGCCTGCTGCAGGCCGGTAAATATTGAGGGGGCTCCTTGAAAATTTTGGGGCCCCCTCACCCCCCACCTCAAGTTGGTGCCCCTGCTTGGGACATTGTGGATTCTCCTTCCTTGGCAGTTTTTAAGCAGAGGTTGGATGAGCATCTGTCATGGATGCTTTAGCTGAAATTCCTGCATTGCCGGGGGTTGGTCTAGATGACCCTTGGAGTCCCCTCCAACTCTACAATTCTATGATTCCATGATTCTTGCATCCTTTTGCTTGTCAGTGGTAGCCAATGATATGAAGTAACAGCAGGAAATGCGCAAGACAGTGATGTCACGGCAAAGTGGCACTTACCTCTTGTTATGTCATCATGCTGTCACTTCCATCAAGTTCTGGCCCTGTCAGCATAGGTTGAATGGAGGAGAAATGGACGCACAGGGATCCCATATTGATGGCACCCCCAGACCCTGCATAAGATGTCATTCAACATGTTTGAACCCTTTTGTAAAGAACACAAGCTTACCACACACCTTGTAGAGCTATTTTAAGTCATCTTTTACCAGTCATCTGCCATGTCTGTTTTGGAGTTTTACACATTTCTAGCCCCTGAGTTAAATTGCTGTGTCACGTTTTTTTGTATGGCTTGCATATCGCTTCAGCACGGTTCCATTATCTCCTAGCAAAATTCGTTTTACAGCTGTGATACAATCAGGAACCAAGTGCTGTGCGTTCTTATGCCTCCTTGGGAGTGCACACATATGTATGGGGTAAGAAGAGTCTTACGCTGCATAGAAATGTAAACACCTTATAAAACTTTCCTTTACGCAGGAACACGAGAAGAGACTAAAAATCCCTGGAAAGCCATTGCTCAGAAATCTGCAGTTCAATTTTAGAATCATTTTCCTCCACATTTCCCCATACAGTGCCAGACTTTAGTTCCGAATCCAAAATCCCCAGTACATTTTTTTTTAATGCATCCTGGGACATTGTCACCCATATTCAAATCTGAAATCTATTGCTGAATTCTCATTCCACCCCCAGATATTTAGAATATAAATATTGTGAATTCAAATTACTAAGCCATCGGCCAGCTCACTCCGCACCCCCAGGCTCAGTAAGACGCTGCTTTGACCACAGAAGGTCCCAGGCTCAGTTCTCAGTATCTCCAGGTCAGGCTGTGAGACACTGCTGCCTACAGCCCTGGAGAGGCATTCCCAGGCAGCAGAGACAACACTGAGCTAGCTGGACCAATAGTCTGACTTGGTATAAGGCACCTTCTCAGGCCCCTATGAGAAGTGAAATTCTCTTAGCCCCTGACTTCACACCCTCTTTGCCACATTCCGAAGTGCTTTGCCGCTGGCCTTTTGCACTTCCTGACATACTTCTCCATTAGCGGGGGACTACATGATTGCAGCAGGAAGCCCTTGCTGCAGTGCTGCCGGCTGGCCTGCAGTTAACTGCTCAGCAAAGACTTCCGGCAGCTGTGCAACAGCTGTATTTAGTTTCTTAATTGCCTCCGGCTACAAATGGAAACAAGCCATTTATGTACATTAGGTTTGAGGGATGACATTAAGATAGGCAAGGCCAATACACGAGAAAGGCCTAAGACTGAATAAGTATCGTAATCCTTCCACTGACTGCCGTAAGTTATGCAATTGCAGTAATCATAATGTCAAGTGCTAGTAATGAAAATGCTCCTGTCTTAAGGCAAGGGAGCTGATCCATTTGCCATGCCAGTCAGCTGAATAGAGTTTCTGCCATTTTGGTCACAGAGAATAAGAGATACAAAGTAGGAAAGGAGGCGATAAATTACCTGGGAGCAGCCCAAAAAACCACTGTACACCTCAGCTTCATGTGATTGTGATCCCCTTTAATTCCCCCTCATCTATGCAACATTCTCCTCCAACTAGGTAAAGGGACCCCTGACCATTAGGTCCAGTCGCAGACGACTCTGGGGCTGCGGCGCTCATCTCGCTTTACTAGCCAAGGGAGCCGGTGTTTGTCTGCAGACAGTTTTATCGGGTCATGTGGCCAGCATGACTAAGCCGCTTCTGGTGAACCAGAGTAGCACACGGAAACACCGTTTACCTTCCTGCCAGAGAAGTACCTATTTATCTACTTGCACTTGATGTGCTTTCAAACTGCTAGGTGGGCAGGAGCTGGGACCAAGCAACGGGAGCTCACCCCGTTGCGGGGATTCAAACCGCTGACCTTCTGATCAGCAAGCCCTAGGCTCTGTGATTTAGACCACAACGCCACCCTCGTCCCTCTCCTCCAACTACTTTCCCACAATTTCCCCTCCCAAATTTCCTCCCAGAGATTCCATATGATATCAATGTAGCTATTCCATCCAGATTTTCAAAGCACGGGAGTCTCCAGATTTAGGGAGGAGAAAGTGTGGGATAGAAGTAACTGGAGGAGAATGCCAGATGGAGCAGGGGGAATGAAAGAAGGCAGAAGGGGGCCACAATAAGCCAAGGTATGAGCAATGCACTAATTCTTTGTCATCTGCATTGATTTCCTATTTGATTCTGAACTAGAAGTGCTTCCAAAATCCCCTCCTTCCAAAATTTCCTCCAGGTTTTTGCATTCTGAGTTACCTGATCCTGGCCATGGCATGGATCATTATCTGCCACTCGGTTGTCCAAAGACCTTTACAAGGACCACCTGCACATGTATCATTAGCTCCTGTCGTAGCTTTCCCTCCCCAACAGTGTATCATACGCATGAGCAGTCATGCACATTGAACACCACATACTGCTTTACTCTTTGAAAATGCAGTCATGTGCATGAACACATCAACAAACTCTTAAATAAAAAAACAAGCCCTACATCGGTTCTGATGTTGTATGAGATAAAGCGATAGAACATAACCAGTTCTTAGGCGAATTCGCATTGCAGTGGTACCTCAGGTTATGAACTTAATTCGTTCCGGAGGTCCGTTCTTAACCCGAAACCATTCTTAACCTAATGGGGCCTCCTGCTGCTGCCGAGCCACCAGTGCGCGACTTCCGCTGGCATCCCAGGGCAAAGTTCGCTACCAGGAGCATCTACTTCCGGGTTAGCGGAGCTTGTTACCCGAAGTGTTTGTAAGGAGGACGGTACGTAACCTGAGGTTCCGCTATACTTACGTCCTGCTACCCACACTGGCATAAGAACATTTAAAAGCAAAACAAAACTTAAAGGGAGTGACATATTTAATTCAACATCTTCACACACACCCCTGTAGCAGTGATTGTTTGCTGCAGAGAATTCTATCTGGCAATTTAAGGGCTACCAGCTCTCACCTTTGGGTAATGGGTGGGCTTCAGGGTCAGTGCTTCTTAAAATTCCAAGAAATACCAGCGGCTTCCATACAGCAGAACAGATGCTCGAGGCTTGCTGTCAGTCATTCTGGATGGGGTGGCGCACATATTCCCACCTTCATCCTAATGGTCCACCTGAGAACCATTTAACTGGCTGGATCTGCTTCTGCCCAGCAGCGTACATCCCTGTCTGGGGCCATTATTTATTTCACATGGCAACAAATTGCCTAGGACAAGCATTGGTTTGGGAATGGATCACCTGCTCCCCTGCATTTAAGCTTGTTTTTCCAAATAATTCTGCACTTTCAGAGTTGTTGGGCTGTGAAGCATATGTGGAAACTGAGGTGCATTATTGCAGCAGGCTGCCACATACATGTTGACAATCTGCACAAATTAGGAATGGGAATACAGATCTCATTGAAAGGATGCAGTGCTGTACTATACAGATGTACATTCAGCCTCTATGTATCCACCTCCCACCCCAACTTGCTCAGGAGTTGTGCATCCAGCAGCCAATTATTTGTTTCCCCAACCTGAAAGTAAATCAGGAAAGTTTGGGGTAATAGTTAACATCAGTGGAGCGGCAAGATCTGTGTCAGAAATAGAAGCTGGAAGGTTACTGTGATCGTCCTAGTTTTGGCTTTAGTTCTGCTACAATACAGTCTGTTGTAGTGATTTTTGTCATCAGATTTCGGTGCTATCGGTACGTATTGCCTTGGGACCATGCCTGGCCAGAGTTAATCCAATAATGGGCTTTCTCTTTTATATATATATTTATTTATGCATTTTTACAACAGTTGTACATACATAATGGGTTTTCATGAGGAATAAATATCAGGCTATTTTCCTTAAGCCTTCTGAATGGCTAGGAAATACTTGAAAAGCAGCCTGCCTTTCTCCTCCAACTCCTAGCTAAGGATGTCTCTGTGTGAAAAGGACAATAGACAGCAGAATATAATTTATTGAAATAGGGCTCAATCCAAACTCCCCCCTCCTGTAGATGGGGCTTTGTGGAATGGTGCAGCAGCAGTCACATCCACTGCTCATGGCAGTCACAGAGGAAGGTGGGAGGGCAGAATGATCGGGTCCAGTCCTGACTCGATTGCTGCACCAGGCTGGAGCTGGCAAAACCATTGGGTTTGGATTGGTCCCAGTTAGGGATGGAGGAGTAATTTGATTCAATAGCTAAACATGCAGAACAAAAGACAGCTATCTTTTGAAATTTGCACTTGTGATTTTGTGGTGCAGTTCTCCTGCCAGATAATGTTTGCACATATATATGGGCAGAGTGTGCAATTTCATATTGAATTCTGAAAAATGTATGTACCTGATGTTTTCCTGAGCATCCTATAGCCTGCACCAGAGGTGGCGGGAAGCTAGAAATCCAACAGTTCTGTAGCAGATGATACATATTCTAAGAGCTATATTCATGATAGAAACAACCTAGTGATTTGAAGTATATGCCCCATGAATTTTCAAAGGATGCATTCCTTAAGGAGGCAGCCTGTATTTAAATTGGAGAAAGAAGCTGTGAGCACACTCTTGAGGAGACTGTCACATGTGTTTCCTAGTGGGCACTCCTTGCAAGGGAATAAACAGAAGGAGGAAGGGACAGAAAGGGAAAATGAGCAAGAACAATGAGGGGAAATGTTTCAATTTACTACCTTTTTCAGTGTGGTATGTAATAATACTCATTTAGTAGCATGGAAAAGGGACGCGGGTGGCGCTGTGGTCTAAACCACAGAGCTTAGGGCTTGCCAATCAGAAGGTTGGCAGTTTGAATCCCCGTGACGGGGTGAGCTCCCATAGTTCAGTCCCTGCTCCTGCCCACCTAGCAGTTCAAAAGCATGTCAAGTGCAAGTAGACAAATAGGTACCGCTCCGGCGGGAAGGTAAATGGTGTTTCCGTGCACTGCTCTGGTTTGCCAGAAGCAGCTTAGTCATGCTGGCCACATGACCAGGAAGCTGTCTGTTGACAAACGCCGGCTCCCTCAGCCAGTAAAGCAAGATGAGCACAGAACCCCAGAGTCATCCGTGATTGGACCTAAAGATCAGGGGTACCTTTACCTTTACCTTTTAGTAGCATGGAAACCCATTGCTTCACCAAGGATGTGTTTCATTATCATTCAGCACACCAGAGGCACAGGAGAATAGCTGAAAAGCATGATGAGTACAATCTGAAGGCATAAAGTCAGGACAATATTGATAGCAAAATCTCCCCCTACATCACAAGTACTTAACGAAGTCCTTCTCTCAGTGCCTGTCATCCCATGCTTTACTATCTGCTGGAAAGGATCTCCTCGTGATTCTGTGAACAAGCATAGCATGTGAGGGAGGAATGTGAGGGAAGGCTCTTTTGGTTGTGGCATCCCATCTTGTGAATCTGTCACCCTGGGTGGTTCACTTTCTTCTTCCCTTCTTGAGTTTCAGGCGCAGTGCAAAAATGTGCCCCTTTAACCAACTCTGTAGACCAAGAGTAACGCTGCTTTTTGTGATTTAGGATTCTTCCTATGGTTTTGTGTAATTATTTGGATTGTTTTAAGTGGTGCAGCTTTTGACTTGGTATTTGTTCATATTTTGATGTGTTACTATGTATTTCGATGGACAGAAATAGACAGAAATGTAAACCCTCCTGAAATCTCTTTTGACAAAGGGTGGTGCAGAAATCACATCAGCAAGCAAACAGATACCTTCCCATTTCCTTGTATGGGCTACTGTTAACAGAAATTATTACTTTGCTGGTTCAGGGTTGATCTAGAAATGACACGAGAGAGACATATTGAGTTTCCCAATGGTTCTGTTGTTGTTGTTGTTGTTGTTGTTGTTGTTGTTGTTGTTGTTGTTGTTGCTGTTATTATTATTATTGCTGTTTTTATTATTGTTGCTTTTAAAACCAAAATGAAGCTGTGTGTGGAGGGCTGTCCTCTGTACATGATCAGAGCAGCAGTGGAGGAACGGGCTTCACTCTTTTCCTGAAGGCTCTGTTCCCAATAAATTCCTCTGGTGCTTTTTCCCACAAGGAGAAAAAGTATGTAGGGCCAGTATTACTTCTTCCCAGTGCTTGTCGGAAAGGAGCTGGGATCCAATGTGATTTTGATCACACAGACACTTCACGGGGAAAGGGTTAAGCCTTGCTCCCTGTGCCAATGCTCTGCTCAAGCTCAAAGCTCCTCGCAACCACATTTTAGTAACAGAACAAAAGCAATTCTATTGGGAAATCCTGCACATATCTCCTTCATCACATCTAGTTTGAGATCGTAAGTTTCAGACTCTTCCAAGCCCTGAAGGGTCTCCAAGGGAGCCCTGCTAGAGGATTATTCACAGCCCCACCACAGAGCCAAACTCTGCTGAGCTGCCTTTACAGAGGGTAATTGCAGTGGGAAACAGAGAGTCCAATAAAAAGAATTCAGTGCCATTGTCAGCGCAGCCTTTGGTGTGAAATATCTCATCTCTTTCTCCAAGCCTGCTGAGAAGGAGGACATGTTATCGTAGGGGACCCAAACTAGACAGGAAAGCTCAGCTAGCAGCTAAGAGACGGGCTCATCTCCACTTTGCAAGGGCACCATCACAATCTGAAGCTTCTATTATGGGGCATTTATCTCAGCAACCGGGTTTATGGCAGACAGATCTCAGGCATCAGTGACAGACTCCTACGCCTGCTTCTTTTTTACAGTCTCTTTCTCCCTGGGTTTCCTCCTTATATATTTCTAGCTCCTGGAGGTCTCTGTTTTCAAGAAAAAGCCAGGGAAATACGTCAGGATTCTGCAAATCAAACCTAGTGATGCTAAACTTAGTGGCAGGCACAGATCTTAGTTATTTTCAGGGATTTTTTTTAAATATAAAACCCCTTTACCATCCTCCTAATTCCCTGCTATGTCATTTTCATTGCTGAGAAAAGCTAAAAGAAAATGTACCGTATTTTTTGCACCATAACACTCACTTTTTTCCTCCTAGAAAGTAAGGGGAAATGTCTGTGCGTGTTATGGAGGGAATGCCTACGGGTGGCAGGGGGGATCTGCTGCAGTCGTGAGCAGAGGATCCATGGTTCCCCTTCCTTCCCTCCTCCGTGGTTACAAAGCATGGATCCACATGGATCCTCAGGATTTTTGCATTGGGCTACTCCAAACTCACTGTCAGATCACATGTCTGTGGCCACAGCATGAACCACAAAAATCATATATCCACTATTTCGTTTAGAATATTTTTTTCTTGTTTTCCTCTAAAAACTACGTGCGTGTTATGGTCTGGTGCGTGTTATAGAGCGAAAAATACGGTAGGTTATGAATGGAATGTTAAAGTCATTCTTCAAGTAATAAGCAACAAAGTGTTCAGCTCAGGTAGAAGATTCTTGGACTGAACCACTTCTTTTTCCAGCTCAGCCAATCAGCCCCATGGTCACAAACACAGTGCAGCATAGCTTTACTCCACCTGCATCCGAAACAGAAGTGGTGCAATCCAGAATTCTGCCACCCAGGGTCGTCTTTAGCAGATGCGGCGCTGTGGTGCAAATATCTGTCCAGCGCCCCCAAATTACCACAGATAGTGTTGGGGTGGCCGTAGCTGCGCACGGCCAGCCATTGTGGGGGGCACAACTCTCCCCCTGGCACTGCGGGAGAGCAATCCTCACAGAGGCTTGGGAGGGAAGCTGCGTGCTCACCAGCCTTATGGTTGGTGGGGCACAGCTGGCGGATGTGCAGGGCAAGGGGAGGCCGCCGGCAAAGCCGTGAAGCTCCCTCACTTGCTGGGGTGCCCCTGAGAGGCCGGTGCCCTGGCGCAACACACCACTAAGCCCTATGGGAAAGACAGCTCTGCTGCCACCTCAGCCTTGGAATGTAAGGACAACAGTGCACTTAGACCACTATGTGTGCACACCTCTCATCTAGGAGTAGGTGGAACGAGGATGGGTCTATTAAATATGAAATATTATTTTCGTTTCATAACTTTGAGGGGTTTCTTTATGAAAAGAATTGTAAAAGTCACTCCATTTGCACTTCCGGTCAAGCAGGAACCCACAAGAGATTCCACACACTAGCTCTGCCTGTGAATTTTGCTAGCGTGTACTAAAGGGCTTGCTAAAGCGTCTCAGGTGAGGGAGCCAAGCCTGTGAATGAAGGTGTAGTATCTGGCATGACAGAGGCAGGGCATCATGGGGCCTGGCAGGGGCAGAGGGTGACACTTGATCAGCCACCAGCAACCCTGGGGGAGGGTATAGCTCTTCCTGTTGCCTCAAAGACAAAGTTTGCTGAACAAGGTGGGCTGAAGAAGATTGCAGAACCCCTCAAACCAAGCTGAAACTATCCCGTTTCCTTGGTTCCACCCCCTTGCTGTGAGATCTTCCTCCTTCCCCAGGAGATGAGGCTAAAGCTCTGGATCTCCAGGCAACCCCCGAGACTAGGCAACCCCTAACCTAACCATACTTCCAGAACTGCAATGGCAGTAACACAAGGTCCACATCCTCATTGCCACACAACCTGTCACTCATCATAGAAAGAATTGTCATTCCAGCAGTGTGCACATCATCGCCAGTTGTCTTCCTGAACAGTGTCTCCCTAACATGGGCATATTAGAGTGGTATGAACCTTCCCAAATGGTCTCTTACCATGTTTGGAGAGACACCGCACCGTGCTCCCCTTCTTGCCACTCCCAGAAGACAGAGCTGCCCTGAAGTGACCTGCCAGCGTCCTCAGCAGTGACCCATCATGTATTTTTCCATTCCCCATGGCTGGACTGAAACCACCAGGCACTGTTAATGGGGGGCGAGGACAGGAGATGGCAGGGCAGACAGACAAAGAGCTCCTGGGAGCAGGAGAAAAGGAAGGTAGTAACAGCCAGGGAGTCACAGGCCGGGGCACTCCAAAATGGGCACAAACCTCTCTGGGCACTTAACTAAAGGTAAAGGGGACCCTTGACCATTAGGTCCAGTCATGGCAGACTCTGGGGTTGCGGTGCTCATCTCACTTTATTGGCCGAGGGAGCCGGTGTACAGCTTCTAGGTCATGTGACCAGCATGACTAAGCCACTTCTGGCGAACCAGAGCAGTGCACAGAAATGCCGTTTACCTTCCCACCGGAGCTGTACCTATTTATCTACTTGCACTTCGTGCTTTTGAAATGCTAGGTGGACAAGAGCTGGGACCGAGCAATGGGAGCTCACCCCTTCACGGGGATTCAAACCGTCGACCTTCTGATCAGCAAGTCCTAGGCTCTGTGGTTTAACCCACAGCACCACCTGCATCCCACTTAATTACCCCTATGAAATTAAGACCTCAAATTGAAACACGTTCATCTCTGCCTTAGGTGGATTGAAGCTGTCAAGCTTCAGCAGATTCTTCCACTGCTGTTTTCTCCGCAGCACCTGCTGTTGTGGAAACTGCAGAGAAAGGAGGCATGTCAGACCCAAAGACGGTGATATTACTCAAGCACAGAGGCTGGCTGGCTGGCTGGCTGGCTGAAGGTGGTTACTCCAGCGGCATAGACAACAACAGGTGCTCATACTAAGGGAAAGCAGGATTTTTGTAGTGGTGTGCAGCAACTTCGTTTTGTATCTCTGTCTGTAGCACTGGGAAGCAAGCCGATCTGTTTTGGATCTGCTGAATGTCATTCTGATTCTATTCACGATTCAGATCTATTAATTCCAAAGCTTTTTTTTTTTTGCCTGCATTAATGAGAAATCTAAAAACAGCTGTATCTTTTATTTTATTTTATTTTCACTTAAGTGGGTGAAATTTTCAGGCAATGAAAATTGCTCTGGCTCCTCCAGAGTAAATTAAGTCTGCTGCATTTTCAACATTTTCATCTGGCGTTTTAATGCAGGGAAACTTAAATGAGGAGCTGGGAAGCCTGGACCCCTACAGGTGTGGCAAGTACAAATCCCATCACCCACAGAAAGCATGGCAAATGGTTAGGGATTGTGAGAGATTTATTTCAGCAACATCTGGAGGGCTGTAGGCTCCCCACCCCTACTTTAAATATCATTTTTAACAGGTACCTAACATTTTTATTTTATGCCTGAATTGGATGCAAATTGCAGGTATGAGTGCCCCTTCTGAGGGGACAAAGCTTGCCAAATTTCAGAAAGATAGGTTCAGTGGTTCTCCTGGGCCTTTGGGGGCAGGGTAGATTATCACATTACATCTCCTGGTTTTTTTGTAGGGGGTGTCATCTTGAAAACTGGGAACATGAAGAAGGTGCCCCAGGGTAAGAAACCCGCAAAAAGTCGGGCAAGTTGGTCCAGGGGCTATCATGCTGGGTGATTTTAAAGGAAAGGAGCTATGGGTTATATCCAAAGTTCTATGTCTATGCTGGTGGGTGGGTGAGATTTAATGTTGCACAATGGAGGAATCCAACACAACAGTTGCACAGTGGATACTTGCTGGTTGTGGGTGGCATGTTAATAGCATGTTAAATTTTGGGGCTCGTTTTATACATGTGGGTGGTGCTGTGGTCTAAACCACAGAGCCTAGGGCTTGCCAATCAGAAGGTCAGCAGTTCGAATCCCCGCGACGGGGTGATCTCCTGTCTTTCGGTCCCAGCTCCTGCCAACCTAGCAGTTCGAAAGCACGAAGTGCAAGTAGATAAATAGGTACAGCTCCGGTGGGAAGGTAAACAGCGTTTCCATGAGCTGCTCTGGTTCGCCAGAAGCGGCTTAGTCATACCGGCCACGTGACCTGGAAGCTGTACACCAGCTCCCTCGACCAGTAAAGCAAAATGAGCACCGCATCCCCAGAGTCATCCGTGGCGGGACCTAATGGTCAGGGGTCCCTTTACCTTTTACCAGCAAGCTGCTTATGCTTCCACTTGCTCAGTAACTTTCCACTGGTGCAAAACATTTTGTTGGTGGAACAAGTGTACAACTAAGTGACTTTAACTTAGCACCATATTGAATACACCCTGTGATTTTTAATTGTTTGTTGTGGGGGGGGGGAGAACTGGGAGTGAGTCAGGCCATCCCAATAGTTTAACTCTGTCAGTTATGCCACACTCTCACAGGCAAAACCCAGAGAAGAAGGAACACTCAGACATTCACTTATTCATCCCTCCTACAAATTACAGGCTACCCTCCCCCAAATCACCATAATTGGAGCACACCAGAAAAATAGTTTTATGTGATTAAAAGTTAGAACTGTCTGCTGGTCAGAGCAGAAGATACCCCCACCCTCTGCCCTCCTGAGCTCTGGGCATTTCCTCAGTCTGATGGATTTCATCTGTCAGAAAAGAAAAGGCACGTGTGGCTGTGTATTTGGGGGGACGGGGGGCAAGGCAACAGAGCTATTTAGGCTGAGCACTCCCTGGCATGGTTCAGTAACATGGAAGACTAAATTACCTCAATTTGCCTTGTTATTTCAAGTGCACACACAGTCAATGAATACCCCTAGAGATTTGGGGTATTTATATCTGACTATGCCAGAGACTGAACTTCTGATGTCACCTGACTGTAACAGAGAACTACTGAGGCAGGAAAAGCCTGAAACCAGGACTATATGAACTTTATAATACAGATTCTATAGACTGTTTAATCAAGTCAAATTAGGGAATGGGTATGATTTATATTATATTGCATGATTTATTTTGTACTTGCTAGTATTTTTAATAATTTATTTTGTCTTCTGCTGCTATTCATGGGGAGGGGCAAAAAGTAGACCCAGGGCTGTGAAGCGTCACTGGATTTGGCCATGGAGATCACAATCCACAACTCCTCTAAACGCCCAATATTCACTGGTCATTACCAACATAACTCCAGCCATACCTTTGCAAACATAAAGGCTAGAAAGTTGCTATTTAAAAAGAAGGAAAGCTGAATTTGTTTTATCAGGAAGTTGAATTTTGCACTGGATGTTTCATGCTGTTGCTTTTGTGGAATTATGGAATATACACAAACCATCCAAAAACTGAAGGGCTGCTTCCCATCCATCTCATGTCTCTCCATCTTTCAGCACTGATCAGCCGGCATTTGAATCCTGGTATGTGCTGCATTCCAGCACTGACCTACTTTCCATCTCTGCCCTGTTTATCTGTTGAGTTCCTGTTGAACCATGACAACTTCTTCCTTCTGCCCCCAGACAATTCTGGCTATGCTTTGTGTGCAGCCAACAGATTTCCCCTCCCTATGTTGTTCAGGATCATTATCTGATCAGGACTGATTCACTAATCTGGGCTCCCCACCCATTCAGTGTCTTCTGTTTTCCTAAATGACCACCTGTGATCCTGAGCCATTAATTGAAACATATATATTTTCAAAGTCCTTGCACCTTTTTGTATTATCTGAAAGACAGGGGTTGGCACTGGGTCTGGGGCATCAATCTGAGAGCCAGGTGGAGGAGACCAGGAGTTGTGGGACAAAGCCTGTGGTCATGACCAAAGACTAAGTTATCACTATAGGACAAACTTGGAAGCAGAACTGAGAAAAGCAGGACAGACTTGGAAACAGACCAGAACTCAGGACTGAAGAGCAAGACAGAAATGAGGGTAACCAAAGCGTGCGGGAAGGCACCAGAGCTCAGGGGCATCTTGTCGCTCAAGCAAGGCTTAGTACTGGAAGCCTTCCTCTAATCCTTCGTGTCCAAAGGATCCAGTGGCCACCCAGCCTAGGCAGAGTCAATCTGAGGTCCTAAACAGCCTAGCCAGAGGCTGCAACATGCAGCTCAGTGGGTGGCCACACAGGGAAGCTGCATGCAGACCTATCTCAAGCCCTGGCAGCTCCCGGCAGCAGGAAAGAAGCTAAAAAATGAAAACCTTGCATGCTAAATTAGAATTTTTGGCCCCTAGGGTGCAGCTAGGATTGCTCGATTCTGACCTGGGAGTAGTACCTAGAATCATAGAATCATAGAATCATAGAATCATAGAATCATAGAATCATAGAATCATAGAATTGGAAGAGACCACAAGGGCCATCGAGTCCAACCCCCTGCCAAGCAGGAAACACCATCAGAGCACTCCTGACATATGGTTGTCAAGCCTCTGCTTAAAGACCTCCAAAGTAGGAGACTCCACCACACTCCTTGGCAGCAAATTCCACTGGCGAACAGCTCTTACTGTCAGGAAGTTCTTCCTAATGTTTAGGTGGAATCTTCTTTCTTGTAGTTTGGATCCATTGCTCCGTGTCCGCTTCTCTGGAGCAGCAGAAAACAACATTTCTCCCTCCTCTATGTGACATCCTTTTATATATTTGAACATGGCTATTATATCACCCCTTAACCTCCTCTTCTCCAGGCTAAACATGCCCAGCTCCCTGTTCTATTAATAATTCCATGGCAGTGATAATATTTCCAGGACTTGTCTTATTGCAGATGGGTCACTAGTCCCCGGACCTCTGGGCATGTCAAATGGAGTGGGCAAACTAGGGAGCAGAGGTTGACCAGTGGCAAACTGCGGGAGCAAATGGCAGGGAGCAAGTCTAAGATAGCAAAGACACTGGGCCAGTTTCTGAACCATCTAGTCAGAGAAGCAGGATCTAGGAAAGATCCCAGAAACATCAGGAGCTGCTCCAATAATATGCAGTGCCCAACATAGTAGTTGTATGCCCAAACATAGCATGAAAATGGCTAGTACAGCTGCAAGGAATGTAGAGGTGGCATTTTGGATGAAAGCTCTGATCTGTGCAACTTGTTTGATTCAGATTCACCCAAAAGTTCTAAGCTGCCAAATCACAGGTTCGGTCTCTGGAGAGGCATGACCCTTCTCTCTGTTGTGAGGTACAGTAGGCTCTCAGGGGTCCTGAGATCTCTGAGATGATTGTGGCTCATGACCTTTACCAAAGGGGTGTCATCATGAGCCCAAGGTCTGACTCTCCATCTTTGAGGTGCACAACTAGAGATTCAGAGGAAGGATCATAGTTAAAGAAGGATCTGCCTTCAGAACCAGCTCCATGTGTCCCTGCTATGCCAGGAAATTCAGTGCAGGAGGAGCCTATTTTGACAGCACTGCTCCAGCCTGGAGAGGTCATGTTGCTATCCTGAGATTCTGAGAACTAAGGCCCAGGAGCCCCTACATAGCCAAGATCTCCTCTGTGCTACCTGAGTCAATAGCTACTGAAGCAGATGGAGTTGCAGCTCTGGGCTGGCTTGCACTGAATCAACATTTGAGCCTGGTTGTGTATGACTTGCAAGCTAGAGCATCGCACAAAGCTATTCAGGGTGCTGCCTGTTTTGCCATATTGGAATCTGACCTCTGCTTTGCTTGTCTTGTCTCACTGGGGACTGAACTTGGACTTGCCTGACTTCTTCCTGGATTCCAAACTCATGCCTAGCATCTCTTTCCTCAGGCTCAGATCACATCTGACTGAGGTCACTGCCTGGAACAGAACAAGGAGTCACTGCTGTAGGGGACTGCCTTAATGGAATAGTGATTCCTCCAGTCCCAGTGCCACAAGGGCCTCTTCTTCTCCTGCTCTGAATGGTCTTCAATCTTTTGAGCAGAGTATGAAACAACCCAGCCTAAATGTCTATAAATGTGAATTAATTGCAGGAATTGTGGGAGATTACTGGAAGTCAACAACCAAAATTGAGTGACTGGAAAGCCAGACCGAGAGTTGACCATGAATTGAAGGAATTATGCAAATTGAATACATTATGCAAATATTATTTGATTGTAGATACAAATGCCAATCAGCATCAGTAAAAATATTCATTCAACTTGCCAGATACATGGGTTAGGTCCTTGTTGCAAAATTATGGGCTAGTAAAATGAAAGGAAGGGAAGGGCAAAGGACAGTTGCAAATGCAGGCCAAGGGAAAGGAGGGTTTGCGAATGGAGGTGATTCACAGCATGTTCACTTGGACTTGGTGGGAGCTCCAAAATAATGTGCACAGGATTGCAGTCACGCAGAGAGATAAGGAAATTGCCCCCCATCTCTTGGACATTAGACACCAGAGCATTTCCATTTTAGATTCTTTAGCCCACAATGTTTCTTAAACCTTTCAATCTCACCCGCTTTCAGTGTTGATCCATAACTTCTCCAGACATCTGTTTAGTGAGCAAATTCATGAAGATTCCTTAAGCTGCTGCACATGTTGTTTTGTCTTTTGCTTGTTGGTCTTAAAATAATTATACTTGAGGGGAGCAGGCTATGCGCTCCAGGTCAGCGGGGAGTCTCTTAGGGCCATACTCTAGCTTACCATAGGCAGAGAGGATAGCTGGGAACAGAACAGAGAAAAGGAGATCCTAGAACAGCACAAAGAGTATGGCTAGAGCCCCTTCAATAGTACATCATAGGAACCCAGGATCTGGGGTGTAAACTCTTTGAGACCTATCTCCCAGTCCCAGTTACACTCCACCCATGCAGGTTCACGAAACACTGAGATTATATTATGTGGATGTCTAGGGGGTCTGGAGCCTGTTACCTAGACTAGACAGTTGGGATGTATTTACACCTGCCTGAAGGAGCAGCTCAGCCTATTTTGCTGCCTCCCTGCCGCCTCTCTCCAAAGCCTTGCTTACCAGGGTTGTACCACTGCTGCTCCTGTACAACTTTGGCAGCAGGAGGTGGGTGGAACGCTCATGGTGTTATGATCGTCCTGCTCACGTGTGGGATCCTGGCAGAGACACATGCCCGACTGGCATGTTCTCTCCTTCCTGGTCGATTGTTTGGGAGCTTCAAAAACTTTCTCTAGCCCGAACTTCACAGTGACTGATGCCAAGAGGCATTAGCACGCTTAGGAACCTGCAGAGTTTTGGGAGTTTGCGTAACAAACTCAATAGCTCAGCATTTTGGCTAATCTACTTTATTTACTTATAATACACTCAGAGCATTCTAACTTAGCTCCGTTACTTCCCACACTGTGGATTGAAAACATACACCGTCATGTGATAGACAACAATCCCATGACTGCAAGCACGGAGCAAGAATCCTAACACATGGAGCTACCACCCCACAAGACTCTGCCCCCTAAGACAGCTGCTTCAGTCATGCTCTGAGGCAGTCGCTATTGCTTCATTGCTCAAACTGCAGGTTATGCCATGTGCCCTCCCCCCACCCTGAAGTAGTAGTATGAGACTTTCCTTGGGTCACCCACCCCCATCATTTCAGAAATATACTTATAATCATAAGGGATAGAAGTGTGTTCTTTAAGCTGTCTTTCTCTGGCCTAATGAACTGAACACCTAAGATTCCAGGCTGGGAGTCGTGCAGGAAACCAGCCTTGCCCTTTGGGCATCCCCATTGCTCTTAATAACACATATATCCCGTAATGTCAGAATTGTTTAAAGAGCAACAGTCTGTGTCGACAGACTCTTGTGAGTACTGCAAGGCAATCAAGCCATCCAATCTCCAGTAACCTGTGCAGGTTACTAATCAGAACACTAGAAAGTATTTTTAAAAGCTGAATGAGTTCTCATCTGCAACCCCCCCCCCCAGTTGATAGTACCAAGACTGGGTGATGGCTTGGAACAGTAGTAATGATGGTTGGAAAACAACAACCACAACAACCGTGTGTATGACTATGCCCAAACACTTTACATTGTGCCAATAGACCATGGAACGTTCTTTCCTGTTAAGAGGGGCTAATCTAAATTCGTTTTTAGCCACGTCCAATTCTCTGTCCCTAGAGTAGGCAACACAATGCCCTCCAGATGTCCTAGGACTCCACCTCCCATCAGTCCCAGCCAGTACAGCCAGTGGTCAGGGATGATGAGAGCTGAAGGGGCCACATCTGGAGGGCCATTGAATGCCCTCCTTTGTTCCATCCACTACACGGCATATACGGATTGTGCAGAGCAGCCATTTGCCTTAAAGGCTGAGTCATAAGCTCTAGAGAGCTTCCCTTGATAGGGCAGTAAGTCTTGTGTCCCCATATGTCCGCTGGGAGTTCCAGTAGGGTTTTTAAACTCTAGAATGAAGAAGGTTCTGGTTAAAAAGAAGGACAATATCTTCCGAAATGACAAAGGACTTGTCATGAGCCCCACAGTGTTGTCTGGATCGGGCTCGGTTTGGCAGGCTCTCCTGGAGGAGGAAGAAACAAAGGGGCAATGACCTGGGGAAATCTGGGTTGTAGGGTGAATGAATGTATATGTGTGTCAGAGAGAGGTAGGAGGGAGAAGAAAACAAGACTGCTACTTTAGCACCTGTGTGGAACTTCAACAGGTTTCTAACACGTTTGGTTTCAATGAAATCTAACTCAAGACATCACAGCTTCTCTTCTCATTTGCCTTTCTAACTCACAAACCCCTTGGTTCCATTAGGTTTCTCCAAGGATTTCAGCTGACGAAGCCACTGAGCCATCATGATGTGCTCCAACTGCTCTCTCCCTATAGCCACCTCTTACTAGGTGTCTATCTACCAAACTTCAGAGAGGTTGTGTTATAAATGTACACAGTGAGCAATTGTTGCAATCTTTAGCAGGCTGTTTCATGGACGTAAGAGGAATGGATTTCCATCAACTCCTGGGTGCCAACTCCCAACTAGTTGGGAAGACAGGCAAATCCACCATGACTCAACGATGTGGCAGGAAGCTAAAAAGCACATACCGTAGCTAAACTAATGGGTTATTTTCTGCTAAGTGGGCAAAGGCTCCAGAATTAACCACTGTAAACTTGATAAATGTTAATAAAGGAACCCATAAATTTCCAACCTTAAACCTGGCAGAGCTGGGGATGGATCATAGGCTGCCGTCTGGGAGGCTGGCGAGGCTCCAAGTCTGGGCAGTGCAAATGTTGATGCTGAAGTTGGCCAGGAACCATTTGCTGGCTGTCAAGTACAGATGGTGAGGTTGGACAGCTGCCAGTTGGGAGGAAACCAGCTTGATACAGCAATAGGGATTGCTCAGGCCATAAAACTTGGATGGCAACTTGGCAAAGGTAAAGAAAGGGACAGTGGAAATATAGGTAGCCAATAGCGCTCTATCAAATGTTCTCCAGTTTCCATTTTGGGACTAGGAAGGAGTTCTTTATGTGGGAGGAAAAACACTTATTGTGCTAATATCCTATTTTTTTTAACCTTGCATAGTGACACTGTTTCCCCTGGTGGCGGACGGAAAATGGGTGCTTTTTCAGCTATGGTTACACCTTTTACAAGGCGTCACACAAATTACAAATTGTGACTTCCATGTAGGTGATAAGTGAAGATTGGAAGCCACCCTCAATTTGCTCAGGGGCACATCATGCATTACACATGTGGGTGTGTTACTGAAATGTGTACTTAAACATGAGGCTCAGTTAGTAGAGTTTGAGCCATGGGTTCAAGCTCCACATTGGGTGAAAGATTCTTGCATTGCAGGGGCTGAACTAGATCATCCTAGTGGTCCCTCCCAACTCTACAATTCTATGACTCTATTATTCTATGTAAACTGTAATCAGGAAATGTGGACAAACTTGTGTTTGTAAACAGATCTACCCTACATAACCGCTAGGAGCACTAGGCTGGCTACTGTGACTTCCCACGCACGTCCATACCACATATTCAAATCATGTAGCTTCAACCTAAAGAATCCTGGGCACTGTAGTTCACCAACCACAGAACTACACTTCCCAGGACCTTTAACAAACTGCAGTGCCTAGGGTTGTTGTTTTTTGGGGGGAGGGGGAGCAATGTGCTTTAACTGAGCATTTAGCTGCATGGAATGGGTGGGACCCTCTTGAGTCTCTTTCAGTGACAAACCCAAGGCCCCCCCCCCCGAGTTCTTCCTTCAGATCATCCGTGCTTTCAGCCTGGCAGCTTGAAAGGGGAAAAGAAAAACCCACAATGCCATAACTTCTGGAGCAACAGTAACTCCTATTCAATGCAATATCCTTGTGCGTCCCCTTTTAATTTCCCATTCTCCTCCACTGCACCACAGGTGATCAGGGATTAGAAGGGGCAGCTCTGCCTCTGTCTTCAGCCCTGGTACTGTTGGGCAGAGAACAACGGCCCTGGAGGATGCTTAGAAGAAACAACTGATCCTTTAATGGGCAGTGCGGCTGCTGTGGGCAGCAGAAGGGCAGAGAGAGAGAGAGAAAGAATAGGGAAGGATGTGCATTCCCACTAATGAGAGAGCCAAAAGGGTGGCAGGGAGAGTAAACAAGATTGATAAATGGATTGGAGAGTCCAGGAGGGGGGATAGAGAGGGAAGGGATGAGAATATAAATAGGAAAATCTAAAAGCTGGGGGAAGGTGGGGAATATGCAGCCGGATGGTGAATATAAAAGAAGACAAGCAGATAAACACAATGTGGGGAAGTGACAGAGATGCAAGATGGCTAAATAAGCAGCAAGACAGATAGAAAACATTAACAAGAGAGACACGGCTGCCAAGAGGTATAGGGAGATGAGTAACCTGTGTGAATGTTTAAGGAGAGGGATGGACACCAAGCAAGCATAAAGCCTTCAGCAAAAAACATCCAGCTAAAGATATATAGTTCCTAATTGGGCTGGAGTGTAGCTGGGTTATTTATGAGCTTCCTAGGGTAGAACTACAATAAAAGCAAAGGGGCAAGATGTTGGGGTTGGGGTTTCGCGAGGGGAATTCACCTAAGAACAGCCGGCAAGAAAGACTGCCTGGATGTTTACTTGGAAGTAATTTTCCCTGAGTTCAGTGGGCCTTACTCCTAAGTATGTGTGAACAGGACTGCAATCTTTAGGGTATGTCTGCACCATAAATGTACATTGCTTTCAGAGCAGTTCAACTATCCTGGCTTCACCCATATTATCCTGGAAATTGTAGTTTGGTGAGGGTGCTAAGAATTCTCTGTTACAAATCCCTGGCCACCCTTACCCCCTGCCAGAAATCTAATTTCCAGAATCTCTTGGGAGAAGGAATGACTTGGGAGAAGGAATCAACAATGCTAAGCAATTCTCTCTACCTGGGAAGCAGGACCATCATTTAGGTTGAAGCATGTGGGGAACATTTGCCTTCTCCTTGTGATCATTCCTCAGGGAGGTATCTTATCGCCACTAGTTATTACAAGAAAATGAGAAGGGAAAAAGCAATAATCACAAATGGTATTAAAATACACTGGTGGTGGCACATTTCCATGCAAACTCCTTTCACTTTGCATGGAAAGCTACCATATGATGAAAACCAGCTACAAAATGGGTGTTGTGCCACTCACAGGCCAAACAGTGGGAAGGGAGCAACCGAAGGTGCTTCAAAACAGCATTTGTTGTAAGCCCAACACATTTCAGGGGTCACAGAATCTTTTTCCAAGGGCACATTTTTAGCAACATTTCTGACACATCAGAGTTGCTGCATTTTCTCCTATTTCTCCAGCAGAATGCTTGGAAATGAAAGATTGTATTTAAGTGGAGGGTGATCCTGGAACCTTCCGCATGCAAGCAGCAGCATAGCAACCCCTGCCCTGGGGTGGACCAAAGTTGTTGAGCTTTTATTTAGGAAATCAAAGTTTTGAGCTTTTTTTTTAAAGGGGAGCTGTCAAAATTCTGCACCTGCCAATTTCAGTGCCCCCTTGCAGTGCCCGAAATGCCAAGCAGTCATTGTGCCGCTTTACAGACCCCTGCGATGCCCTACAGACCCACCCCCTGCCCTGTGCAGCGCCCACCCCCACCCCTGCCCGGCTACGCTACTTCGTGCAAGGCACATGTTCTGCCACTGAGCTGTGCCTCCTTCAGTCTGTAATGGACATTACTAAAGCTTGCAATGGCGCCCATAACGGGGAGAACATTGTCAGTCAGAGTCTGACATCACTGGTCCACTGACTCAGTGAAAGATAATAAATATAGCTCCTTATATATCACAAAAGGGACAGATATTACATTATGTTCCCATTTTATGTAGGCTATTGCTATAGGAAGGCCTGCTCATGGAGTTTTCTACTTTTCTGTCCAGTGGGAATTTTGCAGAGGGTCTCTGACATCCTTGATTTGGAACCGCAGGCATAAATGGGATATGCTTGGGAGCATGTATGTAAATATAGATTTGCCCCTGACTTTCAAATGCATATCCCTATCCTTAAACTTCTGGTTACTTTGCGCAAGAACAGGCACACCCTGGTGCTTGTAAAGTTTTCTGAGGGAAAGCAACTAAGACTAATCAGGAAGAAGGTGTTTCAAGTGCAGCTAATTGTCACCAAGGATCAGGCTGAAGTAATATAAAACAAAGAACTTTATTTAATCAAGGTTCCTTAACTCCTAACTCTCTCTGATCCACCTGCTCTCTTTCTGTATTTTCTGTGCTGAATCACTTCCTGACATCTGTCTCCTTAACCTGTGCCTTCTCTCCATGTCACCAAGTTTCTCTCCCTGAATGCTGTCCTAGCCCTCTTAATTAGTTCCACATACATTGATACAGAAGGTGGGTTCGGGATAATGATCCATAGCAACAGAATTGCAATGTCCGCCTGCCACATCACTGTGCCATCTCTGCTCTTGGCCTTTTCACCAGGAACTCGAGTGTCTTCTTAATAGGTAGGACCATGCCTTCACCCACAAGGTTCTACCAGTTGCTGTGACAGCAGCAAGGCTAGAATGATAGCTGCATCTCATTTCCTTGATGCATGTTCCTTTCTCCTCTGTTGATTGCAATGACCTATGGCTAATGTATGCAATGCATTTTGATCGATTGCTTTGCAAACGCAGCCCATCCTTAATCCTTGGCCGGTGACAAAGCAGGCAAAGAGAATCATGTCCTCTGGACAAGTGGCACAGCTGGGGTGCAAAACTCCATGTAATTTCATTGCTTCTATTATTGTAAAATACCTTCACAAGAGGATCTGGGTGCATGTGTCCTGTGGATATCCAGAAAGGCAGTCAGGGGCTTTACTGAGGCCTCTGAGTGGTACAGTCTCTCAAGTTAGCTGGCAGATGGCCTGGAAAGTTGGAGGCAAACTGTATCTGATATGCTGCCTTCAACCTTTCCAGGCAAAGTGATGCTCTAGATCCAGCAGGGTTGTCCACATGTGTGCTTCCTTCACCATCCCATTAATTGGTTTGGGGGAAAGGAGAAGGGTGTCCAGGAAACGCCCATTTTAGGTGCAACCAATATGTGTGCGATTGTGCGCGCTCACACACACAGTGCCAAACCTGGAAGTGACCTGGAAACATAATAAAATGCACCACTAAAGGGCGGGGTGGGGGCAGGGGCAGAATGTGGTGTTTCAGTTGCACACAATTTTATGTAAGCGTGCAATGACCCAGAATGCAACCTCCACACAAATCGGGGGTTGCCTATATCTAATGCCTTGTTTCTCTTGTCCATTTCCTCAACACTACTTCCTTGCTTGACACAGCTGTCATGTTACAGAGAGGCAGAATGTTGGGAACTAATATCCCTAATTGCCTATATATTGCATTTATTTATTTAAGTATACAATTTCTGAACCAGTCTTGCACTTCTGAGGGATGGGAGGCGTCTTTGTTCCAGCTTTCCAGATGAGACACAACACAAGTAGGCTGGTGTGTGCCTTACCTTCACAGCACAGCAACAGATTCCAGGTCACGTCTTGCCCTATGGGTTTTATGCCCTTGGGATAGTCATGTTTGTAGCCCAGGAGTTTGCCTTGCCCAGTGATCTGCATTGCTCCATGACCTGAAGCTCCTTTTTCTCACCTTATCATCTCCCTCTGTCCGTCCAGCCTGGCTTGTTGCTAGTTTGCCCTGTGGGCTTGTTCCAAGAAGACAGGAACCAAGAGAGAACAACACAAAGTCTCAGGAAGAGCCTGTCTTCTGCTGATGCTGAGACAAGCTGATCCTGTGAGGGTGCCATCAAAGCTGCCTAGGTCTCTGCATCTTAACTCAAAGACTCCACCCAGCAGATAGGGGCTGAAGCCTCTTGGCAACAGAGTTATATGTCATCCTCTGGCAGTTAATACCCTTAGGAAATGACATCTGTCAGAGAGGTAGCATGGAGGTCAAAGAACTGCCTCTGTCACCTAACCTGTGAATACTGTGTGTGTGTGTGTGTGTGTGTGTGTGTGTGTGTGTGTGGTAACAGAATTCTGTCACATGTTAGTGTGATCAAGAAATGAAACCCAGCATGGAGGGGTATGTCCATAGGAGCAACCTTAATGTCTGGGACCACCAAAAAGAAAACTTTGACTTCACCCTAATAGTGAGAAGAATTTACTTCCTTCTGTATAAGGGAATGGTTGTCATAAAAATTAATGCAACCTCTGGGTATGAGACCCAGCCAGAGAGAGAGAGAGAGAGAGAGAGAGAGAGAGAGAGAGAGAGAGAGAGAGAGAGAGAGAGAGAGAGAGAGAGAGAGCTTGAATAGAAAATCTCTTCTTCCTCACAGACCCCAGTTGCCACAATAATAGCAATTTTGCTATTAACTAAGAGGAGTGAGGCTCTTTAACCTTGCCAGCTCCGGCTTTGTTTTGCTTCTATTTACTGTGAGCATGACAGCAAGTATTCTGAAATGGAATTAAAATCTTCAGCCCATGGAGTTAACTCTTCTTTTTGACGCAGTTTGGGAATGTGCTTATTTCTCTCACTGGTGGGAACCAGTCCTACAGTGCTTTTATTTTTATGCACAGATTATCATTTTTGTCCCACCCACTTCCTCTTCCAGGAGCTCAGGATGTGCATGGCCCCCACTTTTGTCTTACAACAACCCTTTGAGGCAGGTTAGGCTAGCAGAGACTGGCCAGAGCTTTGAGGCTCGGCACGGATTTGAGCCTGAATTTCCATGGTCTACGCAAAACAATCCATCTGCTGCACCACACACCTATTTTATGTCAACACACCCATTTTGTGCAGTGCTGGGTCTGCTTTCCCTTAACTCTGCACACAGCAGCCCTCCCCCCTCCAGCATTTTCCATTTCCCCCCTTGTCATTTTAGCACTTTTGGGATTTGCTCAAGGGAAGCACTTCATCTGTATTCAGCCAAGTTGATATTTATTCTGCAGGCATTTGTATTTTATTTATTATTTTTCAGAGCCATCTACCCTGACATTTATTTTACAGCCTGGACCCGAAGATATATCCCTTCCAAAAGCAAGATTCACGTCATGCTAATTTCCTGCAGCAGAAAGATACCAAGCGTAAACAAATGCTTCCTTCCTCCTCAAACGAACGCGGCCCGACCACTCACTCCTTAGACATGCCATTCGCACAAAGGTCTTGATATTAATTCCATGGCCTTTCAGAGGACAGAACTTACTGAACCTCTCCCAGTCCCAGGCAGGGCCTTTTACACTCTGACGGCTAACAAGCCACAGGCACTAAGACGAGGCTTTCCCCTCTTCTGTCGATGGCAACGAATTCTGCTGAGCTGGAAAGATGCTTGTGGATAGACCATCCAATATACAGATGGGACATTTGGCCCAGGGGCAACGCCATGTAAGTTTCTGCCATGAACCAGCAGCTTTATGTAGGTCTGTATATATGTAGTATGTATTTGGAACCATCAATGTGCGTATTGGTTTACCAAATAACAGTTCCCTGCCCCAAGGAGATCACCTTCTAAGATTCATAAATACAGTATGTTAGCTCAGTGACATGTCTCGGCGGACTTTGCTAAGCTTTCATAATATGGTGCTCAGTGTGAGGCCAAAATTAGGCACCCCAAATGGATCTTCTCTATTATACAGTGTATGCAGAGGTGCCAGCTTGCAAGGGTGATGGGGGGGGGACAAAGTCGCATGCATGAATGTCCCAACATCACACGTGATATCAAGACATCAGGAGTCGGGGGTGGAGTTGACCGCTGTGGCCACAGAGCGGTTCCAGTGACTGGCAGCTCCTCCTTCTCCTCTTCGTGCCACCACCAGTGGAAGGCTGCTTCAGCTCTCCTTCCCCTCCACAGGAACAGGAGGAGGAGTTGACCACTGGAGCAGTGCCATGGTCAGCTCTATCCTTCACCTCTGTGATTTTTGGACATGGGGGAGCCCCTACCCCCCAAAATACAAGGCCCCCCAAAAGGGCTCGCCTCCCTGGAGCTGGCACACCTCCGCTCTATTGAGTCTCCTCATTTTAGCCCCTGCCCAAAAGGTTTTCTGGACTTGGGTTCCTCTTGTGCTGTTTTGGCTACATAAGGACTGGATCTTGGATAATGGTTTTTCTGCTAATATGCAGGACAGAAGCCTTTGGAATCAGCATATTCAAAACCCACAGTATGTTGGAATAAAACATTTTACAAAACCTGTTTTAGTTTTTTCTGTGAGACAGGAAAATGAGACCCCAACCTGCTTTTACTCCAGCAGGTCATTTTTAATGGCCGAACTTCTGTAGCTCCCCAAAAGCATAAAGAACATTAATTAGTTCTGAGCTGTGGAAACAGAAGGAGAGGGACAAGTGCTAAGAACTGATATTATATCATTATCCTCAGAGTCACCTGGCTCTGCCTGCATTGTAATTAGCATGAGCAAAACTTCAGACTTCAATTAGCAGGGCAATTTGTCCTCTGCTATCCTTTGTATGGAGAATTTTATGTTGCACGCAGCAATCCAGTGTCAGTCTGCTGCAGAATTTGGAACCCTGTGGCTCTGAAGCAATCATTCTTTTCCATAAACGCACAATTAATGTTCTAAATTTCCAGTGCTTTATTGCAGTTTAAAATCTTCGCCTTACTGGCAATCGTGCCTGAGCTACTTGTGGCTTTATGTCTTTAAAGGAGCTTGCTTAGTCAGGCTGCTTTTATTTTTGAGAAAAAAAGATGCTTTGGAAAGAACCCGTCCAGAACTTGTTCCCAATAAGGATTGGGAACCTAGCCAGTTTTCTGCTGCAAATCCTTCTCCCCTTGTTGTTTTTTGACCCCCAAAGTGCTGCTTATGGTGAAAACAGGATCCATGGGAACAAAATGAAGGCAGGTGGGGAGCAACTGTCAGCAGAAACCTGGCATGTGGTTGAGCACATGCTGCTTCTCCAAAATAAAAGCAGCCAGGTTAAAGACCCTTGGCTTGTTAGGATCCCTTCCAGCTCTGCAGTTCTATGAGTCTATGTTCTGTTTATCTGGCAGCTAGGACCTGGGAGACCTGGGTTCAAACCCTCCTCAGCCATGAAGCTCACTGGGTGGCTTTTGACCAATCACTGTTTCTCAGTCTAATTTACAACCCTCAGCCTCACCTTTGCAGGGCTGTTGTGGAGATAAAATGGGGAGGGGGGAACCATGTATGCCACCTTGAGCTCCTTGGAGGAAAAGTGGGACATAAATGTAATTACACATTTTGTTGTTGTTGTTTGTCGTGTCTGACTCTTCGTGACCCCATGGACCAGAGCACACCAGGCACTCCTGTCTTCCACTGCCTCCCGCAGTTTGGTCAAACTCATGTTTGTATCTTCGAGAACACTGTCCAACCATCTCGTCTTCTGTTGTCCCCTTCTCCTTGTGCCCTCCATCTTTCCCAACATCAGGGTCTCTTCTCATGAGGTGGCCAATGTATTGGAGCCTCAGCTCCAGGATCTGTCCTTCCAGTGAGCACTCAGGGCTGATTTCCTTCAGAATGGATCGGTTTGATCTTCTTGCAGTCCATGGGACTCTCAAGAGTCTCCTCCAGCACCATAATTCAAAAGCATCAATTCTTCGGCGATCAGCCTTCTTTATGGTCCAGCTCTCACTTCCATACATCACTACTGGGAAAACCATAGCCTTAACTATACAGACCTTTGTTGGCAAGGTAATGTCTCTACTTTTTAAGATGCTGTCTAAGTTTGTCATTGCTTTTCTCCCAAGAAGCAGGCGTCTTTTAATTTCGTGACTGCTGTCACCATCTGCAGTGATCATGGAGCCCATGCCTCCATTTCTTCCCCTTCTATTTGCCAGGAGGTGATGGGACCAGTGGCCTAAATAAGATGAAGGGTGCTATGGCAGATGCATTGATGTGCAGCAGCCTGGACCAGGGGCTCGTCCACACGTCTGCTTGTCTGATGCCTAGAAAGCATGGGTCTGAGAGGTTTTCTGCTCGCTCCATACATTCTAGGCGCAGGTCTTAGTGGAAAATGTCACGATACCAGCCCAGAAAGCTACAGTATATACTTTTTTCAATCACAGATACAGTATGACAGGCATATAGCTTCTGACCCATTCACAGTTGTACAAAGATCTGTTTCTTTCTCTCTCTCTCTCTCTCTCTCTCTCTCTCTGAAAAATTAATAGAGCTGGTATGACACAGTGGTTATAAGTGCTGAACTGTGATCTGGGAAATCTCCCAGGACAAATACCAGCTTAGCCATGAACTCTCTGGATGGCCTTAGGCAAGCTTCTCATTGTTTCTAACCCTCACCCCCATCTGCAATATATATGGGATCATAATAGTGGCTACATGGCTGCAGCAAGAATTACTGTGAGGTGCAGTGCTTTCAGCTTGTAGCAGGAAAAGCACTGTATTAGTGTCCTTGCATATTTCTCACAGTATTTCTGAATTGCCTTTCCCTGTCTGTGGTGCCAGTGGCAATGGCCATAACTGAGCAAAACAGTCAAAATTCTCCCTATAGCACCCACTGAGTGATGAAATGCAGTGAAGCGTAGGGTCCTTTACCTTTGCAGGAGGTGGAGTTTTGGTAGATGCAGACTGTCATGTCATGGGGGTGAGAAAACTACACCCTCGCAATTTGTCTCTTTAACTTCCCTTGCCTGTAGTCACTCCAAGCATTTATAGAGCGTATCATTCTTATTTCTGGCATAGGCTGTGTTTCTCACTGTTCATCTTAAAGGACTGTTAAATGTTTACAGTGAAGTAAAATGTACGGCTCAGTATATGCAGCGCATGTATATGCTTCATTCTCGCCAATAAACTTTTTGCAGGCTTCAGAGCAAGGTCATTGCTTTTGCAAGATGAAGAGTGGTGGTTAAATTAGGTGTGTACACATTTATGCATGCAATGAACCAACTTGAGATAACTTTAATCCCCTAACAAACATTCTGTAGTCTATAGATCATGGTTTGCAGGTTACACATCAAACATTTTATAACATACCCGCTTTATTTGGCTATTTGTGTTTTGTGGGACTTGGCGCAGCTGCAAAGATTTCTTGCAACCACCAATCTATGTAAGATAGGTACTCTAGGATGTCTAATTGCAAGAAGTGCATTTACTGAGTCCTCAGATCTACCTCCCAGCCCAAATGCATGCCGGCTGGGACTGATGTGCTGAGGGTGGTGATTTTGAGGTAAGAAAAAGCTCAGTTGTTGATTTTCTGTCTCTTGCACAACTGTTAAATCCAAAGGAATAGTGATGACAAAGGTTGGGGGTTTGACTCACAGCTGGTTCTAGCTTCCCTCTTGGAGTCTCCAGGGAAAGGAATTAAATCTCAAGACGCAGAGTGAGAAGCGCCAGAGCCCACCCCAAGCCTTCCAGTGACGCATTTTCTCCATTCTCACGCCTCTTCTAGAGCGACTGAGGCACATGCAGGGGTTTATGAGCTGATATGGGTGTGTAAGAGGAAAATAATCATGCACTGGAGATCAATCACTGAGAATTTTGAAATCTCTTTACAATACACACACTAACCAGGTGGTGCCCCCTTCACAGCCCCTGCTGCCAGGCTCTGCATCTGAGCTGCTTCCAGACGCCTCCATCTGAGTTGCAAAGCCTCTAGGACCATAAGGAAAAGCAGCAGCTAGTTGCAGAGGCACTTACAAACAGGGTTTCATCAGGTTCAGCAAGGCAGAGTCTTATCAGCGCTTTGGACACAGCAGCTTGTAAGGTTCAGCATGAAGCATTTCCCTCGACCAAAGCAGAGCTGTCTCTGCAGAGGTCAGTGGCCTTCTGCAGCCTTATGATGCCTTGTGATTAAATCTGCCTTCTTCTGGGGATCTATCCATTATTTTAAAAGGCCATTGTCTGACATTGCAGCCATTGGCACCTATGGCATGGGGGCAATGGGGACTGTACTGGGAAGATGTCCTCCAAATCCAAGGAACATATCAGAGCAACCTCCTCTGGCCTGGAGGAACAGTCGCTCCTCAAAACATAAAAATATTCCTTCCAGTAGCACCTTAAAGACCAACTAAGTTAGTTCTTGGTATGAGCTTTCATGTGCATGCACACTTCTGTTTCAGTGTATCTGAAGAAGTGTGCATGCACACGAAAGCTCATACCAAGAACTAACTTAGTTGGTCTTTAAGGTGCTACTGGAAGGAATTTTTTTATTTTGACTATGGCAGACCAACACGGCTACCTATCTGTTCCTCAAAACATGACTACTGAGTGTTCCTCTGGGCATAAGGGGACTTCAGGCCAGAGGGCATGCTGGGCCTGAGAGTCGACTTTGCACAGGGCTGAGGTAAATTTACACTGGCTCTATGGTACAAACCCTGGGACCTGGCAAGCAAAGCCATCAGTGGCCTAGCCCTTCAAGTAATTGCTTTGTGTGCCCACTGGGCCTATTTGCCATTGAACAGGATTGCTAAGTAAATGTGTTTCCTGAAACCAGGCATCCATCTCCGAGATGCTCAAATGATGGCTGGTACGCTTCTATTGATTAAGTCATAAAGCTGCAGCTTTCTGAAGAAACATCAATTTCAAACAATTCCAAACGCCTCCTGTGTCTCTTGGGAAGCCAAAATGCTGACTTGCATTCTGGTGTCTCAAAATAGAGCTCGCCCATGCTGTGTCAAGAACAAGATTGTTACCTCCCCAGTGCCTATTAGTTATTTCCTTTTTTTATTATTATGTTGCATAATTCTCAACTCTGGGTGATTTACTAACCTTTGTAATTAGAAGTAGTGCAGTGATTGGAATATCTTAACTTACGGTGCAGTGCTCCTTGTAAGAAATGTAGTTGTAATGAGACTACTCAGCAGGCGCATAGAGCTTGCACATGAATTTCAAATGGTCTATAGCCTAGTGTAGAGTTACCAGTAAAGGAAAATCTCAGGTCCCGAGGCTGAATGTGGCCCCCTCTCCGATCTCATCTTCAGGACTCTCCTTGGGCCACAGCCAGAGGTGGGACGGGCCATTTTGCCACCTGAGGCAAAATGGAAAGGTGTTGCTCCCCTGTCATCCTCATCAAAGCCTTGCTTGCCAGGATTGTGTGGTGATGGCTTCCAGTGGAATCTCATAGAACTCTCACGAGATCTCACCGGATGAAGCAGTTGCAACCATGTGACCCCAGAAGCAGCTAGGCCTGGCAGGATGCCCATGAGGGCACTGCCTTGTAGATTCTGCCACCCAAAGCAGGTACTTCAGCCTGTCTCATGGGTGAGCCGGCCCTTTTGCCTCTGGCCCCACCCACCACTAACATGTGGCTCCTGGAATGTTTCCAGTGAGGGAATTCAGCCTTCTGGCTGACACCCATGCAAGCTGGTCAGCATGTTAGCGCCATGGTTTTCACACTGTGTCTTTGGTCGTCCGGGGGTTGCTTGAAAGCTTCTTCAAGCAGAAGGTCAGTGCTGAGAGGTAAGGCTCCTGAACAAAGTGACAGCTACTACCATATGAAGGTACAGTAGATGAAGGCAGAGAAGGCCTCTGAAAGAGAGGAGTAGATGAACAGAGTTTGGGATATCGCCCTCTTCTAAGTTGAACCATGATCAGCTTGACAAATTCTGGTTCCCATTTATTAGGTATATAAACAGGAAATGTGAAAGATATCATACGCAGGTTATTGCAGGCTGCTTTGTGGTGAGGCTATGTGGTTAATGGGTAATTAGTGAGAATATATTCTTGTAATTGAGACCCGTATCTGGTTAAAGTTCATAAGATCTGTAAGGAATGTATGTGATAATTGCTGCAGCTCTACTCGACATACTAAGAATAGTTTATGTGCGTTTATTTGTAGTGGTTTATATGTTGTTCACTTGCAAACATTAAAAATAGCTTTTTTTAAAAAAAGGCACATGGAATGGGATTGTAAGGGTGAAGGCAAACTCTAGGTATGGTAGAAGCGATTTGAACTTGTGATGGAGCTTAATCTGAACTTGAGGGAGTTCAGAATATGTACAAATGCCTCCCCTTCAGAATTTCCCACTCCATCACGAGTCAAACCCAGGTCCTGCTATAGTTTATGGCAGCTGCTACTTCTATTTCTGTGCGCAGAAATAGAATGCGCAGGTAGCAGAGAATATTCAGGCCTCATTCTAGGCAATGTGTCCTTCAGAAGGTGGGGGAACTGGTCTGGCTCCCTCACCCTGCAAGGAATGTAAAGTCTGAAGATGAGCCTCCGTGTAGGGACTGCACCAAACACTGTGCATAATTTCTGAGGCAATAAATGTTACACAAATTGTCACTGGTGCAATTTCTTGCCCTGCACAGAAGGTGACAGGCTTGTGTTGTATGTAGGCATGGGGGTGGTGGTGTTTCAATTCAGTTCACATTCCAAGACAAACCTATCCAAGTCACACTTTCTGAAACAATATGGGAACACAGCAATCCTTCAAAAATCTCACTTCTCAGGTTTTCCACTGCAGTTCTCTAATCAAGCAGTGTGTACAAAAATACATGTATTAGCAAAAATAACATACAAAAATGTAGTATATTAGGAGGAAGTGCTTTTCAAAAAATGTGATTAGGCAAAATTGCCTACAAATGTGAATATATTAGGAGAAATTTGTACTAAAATGCTGATGAATTTTCATGAGGAGCTTTTTAAAAAAGCAATTACAAACTCACGTGGAAATGTAGGAGAGAGAGAAAAGAAGAAACAATCTCTAACCATCTAAAACTATGAACATGTTTTTAAATAATCACTCCTGAAAAAGAAAATCACATATATTTATGTGCATCCCTAATAAAACAGGTGGAACTGTGACCTCTATCATGAAGGAATTATAAGGACAATAACAAATTAGCATTTTGTAAATTTAACGAGTTAACAATCATAATGAAAATGTGCTGCTAAGTTAGTATTTCTGGCAGGTGTGACAATGGAAATACACTGGGGAAGCCATGTGCTTTAAGTGTACGGTGGGAATGTGGCCCATGGCTGGCCCACCCATGAGGGAAGGAGAGGCCTTGGGTGGCAGGATCCCAGTGCAGATCTTTATTCCCCTGTTGTTCCTGCAGCAGATATTAACTCGCTCCTTCTTTTCCGGCAGGGAAGGGGGTGTCATTTTTTTGGTTCCTCTAAGGTGCCAATATGTCTTGGGTCAGCCAGCCTGGATATGACTTGTGATAGAAGTCACAGCTACTACAATTCTCTATTAAAGCACATTCCCTCCTCACATAGTGAACTCTCTTTCCTGCTCACCTAAAACTACCTAGGCAGCACACACACACACACACAACTCAGCAGTGATATTATAATGACTAAAAGACCATCTTTTCACCTGAATGCCTGCTAATGATCATATAATGTTCCTAAATCTGCAGGATATTTTGGTAGTGGTGGAGTGTGCAGAGAAAGCTTTGAATATCTGCTTTGGAAGACTGGTGTTGTTTTACATCCCATGGTCTGTCTGTGATGCTTCCTGGTTCCCCCACCCTCAGTTTGCATATGTTTAAATAAATAGGTATTTACAAAAGGCATCAATGGTTTTGCGTAGCCCCCGCCCATTAGTTCTTCTCACTGTTTGCTTTTTGTCATAAAGTAACATGGACAAACATGAGCGACGCTGAACAAAACTAAGCTAACAGGAGTCACACATGATGCAGCCCATAGACTGAATAGACTAAGCTCACAGGCTTAGCATGAAACTTTGCATCTCCAGTCATAAGCACATCAATTTCTTTCTTGCTTACTTATCTGCTTACTTTTAAAAGAAACCACTAATGATTCTTAGAAGCTGTGTTCTGAATGCCTTATATAAGAGCCATCACTGAAGAGAGGAAGCATGAAGGAGTTTGAGAGAGATCTACTCTGCTAAACCCTGTGATGTTATTGATTATTTTATAGTTAAGAAGAATGCTGCTTTGTTCCCAGATCCAACACCTACACTGAATAAAAATGCAAAAGGTTGTGCTGCAAGCAAAGATTATCTGGAGAGTCATGCTATCCCTTTCTCATTCCTCCCCTTCAATATATCAGTCCATCCTTAGTTATTAGAGAGCTTTTTAATGTGCCAGGTATCTGTTCTGCATTGTTGCGTTAGTAATGCTTTATGGCAGAATGATTCACTCCCAGTGCCATCCTCATTGACACTTTTGATGTAAAACTGAATTGGTGTGTCACACTAACATGCAACACCTCTTTACAAGGAGAGGTCAAGGGAGAGGGCAACATTACGTCTAGAAAGGATCAGGTTTCTATTTTTGCAAGAAACTCTGATTGTGTGTGACCCATGTCACACACTTCTGCATGACTAGCAGGACTAAGCAATAAGTTTTATTCAAATTTTGCAGCTTCGGTTTATATGCATTCTGTTTTAAATCCTCCCCTTAGGGGAATAGGAGTTTAAGGTTCCAACTGCACATGACCGTGATTTAATTTTCACATTAAAAAAAATGCAGATAGCACCGACATCCAGAGTGGGGTGGGGTTGCACTTATTGTAACAGGTGTATAACTTGTTCCTCCCCTCCCCGCCCTTTATTCTGAGGCTGCTATTTGCATTGAGAGGAAGTACCCCATCTGCACTAATCAAAGATTCTCTCTCAATGCCAATAGCAGCTATGGATGAGCAACGTTCATCAGGATTGCAGGAGGGGAGGGGAGGGTTAAACTCATCCAGAACTGCTGTGATTCCTTAATTACTGGGGCCTACTTTCAGCTGCTGGTGCTGCGGGTAAAACCGCAGCGCCTAGGGCTTGCCGATCGCATGGTCGGCGGTTCGAATCCCCGCGGCGGGGTGCGCTCCCATTGCTCAGTCCCAGCGCCTGCCAACCTAGCAGTTCAAAAGCACCCCCGGGTGCAAGTAGATAAATAGGGACCGCTTACCAGCGGGAAGGCAAACGGCGTTCCGTATGCTGCGCTGGCTCGCCAGATGCAGCTTGTCACGCTGGCCTCGTGACCCGGAAGTGTCTGCAGACAGCGCTGGCTCCCGGCCTCTAGAGTGAGATGAGCGGACAACCCTAGAGTCTGGCAAGACTGGCCCGTACAGGCAGGGGTACCTTTACCTTTACCTTTACTTTCAGCTGATGCTGTTTGCTGACAGGCTAAAAGCAATGGCACATTTACTGTCATACGCAGTTTGGCCCTGAGCCTAGCTCAAAAGGCATGATGAAAGTGAGCCGGCGTATACATTAGTATTTACTCCCACTTGCACCACTAGGGTCTGAAGTTGAATACACATGGTGTTAGCCAGAGTCCCTATCAGGGGTCAGCAAACTTTTTCAGCAGGGGGCTGGTCCACTGTCCCTCAGACTTTGTGGAGGGCCAGACTATATTTTGAAGGAAAAAAAGAATTCCTATGCCCCACAAATAACCCAGAGATGCATTTTAAATAAAAGCACACATTCTATTCATGTAAAAACACGCTGATTCCCAGATTTAGAAGGCGATTGGGCTGGATCCGGCCACCGGGCCTTACTTTGCCTACCCATGGTCCATATCTATCCTGTAGTTCCTTAAGAAAGGCTGTTGATTGATGCACATTCCTTCAAACCAGCTTCCATCCAATTCAAAACAATAAGCTCGACAAATTTGCATTCCCTCTTAGATAATTATGATTTCATTAGTCACTCCTTGCTTCTCCTATCCCCAGTGCTTTTCTTCTAGAAAAAAAGGTGTCAGTACAGCATACCCTTGAGTACCTCCAGAAACAAGCACTGCCTATTCCTAATTTTGCAGTGAGAACTGTCCTGATCCCCTTGCCCAAAGGGAGGTTCATGGGAGTGGTTGGACCTGCGGTTCAAAACAAAGTTCCTTGGGTGGCAAGACCTGCCTTTGGCTTATGCCACATTCAGGGGCAGAGGAAAGGGGGGCGGACCGCCCCAGGTGTCTTCGCTGGGGGGGGGTGACATTTGGCGCACCACCAGCCCGCCCGTGACTCTCAAGCCTACCATCGGGGGAAGGGGGGAGCTGTGCCGCTTTGCTGGCAGTATTCCCCCCTTCCCCCTTCGTTCTGACAGCTTGGGGGAGGCTTGGGAGTCACAGGCTTACAGCGTGCCGAATGTCCGCCATCAGCGGCTCACTCCGCCCCTGTGGGCGGCTCGCTCCACTCCCAGCAGCAGGGCACTTGCCACTCCATGCACCCAAGCAGTTATCCTGCGCCTGGGAGGGCACCCTCCACGCCCCGCATCCCTCAGGAGCGCACCCACCCTGGGCAGCGTGGGCATATGCTCTGCTGCTGTCCACACTGTACACCAGGGATCAGCAATTGGCAGCCTTTGGCTTAAATCTTGCTTCATGAGTTCAATCACCCGCCTATCCCCAGAACCAAGGGGATACATTGTGAGGAGTGGTGTCCATGGGATGTGTCACCAGCCCTTGTTAGAACCCAGCCTGCCACCATCCAACCCAACGCTAACATGGTTCTCCAGTAAAACTAGTTGTTGAACAGGGATGTGCACAGGTGGCCCAATGAATATAAGCTGAGATGTGCACATTTTAGATATCTGTTGGGCATGCACAGATGATGGCTTCATTGACTAGCAGTTGGAGGGGTTGCAGGTATAGGAAGCAAATCAGGTAATAGTGTGCCCAGCAATGTAAAAGGAGATTTGAAACACATCAGGGGGGAATGACCTGGCTGCATTTTCAGCTTCTAATGTGCACATGCCCTGAGAATAACATTCAGAAGCAACATTCGCAATGGTTAGAACACTCACCCACTGCCTTGAAAACAAATCCCTCTGTTGCTGGAGAACGGAGGTGGAAGACACATACACAGTCCTCATGCAGAAGTTGTTTTCAGCTGCTTTATGTGCAGTCAAGGTGAAACAGTCTTGATATTTCACAGCTCATCAAGGAAATACCTAACCTTTATCACTGAACACCTCTAGGGGTTCAATAGGCCCATATATGCATGCTAACTGGCAACCGGTGAAGGGGAGGCTGCAATGCAAAAAGCCACAGAGGACTTTTGCACTGCAAGATTATTTATGGGCACACACACACCCCGCCCCGTTCCCATTTATTGAATGCAGCCCACTGGGAAATGATTTTGCCCAAGCTCATTTGTACGAATAGGAGTTGCTCTAGAGTGCAGCTTCGGGCCATTTCAGCTGAGTTTGTGCCTGGGAAATATTCTTGGAGGGTTATGCCCATTTTGTAGCTGTTTCAGCCTCAATCAGGTCTCTCCCTTTCACTCTTAACAGCTTTTTCTACTTCTTCTGTAAATTATTGTGTTCTTACAGAGACGGTGGTGGCCCATGGATTAAATTGCTTTAAAAGGGGTTGAAATGAATTCATGGAGGAGAGAGGTCTATCAATTACCATTAATCTCTGGATACCTAAATGGACTCTGCATGCATAGAGGCAGTGGACCTGTGGATATCCAAAATGCCTGGGAATAAATAATGGGGGAGAGCTGTGGCTGTCACGACCCACATGTGGACCTCTCAGAAGCATCTGGCAGGCCACTCTTGGGAACAGGGTGCTGGGCTAGATAAAAACCCAACCCACTCCAATGGCCTGATCCATCAACGCTCTTCTTTCTTATTAAGGATGGATCACATTATATTCACTGTGCCACCTTTGCACATCCCTTTTCAACAACTAGTTTTACGGGGAACCCATGTTAAGGTTGGGTTGGGTGGTGGCAGGCTGGGTTCTAACGAGGGCTGGTGACACATCCCATGGCCACCACTCCTCTCAATGTATTTCTCTTGGCTCTGGGGATAGGGGGGGCGGTTGTACTCATGAGGCATGATTTAAGCCAGAGGCAGCCAGTTGCCGATCCCTGGTGTATATGGTGTTTCACAATGTGGCATAAGCAAAAGTCAGATGCTTGCCCCAAGGAGCTCTCACTATAAAATTAGGGATAGCAGAAGCAAGTAATGACTAATGGTGTCATAATTCTCCTGGAAATCCCAGGTTGAGCTGCCCCTTGAGGTATGGTTCAACAATATCTGGGACATGACTGTTTCAAGTGTTATAAAGAGAGACACCTATGATTAAACCTATGACATCCCCCACCCCTTCTTTTCACATGCAAGATAGCAAATTTATCCCACCAATTTCACAAACATCTGTGGAGAGCCTACATTGACGATTTATGTTTTGAGATTATGTAAAATGATACTATAAATTCAGTGCTATGTTTATTATTGTTTGCAGATACTGCATTAAATTTTATTTTAAAAATATTTTTTTAAAGTGTAGAGCTTGGGCTACAATGCTGGTTGTGGTCACAGTGCCACCCTCCCCCGGCAGTGGTTAAATTAAGGGGTGATAACATGACCTCAAACAGACAACGATCTGGATTAAAAATGACCACAACTTAAAAAAAATATCTAGGAAGGAATGTGAGTTTGCCCAGCTCATATTGCTCATTGCATTACTTACGCAGCAGCGATACTTCACTTCACTTCCCCTTCCCCATTTCTTCTTCAATTTGGAACATAAGATGAGACACCCCCCCAGACACAGGCTGCCTGCATTTAGAAAGCCAGGTCCACTTCAGGCATGTGTACTGCAGTTTATATCATATGAGGCTCCTACTCTTGTTGAAGCAGTCATCAATGCCTGTGAATTACATGAGCAGCCCAACCAAGCAGAGCAGACTTTGCTGTTTTGGCCATTTCCCCTTATTGTATCTTGCACACATTCCATGAAGTTGCTGCCCCTACCCGGACCCAAAACCCTCCACAAAGACAGGAATGTGCCACACCAATTATTTTCTTCAGCTTTCCATTTTGATTCCCCAGAATCCTGCAGGGCCCATCTCTCTCTTGACCCAACATGCAAGTTAACCCACCTGTACACAGACCCTGCCCTCCCAAGCCCTTTGGGGTCCTCCAGGCAAATCCCAAAGCCAAACCCCAATGCCCTTCAGGGTTTCCCCATGGGGGAGTTGCTGGCACTTTGCGCATGAGCCATCTTTTTTCCCTGTGTGCTGTGGTAGACCTCTCTTGCACTGCAAGGCTCTATGAAGAGAACAACCAACCAAGTACAGTTTAAAATGGTTTTCAGTGGTGCCATGCGTACAAAAACATATATTCGGATTTTGCAGAGTATTCAGAAAGGAAAACTGTAGGGATTCAGAATCCTTTGCTGCCAGGTGAGTGAAACACATTACATGCAGTCTTCACCCAGACGACAGAATTATTGATTCGCTGAAATTCAGTTGAGGAGGAATTTGCCAGCATCTCTGTATCTCAGATATCTCCATGGAAAGTCTGAAGAGTGCTTCAGATATCCTAGTCTTTCTGTGCACATGTGTTCTTTTTCTTCCTGGAAAAAGCAGTTACATAATCTGTTTTGCTTTATACTGGCAGTTCAATGTGTGCGTGTTGACTGGATGTGTAGATAAGAATCTGCATCTCAGTGAGAATAAGGAAATGCTGACAGACTCCCACATTCAGACACACATTCTTACAAGCGCTCAGTCTCGGGGGGGGGGGTTCGCCCTTCTCTCCCTACCTTGTGCAAGAGTTTGGGCCTCCAGTTACTGAAACGTATTTTCCCCTGATGGAAAAATCAAGTAGAATCAGACAACAAAAGTTCCAGATAATTGACTGCAGCAACAAATCAATATTATCTGTGTCCAAAATTGAACCTGGTGAATTAGTTTGGAATTCCAAATAACTCTAAGTAGCACCAATCTATTGTCCTTTCTGTGCAACAAAAGCAGCAGTTGCCTATGGGCAAGAGAGCCAAGAGTTTACTGAACACAGTCAGCAAGGCAGTACAGGGCGCTGTCGATTTGCTCTATCTTGTGCGTAGAATGCAACAGCTGCCTGCAGTGGGGTCACCAGCTGCCTGCAGGAAGTGAGGACAGTGGCACATGCCCATGAACTGTGGGGAGAAGTGGGAAGATGGTGGAGAAAGATGGTTGGCATCACTCTTTCTTCTGTGTGCTCAGGAGGTTGATCCAGAACAGGGCTGTGACAGCCCTGCATCAAAGATGCCAAACCTCTCAGCCACTTAATACACACACACACTGGATGAAATCACTGAATACGTCATCTAGGTAAATGTGGAATAAGTTACCTTTGTTTGTGTGCTTTATTTTGAACCCATCTTTGAGTTATCAATGGATTTTCTTTCTTTCTCTTAAGCATGTGGCAGCATGGTGGCAAAAGAAGAGCTGTGAGTGAGTGAGTGAGTGAGTGAGTGAGTGAGTGAGTGAGTTAGTTCAGGGTGTGGGCCTGGCTGAGGGAAGGGAAATGTAGGGAGAGTGTCAGGAGAGGTCAAGAGAGCGCCCTGAAAATGGTTACTGAAGACTTCTATATTCTGTGCTTTAAAATGTTTTCCAACATTTTGGGGCATCAGGATGAGAAATTTTCCTTTGGAGACTGGTAATGGGAATAAAACGCTAAGACTGAGAACCTAGAATCAGTCACAAACTTTGGCATCCAAAGTTTGTGGCAGATACTAAAATTCTGCATGCATCACCATTCTTCAAAAACTATGGTACTGGGGGCAGAAATCTATGCCAGGTTTTGTGCTTGTTTGTTAATATAGTGCAGCATGCCTTGGTGTCTGTTTATTTAGTAGCACAAAAAAACAACAACAACAAAACCGCACTTCATCTTGCCACCAGTATACCAGCATACAGAAAGGAGGCTACAGAAGTCTGTTCCTCAGTAGCACATGGCTCTGTTAGCTTGGTATGCTAAGGGTAGTGCAAAATACAAAGAAATAGATTGTTTCTGCCTTTGGTGCTATCAATCCTGCACCTTTTGTCAGCACTAAATCCCCTACAAATAATAAAAATAAAGCTTCCTCGCATTAAATCTTGAGCAGTCCATTAAAAACTGTGTACACAGTGAAACAAACAGATGATTAAATAAGGCCTATAACAGTATTTCTATAATATACCCTCTCTAAATAACATAATGGAAAAGGCCCATTCAGAGCTGATTAACCTCAGTTCAGGAAGATCATTTATTTCAAATCATTATGCTCAGCTGATTAAAAATGAATTAATTCCTACAGGAAACCATTTCCAAACACTGCCTCTACTCATAAATCCAACACAGAGGCAGGAGGAATGTCTCATAATGCAAAAATCTACACACAGAGCCATAAATCAGTACAAAAACCAAAGAATTGGGGGTGGGGCCTGGCAATGGCCTGGAAGCCCACTCCTACTGAAGACCGCTGGAGCCAAAGAGAAATGGGCCTGATCCGTGCCTGGATGGTAACCCCAGAAGCCCACCTTGCTGCCTGCAGTACAGCAGGAATTCTCAGACTCTGGCACTGGAAGAAGAACAGTCCAGAAAGTTACCCATGACTTCTGTCTGAGGACCAAACTATTCTTGTGTCTGCCCCATTGGCACATGAAGTAGGCAATGGGATTTAATGTTTGTAACAAGAGGTGTTCATAAATGAGGGTTGCAAAAGCCTGCAGCTCCACACACACACACACACACACACACACACACACCCCTTATGTTTCTTTCTTCCATCATCAACTCAAGTCTTTTCACCTTGGCTTGGCTTGCTTCTAGGATCAGAGTCAAGCTGGGAGGAAATGACCTGAGGCAACAGAGGGCAAGGAGTTAAGGAAAGGGCTCCCCTCACCCAGGCACATTTTTATAGCAAAATGTAATTGCCCTTCACACACTCATCCACTTTGGTTGTGATCAGAGCAACTGCACGAACAACAAATATGGCTGCCACATCATGCTTAGTCCACCCTTCGGACCCATCAAATTCATTCAGTTGTGGCCTGTGTCTGTCTGTTGCACATCCTCCCACATTTCTCTGATGAAAATAGGAACATTATATTCTACATCAGGAAGCGTCTCCCGCCTTTGATCTTGCCGCACATATATTCATCGTATAAACATATACACCTGTCACATCGAGCGAATTACAACCCTCCAGTCTAACCTACACCATAGGATTGTTGTAAAGAAAAAAATGTGCAAGGGAAGAGATCATGTACAGCACCGTCAACAGATAAACGGAATGAAATAAAATTTTAGCTGTAAGCTACCTTGAGTCCCTGTCAGGGGAAAAGGCAGGATATAACAATAACAATAACAAAAATAACAATAATGATAATGGAAACTGTGGGATTGATCGGGAACATACCAGAGAGTAAATCCTATTGAACTCAGTGGGACTTAGTTTTGAGTAAAAATGCTTAGGATTGCAGTGTAAGGCTGCATAGTCTTTACACAGTTACCTGGGAGTAAGTTCCATTGAAAACAGTGGGACTTACTTCTCAGTAGACAGTGTAAGGCTCCATTTACAATAAACGAATAAACATTCCATGTGTTTTCTTAAAAAACTGCTGAAGCATTGCAATCAAAGAACGTATAGTGGATTGGTGACATTTTCCTTCAAAATTATAGGAAGGGCACCGTAGGCCAGCTTCACCATTTCCTTCATTTGGTGCAGAAATTTTATTTTCAGTAAAAACAGGACTATGTTTGTGAACCTACACACCCACCCACCACTTTTAATTGTTCCCTGAGACATGGAAGGGAGGGAAAAGGAAAAGTGGGACATTCCGGGATCAAATCAGAAACCGGGACAGCTTCTGTAATTCCAGGACTGTCTTTGGGAAATGTGGAGGGTATGCCATTGTTGATTCAGTGAACACATGTAACCCTTTTTCGCCAAGTTTTTTTAAAACTAAAAGGAGGCTGTTGTCTGGGGGGAAAGGCTTTGGCTATCCCACCTTTCTTTGCACCCAATGTGTTTTGACTATACACAGTTTTGGCTTTAGGTGCAATCCCTAGAGCATAAGCCCCACATAACGAAAAGGCTTACTATATTAATGTACCATTTCAACAATAAAATTTGTATTTTCTGATTGCTGATATCCAGGCATTCAGTGCAGAAGTCCTCTCCGCCTTCCTGGCAGATGCCATTGCATCACTGCATAAGCGTCGTCTTGGACGGAGGGGAGGTTGTAGCCTCTACCTGGCCCGTCTGAAATGGGGTATCCCATTAAAGGGATCCAGGGAAGATGCTTCTGTCTGGGTGCCCCAGACAGCACTCCCCAGGTGCAATCCAGTGGGGGAGTTACTCCTTGATGTAGTTCAGGGGCGCACTCATTTCCAGTTGACCCCCAAATGTAAGTTCTTCTGGCAGGTGGGCCGGAAGGGGTGGGGTCTACCCAATGCCTGTGCCAAACCTCTTCCATTTGTTGTAGCCTAGTTTCACCCAAAGGACAATTGTCATGCCTCCTGTTCTCGGTATTGGGGAGGACTGAAGGGTAGGACTGAATCCATGGTCTTTGAAAATGGGTCTGAACATGACTGCCGTGGATTAAGTGTTGGACAGGGAAGACCTAATTTCAGAATACTCTTCTCAGCCATGAAGCTCAGAGGATAACACTGGGCAAGGTACCATTTTTAAGGCTGTCTCACAGGCTTGGAGAAAGGGCAGGATACCAATGTGATGATCAAAATATGCATCCTCTATTCTGACACTTTATGCCGAGCATCTGAAATTGTATGATAAACAGCTATTAGCACATAGGCAGATCACATCCTCAGGAAAGATCAGCCGTGAGCGGGGGCAATGCTTGTGCTTAGTTTTGTTTTTCTGAGCAAAGCATATGACTTTGGATGGTAAATTGCCCCCCTGACTGGTGTAGAACGAATGTAATTAAACTGAATTTAAGTGCTCTCTGAGGTCTTCCCTTTCTCAATGTGGCATTTCACATTTTGCAGTCTTGTAACCACTTTACACCAGAGGCCTTTTTAATGCAAGAGAGATCCGGAGCTCATAAAACTGGTTTCTGATCCGTGCAAGAGCCAGGAGCTTGAGAAGGCTGTGTGGCAGAGATTTTGCCAAAGGGCTCTTTTCTCTGGGGAGCTGAGAGACAAAAAGGGGGCAGAGACAGGCGTTAGGAGCCACAAACTGGGCTGCAGACAGATTAAACACAGCAGCCCTGCAGGTCTGCAGAGACAGATAATGGGAGGTAACTCTACGGAGTTCATGAAGCCCATTTAAACTCCTCACCGGAAAGTAATGAATTATTTCTAATTTGTAGACACCTGTGTATAATGGAAATCATCTATTGGGAGAGGATACAGAAGAAAGTACCTGCCAGGTTAACAAAGCAGATGGCACTGAAAGAGGCCTATCCATGCTGCACTTTTAAAACAACAGCTAGGAGCAACATCCACCAGGAGTATATTCTGTGTATTGTTCTGATTCAACAAGAAGACCATTCTAATCTTCTTGTGACCTTATATCCCCATTATGTCTTCCCGCACCACCTTCCCCTGCCTCCTAAGATCGGTAGGTCTCTTGAGACGCAAACCCTAAGAATCAGCAGCTGGGGCCTGGGAGCTTGCTGCTGAGCCCATAAGACTGGCACCTAAATTGACACCTAGGAAGCACCACATAGTGCTAGACTAGTGAGGTGTAGCGGCTAGCTGCACCTTTTGCCAACGTAGGATTTAGGGCAATGTTGGCAGTTCCCAAAATTGAGAAGATCCATAATTGAGAGGCACCAATTTTTGGCTTCACACTGGGTGCCATATTACAGAAAATTACCCAAAATCACCCCTCCTGTTGCCTCAGATTAGACATGGCAATCTCGAGCCAAACAGAAAATAGCCTCTCTCCCTTGATTCTGGCCCATCACCCTGAAGCTATCTGAGAATGAGGATACTTAAGGTCGGACACTGAGGACTGGCAACCACAATAACCTCAAAATTGTTAGGTCATCAAACATGTACTTCTGGGCTTCATGGTGCAAGTTTCAGGGGGTCTATAATACTATGAAACAAGGATTATGCCTCTTATGTTTTTCTCCAACTAGGACTTTGGTCTGGGTTAAATGGGCATTCTCCTCGAAACCCTGCTGCCTGGAGACATCTCACCACAGACTGCCCCCCATTCCTCTCCCAACTCCTTTAAACCCAATTTAGTCACTGCACAGCAGTGGCAATAATACAGCATGGAGGCCTCCTTCTACTTTGGCACCCCATGCATAGCAGAACATCAGGCCATAAAGTCATAAAGAGCCCTTGGGAAATCTCTTCTTTCACATGGACACTGGCACTACACTGGCCTTGGGAAATGGTTTCTCCAGGGACTTAACCAGGGGAGAGGAGAGGAGGAAGAGACGTCCCTCCCTTGCCTTCCCCAATAGCTTGCAGCTACCACCAGTGGGTGGTGCTGTGGTCTAAAGCACTGAGCCTCTTGGGCTTGCTGATCAGAAGGTTGGTGGTTCGAATCCCCACAACAGGGTGAGCTCCTGTTGCTCAGTCCCTGATCCTGCCAACCTAGCAGTTCAAAAGTACATCAAAGTGCAAGTAGATAAACAGTTACCGCTCCGGCGGGAAGGTAAACGGCGTTTCCATGCACTGCTCTGGTTTCACCAGAAGTGGCTTAATCATGCTGGCCACATGACCTGGAAAAACTGTCTGTGGACAAACATTGGCTCCCTCGGCCAGTAAAGCGAGATGAGCGCCGCAACCCCAGAGTCATTCACAATTGGACTTAACTGTCAGGGATCCTTTACCCTTTTTATTTTTTATTTTTTACTACCAGCACCAGACCACCAGGACAGGACAGTATGCGGGATTGGAAAGGAAAGGGAGGGACTTGGGAAACTGGCAGTGGGCCAGGTGTTTGTTTGCTTCTTTCTTGCATAACCAAGGGGCACAAATACAAATGGGCTTCAAAATAACCTGAACTAATTCCTTAAATTAGCTTGGCTAATTTCAGAGGCAACCCAGCATGAGCCAGGGGGGATTTACCCATCACTACCTCAAAATGCTCAAACGTGCCCATGTTGTGGCTTGATCGTGGCCCACACCAGAATACATTATTTTGTCCACACAAAAGGAATTTGGCTTTCAGTTCGCAAAATATTTATGCACAGATGTGATCCGAATAAAAACCAAAATGGCAAATAAATTAATTCAGTGTGAAAAAAATGGAATTAGCAAACAACACCTGAATTGCATTAACAGTCTAAGCAACCCAAATGCTATCAAGGTGTCTTTGTTACATTACAGAATCCATTAACTGAAGAAAGCAGACAAATATCAATATCTAAAAATGCACCAAAGCACCCACCAAAGATTCCAGATAAGCATGCTGCAAAAACATGAGAAGTTGTGATAGCTTGGGGTATTGAATTAATCATTTAATAAAATCTATAAACAGTGCGCAGCAACTAAATAGATGCCATAGACCTACATCAGTTCAGAAAATAAGCATCAGAGAACAATTGTACAATGGCATGCATCGTTGTTGACACCAGGCACTTTATATTCTGTCACCTTTCAAGTATCTCTGATTTCAAAAGACACTTGAACTGAGGCATAAATGAGACTCCCACCAGAAGGGGAAAATTGCTTCCGCTCTGAAGGAAGGGAGTCAACTGAAAGCCACCTCAGGCTTCTTGCAGAGCTCTGCATTTTGCCTGCAATCCTTATACACACTTACTTAGGAGTAGAGATGGGAGGGTCTTTGATTTTGGTTCTCTTGGTTTCTCATTCTTTCAATTTTTAAATTCAGTTCTCCACCTTTCAGCAGCGATTTAGTGCAAATTTTTCACAATCCAGTTTTTAAAATGCAGTTTTGACTAATGGGCATATTTTTGAAAGCAAGCTCTAATATAATGGATCTTATACTTCCATTAATATGTTCATTTTTATGCACACCTTCCACAAATTTATCCATTCCTGTAGACACTGTTGGACTGGAGAACTGCACCGCAAAATATGGATAAGTGCAACTTTTGAAGTTCTCAAATTATTTAAGAAAGTGTTGATTTGGTAGATTTGGATTCAAATATGAACTGCATCAAATCTCTCCCCATCCCTACTTAGGAGTAAGCCTCATTGACTCTGGTGGGACTTACCGCTGAGTAAACATGCAAAGAACTCGCTTGTTAGACTCTTCAGGATGTATTGCATCTTGGATAGTCAATTCCAACCTCAGGATTTGGGGGGTGGGGGTTGAAGGGGGTGGATGTCATGACCATAAAGATATTAAGCTTATAGCATCATGTCAGGTATGAGCTAAGAAGTGCTTGGATTGCCTAAGTGTCTGGGGTTAGCTCCACATCCCAGTTCCACCCGCTACACTTGTGATAGCGCTGTCTTCTCTGCTCCTTGGTGAGAACTACAGAGTCCGTTCAGCTGCAATAGCTAATATCTTTGGTCAGTTAGTGAAACGACTCAGGAGAGTATGTTAGCACCTTCAGTTTCCTGTGTTATAAGGCTTTTTGCTTCTCCACGTGGTGTTTTTCTCTTTGGGAGTTTTCCTTCTCCTTTTTTAACTTCATAGCCCTCCCTTCAATTTCAGCACCTTTCCAAAATGGTAGACTTGCAATCCAGTGACTTCCTATATCTTACACAGTTGAGCAGGAGCAGCTGATTCCACACACACACACACACACACACACACACACACACACACACACACAACTCTGGTGTGATTAAAAGCTGTAAGCATTAGTACAGCTGCTACAGTCTTTCACCTCCCCAGTTCACAATCAGCTCAAGCCTACGCTAAGTTTGGGCTGAAATCTGCAGTGGCCTTGAAAAGTCCCTCTGCTTACTTGGCTAGAGCTGAGCTAGAAATGCACGAATGCTCCAGTGATTTCTATCTGTCAGATTCAAATTAGGATAGCAGAGACAAGTCCTAGGAAACAGAGGCTGTCCCTGGTGATTGGAGTAAATGGCCTTCGCTCTACCAGCCAACAATAGCATTGTGGTGGTGGACTGGGCCAGTGGGCCATCCCCTCTCTTGAATTGGGCTGTTTTTCTTTCTCCCTGCTTTCAAATCCCCATGGCTGAGAAATGCAGCTAATAACATTTGCCTCCCTGCATTGTCTGGTTTCTCATCCTTTAGTGTTTGCCAATTCCTCTGAGACCCAGGCGTGAAGCAATTATCTGAATAGATGTGTAACAGGTCCCTTTCTATTTCTGTGCTTGTGCAGGAGTGTGATATCAAATACAACCCGTTTCTGCAAGAGCTGGTTGTCTTCTATGTATGTAGGAAACTTGCAGGTAAAAAATGTAGCGTATAATAGAAGATGGTTCTGTTTATGCCAGTAGGTGGGGAAAACCTACCTGATGGATGGATTTCTACTCCGCTTTCCATTCAAAAGAATCCAAAAGTGGCTTACAAACAATAAACAACAATAACACAATAGAACATCACAAGCACAGCATAAATAATATAATTAACAAACAGTTACAATCCATAAAACACTACTGTATCAACAAACCAACAACTAAAAAGTAAGCTATACATTGCAATTACAGTGTAAATCATATTATATGGTTTGGTTGGCATCCACCTGTCTTAGGAGACAATGGAAGAGTGTGCCTTCACGGATGAAGTCAAAACGTTGGAGAGTTACAGCACCTGCTGTGGCTGCAGAGACTTAAGCAGGAGAGACATGTTTTGTTGCAGCTGGGGCAGATGAAGGTGTCCAGTTGTGTTGGTGTACCATTGCATTTCTTCTTTTTGCGCTCCTCTCATGGGTCATTCTTCCTTGGTCACTGCTGTGGAGGCACGACCAAATTGTCTCCAGGCATAACAAATCAAGAAGGCATCTATGATCTGTAAAACAATATCAGCAGAATAGCAACTAAAAAAACTATGTTAAACACTATTATGGTCATACATACGCACTCCCCCCGCCCCCCATCCAATGACTCATAACCTTTCACTCTATTCAGCCTATTAAAATACACATACACATCCATTATACAGGAGAACCCTGATCTAACAGGAATACCTACAACAGAGCTATACGTTATAAGTTATTAAGCTAAACTTGTGGTCTGTCCTTCTGACAAGTGATGTACAAGGCAGTCGCCAACAACAGCAGAAGTATAGCATAATGCAACCATCTCCTTGTCCTTGGGATTTTTCAGCTGCTGCCCATGAGGCTTCTACTTTTGTAGCCAATGGGGATTCATGTTGGGTGGCAGCCGTGGGAACTGGAATGTGATGGTCTGAGTCTGCACTGGGTGAACTTTGCCGGCAGAACAAGCAGGGTGACTCCAGGACTCTGAAGGCAAATAGGGGATTCCTCTGCCAGTACAGTGAGGCTCAAGTGCTTCCCTTCAGGATAAGGCTGACCAGCAGAGGAGAAGACTCTTGCTCTCCTCTCGCTGGTGGCTGGTAGCTGGTTTCCCTCCTGCTTGTGGCTTATGGTTGTATATGCAAAAACCTCAGCAGCCTTTTTTTAAAATAAAGAGGGAGTGTTTTTCATACTGAAGTTCTGTAAAGGCTCAGTTGCCCACTGTCTAAAAATGAGATGGTGGGGCTAGCAGGCTTCAGGCACTGATCTGAGGTTTCAGTTTTGGACTCTTATCTTCTCCAAGTCATCAAGAAAATAGTCAGGTGGAGGAGCCAGATGCAAGGGCGCAAGCTATTTTCTGTTTGGCTTGAGAACTTTCAGGTCCATACCTAAGCCAACCAGACTCCACCCTGAGGTTCTTTGGCCTCCCTGGATGCTTCCAGCAGTGACTCAAGGTGTGTAGGGTTGTAGCATCTCTGCACTTATCAGAATGGGGCTATGTGGCAGTGGCAAGATCAGGGGAGCTCTGGGCTGGTGGCCTCCTGCCACCATTCCAAAGAAATATGAAATGCACATATAGTAGTAGCAGTAGTAGCAATTGTTGTTGTTTATACCCCACACATCTGGCTGGGTTTCCCCAGCCACTCTGGGTGGCTTCCAACAAATTAAAACACATCTGACCTGACTGTTTTGTAAAATGAGTGACTAGTGGGGTGCCACAGGGTTCTGTCTTGGGCCCGGTCTTATTCAACATCTTTATCAACGACTTGGATGATGGACTCAAGGGCATCCTGATCAAATTTGCAGATGACACCAAACTGGGAGGGGTGGCTAACACCCCAGAGGACAGGATCACACTTCAAAACGACCTTGACAGATTAGAGATCTGGGCCAAAACAAACAAGATGAATTTTAACAGGGAGAAATGTAAAGTATTGCACTTGGGCAAAAAAAATGAGAGGCACAAATACAAGATGGGTGACACCTGGCTTGAGAGCAGTACATGTGAAAAGGGTCTAGGAGTCTTGGTTGACCACAAACTTGACATGAGCCAACAGTGTGATGCGGCAACTAAAAAAGCCAATGCAATTCTGGGCTGCATCAATAGGAGTATAGCATCTAGATCAAGGGAAGTAATAGTGCCACTGTATTCTGCTCTGGTCAGACCTCACCTGGAGTACTGTGTCCAGTTCTGGGCACCACAGTTCAAGAAGGACACTGACAAACTGGAACGTGTCCAGAGGAAGGCAACCAAAATGGTCCAAGGCCTGGAAACGATGCCTTATGAGGAACGGCTAAGGGAGCTGGGCATGTTTAGCCTGGAGAAGAGGAGGTTAAGGGGTGATATGATAGCCATGTTCAAATATATAAAAGGATGTCACATAGAGGAGGGAGAAAGGTTGTTTTCTGCTGCTCCAGAGAAGCGGACATGGAGCAATGGATCCAAACTACAAGAAAGAAGATTCCACCTAAACATTAGGAAGAACTTCCTGACAGTAAGAGCTGTTTGACAGTGGAATTTGCTGCCAAGGAGTGTGGTGGAGTCTCCTTCTTTGGGGTCTTTAAGCAGAGGCTTGACAACCATATGTCAGGAGTGCTCTGATGGTGTTTCCTGCTTGGCAGGGGGTTGGGACTCGATGGCCCTTGTGGTCTCTTCCAACTCTATGATTCTATGATTCTATGAAAATGATGTGTGCAAATGGATTGAGCATTTGCTACTGATGCTTCATTTTGTCCATGGGATCCAGCTTCTTGCCCACCACAAACTGTGAAACCTGACTCGCAGGGTGCTGCTCCCTTCTGCCCTTTCCACACACGAGTAGACCCAGGCTCTGCCCCCTAACCTGTCAGGCATATTCCCTGCACTCCCAGTCTTTGCCCCCATCACAGGTGCCAGGCCTTAGGAAGCCTTCAGAAACTCTAGTGCAGTCTTTGCCAGCCTGATGCAGCTTTCCAGGCAGCAACAGCACTGCTAGCTTAGTATGATGGGAGCGGTGGTCCAAAACATGTATATCCGATTGGCAAAGACCACGCTAGTGGGTTGGGTGTAGCAGATAGAATCAAGTTCCTTGCAAAAGGGCAGGGGGAAATGTAGCCTATCACAGGGCGCAGCATAGCAGCCTCCAACTTTGCTCAACGTAGTGAGCATGCCTAACTTGAAAACTTTTATAAGGGTCAACAGTACCACAGGCCTATCATTGTTCAATATACTTCCTTGCTAGTCTGGCTGATTTGTCTGTACTTCCCTGGTGGTGAAATACAAGGTATATTTCTGCATCTTAGATCCCAGGTTCGGGTTCAGAAGAGACCCTGGTTTAATAGCCAAAAATAACACATTTCTTGCAACCTGATAGCTCTCCAGTTCCCAAATTTGACAGTGGGGTATCCTCAGTTCATATCTTGACACGCCATACACCCCACTGACAATGGACAAGTGTCGGGGAGTAAATTCAGACATGAAAAGGTGCCATTTGTACTTCCAATGTGTGGAAGAAAAGGCTGGCAGTTTTGAACATTCTTTCAGCTGTTAGTAGACTTTTTTTAAAAAAAAGGGGGGGAAAGAGCAACCTCCTCTCCCAAAATATAAAGTTTGTTCCCCCCTTTGAATGAGAAGATTTAATCTCTTCCTTTTCTCTTTGCTCTCTCTCTAGGCGGCTGTGGAGTGTTGACTTGATAAAGAGGCTGCTTGCTTTGGGGAACTGAATCAAGGAACGAGTCACAGAGGTGAACATCAAACAGCCTGTTTCAGCAGGTACTGGGCCTTCTTGATTCTCCCCAACCCTTTCCTCCCATCATTCAGTGTGTAGCGACTTCTCTCTTTAGTTCTGGGAGAAGCTCAAAGTCCACATAGAAGGGAATTCCATTCTCCACGCAATCCCTGCCGCCTTTCATTAAGATAGATAGATAGACAGATAGATAGATAGATGATAGATAGATAGATAGATAGATAGATAGATAGATAGATAGATAGATAGATTCTTTATTGTCATTACACTAGTGCAACATTGCACAAGTGCAACGAAATTGGATGCCATCCCTTAAAAACAGTAAAAGCAAAACAACAACAACCAAACAAACCACCTTCCAACCACACCCACACCCACCCCCAAAAACTCCCAGATCTCACTATCGAGTTACAGCATTCAAAAAGGCCACAGCTCTTGGATAGAAACTGTTTTTCAGTCTATTTGTCCTTGACTTGATGTTTCTATACCTCCTGCCAGAAGGCAGTAGTGCAAACAGACTGTATCCCGGGTGAGATGGATCCTGCAGGATGTTGTTTGCTTTCCTAAGGCAACGGGAACCGTACAGTTCTTCCAAAGGTGGGAGAGGGTGACCAATAATCCTTTGGGCTGTGGTTATGACCTTCTGGAGCACCTTCCTCTCTCTAGCTGTACAACTGGAGAACCAAGCACAAATACAGTATGTGAGTATGCTCTCTATGGAGCCTCGGTAGAAGGACACTAGCAGTCTCTCACTCAGATTGTTCTTTTTTAAAAGTCTGAGGAAATAAATTCTCTGCTGGGCCTTCTTCACCAGAGCAGTGGTATTTGCGCTCCAAGTCATGCCCTGATCCATAGTCACTCCCAAAAACCTGAATTCCGCCACCCTCTCCACCCATTCCCCGTTGATATACAAGGGCTGAATGTCCGCCTTTTTTTTCCTGTAATCCACCACCAATTCCTTGGTCTTAGCCGTATTAAGAGCCAGATTGTTCTCTCCACACCAAACACAGAGCCGCTCCACCTCGTCCCGATAGGCAGACTCATCCCCTCCTGAAATGAGCCCCACCACCGTAGTATCATCAGCAAACTTGATGATTTTGTTGCTGGAGTAGATGGCTGTACAGTCATACGTATAGAGAACATAGAGCAGGGGACTCAACACGCAACACGCAACCCTGTGGTGAGCCGGTGTTAAGGCTAAGGGCCTCCCGGAGGATTCCATCTTTTTAATGACGGGGCTCTTGTGCCCTTTAGGTTCTTGGCTCCCAGTCTGTTGTGGAGCCCACCTGCATGTGGCCTCCATCTCCTTTCCTCGGTGTTGCAGTTAGATAAAGCGTGTGCAGCTTGAGACCCACCAAATTCAGCTCGCCAACCAAACGTAGGGCAAGCATCTCTAAAGGCTGCAGTGTGTGACGTATGGGTTGCATTTAGTTCAAAGAGTCGTAAGTTGTGCAGGGCTTCTCCTTTCCCACCAAACCATTATAAAGAAGAACTGGTCATGCAGAGAATGGGAAGGACTGGAGTTAAAGGTGAGCATGCATTAGATCCCAGCTTCAGGCCCTGGCTCTTTCAGATGCCAGGGAACAATTGGGTCCAAATACCAAGCCGCAGCGTCTACTTCACTGCTCATCTCCTCACCCAAGGGCATGGGCAGGCAGGTGAGCAAGCCAGCAGAGGCAGTCCAGAGGGGTAGTGGGACCCCCTCCCAGGGCTCTGGGGCCCCAGCTGCTGCCCACAAGTGCCACCCCCTAATGCCAGTGTTGGATTTCACAAGGCATAAGCGCAGAATAGAAGGCCTAACATGGCTGACATGAGGAAGCTACAGCGCTAACAATGTTGTTTTTAATAAGGTACCTAAGGACGTGGGTTATTACGTGACTGGCAATAAAAGCATATTACTGTGCTCACTCATGCCGGGGAACGCATGCTCTACTCCTGCATTATGTGATCTCTGATGGGCTGGCACAAATCATTTTTTGAATTATTTACTAACCTAACTGAACATTTCCAGGGCTTCAAAAGCCTATCATAAAACACAGCCATGTCCCTACAGTACTCACCATAACTCTTTGCCTGGTGGAAGGAGACACAAACTTGGGCTTCCTTTTAATTTCAGAGGTTTCCAGATGTTCTATATTTCTTTTTCTCCTTTGTGAGGTGCCTGCTGTGGGTATGATGAACAGCTGAGCCTGTGCAAAACTCTTCTAAGAATGAGTTATTTTGTTGGTATGCTTTCCTCTTTTAAACATTCCCTCCTCCCCTTGCTTTATGGTCTCCAGAGAAACTTTGGTTTAATTTATCACATAAAGAGGTTTCCAAGGAGTAGAGACATTTGCGCAGGTATGTTAGAGAACCGACCATGTTCATAGGGCAAAAGGTGTATTTGTCCCAGGCTGTAGCTTTGCGTGTGTGAGACATGTGCATGGTTCCACCTGGCATCCGCAATTTTAGTCCTGCTTGCATTCTAAGCCAGATAGAAATTTGATTTGGGGGCATCAGCAACAAGTAAAGTAAGGTGGCAAAGTGCTGAAGAGCTATGGAGTGGCTATGCTTTCTCTGTGGGCAGTTAGTGGTGCTGAGATGGTTTGAGGGCCATGTCTAAGAGTACGAGCTGTGTGGGCCCACTTCAAATCTCATCTCAACCATAGACTCAGCAGATAGGCACTATCCTCTCAACTTCCATTCCCCCTTTCCGTTGCAATACGTAGCTAATTTTATTCTGCTTTCCAGGGCTGACCGAGATAAGAAGTATTTTGAAACTTCAAATATGTGATATAAACGGTAATTGTGTTGTTATTCAAACACCCCAAGCCACCAATGTTCATGTGTAATTCTCTTAACTCTGGGAGGGGGAAATGCCATTTATGTAGATCAAAGTATAGCCTATGTTGATTTTCCTCAGTTAGGCTAGTTATCTTTAGGAGTGCATCAGAGTTCCACCCTCACCAGAATCTGGGGCAGATCCATACAGCTTTTGACCGAGGTGAAAACATTCTCCATGTGGAAGCCCTGCTTTACTACAGGACCTGGGTCCACCCTGGAAATATACAGAGACTTCCAGTAAAGAAAGGGAGATGTTGTGCCTGAGATACATTGGGGCATTTGAGGTGGGCATCTAGTGCGGCTTCCCCAACCCACCACCAGCTTGCATATGAGACTCTCATTTCACATCCTGAACTGCTTCAATCCAGAAAAGGGGAGGGTGTTTGTTTTTAACTATTCTTGCTGGATCAAGGCCATCCCTCCTTGGAAAATCCACACCCCAAGATATGGTGACTATGATGCAGTAAAGGTAAAGGTAAAGGGATCCCTGACCATTAGGTCCAGTTGTGGACGACTCTGGATTTGCAGCACTCATCTCGCTTTACTGGCCAAGGGAGCCGGCATACAGCTTCCGGGTCATGTGGCCAGCATGACTAAGCCGCTTCTGGCGAACCAGAGCAGCGCACGGAAATGCCATTTACCTTCCTCCTGGGGTGGTACCTATTTATCTACTTGCACTTTTGGGGTGGGGGGGCATGCTTTCGAACTGCTAGGTTGGCAGGAGCAGGGACCGGACAACGGGAGCTCACCCCGTCACGGGGATTCGAACCGCCAACCTTCTGATCGGCACACCCCAAGATATGGTGACTATGATGCAGTATGGAATCAGTAAACACTACCACCCTCTTGCTGTGGAGTAAATTGCAGGAGCCGTCCATGGTTAAAACGCCACGTATCAGAGGGAGGTTGTTCTGCCCAGCCTTAATTACTTTGAAGGTCTGTGAAATCTGGGGCTTATTGGTAGGAGATTAAGGCTGCACCTGTTATTGCTTCTGTTTCTCTGCCTTTCCTTTCTCTGCTGGCTATGTGTGCCAGTGTGGTGTAGTGGTTAAGAGCAGTAGACTCGTAATCTGGTGAACCAGGTTCGATTCCCCGCTCCTCCACATGCAGCTGCTGGGTGGCCTTGGGCCAGTCACACTTCTCTGAAGTCTCTCAGCCCCACTCACCTCACAGAGTGATTGTTGTCGGGGAGGAAGGGAAAGGAGAATGTTAGCCGCTTTGAGACTCCTTAGAGTAGTGATAAAGCAGGATATCAAATCCAAACTCTTCTTCTTCTTCTCTTCTATTATAACCCCTAGGCTAGATTATCATAACACATTATATGTGGGGCTGCCTTCGCATGTGATTCTGAAACCGCCATTAATTTAGAATGCAAATGCAAGATCTCCTAACTGAGACCTGGGGTTGGAAAGGTATCTTTCCTTTGCTCAAAGAACAACACTGGCTTCCAGGCCCATTTCACACTGAGAGCCAGTGTGGTGTAGTGGTTAAGAGCAGTAGTCTCGTAATCTGGGGAACCGGGTTCGCTTCCCCGCTCCTCCACATGCAGCTGACCTTGGGCTGGTCACACTTCTTTGAAGTCTCTCAGCCTCACTCACCTCACAGAGTGTTTGTTGTGGGGGAGGAAGGGAAAGGAGAATGTTAGCCGCTTTGAGACTCTTTCAGGTAGTGATAAAGCGGGATATCAAATCCAAACTCTTCTTCTTCTTCTATTGGCACTTTCCACCCCTTTCTTGTTACCGCTATCCTCCAGGGAGTTGTTGCTGCCTGGTACTGCCTGCTTCAAACTCTGCAGAGTGGACTAATGTCTGGAGACAGTCGTGAGAGCAACAAACCCTGAGACTGAATCCTGAAAAGAGAGAGGTGCTGTTGGTAGAGAGTTCATGTGAATGGGAATTACAAAGATGACCTGTTCTGCAAGGGGAACCTATGAACTGCGGACTATGACTTGGGAGACAACGGGTCAAACCCCCAGGGACTGGTGACCTTGGGCCAATCACTGCCTCTCAACCTAACCTGCCTCACAGGGTTGCTGTTGCAAGATAACTTGGGGAGGGGAAAACCACATATCCCACCTTGAGCTCCAGAGGGGAGGCTGGAAAGTGATATATAAAAGGGAATTAATTAAGTAATTGGGGGTAAGTAATTAATTAATATTGATCCAATGCTGTTGCTAGAATCCTAAGTGGCTTCAGCGGCAGGGAATACCTATGTCCAGCTCTGGATGGTTTGTCAGCTATGGCTGTCCCTGGATCTGGATAGCCTTACTTCAGCCATCTATGTTCTGGTAAATCTTACAGCTGGACTACTGCAATGCACTGTGTGGAGCTACTCTTCAAGTTGGTTAGTGCAGAATGCAGCTACAAGGCTACAAACCAGTGCAACAGATTGGAAGTATTTTCATCTTGTGAGCTGCCATGAGATCTTGTGATAAATCTAAGGAATCGAATAAATGAAGTACATTTCACTGATACTGAAAACATAGGATACTGGCTGCAGTGAGCTGCTGAGCTCCATTTGAGGTGTTGGTCCTGGTGTATAAAGCTCTGAAAGGCCTGAGGCCAAAATGCTTAACGGAACTCCTCTTCTATAGAGCTACAAATAATGCCCTGATGATCTCTGGGCATAATTCGAAGGCGCATCTGTTTCTTGGGCTTTGCGATGCTGAAGGTAATTCTGCATCTTTTACTTGTATTTTTTTGTTTGCTGCATTACAAAAGAAATTGGTTGAAAAGTTTTTGGCAGATAAGTTTAAATGTGTGGTTTTATTGTTGTTGTTGTTGTAATTGGTTATTTGACCATGTTGAAAACCACCTTGGGCTCCTGTGGGAGGAGGTGTGGTCAAGCAATGCCACCAATCAATCAAAATAAAGTTCCTCGTTTGTTTGAGATTGACAAATACTCATCCCAGCCTCAGGGTATCCTGCTAATGTTCCAAGAGCCAGGTGGTGCAGACCATGTGTGAGAGGGAATCTGGCAGGTTTTTTGCACAGAGGGACCCAACTGAGCTCAGCACACAAGGTACATGCGGTAAAAAGAAGTGATTCCCCCCTCTTACGTATGACAGGAGACATGGCACATATGCACAGCATGGCCACATCAGTGCACATGCTTGTGTAAAGCAGCACTGGATGATCATGTAAATGAATGGCACTTCCAAACACATTCACTGGATTCATGATTATCCTCAGTTTCTAAATGGAAAAGCAATCAATTACAAATGACAGGTTTTGAGTCGCTTGCCAAAATTCTCAAATTTCAGGGGGAAATAATTATACTATAAAAAGGACCATTATTATTATTATTATTATTTTCTCCATTATATTCATGTCTTCTAGGACTGCACTATTTAATCACTTAATCTGTTGTACTATTTGACTAAAAACCTTTTGATCAATTGAAAAGGTGTCCCAATTCATAAAGGTAAACATTTCTAACACATGGTTGGTGGGGTGGGGTGGGGTAGGGTGAGGTGTGGGAAGCCAGGAAGACTCTTACTTGGTAGCATTCACTTTCTTGTGGCAACTTTGCTAAAAGAACAAGGCAGAAAAAACAGAGGCTTTAGGAGAATATTGCACCCTGCCAAATCGCTGACATATGTGAAAGGATTTCATGTTGCACTCTGAGTACAACAGTAGCTGGCAAAAGGGTGCTGGGGCACCTCTCAGAAGAGTTTGCAGTTTTGAATTAGAGTTGCAGCCAAGTACATTTCCGATATTGGAAGAATAAATCCTGCTATTGGAATAAATTGCAGAAATGAAGGACACCAAACTGTCTGTGAACTCCTGGTGCTGAATGTTTAGGACAGAGCCTTACTAATTTGTTTAGTAGTTAATCAATGGTTTCTCCCTGGGCTTTTCATACTATACTGGTGACAGAGGCAGGAGATACCAGTAATCTGCCACAAAGTGTGGCAAAAGAATAATGCCAGTGGAGGAGGATGGTTTTGAATAAAGGGTGGAACATAACCAAATCTCACCGACTTCTTCGCATCATGGCATTATCACACTCAGCACATGATCCCTGATTAGTAGGATCTCATTGTGTGATCTAAAGGAACAGGAGATGAGAAAGATAATAGTTTGTGGGCAGGTGTTGTTGAGGTTATGGAGGAGATCTGAGAGGACCTTGGGCAATGCTGAGGAAGGTCTGAAGTGAATATAGTTATCATAGCACTTGGTATTTGTCAGGCATGTTGAAGAATTAAATTGCTAACTAATAGCACAATGAGTGTTGGAGGTGTTTTCCATTGCAACTGGAGAAAATTATAACATGGATACCAAATGGGGGGAAATAGCACTGTCGTGCAGGAGCAGCTGGCTGTAAGAGGGATAATGAGGGAACGGAATGGCAATACGGCAGAGAACCATTGATGATTAAACTAATGGCATTGAAACACAGAGGTGGCGGGAGCTTCATGTTCGGCTGGAAGAGAAGTTGGTAGAAATGGGACACAGATTATTATGAAAAAGCTGCTGTACAATTTGCAATGGAGATAACAGAGAGGATAATGGAAATAATTGTGACCAGAACAGGGGTGAACGTAATGTTGGATTATGGTAAAGATGATGACAACAAAGGTGAAGGTATTATCAATATGGAAGGAGCACCAAGAGGGGGGTGAATGAAATAGATAGTGTGCCTGTCATATTCAATTCTGATTCCCATGCACCAAGTGCAACTTGCAAAACAGCAATGGACGAAGACAACTCCGACAATGAATGACAATAATTTTGAAATGAGAAAATAATTGCAAGTATGAAACTATCCTACAGGTATGGAAAAATGAAGAAGATGCCTGAGTTGCAATGGGGTGGCCAGAGAGATGAGGATATTATTATTATTATTATTATTATTATTATTATTATTATTATTATTATTATTATTATTATTATTATTATTATTGAAGATACGGATTTGCAAGAAAGAGAGAGATAGGAAAATGGTAATGGATATAATTAGGGCTTTAACAGAGTAGTGATAAAGATAATGGGACTGTAATTGTGGTGAGGTGATGATTGCAAACGAGGAGGTGAGGATAACAACTGCACAGGAGATGATAAGGAAGATAATGGATTGTAAGGCAGTTGTTGTTAAAGGTAATGGAGCTGGGATGGAGAAAGGTAATGGAATTATAATGAGGTGATGACGGCCACGTTAGGAAAAACAGTTATTCTAATAAAAGGGTTGAGAGCCCCATAATACAATGAGGCACCAGAATTATAATACTTGCCATTGCAGCTGCTGGTAGAGACAACCACAGTGCAACAATGAGTATGTTTGTTGTTCTTGCAATGGCGTCATTTCAAGAAAACAGGAGGTAGCAGTCTTGCCCTTGATTGCTTCAAGGGCAACAGGTGCTGGCAGATGTTATAACCCAGCATTTCCAAAACTTCTGAAAGCCAAAGGCACAGTTTTTCCTTCTGAATCAAAACTGGAGTCATGTTTCACTCCCAAAAGGTGTTGTTTTAAAGTGAACATAGAGAAAGAGGTACTCACAGTCAGATGAACACATCTCCTGTCTTTTTGCAGAAGTTGCCTATTTGACCACACCTCCTGGTTGGCACAAGCAAGCCCAGAACAGTGACTTGTCACTAGTGCCAGCCTCCTGTGGAGGGGGCAGATTCTTCTGCCTATCTCTACATCAAGAGTGACAGAATAATCTAATCACGCAGCAAAATAATCCCTCCCACCCCAGAAGTGGCTAATTAGAAAGGCGACAAGGACAGAACAATAAATCATGCACAGATGCAATGGGCAGCCTCCTCAATTGGGGGAGGACAGAATTTAATTACTCATGGAAAGCTATTAGTTCTCCTGTGACATGCAGTTCGGCAATTGCTGTACTAAGGGGAAATATAATCCTCTGGTAGATTGCAAGGAAGTGTGTTTCAGGAGCAATCAATCCATGGAGGGACAATAAGACATCTGGGGCACCACAAGAGGAGAGAACCCAGAACTAACAGCATCAGGAACATCAGATGCCTGGGAGCACCATGTGAGGAAGGAAAGAAGTTTTCCTTCCTTCCTACTTTATATGAGAAGACCTCATTTTACACAGCATCCCACCTCTCACAGCAGCCAGCCACATACCATAGAGACCCTGATTCAGAGAGCACTGAATGAGGTAGCTATGTTGATGTAGGTCAGGAACTCTCTCGTTTCTGGTTGATCCCAAAATGTAAGTTTTTCTGGTGAGTGTGCCAGAAGGGGTGGGGTCTGCCTAATGCCTGTGCCAAATCTCATAGATCTGGAGTCAATAAAGTTGTGGCCTGACTTCACCCAAAATGATAGTGTCTTGCCTCGTATTCTTGGCATTAGTAGGTCCAAAGCGTAGGAGGGATGCCTTGCATCTTTGGCAACGGGAGAGCAACAGGAAGAGGACCCTCAGTCCTTCATGTCATAATAAGAGACCCAAGCTGCAAGGGATTTTGACTGTGGGGCCGGGTGAGAAATGGCACCTCAAAGCTCTCCAGGAGCTTTTCACCCAGAGCTTTTCACACATTCGCTTAGCCTCTTGCATTTCCAAGCAAAGCAGTTGTGAATAACTTTCATTGCATGAATCCTCAGACCATAGCAGATTTTCAAGAAGGCAGATCCACATGCATGGTTCACTATCATCAGGTCAAGGTCCACGAGTTGGTTCGGTCTCAAATGATTATTGATGAATGGAGTTCTTGCTAGGTGAATCCAAACTTTTGGATTACAGTAACTGAATGTCTGACATAATATTTAATTTGCACAAAGCTATTCTCTTTTGGGCAAAGGCGGACCTGAGGTGGGGGAGGCTGGTCTTTGGTAGACTTGCCTGTCAACAATTGAATTGGTCCGATTATGGGCAGCCAACCTGCACAGGCACACTTAGAGGTGTGGCATGAGGAGAGAGTGTTGTGGGCCTGATTGTGGAAGAGAGTCAGACCACATGGTAGTCTGCACTTGAGGCCTGGTCATCACTTGCAGCAAGAAGACTTGGCAGAATGGTGAGGCCATGTTAGAGTGGATTCTGCAACTTTAGATCATGTGGTGTGTGGGTACCACTTTCCATGTGAAGGTCTCATTGCAACTACACTACTAGTGCAGACAGTTCTAGCCTAGCACATGGCCCACTATGCTGCTTTTCTACTTGTTGGGGGGAGGGGAGGGGTTGATGTTGGAGATTATTGAAAACTGTGGTTGCAATTTGAGAAGGTGCAGCCCATTATGCAACCTCAGACCAGGCCTAAGATCTGGCCAGTTCCCCAACTCAGTGGACCATAATACGTGCAGTAGGGATTGCAATTTTGTGGCACTATATTGTGCTTCTGATTTGACACACTGGCTAAAATGGAGGCCACCATTGTCTTAGAAATTCCATTAAAAGTCAGTTGCAAGGGTGTATAAGGAGGTTTCATACATAAATATATAAGTGCACTGAGGCAATAGCCCTCCTTCGTGCAGCAGCAGAAGGGTCTGTGGCCCAGACTGTGTGTTTTCATGCTAACAAACATTTAGTTGAGGATTTAAACTTACCGGGCATCTGTACTTCTCTCTGAGTCATCTAGGAGCCAGTACATTAATGTGCAAAGGTTATGGTGCTGGACTCACATAGTTGGGAAGGTGGGGGTATTCTTTTAAGTGCTCGGGCAGCTGTGAAATAAAGAAGGAAAGATAAGTGCTAACAAAATCATGAGAATACAGAAAAATTGGAAAGAGAAAAATAGAATAGATTCTTGCTCTTCAATCCGAGATAAGCAAGAAATGCTTTTCTATAACTGAAAGACTAGTTTTGGTCGTTTTGGTCAAAGATAAGACTTCTTGTGTTTATCTTTTTTCCTTTTAAAGCAGTTTTGCAACAAAGATGTAAACCGAAAATAACGTATAACACTTCTAGAAGACAAAGCAATTTTCACAACAATGGACAGTAACAAGTTTACTACAGTGAAGGTGATGGAGGCCAGAGCAAATGCTATCAACACACTGCCCCCACCCCACAAAAAGAACCATTATTGCACAGCAGGGAAAGCCTTTCCAGCTGCAGAAGTCATGGAAAGGCAGCTTTTGAGCAAACAGATTTCAGACCCCTTGGAGAGTGCCTACCCATCTCTTAGCATCCTCAAGCATAATTGGTGGTCTCCAGACACTTTCCCACACATTGGCATCACCTGCTGAATGGGTCTAGACTCAGAGCAAGAGGCCTCTGAGAGAACTGGTGTAGAGAATACATTCCACCAGCAGTTGCTTTGAATGAAAGGTCCAGTGTCCTGGAGATCTGTCTCCCTGCTGTCCCATCCAGGGTTTGGCAAGAGTGAGGAACCTCAAATCCCTCCCTGGCCATGTTCCACACACAGAGAGGTTTTTTGAATCGCTGGAATGTCTCCTTGAACATTGCCTCTTGCCTAGATGGAGTATAGAGTGCTCTCTCTCTCTCTCTCTCTCTCTCTCTCTCTCTCTCTCTCTCTGTGTGTGTGTGTGTGTGTGTAGAAACTACCCTACCACACAAAGGTGAATTTTACTTTTGTTGCTCTGCTCACTTTTGCCTCTGGCTCTGACTATCGCTTCCATGTGGCCAGTGGGAGGTCCCAGAAGGCAATATGTCCCTTAGACTGAAACCTTTCCCCATCCCTAGCCTAGTTGCTTAACTAACCATTAAGCAACATATTTGAGTAACTGAACACCTCCTAGTATCCACACCCAGAATGCATAAGCCAGACCTCCTTACCACCTCCCAGTAAGCAGCAGCAGGGCCAGTGCCAGGAAGCTAGTGATGTGGCAGAAGATCTAGAAACAGGCATTGACTTCTGGAGTTAAGAATTTTTTAAAAAAATAAAAATCTTTGGTCTACTGTAAAAGCTAGTAGTCTGGGTAGCAGTTGGCAGCACAGAACATTCAAGGTCAGCTCTGTAGGAGACAATAAGAACTGTGTCTGGAGGGGGGAGAAATTAAGAAGACTCCTCCCCCTCCCCCCCCCCAATTCTGAGAAAGAGGAAAAGAAAATGTGTGACTAAACATCACAGGTGCTGCTTAAAGCCCTTGATCCACCAGAATCTACACTGCCTTTGAGGAGCAAGCTGAGAGATTCTCAGTGTCAATCGCTTAGAAGCCAATAGCACAATGATGACTCAGTTCAGAGATCTAAGTTCTAGAACAGACAGATTTGTGAATGACTTGATTTTATTTTTTTTTAAGTGGGAAGTACTACTGTCAAGAGAAGAACATTATTTTCTGCAAAGTAGCTTCTTTGGGCTCTCTCATCTACCTTACAGGGTTCAATATAAACAGGATAGATCCCTAAGGGTGTCACTCTAAAATCCAGGGAGGGCAGGTGGAATTCAACTGTGATAAACATACGCCAAAGCTAGTTCCTTCCATTGTCAATGTACACATTGATTGCACTCACTCGCTGGATCATCACCTTGTCGTGGTGAGTGGGCTTGCACGTTCCTATGACTCTTGTGAGCGAAGCCATCGGGAATCTTGTACTCCCAGCAGGGTCACCCGAGGTGGTAAGGTCAAAGGGAAGAAGCTAGACAAAGAATGATCCTAGAAGTTCTCAACGGCCAAACAGGTGGATGATAACAAGCGGTATGTTACAACGGCTGTGAAGGCGGATGAAGGCTGCAGCAGATGGGATCTACCGGTTCGTTGTGACTACTTCATGCCATCGGAACAGAGCCCTACTGCAAAGACTGTGCGTTGGTCAGTGTGCACTGATCTACACACATAAAACAAATTCACTCACAGGTGTCTTCCAAAAACCCAACCCAAACCCCCAAAGTCCCATTTGGCGGTCGGCAAATGGTAACAGGGGCAGGATCATGAAATCTAGAAGCCCCAAGTCATGAACCGGCACATGGGCAGTGGACACAGATTCAGTCGTTCTGACTCAAGGAACTTTACACAAGATTGTGGCGTGTTTATTCTTTTAAGAGGGATATAAGGGAACTTACCAGGACATTAATATCAAGAGACTTAAACAAGCCTGCAACCAGCTACCTGCTGTGAGTTTAAAAGGGGAATGTGAAACTCTGCTAAGTAAAGGAACTTGCTAGCGCAAGTTAGGAAGGATATCAATATATAATATATCTTCTCCTGCCTCCCTGAACATTCCCACAAAGGACTTTAAGTTCAGGTCTGATACCAGAAACACATTCCTAGGCTAAGATACACTCAAACGTGCCTTGCTCCTCAATTTTATGTCTGCCTATGACCTCCTAAACCACCACAGTATTTTCCACTTGGCTGCTTTTGATGGACCTTGGGGGTTCTAGGGAAGAAACAAAGTAGATCCCATAGGTTTGAAGTCTACCCTGCCTAGTCCTAGATCACCCTGCATTTTGTAGGGTTTGAAAGCAACGTGTGACTGCAAGGATGCTGCGCCCCCTGCTGTGCAGATCTAAGCCTAAGAGGAGGACTTGGTCTTCCCAAAGTTGCCCAAGGGCAAAGGAATTTGTTGTTCCTTTTGATATAAAGGTATAAGGCAATTAAGAAAGAACTAATGAAGGAATGAGCAGACTAAACATAAATCGCTCTGAAATGAAACCAGGAGCTTCTCCCACCAGAAGGGAAGAAGAAACTCAGGGAAGTTGAAACTCTCAATATGCAGAATGCAAGAAACATTGCCTCAGGGTCAAAACATCTCTTAGTTGACCTAGAAAATGAGGGATTAAAGAATGCACACAAGAAATAAAAGCAAGTCTTACTTCAGCATAGACAGCACCATTGGCTGAGTCATCCAAGCAGCAGGCTACCTGCTAGGCATTGAAGTGAATCCTTCTTGTTTAATCAGCATGTAGTGGCCACCAAATACGTCATGTTTGATTTGCAGAGGAAGGAGCATGGGTTTCTATTCAATCCATCCAACAATGTAGAAACATAACAGAAGGCCCATCACTGTCAGGAGTGGAAAGCACCAGTAAGTCAAATTAAGTTGCTTATCCCTTCTCCAATTGACGAGGAAACGAGCCAACTAATTAAAGATGTAAGGCCTAGATGACATTTTCCTTTTTTATTTTTTCAACATATCTGGGAAGTCAGAGGAAGGAAAATGCAATTGTTGAAAAGACAATGTAGCCTTTTTCTCCACAAGTGCAATTCTGAGATGACTCCCATGGTGAAAACTTGCATTGTTTTAAGGCCAAGACAAAACTATGCACTGTGAGTTTTGAGCATTTTTGGCAGTGTCAAAGAATGCTTCTCTCTTTTTTTTGAGGACTTGGTCCATTTATTGGGGAGTAGGCCTGACTTCCTAGTCTCTTTAAAACTTACCACTACTCTATTCACCAGTCCTTCTGAGCAACCAGGTCAATTTTGAGTAGAGAATCTGACAAAGAGAATCTGGATGCGTTCTGTCTGTCAGGAGCTTCCTTCATTAACACCTTCCCAGCCTCACCTCCATCGGTTGTTCCAGGCAGCTTGTCACATGGAGGCAAATACCATGAATGGAGTGCCTCTTTTCCTTTGTTCCTACCTTGGCCACTGAAGTATACTGTGTGCTGCAATCTATATTGGGTGTCCCTACCTGTGTGAATGCTGAGACTCTCCAATAGACCATCCATTGCAGGAGGTTAGATTAAATGACCCTCAGGGCCCATTCCAACACTACAGTTCAGTGATTCTATGATTCTAGGAAGCTGCCTTATACCTCAGGTCTATGTAGCTTAGGATTGCGTACCCTCCAACATTTCTCCAATGAAAACAGGGACTTCCTAAGGAAAAGTGAGACATTCTGGGATCAAATCAGAAACTGGGATGGCTTCTGTAAATCAGGGGCGTCCCTGGAAAATAGAGACACTTGGAGGGTCTGGGATCGTACCCTGCAGATATTCCCAATCTACCAGAAGATGCCAGGGACCGAAGCTATGACCCTTCCCCAATAGTCTTCCATAAGTTACCTAGTTCTTTCATGTGTATTTTCTTAAATTACCATCCTGCTTTCCCTCCTTGTCTCATAGTTCACTTTCTTAATAAAACTTCTCCTGCGCAGACTTCATGGAACTTCACTAGCTAACTCCAACTGAAGACACCTAGCACAGGACTTGGCTAAGGATTTCCAGATCTTTGCTTGTTCAATTGGCACAGAGGCCTAAACTGAATCAGGATGTTGGCGGAGGCAAAACAAACATCCACCTTGATTGTATATTCAGGAAGACCGGAGGAAAGAGGAAGGGTTGCAGAAAGGAGCACAGGGGCCTTCAGTTGCAACCCAAGGTCAAACTTAAAACATCTTTGGCATTTTCTGTAATTTAGCCCTAAACTTCCCATCTCTCTGTGACAAAGGCAAACAGGCAATTTAAGTCTTTTTCAGGGAAATTTTCCTCCTTGCTGATTTTGCTAATTTCGACCTGAAATTGTAAGGTGAAGACTAGTCAATGCAGCCCTAAATTTGTAGTTCCATGTAATAGCTGTGAACAAAAAGATTAGATTCCTGCAAGTTCCAAAGCTCTCACTTAAGGGAGCAAAAGAAGAATGGCCATCCTGTTGAATGCTGAGATGTGGGATCTCCCAGTGGGTGAATGGGATGCAGCTTGAAATGTCATTAGGATTGGGGAAACATAATTTCCAGTTCACATTAGCACTTTGCACATGTTTTGTGTGATATGTCAGGGGAGAGCACACACACACACTTTGCAGAAGCTGTTCTGCTATCTGTTTGGACAACCTTCATTTGGAACTGCTGTCCTGAGCCTCTTAGTCATTCATTCGTTTGCTCCCTGCCTCACTCATTCATTCATTTGTTCGTTCATTCATTACCTCCACCTGCAGACACCTAATAAATAATAAGTATTTCAGGAATGGCTTCTACTGTCAAGGCTGGTGGGCCCCGTGTCATGTAAAATGAGGCGCTTGCCTCATTCAAGGGGAACTGCTTGAATGCAAAAACAAGGGGGAAAGAGTAGAGAAGGCGGTTGGGGGAGTTTGAGGGTTGCTGCATGGAGGTCTTTTTAGCTTAAGAATAAGCTCAGCTTGTCCCCGATAAGGCAGATAAGCAACAATTGGTTTTAGAAAGCTCCAGTGAGAATTGCAAAAAATAAAAATAAACCCTCAAGAATGACTTCACTGTTAGGAGAGATGCTGTGCCAGGACAAGTCTGCTTAGCATTCCTCTTGTGCTCAGTGTTGAGCAGATTCAGGCACAATCGCTTAATGCACCAAACCAGAGCATGAGGAGAGGCTGGGAGGGAGACTCTCAGTCAATTCTGCTGCTCGGTGCAGCACCCCCCCTCAGGGAACACTGATTTACAGCACTCTCCCTTAATAAAGAAAAATTGATGGGTTTCCACTGCCTCTACAAAGGAGTTACTGGAATTTGACTCCACGATCTTAGAGCAAGCAGGGAGGTATAGAAAGAATAATCAGACTGAAATGTGACAGCAAAGGCAGGGGTTAGGAGTACAGTCTTGGCAAGAAAGAGAAAAATCAGTAGGCATCTCTCTCTTGCTCTCTTTGGCAAGTAACCTTATTTTGAATATTCTGGTAGTCTGGCTTCCCCTTCAGGGTTAACACCAGAGTTCCTATGCATTTCTTGCACTAATATTTACATGGTTTTTAGACACTATGCACTGGGAATTTCTCCAGCGCAAGTCTCACAGAAAAGAATTGTATATTCTAAGACCTAGCATTTCAATCTTAGGCTGGAAACATGCAATGCATTTTATGCAGGTTTGGCTTCTTATAAGGTTTCCCCCCTTTTGTCCCACTATCACCTCTGGACAAATGAAACAATACAAAAAATGCTAAACTGTGTTAGCAAAGGCAAAAGTGGTGTGGGTGTTTCAAGCAATTATCTCTCTTTCAAACTGCACTCAAAGCTCTCAAGAAGCTTTCCATTCATTTTTAAGCCGAAACTGAGATTTTTCCCCCCTCCAACCTAGGCCCAAACCTTTAGGTGAACACAGAGCGTATCTCTTGATGAACCATCAACTCTGCCTTAGAGAGCATCTATAGTAGGGTGAATATGGAAAAGGGAATTTCAGCAGATGTAGCTTTTCAACATTCTACCTCTGCAGCGCAAATAAATATTTTCACAGTGCTCTAGCGGCTCATTTACCAGAAGTAACGTATTTGGTATTAACTCTGGAAGTGCACACTCAATTCTCCTAGGAGGCTTAGTTCAGTCAGAATCAAGTATACACTCCCATAGCTGACGCTAAATGCATTGTTTTTGGTAAATGAGCCACCATAGCCGCTAGAGGGCTGTGAAAATTTGTGTCTCAGGCTTTTTTGACTCACCTACACATGCACTATCTGAAACCATAGGGGCACATTGGTTGCCAGATGTGAAATATATTGGCGTTATTTTCAGCTTTCCTACTCAACTAAGCTATTCCCATAACCTCCCTCCCTTCAAAACACACAGTCACTTCAGGGGTGATGTTTTCATATTTTTTAAGCATGGAAAAAATCTATTTGTACAAGTTGGGCTGGTAAAGCCCAGAAAACAGTTTGTTCTACCTTGATTGCTTGGTTTAATTATTACAAATTCATTTCTCTTTCAAATGTTATTGAATTCAGACCACTGCCCCCAACAGATAAATGGATGAAACATTGTTAACTCTCCTTTCTCATAAATTAGAAAGCATTAGAAACAGAAGTGATCAGGCTTCCAGGGGAGAAATGAAAATGAAGATTGTATGGAATCATAGAATTGGCAGGGACCACAAGGGTCATCTAGTCAAAACCCTGGCAATGCAGGAATCTTCTGTCCAACATAAGTCTTGAAACCACAACCCTCTGATTAAGTGTCTCATGCTCTACTGACTGAGCTATCCCAGTACTGAAGGTATTGAAATGCTCTTCTGTCTGAAGGTTTCTTACTGGTAGGTTGTGGGGTGTATGTGATAGATTGCGGGGTAGACTTCCTAAAGAAAGCTCAACCACTTTGACTTTCTAAAAAAAGCTCAACAACTTATGTAGATCACTGCTAGTTTTTTTATAGTGGAAGTAGAGCTCAGTCTTTTGAAAGTTGGACATGCCTGGACTAGAGGATCCAAATCTACAATGCTATGATACTTTTTGAGTAAACAATAAAAGAATCTGCTTGTGAGTGGCCCAGCGCTTTTGAGCACTCCCAAAATTTGCTGTTCTTCCCCATAATCTGGCACAAAACTGTAAAGACATGTGTTTTCAGCAACATAAAATACAGACTTGCTGGATTGTGTGGGCTTGACTTTTAAAACAGACAAAGAAGAGAGAGAGAGAGAGAGAGAGAGAGAGAGAGAGAGAATTTAGATTATAATAGGATCTTTACTGTACTTTTTCTTCTCCACTCTGGGATTGAACTAATCATCTTGAAAAGTTCAAATGCATTTTAACAGCCTCAGGAAGCTTTCACAATTGATCCTATAGAATTAAACAGTAAACTTCATGCTTGCCCGAAAGAAGATGGCACTCTGATAGTTCGCTTGAACAAAGGGCTCTGCTTTCCTTGCCACATTCAATGAGGCTGAGAAGCCCTTAGGCAAGGACCATTTATTTTAGTGTGCAAAAGCCTCCGTGCTTTCTCTAGTCTGCTCCTCCAGCAGCAAGAGGAAAGAGGGATGTTTGTCCCCAGGAGACACTGACTCAGAGAGGAATCGGAGGGCAGGGGTGGCTCCATCCCCTGCCCCCCGAAGCGACAGATTCACCTCGTCTAACCCATGTATATAACTGCAGGCAAGGCTAGGGCAGAGGTGGTTTTAGGGTAGTGTGGCTGGTGCAGTTACCCTAGGTGAAACACCACAGAACATCCAAAAACAATGGGGTACAGAATTTTAGCATCGCACAATGAGTGGTTGAAATTTGAGAGCCCAAAGTCCACCACTGGCTAGGGTGAGGTAGGGTAACAGTTTAAGGGAATTCCTTGCAGAAAGGAAATAAAAAGAATCCGTGTAAATGTTTACTCAATCAGATTGAGGAGCTTCTCCGAATTTGCAAAGTTTCTTTGCTCCCGAGTCTGGGGAATCTTCATTCAGCTGTGGACTAAATCTGAATATGATCTGAAACATATGTTTCCCAGTGCTACCTATAACTTCAGAGAACTAATGCAGTCAAATGAACAAGCCATGGTTTGACATTATGTATAAGGACTCATCTACACTTTTGCTTGACCCATGTTTTGATTGTATTGTGTACTGATTAATTCCCCCAGGGCCGGGAGACTTTTCTCATTGTTCTGTAGCTGTGCCTTTGAAAATCCAATCTTACCCACTGAATCGGATCTTATCAGACGTGCAGAAACTCCAAAGAGAGATTTTGCTTAACCAAGCCTCAAATAAGGGGGTAAAATCAGATTTTCACAAGGCACAGGCATGAACAATGAGAAGAACCCTCAAACCTAGAGGAGTTAAACTGGTACGCAACATAGTCAAGAGAAACTGTGGAGCTTTGGATAATTTTAAGCAAGAGGAATGGACCTTGTCAGGTTTTGATGGGAGCCACACATATCAGGAGATTTCTGAGTATCTAGTCACGGAGCAAAAAATATCTGAAACTGTAGTGCGACCTCAAATCTGAGCTACACTACTGAAAACTACAGGCATTCCATGAACTATCTGCAAGAGCCATAGTCTATGGGAATACCTCGTGGCTGAAGATCCCGATGTTATGAATAAATATGACAGGATGGCTGCGATGAAAAATATAGCATAAAGTCTATCCAAAGCTTATATGTCACCTGTGCATGATGACATGGTTATTGAGAAAAGATTGGCCTTCATGACCTCTTTTAAGTTCCTTAATTTTGGAAGATAATATAGCTCAGATTGCAGTACAATTTATTCTAGCCTGTCCTTCCCCTATCACAGAACATTAAATTGTGTACACAGCACCGTACTTTCAGAACATGCTGGCCCAGCTGAAGTAGAATTAGCAACGGTAGAAATATCACTGTGGCATTTGAACAAATCTTCATCTTTGTGTCTATAAACAATGAGTTTCCATCATTACCATGTGAGCTGTCCTCTTTCCCCCCCTCTCAGCTTGGACTACAAAACTACTTTTTTTTCAAGAATTGTCTTCAGTGTGTACTCTTTGTAACACCCATCTACTGCAATGCACACATTCTGTACTTGTTAGCAACTCAGTTACTTGGCAAGCATGCTGTACTGTAAGCTGGCACCATCAATCACCTGCCTTCTGACCCCTCACAAGCTTGCACGGGCTGCTGTTTGGCATATTATACACCTGGGAGGTTCACTCTGTCTCTTCTCTCTTTATGTATTTGCTGGCCAGTCCTTTCCCCCTCTGTCCTCTTCTAGCCATTTTGAAAGCTGAAATCAGTCAGTAAAATGTGGTTTAGTTATGCTAGATATTTATGTCAGAGGGAGTAAAGTAATTGCATACCTTCAACAGAACAATAGCTTTAATTTCACACTAAATGAGACACACTTAAACATTTGAAGATTTAGGTGCTTATCATATCATTAGTTGCAAAGACACCAAATGTTCATTTCAGGCTTACTGCCTTCACTTTAAAGACCCTGTGAAGTTTCCCTCTGGACATAGAAGGTATCCAGTCAGAGGACTATGAAGTGTTTTTCAACCATAGTGAAAGTCTGTTTTTGGCTCAGTGCTTATGGCCATCCCTTTCTAAACTCCCTATTCCCCCTCCGCCACCCACCTATACTTCTAAGAAAGAAGGGGCTCCCAGACATTATGTGACCCTGAATGGTGAAAAAAGTATGTGTGGGTCTTGAGCAGTACACATGTGTAATGTGTATGGGTTGCTTGTGCGTAAGTTGTCGCCTCTCCAGGCTTTGTTGCCTTGCTAAACCTTTCAGTCTGGACAGCCCTTCACTTCGTGGCTGCCTCAGTCGCTAGCAGAATCCGTCAGTGGGCGTTTCTTAAACCTTTTCCAACATAAAAGTTGTTTGACACCCAGTCTCCTCCTACTCTCTCTGCGCGGAAGTCTTCTGCGCAGGGTGGGCATGGGTAGCGGAGGACCCGTGCTCTCCCCGCTGGTGTCCGATGAAGAGTCCTCGAGCCCTCTCGCCAATTCCCCCATCAGCCCCTCTATATCCCTGGTGTTGCGCTGATTTCCTTCCCCATCTGCGGAGCTGCCTCTCTCCCTGCTGGGCCCTTCTCCAGCATCAACTGAGAGCCTTCCCTCCGCCTCTAGCTCCGATGTCAGTTCCCTGACAACATGTTAGCACGTTTTTCAGAACCTGGACAGTAAATGAATGTGCATGAGGTTTGTGAAGTCTGCCACTATGCCCTCACACACATCCGCACACACTGAAAAGAGCAGGTGAGCAGCTACTTTTGCAAAGAACTGACTCTCTGGGCTCACCAAAGATAACCAGGAACAAATGGGAGCTGATCTTTCCCCAGAATGTGAATCAGCTCTGAAGAGAGGCCATCTGAAAAGCAAGACCTTTGACAACGGGCAGGTCTAGAGTTTGCCTGTGGAGTTTCAGAATCCAGTTCCAAAATGCCTGCAGTCAAAGAAAATTGCATTCTGTGCATGCTTCTGTCTCTTAAGTGGAGGTCAAGCTGCCCAGAGCCCATTCCCATGTTCCACATACTTAGCATGAAAATAAGAAGGCTGAACATTTGAGCTCTAGGGTAACATGATGTGCTCCTCGTTACAACCTCTCTTTGGGGCCATGGGCTCACTCAGCTTTTTATGTGATTTGCTGCATTCCTCACGCCATTCCGTGGAACTGTCTATATGGGTAATATATTCTCCCCCTGCAGTGCTCAGTTTACAGGCAGCAGCTGGTTCTCAGCAAAGGTTGCTCTGCTTTAATAATATTTTTTTAAACAAAGCATAAAAGCAACATTCTGCCAAATTTGGCCAAGGTCGAAGGAGTTCCTCTGCAAGAAGGCAGGACAAGTAGCTTTGATTCATTTTGCATCAGGGTCTGTTTCTCTCTGTTTCTCTCACTTGCTTAACTAATCTAGATCTATGGATTTCGCAGATAGTTCTGACACAGTTTATGCCTGTTGTCCGCTTGTAATGATATACTGAAATCTGGATATCAGAGGATTAATCTCAAGGGAATTAAGGTGTGAATAATCTTGCTTTAGGTGCAATTTGATGGCCTTGGAGCCCTTTCTTGGGATGCTTGTGAAATTCTCCCCATCTGAATTTCTCCCCACATTTTTGTTGTTTCCGGTTTCCTGATTTTCAAACCAAAGCAACACTGGCATTTTAGCAATCCCTACCATTCTACCAAGAGATGCGGGCGGCACTGTGTCTAAAGCACTGTGTCTAGGACTTGCCGATCAGAAGGTCAGCGGTTCAAATCCCTGCAACAGGGTGAGCTCCCATTGCTCGATCCCTGCTCCTGCCAACCTAGCAGTTCAAAAGCACGTCAAAGTGCAAGTAGATAAATAGGTGGCGGGAAGGTAAACTGTGTTTCCATGTGCTGCTCTGTTTTCGCCAGAAGGGGCTTAGTCATGCTGGCCACATGACCCGGAAAAACTGTTTGCAGAAAAATGCCGGCTCCCTTGGCCAGTAAAGCGAGATGAGCGCCGCAACCCCAGAGTCATTCACAACTGGACTTAACTGTCAGAGGTCCTTTACCATTCTACCATTCTTGATTTCCAAACTTTGGTCAGACCACTTCACATGTGCAACTTGCCATCATTTTACACCTTTTCTTCTCCTTACAGGTTGCTGAAGCCCACCAGTACATGTGCATCAGTAAAACCACAGCATGATGGGTTTATTTATTTACTTTGCACTAATTTAATACATATGCATATGCAGGTGTGTACTGGTGGACTGCCAAAGAGGAAAAAGTTGCAAAATGAAAACATTCATTTGCTCATTTTGAAACTAATTTTAGAACTGCTTCAAGTTAAATCAGAAGGTAGACAGAGCATGACGCATGTAGAGCAAGAGTGGAACAGAAGATGGAAAACCTTCTCAGGAACAATGACTCAGTTGGTAGAGCAGGAGACGCTTAATCTTAGGGTGGCGAGTTCAAGCCCAACGTTGGGCAAAACATTCTTGCATTGCAGGGGGTTTGGACTAGATGACCCTTCCAACTATACATTTCAATGATCTCCGCTACATGCTGCAGGTGAGGGTTTTGTTACTGAAACTTCATATGGAAAGTACTTTCTGGCCCCCAAAATGCTGCCATTTCTTCCCAGAATGTCCCAAAACAATTCTACAGCTGCCATTGCGGGAGCCGTATTCCCCCAGAACAAAGCTATGTACTGGGTGGGGCCTTGTGGAAAATGTCATCTGGTGTAATTTTGGCCAAACTGTTGAGATGCTCCCCCCCCCAGAGGGTACAGTTTTGTTGTTGTTGTTTAGTCATTTAGTCATGTCCGACTCTTCGTGTCCCCATGGACCAGAGCACGCCAGGCACTCCTGTCTTCCACTGCCTCCCGCAGTTTAGTCACAGTCATGCTGGTAGCTTCAAGAACACTATCCAACCATCTCGCCCTCTGTCACCCCCTTCTCCTTGTGCCCTCCATCTTTCCAAGCACCAGGGTCTTTTCCAGGAAGTCTTCTCTTCTCATGAGCTGGCCAAAGTATTGGAGTCTCAGCTTCAGGATCTGTCCTTCCAGGGAGCACTCAGGGCTGATTTCCTTAAGAATGGATGCGTTTGATCTTCTTGCAGTCCATGGGACTCTCAAGAGTCTCCTCCAGCACCATAATTCAAAAGCATCAATTCTTTGGTGATCAGCCTTCTTGATGGTCCAGCTCTCACTTCCATACATCACTACTGGGAAAACCATAGCTTTACTATATGGACCTTTGTTGGCAAGGTGATGTCTCTGCTTTTTAAGATACAGTTTACTCAGTTTACTCAGTCCTAATTTCAAGTGAGGTCTTGTTCTCAGTGGGGTGGCAAAACTGTGATTCCCGGGAACTCTGTCATGTAATGTTTTTGTAGGCCTAGATTATCCCTCAGACAGGTTCCAGTACACCCACATTCAGCATTCTGCTTTTCCCTTCTCCTGGTGTTCTATTTTCTTGAGTATCTGGGAGAATAATGGAAAGGCATTTGTCACAAGAAAACATCCTGTTTGTTTACTGCTTATCAAGCAATACTGAAACAGCAACCCATTAATGACTTGCCTTCATTTTTATATCTCAGGAAGATGCACACATTTTCCAGCCCACCAATAAATCAACTTCAGGGCTTTCCCCCCCTTCTAGCACTATTTATATAATATTAACATTTTACATTTTATACATGTTAGCATTTTTAATGCCCCAAATCCCCACATGCTCCATAAAAGCCATTCAACTGTTACTAAAAATGCAATACCTCCTATTGCGGGTCCATCAGCAGCAAAAGAGTGTTTTCAGCAACATTATGCTTTGGATTTGAAAAGCGGTCGATGGCAATCCACTAGGAAACGCTAATGCAAGAGACGAGTGACTGTTGCCCAACCCCCACCTCCATTACGGGGGAAACCAGCCTAGAGAGAGAGAGATGGACCACAGGGGCCACCCTAGAAGTTGCAGTGCAATTACATATACTTCTCCTCAGAAGTAAGTAACATTCAATTCAGCGGGGCTTTTTCCCAGAGAGAGGACTGCAGCCTCAATATCAGAGGTAAAATTCACGAAACATTGCAGCTAGGGCTGCTAGGTCCTTGAGCTTGACTCAGATTTCAATGTTCCAGCTGCCTTCTTGGGATCTTTGGGTCAGAATCAAGGGAGGTGGGCTACTTTCCCCTTGGCTTGACAGATGTTTGTCATTTAGTCTGCCTCTTGACGCCCCTCACCCATCCAGTTGTCTATCAGGCTCTACCTACAACTCTCTCGGTTTTGAGGCAATTCCTCCCTTTACTTCGCTTCTTCAGCTTCATTGGTGCTTGCTGTGAATTGCTTACAGCAAATTCCAGTGAATTTTAAGTGTTAAACAAACAAAACTACAGGTCAGTTCTATGCTTGTTTGCTCAGAAGTGAGGCTCACTCGCTAGAAGTTATGTTTAGGAATGCAGAATTCAATTCAATTTTAACAGAGGTTTTTATTAGCGAGGGTTCAGATCATGACACACACACATATATTGAAAGAAAGCAGAATGGGTGTCCCAGGACTAGCTCCCTGCAGCCACACACACACAACACACACAACCAGTCACACATTCAGAGCACGTTGGAAGAGGCTGTATGTGTGTATGGCTCCTTCACACAGGGGGGATCGCCCTTTGCATGATAGAGCTTTATGTCCATGCATCAGTATACAGTACATGAATAGTCTCTTCACACATGGACTGGACACATGCTTGATGTTGGGTCCAAACAATGTGGCCTAGGTACTTCCCTCACATATTCATGGGGGGGGGGAATTGTCTGAACCCTTTTTTCATGAGATGTCTTTATTTCTCAATTCCTGGTTTTGCCAGACAGGTGAGATAGACATCTTAACTAAACAAATAAGCAAGGAATCTAAAAGGAATCCAGGCTCAAACTACATATTACATGGAGTGGAGGTGGGAATTACCTTCAGCATGAACCCTTTGCCCCAAACACCCACTGCATGAGGAACACATCTTGCCACTGCCTCCCCAGCCTAAACAGCTTGCACTGCCATCCAAAGACTTTAGTCTGCAAGGCACAGCAAAGCCACCATCTCCCCTACTTCACCCTAGGGTTGTTTAAGCAGACAAGACTTCTTTAACTACCAAAGGATTCTCCCAGCAGATGTGGAGGTAGTCACTCAGGCTGAGCTGTAGCCCTGTTTAAAATCTTGGAGATAACCCACACTTAGCTTTTGCCCTGTGCTTTCCAGCCTGAAACCCGCACTTTAAAGCTGTGTATGAGCACTCTTTTTTCCCTTCTTTTTTTTTTAACCCCCCAGAGCTTTCCTCATGAAACCCGCTCTTTAAAGCTGAAGCACAACAAACATCAGTTCAGGTTTTCTGCATATTGCTGTTTGCTCCAATTCAGCAGTAAGGAGCGGGTTTTCGTGGGGAAAGCTCCAGAGCAAAAAGAAAAAGAGCACTCCGACCTGGAGCTTTGAAGTGCGGACTGTGCCTGGAAAGCAAGGAGGAAACTTGTGTAGATAAGCCCTTAGCCTAAGGCTATCTGCTGCTGGTGCAATAGTTGAGCCATCCAACAATGTGTCCCCAGCTTGAATCATAGAATCATAGAATCATAGAGTTGGAAGAGACCACAAGGGCCATCGAGTCCAACCCCCTGCCAAGCAGGAAACACAATCAGAGCACCCCTGACATATGGTTGTCAAGCCTCTGCTTAAAGACCTCCAAAGTAGGAGACTCCACCACACTCCTTGGCAGCAAATTCCACTGTCAAACAGCTCTTACTGTCAGGAAGTTCTTCCTAATGTTTAGGTGGAATCTTCTTTCTTGTAGTTTGGATCCATTGCTCCGTGTCCGCTTCTCTGGAGCAGCAGAAAACAACCTTTCTCCCTCCTCTATGTGACATCCTTTTATATATTTGAACATGGCTATCATATCACCCCTTAACCTCCTCTTCTCCTGGCTAAACATGCCCAGCTCCCTTAGCCGTTCCTCATAAGGCATCGTTTCCAGGCCTTTGACCATTTTGGTTGCCCTCCTCTGGACACGTTCCAGTTTGTCAGTGTCCTTGAGCTGTACTTAGCGCTGTCCAAGGTGCTACCTGGAACCTGAACTCTTGCCTTCGGGCTGCTTCTGCTGGAATCCCCACTTGGCTGGCTTTGCCCACCACCTGGAACAGAACACAGAGAGAAATAAGAATGGGCAGGAAGAAACTGCTTAATTCTTTACACTCTGGTTATTTTTCATTTCAAAATCACCCTCACCAAGCTCCTTGGTTAACAACGGGTAACATGGGTTGGTGGAAGGAAGACGGACCCCATGTCTTTCTCCCATAAGATGAAAAAGCAACTTCAGGGAAGGTGATTTTGAACTACAAATGGACCAGAGGGGAAATAGTAAAATAGTCTCTCCCCAACCCATCCTTCTCTCTAAATCACTTCAGGTTTTTTGTTTTGTTTTGTTTTTTTAAAAAAAAAAACTTTGGAGAAAAGAATCACAGACCTTCACACAACGTGTGGTTGGAACCCTCATGTTACTGAGTTACAAGCCAGTAGGCACCTCTCCTTTCCCTACCCTTCCCTTTCTCTTCTTCTTTTCCACTTCTTATGGAGGATAAGGCTACTCAATGGCTACTCATCATAATGGCGATGTCCTACCACCACTGTTGGAGGCAGCATGCCTCTGAATACCAGTGTCTGGGAATCACAAGTGGAGAGTGTGCTGTTGCCCTCATGACCTGCATGCAGGCTTCCCATTGGCACCTGGTTGACCACAGATATAACAAACTGCTGGGCTAGATAGGCCTTTGGCCTGATCCAGCGGAGCTCTTCTAATGTTCCACCTTCCAGGTTTCCACCTACAACACAATCCTAAACCTATGTCTGGCTTGTGGGTTTCCTACCAACTGACCACTGTGAGAACAGGCTACTGGGCTACATAGGCCATTGGCTTGATCCAGCAGACTCTTCTTAGATTCTTATGTTTTCTCAGAAGTAAGTCTTCCCGAGTCCTTGAATTCTTAAGTGCGTTAGGGATTCAGCCTCAGTATGTTAGTGCTTTAATTATTCTGAATGGAAAGTTACATGCTGATAAGGCCTCTGGTGGTTTTCCTCCTTTAGACACTATCCTCAAGGTCAACAAATACCTTACGGAATAATTGCCTCTTTTTCTTTTCTTTTCTATCATCAGTTTCCAGGGTTTGCCTTTTTTCTGACATGAATCCTCACATAATTTCTCCCAAACTTTTACTTATCTTCACTTTAGGATATGAATTAATAATTGGGGTTTTTTTAAAAAAAAAATCTCCAAATATGAGCAGGGATCTGCTTATGTAAGATGCCTCTGAGAGCAGTTCAGTATCTTTCTGTTGCATCTGTGTATAATGATTTTGTGGTGAGCCTTCTGTGAAAGCAATGTTGAAAAGACGTTTAGGCTCCCATGAACATAACGCAGATGGAGATTAGCGGGCAGATAGATAGATAGATAGATAGATAGATAGATAGATAGATAGTCCCAGCCCACCCCCTGCAAGTGGTTCATGGAAAAGAATCTGAAATCCTAGATAGTTCTCATTTCAAAATTCTGTTTCATCTTCATTACACATTTTATTTATAGCAGGCTTACGTATGGTGAAAGGCAAAATATTTATTGGCCTATGAACTGGGATGAAGCCAAGAGAAACAGCCCCACTGAGTAGAAAATGGTTGAGGGCCATGTTAGTTTTTCATTGACTGCAATATTATGTGGTAAATTGCTTGCACAAATGAGCACAGGTAGCTCATTTGACCAGATAGATGATTATTATTGCAATAATTATTTTTCAGCTAGTGGGCTATGACTAGTGGTGAGCTAATTTTCTCCAGCTTCTATTTATGGGAGTGTCTTTTTTGGGAGGGGGGTCCTTGATCCTACCCTTTTCATGGCTATTTGCACCCATTGTTTCCTCCTTCCTTCTGGTGTTTCAGCAGCCATTCCCCCCTCTTTTTCATGACTAATTGAATGGTTCCAGCTATTCAAGGACCACCTACTGGAAATGATTAAGGTCACCATAATTCTGTGTGGCCCTTTTGATTTAGTGATATGCTGATGTTACAAATAAAATCCATTAGACTGAGGGAAATGTTTCCTGCACTGGACACATGGATGATTCAAATCAAGCAGGGACCATTCTAAATATCAAGCAGTTTCTCAGCCCTCACCAAAAGTGCTTCCCTTTTGAGTCTAACAGAGTGCTTAGAGACATTCCCCTCTTCCCATTTCTAGGTGTCAGTATTTAAATACCACAACTGCATTATTGCCTTACCTAAGTTAATCGCAGCAGAGGCACTAAAACCACCTTCACCATAGCAATGTAGAAAAAGGGGATTGGTTGGATGAGAGAAAGAAAGCCCTACTGAAGGCC